>NC_064649.1:179598001-180848001 GCF_023864345.2 Schistocerca serialis cubense
TTCAAAACATAGACAGTAAGAAGAGCCACTCTTCTTGTACTTAAGTCGGCATACTGCCTTTTGTATTTAATTCCGATGCAATTTCTGTGTTTCATCGTCAATAAGAAGGTCCAAGCGATACAGTAAACATATAGTGAGGCATCGGAATTTAATACTAGTGTCACAGGAATTGTTCAAAGCATAGACAGTAAGAAGAGCCACTCTTCTTGTACTTAAGTCGGCATTGTGCTTTTTGTATTTAATTCCGATGCAATTTCTGTGTTTTGTCGTCAATAAGAAGGTCCAAGGGATACAGTAAACCAAAGGGGAAGCATCGGAATTTAATACTGGTCTCACAGGAGGTGTTCAAATGATAGTCAGTAAGAAGAGCCAGACTTCTTGTACTTAAGTCGGCATTGTGCCTTTTGTATTTAATTCTGAAGCAATTTCTGTGTTTCGTCGTCAATAATAAGGTCCAAGGGATACAGTAAACATGAAGTGAAGCATGGCAATCTATAAGTAGTGTCACAGGAATGGTTCAAAACATAGACGGTAAGAAGAGCCAGTCTTCTTGTACTTAAGTCGGCATTGTGCCTTTTGTATTTAATCCCGAAGCAATTTCTGTGTTTTGTCGTCAATAAGAAGGTCCAAGGGATACAGTAAACCAAAGGGGAAGCATCGGAATTTAATACTGGTCTCACAGGAGGTGTTCAAAAGATAGTCAGTAAGAAGAGCCAATCTTCTTGTACTTAAGTCGGCATTGTGACTTTTGTATTTAATTCCGAAGCAATTTCTGTGTTTCGTCATCAATAAGAAGGTCCAAGGGATACAGTAAACCTGAAGTGAAGCATCGGAATCCATAAATAGTGTCACAGGAATGGTTGAAAACATAGACAGTAAGAAGAGCCAGTCTTCCTGTACTTATGTCGGCATTGTGCCTTTTGTATTTCATTCCGATGCAATTTCTGGGTTTCATCGTCAACACGAAGGTCCAAGGGATACAGTAAACCAGAGGTGAAGCATCGGAATTTGATACTGGTCTCAAAGTAGGTGTTCAAAACATAGTCAGTAAAAAGAGCCAGTCTTCTTGTACTTAAGTCGGCATTGTGCCTTTTGTATTTAATTCCGATGCAATTTCTGTGTTTCGTCGTCAATAAGAAGGTCCAAGGGATACAGTAAACCTGAAGTGAAGCATCGGAACCCATAAATAGAGTCACAGGAATGGTTGAAAACATAGACCGTAAGAAGAGCCAGTCTTCTTGTACTTAAGTCGGCATTGTGCCTTTTGTATTTAATTCTGAAGCAATTTCTGTGTTTCGTCGTCAATAATAAGGTCTAAGGGATACAGTAAACCTGAAGTGAAGCATCGGAATCTATAACTAGTGTCACAGGAATGGTTCAAAACATAGACAGTAAGAAGAGCCAGTCTTCTTGTACTTAAGTCGGCTTTGTGCCTTTTGTATTTAATTCCGATACAATTTCTGTGTTTCGTCGTCAATAAGAAGGTCCAAGGGCTACAGAAAACCTGAAGTGAATCATCGGAATCTATAACTAGTGCCACAGGAAAGGTTCAAAACATAGACAGTAAAAAGAGCCAGTCTTCTTGTACTTAAGTCGGCATTGTGCCTTTTGTATTTAATCCCGATGCAATTTCTGTGTTTTGTCGTCAATTAGAAGGTCCAAGGGATACAGTAAACCTGAAGTGAAGCATGGGAATCTATAACTAGTGTCACAGGAATGGTTCAAAACATAGACAGTAAGAAGAGCCAGTCTTCTTGTACTTAAGTCGGCATTGTGCCTTTCGTATTTAATTCTGAAGCAATTTCTGTGTTTCGTCGTCAATAATAAGGTGCAAGGGATACAGTAAACCTGAAATGAAGCATCGGAATCTATAACTAGTGTCACAGGAATGGTTCAAAGCATAGACAGTAAGAAGAGCCACTCTTCTTGTACTTAAGTCGGCATTGTGCCTGTTGCTTTTATTCCGATGCAATTTCTGTGTTTCATCGTCAATAAGAAGGTCCAAGGGATCCAGTAAACATATAGTGAAGCATCGGAATTTAATACTGGTCTCACAGGAGATGTTCAAAACATAGTCAGTAAGATGAGTCAGTCTTTTTGTACTTAAGTCGGCATTGTGCCTTTTGTATTTAATTCCGATGCAATTTCTGTGTTTCATCGTCAATAAGAAGGTCCAAGCGATACAGTAAACATATAGTGAAGTATCGGAATTTAATACTGGTCTCACAGGAGATGTTCAAAACATAGTCAGTAAGAAGAGTCAGTCTTCTTGTACTTAAGTCGGCATTGTGCCTTTTGTATTTAAATCTGAAGCAATTTCTGTGATTCGTCGCAATAATAAGGTCCAAGGGATACAGTAAACCTGAAGTGAAGCATCGGAATCAATAACTAGTGTCACAGGAATGGTTGAAAACATAGACCGTAAGACGACCCACTCTTCTTGTACTTAAGTCAGCATTGTGCCTTTTGTATTTAATTCCGATGCAATTTCTGTGTTTCATCGTCAATACGAAGGTCCAAGCGATACAGTAAACATATAGTGAAGCATCGGAATTTAATACTGGTCTCACAGGAAATGTTCAAAACATAGTCGGTAAGAAGAGTCAGTATTCTTGTACTTATGTGGGTATTGTGCCCTTTGTATTTAATTCCGATGCAATTTCTGTGTTTCGTCGTCAATACGAAGGTCCAAGGGATACAGTAAACCTGAAGTGAAGCATCGGAATCAATAACTAGTGTCACAGGAATTGTTCAAATCATAGACAGTAAGAAGAGCCAGTCTTCTTGTACTTAAGTCGGCATTGTGCACTTTGTATTTAATTCCGATGCAATTTCTGTGTTTCGTCGTCAATAAGAAGGTCCAAGGGCTACAGTAAACCTGAAGTGAAACATCGGAATCTATAACTAGTGCCACAGGAATGGTTCAAAACATAGACAGTAAGAAGAGCCAGTCTTCTTGTCCTTAAGTAGGCATTGTGCCTTTTGTATTTAATCCCGATGCAATTTCTGTGTTTTGTCGCCAATTAGAAGGTCCAAGGGATACAGAAAACCTGACATGAAGCATCGGAATCTATAACAAGTGTCACAGGAATGGTTCAAAACATAGACAGTAAGAAGAGCCAGTCTTCCTGTACTTAAGTCGGCATTGTGTCTTTTGTATTTAATTCCGATGCAATTTCTGTGTTTCATCGTCAATAAGAAGGTCCAAGGGATACAGTAAACCTGAGGTGAAGCATCGGAATTTAATACTGGTCTCACAGGAGGTGTTCAAAACATAGTCAGTAAAAAAAGCCAGTCTTCTTGTACTTAAGTCGGCATTGTGCCTTTTGTATTTAATTCCGATGCAATTTCTGTGTTTCGTCGTCAATAAGAAGGTCCAAGGGATACAGTAAACCTGAAGTGAAGCATCGGAATCCATAAATAGAGTCACAGGAATGGTTGAAAACATAGACCGTAAGAAGAGCCAGTCTTCTTGTACTTAAGTCGGCATTGTGCCTTTTGTATTTAATTCTGAAGCAATTTCTGTGTTTCGTCGTCAATAATAAGGTCCAAGGGATACAGTAAACCTGAAGTGAAGCATCGGAATCTATAACTAGTGTCACAGGAATGTTTCAAAGCATAGACAGTAAGAAGAGCCACTCTTCCTGTACTTAAGTCGGCATTGTGCCTGTTGCTTTTATTCCGATGCAATTTCTGTGTTTCATCGTCAATAAGAGGGTCCAAGCGATACAGTAAACATATAGTGAAGCATCGGAATTAAATACTGGTCTCCAAGGAGGTGTTCAAAACATAGTCAGTAAGAAGAGTCAGTCTTCTTGTACTTAAGTCGGCATTGTGCATTTTGTATTTAATTCCGATGCAATTTCTGTGTTTTGTCGTCAATTAGAAGGTACAAGGGATACAGTAAACCTGAAATGAAGCATGGGAATCTATAACTAGTGTCACAGGAATGGTTCAAAACATAGACAGTAAGAAGAGCCAGTCTTCTTGTCCTTGAGTCGGCTTTGTGCCTTTTGTATTTAATTCTGAAGCAATTTCTGTGTTTCGTCGTCAATAATAAGGTCCAAGGGATACAGTAAACCTGAAGTGAAGCATCGGAATCTATAACTAGTGTCACAGGAATGGTTCAAAGCATAGACAGTAAGAAGAGCCACTCTTCCTGTACTTAAGTCGGCATTGTGCCTGTTGCTTTTATTCCGATGCAATTTCTGTGTTTCATCGTCAATAAGAGGGTCCAAGGGATCCAGTAAACATATAGTGAAGCATCGGAATTTAATACTGGTCTCACAGGAGATGTTCAAAACATAGTCAGTAAGATGAGTCAGTCTTTTTGTACTTAAGTCGGCATTGTGCCTTTTGTATTTAATTCCGATGCAATTTCTGTGTTTCATCGTCAATAAGAAGGTCCAAGCGATACAGTAAACATATAATGAAGTATCGGAATTTAATACTGGTCTCACAGGAGATGTTCAAAACATAGTCAGTAAGAAGAGTCAGTCTTCTTGTACTTAAGTCGGCATTGTGCCTTTTGTATTTAAATCTGAAGCAATTTCTGTGTTTCGTCGCAATAATAAGGTCCAAGGGAT
Source organism: Schistocerca serialis cubense (assembly GCF_023864345.2). Classification (NCBI taxonomy): domain Eukaryota; kingdom Metazoa; phylum Arthropoda; class Insecta; order Orthoptera; family Acrididae; genus Schistocerca; species Schistocerca serialis. Next base: position 179,602,588 of record NC_064649.1, read on the forward strand.
ACAGTAAACCTGAAGTGAAGCATCGGAATCAATAACTAGTGTCACAGGAATGGTTGAAAACATAGACCGTAAGACGAGCCACTCTTCTTGTACTTAAGTCAGCATTGTGCCTTTTGTATTTAATTCCGATGCAATTTCTGTGTTTCATCGTCAATACGACGGTCCAAGCGATACAGTAAACATATAGTGTAGCATCGGAATTTAATACTGGTCTCACGGGAATTGTTCAAAACATAGTCAGTAAGAAGAGTCAGTATTCTTGTACTTAAGTCGGTATTGTGCCTTTTGTATTTAATTCCGATGCAATTTCTGTGTTTCGTCGTCAATACGAAGGTCCAAGGGATACAGTAAACCTGAAGTGAAGCATCGGAATCTATAACTAGTGTCACAGGAATTGTTCAAATCATAGACAGTAAGAAGAGCCAGTCTTCTTGTACTTAAGTCGGCATTGTGCCTTTTGTATTTAATTCTGATGCAATTTCTGTGTTTCGTCGTCAATAAGAAGGTCCAAGGGCTACAGTAAACCTGAAGTGAAACATCGGAATCTATAACTAGTGCCACAGGAATGGTTCAAATCATAGACAGTAAGAAGAGCCAGTCTTCTTGTACTTATGTAGGCATTGTGCCTTTTGTATTTAATCCCGATGCAATTCCTGTGTTTTGTCGTCAATTAGAAGGTCCAAGGGATACAGTAAACCTGACGTGAAGCATCGGAATCTATAACTAGTGTCACAGGAATGGTTCAAAACATAGACAGTAAGAAGAGCCACTCTTCTTGTACTTAAGTCGGCATACTGCCTTTTGTATTTAATTCCGATGCAATTTCTGTGTTTCATGGTCAATAAGAAGGTCCAAGCGATACAGTAAACATATAGTGAGGCATCGGAATTTAATACTAGTGTCACAGGAATTGTTCAAAACATAGACAGTAAGAAGAGCCACTCTTCTTGTACTTAAGTCGGCATTGTGCTTTTTGTATTTAATTCCGATGCAATTTCTGTGATTCGTCGTCAATAAGAAGGTCCAAGGGCTACAGTTAACCTGAAGTGAAACATCGGAATCTATAACTAGTGCCACCGGAATGGTTCAAAACAAAGACAGTAAGAAGAGCCAGTCTTATTGTACTTAAGTCGGCAATGTGCCTTTTGTATTTAATCCCGATGCAATTTCTGTGTTTTGTCGTCAATAAGAAGGTCCAAGGGATACAGTAAACCAAAGGGGAAGCATCGGAATTTAATACTGGTCTCACAGGAGGTGTTCAAAAGATAGTCAGTAAGAAGAGCCAGACTTCTTGTACTTAAGTCGGCATTGTGCCTTTTGTATTTAATTCTGAAGCAATTTCTGTGTTTCGTCGTCAATAATAACTTCCAAGGGATACAGTAAACATGAAGTGAAGCATGGCAATCTATAAGTAGTGTCACAGGAATGGTTCAAAACACAGACGGTAAGAAGAGCCAGTCTTCTTGTACTTAAGTCGGCATTGTGCCTTTTGTATTTAATCCCGAAGCAATTTCTGTGTTTTGTCGTCAATAAGAAGGTCCAAGGGATACAGTAAACCAAAGGGGAAGCATCGGAATTTAATACTGGTCTCACAGGAGGTGTTCAAAAGATAGTCAGTAAGAAGAGCCAATCTTCTTGTACTTAAGTCGGCATTGTGACTTTTGTATTTAATTCCGAAGCAATTTCTGTGTTTCGTCATCAATAAGACGGTCCAAGGGATACAGTAAACCTGAAGTGAAGCATCGGAATCCATAAATAGTGTCACAGGAATGGTTGAAAACATAGACAGTAAGAAGAGCCAGTCTTCCTGTACTTATGTCGGCATTGTGCCTTTTGTATTTCATTCCGATGCAATTTCTGGGTTTCATCGTCAACACGAAGGTCCAAGGGATACAGTAAACCAGAGGTGAAGCATCGGAATTTGATACTGGTCTCACAGGAGGTGTTCAAAACATAGTCAGTAAAAAGAGCCAGTCTTCTTGTACTTAAGTCGGCATTGTGCCTTTTGTATTTAATTCCGATGCAATTTCTGTGTTTCGTCGTCAATAAGAAGGTCCAAGGGATACAGTAAACCTGAAGTGAAGCATCGGAACCCATAAATAGAGTCACAGGAATGGTTGAAAACATAGACCGTAAGAAGAGCCAGTCTTCTTGTACTTAAGTCGGCATTGTGCCTTTTGTATTTAATTCTGAAGCAATTTCTGTGTTTCGTCGTCAATAATAAGGTCTAAGGGATACAGTAAACCTGAAGTGAAGCATCGGAATCTATAACTAGTGTCACAGGAATGGTTCAAAGCATAGACAGTAAGAAGAGCCAGTCTTCTTGTACTTAAGTCGGCTTTGTGCCTTTTGTATTTAATTCCGATACAATTTCTGTGTTTCGTCGTCAATAAGAAGGTCCAAGGGCTACAGAAAACCTGAAGTGAATCATCGGAATCTATAACTAGTGCCACAGGAAAGGTTCAAAACATAGACAGTAAAAAGAGCCAGTCTTCTTGTACTTAAGTCGGCATTGTGCCTTTTGTATTTAATCCCGATGCAATTTCTGTGTTTTGTCGTCAATTAGAAGGTCCAAGGGATACAGTAAACCTGAAGTGAAGCATGGGAATCTATAACTAGTGTCACAGGAATGGTTCAAAACATAGACAGTAAGAAGAGCCAGTCTTCTTGTACTTAAGTCGGCATTGTGCCTTTCGTATTTAATTCTGAAGCAATTTCTGTGTTTCGTCGTCAATAATAAGGTGCAAGGGATACAGTAAACCTGAAATGAAGCATCGGAATCTATACCTAGTGTCACAGGAATGGTTCAAAGCATAGACAGTAAGAAGAGCCACTCTTCTTGTACTTAAGTCGGCATTGTGCCTGTTGCTTTTATTCCGATGCAATTTCTGTGTTTCATCGTCAATAAGAAGGTCCAAGGGATCCAGTAAACATATAGTGAAGCATCGGAATTTAATACTGGTCTCACAGGAGATGTTGAAAACATAGTCAGTAAGATGAGTCAGTCTTTTTGTACTTAAGTCGGCATTGTGCCTTTTGTATTTAATTCCGATGCAATTTCTGTGTTTCATCGTCAATAAGAAGGTCCAAGCGATACAGTAAACATATAGTGAAGTATCGGAATTTAATACTGGTCTCACAGGAGATGTTCAAAACATAGTCAGTAAGAAGAGTCAGTCTTCTTGTACTTAAGTCGGCATTGTGCCTTTTGTAGTTAAATCTGAAGCAATTTCTGTGATTCGTCGCAATAATAAGGTCCAAGGGATACAGTAAACCTGAAGTGAAGCATCGGAATCAATAACTAGTGTCACAGGAATGGTTGAAAACATAGACCGTAAGACGACCCACTCTTCTTGTACTTAAGTCAGCATTGTGCCTTTTGTATTTAATTCCGATGCAATTTCTGTGTTTCATCGTCAATACGAAGGTCCAAGCGATACAGTAAACATATAGTGAAGCATCGGAATTTAATACTGGTCTCACAGGAAATGTTCAAAACATAGTCGGTAAGAAGAGTCAGTATTCTTGTACTTAAGTGGGTATTGTGCCTTGTGTATTTAATTCCGATGCAATTTCTGTGTTTCGTCGTCAATACGAAGGTCCAAGGGATACAGTAAACCTGAAGTGAAGCATCGGAATCTATAACTAGTGTCACAGGAATTGTTCAAATCATAGACAGTAAGAAGAGCCAGTCTTCTTGTACTTAAGTCGGCATTGTGCCTTTTGTATTTAATTCTGATGCAATTTCTGTGTTTCGTCGTCAATAAGAAGGTCCAAGGGCTACAGTAAACCTGAAGTGAAACATCGGAATCTATAACTAGTGCCACAGGAATGGTTCAAATCATAGACAGTAAGAAGAGCCAGTCTTCTTGTACTTATGTAGGCATTGTGCCTTTTGTATTTAATCCCGATGCAATTCCTGTGTTTTGTCGTCAATTAGAAGGTCCAAGGGATACAGTAAACCTGACGTGAAGCATCGGAATCTATAACTAGTGTCACAGGAATGGTTCAAAACATAGACAGTAAGAAGAGCCACTCTTCTTGTACTTAAGTCGGCATACTGCCTTTTGTATTTAATTCCGATGCAATTTCTGTGTTTCATGGTCAATAAGAAGGTCCAAGCGATACAGTAAACATATAGTGAGGCATCGGAATTTAATACTAGTGTCACAGGAATTGTTCAAAACATAGACAGTAAGAAGAGCCACTCTTCTTGTACTTAAGTCGGCATTGTGCTTTTTGTATTTAATTCCGATGCAATTTCTGTGATTCGTCGTCAATAAGAAGGTCCAAGGGCTACAGTTAACCTGAAGTGAAACATCGGAATCTATAACTAGTGCCACCGGAATGGTTCAAAACAAAGACAGTAAGAAGAGCCAGTCTTATTGTACTTAAGTCGGCAATGTGCCTTTTGTATTTAATCCCGATGCAATTTCTGTGTTTTGTCGTCAATAAGAAGGTCCAAGGGATACAGTAAACCAAAGGGGAAGCATCGGAATTTAATACTGGTCTCACAGGAGGTGTTCAAAAGATAGTCAGTAAGAAGAGCCAGACTTCTTGTACTTAAGTCGGCATTGTGCCTTTTGTATTTAATTCTGAAGCAATTTCTGTGTTTCGTCGTCAATAATAACTTCCAAGGGATACAGTAAACATGAAGTGAAGCATGGCAATCTATAAGTAGTGTCACAGGAATGGTTCAAAACACAGACGGTAAGAAGAGCCAGTCTTCTTGTACTTAAGTCGGCATTGTGCCTTTTGTATTTAATCCCGAAGCAATTTCTGTGTTTTGTCGTCAATAAGAAGGTCCAAGGGATACAGTAAACCAAAGGGGAAGCATCGGAATTTAATACTGGTCTCACAGGAGGTGTTCAAAAGATAGTCAGTAAGAAGAGCCAATCTTCTTGTACTTAAGTCGGCATTGTGACTTTTGTATTTAATTCCGAAGCAATTTCTGTGTTTCGTCATCAATAAGACGGTCCAAGGGATACAGTAAACCTGAAGTGAAGCATCGGAATCCATAAATAGTGTCACAGGAATGGTTGAAAACATAGACAGTAAGAAGAGCCAGTCTTCCTGTACTTATGTCGGCATTGTGCCTTTTGTATTTCATTCCGATGCAATTTCTGGGTTTCATCGTCAACACGAAGGTCCAAGGGATACAGTAAACCAGAGGTGAAGCATCGGAATTTGATACTGGTCTCACAGGAGGTGTTCAAAACATAGTCAGTAAAAAGAGCCAGTCTTCTTGTACTTAAGTCGGCATTGTGCCTTTTGTATTTAATTCCGATGCAATTTCTGTGTTTCGTCGTCAATAAGAAGGTCCAAGGGATACAGTAAACCTGAAGTGAAGCATCGGAACCCATAAATAGAGTCACAGGAATGGTTGAAAACATAGACCGTAAGAAGAGCCAGTCTTCTTGTACTTAAGTCGGCATTGTGCCTTTTGTATTTAATTCTGAAGCAATTTCTGTGTTTCGTCGTCAATAATAAGGTCTAAGGGATACAGTAAACCTGAAGTGAAGCATCGGAATCTATAACTAGTGTCACAGGAATGGTTCAAAGCATAGACAGTACGAAGAGCCACTCTTCTTGTACTTAAGTCGTCATTGTGCCTGTTGTATTTAATTCCGATGCAATTTCTGTGTTTCATCGTCAATAAGAAGGTCCAAGGGATCCAGTAAACATATAGTGAAGCATCGGAATTTAATACTGGTCTCACAGGAGATGTTCAAAACATAGTCAGTAAGATGAGTCAGTCTTTTTGTACTTAAGTCGGTATTGTTCCTTTTGTATTTAATTCCGATGCAATTTCTGTGTTTCATCGTCAATACGAAGGTCCAAGCGATACAGTAAACATATAGTGAAGCATCGGAATTAAATACTGGTCTCCAAGGAGGTGTTCAAAACAAAGTCAGTAAGAGGAGTCAGTCTTCTTGTACTTAAGTCGGCATTGTGCCTTTTGTATTTAATTCCGATGCAATTTCTGTGTTTTTTCGTTAATTAGAAGGTCCAAGGGATACAGTAAACCTGAAATGAAGCATGGGAATCTATAACTAGTGTCACAGGAATGGTTCAAAACATAGACAGTAAGAAGAGCCAGTCTTCTTGTACTTAAGTCGGCTTTGTGCCTTTTGTATTTAATTCCGATACAATTTCTGTGTTTCGTCGTCAATAAGAAGGTCCAAGGGCTACAGAAAACCTGAAGTGAATCATCGGAATCTATAACTAGTGCCACAGGAAAGGTTCAAAACATAGACAGTAAAAAGAGCCAGTCTTCTTGTACTTAAGTCGGCATTGTGCCTTTTGTATTTAATCCCGATGCAATTTCTGTGTTTTGTCGTCAATTAGAAGGTCCAAGGGATACAGTAAACCTGAAGTGAAGCATGGGAATCTATAACTAGTGTCACAGGAATGGTTCAAAACATAGACAGTAAGAAGAGCCAGTCTTCTTGTACTTAAGTCGGCATTGTGCCTTTCGTATTTAATTCTGAAGCAATTTCTGTGTTTCGTCGTCAATAATAAGGTGCAAGGGATACAGTAAACCTGAAATGAAGCATCGGAATCTATACCTAGTGTCACAGGAATGGTTCAAAGCATAGACAGTAAGAAGAGCCACTCTTCTTGTACTTAAGTCGGCATTGTGCCTGTTGCTTTTATTCCGATGCAATTTCTGTGTTTCATCGTCAATAAGAAGGTCCAAGGGATCCAGTAAACATATAGTGAAGCATCGGAATTTAATACTGGTCTCACAGGAGATGTTGAAAACATAGTCAGTAAGATGAGTCAGTCTTTTTGTACTTAAGTCGGCATTGTGCCTTTTGTATTTAATTCCGATGCAATTTCTGTGTTTCATCGTCAATAAGAAGGTCCAAGCGATACAGTAAACATATAGTGAAGTATCGGAATTTAATACTGGTCTCACAGGAGATGTTCAAAACATAGTCAGTAAGAAGAGTCAGTCTTCTTGTACTTAAGTCGGCATTGTGCCTTTTGTAGTTAAATCTGAAGCAATTTCTGTGATTCGTCGCAATAATAAGGTCCAAGGGATACAGTAAACCTGAAGTGAAGCATCGGAATCAATAACTAGTGTCACAGGAATGGTTGAAAACATAGACCGTAAGACGACCCACTCTTCTTGTACTTAAGTCAGCATTGTGCCTTTTGTATTTAATTCCGATGCAATTTCTGTGTTTCATCGTCAATACGAAGGTCCAAGCGATACAGTAAACATATAGTGAAGCATCGGAATTTAATACTGGTCTCACAGGAAATGTTCAAAACATAGTCGGTAAGAAGAGTCAGTATTCTTGTACTTAAGTGGGTATTGTGCCTTGTGTATTTAATTCCGATGCAATTTCTGTGTTTCGTCGTCAATACGAAGGTCCAAGGGATACAGTAAACCTGAAGTGAAGCATCGGAATCAATAACTAGTGTCACAGGAATTGTTCAAATCATAGACAGTAAGAAGAGCCAGTCTTCTTGTACTTAAGTCGGCATTGTGCCTTTTGTATTTAATTCCGATGCAATTTCTGTGTTTCGTCGTCAATAAGAAGGTCCAAGGGCTACAGTAAACCTGAAGTGAAACATCGGAATCTATAACTAGTGCCACAGGAATGGTTCAAAACATAGACAGTAAGAAGAGCCAGTCTTCTTGTACTTAAGTAGGCATTGTGCCTTTTGTATTTAATCCCGATGCAATTTCTGTGTTTTGTCGTCAATTAGAAGGTCCATGGGATACAGTAAACCTGACGTGAAGCATCGGAATCTATAACTAGTGTCACAGGAATGGTTCAAAACATAGACAGTAAGAAGAGCCACTCTTCTTGTACTTAAGTCGGCATTCTGCCTTTTGTATTTAATTCCGATACAATTTCTGTGTTCCATCGTCAATAAGAAGGTCCAAGCGATACAGTAAACATATAGTGAGGCATCGGAATTTAATACTAGTGTCACAGGAATTGTTCAAACCATAGACAGTAAGAAGAGCCACTCTTCTTTTACTTAAGTCGGCATTGTGCTTTTTGTATTTAATTCCGATGCAATTTCTGTGATTCGTCATCAATAAGAAGGTCCAAGGGCTACAGTTAACCTGAAGTGAAACATCGGAATCTATAACTAGTGCCACCGGAATGGTTCAAAACAAAGACAGTAAGAAGAGCCAGTCTTATTGTACTTAAGTCGGCAATGTGCCTTTTGTATTTAATCCCGATGCAATTTCTGTGTTTTGTTGTCAATAAGAAGGTCCAAGGGATACAGTAAACCAAAGGGGAAGCATCGGAATTTAATACTGGTCTCACAGGAGGTGTTCAAAAGATAGTCAGTAAGAAGAGCGAGTCTTCTTGTAATTAAGTCGGCATTGTGCCTTTTGTATTTAATTCCGCTGCAATTTCTGTGTTTCGTCATCAATAAGAAGGTTCAAGGGATACAGTAAACCTGAAGTGAAGCATCGGAATCCATAAATAGTGTCACAGGAATGGTTGAAAACATCAACCGTAAGAAGAGCCACTCTTCTTGTACTTAAGTCGGCATTGTGCCTTTTGTATTTAATTCCGATGCAATTTCTGCGTTTCATCGTCAATAAGAAGGTCCAAACAATACAGTAAACATATAGTGAAGCATCGGAATATAATACTGGTCTCACAGGAAATGTTCAAATCATAGTCAGTAAGATGAGTCAGTATTCTTGTACTTAAGTCGGCATTGTGCCTTTTGTATTTAATCCCGATGCAATTTCTTTGTTTTGTCGTCAATTAGAAGGTCCAAGGGATACAGTAAACCTGAAGTGAAGCTTCGGAATCTATAACTAGTGTCACAGGAATGGTTCAAAACATAGACAGTAAGAAGAGCCAGTCTTCTTGTACTTAAGTCGGCATTGTGCCTTTTGTATTTAATTCTGAAGCAATTTCTGTGTTTCGTCGTCAATAATAAGGTCCAAGGGATACAGTAAACCTGAAGTGAAGCATCGGAATCTATAACTAGTGTCACAGGAATGGTTCAAAGCATAGACGGTAAGAAGAGCCACTCTTCTTGTACTTAAGTCGGCATTGTGCCTGTTGTATTTAATTACGATGCAATTTCTGTGTTTCATTGTCAATAAGAAAGTCCAAGGGATCCAGTAAACATATAGTGAAGCATCGGAATTTAATACTGGTCTCACAGGAGATGTTCAAAACATAGTCAGTAAGATGAGTCAGTCTTTTTGTACTTAAGTCGGCATTGTGCCTTTTGAATTTAATTCCGATGCAATTTCTGTGTTTCATCGTCAATAAGAAGGTCCAAGCGATACAGTAAACATATAGTGAAGTATCAGAATTTAATACTGGTCTCACAGGAGATGTTCAAAACATAGTCAGTAAGAAGAGTCAGTCTTCTTGTACTTAAGTCGGCATTGTGCCTTTTGTATTTAAATCTGAAGCAATTTCTGTGTTTCGTCGCAATAATAAGGTCCAAGGGATACAGTAAACCTGAAGTGCAGCATCTGAATCAATAACCAGTGTCACAGGAATGGTTGAAAACATAGACCATAAGAAGAGCCACTCTTCTTGTACTTAAGTCAGCATTGTGCCTTTTCTATTTAATTCCGACGCAATTTCTGTGTTTCATCGTCAATACGAAGGTCCAAGCGATACAGTAAACATATAGTGAAGCATCGGAATTTAATACTGGTCTCACATGAAATGTTCAAAACATAGTCAGTAAGAAGAGTCAGTATTCATGTACTTAAGTCGGTATTGTGCCTTTTGTATTTAATTCCGATGCAATTTCTGTGTTTCGTCGTCAATACGAAGGTCCAAGGGATACACTAAACCTGAAGTGAAGCATCGGAATCTATAACTAGTGTCACAGGAATTGTTCGAATCATAGACAGTAAGAAGAGCCAGTCTTCTTTTACTTAAGTCGGCATTGTGCCTTTTGTATTTAATTCCGAGGCAATTTCTGTGTTTCGTCGTCAATAAGAAGGTCCAAGGGCTACAGTAACCCTGAAGTGAAACATCGGAATCTATAACTAGTGCCACAGGAATGGTTCAAAACATAGACAGTAAGAAGAGCCAGTCTTCTTGTACTTAAGTCAGCATTGTGCCTTTTGTATTTAATCCCGATGCAATTTCTGTGTTTTGTCGTCAATTAGATGGTCCATGGAATACAGTAAACCTGACGTGAAGCATCGGAATCTATAACTAGTGTCACAGGAATGGTTCTAAACATAGAGAGTAAGAAGAGAGAGTCTTCTTGTACTTAAGTCGGCATTGTGCCTTTTGTATTTAATTCTGAAGGAATTTCTGTGTTTCGTCGTCAATAATTAGGTCCAAGGGATACTGTAAACCTGAAGTGAAGCATCGGAATCTATAACTAGTGCCACAGGAATGGTTCAAAACATAGACAGTAAGAAGAGCCACTCTTCTTGTACTTAAGTCAGCATTCTGCCTTTTGTATTTAATTCCGATGCAATTTCTGTGTTTCATCGTCAATAAGAAGGTCCAAGGGATACAGTGAACATATAGTGAAGCATCGGAATTTAATACTGGTCTCACAGGAGATGTTCAAAACATAGTCAGTAAGAAGAGTCAGTCTTTTTGTACTTAAGTCGGCATTGTGCCTTTTGTATTTAATTCCGATGCAATTTCTGTGTATCGTCGTCAATAAGAAGGTCCAAGGGGTACAGTAAACCTGACGTGAAGCAGCGGAATCTGTAACTAGTGTCAATGGAATGGTTCAAAATATAGACAGTAAGAAGTGCCAGTCTTCTTGTACATAAGTCGGAATTGTGACTTTTGTATTTAATTCCGATGCAATTTCTGTGTTTCGTCGTCAATAAGAAGGTCCAAGGGATACAGTAAACCTGAGGTGCAGCATCGGAATCCATAACTAGTGTCACAGGAATGGTTGAAAACATAGACCGTAAGAAGAGCCACTCTTCTTGTACTTAAGTCGGCATTGTGCCTTTTGTATTTAATTCCGTTGCAATTTCTGTGTTTCATCGTCAATAAGAAGGTGCAAGGGATACAGTAAACTTATAGTGTGGCATCGGAATTTAATACTGGTCTCACAGGAGATGTTCAAACATAGCCAGTAAGAAGAGTCAGTCTTCATGTACTTAAGTCGGCATTGTGCCATTTTTATTTAATTCCGATGCAATTTTTGTGTTTCGTCGTCAATAAGAAGGTCCAAGGGATACAGTAAATCTGAAGTGACGCATCGGAATCCATAACTAGTGTCACAGGAATGGTTCAAAACATAGACCGTAAGAAGAGCCACTCTTCTTGTACTTAAGTCGGCATTGTGCCTTTTGTATTTAATCCCGATGCAATTTCTGTGTTTTGTCGTCAATTAGGAGGTCCAATGGATACAGTAAACCTGAAGTGAAGCATCGGAATCTATAACTAGTGTCACAGGAATGGTTCAAAATATAGACAGTAAGAAGAGCCAGTCTTCCCTATTTATGTCGGCATTGTGCCTTTTGTATTTAATCCCGATGCAATTTCTGTGTTTCATCGTCAATAAGAAGGTCCAAGGGATACAGTAAACCTGAGGTGAAGCATCGGAATTTAATACTGGTCTCACAGGAGGTGTTCAAAACATAGTCAGTAAGAAGAGTCAGTCCTCTTGTACTTAAGTCGGCATTGTGCCTTTTGTATTTAATTCCGATGCAATTTCTGTGTTTCGTCGTCAATAAGAAGGTCCAAGGGATACAGTAAACCTGATGTGAAGCATCGGAATCCATAACTAGTGTCACAGGAATGGTTGAAAACATAGACCGTAAGAAGAGCCACTCTTCTTGTACTTAAGTCGGCATTGTGCCTTTTGTATTTAATTCCGATGCAATTTCTGCGTTTCATCGTCAATAAGAAGGTCCAAACAATACAGTAAACATATAGTGAACCACCGGAATATAATACTGGTCTCACAGGAAATGTTCAAAACATAGTCAGTAAGATGAGTCAGTATTCTTGTACTTAAGTCGGCATTGTGCCTTTTGTATTTTATCCCGATAAAATTTCTGTGTTTTGTCGTCAATTAGAAGGTCCAAGGGATACAGTAAACCTGAAGTGAAGCATCGGAATCTAAAACTAGTGTCACAGGAATGGTTCATAACATAGACAGTAAGAAGAGCCAGTCTTCTTGTACTTAAGTCCGCATTGTGCCTTTTGTATTTAATTCTGAAGCAATTTCTGTGTTTCGTCGTCAATAATAAGGTCCAAGGGATACAGTAAACCTGAAGTGAAGCATCGGAATCTATAACTAGTGTCACAGGAATGGTTCAAAGCATAGACAGTAAGAAGAGCCACACCTCTTGTACTTAAGTCGGCATTGTGCATGTTGTATTTAATTCCGTTGCAATTTCTGTGTTTCATCGTCAATAAGAAGGTCCAAGGGATCCAGTAAACATATAGTGAAGCATCGGAATTTAATACTGGTCTCACAGGAGATGTTCAAATCATAGTCAGTAAGATGAGTCAGTCTTTCTGTACTTAAGTCGGCATTGTGCCTTTTGTATTTAATTCCGATGCAATTTCTGTGTTTCATCGTTAATAAGAAGGTCCAAGCGATACAGTAAACATATAGTGAAGTATCGGAGTTTAATACTGGTCTCACAGGAGATGTTCAAAACATAGTCAGTAAGAAGAGTCAGTCTTCTTGTACTTAAGTCGGCATTGTGCCTTTTGTATTTAAATCTGAAGCAATTTCTGTGTTTCGTCGCAATAATAAGGTCCAAGCAACACAGTAAACCTCAAGTGAAGCATTGGAATCAATAACTAGTGTCACAGGAATGGTTGAAATCATAGACTGTAAGAAGAGCCACTCTTCTTGTACTTAAGTCAGCATTGTGCCTTTTGTATTTAATTCCGATGCAATTTCTGTGTTTCATCGTCAATACGAAGGTCCAAGCGATACAGTAAACATATAGTGAAGCATCGGAATTTAATACTGGTCTCACAGGAAATGTTCAAAACATAGTCAGTAAGAAGAGTCAGTATTCTTGTACTTAAGTCGGTATTGTGCCTTCTGTATTTAATTCCGATGCAATTTCTGTGTTTCGTCGTCAATACGAAGGTCCAAGGGATACAGTAAACCTGTAGTGAAGCATCGGAATCTATAACTAGTGTCACAGGAATTGTTCAAATCATAGACAGGAAGAAGAGCCAGTCTTCTTTTACTTAAGTCGGCATTGTGCCTTTTGTATTTAACTCCGATGCATTTTCTGTGTTTCGTCGTCAATAAGAAGGTCCAAGGGCAACAGTAAACCTGAGGTGAAACATCGGAATCTATAACTAGTGCCACAGGAATGGTTCAAATCATAGACGGTAAGAAGAGCCAGTCTTCTTGTACTTAAGTCAGCACTGTGCCTTTTGTATTTAATCCCGATGCAATTTCTGTGTTTTGTCGTCAATTAGAAGGTCCAAGGGATACAGTAAACCTGACGTGAAGCATCGGAATCTATAACTAGTGTCACAGGAATGGTTCGAAACATAGACGGTAAGAAGAGCCAGTCTTCTTGTACTTAAGTCGGCATTGTGCCTTTTGTATTTAATTCTGAAGCAATTTCTGTGTTTCGTCGTCAATAATAAGGTACAAGGGATACAGTAAACCTGAAGTGAAGCATCGGAATCTATAACTAGTGTCACAGGAATGGTTCAAAACATAGACAGTAAGAAGAGCCACTTTTCTTGTACTTAAGTCGGCATTCTGCCTTTTGTATTTAAATCTGCTGGAATTTCTGTGTTTCATCGTCAATAAGAAGGTCCAAGGGATACAGTAAACATATAGTGAAGCATCGGAATTTAATACTGGTCTCACAGGAGATGTTCAAAACATAGACAGTAAGAAGAGCCAGTCTTCTTGTACTTAAGTCGGCATTGTGCCTTTTGTATTTAATCCCGATGCAATTTCTGTGTTTTGTCGTCAATTAGGAGGTCCAATGGATACAGTAAACCTCAAGTGAAGCATCGGAATCTATAACTAGTGTCACAGGAATGGTTCAAAACATAGACAGTAAGAAGAGCCAGTCTTCCTGTACTTATGTCGGCATTGTGCCTTTTGTATTTAATTCCGATGCAATTTCTGTGTTTCATCGTCAATAAGAAGGTCCAAGGGATACAGTAAACCTGAGGTGAAGCATCGGAATTTAATACTGGTCTCACAGGAGGTGTTCAAAACATAGTCGGTAAGAAGAGTCAGTCTTCTTGTACTTAAGTCGGCATTGTGCCTTTTGTATTTAATTCCGATGCAATTTCTGCGTTTCATCGTCAATAAGAAGGTCCAAACAATACAGTAAACATATAGTGAAGCACCGGAATATAATACTGGTCTCACAGGAAATGTTCAAAACATAGTCAGTAAGATGAGTCAGTATTCTTGTACTTAAGTCGGCATTGTGCCTTTTGTATTTAATCCCGATGCAATTTCTGTGTTTTGTGGTCAATTAGAAGGTCCAAGGGATGCAGTAAACATGAAGTGAAGCATCGGAATCTAAAACTAGTGTCACAGGAATGGTTCAAAACATAGTAAGTAAGAAGAGCCAGTCTTCTTGTACTTAAGTCGGCATTGTGCCTTTTGTATTTAATTCTGAAGCAATTTCTGTGTTTCGTCGTCAATAATAAGGTCCAAGGGATACAGTAAACCTGAAGTGAAGCATCGGAATCTATATCTAGTGTCACAGGAATGGTTCAAAGCATAGACAGTAAGAAGAGCCACACTTCTTGTACTTAAGTCGGCATTGTGCCTGTTGTATTTAATTCCGATGCAATTTCTGTGTTTCATCGTCAATAAGAAGGTCCAAGGGATCCAGTAAACATATAGTGAAGCATCGGAATTTAATACTGGTCTCACAGGAGATGTTCAAATCATAGTCAGTAAGATGAGTCAGTCTTTTTGTACTTAAGTCGGCATTGTGCCTTTTGTATTTAATTCCGATGCAATTTCTGTGTTTCATCGTCAATAAGAAGGTCCAAGCGATACAGTAAACATATAGTGAAGTATCGGAATTTAATACTGGTCTCACAGGAGATGTTCAAAACATAGTCAGTAAGAAGAGTCAGTCTTCTTGTACTTAAGTCGGCATTGTGCCTTTTGTATTTAAATCTGAAGCTATTTCTGTGTTTCGTCGCAATAATAAGGTCCAAGCGATACAGTAAACCTCAAGTGAAGCATCGGAATCAATAACTAGTGTCACAGGAATGGTTGAAAACATAGACTGTAAGAAGAGCCACTCTTCTTGTACTTAAGTCAGCATTGTGCCTTTTGTATTTAACTCCGATGCATTTTCTGTGTTTCGTCGTCAATAAGAAGGTCCAAGGGCAACAGTAAACCTGAGGTGAAACATCGGAATCTATAACTAGTGCCACAGGAATGGTTCAAATCATAGACGGTAAGAAGAGCCAGTCTTCTTGTACTTAAGTCAGCACTGTGCCTTTTGTATTTAATCCCGATGAAATTTCTGTGTTTTGTCGTCAATTAGAAGGTCCAAGGGATACAGTAAACCTGACGTGAAGCATCGGAATCTATAACTAGTGTCACAGGAATGGTTCGAAACATAGACGGTAAGAAGAGCCAGTCTTCTTGTACTTAAGTCGGCATTGTGCCTTTTGTATTTAATTCTGAAGCAATTTCTGTGTTTCGTCGTCAATAATAAGGTACAAGGGATACAGTAAACCTGAAGTGAAGCATCGGAATCTATAACTAGTGTCACAGGAATGGTTCAAAACATAGACAGTAAGAAGAGCCACTTTTCTTGTACTTAAGTCGGCATTCTGCCTTTTGTATTTAAATCTGCTGGAATTTCTGTGTTTCATCGTCAATAAGAAGGTCCAAGGGATACAGTAAACATATAGTGAAGCATCGGAATTTAATACTGGTCTCACAGGAGATGTTCAAAACATAGACAGTAAGAAGAGCCAGTCTTCTTGTACTTAAGTCGGCATTGTGCCTTTTGTATTTAATCCCGATGCAATTTCTGTGTTTTGTCGTCAATTAGGAGGTCCAATGGATACAGTAAACCTCAAGTGAAGCATCGGAATCTATAACTAGTGTCACAGGAATGGTTCAAAACATAGACAGTAAGAAGAGCCAGTCTTCCTGTACTTATGTCGGCATTGTGCCTTTTGTATTTAATTCCGATGCAATTTCTGTGTTTCATCATCAATAAGAAGGTCCAAGGGATACTGTAAACCTGAGGTGAAGCATCGGAATTTAATACTGGTCTCACAGGAGGTGTTCAAAACATAGTCGGTAAGAAGAGTCAGTCTTCTTGTACTTAAGTCGGCATTGTGCCTTTTGTATTTAATTCCGATGCAATTTCTGTGTTTCGTCGTCAATAAGAAGGTCCAAGGGATACAGTAAACCTGAAGTGAAGCATCGGAATCTATAACTAGTGTCACAGGAATGGTTGAAAACATAGACCGTAAGATGAGCCACTCTTCTTGTACTTAAGTCGGCTTTGTGCCTTTCGTATTTAATTCCGATGCAATTTCTGCGTTTCATCGTCAATAAGAAGGTCCAAACAATACAGTAAACATATAGTGAAGCACCGGAATATAATACTGGTCTCACAGGAAATGTTCAAAACATAGTCAGTTAGATGAGTCAGTATTCTTGTACTTAAGTCGGCATTGTGCCTTTTGTATTTAATCCCGATGCAATTTCTGTGTTTTGTCGTCAATTAGAAGGTCCAAGGGATGCAGTAAACATGAAGTGAAGCATCGGAATCTAAAACTAGTGTCACAGGAATGGTTCAAAACATAGTAAGTAAGAAGAGCCAGTCTTCTTGTACTTAAGTCGGCATTGTGCCTTTTGTATTTAATTCTGAAGCAATTTCTGTGTTTCGTCGTCAATAATAAGGTCCAAGGGATACAGTAAACCTGAAGTGAAGCATCGGAATCTATATCTAGTGTCACAGGAATGGTTCAAAGCATAGACAGTAAGAAGAGCCACACTTCTTGTACTTAAGTCGGCATTGAGCCTGTTGTATTTAATTCCGATGCAATTTCTGTGTTTCATCGTCAATAAGAAGGTCCAAGGGATCCAGTAAACATATAGTGAAGCATCGGAATTTAATACTGGTCTCACAGGAGATGTTCAAATCATAGTCAGTAAGATGAGTCAGTCTTTTTGTACTTAAGTCGGCATTGTGCCTTTTGTATTTAATTCCGATGCAATTTCTGTGTTTCATCGTCAATAAGAAGGTCCAAGCGATACAGTAAACATATAGTGAAGTATCGGAATTTAATACTGGTCTCACAGGAGATGTTCAAAACATAGTCAGTAAGAAGAGTCAGTCTTCTTGTACTTAAGTCGGCATTGTGCCTTTTGTATTTAAATCTGAAGCTATTTCTGTGTTTCGTCGCAATAATAAGGTCCAAGCGATACAGTAAACCTCAAGTGAAGCATCGGAATCAATAACTAGTGTCACAGGAATGGTTGAAAACATAGACTGTAAGAAGAGCCACTCTTCTTGTACTTAAGTCAGCATTGTGCCTTTTGTATATAATAACGATGCAATTTCTGTGTTTCATCGTCAATACGAAGGTCCAAGCGATACAGTAAACATATAGTGAAGCATCGGAATTTAATACTAGTCTCACAGGAAATGTTCAAAACATAGTCAGTAAGAAGAGTCAGTATTATTGTACTTAAGTCGGTATTGTGCCTTTTGTATTTAATTCCGATGCAATTTCTGTGTTTCGTCGTCAATACGAAGGTCCAAGGGATACAGTAAACCTGAAGTGAAGCATCGGAATCTATAACTAGTGTCACATGAATTGTTCAAATCATAGACAGTAAGAAGAGCCAGTTTTCTTTTACTTAAGTCGGCATTGTGCCTTTTGTATTTAACTCCGATGCATTTTCTGTGTTTCGTCGTCAATAAGAAGGTCCAAGGGCAACAGTAAACCTGAAGTGAAACATCGGAATCTATAACTAGTGCCACAGGAATGGTTCAAATCATAGACGGTAAGAAGAGCCAGTCTTCTTGTACTTAAGTCAGCACTGTGCCTTTTGTATTTAATCCCGATGCAATTTCTGTGTTTTGTCGTCAATTAGAAGGTCCAAGGGATACAGTAAACCTGACGTGAAGCATCGGAATCTATAACTAGTGTCACAGGAATGGTTCGAAACATAGACGGTAAGAAGAGCCAGTCTTCTTGTACTTAAGTCGGCATTGTGCCTTTTGTATTTAATTCTGAAGCAATTTCTGTGTTTCGTGGTCAATAATAAGGTACAAGGGATACAGTAAACCAGAAGTGAAGCATCGGAATCTATAACTAGTGTCACAGGAATGGTTCAAAACATAGACAGTAAGAAGAGCCACTTTTCTTGTACTTAAGTCGGCATTGTGCCTTTTGTATTTAATCCCGATGCAATTTCTGTGTTTTGTCGTCAATTAGGAGGTCCAATGGATACAGTAAACCTCAAGTGAAGCATCGGAATCTATAACTAGTGTCACAGGAATGGTTCAAAACATAGACAGTAAGATGAGCCAGTCTTCCTGTACTTATGTCGGCATTGTGCCTTTTGTATTTAATTCCGATGCAATTTCTGTGTTTCATCGTCAATAAGAAGGTCCAAGGGATACAGTAAACCTGAGGTGAAGCATCGGAATTTAATACTGGTCTCACAGGAGGTGTTCAAAACATAGTCGGTAAGAAGAGTCAGTCTTCTTGTACTTAAGTAGGCATTGTGCCTTTTGTATTTAATTCCGATGCAATTTCTGTGTTTCGTCGTCAATAAGAAGGTCCAAGGGATACAGTAAACCTGAAGTGAAGCATCGGAATCTATAACAAGTGTCACAGGAATGGTTGAAAACATAGATGGTAAGAAGAGCCAGTCTTCTTGTACTTAAGTCGGCTTTGTGCCTTTCGTATTTAATTCCGATGCAATTTCTGCGTTTCATCGTCAATAAGAAGGTCCAAACAATACAGTAAACATATAGTGAAGCACCGGAATATAATACTGGTCTCACAGGAAATGTTCAAAACATAGTCAGTAAGATGAGTCAGTATTCTTGTACTTAAGTCGGCATTGTGCCTTTTGTATTTAATCCCGATGCAATTTCTGTGTTTTGTCGTCAATTAGAAGGTCCAAGGGATACAGTAAACATGAAGTGAAGCATCGGAATCTAAAACTAGTGTCACAGGAATGGTTCAAAATATAGACAGTAAGAAGAGCCAGTCTTCTTGTACTTAAGTCGGCATTGTGCCTTTTGTATTTAATTCTGAAGCAATTTCTGTGTTTCGTCGTCAATAATAAGGTCCAAGGGATACAGTAAACCTGAAGTGAAGCATCGGAATCTATATCTAGTGTCACAGGAATGGTTCAAAGCATAGACAGTAAGAAGAGCCACACTTCTTGTACTTAAGTCGGCATTGTGCCTGTTGTATTTAATTCCGATGCAATTTCTGTGTTTCATCGTCAATAAGAAGGTCCAAGGGATCCAGTAAACATATAGTGAAGCATCGGAATTTAATACTGGTCTCACAGGAGATGTTCAAATCATAGTCAGTAAGATGAGTCAGTCTTTTTGTACTTAAGTCGGCATTGTGCCTTTTGTATTTAATTCCGATGCAATTTCTGTGTTTCATCGTCAATAAGAAGGTCCAAGCGATACAGTAAACATATAGTGAAGTATCGGAATTTAATACTGGTCTCACAGGAGATGTTCAAATCATAGTCAGTAAGAAGAGTCAGTCTTCTTGTACTTAAGTCGGCATTGTGCCTTTTGTATTTAAATCTGAAGCTATTTCTGTGTTTCGTCGCAATAATAAGGTCCAAGCGATACAGTAAACCTCAAGTGAAGCATCGGAATCAATAACTAGTGTCACAGGAATGGTTGAAAACATAGACTGTAAGAAGAGCCACTCTTCTTGTACTTAAGTCAGCATTGTGCCTTTTGTATATAATAACGATGCAATTTCTGTGTTTCATCGTCAACACGAAGGTCCAAGCGATACAGTAAACATATAGTGAAGCATCGGAATTTAATACTAGTCTCACAGGAAATGTTCAAAACATAGTCAGTAAGAAGAGTCAGTATTCTTGTACTTAAGTCGGTATTGTGCCTTTTGTATATAATTCTGAAGCCATTTCTGTGTTTCGTCGTCAATAATAAGGTCCAAGGGATACAGTAAACCTGACGTGAAGCATCGGAATCTATAACTAGTGTCACAGGAATGGTTCAAAACATAGACAGTAAGAAGAGCCAGTCTTCCTGTACTTATGTCGGCATTGTGCCTTTTGTATTTAATTCCGATGCAATTTCTGTGTTTCATCGTCAATAAGAAGGTCCAAGGGATACAGTAAACCTGAGGTGAAGCATCGGAATTTAATACTGGTCTCACAGGAGGTGTTCAAACATAGTCGGTAAGAAGAGTCAGTCTTCTTGTACTTAAGTCGGCATTGTGCCTTTTGTATTTAATTCCGATGCAATTTCTGTGTTTCGTCGTCAATAAGAAGGTCCAAGGGATACAGTAAACCTGAAGTGAAGCATCGGAATCTATAACTAGTGTCACAGGAATGGTTGAAAACATAGACCGTAAGATGAGCCACTCTTCTTGTACTTAAGTCGGCTTTGTGCCTTTCGTATTTAATTCCGATGCAATTTCTGCGTTTCATCGTCAATAAGAAGGTCCAAACAATACAGTAAACATATAGTGAAGCACCGGAATATAATACTGGTCTCACAGGAAATGTTCAAAACATAGTCAGTAAGATGAGTCAGTACTCTTGTACTTAAGTCGGCATTGTGCCTTTTGTATTTAATCCCGATGCAATTTCTGTGTTTTGTCGTCAATTAGAAGGTCCAAGGGATGCAGTAAACATGAAGTGAATCATCGGAATCTAAAACTAGTGTCACAGGAATGGTTCAAAACATAGTAAGTAAGAAGAGCCAGTCTTCTTGTACTTAAGTCGGCATTGTGCCTTTTGTATTTAATTCTGAAGCAATTTCTGTGTTTCGTCGTCAATAATAAGGTCCAAGGGATACAGTAAACCTGAAGTGAAGCATCGGAATCTATATCTAGTGTCACAGGAATGGTTCAAAGCATAGACAGTAAGAAGAGCCACAATTCTTGTACTTAAGTCGGCATTGTGCCTGTTGTATTTAATTCCGATGCAATTTCTGTGTTTCATCGTCAAAAAGAAGGTCCAAGCGATACAGTAAACATATAGTGAAGTATCGGAATTTAATACTGGTCTCACAGGAGATGTTCAAAACATAGTCAGTAAGAAGAGTCAGTCTTCTTGTACTTAAGTCGGCATTGTGCCTTTTGTATTTAAATCTGAAGCTATTTCTGTGTTTCGTCGCAATAATAAGGTCCAAGCGATACAGTAAACCTCAAGTGAAGCATCGGAATCAATAACTAGTGTCACAGGAATGGTTGAAAACATAGACTGTAAGAAGAGCCACTCTTCTTGTACTTAAGTCAGCATTGTGCCTTTTGTATATAATAACGATGCAATTTCTGTGTTTCATCGTCAATACGAAGGTCCAAGCGATACAGTAAACATATAGTGAAGCATCGGAATTTAATACTAGTCTCACAGGAAATGTTCAAAACATAGTCAGTAAGAAGAGTCAGTATTCTTGTACTTAAGTCGGTATTGTGCCTTTTGTATTTAATTCCGATGCAATTTCTGTGTTTCGTCGTCAATACGAAGGTCCAAGGGATACAGTAAACCTGAAGTGAAGCATCGGAATCTATAACTAGTGTCACAGGAATTGTTCAAATCATAGACAGTAAGAAGAGCCAGTCTTCTTTTACTTAAGTCGGCATTGTGCCTTTTGTATTTAACTCCGATGC
Organism: Schistocerca serialis cubense; assembly: GCF_023864345.2. Classification (NCBI taxonomy): domain Eukaryota; kingdom Metazoa; phylum Arthropoda; class Insecta; order Orthoptera; family Acrididae; genus Schistocerca; species Schistocerca serialis. Next base: position 179,624,379 of record NC_064649.1, read on the forward strand.
ATTTTCTGTGTTTCGTCGTCAATAAGAAGGTCCAAGGGCAACAGTAAACCTGAAGTGAAACATCGGAATCTATAACTAGTGCCACAGGAATGGTTCAAATCATAGATGGTAAGAAGAGCCAGTCTTCTTGTACTTAAGTCAGCACTGTGCCTTTTGTATTTAATCCCGATGCAGTTTCTGTGTTTTGTCGTCAATTAGAAGGTCCAAGGGATACAGTAAACCTGACGTGAAGCATCGGAATCTATAACTAGTGTCACAGGAATGGTTCGAAACATAGACGGTAAGAAGAGCCAGTCTTCTTGTACTTAAGTCGGCATTGTGCCTTTTGTATTTAATTCTGAAGCAATTTCTGTGTTTCGTCGTCAATAATAAGGTACAAGGGATACAGTAAACCTGAAGTGAAGCATCGGAATCTATAACTAGTGTCACAGGAATGGTTCAAAACATAGACAGTAAGAAGAGCCACTTTTCTTGTACTTAAGTCGGCATTCTGCCTTTTGTATTTAAATCTGCTGCAATTTCTGTGTTTCATCGTCAATAAGAAGGTCCAAGGGATACAGTAAACATATAGTGAAGCATCTTAATTTAATACTGGTCTCACAGGAGATGTTCAAAACATAGACAGTAAGAAGAGCCAGTCTTCTTGTACTTAAGTCGGCATTGTGCCTTTTGTATTTAATCCCGATGCAATTTCTGTGTTTTGTCGTCAATTAGGAGGTCCAATGGATACAGTAAACCTCAAGTGAAGCATCGGAATCTATAACTAGTGTCACAGGAATGGTTCAAAACATAGACAGTAAGAAGAGCCAGTCTTCCTGTACTTATGTCGGCATTGTGCCTTTTGTATTTAATTCCGATGCAATTTCTGTGTTTCATCGTCAATAAGAAGGTCCAAGGGATACAGTAAACCTGAGGTGACGCATCGGAATTTAATACTGGTCTCACAGGAGGTGTTCAAAACATAGTCGGTAAGAAGAGTCAGTCTTCTTGTACTGAAGTAGGCATTGTGCCTTTTGTATTTAATTCCGATGCAATTTCTGTGTTTCGTCGTCAATAAGAAGGTCCAAGGGATACAGTAAACCTGAAGTGAAGCATCGGAATCTATAACTAGTGTCACAGGAATGGTTGAAAACATAGACCGTAAGAAGAGCCACTCTTCTTGTACTTAAGTCGGCTTTGTGCCTTTCGTATTTAATTCCGATGCAATTTCTGCGTTTCATCGTCAATAAGAAGGTCCAAACAATACAGTAAACATATAGTGAAGCACCGGAATATAATACTGGTCTCACAGGAAATGTTCAAAACATAGTCAGTAAGATGAGTCAGTATTCTTGTACTTAAGTCGGCATTGTGCCTTTTGTATTTAATCCCGATGCAATTTCTGTGTTTTGTCGTCAATTAGAAGGTCCAAGGGATACAGTAAACATGAAGTGAAGCATCGAAATCTAAAACTAGTGTCACAGGAATGGTTCAAAACATAGACAGTAAGAAGAGCCAGTCTTCTTGTACTTAAGTCGGCATTGTGCCTTTTGTATTTAATTCTGAAGCAATTTCTGTGTTTCGTCGTCAATAATAAGGTCCAAGGGATACAGTAAACCTGAAGTGAAGCATCGGAATCTATATCTAGTGTCACAGGAATGGTTCAAAGCATAGACAGTAAGAAGAGCCACACTTCTTGTACTTAAGTCGGCATTGTGCCTGTTGTATTTAATTCCGATGCAATTTCTGTGTTTCATCGTCAATAAGAAGGTCCAAGGGATCCAGTAAACATATAGTGAAGCATCGGAATTTAATACTGGTCTCACAGGAGATGTTCAAATCATAGTCAGTAAGATGAGTCAGTCTTTTTGTACTTAAGTCGGCATTGTGCCTTTTGTATTTAATTCCGATGCAATTTCTGTGTTTCATCGTCAATAAGAAGGTCCAAGCGATACAGTAAACATATAGTGAAGTATCGGAATTTAATACTGGTCTCACAGGAGATGTTCAAAACATAGTCAGTAAGAAGAGTCAGTCTTCTTGTACTTAAGTCGGCATTGTGCCTTTTGTATTTAAATCTGAAGCTATTTCTGTGTTTCGTCGCAATAATAAGGTCCAAGCGATACAGTAAATCTCAAGTGAAGCATCGGAATCAATAACTAGTGTCACAGGAATGGTTGAAAACATAGACTGTAAGAAGAGCCACTCTTCTTGTACTTAAGTCAGCATTGTGCCTTTTGTATATAATAACGATACAATTTCTGTGTTTCATCGTCAACACGAAGGTCCAAGCGATACAGTAAACATATAGTGAAGCATCGGAATTTAATACTAGTCTCACAGGAAATGTTCAAAACATAGTCAGTAAGAAGAGTCAGTATTCTTGTACTTAAGTCGGTATTGTGCTTTTTTTTTTTAATTCTGAAGCCATTTCTGTGTTTCGTCGTCAATAATAAGGTCCAAGGGATACAGTAAACCTGACGTGAAGCATCGGAATCTATAACTAGTGTCACAGGAATGGTTCAGAACATAGACAGTAAGAAGAGCCAGTCTTCTTGTACTTAAGTCGGCATTGTGCCTTTTGTATTTAATTCTGAAGCCATTTCTGTGTTTCGTCGTCAATAATAAGGTCCAAGGGATACAGTAAACCTGAAGTGAAGCATCGGAATCTATTACTAGTGTCACAGGAATGGTTCAAAACATAGACAGTAAGACGAGCCAGTCTTCCTGTACTTATGTCGGCATTGTGCCTTTTGTATTTAATTCCGATGCAATTTCGGTGTTTTATCGTCAATAAGAAGGTCCAAGGGCTACAGTAAACCTGAGGTGAAGCATCAGAATTTAATACTGGTCTCACAGGAGGTATTCAAAACATAGTCAGTAAGAAGAGTCAGTCTTCTTGTACTTAAGTCGGCATTGTGCCTTTTGTATTTAATTCCGATGCAATTTCTGTGTTTCGTCGTCAATAAGAAGGTCCAAGGGATACAGTAAACCTGAAGTGCAGCATCGGAATCCATAACTAGTGTCACAGGAATGGTTGATAACATAGACCGTAAGAAGAGCCACTCTTCTTGTACTTAAGTCGGCATTGTGCCTTTTGTATTTAATTCCGATGCAATTTCTGCCTTTCATCGTCAATAAGAAGGTCCAAACAATACAGTAAACATATAGTGAAGCATCGGAATATAATACTGGTCTCAAAGGAAATGTTCAAACACAGTCAGTAAGATGAGTCAGTATTCTTGTACTTAAGTCGGCATTGTGCCTTTTGTATTTAATCCCGATGCAATTTCTGTGTTTTGTCGTCAATTAGAAGGTCCAAGCGATACAGTAAACCTGAAGTGAAGCATCGGAATCTATAACTAGTGTCACAGGAATGGTTCAAAACATAGACAGTAAGAAGAGCCAGTCTTCTTGTACTTAAGTCGGCATTGTGCCTTTTGTATTTAATTCTGAAGCAATTTCTGTGTTTCGTCGTCAATAATAAGGTCCAAGGGATACAGTAAAGCTGAAGTGAAGCATCGGAATCTATAACTTGTGTCACAGGAATGGTTCAAAGCATAGACAGTAAGAAGAGCCACTCTTCTTGTACTTAAGTCGGCATTGTGCCTGTTGTATTTAATTCCGATGCAATTTCTGTGTTTCATAGTCAATAAGAAGGTCGAAGGGATCCAGTAAACATATAGTGAAGCATCGGAATTTAATACTGGTCTCACAGGAGATGTTCAAAACATAGACAGTAAGATGAGTCAGTCTTTTTGTACTTAAGTCGGCATTGTGCCTTTTGTATTTAATTCCGATGCAATTTCTGTGTTTCATCGTCAATAAGAAGGTCCAAGCGATACAGTAAACATATAGTGATGTATCGGAATTTAATACTGGTCTCACAGGAGATGTTCAAAACATAGTCAGCAAGAAGAGTCAGTCTTCTTTTACTTAAGTCGGCATTGTGCCTTTTGTATTTAAATCTGAAGCAATTTCTGTGTTTCGTCGCAATAATAAGGTCCAAGGGATACAGTAAACCTCAAGTGAAGCATCGGAATCAATAACTAGTGTCACAGGAATGGTTGAAACATAGACCGTAAGAAGAGCCACTCTTCTTGTACTTAAGTCAGCATTGTGCCTTTTGTATCTAATTCCGATGCAATTTCTGTGTTTCATCGTCAATACGAAGGTCCAAGCGATACAGTAAACATATAGTGAAGCATCGGAATTTAATACTGGTCTCACAGGAGATGTTCAAAACATAGCCAGTAAGAAGAGTCAGTCTTCTTGTACTTAAGTCGGCATTGTGCCATTTGTATTTAATTCCGATGCAATTTTTGTGTTTCGTCGTCAATAAGAAGGTCCAAGGGATACAGTAAATCTGAAGTGACGCATCGGTATCCATAACTAGTGTCACAGGAATGGTTGAAAGAGTAGACCGTAAGAAGAGCCACTCTTCTTGTATTTAAGTCAGCATTGTGCCTTTTGTATTTAATTCCGATGCAATTTCTGTGTTTCATCGTCAATAAGGAGGTCCAAGCGATACAGTAAGCATATAGTGAAGCATCGGAATTTAATACTAGTGTCACAGGAATTGTTCAAAACATAGACAGTAAGAAGAGCCAGTCTTCTTGTACTTAAGTCGGCATTGTGCATTTTGTATTTAATTCCGATGCAATTTCTGTGTTTCGTCGTCAATAAGAAGGTCCAAGGGATACAGTAAACCTGAAGTGAAGAATCGGAATCCATAACTAGTGTCACAGGAATGGTTCAAAACTTAGACAGTAAGAAGAGCCACTCTTCTTGTACTTAAGTCGGCATTGTGCCTTTTGTATTTAATTCCGATGCAATTTCTGCGTTTCATCGTCAATAAGAAGGTCCGAACGATACAGTAAACATATAGTGAAGCATCGGAATATAATACTGGTCTCACAGGAATTGTTGAAAACATAGACAGTAAGAAGAGCCAGTCTTATTGTACTTAAGTCGGCATTGTGCCTTTTGTATTTAATTCTGATGCAATTTCTGTGTTTCGTCGTCAATAAGAAGGTCCAAGGGATACAGTAAGCCTGAAGTGAAACATCAGAACCTATAACTAGTGCCACAGGAGTAATTCAAAACATAGACAGTAAGAAGAGCCAGCCTTCTTGTACTTAAGTCGGCATTGTGCCTTTTGTATTTAATTCCGATACAATATCTGTGTTTTGTCGTCAATAAGAAGGTCCAAGGGATACAGTAAACCTGAAGTGAAGCATCGGAATCTATAACTAGTGTCACAGGAATGGTTCAAAACATAGACAGTAAGAAGAGCCAGTCTTCTTGTACTTAAGTCGGCATTGTGCCTTTTGTATTTAATTCCGATGCAATTTCTGTGTTTCATCGTCAATAAGAAGGTCCAAGCGATACAGTAAACATATAGTGAAGTATCGGAATTTAATACTGGTCTCACAGGAGATGTTCAAAACATAGTCAGTAAGAAGAGTCAGTGTTCTTGTACTTAAGTCGGCATTGTGCCCTTTGTATTTAATTCCGATGCAATTCCTGTGTTTCGTCGTCAATAGGAAGGTCCAAGGGATACAGTAAACCTGAAGTGAAGCATCATAATCCATAACTAGTGCCACAGCAATGGTTGAAAGCATAGACCGTATGAAGAGCCACTCTTCTTGTACTTAAGTCGGCATTGTGCCTATTGTATTTAATTCCGATGCAATTTCTGTGTGTCATTGTCAATAAGAAGGTCCAAACGATACAGTAAACATATAGTGAAGCATCGGAATTTAATACCGGTCTCACAGGAAAAGTTCAAAACATAGTCAGTAAGAAGAGTCAGTATTCTTGTACTTAAGTCGGCATTGTGCCTTTTGTATTTAATTCCGATGCAATTTCTGTGTTTCGTCGTCAATACGAAGGTCCAAGGGATATAGTAAAACTGAAGTGAAGCATCGGAATCTATAACTAGTGTCACAGGAATGGTTGAAAGCATAGACCGTAAGAAGAGCCAATCTTCTTGTACTTAAGTCGGTATTGTGCCTTTTGTATTTAATTCCGATGCAATATCTGTGTTTTGTCGCCAATAAGAAGGTCCAAGGGATACAGTAAACCTGAAGTGAAGCATCGGAATCTATAACTAGTGTCACAGGAATGGGTCAAAACATAGACAGTAAGAAGAGCCAGTCTTCTTGTACTTAAGTCGGCATTGTGCCTTTTGTATATAGTTTTGAAGCAATTTCTGTGTTTCGTCGTCAATAATAAGGTCCAATGGATACAGTAAACCTGAAGTGAAGCATCAGAATCTATAAGTAGTGTCACAGAAATGGTTCAAAACATAGACAGTAAGAAGAGCCACTCTTCTTGTACTTAAGTCGGCATTGAGCCTTTTGTATTTAATTACGATGCAATTTATGTGTTTCATCGTCAATAAGAAGGTCCAAGGGATACAGTAAACATATAGTGCAGCATCGGAATTTAATACTGGTCTCACAGGAAATGTTCAAAACATTGTCAGTAAGAAGAGTCAGTCTTCTTGTACTTACGTCGGCATTGTGCCTTTTGTATTTAATTCCGATGCAATATCTGTGTTTTGTCGTCAATAAGAAGGTCCAAGGGATACAGTAAACCTGAAGTGAAGCATCGGAATCTATAACTAGTGTCACAGGAATGGGTCAAAACATAGACAGTTAGAATACCCAGTCTTCTTGTACTTATGTCGGCATTGTACCATTTGTATTTAATTCCGATGCAATTTCTGTGATTCGACGTCAATAAGAAGATCCAAGGGATACAGTAAACCTGAAGTGAAGCATCGGAATCTATAACTAGTATGACAGGAATGGTTCATAACACAGACAGTAAGAAGAGTTAGTCTTCTTGTACTTAAGTCGGCATTGTCCTTTTGTACTTAATTCCGATGCAATTGCTGTGTTTCGTCGTCAATAAGAAGATCCAAGGCATACAGTTACCCTGAAGTGAAGCATCGGAATCTATAACTAGTGTCACAGGAATGGTTCAAAACACAGGCAGTAAGAAGAGACAGTCTTCTTGTACTTAATTCGGCAGTGTACCTTTTGTATTTAATGCGGATGCAATTCCTGTGTTTCGTCGTCAATAAGAAGGTCCAAGGGATACAGTAAACCTGAAGTGAAGCATCGGAATGGGTAACTAGTGCCACAGGAATTGTTCAAAATATAGACAGTAAGAAGAGCCAGTCTTCTCGTACTTGAGTGGGCATTGTGCCTTTTGTATTTAATTCCGATGCAATTTCTGTGTTTCGTCGTCAATAAGAAGGTCCAAGGGATACAGTAAACCTGAAGTGAAGCATCGGAATCTATAAGTAGTTTCCCAGGAATTGTTCAAAACATAGACAGTAAGAAGAGCCAGTCTTCTTGTACTTAAGTCGGCATTGTGCCTTTTGTATTTAATTCCGATGCAATTTCTGTGTTTCATCGTCAATAAGAAGGTCCAAGGGGTACAGTAAACATATAGTGAAGCATCGGAATTTAATACTGGTCTCACAGGAGATGTTCAAAACATAGTCAGTAAGAAGAGTCAGTCTTCTTGTACTTAAGTCGGCATTGTGCCTTTTGTATTTAATTCCGATCCAATTTCTGTGTTTCATCGTCAATAAGAGGGTCCAAGGGATACAGTAAACCTGAAGTGAAGCATCGGAATCCATAACTAGTGTCACAGGAATGGTTCAAAACATAGACAGTAAGAAGAGCCAGGCTTCTTGAAGTTGAGTCAGCATTATGCATTTTGGATTAAATTCCGATGCAATTTCTGTGATTCGTCGTCAATAAGAAGGTCCAAGGGATACAATCAACCTGAAGTGAAGCATAGGAATCTATAACTAGTGTCACAGAAATGGTTCAAAACATAGACAGTAAGAAGAGCCAGTCTTCTTGTACTTAAGTCGACATTGTACTTTTGTATTTAATTCCGATGTAATTGCTGTGTTTCGTCGTCAATAAGAAGGTCCAAAGCATACAGTTACCCTGAAGTGAAGCATCGGAATCTATAAGTAGTGTCACAGGAAAGGTTCAAAACACAGGCAGTAAGAAGAGTCAGTCTTCTTGTACTTAATTCGGCATTGTACCTGTTGTATTTCATTCCGATGCAATTTCTGTGTTTCGTCGTCAATAAGGAGGTCAACGGGATACAGTAAATCTGAAGTGAAGCATCGGAATCTATAACTAGTGTCTCAGGATTGGTTCAAATCTTAGACAGTAAGAAGAGGCAGTTTATTTGTCCTTAAGTCGGCATTGAACCTTTTGTATTTAATTCCGATGAAATTTCAGTGTTTCGTCGTCAATAAGAAGGTCCAAGGGATACAGTTAACCTGATGTGAAGCATAGGAATCTCTAACTAGTGTCACAGAAATGGTTCAAAACATAGTCAGTAAGAAGAGCCAGTCGTCTTGTACTTAAGTCGGCATTGTGACTTTTTGTATTTAATTCCGATGCAATTTCTGTGTTTCGTCGTCAATAAGAAGGCCCAAGGGATACAGTAAACCTGAGGTGAAGCATCGGAATCCATAACTAGTGTCACAGGAATGGTTGAAAACATAGACCGTAAGAAAAGCCACTCTTCTTGTACTTAAGTCGGCATTGTGCCTTTTGTATTTAATTCCGATGCAATTTCTGTGTTTCATCGTCAATACGAAGGTCCAAGGGATACAGTAAACATATAGTGAGGCATCGGAATTTAATAGTGGTCTCATAGGAGATGTTCAAGACATAGTCAGTAAGAAGAGTCAGTCTCCTTGTACTTAAGTCGGCATTGTGCCTTTTGTATTTAATTCCGATGCAATTTCTGTGTTTCGTCGTCAATGAGAAGGTCCAAGGGATACAGTAAACCTGAAGTGAAGCATCGGAATCCATAACTAGTGTCACAGGAATGGTTGAAAACATAGACAGTATGAAGAGCCACTCTTCTTGTACTTAAGTAGGCATTGTGCCTTTTGTATTTAATTCCGAAGCAATTTCTGTGTGTCATCGTCAATAAGAAGGTCCAAGCGATACAGTAAACATATAGTGAAGCATCGGAATTTAATACTGGTCTCACAGGAAATGTTCAAAACATAGTCAGTAAGAAGATTCAGTATTCTTGTACTTTAGTCGGCATTGTGCCTTTTGTATTTAATTCCGATGCAATTTCTGTGTTTCGTCGTCAATAAGAAGGTCCAAGGGATACAGTAAACCTGAAGTGAAGCATCGGAATCTATAACTAGTGCCACAGGAATGGTTCAAAACATAGACAGTAAGAAGAGCCAGTCTTCTTGTAGTTAAGTCGGCATTATGCATTTTGGATTTAACTCCGATGCAATTTCTGTGATTCGTCGTCAATACGAATGTCCAAGGGATAAAGTCAACCTGAAGTGAAGCATAAGAATCTATAACTAGTGTCACAGAAATGGTTCAAAACATAGACAGTAAGAAGAAACAGTCTTCTTGTACTTAAGTCTAATTGTGCCTTTTGTATTTAATTCCGATGCAATTTCTGTGTTTCATCGTCAATAAGAAAGTCAGAGGGATACAGTAAACCTGAAGTGAAGCATCGGAATCTATAACTAGTGTCACAGGAATGGTTCAAAACATAAACAGTAAGAAGAGCCAGTCTTCTTGTAGTTAAGTTGGCATTGTGCTTTTGTATTTAATTCCGATGCAATATCTGTGTTTCTTCGTCAATAAGAAGGCCCAAGGGATACAGTAAACCCGAAGTGAAGCATCGGAATCTATAACTAGTGTCACAGGAATGGTTCCAAACATAGACGGTAAGAAGAAAAAAATGGTTCAAGTGGCTCTGAGCACTATGGGACTCATCTGCTGTGGTCATACGTCCCCTAGAACTTAGAACTACTTCAACCTAACTAACCTAAGAACAGCACACAACACCCAGCCATCACGAGGCAGAGAAAATCCCTGACCCCGCCGGGAATCGAACCTGGGAACCCGGGCGTGGGAAGCGAGAACGCTACCGCAAGACCACGAGATGCGGGCAATGGTAAGAAGAGCCAGTCTCCCTGTACTTAGGTCGGCATTGAGCCTTTTGTATTTAATTCCGATCCAATTTCTGTAATTGGTCGACAATAAGAGGGTCCAAGGGATACAGTAAACCTGAAGTGAAGCATCGGAATCTATAACTAGTGTCACAGGAATGGTTCAAAACACAGACAGTAAGAAGAGCCTTTATTGTTGTACTGAAGTCGGCATTGTCCTTATGTATTTAAATCCGACGCAATTTCTGTGTTTCGCCGTCAATAAGAAGGTCTAAGGAATACAGTAAACCTGAAGTGAAGCATCGGAATTTATAACTAGTGTCACAGAAATGGTTCAAAACATAGGCAGTAAGAAGAGTCAGTCTTCTTGTACTTATTTCAGCATTGTACGTTTTGTATTTAGTTCCGATGCAATTTCTGTGTTTCGTCGTCAATAAGAAGGTCCAAGGGATACAGTAAACCTGAAGTAAAGCATCGGAATCTATAACTAGTGTCACAGGAATGGGTGAAATCATAAACATTAAGAAGAGCCAGTCTTCTTGTACTTAAGTCGGCATTGTGCCTTTTGTATTTAATTCCGATTTAATTTCTTTGTTTCATCGTCCATAAGAAGGTCAGAGGGATACAGTAAACCTGAAGTGACGCATCGGAATCTATAATTAGTGTCACAGGAATGGTTCAAAACATAGACAGTAAGAAGAGTCAGTCATCTTGTACTTAAGTCGGCATTGTGCCTTTTGTATTTAATTCCGATGCAATTTCTGTGTTTCTTCGTCAAGAAGAAGGCCCAAGGGAAATAGTAAGCCTGCAGTGAAGCATCGGAATCTTTAACTAGTGTCACAGGAATGGTTCAAAATACAGACAGTAAGAAGAGCCAGTCTTCCTGTACTTAAGTCGGCATTGTGCCATTTGTATTTAATTCCGATGCAATCTCTGTGTTTCGCCGTCAATAAGAAGGTCCAAGGGATAAAGTAAACCTGAAGTGAAGCATCGGAACCTACAACTAATGTCACAGGAATAGTTCAAATCGCAGACAGTAAGAAGAGCCAGTCGTGGTGTACTTAAGTCGGCATTGTGCATTTAGTATTTAATTCCGATGCAATATCTGTGTTTCGTCGTCAATACGAAGGTCCAAGGGATACAGTAAACTGGACGTGAAGCATCGGAATCTATAACTAGTGTCACAGGAATGGTTCAAAACAGAGACAGTAAGAAGAGCCAGTCTTCTTGTACTTAAGTCGGAATTGTGCCTTTTCTATTTCATTCCGATGCAATTTCTGTGCTTAGTCGTCAATAAGAAGGATGAAGGGATACACTAAACCTGAAGTGAAGAATCGGAATCTATAACTAGTGTCACAGGAATGGTTCAAAGCAGAGACAGTAAGATGAGCCAGTCTTCTTGTACTTAAGTCGGCATTGTGCCTTTTGTATTTTATTCCGACGCAATTTCTGTGTTTCATCGTCAATATGAAGGTCCACGGGATACACTAAACATATAGTGAAGTATCGGAATGTAATACTGGTCCCACAGGAAATGTTCAAAACATTGTCAGTAAGAAGGGTCAGTCTTCTTGTAATTAAGCCGCCATTGTGCCTTTTGTATTTAATTCCGATGCAACTTCTGTGTCTCATCGTCAATTAGAAGGTCCAAGAGATACAGTAGACATATAGTGAAGCATCGAAATCAAAAACTGGTCTCACATGAAATGTTCAAAACATAGTCAGTAAGAAGAGTCAGTCTTCTTGTACTTAAGTCGGCATTGTGTCTTTTGTATTTAATTCCGATGCACTTTCTGTGTTTCGTCGTCAATAAGAGGGTCCAAGGGATACAGTAAATCTGAAGTGAAGTATCGGAATCTATAACTAGTGTTACAGGAATGGTTCAAAACATAGGCAGTAAGAAGAGTCAGTCCTCTTGTACTTAATTCGGCCTTTTACCTTTTGTTTTTAATTCCAATGCAATTTCTGTGTTTCGTCGTCAATAAGAAGGTCCAAGGGATACAGTAAACCTGAAGTGAAGTATCCTAATCCATAACTAGTTGCACAGGAATGGTTGAAAACATAGGCCATAAGAAGAGCCACTTTTCTTGTACTTAAGTCGGCATTGTGCCTTTTGTATTTAATTCCGATGCAATTTCTGTGTTTCATCGTCAATAAGAAGGTCCAAGCGATACAGTAAACATATAGTGAAGCATCGGAATTTAATACTGGTCTCACAGGAGATGTTCAAAACATAGTCAGTAAGAAGAGTCAGTCTTCTTGTACTTAATTCGGCATTGTGACTTTTTGTATTTAATTCCGATGCAATTTCTGTGTTTCGTCGTCAATAAGAAGGTCCAAGGCATACAGTTACCCTGAAGTGAAGCATCGGAATCTATAAGTAGTGTCACAGGAAAGGTTCAAAACACAGGCAGTAAGAAGAGTCAGTCTTCTTGTACTTAATTCGGCATTGTACCTGTTGTATTTCATTCCGATGCAATTTCTGTGTTTCGTCGTCAATAAGGAGGTCAACGGGATACAGTAAATCTGAAGTGAAGCATCGGAATCTATAACTAGTGTCTCAGGATTGGTTCAAATCTTAGACAGTAAGAAGAGGCAGTTTATTTGTCCTTAAGTCGGCATTGTACCTTTTGTATTTAATTCCGATGAAATTTCAGTGTTTCGTCGTCAATAAGAAGGTCCAAGGGATACAGTTAACCTGATGTGAAGCATAGGAATCCCTAACTAGTGTCACAGAAATGGTTCAAAACATAGTCAGTAAGAAGAGCCAGTCGTCTTGTACTTAAGTCGGCATTGTGACTTTTTGTATTTAATTCCGATGCAATTTCTGTGTTTCGTCGTCAATAAGAAGGCCCAAGGGATACAGTAAACCTGAGGTGAAGCATCGGAATCCATAACTAGTGTCACAGGAATGGTTGAAAACATAGACCGTAAGAAGAGCCACTCTTCTTGTACTTAAGTCGGCATTGTGCCTTTTGTATTTAATTCCGATGCAATTTCTGTGTTTCATCGTCAATACGAAGGTCCAAGGGATACAGTAAACATATAGTGAGGCATCGGAATTTAATAGTGGTCTCATAGGAGATGTTCAAGACATAGTCAGTAAGAAGAGTCAGTCTCCTTGTACTTAAGTCGGCATTGTGCCTTTTGTATTTAATTCCGATGCAATTTCTGTGTTTCGTCGTCAATGAGAAGGTCCAAGGGATACAGTAAACCTGAAGTGAAGCATCGGAATCCATAACTAGTGTCACAGGAATGGTTGAAAACATAGACAGTAAGAAGAGTCAGTCTTCTTGTACTTATTTCAGCATTGTACGTTTTGTATTTAGTTCCGATGCAATTTCTGTGTTTCGTCGTCAATAAGAAGGTCCAAGGGATACAGTAAACCTGAAGTAAAGCATCGGAATCTATAACTAGTGTCACAGGAATGGGTGAAATCATAAACATTAAGAAGAGCCAGTCTTCTTGTACTTAAGTCGGCATTGTGCCTTTAGTATTTAATTCCGATTTAATTTCTTTGTTTCATCGTCCATAAGAAGGTCAGAGGGATACAGTAAACCTGAAGTGACGCATCGGAATCTATAATTAGTGTCACAGGAATGGTTCAAAACATAGACAGTAAGAAGAGTCAGGCATCTTGTACTTAAGTCGGCATTGTGCCTTTTGTATTTAATTGCGATGCAATTTCTGTGTTTCTTCGTCAAGAAGAAGGCCCAAGGGAAATAGTAAGCCTGCAGTGAAGCATCGGAATCTTTGACTAGTGTCACAGGAATGGTTCAAAACATAGACGGTAAGAAGAGCCACTCTTCTTGTACTTCAGTCGGCATTGTGCCCTTTGTATTTAATTCCGATGCAATTGCTGTGTATCGTCGTCAATAAGAAGGTCCAAGGGATACAGTAAACTGGACGTGAAGCATCGGAATCTATAACTAGTGTCACAGGAATGGTTCAAAACAGAGACAGTAAGAAGAGCCAGTCTTCTTGTACTTAAGTCGGCATTGTGCCTTTTGTATTTTATTCCGACGCAATTTCTGTGTTTCATCGTGAATATGAAGGTCCACGGGATACACTAAACATATAGTGAAGTATCGGAATGTAATACTGGTCCCACAGGAAATGTTCAAAACATTGTCAGTAAGAAGGGTCAGTCTTCTTGTACTTAAGCCGGCATTGTGCCTTTTGTATTTAATTCCGATGCAACTTCTGTGTCTCATCGTCAATTAGATGGTCCAAGAGATACAGTAGACATATAGTGAAGCATCGAAATCAAAAACTGGTCTCACATGAAATGTTCAAAACATAGTCAGTAAGAAGAGTCAGTCTTCTTGTACTTAAGTCGGCATTGTGTCTTTTGTATTTAATTCCGATGCAATTTCTGTGTTTCGTCGTCAATAAGAAGGTCCAAGGGATACACTAAACCTGAAGTGAAACATCAAACCTATTACTAGTGTCACAGGAATAGTTTAAAACTTAGAGAGTAAGTAGAGCTAGTCGTCTTGTACTTAAGTGGGCATTGGGCCTTTAGTATTTAATTCCAATGCAATGTCTGTGTTTCGTCGTCAATAAGAAGGTCCAAAGGATACAGTAAACATGAGGTAAAGCATCGGAATCTATAACTAGTGTCACAGAAATGGTTCAAAACATAGACAGTAAAAAGAGGCAGTCTTCTTCTACTTAAGTCGGCATCATGCCTTTTCTATTTAATTCCGAAGCAATATCTGTGTTTCTTCGTCAACAAGAAGGTTAATGGGATACAGTAAACCTGAAGTGAAGCATCGGAGTCTATAACTAGTGTCACAGGAATGGTTCCAAACATAGACGGTAAGAAGAGCCAGTCTTCCCGTACTTAAGTCGGCATTGAGCCTTTTGTATTTAATTCCGATGCAATTTCTGTATTTCGTCGTCAATAAGAAGGTCCAAGGGATACAGTAAACCTGAAGTGAAGCATCGGAATCTATAACTAGTGTCACAGAAATGGTTCAAAACACATGCAGTAAGAAGAGTCAGTCTTCTTGTACTTAATTCGGCATTGTACCTTTTGTATTTAGTTCCGATGCAATTTCTGTGTTTCGTCGTCAATACGAAGGTGCAAGGGATACAGTAAACCTGAAGTGAAGCTTCGGAACCTATAACTAGTATCTCAGGAATGGTTCAAATCATAGACATTAAGAAGAGCCAGTCTTCTTGTACTTAAGTCGGCATTGTGCTCTTTGTTTTTAATTACGAGGCAATTTCTGTGTTTCGTCGTCAATTAGAAGGTCCAACGGATACAGTAAACCTGAAGTGAAGCATCGGAAACTATAACTAGTGTCACAGGAATGGTTGAAAACATAGACAGTAAGAAGAGCCAGTCTTCTTGTACTTAAGTCGGCATTGTCCTTTTGTATTTAATTCCGATGCAATTGCTGTGTATCGTCGTCAATAAGAAGGTCCAAGGTATACATTTAACCAGAAGTGAGGCATCGGAATCTATAACTAGTGTCTCAGGAATGGTTCAAAACATAGGCAGTAAGAAGAGTCAGTCTTCTTGTACTTAATTCGGCATTGTACCTTTTGTATTTAATTCCGATGCAATATCTGTGCTTCGTCGTCAATAAGAAGGTCCAAGGGATGCAGTACATCTGAAGTGAAGCATCGGAATCTATAACTAGTGTCTCAGGAATGGTTCAAATCTTAGACAGTAAGAAGAGCCAATCTTCTTGTACTTAAGTCGGCATTTTCCCTTTTGTATTTAATTCCGATGAAATTTCTGTGTTTCGTCGTCAATAAGAAGGTCCAAGGGCTACAGTTAACCTGATGTGAAGCATCGGAATCTAGAACTAGTTTCACAGGAATGGTTCAAATCATAAACAGTAAGAAGGGCCAGTCTTCTTGTAATTAAGTCTCATTGTGCCTTTTGTATTTAATTCCGATGCAATTTCTGTGCTTCATCGTCTATAAGAAAGTCACAGGGATACAGTTAACCTGAAGTGATGCATCGGAATCTATAACTAGTGACACAGGAATGGTTCAAAACATAGACAGTAAGAAGAGTCAGTCTTCTTGTACTTAAGTCGGCATTGTGCCTTTTGTATTTAATTCCGATGCAATTTCTGTTCTTCGACTTCAACAAGTAGGTCCAAGGGATACAGTAAACCTGAAGTGAAGCATCGGAATTCATAACTAGTGTCACAGGAATGGTTCATAATATAGACAGTAAGAAGAGCCAGTCTTCTTGTACTTAAGTCGGCATTGTGCCTTTTGTAATTAATTACGATGCAATTTCTGTGTTTCGTCGCAATAAGAAGGTCCAAGGGATACAGTTAACCTGAAGTGAAGCATCGAAACCTATAACTAGTGTCACAGGAATAGTTCAAAGCATAGAGAGTAAGAAGAGCTAGTCGTCTTGTACTTAAGTCGGCATTGGGCCTTTAGTATTTAATTCCAATGCAATTTCTGTGTTCCGTCGTCAATAATAACGTCCAAGGGATACAGTAAACCTGAAGTGAAGCATCGGAATCTATAACTAGTGTCACAGGAATGGTTCAAAGCATAGACAGTAAGAAGAGCCACACTTCTTGTACTTAAGTCGGCATTGTGTGTTTTGTATTTTATTCCGATGCAATTTCTGTGTTTCATCGTCAATAAGAAGGTCCACGGGATACAGTAAACATATAGTGAAGCATCGGAATTTAATACTGGTCTCACAGGAAATGTTCAAAACATAGTCAGTAAGAAGAGTCAGTCTTCTTGTACTTAAGTCGGCATTGTGTCTTTTGTATTTAATTCCGATGCAATTTCTGTGTTTCGTCATCAATAAGAGGGTCCGAGGGATACAGTAAACCTGAAGTGAAGCATAGGAATCTAAAACTAGTGTCACAGAAATGGTTCAAACCATAGACAGTAAGAAGCGCCAGTCTTCTTGTACTTAAGTCGGCATTGTCCTTTTGTATTTGATTCCGATGCAATTGCTGTGTTTCGTCGTCAATAAGAAGGTCCAAGGGATACAGTTAACCAGAAGTGAAGCATCGGAATCTATAACTAGTGTCACAGGAATGGTTCAAAACATAGACAGTAAGAAGAGCCAGTCTTCTTGTACTTAAGTCTCATTGTGCCATTTGTGTTTAATTCCGATGCAATTTCTGTGTTTCATCGTCTATAAGAAAGTCAGAGGGATACAGTAAACCTGAAGTGAAGCATCGAAATCTATAACTAGTGTCACAGAAATGGTTCAAACCATAGACAGTAAGAAGCGCCAGTCTTCTTGTACTTAAGTCGGCATTGTCCTTTTGTATTTGATTCCGATGCAATTGCTGTGTTTCGTCGTCAATAAGAAGGTCCAAGGGATACAGTTAACCAGAAGTGAAGCATCGGAATTTATAACTAGTGTCACAGGAATGGTTCAAACTATAGACAGTAAGAAGAGCCAGTCTTCTTGCACTTAAGTCGGCATTGTGCCTTTTGTATTTAATTCCGATGCAATTTCTGTGTTTCGTCGCAATCAGAAGGTCCAAGGGATACAGTAAACCTGAAGTGAAGCATCGGAACCTATTACTAGAGTCACAGGAATAGTTTAAAACATAGAGAGTAAGAAGAGCTAGTCGTCTTCTACTTAAGTGGGCATTGGGCCTTTAGTATTTAATTCCAATGCAATTTCTGTGTTTCGTCGTCAATAAGAAGATCCAAAGGATACAGTAAACTTGAGGTAAAGCATCGGAATCTATAACTAGTGTCACAGAAATGGTTCAAAACATAGACAGTAAGAAGAGGCAGTCTTCTTCTACTTAAGTCGGCATCATGCCTTTTCTATTTAATTCCGATGCAATATCTGTGTTTCTTCGTCAATAAGAAGGTTAATGGGGTACAGTAAACCTGAAGTGAAGCATCGGAATCTATAACTAGTGTCACAGGAATGGTTCCAAACATAGACGGTAAGAAGAGCCAGTCTTCCCGTACTTAAGTCGGCATTGAGCCTTTTGTATTTAATTCCGATGCAATTTCTATATTTCGTCGTCAATAAGAAGGTCGAAGGGATACAGTAAACCTGATGTGAAGCATCGGAATCTATAACTAATGTCACAGGAAAGGTTCAAAACATAGACAATAAGAAGAGCCAGTCTTCTTGTACTTAAGTCGGCATTGTGCCTTTTGGATTTAATTCCGATGCAATTTCTGTTATTCGTCGTCAATAAGAGGGTCCAAAGTATACAGCAAACCTGAAGTTAAGCATCGGAATCAATAACTAGAGTCACAGGAATGGTTCAAGACATAGACAGTAAGAAGAGCCAATCTTCTTGTACTTAAGTCGGTATTGTCCTTTTGTAACTAATTCCGATGCAATCTCTGTGTTTCGTCGTCAATAAGAAGGTCCAAGGGATACAGTAAACCTGAAGTGAAGCATCGGAATCTATAACTAGTGTCACAGAAATGGTTCAAAACACATGCAGTAAGAAGAGTCAGTCTTCTTGTACTTAATTCGGCATTGTACCTTTAGTATTTAGTTCCGATGCAATTTCTGTGTTTCGTCGTCAATACGAAGGTGCAAGGGATACAGTAAACCTGAAGTGAAGCTTCGGAATCTATAACTAGTGTCTCAGGAATGGTTCAAATCATAGACATTAAGAAGAGCCAGTCTTCTTGTATTTAAGTCGGCATTGTGCCCTTTGTTTTTAATTCCGATGCAATTTCTGTGTTTCGTCGTCAATAAGAAGGTCCAACGGATACAGTAAACCTGAAGTGAAGCATCGGAATCTATAACTAGTGTCACAGGAATGGTTGAAAACATAGACAGGAAGAAGAGCCAGTCTTCTTGTATTTAAGTCGGCATTGTGCTCTTTGTATTTAATTCCGATTCAATTTCTGTGTTTCGTCGTCAATAAGAAGGACCTAGGGATACATTAAACCTGAAGTGAAGCATCGGAATCTATAACTAGTGTCACAGGAATGGTTGAAACATGGACAGTAAGAAGAGCCAGTCTTCTTGTACTTAAGTCGGCATCTTGCCTTTTGTATTTCATTCCGAAGCAATTCCTGTTTTTCGTCCTCGATAAGAAGGTCCAAGGGATACAGTAAACCTGTAGTGAAGCATCGGAATCTATAACTAGTGTCACTGGAATGTTCAAAACATAGACAGTATGAAGAGCCACTCTTCTTGTACTTCAGACGGCATTGTGCCTTTTGTATTTAATTCCGATGCAACTTCTGTGTTTCATCGTCAATAAGAAGGTCGAAGAGATACCGTACACATATAAAGAAGCATCGGAATCAAAAACTGGTCTTACATGAAATGTTCAAAACATAGACAGTAAGAAGAGCCAGTCTTCTTGTACTTAAGTCGGCATTGTCCTTTTGTATTTAATTCCGATGCAATTGATGTGTATCGTCGTCAATAAGAAGGTCCAAGGGATACATTTAACCAGAAGTGAGGCATCGGAATCTGTAACTAGTGTCACAGGAATGGTTCAAAACATAGGCAGTAAGTAGAGTCAGTCTTCTTGTACTTAATTCGGCATTGTACCTTTTGTATTTAATTCCGATGCAATTTCTGTGCTTCGTCGTCAATTAGAAGGTCCAAGGGATACAGGAAACCTGAAGTGAGGCTTCGGAATCTTTAACTAGTGTCACAGGAATGGTTCAAAACATAGACAGTAAGAAGAGCCAGTCTTCTTGTAGTTAAGTCGGCGTTATGCATTTTGGATTTAATTCCGATGCAATTTCTGTGATTCGTCAGCAATAACAAGGTCCAAGGGATACAGTCAACCTGAAGTGAAGCATAGGAATCTATAACTAGTGTCACAGAAGTGGTTCAAAACATAGACAGTAAGAAGAGCCAGTCTTCTTGTACTTAAGTCGGCATTGTCCTTTTGTATTTAATTCCGATGCAATTGCTGTGTTTCGTCGTCAATAAGAAGGTCCAAGACATACAGTTACCCTGAAGTGAAGCATCGGAATCTATAACTAGTGTCACAGGAATGGTTCAAAACACAGGCAGTAAGAAGAGACAGTCTCCTTGTACTTAATTCGGCAGTGTACCTTTTGTATTTAATGCGGATGCAATTTCTGTGTTTCGTCGTCAATAAGAAGGTCCAAGGGATACAGTAAATCTGAAGTGAAGCATCGGATTCTATAACTAGTCTCTCAGGAACGGTTCCAATCTTGGACAGTAAGAAGAGCCAGTTTATTTGTACTTAAGTCGGCATTGAACCTTTTGTATTTAATTCCGATGAAATTTCAGTGTTTCGTCGTCAATAAGAAGGTCCAAGGGATACAGTTAACCTGATGTGAAGCATAGTAATCTATAACTAGTGTCACAGAAATGGTTCAAAACATAGTCAATAAGAAGAGCCAGTCTTCTTGTACTTAAGTCGGCATTGTGACTTTTGTATTTAATTCGGATGCAATTTCTGTGTTTCGTCGTCAATAAGAAGGTCCAAGGGATACAGTAAACCTGAAGTGAAGCATCGGAATGGGTAACTAGTGTCACAGGAATTGTTCAAAATATGGACAGTAAGAAGAGCCAGTCTTCTTGTACTTGAGTGGGCATTGTGCCTTTTGTATTTAATTCCGATGCAATTTCTGTGTTTCGTCGTCAATAAGAAGGTCCAAGGGATACAGTAAACCTGAAGTGAAGCATCGGAATCTATAAGTAGTGTCACAGGAATTGTTCAAAACATAGACAGTAAGAAGAGCCAGTCTTCTTGTACTTAAGTCGGCATTGTGCTTTTGTATTTAATTCTGAAGCAATTTCTATGTTTCGTCGTCAATAATGAGGTCCAAGGGATACAGTTAACCTGAAGTGAAGCGTCGGAATCTATAACTAGTGCCACAGGAATGGTTCAATACATAGACAGTAAGAAGAGCCACTCTTCTTGTACTTAAGTCGACATTGTGCCCTTTGTATTTAATTCCGATCCAATTTCTGTGTTTCATCGTCAATAAGAAGGTCCAAGGGATACAGTAAACATATAGTGAAGCATCGGAATTTAATACTGGTCTCACAGGAGATGTTCAAATCATAGTCAGTAAGAAGAGTCAGTCTTCTTGTACTTAATTCGGCATTGTGCCTTTTGTATTTAATTCCGATCCAATTTCTGTGTTTCATCGTCAATAAGAGGGTCCGAGGGATACAGTAAACCTGAAGTGAAGCATCGGAATCCATAACTAGTGTCACAGGAATGGTTCAAAACATAGACAGTAAGAACAGCCAGGCTTCTTGAAGTTAAGTCGGCATTATGCATTTTGGATTTAATTCCGATGCAATTTCTGTGATTCGTCGTCAATAAGAAGGTCCGAGGGATACAATCAACCTGAAGTGAAGCATAGGAATCTATAACTAGTGTCACAGAAATGGTTCAAAACATAGACAGTAAGAAGAGCCAGTCTTCTTGTACTTAAGTCGACATTGTCCTTTTGTATTTAATTCCGATGCAATTGCTGTGTTTCGTCGTCAATAAGAAGGTCCAAGGCATACAGTTACCCTGAAGTGAAGCATCGGAATCTATAAGTAGTGTCACAGGAAAGGTTCAAAACACAGGCATTAAGAAGAGTCAGTCTTCTTGTACTTAATTCGGCATTGTACCTGTTGTATTTCATTCCGATGCAATTTCTGTGTTTCGTCGTCAATAAGGAGGTCAACGGGATACAGTAAATCTGAAGGGAAGCATCGGAATCTATAACTAGTGTCTCAGGATTGGTTAAAATCTTAGACAGTAAGAAGAGGCAGTTTATTTGTCCTTAAGTCGGCATTGTACCTTTTGTATTTAATTCCGATGAAATTTCAGTGTTTCGTCGTCAATAAGAAGGTCCAAGGGATACAGTTAACCTGATGTGAAGCATAGGAATCTCTAACTAGTGTCACAGAAATGGTTCAAAACATAGTCAGTAAGAAGAGCCAGTCGTCTTGTACTTAAGTCTGCATTGTGACTTTTTGTATTTAGTTCCGATGCAATTTCTGTGTTTCATCGTCATAAGAAGGCCCAAGGGATACAGTAAACCTGAGGTGAAGCATCGGAATCCATAACTAGTGTCACAGGAATGGTTGAAAACATAGACCGTAAGAAGAGCCACTCTTCTTGTACTTAAGTCGGCATTGTGCCTTTTTTATTTAATTCCGATGCAATTTCTGTGTTTCATCGTCAATACGAAGGTCCAAGGGATACAGTAAACATATAGTGAGGCATCGGAATTTAATAGTGGTCTCATAGGAGATGTTCAAGACATAGTCAGTAAGAAGAGTCAGTCTCCTTGTACTTAAGTCGGCATTGTG
The DNA here is from genome assembly GCF_023864345.2 of Schistocerca serialis cubense. Classification (NCBI taxonomy): domain Eukaryota; kingdom Metazoa; phylum Arthropoda; class Insecta; order Orthoptera; family Acrididae; genus Schistocerca; species Schistocerca serialis. The sequence goes on from NC_064649.1 coordinate 179,646,581, forward strand.
CCTTTTGTATTTAATTCCGATGCAATTTCTGTGTTTCGTCGTCAATGAGAAGGTCCAAGGGATACAGTAAACCTGAAGTGGAGCATCGGAATCCATAACTAGTGTCACAGGAATGGTTGAAAACATAGACCGTATGAATAGCCACTCTTCTTGTACTTAAGTAGGCATTGTGCCTTTTGTATTTAATTCCGAAGCAATTTCTGTGATTCGTCGTCAATACGAAGGTCCAAGGGATACAGTCAACCTGAAGTGAAGCATAAGAATCTATAACTAGTGTCACAGAAGTGGTTCAAAACATAGACAGTAAGAAGAAACAGTCTTCTTGTACTTAAGTCTAATTGTGCCTTTTGTATTAAATTCCGATGCAATTTCTGTGTTTCATCGTCAATAAGAAAGTCAGAGGGATACAGTAAACCTGAAGTGAAGCATCGGAATCTATAACTAGTGCCACAGGAATGGTTCAAAACATAGACAGTAAGAAGAGCCAGTCTTCTTGTAGTTAAGTCGGCATTATGCATATTGGATTTAACTCCGATGCAATTTCTGTGATTCGTCGTCAATACGAAGGTCCAAGGGATACAGTCAACCTGAAGTGAAGCATAAGAATCTATAACTAGTGTCACAGAAATGGTTCAAAACATAGACAGTAAGAAGAAACAGTCTTCTTGTACTTAAGTCTAATTGTGCCTTTTGTATTTAATTCCGATGCAATTTCTGTGTTTCATCGTCAATAAGAAAGTCAGAGGGATACAGTAAACCTGAAGTGAAGCATCGGAATCTATAACTAGTGTCACAGGAATGGTTCAAAACATAAACAGTAAGAAGAGCCAGTCTTCTTGTAGTTAATTCGGCATTGTGCTTTTGTATTTAATTCCGATGCAATATCTGTGTTTCTTCGTCAATAAGAAGGCCCAAGGGATACAGTAAACCTGAAGTGAAGCATCGGAATCTATAACTAGTGTCACAGGAATGGTTCCAAACATAGACGGTAAGAAGAAAAAAATGGTTCAAGTGGCTCTGAGCCTTATGGGACTCAACTGCTGTGGTCATACGTCCCCTAGAACTTAGAACTACTTAAACCTAACTAACCTAAGAACAGCACACAACACCCAGCCATCACGAGGCAGAGAAAATCCCTGACCCCGCAGGGAATCGAACCTGGGAACCCGGGCGTGAGAAGCGAGAACGCTACCGTAAGACCACGAGATGCGGGCAACGGTAAGAAGAGCCAGTCTCCCTGTACTTAGGTCGGCATTGAGCCTTTTGTATTTAATTCCGATCCAATTTCTGTAATTCGTCGTCAATAAGAGGGTCCAAGGGATACAGTAAACCTGAAGTGAAGCATCGAAATCTATAACTAGTGTCACAGGAATGGTTCAAAACACAGACAGTAAGAAGAGCCTTTATTGTTGTACTGAAGTCGGCATTGTCCTTATGTATTTAAATCCGACGCAATTTCTGTGTTTCGTCGTCAATAAGAAGGTCTAAGGAATACAGTAAACGTGAAGTGAAGCATCGGAATTTATAACTAGTGTCACAGAAATGGTTCAAAACATAGGCAGTAAGAAGAGCCAGTCTTCTTGTACTTAAGTCGGCATTGTGCCTTTCGTATTTAATTCCGATTTAATTTCTTTGTTTCATCTTCCATAAGAAGGTCAGAGGGATACAGTAAACCTGAAGTGACGCATCGGAATCTATAACTAGTGTCACAGGAATGGTTCAAAACATAGACAGTAAGAAGAGTCAGACATCTTGTACTTAAGTCGGCATTGTGCCTTTTGTATTTAATTCCGATGCAATTTCTGTGTTTCTTCGTCAATAAGAAGGCCCAAGGGAAATAGTAAGCCTGCAGTGAAGCATCGGAATCTTTAACTAGTGTCACAGGAATGGTTCAAAATATAGACAGTAAGAAGAGCCAGTCTTCCTGTACTTAAGTCGGCATTGTGCCATTTGTATTTAATTCCAATGCAATTTCTGTGTTTCGCCGTCAATAAGAAGGTCCAAGGGATAAAGTAAACCTGAAGTGAAGCATCGGAACCTATAACTAATGTCACAGGAATAGTTCAAATCGCAGACAGTAAGAAGAGCCAGTCGTGGTGTACTTAGGTCGGCATTGTGCATTTAGTATTTAATTCCGATGCAATATCTGTGTTTCGTCGTCAATACGAAGGTCCAAGGGATACAGTAAACTGGACGTGAAGCATCGGAATCTATAACTAGTGTCACAGGAATGGTTCAAAACAGAGACAGTAAGAAGAGCCAGTCGTCTTGTACTTAAGTCGGAATTGTGCCTTTTCTATTTCATTCCGATGCAATTTCTGTGTTTAGTCGTCAATAAGAAGGATGAAGGGATACAGTAAACCTGAAGTGAAGAATCGGAATCTATAACTAGTGTCACAGGAATGGTTCAAAGCAGAGACAGTAAGATGAGCCAGTCTTCTTGTACTTAAGTCGGCATTGTGCCTTTTGTATTTTATTCCGACGCAATTTCTGTGTTTCATCGTCAATATGAAGGTCCACGGGAAACACTAAACATATAGTGAAGTATCGGAATATAATACTGGTCCCACAGGAAATGTTCAAAACATAGTCAGTAAGAAGGGTCAGTCTTCTTGTACTTAAGCCGGCATTGTGCCTTTTGTATTTAATTCCGATGCAACTTCTGTGTCTCATCGTCAATTAGAAGGTCCAAGAGATACAGTAGACATATAGTGAAGCATCGAAATCAAAAACTGGTCTCACATGAAATGTTCAAAACATAGTCAGTAAGAAGAGTCAGTCTTCTTGTACTTAAGTCGGCATTGTGTCTTTTGTATTTAATTCCGATGCAATTTCTGTGTTTCGTCGTCAATAAGAGGGTCCAAGGGATACAGTAAATCTGAAGTGAAGTATCGGAATCTATAACTAGTGTCACAGGAATGGTTCAAAACATAGGCAGTAAGAAGAGTCAGTCCTCCTGTACTTAATTCGGCCTTGTACCTTTTGTATTTAATTCCGATGCAATTTCTGTGTTTCGTCGTCAATAAGAAGGTCCAAGGGATACAGTAAACCTGAAGTGAAACATCAAACCTATTACTAGTGTCACAGGAATAGTTTAAAACATAGAGAGTAAGTAGAGCTAGTCGTCTTGTACTTAAGTGGGCATTGGGCCTTTAGTATTTAATTCCAATGCAATGTCTGTGTTTCGTCGTCAATAAGAAGGTCCAAAGGATACAGTAAACCTGAGGTAAAGCATCGGAATCTATAACTAGTGTCACAGAAATGGTTCAAAACATAGACAGTGAAAAGAGGCAGTCTTCTTCTACTTAAGTCGGCATCATGCCTTTTCTATTTAATTCCGATGCAATATCTGTGTTTCTTCGTCAACAAGAAGGTTAATGGGATACAGTAAACCTGAAGTGAAAAATCGGAGTCTATAACTAGTGTCACAGGAATGGTTCCAAACATAGACGGTAAGAAGAGCCAGTCTTCCCGTACATAAGTCGGCATTGAGCCTTTTGTATTTAATTCCGATGCAATTTCTGTATTTCGTCGTCAATAAGAAGGTCGAAGGGATACAGAAAACCTGATGTGAAGCATCTGAATCTATAACTAATGTCACAGGAAAGGTTCAAAACATAGACAATAAGAAGAGCCAGTCTTCTTGTACTTAAGTCGGCATTGTGCATTTTGGATTTAATTCCGATGCAATTTCTGTGATTCGTCGTCAATAAGAGGGTCCAAGGTATACAGCAAACCTGAAGTGAAGCATCGGAATCAATAACTAGAGTCACAGGAATGGTTCAAGACATAGACAGTAAGAAGAGCCAATCTTCTTGTACTTAAGTCGGCATTGTCCTTTTGTAATTAATTCCGATGCAATCTCTGTGTTTCGTCGTCAATAAGAAGGTCCAAGGGATACAGTAAACCTGAAGTGAAGCATCGGAAACTATAACTAGTGTCTCAGGAATGGTTCAAATCATAGACATTAAGAAGAGCCAGTCTTCTTGTACTTAAGTCGGCATTGTGCTCTTTGTTTTTAATTCCGATGCAATTTCTGTGTTTCGTCGTCAATAAGAAGGTCCAACGGATACAGTAAACCTGAAGTGAAGCATCGGAAACTATAACTAGTGTCACAGGAATGGTTGAAAACATAGACAGTAAGAAGAGCCAGTCTTCTTGTATTTAAGTCGGCATTGTGCCCTTTGTATTTAATTCCGATTCAATTTCTGTGTTTCGTCGTCAATAAGAAGGACCTAGGGAGACATTAAACCTGAAGTGAAGCATCGGAATCTATAACTAGTGTCACAGGAATGGTTCAAACAAGGACAGTAAGAAGGGCCAGCCTTCTTGTACTTAAGTCAGCATTTTGCCTTTTGTATTTCATTCCGAAGCAATTCCTGTGTTTCGTCCTCAATAAGAAGGTCCAAGGGATACAGTAAACCAGAAGTGAAGCATCGGAATCTATAACTAGTGTCACTGGAATGGTTCAAAACATAGACAGTATGAAGAGCCACTCTTCTTGTACTTCAGTCGGCATTGTGCCTTTTGTATTTAATTCCGATGCAACGTCTGCGTTTCATCGTCAATAAGAAGGTCCAAGAGATACCGTAGACATATAGTGAAGCATCGGAATCAAAAACTGGTCTCACATGAAATGTTCAAAACATAGACAGTAAGAAGAGCCAGTCTTCTTGTACTTAAGTCGGCATTGTCCTTTTGTGTTTAATTCCGATGCAATTGCTGTGTATCGTCGTCAATAAGAAGATCCAAGGTATACATTTAACCAGAAGTGAGGCATCGGAATCTATAACTAGTGTCTCAGGAATGGTTCAAAACATAGGCAGTAAGAGGAGTCAGTCTTCTTGTACTTAATTCGGCATTGTACCTTTTGTATTTAATTCCGATGCAATTTCTGTGCTTCGTCGTCAATAAGAAGGTCCAAGGGCTACAGTTAACCTGATGTGAAGCATCGGAATCTATAACTAGTGTCACAGGAATGGTTCAAAGTATAGGCAGTAAGAAGAGTCAGTCTTCTTGTACTTAATTCGGCATTGTATGTTTTGTATTTAATTCCGATGCAATTTCTGTGTTTCGTCGTCAATAAGAAGGTCCAAGGGATACAGTTAACCTGATGTGAAGCATCGGAATCTAGAACTAGTTTTACAGGAATGGTTCAAATCATAGACAGTAAGAAGAGCCAGTCTTCTTGTAATTAAGTCTCATTGTGCCTTTTGTATTTAATTCCGATGCAATTTCTGTGCTTCATCGTCTATAAGAAAGTCACAGGGATACAGTTAACCTGAAGTGATGCATCGGAATCTATAACTAGTGACACAGGAATGGTTCAAAACATAGACAGTTAGAAGAGTCAGTCTTCTTGTACTTAAGTCGGCATTGTGCCTTTTGTATTTAATTCCGATGCAATTTCTGTGTTTCGTCTTCAACAAGTAGGTCCAAGGGATACAGTAAACCTGAAGTGAAGCATCGGAATTCATAACTAGTGTCACAGGAATGGTTCAAAATATAGACAGTAAGAAGAGCCAGTCTTCTTGTACTTAAGTCGGCATTGTGCCTTTTGTAATTAATTACGATGCAATTTCTGTGTTTCGTCGCAATAAGAATGTCCAAGGGATACAGTTAACCTGAAGTGAAGCATCGAAACCTATAACTAGTGTCACAGGAATAGTTCAAAGCATAGAGAGTAAGAAGAGCTAGTCGTCTTGTACTTAAGTCGGCATTGGGCCTTTAGTATTTAATTCCAATGCAATTTCTGAGTTTCGTCGTCAATAATAACGTCCAAGGGATACAGTAAACCTGAAGTGAAGCATCGGAATCTATAACTAGTGTCACAGGAATGGTTCAAAACATAGACAGTAAGAAGAGCCACTCTTCTTGTACTTAAGTCGGCATTGTGCCTTTTGTATTTTATTCCGATGCAATTTCTGTGTTTCACCGTCAATAAGAAGGTCCACGGGATACAGTAAACATATAGTGAAGCATCGGAATTTAATACTGGTCTCACAGGAAATGTTCAAAACATAGTCAGTAAGAAGAGTCAGTCTTCTTGTACTTAAGTCGGCATTGTGTCTTTTGTATTTAATTCCGATGCAATTTCTGTGTTTCGTCATCAATAAGAGGGTCCGAGGGATACAGTAAACCTGAAGTGAAGCATAGGAATCTAAAACTAGTGTCACAGAAATGGTTCAAAACATAGACAGTAAGAAGCGCCAGTCTTCTTGTACTTAAGTCGGCATTGTCCTTTAGTATTTGATTCCGATGCAATTGCTGTGTTTCGTCGTCAATAAGAAGGTCCAAGGGATACAGTTAACCAGAAGTGAAGCATCGGAAACAATAACTAGTGACACAGGAATGGTTCAAAACATAGACAGTAAGAAGAGTCAGTCTTCTTGTACTTAAGTCGGCATTGTGCCTTTTGTATTTAATTCCGATGCAATTTCTGTGTTTCGTCTTCAACAAGTAGGTCCAAGGGATACAGTAAACCTGAAGTGAAGCATCGGAATCCATAACTAGTGTCACAGGAATGGTTCAAAATATAGACAGTAAGAAGAGCCAGTCTTCCTGTACTTAAGTCGGCATTGTGCCTTTTGTATTTAATTCCGATGTAATTTCTGTGTTTCGTCGTCAATACGAAGGTGCAAGGGATACAGTAAACCTGAAGTGAAGCTTCGGAATCTATAACTAGTGTCTCAGGAATGGTTCAAATCATAGACGGTAAGAAGAGCCAGTCTTCCCGTACTTAAGTCGGCATTGAGCCTTTTGTATTTAATTCCGATGCAATTTCTATATTTCGTCGTGAATAAGAAGGTCGAAGGGATACAGTAAACCTGATGTGAATCATCGGAATCTATAACCACTGTCACAGGAAAGGTTCAAAACATAGACAATAAGAAGAGCCAGTCTTCTTGTACTTAAGTCGGCATTGTGCCTTTTGGATTTAATTCCGATGCAATTTCTGTTATTCGTCGTCAATAAGAGGGTCCAAGGTATACAGCAAACCTGAAGTGAAGCATCGGAATCAATAACTAGAGTCACAGCAATGGTTCAAGACATAGACAGTAAGAAGAGCCAATCTTCTTGTACTTAAGTCGGCATTGTCCTTTTGTAATTAATTCCGATGCAATCTCTGTGTTTCGTCGTCAATAAGAAGGTCCAAGGAATACAGTAAACCTGAAGTGAAGCATCGGAATCTATAACTAGTGTCACAGAAATGGTTCAAAACACATGCAGCAAGAAGAGTCAGTCTTCTTGTACTTAATTCGGCATTGTACCTTTTGTATTTAGTTCCGATGCAATTTCTGTGTTTCGTCGTCAATACGAAGGTGCAAGGGATACAGTAAACCTGAAGTGAAGCTTCGGAATCTATAACTAGTGTCTCAGGAAAGGTTCAAATCATAGACATTAAGAAGAGCCAGTCTTCTTGTACTTAAGTCGGCATTGTGCCCTTTGTTTTTAATTCCGATGCAATTTCTGTGTTTCGTCGTCAATTAGAAGGTCCAACGGATACAGTAAACCTGAAGTGAAGGATCGGAATCTATAACTAGTGTCACCGGAGTGGTTGAAAACATAGACCGGAAGAAGAGCCAGTCTTCTTGTATTTAAGTCGGCATTGTGCTCTTTGTATTTAATTCCGATTCAATTTCTGTGTTTCGTCGTCAATAAGAAGGACCTAGGGATTCATTAAACCGGAAGTGAAGCATCGGAATCTATAACTAGTGTCACAGGAATGGTTCAAACATGGACAGTAAGAAGAGCCAGTCTTCTTGTACTTAAGTCGGCATTTTGCCTTTTGTATTTCATTCCGAAGCAATTCCTGTTTTTCGTCCTCAATAAGAAGGTCCAAGGGATACAGTAAACCTGTAGTGAAGCAGCGGAATCTATAACTAGTGTCACTGGAATGTTCAAAACATAGACAGTATGAAGAGCCACTCCTCTTGTACTTCAGTCGGCATTGTGCCTTTTGTATTTAATTCCGATGCAACTTCTGTGTTTCATCGTCAATAAGAAGGTCCAAGAGATACCGTAGACAAATAGTGAAGCATCGGAATCAAATACTGGTCTTACATGAAATGTTCAAAACATAGACAGTAAGAAGAGCCAGTCTTCTTGTACTTAAGTCGGCATTGTCCTTTTGTATTTAATTCCGATGCAATTGCTGTGTATCGTCGTCAATAAGAAGGTCCAAGGGATACATTTAACCAGAAGTGAGGCATCGGAATCTATAACTAGTGTCACAGGAATGGTTCAAAACATAGGCAGTAAGAAGAGTCAGTCTTCTTGTACTTAATTCGGCATTGTACCTTTTGTATTTAATTCCGATGCAATTTCTATGCTTCGTCGTCAATAAGAAGGTCCAAGGGATGCAGTAAATCTGAAGTGAAGCATCGGAATCTATAACTAGTGTCTCAGGAATGGTTCAAATCTTAGACAGTAAGAAGAGCCAGTCTTCTTGTAATTAAGTCTCATTGTGCCTTTTGTATTTAATTCTGATGCAATTTCCGTGTTTCATCGTCTATAAGAAAGTCAGCGGGATACAGTAAACCTGAAGTGAAGCATCGGAATCTATAACTAGTGACACAGGAATGGTTCAAAACATAGACAGTAAGAAGAGTCAGTCTTCTTGTACTTAAGTCGGTATTGTGCCTTTTGTATTTAATTCCGATGCAATTTCTGTGTTTCGTCTGCAACAAGTAGGTCCAAGGGATATAGTAAACCTGAAGTGAAGCATAGGAATCCATAACTAGTGTCACAGGAATGGTTCAAAATGTAGACAGTAAGAAGAGCCAGTCTTCTTGTACTTAAGTCGGAATTGTGTCTTTTCTATTTCATTCCGATGCAATTTCGGTGTTTAGTCGTCAATAAGAAGGATGAAGGGATACAGTAAACCTGAAGTGAAGCATCGGAATCTATAACTAGTGTCACAGGAATGGTTCAAAACATAGACAGTAAGAAGAGCCAGTCTTCCTGGACTTAAGTCGGCATTGAGCCTTTTGTATTTAATTCCGATGCAATTTCTGTTTTTCGTCGTCAATAAGAACGTCCAAGGGATAAAGTAAACTTGAAGTGAAGCATCGGAATCCATAACTAGTGTCACAGGAATGGTTCAAAACATAGACAGTAGGAAGAGCCATACTTCTTGTACTTAAGTCGGCATTGTGCCTTTTGTATTTTATTCCGATGCAATTTCTGTGATTCGTCGTCAATAAGAGGGTCCAAGGTATACAGAAAGCCTGAAGTGAAGCATCGGAATCAATAACTAGAGTCACAGGAATGGTTCAAGACATAGACAGTAAGAAGAGCCAACCTTCTTGTACTTAAGTCGGCATTGTCATTTTGTAATTAATTCCGATGCAATCTCTCTGTTTCGTCGTCAATAAGAAGGTCCAACGGATACATTTAACCAGAAGTGAGGCATCGGAATCTATAACTAGTGTCACAGAAATGGTTTAAAACACATGCAGTAAGAAGAGTCAGTCTTCTTGTACTTAATTCGGCATTGTACCTTTTGTATTTAGTTCCGATGCAATTTCTGTGTTTCGTCGTCAATACGAAGGTGCAAGGGATACAGTAAACGTGAAGTGATGCTTCGGATTCTATAACTAGTATCTCAGGAATGGTTCAAATCATAGACATTAAGAAGAGCCAGTCTTCTTGTACTTAAGTCGGCATTGTGCTCTTTGTTTTTAATTCCGATGCAATTTCTGTGTTTCGTCGTCAATAAGAAGGTCCAACGGATACAGTAAACCTGAAGTGAAGCATCGGAATCTATAACTAGTGTCACAGGAATGGTTGAAAACATAGTATGAAGAGGCACTCTTCTTGTACTTCAGTCGTCATTGTGGCTTTTGTATCTAATTCCGATGCAACTTCTGTGTTTCATCGTCAATAAGAAGGTCCAAGAGATACCGTAGACATATAGTGAAGCATCGGAATCAAAAACTGGTCTCACATGAAATGTTCAAAACATAGACAGTAAGAAGAGCCAGTCTTCTTGTTCTTATGTCGGCATTGTCCTTTTGTATTTAATTCCGGTGCAATTGCTGTGTATCGTCGTCAATAAGAAGGTCCAAGGGATACATTTAACCAGAAGTGAGGCATCGGAATCTATAACTAGTGTCACAGGAATGGTTCAAAACATAGGCAGTAAGAAGAATCAGTCTTCTTGTACTTAATTCGGCATTGTACCTTTTGTATTTAATTCCGATGCAATTTCTGTGCTTCGTCGTCAATAAGAAGGTCTTAGGGATGCAGTAAATCTGAAGTGAAGCATCGGAATCTATAACTAGTGTCTCAGGAATGGTTCATATCTTAGACAGTAAGAAGAGCCAGTCTTCTTGTACTTAAGTCGGCATTTTCCCTTTTGTATTTAATTCCGATGAAATTTCTGTGTTTCGTCGTCAATAAGAAGGTCCAAGGGCTACAGTTAACCTAATGTGAAGCATCGGAATCTATAACTAGTGTCACAGGAATGGTTCAAAACATAGGCAGTAAGAAGAGTCAGTCTTCTTGTACTTAATTCGGCATTGTATCGTTTGTATTTAATTCAGATGCAATTTATGTGTATCGTCGTCAATAAGAAGGTCCAAGGGATACAGTTAACCTGATGTGAAGCATCGGAATCTAAAACTAGTGTCACAGGAATGGTTCAAAACATAGACAGTAAGAAGAGCCAGTCTTCTTGTAATTAAGTCTCATTGTGCCTTTTGTATTTAATTCCGATGCAATTTCTGTGTTTCATCGTCTATAAGAAAGTCACAGGGATACAGTAAACCTGAAGTAAAGCATCGGAATCTATAACTAGTGACACAGGAATGGTTCAAAACATAGACAGTAAGAAGAGTCAGTCTTCTTGTACTTAAGTCGGCATTGTGCCTTTTGTATTTAATTCCGATGCAATTTCTGTGTTTCGTCTTCAACAAGTAGGTCCAAGGGATACAGTAAACCTGAAGTGAAGCATCGGAATCCATAACTAGTGTCACAGGAATGGTTCAAAATATAGACAGTAAGAAGAGCCAGTCTTCCTGTACTTAAGTCGGCATTGTGCCTTTTGTATTTAATTCCGATGTAATTTCTGTGTTTCGTCGTCAATACGAAGGTGCAAGGGATACAGTAAACCTGAAGTGAAGCTTCGGAATCTATAACTAGTGTCTCAGGAATGGTTCAAATCATAGACATTAAGAACAGCCAGTCTTCTTGTACTTAAGTCGGCATTGTGCCCTTTGTTTTTAATTCCGATGCAATTTCTGTGTATCGTCGTCAATAAGAAGGTCCAACGGATACACTAAACCTGAAGTGAAGCATCGGAATCTATAACTAGTGTCACAGGATTGGTTGAAAACATAGACAGTAAGAAGAGCCAGTCTTCTTGTATTTAAGTCGGCATTGTGCCCTTTGTATTTAATTCCGATTCAATTTCTGTGTTTCGTCGTCAATAAGAAGGACCTAGGGATACATTAAACCTGAAGTGAAGCATCGGAATCTATAACTAGTGTCACAGGAATGGTTCAAACATGGACAGTAAGAAGAGCCAGTTTTCTAGTACTTAAGTGGGCATTTTGCCTTTTGTATTTCATTCCGAAGCAATTCCTGTGTTTCGTCCTCAATAAGAAGGTCCAAGGGATACAGTAAACCTGAAGTGAAGCATCGGAATCTATAACTAGTGTCACTGGAATGGTTCAAAACATAGACAGTATGAAGAGCCACTCTTCTTGTACTTCAGTCGGCATTGTGCCTTTTGTATATAATTCCGATGCAACTTCGGTGTTTCATCGCCAATAAGAAGGTCCAAGAGATACCGTAGACATATAGTGAAGCATCGGAATCAAAAACTGGTCTTACATGAAATGTTCAAAACATAGACAGTAAGAAGAGCCAGTCTTCTTGTACTTAAGTCGGCATTGTCCTTTTGTATTTAATTCCGATGCAATTGCTGTGTATCGTCGTCAATAAGAAGGTCCATGGGATACATTTAACCAGAAGTGAGGCATCGGAATCTATAACTAGTGTCACAGGAATGGTTCAAAACATAGGCAGTAAGAAGAGTCAGTCTTCTTGTACTTAATTCGGCATTGTACCTTTTGTATATAATTCCGATGCAATTTCTGTGCTTCGTCGTCAATAAGAAGGTCCAAGGGATGCAGTAAATCTGAAGTGAAGCATCGGAATCTATAACTAGTGTCTCAGGAATGGTTCAAATCTTAGACAGTAAGAAGAGCCAGTCTTCTTGTAATTAAGTCTCATTGTGCCTTTTGTATTTAATTCCGATGCAATTTCTGTGTTTCATCGTCTATAAGAAAGTCAGCGGTATACAGTAAACCTGAAGTGAAGCATCGGAATCTATAACTAGTGACACAGGAATGGTTCAAATCATAGACAGTAAGAAGAGTCAGTCTTCTTGTACTTAAGTCGGCATTGTGCCTTTTGTATTTAATTCCGATTCAATTTCTGTGTTTCGTCTTCAACAAGTAGGTCCAAGGGATACAGTAAACCTGAAATGAAGCATCGGAATCCATAACTAGTGTCACAGTAATGGTTCAAAATATAGACAGTAAGAAGAGCCAGTGTTCTTGTACTTAAGTCGGCATTGTGCCTTTTGTATTTAATTCCGATGCAATTTCTGTGTTTCGTCGCAATAAGAAGGTCCAAGGGATACAGTTAACCTGAAGTGAAGCATCGGAACCTATAACTAGTGTCACAGGAATAGTTCAAAGCATAGTGAGTAAGAAGAGCTAGTCGTCTTGTACTTATGTCGGCTTTGGGCCTTTAGTATTTAATTCCAATGCAATTTCTGTGTTTCGTCGTCAATAAGAAGGTCCAAGGGATACAGTAAACCTGAAGTGAAGCATCGGAATCTATAACTAGTGTCACAGGAATGGTTCAAAACATAGACAGTAAGAAGAGCCATACTTCTTGTACTTAAGTCGGCATTGTGCCTTTTGTATTTTATTCCGATGCAATTTCTGTGATTCGTCGTCAATAAGAGGGTCCAAGGTATACAGCAAACCTGAAGTGAAGCATCGGAATCAATTACTAGAGTCACAGGAATGGTTCAAGACATAGACAGTAAGAAGAGCCTATCTTCTTGTACTTAAGTCGGCATTGTCCTTTTGTAATTAATTCCGATGCAATCTCTGTGTTTCGTCGTCAATAAGAAGGTCCAAGGGATACAGTAAACCTGAAGTGAAGCATCGGAATCTATAACTAGTGTCACAGAAATGGTTCAAAACACATGCAGCAAGAAGAGTCAGTCTTCTTGTACTTAATTCGGCATTGTACCTTTTGTATTTAGTTCCGATGCAATTTCTGTGTTTCGTCGTCAATACGAAGGTGCAAGGGATACAGTAAACCTGAAGTGAAGCTCTGGAATCTATAACTAGTGTCTCAGGAATGGTTCAAATCATAGACATTAAGAAGAGCCAGTCTTCTTGTACTTAAGTCGGCATTGTGCCCTTTGTTTTTAATTCCGATGGAATTTCTGTGTTTCGTCGTCAATAAGAAGGTCCAACGGATACAGTAAACCTGAAGTGAAGGATCGGAATCTATAACTAGTGTCACCGGAGTGGTTGAAAACATAGACCGGAAGAAGAGCCAGTCTTCTTGTATTTAAGTCGCCATTGTGCTCTTTGTATTTAATTCCGATTCAATTTCTGTGTTTCGTCGTCAATAAGAAGGACCTAGGGATACATTAAACCTGAAGTGAAGCATCGGAATCTATAACTAGTGTCACAGGAATGGTTCAAACATGGACAGTAAGAAGAGCCAGTCTTCTTGTTCTTATGTCGGCATTTTGCCTTTTGTATTTCATTCCGAAGCAATTCCTGTTTTTCGTCCTCAATAAGAAGGTCCAAGGGATACAGTAAACCTGTAGTGAAGCATCGGAATCTATAACTAGTGTCATTGGAATGTTCAAAACATAGACAGTATGAAGAGCCACTCTTCTTGTACTTCAGTCGGCATTGTGCCTTTTGTATTTAATTCCGATGCAACTTCTGTGTTTCATCGTCAATAAGAAGGTGCAAGAGATACCGTAGACAAATAGTGAAGCATCGGAATCAAATACTGGTCTTACATGAAATGTTCAAAACATAGACAGTAAGAAGAGCCAGTCCTCTTGCACTTAAGTCGGCATTGTCCTTTTGTATTTAATTCCGATGCAATTGCTGTGTATCGTCGTCAATAAGAAGGTCCAAGGGATACATTTAACCAGAAGTGAGGCATCGGAATCTATAACTAGTGTCACAGGAATGGTTCAAAACATAGGCAGTAAGAAGAGTCAGTCTTCTTGTACTTAATTCGGCATTGTACCTTTTGTATTTAATTCCGATGCAATTTCTGTGCTTCGCCGTCAATAAGAAGGTCCAAGGGATGCAGTAAATCTGAAGTGAAGCATCGGAATCTATAACTAGTGTCTCAGGAATGGTTCAAATCTTAGACAGTAAGAAGAGCCAGTCTTCTTGTAATTAAGTCTCATTGTGCCTTTTATATTTAATTCCGATGCAATTTCCGTGTTTCATCGTCTATAAGAAAGTCAGCGGGATACAGTAAACCTGAAGTGAAGCATCGGAATCTATAACTAGTGACACAGGAATGGTTCAAAACATAGACAGTAAGAAGAGTCAGTCTTCTTGTACTTAAGTCGGTATTGTGCCTTTTGTATTTAATTCCGATGCAATTTCTGTGTTTCGTCTGCAACAAGTAGGACCAAGGGATATAGTAAACGTGAAGTGAAGCATAGGAATCCATAACTAGTGTCACAGGAATGGTTCAAAATGTAGACAGTAAGAAGAGCCAGTCTTCTTGTACTTAAGTCGGAATTGTGTCTTTTCTATTTCATTCCGATGCAATTTCGGTGTTTAGTCGTCAATAAGAAGGATGAAGGGATACAGTAAACCTGAAGTGAAGCATCGGAATCTATAACTAGTGTCACAGGAATGGTTCAAAACATAGACAGTAAGAAGAGCCAGTCTTCCTGGACTTAAGTCGGCATTGTGCCTTTTGTATTTAATTCCGATGCAATTTCTGTTTTTCGTCGTCAATAAGAACGTCCAAGGGATAAAGTAAACCTGAAGTGAAGCATCGGAATCCATAACTAGTGTCACAGGAATGGTTCAAAACATAGACAGTAGGAAGAGCCATACTTCTTGTACTTAAGTCGGCATTGTGCCTTTTGTATTTTATTCCGATGCAATTTCTGTGATTCGTCGTCAATAAGAGGGTCCAAGGTATACAGCAAACCTGAAGTGAAGCATCGGAATCAATAACTAGAGTCACAGGAATGGTTCAAGACATAGACAGTAAGAAGAGCCAACCTTCTTGTACTTAAGTCGGCATTGTCCTTTTGTAATTAATTCCGATGCAATCTCTGTGTTTCGTCGTCAATAAGAAGGTCCAACGGATACATTTAACCAGAAGTGAGGCATCGGAATCTATAACTAGTGTCACAGAAATGGTTTAAAACACATGCAGTAAGAAGAGTCAGTCTTCTTGTACTTAATTCGGCATTGTACCTTTTGTATTTAGTTCCGATGCAATTTCTGTGTTTCGTCGTCAATACGAAGGTGCAAGGGATACAGTAAATGTGAAGTGATGCTTCGGATTCTATAACTAGTATCTCAGGAATGGTTCAAATCATAGACATTAAGAAGAGCCAGTCTTCTTGTACTTAAGTCGGCATTGTGCTCTTTGTTTTTAATTCCGATGCAATTTCTGTGTTTCGTCGTCAATAAGAAGGTCCAACGGATACAGTAAACCTGAAGTGAAGCATCGGAATCTATAACTAGTGTCACAGGAATGGTTGAAAACATAGTATGAAGAGCCACTCTTCTTGTACTTCAGTCGTCATTGTGGCTTTTGTATTTAATTCCGATGCAACTTCTGTGTTTCATCGTCAATAAGAAGGTCCAAGAGATACCGTAGACATATAGTGAAGCATCGGAATCAAAAACTGGTCTCACATGAAATGTTCAAAACATAGACAGTAAGAAGAGCCAGTCTTCTTGTTCTTATGTCGGCATTGTCCTTTTGTATTTAATTCCGATGCAATTGCTGTGTATCGTCGTCAATAAGAAGGTCCAAGGGATACATTTAACCAGAAGTGAGGCATCGGAATATATAACTAGTGTCACAGGAATGGTTCAAAACATAGGCAGTAAGAAGAATCAGTCTTCTTGTACTTAATTCGGCATTGTACCTTTTGTATTTAATTCCGATGCAATTTCTGTGCTTCGTCGTCAATAAGAAGGTCTTAGGGATGCAGTAAATCTGAAGTGAAGCATCGGAATCTATAACTAGTGTCTCAGGAATGGTTCATATCTTAGACAGTAAGAAGAGCCAGTCTTCTTGTACTTAAGTCGGCATTTTCCCTTTTGTATTTAATTCCGATGAAATTTCTGTGTTTCGTCGTCAATAAGAAGGTCCAAGGGCTACAGTTAACCTAATGTGAAGCATCGGAATCTATAACTAGTGTCACAGGAATGGTTCAAAACATAGGCAGTAAGAAGAGTCAGTCTTCTTGTACTTAATTCGGCATTGTATCGTTTGTATTTAATTCAGATGCAATTTCTGTGTATCGTCGTCAATAAGAAGGTCCAAGGGATACAGTTAACCTGATGTGAAGCATCGGAATCTAAAACTAGTGTCACAGGAATGGTTCAAAACATAGACAGTAAGAAGAGCCAGTCTTCTTGTAATTAAGTCTCATTGTGCCTTTTGTATTTAATTCCGATGCAATTTCTGTGTTTCATCGTCTATAAGAAAGTCACAGGGATACAGTAAACCTGAAGTAAAGCATCGGAATCTATAACTAGTGACACAGGAATGGTTCAAAACATAGACAGTAAGAAGAGTCAGTCTTCTTGTACTTAAGTGGGCATTGTGCCTTTTTGTGTTTAATTCCGATGCAATTTCTGTGTTTCGTCTTCAACAAGTAGGTCCAAGGGATACAGTAAACCTGAAGTGAAGCATCGGAATCCATAACTAGTGTCACAGGAATGGTTCAAAATATAGACAGTAAGAAGAGCCAGTCTTCCTGTACTTAAGTCGGCATTGTGCCATTTGTATTTAATTCCGATGTAATTTCTGTGTTTCGTCGTCAATACGAAGGTGCAAGGGATACAGTAAACCTGAAGGGAAGCTTCGGAATCTATAACTAGTGTCTCAGGAATGGTTCAAATCATAGACATTAAGAACAGCCAGTCTTCTTGTACTTAAGTCGGCATTGTGCCCTTTGTTTTTAATTCCGATGCAATTTCTGTGTATCGTCGTCAATAAGAAGGTCCAACGGATACACTAAACCTGAAGTGAAGCATCGGAATCTATAACTAGTGTCACAGGATTGGTTGAAAACATAGACAGTAAGAAGAGCCAGTCTTCTTGTACTTAAGTCGGCATTGTGCCCTTTGTATTTAATTCCGATTCAATTTCTGTGTTTCGTCGTCAATAAGAAGGACCTAGGGATACATTAAACCTGAAGTGAAGCATCGGAATCTATAACTAGTGTCACAGGAATGGTTCAAACATGGACAGTAAGAAGAGCCAGTTTTCTAGTACTTAAGTCGGCATTTTGCCTTTTGTATTTCATTCCGAAGCAATTCCTGTGTTTCGTCCTCAATAAGAAGGTCCAAGGGATACAGTAAACCTGAAGTGAAGCATCGGAATCTATAACTAGTGTCACTGGAATGGTTCAAAACATTGACAGTATGAAGAGCCACTCTTCTTGTACTTCAGTCGGCATTGTGCCCTTTGTATTTAATTCCGATGCAATTGCTGTGTATCGTCGTCAATAAGAAGGTCCAAGGGATACATTTAACCAGAAGTGAGGCATCGGAATCTATAACTAGTGTCACAGGAATGGTTCAAAACATAGGCAGTAAGAAGAGTCAGTCTTCTTGTACTTAATTCGGCATTGTACCTTTTGTATTTAGTTCCGATGCAATTTCTGTGTTTCGTCGTCAATACGAAGGTGCAAGGGATACAGTAAACCTGGAGTGAAGCTTCGGAATCTATAACTAGTATCTCAGGAATGGTTCAAATCATAGACATTAAGAAGAGCCAGTCTTCTTGAACTTAAGTCGGCATTGTGCTCTTTGTTTTTAATTCCGATGCAATTTCTGTGTTTCGTCGCAATAAGAAGGTCCAAGGGATACAGTTAACCTGAAGTGAAGCATCGGAACCTATAACTAGTGTCACAGGAATGGTTGAAAACATATACAGTAAGAAAAGCTAGTCTTCTTGTATTTAAGTCGGCATTGTGCCCTTTGTATTTAATTCCGATTCAATTTCTGTGTTTCGTCGTCTATAAGAAGGACCTAGGGATACATTAAACCTGAAGTGAAGCATCGGAATCTATAACTAGTGTCACAGGAATGGTTCAAACATGGACAGTAAGAAGAGCCAGTCTTCTTGTACTTAAGTCGGCATTTTGCCTTTTGTATTTCATTCCGAAGCAATTCCTGTGTTTCGTCGTCAATAAGAAGGTCCAAGGGATACAGTAAACCTGAGGTGTAGCATCGGAATCTATAACTAGTGTCACAGGAATGGTTGAAGACATAGACCGTAAGAAGAGCCACTCTTCTTGTACTTAAGTCGGCATTTTGCCTTTTGTATTTAATTCCAATGCAATTTCTGTGTTTCATCGTCAATAAGAAGGTCCAAGGGATACAGTAAACATATAGTGAGGCATCGGAAATTAATACTGGTCTCACAGGAGATGTTCAAAACATAGTCAGTAAGAAGAGTCAGTCTTCTTGTACTTAAGTCGGCATTGTGCCTTTTGTATTTAATTCCGATGCAACTTCTGTGTTTCATCGTCAATAAGAAGGTCCAAGAGATACCGTAGACATATAGTGAAGCATCGGAATCAAAAACTGGTCTTACATGAAATGTTCAAAACATAGACAGTAAGAAGAGCCAGTCTTCTTGTACTTAAGTCGGCATTGTCCTTTTGTATTTAATTCCGATGCAATTGCTGTGTATCGTCGTCAATATGAAGGTCCAAGGGATACATTTAACCAGAAGTGAGGCATCGGAATCTATAACTAGTGTCACAGGAATGGTTCAAAACACAGGCAGTAAGAAGAGTCAGTCTTCTTGTACTTAATTCGGCATTGTACCTTTTGTATTTAATTCCGATGCAATTTCTGTGCTTCGTCGTCAATAAGAAAGTCCAAGGGATGCAGTAAATCTGAAGTGAAGCATCGGAATCTATAACTAGTGTCTCAGAAATGGTTCAAATCTTAGACAGTAAGAAGAGCCAGTCTTCTTGTAATTAAGTCTCATTGTGCCTTTTGTATTTAATTCCGATGCAAATTCTGTGTTTCATCGTCTATAAGAAAGTCAGCGGGATACAGTAAACCTGAAGTGAAGCATCGGAATCTATAACTAGTGACACAGGAATGGTTCAAAACATAGACAGTAAGAAGAGTCAGTCTTCTTGTACTTAAGTCGGTATTGTGCCTTTTGTATTTAATTCCGATGCAATTTCTGTGTTTCGTCTTCAACAAGTAGGTCCAAGGGATATAGTAAACCTGAAGTGAAGCATAGGAATCCATAACTAGTGTGACAGGAATGGTTCAAAATATAGACAGTAAGAAGAGCCAGTCTTCTTGAACTTAAGTCGGAATTGTGTCTTTTCTATTTCATTCCGATGCAATTTTTGTGTTTAGTCGTCAATAAGAAGGATGAAGGGATACAGTGAACCTGAAGTGAAGCATCGGAATCTATAACTAGTGTCACAGGAATGGTTCAAACCTTAGACAGTAAGAAGAGCCGGTCTTCCTGGACTTAGGTCGGCATTGTGCCTTTTGTATTTAATTCCGATGCAATTTCTGTTTTTCGTCGTCAATAAGAAGGTCCAAGGGATAAAGTAAACCTGAAGTGAAGCATCGGAATCCATAACTAGTGTCACAGGAATGGATCAAAACATAGACAGTAGGAAGAGCCATACTTCTTGTACTTAAGTCGGCATTGTGCCTTTTGTATTTTATTCCGATGCAATTTCTGTGATTCGTCGTCAATAAGAGGGTCCAAGGGATACAGTAAACCTGAAGTGAAGCATCGGAATCTATAACTAGTGTCACAGAAATGGTTTAAAACACATGCAGTAAGAAGAGTCAGTCTTCTTGTACTCAATTCGGCATTCTACCTTTTGTATTTAGTTCCGATGCAATTTCTGTGTTTCGTCGTCAATACGAAGGTGCAAGGGATACAGTAAACCTGAAGTGAAGCTTCGGAATCTATAACTAGTATCTCAGGAATGGTTCAAATCATAGCCATTAAGAAGAGCCAGTCTTCTTGTACTTAAGTCGGCATTGTGCTCTTTGTTTTTAATTCCGATGCAATTTCTGTCTTTCGTCGTCAATAAGAAGTTCCAACGGATACAGTAAACCTGAAGTGAAGCATCGGAATCTATAACTAGTGTCACAGGAATGGTTGAAAACATAGACAGTAAGAAGAGCCAGTCTTCTTGTATTTAAGTCTCATTGTGCCTTTTGTATTTAATTCCGATGCAATTACTGTGTTTCATCGTCTATAAGAAAGTCACAGGGATACAGTAAACCTGAAGTGAAGCATCGGAATCTATAACTAGTGACACAGGAATGGTTCAAAACATAGACAGTAAGAAGAGTCAGTCTTCTTGTACTTAAGTCGGCATTGTGCCTGTTGTATTTAATTCCGATGCAATTTCTGTGTTTCGTCTTCAACAAGTAGGTCCAAGGGATACAGTAAACCTGAAGTGAAGCATCGGAATCCATAACTAGTGTCACAGGAATGGTTCAAAATATAGACAGTAAGAAGAGCCAGTCTGCTTGTACTTAAGTCGGCATTGTACCTTTTGTATTTAATTCCGATGCATTTTCTGTGTTTCGTCGTCAATAAGAAGGTCCAAGGGATACAGTAAACCTGAAGTGAAGCATCGGAATCTATAACTAGTTTCACAGGAATAGTTGAAAACATAGACAGTAAGAAGAGCTAGTCTTCTTGTATTTAAGTCGGCATTGTGCCCTTTGTATTTAATTCCGATTCAATTTCTGTGTTTCGTCGTCAATAAGAAGGACCTAGGGATACATTAAACCTGAAGTGAAGCATCGGAATCTATAACTAGTGTCACAGGAATGGTTCAAACATGGACAGTAAGAAGAGCCAGTCTTCTTGTACTTAAGTCGGCATTTTGCCTTTTGTATTTCATTCCGAAGCAATTCCTCTGTTTCGTCCTCAATAAGAAGGTATAAGGGATACAGTAAACCTGAAGTGATGCATCGGAATCTATAACTAGTGTCACTGGAATGGTTCAAATCATAGACAGTATGAAGAGCCACTCTTCTTGTACTTCAGTCGGCATTGTGCCCTTTGTATTTAATTCCGATGCAATTGCTGTGTATCGTCGTCAATAAGAAGGTCCAAGGGATACATTTAACCAGAAGTGAGGCATCGGAATCTATAACTAGTGTCACAGGAATGGTTCAAAACATAGGCAGTAAGAAGAGTCAGTCTTCTTGTACTTAATTCGGCTTTGTACCTTTTGTATTTAATTCCGATGCAATTTCTGTGCTTCGTCGTCAATAAGAAGGTCCAAGGGATGCAGTAAATCTGAAGTGAAGCATCGGAATCTAGAACTAGTGTCACAGGAATGGTTCAAAACATAGACAGTAAGAAGAGCCAGTCTTCTTTTAATTAAGTCTCATTGTGCCTTTTGTATTTAATTCCGATGCAAATTCGGTGTTTCGTCATCAATAAGAGGGTCCGAGGGATACAGTAAACCTGAAGTGAAGCATAGGAATCTAAAACTAGTGTCACAGAAATGGTTCAAAACATAGACAGTAAGAAGAGCCAGTCTTCTTGTACTTAAGTCGGCATTGTCCTTTTGTATTTGATTCCGATGCAATTGCTGTGTTTCGTCGTCAATAAGAAGGTCCAAGGGATACAGTTAACCAGAAGTGAAGCATCGGAATCTATAACTAGTGTCACAGGAATGGTTCAAAACATAGACAGTAAGAAGAGTCAGTCTTCTTGTACTTAAGTCGGCATTGTGCCTTTTGTATTTAATTCCGATGCAATTTCTGTGTTTCGTCTTCAATAAGTAGGTCCAAGCGATACAGTAAACCTGAAGTGAAGCATCGGAATTTATAACTAGTGTCACAGGAATGGTTCAAAATATAGACAGTAAGAAGAGCCAGTCTTCTTGTACTTAAGTCGGCATTGTGCCTTTTGTATTTAATTCCGATGCAATTTCTGTGTTTCGTCGCAATCAGAAGGTCCAAAGAATACAGTAAACCTGAAGTGAAGCATCGGAGCCTATTAATAGTGTCACAGGAATAGTTTAAAACATAGAGAGTAAGAAGAGCTAGTCGTCTTGTACTTAAGTGGGTATTGGGCCTTTAGTATTTAATTTCAATGCAATTTCTGTGTTTCGTCGTCAATTAGAAGGTCCAAAGGATACAATATACCTGAGGTAAAGCATCGGAATCTATAACTAGTGTCACAGAAATGGTTCAAAACATAGATAGTAAGAAGAGGCAGTCTTCTTCTACTTAAGTCGGCATCATGCCTTTTCTATTTAATACCGATGCAATATATGTGTTTCTTCGTCAATAAGAAGGTTAATGGGATACAGTAAACCTCAAGTGAAGCATCGGAATCTATAACTAGTGTCACAGGAATGGTTCCAAACATAGACGGTAAGAAGAGCCAGTCTTCCCGTACTTAAGTCGGCATTGAGCCTTTTGTATTTAATTCCGATGCAATTTCTGTATTTCGTCGTCAATAAGAAGGTCGAAGGGATACAGTAAACCTGATGTGAAGCATCGGAATCTATAACTAATGTCACAGGAAAGGTTCAAAACATAGACAATAAGAAGAGCCAGTCTTCTTGTACTTAAGTCGGCATTGTGCCTTTTGTATTTAATTCCGATGCAATTTCTGTGTTTCGTCTTCAACAAGTAGGGCCAAGGGATACAGTAAACCAGAAGTGAAGCATCGGAATCCATAACTAATGTCACAGGAATGGTTCAAAATATAGACAGTAAGAAGAGCCAGTCTTCTTGTACTTAAGTCGGCATTGTGCCTTTTGTATTTCATTCCGATGCAATTTCTGTGTTTCGTCGCAATAAGAAGGTCCAAGGGATACAGTTAACCTGAAGTGAAGCATCGGAACCTATAACTAGTGTCACAGGAATAGTTCAAAGCATAGAAAGTAAGAAGAGCTAGTCGTCTTGTACTTATGTCGGCATTTGGCCTTTAGTATTTAATTCCAATGCAATTTCTGTGTTTCGTCGTCAATAAGAAGGACCTAGGGATACATTAAACCTGAAGTGAAGCATCGGAATCTATAACTAGTGTCACAGGAATGGTTCAAACATGGACAGTAAGAAGAGCTAGTCTTCTTGTACTTAAGTCGGAATTTTGGCTTTTGTATTTCATTCCGAAGCAATTCCTGTGTTTCGTCCTCAATAAGAAGGTCCAAGGGATGCAGTAAACCTGAAGTGAAGCATCGGAATCTATAACTAGTGTCACTGGAATGGTTCAAAACATAGACAGTATGAAGAGCCACTCTTCTTGTACTTCAGTCGGCATTGTACCTTTTGTATTTAATTCCGATGCAACTTCTTTGCTTCATCGTCAATAAGAAGGTCCAAGAGATACCGTAGACATATAGTGAAGCATCGAAATCAAAAACTGGTCTTACATGAAATGTTCAAAACATAGACAGTAAGAAGAGCCAGTCTTCTTGTACTTAAGTCGGCATTGTCCTTTTGTATTTAATTCCGATGCAATTGCTGTGTATCGTCGTCAATAAGAAGGTCCAAGGGATACATTTAACCAGAAGTTAGGCATCGGAATCTATAACTAGTGTCACAGGAATGGTTCAAAACATAGGCAGTAAGAAGAGTCAGTCTTCTTGTACTTAATTCGGCGTTGTACCTTTTGTATTTAATTCCGATGCAATTTCTGTGCTTCGTCGTCAATAAGAAGGTCCAAGGGATGCAGTAAATCTGAAGTGAAGCATCGGAATCTATAACTAGTGTCTCAGGAATGGTTAAAATCTTAGACAGTAAGAAGAGCCAGTCTTCTTGTAATTAAGTCTCATTGTGCCTTTGTATTTAATTCCGATGCAATTTCTGTGTTTCATCGTCTATAAGAAAGTCAGCGGTATACAGTAAACCTGAAGTGAAGCATCGGAATCTATAACTAGTGACACAGGAATGGTTCAAAACATAGACAGTAAGAAGAGTCAGTCTTCTTGTACTTAAGTCGGCATTGTGCCTTTTGTATTTAATTCCGATGCAATTTCTGTGTTTCGTCTTCAACAAGTAGGTCCAAGGGATACAGTAAACCTGAAGTGAAGCATCGGAATCCATAACTAGTGTCACAGTAATGGTTCAAATTATAGACAGTAAGAAGAGCCAGTCTTCTTGTACTTAAGTCGGCATTGTGCCTTTTGTATTTAATTCCGATGAAATTTCTGTGTTTCGTCGCAATAAGAAGGTCCAAGGGATACAGTTACCCTGAAGTGAAGCATCGGAACCTATAACTAGTGTCACAGGAATAGTTCAAAGCATAGTGAGTAAGAAGAGCTAGTCGTCTTGTACTTATGTCGGCATTGGGCCTTTAGTATTTAATTCCAATGCAATTTCTGTGTTTCGTCGTCAATAAGAAGGTCCAAGGGATACAGTAAACCTGACGTGAAGCATCGGAATCTATAACTAGTGTCACAGAAATGGTTCAAAACATAGACAGTAAGAAGAGCCAGTCTTCTTGTACTTAAGTCAGAATTGTGCCTTTTCTATTTCATTCCGATGCAATTTCTGTGTTTAGTCGTCAATAAGAAGGATGAAGGGATACTATAAACCTGAAGTGAAGCATCGGAATCTATAACTAGTGTCACAGGAATGGTTCAAAGCATAGACAGTAAGGAGAGCCATACTTCTTGTACTTAAGTCGGCATTGTGCCTTTTGTATTTTATTCCGATGCAATTTCTGTGATTCGTCGTCAATAAGAGGGTCCAAGGTATACAGCAAACCTGAAGTGAAGCATCGGAATCAATTACTAGAGTCACAGGAATGGTTCAAGACATAGACAGTAAGAAGAGCCTATCTTCTTGTACTTAAGTCGGCATTGTCCTTTTGTAATTAATTCCGATGCAATCTCTGTGTTTCGTCGTCAATAAGAAGGTCCAAGGGATACAGTAAACCTGAAGTGAAGCATCGGAATCTATAACTAGTGTCACAGAAATGGTTCAAAACACATGCAGTAAGAAGAGTCAGTCTTCTTGTACTTAATTCGGCATTGTACCTTTTGTATTTAGTTCCGATGCAATTTCTGTGTTTCGTCGTCAATACGAAGGTGCAAGGGATACAGTAAACCTGGAGTGAAGCTTCGGAATCTATAACTAGTATCTCAGGAATGGTTCAAATCATAGACATTAAGAAGAGCCAGTCTTTTTGTACTTAAGTCGGCATTGTGCTCTTTGTTTTTAATTCCGATGCAATTTCTGTGTTTCGTCGTCAATAAGAAGGTCCAACGGATACAGTAAACCTGAAGTGAAGCATCGGAATCTATAACTAGTGTCACAGGAATGGTTGAAAACATAGACAGTAAGAAGAGCTAGTCTTCTTGTATTTAAGTTGGCATTGTGCCCTTTGTATTTAATTCCGATTCAATTTCTGTGTTTCGTCGTTAATAAGAAGGACCTAGGGATACATTAAACCTGAAGTGAAGCATCGGCATCTATAACTAGTGTCACAGGAATGGTTCAAACATGGACAGTAAGAAGAGCTAGTCTTCTTGTACTTAAGTCGGCATTTTGCCTTTTGTATTTCATTCCGAAGCAATTCCTGTGTTTCGTCCTCAATAAGAAGGTCCAAGGGATACAGTAAACCTGAAGTGATGCATCGGAATCTATAACTAGTGTCACAGGAATGGTTCAAAACATAGACAGTATGAAGACCCACTCTTCTTGTACTTCAGTCGGCATTGGGCCCTTTGTATTTAATTCCGATGCAATTGCTATGTATCGTCGTCAATAAGAAGGTCCAAGGGATACATTTAACCAGAAGTGAGGCATCGGAATCTATAACTAGTGTCACAGGAATGGTTCAAAACATAGGCAGTAAGAAGAGTCAGTCTTCTTGTACTTAATTCGGCATTGTACCTTTTGTATTTAATTCCGATGCAATTTCTGTGCTTCGTCGTCAATAAGAAGGTCCAAGGGATGCAGTAAATCTGAAGTGAAGCTTCGGAATCTATAACTAGCGTCTCAGGAATGGTTCAAATCTTAGACAGTAAGAAGAGCCAGTCTTCTTGTACTTAAGTCGGCATTTTCCCTTTTGTATTTAATTCCGACGAAATTTCTGTGTTTCGTCGTCAAAATGAAGGTCCAAGGGCTACAGTTAACCTGATGTGAAGCATCGGAATCTATAACTAGTGTCACAGGAATGGTTCAAAACATAGGCAGTAAGAAGAGTCAGTCTTCATGTACTTAATTCGGCATTGTATCGTTTGTATTTAATTCAGATGCAATTTCTGTGTTTCGTCGTCAATAAGAAGGTCCAAGGGATACAGTTAGCATGATGTGAAGCATCGGAATCTAGAACTAGTGTCACAGGAATGGTTCAAAACATAGACAGTAAGAAGAGCCAGTCTTCTTGTAATTAAGTCTCATTGTGCATTTTGTATTTAATTCCGATGCAATTTCTGTGTTTCATCGTCTATAAGAAAGACACAGGGATACAGTAAACCTGAAGTGAGGCATCGGAATCTATAACTAGTGACACAGGAATGGTTCAAAACATAGACAGTAAGAAGAGTCAGTCTTCTTGTACTTAGGTCGGCATTGTGCCTTTTGTATTTAATTCCGATGCAATTCCTGTGTTTCGTCTTCAACAAGTAGGTCCAAGGGATACAGTAAACCTGAAGTGAAGCATCGGAATCCATAACTAGTGTCACAGGAATGGTTCAAAATATAGACAGTAAGAAGAGCCAGTCTTCTTGTACTTAAGTCGGCATTGTGCCTTTTGTATTTAATTCCGATGCAATTTCTGTGTTTCGTCGCAATAAGAAGGTCCAAGGGATACAGTTAACCTGAAGTGAAGCATCGGAACCTATAACTAGTGTCACAGGAATAGTTCAAAGCATAGAGAGTAAGAAGAGCTAGTCGTATTGTACTTAAGTCGGCATTGGGCCTTTAGTATTTAATTCCAATGCAATTTCTGTGTTTCGTCGTCAATAAGAAGGTCCAAGGGATACAGTAAACCTGACGTGATGCATCGGAATCTATAACTAGTGTCACAGAAATGGTTCAAAACATAGACAGTAAGAAGAGCCAGTCTGATTGTACTTAAGTCGGAATTGTGCCTTTTCTATTTCATTCCGATGCATTTTCTGTGTTTAGTCGTCAATAACAAGGATGAAGGGATACAGTAAACCTGAAGTGAAGCATCAGAATCTATAACTAGTGTCACAGGAATGGTTCAAAACGTAGACAGTGGGAAGAGCCAGTCTTCCTGTACTTAAGTCGGCATTGTGTCTTTTGTGTTTAATTCCGATGCAATTTCTGTGTTTCGTCATCAATAAGAGGGTCCAAGGGAAACAGTAAAGCTGAAGTGAAGCATAGGATTCTAAAACTAGTGTCACAGAAATGGTTCAAAACATAGACAGTAAGAAGAGCCAGTCTTCTTGTACTTAAGTCGGCATTGTCCTTTTGTATTTGATTCCGATGCAATTGCTGTGTTTCGTCGTCAATAAGAAGGTCCAAGGGATACAGTTAACCAGAAGTGAAGTATCGGAATCTATAACTAGTGTCACAGGAATGGTTCAAAACATAGACAGTAAGAAGAGCCAATCTTCTTGTACTTAAGTCTCATTGTGCCATTTGTATTTAATTCCGATGCAATTTCTGTGTTTCATCGTCTATAAGAAAGTCAGAGGGATACAGTAAACCTGAAGTGAAGCATCGGAATCTATAACTAGTGTCACAGGAATGGTTCAAAACACATGCAGTAAGAAGAGTCAGTCTTCTTGTACTTAATTCGGCATTGTACCTTTTGTATTTAGTTCCGATGCAATTTCTGTGTTTCGTCGTCAATACGAAGGTGCAAGGGATACAGTAAACCTGGAGTGAAGCTTCGGAATCTATAACTAGTATCTCAGGAATGGTTCAAATCATAGACATTAAGAAGAGCCAGTCTTTTTGTACTTAAGTCGGCATTGTGCTCTTTGTTTTTAATTCCGATGCAATTTCTGTGTTTCGTCGTCAATAAGAAGGTCCAACGGATACAGTAAACCTGAAGTGAAGCATCGGAATCTATAACTAGTGTCACAGGAATGGTTGAAAACATAGACAGTAAGAAGAGCTAGTCTTCTTGTATTTAAGTTGGCATTGTGCCCTTTGTATTTAATTCCGATTCAATTTCTGTGTTTCGTCGTTAATAAGAAGGACCTAGGGATACATTAAACCTGAAGTGAAGCATCGGCATCTATAACTAGTGTCACAGGAATGGTTCAAACATGGACAGTAAGAAGAGCTAGTCTTCTTGTACTTAAGTCGGCATTTTGCCTTTTGTATTTCATTCCGAAGCAATTCCTGTGTTTCGTCCTCAATAAGAAGGTCCAAGGGATACAGTAAACCTGAAGTGATGCATCGGAATCTATAACTAGTGTCACAGGAATGGTTCAAAACATAGACAGTATGAAGACCCACTCTTCTTGTACTTCAGTCGGCATTGGGCCCTTTGTATTTAATTCCGATGCAATTGCTGTGTATCGTCGTCAATAAGAAGGTCCAAGGGATACATTTAACCAGAAGTGAGGCATCGGAATCTATAACTAGTGTCACAGGAATGGTTCAAAACATAGGCAGTAAGAAGAGTCAGTCTTCTTGTACTTAATTCGGCATTGTACCTTTTGTATTTAATTCCGATGCAATTTCTGTGCTTCGTCGTCAATAAGAAGGTCCAAGGGATGCAGTAAATCTGAAGTGAAGCTTCGGAATCTATAACTAGCGTCTCAGGAATGGTTCAAATCTTAGACAGTAAGAAGAGCCAGTCTTCTTGTACTTAAGTCGGCATTTTCCCTTTTGTATTTAATTCCGACGAAATTTCTGTGTTTCGTCGTCAAAATGAAGGTCCAAGGGCTACAGTTAACCTGATGTGAAGCATCGGAATCTATAACTAGTGTCACAGGAATGGTTCAAAACATAGGCAGTAAGAAGAGTCAGTCTTCATGTACTTAATTCGGCATTGTATCGTTTGTATTTAATTCAGATGCAATTTCTGTGTTTCGTCGTCAATAAGAAGGTCCAAGGGATACAGTTAGCATGATGTGAAGCATCGGAATCTAGAACTAGTGTCACAGGAATGGTTCAAAACATAGACAGTAAGAAGAGCCAGTCTTCTTGTAATTAAGTCTCATTGTGCATTTTGTATTTAATTCCGATGCAATTTCTGTGTTTCATCGTCTATAAGAAAGACACAGGGATACAGTAAACCTGAAGTGAGGCATCGGAATCTATAACTAGTGACACAGGAATGGTTCAAAACATAGACAGTAAGAAGAGTCAGTCTTCTTGTACTTAGGTCGGCATTGTGCCTTTTGTATTTAATTCCGATGCAATTCCTGTGTTTCGTCTTCAACAAGTAGGTCCAAGGGATACAGTAAACCTGAAGTGAAGCATCGGAATCCATAACTAGTGTCACAGGAATGGTTCAAAATATAGACAGTAAGAAGAGCCAGTCTTCTTGTACTTAAGTCGGCATTGTGCCTTTTGTATTTAATTCCGATGCAATTTCTGTGTTTCGTCGCAATAAGAAGGTCCAAGGGATACAGTTAACCTGAAGTGAAGCATCGGAACCTATAACTAGTGTCACAGGAATAGTTCAAAGCATAGAGAGTAAGAAGAGCTAGTCGTATTGTACTTAAGTCGGCATTGGGCCTTTAGTATTTAATTCCAATGCAATTTCTGTGTTTCGTCGTCAATAAGAAGGTCCAAGGGATACAGTAAACCTGACGTGATGCATCGGAATCTATAACTAGTGTCACAGAAATGGTTCAAAACATAGACAGTAAGAAGAGCCAGTCTGATTGTACTTAAGTCGGAATTGTGCCTTTTCTATTTCATTCCGATGCATTTTCTGTGTTTAGTCGTCAATAACAAGGATGAAGGGATACAGTAAACCTGAAGTGAAGCATCGGAATCTATAACTAGTGTCACAGGAATGGTTCAAAACGTAGACAGTGGGAAGAGCCAGTCTTCCTGTACTTAAGTCGGCATTGTGTCTTTTGTGTTTAATTCCGATGCAATTTCTGTGTTTCGTCATCAATAAGAGGGTCCAAGGGAAACAGTAAAGCTGAAGTGAAGCATAGGATTCTAAAACTAGTGTCACAGAAATGGTTCAAAACATAGACAGTAAGAAGAGCCAGTCTTCTTGTACTTAAGTCGGCATTGTCCTTTTGTATTTGATTCCGATGCAATTGCTGTGTTTCGTCGTCAATAAGAAGGTCCAAGGGATACAGTTAACCAGAAGTGAAGTATCGGAATCTATAACTAGTGTCACAGGAATGGTTCAAAACATAGACAGTAAGAAGAGCCAATCTTCTTGTACTTAAGTCTCATTGTGCCATTTGTATTTAATTCCGATGCAATTTCTGTGTTTCATCGTCTATAAGAAAGTCAGAGGGATACAGTAAACCTGAAGTGAAGCATCGGAATCTATAACTAGTGTCACAGGAATGGTTCAAAACATAGACAGTAAGAAGAGTCAGTCTTCTTGTACTTAAGTCGGCATTGTGCCGTTTGTATTTAATTCCGATGCAATTTCTGTGTTTCGTCTTCAATATGTAGGTCCAAGCGATACAGTAAACCTGAAGTGAAGCGTCGGAATCTATAACTAATGTCACAGGAATGGTTCAAAACATAGACAGTAAGAGGAGCCAGTCTTCTTGTACTTAAGTCTCATTGTGCCATTTGTATTTAATTCCGATGCAGTTTCTTTGTTTCATCGTCTATAAGAAAGTCAGAGGGATACAGTTAACCTGATGTGAAGCATCGGAATCTATAACTAATGTCACAGGAATGGTTCAAAACATAGACAGTAAGAGGAGCCAGTCTTCTTGTACTTAAGTCTCATTGTGCCATTTGTATTTAATTCCGATGCAGTTTCTTTGTTTCATCGTCTATAAGAAAGTCAGAGGGATACAGTAAACCTGAAGTGAAGCATCGGAAACTATAACTAGTGTCACAGGAATGGTTCAAAACATAGACAGTAAGAAGAGTCAGTCTTCTTGTACTCCAGTCGGCATTGGGCCTTTAGTATTTAATTCCAATGCAATTTCTGTGTTTCGTCGTCAATAAGAAGGTCCAAAGGACACAGTAAACCTGAGGAAAAGTATCGGAATCTATAACTAGTGTCACAGAAATGGTTCAAAACATAGACAGTAAAAAGAGGCAGTCTTCTTCTACTTAAGTAGGCATCATTCCTTTTCTATTTAATTCCGATGCAATATCTGTGTTTCTACGTCAATAAGAAGGTCCATGGGATACAGTAAACCTGAAGTGAAGCATCGGAATCTATAACTAGTGTCACAGGAATGGTTCCAACCATAGACGGTAAGAAGAGCCAGTCTTCCCGTACTTAAGTCGGCATTGAGCCTTTTGTATTTAATTCCGATGCAATTTCTGTATTTCGTCGTCAATAAGAAGGTCCAAGGGATACAGTAAACCTGATGTGAAACATCGAAATATATAACTAATGTCACAGGAATGGTTCAAAACATAGACAATATGAAGAGCCAGCCTTCTTGTACTTATGTCGGCATTGTGCCTTTTGGATTTAATTCCGATGCAATTTGTGTGATTCGTCGTCAATAAGAGGGTCCAAGGTATACAGCAAACCTGAAGTGAAGCATCGGAATCAATAACTAGAGTCACAGGAATGGTTCAAAACATAGACAGTAAGATGAGCCAATCTTCTTGTACTTAAGTCGGCATTGTCCTTTTGTATTTAATTCCGATGCAATCTCTGTGTTTCGTCGTCAATAAGAGGGTCCAAGGGATACAGTAAACCTGGAGTGAAGTATCGGAATCTATAACTAGTGTCACAGAAATGGTTCAAAACACATGCAGTGAGAAGAGTCAGTCATCTTGTACTTAATTCGGCATTGTACCTTTTGTATTTAGTTCCGATGCAATTTCTGTGTTTCGTCGTCAATATGAAGGTGCATGGGATACAGTAAACCTGAAATGAAGCTTCGGAATCTATAACTAGTGTCTCAGGAATGGTTCAAATCATAGACATTAAGAAGAGCCAGTCTTCTTGTACTTAAGTCGGCATTGTGCCCTTTGTTTTTAATTCCGATGCAATTTCTGTGTTTCGTCGTCAATAAGAAGGTCCAACGGATACAGTAAACCTGAAGTGAAGCATCGGAATCTATAACTAGTGTCACAGGAATGGTTGAAAACATAGACAGTAAGAAGAGCCAGTCTTCTTGTACTTAAGTCGGCATTGTGCCTTTTGTATTTAATTCCGATTCAATTTCTGTGTTTCGTCGTCAATAAGAAGGACCTAGGGATACAGTAAACCTGAAGTGAAGCATAGGAATCTATAACTAGTGTCACAGAAATGGTTCAAAACATAGACAGTAAGAAGAGCCAGTCTTCTTGTACTTAAGTCGGCAATGTCCTTTTGTATTTAATTCCGATGCAATTGCTGTGTTTCGTCGTCAACAAGAAGGTCCAAGGGATACAGTTAACCAGAAGTGAAGCATCGGAATCTATTACTAGTGTCACAGGAATGGATCAAAACATGGGCAGTAAGAAGAGTCAGTCTTCTTGTACTTAATTCGCCATTGTACCTTTTGAATTTAATTCCGATGAAATTTCTGTGTTTCGTCGTCAATAAGAAGGCCCAAGGGATACAGTTAACCTGATGTGAAGCATCGGAATCTATAACTAGTGTCACAGGAATAGTTCAAAACATAGACAGTAAGAAGAGCCAGTCTTCTTGTACTTAAGTCGGCATTGTGCCTTTTATATTTAATTCCGATGCAATATCTGTGTTTCGTCGCAATAAGAAGGTCCAAGGAATGCAGTAAACCTGAAGTGAAGCATCGGATACTATAACTAGTGTCATAGGAATAGTTAAAAACATAGAGAGTAAGAAGAGCTAGTCGTCTTGTACTTAAGTCGGCATTGGGCCTTTAGTATTTAATTCCAATGCAATTTCTGTGTTTCGTCGTCAATAAGAAGGTCCAAGGGATACAGTAAACCTGACGTGAAGCATCGGAATCTATAACTAGTGACACAGAAATGGTTGAAAACATAGACAGTAAAAAGAGCCAGTCTTCTTGTACTTAAGTCCGCATCATGCCTTTTCTATTTAATTCCGATGCAATATCTGTGTTTCTTCGTCAATAAGAACGTCCAAGGGATACAGTAAACTTGAAGTGAAGCATCGGAATCTATAACTAGTGTCACAGGAATGGTTCAAAACATAGACAGTTAGAAGAGCCAATCTTCTTGTACTTAAGTCGTCGTTGTCCTTTTGTATTTAATTCCGATGCAATCTCTGTGTTTCGTCGTCAATAAGAAGGTCCAAGCGATACAGTAAACCTGAAGTGAGGCATCGGAATCTATAACTAGTGTCATAGAAATGGTTCATAACAAAGGCAGTATGGAGAATCAGTCTTCTTGTACTTAATTCGGCATTGTATCTTTTCAATTTAGTTCCGATGCAATTTCTGTGTTTCGTCGTCAATACAAGGTGCAAGGGATACAGTAAATCGAAGTGAAGCTTCGAAATCTATAACTAGTGTCTCACGAATGGTTTAAATCATAGACATTAAGAAGAGCCAGTCATCTTGTACTTAAGTCAGCATTGTGCTCTTTGTTTTTAATTCCGATGCAATTTCTGGGTTTCGTCGTCAATAAGAAGGTCCAAGGGATACAGTAAACCCGAAGTGAAGCATCGGAATCTATAACTAGTGTCACAGGAATGGTTGAAAACATAGACAGTAAGAAGAGCCACTCTTCTTGTACTTAAGTCGGCATTGTGCCTTTTGTATTTATTTCCGATTCAATTTCTGTGTTTCGTCGTCAATAAGAAGGACCAAGGGATACAGTAAACCTGAAGTGAAGCATCGGAATCTATAACGAGTGTCAGAGCAATGGTTCAAAACATAGACAGTAAGACGAGCCAGTCTTCTTGTACATACGTCGGCATTGTGCCTTTTGTATTTAATTACGATGCAATTTCTGTGTTTTGTCGTCAATAAGGTCCAAGGGATACAGTAAACCTGAAGTGAAGCATCGGAAACTATAACTAGTGTCACAGGAATGGTTCAAACATGTACAGTAAGAAGAGCCAGTCTTCTTGTACTTAAGTCGGCATTTTGCCTTTTGTATTTAATTCCGAAGCAATTCCTGTGTTTCGTCGTCAATAAGAAGGTCCAAGGGTACAGTAAACATGAAGTGAAGCATCGGAATCTATAACTAGTGTCACTGGAATGCTTCAAAGCATAGATAGTAAGAAGAGCCACTCGTCTTGTACTTATGTCGGTATTGTGCCTTTTGTATTTAATTCCGATGCAACTTCTGTGTTTCATCGTCAATAAGAAGGTCCAAAGGATACAGTAGACATATAGTGAAGCATCGGAATCAAAAAATGGTCTCACATGAAATGTTCAAATCATAGTCAGTAAGAAGAGTCAGTCTTCTTGTACTTAAGTCGGCATTGTGTCTTTTGTATTTAATTCCGATGCAATTTCTGTGTTTCGTCGTCAAGAAGAAGTTCCAAGGGATACAGTAAATCTGAAGTGAAGCATCGGAATCTATATCTAGTGTCTCAGGAATGGTTCAAATTGTAGACAGTAAGAAGAACCAGTGTTCTTGTACTTAAGTCGGCATTGTACCTCTTGTATTTAATTCCGATGAAATTTCTGTGTTTCGTCGTGAATACGAAGGTCCAAGGGATACAGTTAACCTGATGTGAAGCATCGGAATCTATAACTAGTGTCACAGGAATGGTTCAAAACATGGACAGTAAGAAGAGCCAGACTTCTTGTACTTAAGTCTCATTGTGCCTTTTGTATCTAATTCCGATTCAATTTCTGTGTCTCATCGTCAATAAGAAAGTCAGAGGGATACAGTAAACCTGAAGTGAAGCATCGCAATCTATAACTAGTGTCACAGGAATGGTTCAAAACATAGACAGTAAGAAGATCAGTCTTCTTGTACTTAAGTCGGCATTGTGCCTTTTGTATTTAATTCCGATGCAATTTCAGTGTTTCGTTTTCAATAAGTAGGTCCAAGGGATACAGTAAACCTGAAGCGAAGCATCAGAATCCATAACTAGTGTCACAGGAATGGTTCAAAATATAGACAGTAAGAAGAGCCAGTCTTCTTGTACTTACGTCGGCATTGTGCCTTTTGTATTTATTTCCGATTCAATTTCTGTGTTTCGTCGTCAATAAGAAGGACCAAGGGATACAGTAAACCTGAAGTGAAGCATCGGAATCTATAACGAGTGTCAGAGCAATGGTTCAAAACATAGACAGTAAGAAGAGCCAGTCTTCTTGTACTTACGTCGGCAATGTCCTTTTGTATTTAATTCCGAAGCAATTGCTGTGTTTCGTCGTCAATAAGAAGGTCCAAGGGATACAGTTAACCAGAAGTGAAGCATCGGAATCTATAACTAGTGTCACAGGAATGGTTCAAAACATAGGCAGTAAGAGGAGTCAGTCTTCTTGTACTTAATTCGGCATTGTACCTTTTGTATTTAATTCCGATTCAATTTCTGTGTTTCGTCGTCAATAAGAAAGTCCAAGGGATACAGTAAATCTGAAGTGAAGCACCGGAATCTATAACTAGTGTCTCAGGAATGGTTCAAATCTTAGACAGTAAGAAGAGCCAGTCTTCTTGTACTTAAGTCGGCACTGTACCTTTTGTATTTAATTCCGATGAAATTTCTGTGTTTCGTCGTCAATAAGAAGGTCCAAGGGATACAGTTAGCCTGATGTGAAGCATCGGAATCTATAACTAGTGTCACAGGAATGGTTCAAAACATAGATAGTAAGTGGAGCGAGTCTTCTTGTACTTAAGTGTCCTTGTGCCTTTTGTATTTAATTCCGATGCAATCTCGGTGTTTCATCGTCAATAAGAAAGTCAGAGGGATACAGTAAACCTGAAGTGAAGCATCGGAATCTATAACTAGTGTCACAGGAATGGTTCAAAACATAGAAAGTAAGAAGAGTCAGAATTCTTGTACTTAAGTCGGCATTGTGCCTTTTGTATTTCATTCCGATGCAATTTCTGTGTTTCGTCTTCAATAAGTAGGTCCAAGGGATACAGTAAACCTTAAGTGAAGCATCGCAATCCATAACTAGTGTCACAGGAATGGTTCAAAATATAGACAATAAGAAGAAACAGTCTGTTTGTACTGAAGTCGGCATTGTGCCTTTTGTATTTAATTCCGATGCAATTTCTGTGTTTCGTCGCAATAAGAAGGTCCAAGGGATGCAGTAAACCTGAAGTGAAGCATCGGATCCTATTACTAGTGTCACAGGAATAGTTCAAAACATAGAGAGTAAGAAGAGCTAGTCGTCTTTTACTTAAGACGGCATTGTGCATTTAGTATTTAATTCCAATGCAATTTCTGTGTTTCGTCGTCAATAAGAAGGTCCAAGGGTTACAGTAAACCTGACGTAAAGCATCGGAATCTATAACCAGTGACACAGAAATGGTTCAAAACATAGACAGTAAAAAGAGCCAGTCTTCTTGTACTTAAGTCGGCATCATGCCTTTTCTATTTAATTGCGGTGCAATATCTATGTTTCTTCGTCAATACGAACGTCCAAGGGATACAGCAAACTTGAAGTGAAGCATCGGAATCTATAACTAGTGTCACAGGAATGGTTCCAAACATAGGCGGTAAGAAGAGCCAGTCTTCTTGTACTTAAGTCGGCATTGAGCCTTTTGTATTTAATTCCGATGCAATTTCTGTGTTTCGTCGTCAATTAGAAGGTCCAAGGGATACAGTAAACCAGAAGTGAAGCATCGGAATCTATAACTAGAGTCACAGGAATGGTTCAAAACATAGACAGTTAGAAGAGCCAATCTTCTTGTACTTTAGTCGGCGTTGTCCTTTTGTATTAAATTCCGATGCAATTCCTGTGTTTCGTCGTCAATAAGAAGGTCCAAGGGATACAGTAAACCTGAAGTGAAGCATAGGAATCTATAACTAGTGTCACAGAAATGGTTCAAAACATATACAGTAAGACGAGCCAGTCTTCTTGTACTTAAGTCGGCAATGCCCTTTTGTATTTAATTGCGATGCAATTGCTGTGTTTCGTCGTCAATAAGAAGGTCCAAGGGATACTGTTAACCAGGAGTGAAGCATCGGAATCTATAACTAGTGTCACAGGAATGGTTCAAAACATAGACAGTAAGTGGAGCGAGACTTCTTGTACTTAAGTGTCCTTGTGCCTTTTCTATTTAATTCCGATGCAATCTCTGTGTTTTATCGTCAATAAGAAAGTCAGAGGGATACAGTAAACCTGAAGTGAAGCATCGGAATCTATAACTAGTGTCACAGGAATGGTTCAAACATAGACAGTAAGAAGAGTCAGAATTCTTGTACTTAAGTCGGCATTGTGCCTTTTGTATTTCATTCCGAAGCAATTTCTGTGTTTCGTCTTCAATAAGTAGGTCCAAGGGATACAGTAAACCTGAAGTGAAGCATCACAATCCATAACTAGTGTCACAGGAATGGTTCAAAATATAGACAATAAGAAGAGCCAGTCTTCTTGTACTGAAGTCGGCATTGTGCCTTTTGTATTTAATTCCGATGCAATTTCTGTGTTTCGTCGCAATAAGAAGGTCCAAGTGATGCAGTAAACCTGAAGTAAAGCATCTCATCCTATTACTAGTGTCACAGGAATAGTTCAAAACATAGAGAGTAAGAAGAGCTAGTCGTCTTGTACTTAAGTCGGCATTGGGCCTTTAGTATTTAATTCCAATGCAATTTCTGTGTTTCGTCGTCAATAAGAAGGTCCAAGGGATACAGTAAACCTGACGTGAAGCATCGGACTCTATAACTAGTGACACAGAAATGGTTCAAAACATAGACAGTAAAAAGAGCCAGTCTTCTTGTACTTAAGTCGGCATCATGCCTTTTCTATTTAATTCCGAAGCAATATCTGTGATTTCTTCGTCAATACGAACGTCCAAGGGATACAGCAAACTTGAAGTGAAGCATCGGAATCTATAACTAGTGTCACAGGAATGGTTCCAAACATAGGCGGTAAGAAGAGCCAGTCTTCCCGTACTTAGGTCGGCATTGAGACTTTTGTATTTACTTCCGATGCAATTTCTGTGTTTCGTCGTCAATTAGAAGGTCCAAGGGAAACAGTAAACCAGAAGTGAAGCATCGGAATCTATAACTAGAGTCACAGGAATGGTTCAAACATAGACAGATAGAAGAGCCAATCTTCTTGTAGTTAAGTCGGCAATGTCCTTTTGTATTTAATTCCGATGCAATTGCTGTGTTTCGTCGTCAATAAGAAGGTCCAAGGGATACAGTTAACCAGAAGTGAAGCATCGGAGTCTATAACTAGTGTCACAGGAATCTTTCAAAACATAGGCAGTAAGGAGAGTCAGTCTTCTTGTACTTAATTCGGCATTGTACCTTTTCAATTTAGTTCCGATGCAATTTCTGTGTTTCGTCGACAATACGAAGGTGCAAGGGATACAGTAAACCTGAAGTCAAGCTTCGGAATCTATAACTAGTGTCTCAGGAATGGTTCAAATCATAGACATTAAGAAGAGCCAGTCATCTTGTACTTAAGTCGGTATTGTGCCCTTTGTTTTTAATTCCGATGCAATTTCTGTGTTTCGTCGTCAATAAGAAGGTCCAAGGGATACAGTAAACCCGAAGTGAAGCATCGGAATCTATTAATAGTGTCACAGGAATGGTTGAAAACATAGACAGTAAGAAGAGTCAGTCTTCTTCTACTTAAGTCGGCATTGTGCCTTTTGTATTTATTTCCGATTCAATTTCTGTGTTTCGTCGTCAATAAGAAGGACCAAGGGATACAGTAAACCTGAAGTGAAGCATCGGAATCTATAACGAGTGTCAGAGGAATGGTTCAAAACATAGACAGTAAGACGAGCCAGTCCTCTTGTACTTACGTCGGCATTGTGCCTTTTGTATTTAATTACGATTCAATTTCTGTGTTTTGTCGTCAATAAGGTCCAAGGGATACAGCAAACTTGAAGTGAAGCATCGGAATCTATAACTAGTGTCACAGGAATGGTTCCAAACGTAGGCGGTAAGAAGAGCCAGTCTTCTTGTACTTACGTCGGCATTGTGGCTTTTGTATTTAATTCCGATGGAATTTATGTGTTTCGTCGTCAATAAGAAGGTCCAAGGGATACAGTAAACCTGAAGTGAAGCATCGGAATCTATAACTAGTGTCACTGGAATGGGTCTAAACATAGACAGTAAGAAGAGCCAGTCTCCCTGTACCTAAGTCGGCATTGTGCCTTTTGTGTTTAATTCCGATGCAATTTCTGTGTTTCGTCGTCAATAAGAAGGTCCAAGGGATACAGTAAACCTGAAGTGAAGCATCGGAATCTATAACTAGTGTCACAGCAACGGTTCAAAACATAGACAGTAAGAACAGCCAGTCTTATTGTACTTAAGTCTCATTGTGCCTTTTGTATTTAATTCCGATGCAATCTCTGTGTTTCATCGTCAATAAGCAAGTCAGAGGGATACAGTAAACCTGAAGTGAAGCATCGGAATCTATAACTAGTGTCACAGGAATGGTTCAAAACATAGACAGTAAGAAGAGTCAGAATTGTTGTACTTAAGTCGGCATTGTGCCTTTTGTATTTGATTCCGATGCAATTTCTGTGTTTCGTCTTCAATAAGTAGGTCCAAGGGATACAGTAAACCTGACGTGAAGCATCGGAATCTATAACTAGTGACACAGAAATGGTTCAAATCATAGACAGTAAAAAGAGCCAGTCTTCTTGTACTTAAGTCGGCATCATGCCTTTTCTATTTAATTCCGATGCAATATCTGTGTTTCTTCGTCAATAAGAACGTCCAAGGGATACAGTAAACTTCAAGTGAAGCATCGGAATCTATAACTAGTGTCACAGGAATGGTTCCAAACATAGGCGGTAAGAAGAGCCAGTCTTCCCGTACTTATGTCGGCATTGAGCATTTTGTATTTAATTTCGATGCAATTTCTGTGTTTCGTCGTCAATTAGAAGGTCCAACGGATACAGTAAACCAGAAGTGAAGCATCGGAATCTATAACTAGAGTCACAGGAATGGTTCAAATCATAGACATAAAGAAGAGCCAGTCATCTTGTACTTAAGCCGGCATTGTGCCCTTTGTTTTTAATTCCGATGCAATCTCTGTGTTTCGTCGTCAATAAGAAGGTCCAAGGGATACAGTAAACCCGAAGTGAAGCATCGTAATCTATAATTAGTGTCACAGGAATGGTTGAAAACATAGACAGTAAGAAGAGCCAGTCTTCTTGTACTTAAGTCGGCATTGTTCCTTTTGTATTTATTTCCGATGCAATTTCTGTGTTTCGTCGTCAATAAGAAGGACCAAGGGATACGGTAAACCTGAAGTGAAGCATCGGAATCTATAACGAGTGTCAGAGGAATGGTTCAAAACATAGACAGTAAGACGAGCCAGTCTTCTTGTACTTAAGTCGGCATTTTGCCTTTTGTATTTAATTCCGATGCAACTTCTGTGTTTCATCGTCAATAAGAAGGTCCAAAGGATACAGTAGACATATAGTGAAGCATCGGAATCAAAAAATGGTCTCACATGAAATGTTCAAATCATAGTCAGTAAGAAGAGTCAGTCTTCTTGTACTTAAGTCGGCATTGTGTCTTTTGTATTTAATTCCGATGCAATTTCTGTGTTTCGTCGTCAATAAGAAGGTCCAAGGGATACAGTAAACCTGAAGTGAAGCATCGGAATCTATAACTAGTGTCACAGAAATGGTTCAAAACATAGACAGTAAGAAGAGCCAGTCTTCTTGTACTTAAGTCGGCAATGTCCTTTTGTATTTAATTCCGATGCAATTGCTGTGTTTCGTCGTCAATAAGAAGATCCAAGGGATACAGTTAACCAGAGGTGAAGCAACGGAATCTATAACCAGTGTCACAGGAATGGTTCAAAACATAGGCAGTAAGAAGAGTCAGTCTTCTTGTACTTAATTCGGCATTGTACCTTTTGTATTTAATTCCGATGCAATTTCTGTGTTTCGTCGTCAATAAGAAGGTCCAAGGGATAGAGTAAATCTGAAGTAAAGCACCGGAATCTATAACTAGTGTCTCAGGAATGGTTCAAATCTTAGACAGTAAGAAGAGCCAGTCTTCTTGTACTTAAGTCGGCATTGTACCTTTGTATTTAATTATGATGAAAATTCTGTGTTTCGTCGTCAATAAGAAGGCCCAAGGGATTCAGTTAACCTGATGTGAAGCATCGGAATCTATAACTAGTGTCACAGGAATGGTTCAAATCATAGACAGTAAGAAGAGCCAGTCTTCTTGTACTTAAGTCTCATTGTGCTTTTTGTATTTAATTCCAATGCAACTTCTGTGTTTCGTCGTCAATAAGAAGGTCCAAGGGATACAGTAAACTTGAAGTGAAGGATCGGAATCTATAACTAGGGTCACAGGAATGGTTCAAAACATAGGCAGTAAGAAGAACCAGTTTTCTTGTACTTAAGTCGGCATTGTGCCTTTTGTATTTAATTCCGATGCAATTTCTGTGTTTCATCATCAATAAGAAGGTCAGAGGGATACAGTAAACCTGAATTGAAGCATCGGAATCTGTAACTAGTGTCACAGGAATGGTTCAAAACATAAACAGTAAGAAAAGCCAGTCTTCCTGTACTTGTCGGCATTGTGCCTTATATATTTAATTCCGATGAAATATCTGTGTTTCGTCGTTAATAAGAAGGCCCAAGGAATACAGTTAACCTGATGTGAAGCATCGGAATCTATAACTAGTGTCACAGGAATGGTTCAAAACATAGACAGTAAG
Source organism: Schistocerca serialis cubense (assembly GCF_023864345.2). Taxonomy (NCBI): domain Eukaryota; kingdom Metazoa; phylum Arthropoda; class Insecta; order Orthoptera; family Acrididae; genus Schistocerca; species Schistocerca serialis. The sequence continues at coordinate 179,688,645 of NC_064649.1, forward strand.
AAGAGCCAGTCTTCTTGTACTTAAGTCTCATTGTGCCTTTTGTATTTAATTCCGATGCAATCTCTGTGTTTCATCGTCAATAAGAAAGTCAGAGGGATACAGTAAACCTGAAGTGAAGCATCGGAATCTATAACTAGTGTCACAGGAATGGTTCAAAACATAGACAGTAAGAAGAGTCAGATTTCTTGTACTTATGTCGGCATTGTGCCTTTTGTATTTCATTCCGATGCAATTTCTGTGTTTCGTCTTCAATAAGTAGGTCCAAGGGATACAGTAAAGCTGAAGTGAAGCATCGGAATCCATAACTAGTGTCACAGGAATGGTTAAAAATACAGACAGTAAGAAGAGCCAGTCTTCTTGTACTTAAGTCGGCATTGTGCCTTCTATATTTAATTCCGATGCAATTTCTGTGTTTCGTCGCAATAAGAAGGTCCAAGGGATGCAGTAAAACTGAAGTGAAGCATCGGATCCTATAACTTGTGTCACAGGAATAGTTCAAAACATAGAGAGTAACAAGAGCTAGTCGTCTTGTACTAAAGTCGGCATTGGGACTTTAGTATTTAATTCCAATGCAATTTCTGTGTTTCGTCGTCAATAAGAAGGTCCAAGGGATACAGCAAACCTGACGTGAAGCATCGGAATCTATAACTAGTGACACAGAAATGGTTCAAAACATAGACAGTAAAAAGAGCCAGTCTTCTTGTTTTTAAGTCGGCATCATTCCTTTTCTATTTAATTCCGATGCAATATCTGTGTTTCTTCGTCAATAAGAACGTCCAAGGGATACAGTAAACTTGAAGTGAAGCATCGGAATCTATAACTAGTGTCAGTGGATTGGTTCCAAACATAGGCGGTAAGAAGAGCCAGTCATCCCGTACTTAAGTCGGCATTGAGCCTTTTGTATTTAATTCCGATGCAATTTCTGTGTTTCGTCGTCATTTAGAAGGTCCAAGGGATACAGTAAACCAGAAGTGAAGCATCGGAATCTATAACTAGTGTCACAGAAATGGTTCAAAACATAAACAGTAAGAAAAGCCAGTCTTCCTGTACTTGTCGGCATTGTGCCTTTTGTATTTAATTCCGATGAAATTTCTGTGTTTCGTCGTCAATAAGAAGGCCCAAGGAATATAGTTAACCTGATGTGAAGCATCGGAATCTATAACTAGTGTCACAGGAATGGTTCAAAACATAGACAGTAAGAAGAGGCAGTCTTCTTGTACTTAAGTCTCATTGTGCCTTTTGTATTTAATTCCGATGCAATCTCTGTGTTTCATCGTCAATAAGTAAGTCAGAGGGATACAGTAAACCTGAAGTGAAGCATCGGAATCTATAACTAGTGTCACAGGAATGGTTCAAAACATAGACAGTTGGGAGAGCCAATCTTCTTGTACTTAAGTCGGCGTTGTCCTTTTGTATTTAATTCCGATGCAATTTCTGTGTTTCGTAGTCAATAAGAAGGTCCAAGCGATACAGTAAACCTGAAGTGAAGCATCGGAATCTATAACTAGTGTCACAGAAATGGTTCAAAACATTGGCAGTAAGGAGAGTCAGTCTTCTTGTACTTAATTCGGCATTGTACCTTTTCAATTTAGTTCCGATGCAATATCTGTGTTTCGTCGTCAGTACGAAGGTGCAAGGGATACAGTAAACCTGAAGTGAAGATTCGGAATCTATAACTAGTGTCTCAGGAATGGTTCAAATCATAGACATTAAGAAGAGCCAGTCATCTTGTACTTAAGTCGGCATTGTGCCCTTTGTTATTAATTCCGATGCAATTTCTGCGTTTCGTCGTCAATAAGAAGGTCCAAGGGATACAGTAAACCTGAACTGAAGCATCGGAATCTATAACGAGTGTCAGAGGAATGGTTCAAAACAGAGACAGTAGGACGAGCCAGTCTTTTTGTACTTACGTCGGCATTGTGCCTTTTGCATTTAATTACGATGCAATTTCTGTGTTCTGTCGTCAATAAGGTGCAAGGGATACAGTAAACCTGAAGTGAAGCATCGGAAACTATAACTAGTGTCACAGGAATGGTTCAAACATGGACAGTAAGAAGAGCCACTCATCTTGTACTTATGTCGGCATTGTGCCTTTTGTATTTAAATCCGATGCAACTTCTGTGTTTCATCGTCAATAAGAAGGTCCAAAGGATACAGTAGACATATAGTGAAGCATCATAATCAAAAAATGGTCTCACATGAAATGTTCAAAACATAGTCAGTAAGAAGAGTCAGTCTTCTTGTACTTAAGTCGGCATTGTGTCTTTTGTATTTAATTCCGATGCAGTTTCTGTGTTTCGTCGTCAATAAGAAGGTCCAAGGGATACAGTTAACCTGATGTGAAGGATCGGAATCTATAACTAGTGTCACAGGAATGGTTCAAAACATAGACAGTAAGAAGAGCCAGACTTCTTGTACTTAAGTCTCATTGTGCCTTTTGTATTTAATTCCGATGCAATTTCTGTGTTTCATCGTCAATAAGAAAGTCAGAGGGATACAGTAAACCTGAAGTGAAGCATCGCAATCTATAACTAGTGTCACAGGAATGGTTCAAAACATAGACAGTAAAAAGATCAGTCTTCTTGTACTTAAGTCGGCATTGTGCCTTTTGTATTTAATTCCGATGCAATTTCAGTGTTTCGTCTTCAATACGTAGGTCCAAGGGATACAGTAAACCTGAAGCGAAGCATCGGAATCCATAACTAGTGTCACAGAAATGGTTCAAAACACAGGTAGTAAGAAGAGTCAGTCTTCTTGTACTTAATTCGGCATTGTACCTTTTCTATTTAGTTCCGATGCAATTTCTGTGTTTCGTCGTCAATACGAAGGTCCAAGGGATACAGTAAACCTGAAGTGAAGCATCGGAATCTATAACTAGTGTCACTGGAATGGTTCAAAACATAGACAGTAAGAAGAGCCACTCTTCTTGTACTTAAGTCGGCATTCTGCCTTTAGTATTTTATTCCGATGCAATTTCTGTGTTTCATCGTCAATAATAAGTTCCAAAGGATACAGTAAACATATTGTGAAGCATCGGAGTTTAATACTGGTCTCACATGAAATGTGCAAAACATATTCAGTAAGAAGAGCCAGTCCTTTTGTACTTAAGTCGGCATAGTGCCTTTTGTATTTATTTCCGATGCAATGTCGGTGTTTCGTCGTCAATAAGAAGGTCCAAGGGATACAGTAAACCTGAAGTGAAGCATCGGAATCTATAACTAGTTTCACAGGATCGGTTCTAAACATAGACAGTAAGACGAGGCAGTCATCTTGTACTTACGTCGGCGTTGTGCCTTTTGTATTTAATTCCGGTGGAATTTCTGTCTTTTGTCGTCAATAAGAAGGTCCAAGGGATACAGTAAACCTGAAGTGAAGCACCGTAATCTATAACTAGTGTCACAGGAATGGTTCAAATCATATACAGTAAGAAGAGCCAGTCTTCTTGTCCTTAAGTCAGCATTGTGCCTTTTGTATTTAATTCCGATGCAATTTCTGTGTTTCATCGTCAAGAAGAAGCTCCAAGGGATACAGTAAACATATAGTGAAGCATCGGAATTTAATACTGGTCTCACAGGTAATGTTCAAAACATAGTCAGTAAGAAGAGCCAGTCTTCTTGTACTTATGTCGGCATTGTGCCTTTTATATTTAATTCTGATGCAATTTCTGTGTTTCGTCGTCAATTAGAAGGTCCAAGAGATACAGTAAACCTGAAGTGAAGCATCGGAATCCATAACTAGTGTCACAGGAATGGTTCAAAACATAGAGAGTAAGAAGAGCCACTCTTCTTGTACTTAAGTCGGCATTGCGTCTTTTGTATTTAATTCCGATGCAATCTTTGTGTTTCATTGTCAATAAGAATGCCCAAGGGATACAGTAAACATATAGTGAAGCATCGGAATCTAAAACTGGTCTCACAGGAAATGTTCAAAACATAGTCAGTAAGAAGGGTCAGTCTTTTTGTACTTAAGTCGGCATTGTGCATTTTGGATTTAATTCCGATGTAATTTCTGTGATTCGTCGTCTATAAGAGGGCACAAGGGATACGGTAAACCTGAATTGAGGCATCGGAAAATATAACTAGTGTCACTGGAATGGTTCTAAACTTAGGCAGTAAGAAGAGTCCTTCTTCTTGTACTTAAGTCGGCATTGTGCCTTTTGGATTTAATTCCGATGCCACTTCTGTGTTTCATCGTCAATAAGAAGGTCCGAGGGATACAGTAGACATATAGTGAAGCATCGGAATCAAGACTGGTCTCACAGGAAATGTTCAAAACATAGACAGTAAGAAGAGCCAGTCTTCTTGTACTTAAATTTTCATTGTGCCTTTTGTATTTAATTCCGATGCATTCTCTGTGTATCGTCATCAATAAGAAGGATGAAGGGATACTGTAAACCTGAAGTGAAGCATCGGAAACTATAACTAGTGTCACAGGAATGGTTCAAAACATAGACAGTAAGAAGAGCCAGACTTCTTGTACTTAAGTCGGCATTGTGCGTTTTGGATTAAATTCCGGTGCAATCTCTGTGTTTTATTGTCAATAAGAATGCCCAAGGGATACAGTAAACATATAGTGAAGCATCGGAATTTAAAACTGGTCTCACAGGAAATGTTGAAACATAGTCAGTAAGAAGACCCAACCTTCTTGTACTTAAGTCGGCATTGTGCCTTCTGTATTTAATTCCGATGCAATTTCTGTGTTTCGTCGTCAATAAGAAGGTCCAAGGGATACAGTAAACTTGAAGTGAAGCATCGGAATCTATAACTAGTGTCACAGGAATGGTTCAAAACATAGACAGTAAGAAGAGCCAGTCTTCTTGTACTTAAGTCGGCATTGTGCGTTTTGTATATACTTCCGAAGCAATTTTTGTATTTCGTCGTCAATAAGAAGCTCCAAGGGATACAGTAAACCTGAAGTGAAGCATCGGAATCTATAACTAGTGTCACAGGAATGGTTCAAAACATAGACAGTTAGAAGAGCCAGTCTTCTTGTACTTAAGTCGGCATTGTGCCTTTTGTATTTAATTCCGATGCAATTTCTGTGTTTCATCGTCAATAGGGACGTCCAAGGGATACAGTAAACATATAGTGAAGCATCGGAATTTAATACTGGTCTCACAGGAAATGTTCAAACATAGTCAGTAAGAAGAGTCAGTTTTCTTGTACTTAAGTCGGCATTGTGCCGTTTGTATTTAATTCCGATGCAATATCTGTGTTTCGTCGTCAATAAGAAGTTCCAAGGGATACAGTAAACCTGAAGTGAAGCATCGGAATCTATAACTAGTGTCACAGGAATGGTTCAAATCATAGGCAGTAAGAAGAGCCAGTCTTCTTGTACTTAAGTCGTCATTGTGCCTTTTGTATTTAATTCCGATGCAATTTCTGTGTTTTGTCGTCAATAAGAATGTCCAAGGGATACAGTAAACCTGAAGTGAAGCATCGGAATCTATAACTAGTGTCACGGGAATGGTTCAAAACATAGACAGTAAGAAGAGCCAGTCTTCTTGTACTTAAGTCGGCATTGTGCGTTTTGTATTTACTTCCGAAGCAATTTTTGTATTTCGTCGTCAATAAGAAGCTCCAAGGGATACAGTAAACCTGAAGTGAAGCATCGGAATCTATAACTAGTGTGACAGGAATGGTTCAAAACATAGACAGTAAGAAGAGCCAGTCTTCTTGTACTTAAGTCTACATTGTGCCTTTTGTAATTAATTCCGATGCAATTCCTGTGTTTCGTCGTCAATAAGAAGGATGAAGGGATACAGTAAACCTGAAGTGAAGCATCGGAATCAATAACTAGTGTCACACGAATGGTTCAAAGCATAGACAGTAAAAAGAGGCAGTCTTCCTGTATTTAAGTCGGCATTGTGCCTTTTGTATTTAATTCCGATGCAATATCTGTGTTCCGTCGTCAATAAGAAGTTCCAAGGGATACAGTAAACCTGAAGTGAAGCATCGGAATCTATAACTAGTGTCACAGGAATGGTTCAAATCATAGACAGTAAGAAGAGCCTGTCTTCTTGTACTTAAGTCGTCATTGTGCCTTTTGTATTTCATTCCGATTCAATTTCTGTGTTTCGTCGTCAATAAGAAGGTCCAACGGATACAGTTAACCTGAAGTGAAGCATCGGAATCTATAACTAGTGTCACAGGAATGGTTCAAAACATAGACAGTAAGAAGAGCCATTCTTCTTGTACTTAAGTCGGCATTGTGCCTTTTGTTTTTAATTCCGATGCAATTTCTGTGTTTCATCGTCAATAAGAAGGTCCAAGGGATACAGTAAACATATAGTGAAGCATCGGAATTTAATACTGGTCTCACAGGAAATGTTCAAAGCATAGTCAGTAAGAAGAGAAAGTCTTCTTGTACCTCAGCCGGCATTGTGCCTTTTGTATTTAATTCTGATGCAATTTCTGTGTTTAGTCGTCAATAAGAAGGACTAAGGGATACAGTAAACTTGAAGTGAAACATCGGAATCTATAACTAGTGTCACAGGAACGGTTCAAAACATAGACAGTAAGAAGAGCCACTCTTCTTGTACTTATGTCGGCATTGTGCCTTTTGTATTTAATTCTGATGCAATTTCTGTGTTTCATCGTCAATAAGAAGGTCCAAGGGATACAGTAAACATTAAGTGAAGCATCGGAATTTAATACTGGTCTCACAAGAAATGTTCAAAACATAGTCAGTAAGAAGAGTCAGTCTTCTTGTACTTAAGTCGGCATTGCGCCTTCTGTATTTAATTCCGATGCAACTTCTGTGTTTCATCGTCAATAAGAATGTAAAAGGGATATAGTAGACATGTAGTCAAGCATCGAAATCTAAAACTGGTCTCACAGGAAATGTTCAAACGTAGTGAATAAGAAGAGTCAGGCTTCTTGTACTTAAGTCGGCATTGTGCCTTTTGTATTTAATTCCGATGCAATATCTGTGTTTCGTCGTCAATAAGAACGTCCAAGAGATACAGTAAGCCTGAAGTGAGGCATCGGAATCTATAACTAGTGTCACAGGAATTGCTCAAACATAGACAGTAAGAAGAGCCAGTCTTCTTGTACTTAAGTCGGCATTGTGCCTTTTGTATTTAATTCCGATGCAATTTCTGTGTTTCATCGTCAATAGGAAGGTCCAAGGGATACAGTAAACATATAGTGAAGCATCCGAATTTAATACTGGTCTCACAGGAAATGTTCAAAACATTGTCAGTAAGAAGAGTCAGTCATCTTGTACTTAAGCCGGCATTGTGCCTTTTGTAATTAATTCCGATGCAACTTCTGTGTTTCATCGTCAACAAGACGGTTTAGGGGATACAGTAGACATATAGTGAAGCATCGGAATCTAAAACTAGTGTCACAGGAATGGTTCAAAACATGGACAGTAAGAAGAACCTGTCTTCTTGTACTTAAGTCGGCATTGTGCCTTATGTATTTAATTCCGATGCAATTTCTGTGTTGCATTACCAATAAGAAGGTCCAAGGGATACAGTAAACATATAGTGAAGCATCGGAATTTAATACTGGTCTCCCAGGAAATGTTCAAAACATAGTCAGTAAGAACAATCCCTCTTCTTGTACTTAAGTCGGCCTTGTGCCTTTTGTATTTAATTCCGATGCAACTTCTGTGTTTCATCGGCAATAAGAAGGTCCAAGGGATACAGTAGACATATAGTGAAGCATCGGAATCTAAAATTGGTCTCACAGGAAATGTTCAAAACATAGACAGTAAGAAGAGTCAGTCTCCTTGTACTTAAGTCGACATTGTGCCTATTGTATTTAATTCCGATGCTATTTCTGTATTTCGTCGTCAATAAGAAGGTCCAAGGGATACAGTAAACCGGAACCGACTCATCGGATTCCATAACTAGTATCACAGGAATGGTTCAAAACATAGACAGTAAGAAGAGCCAGTCTTCTTGTACTTAAGTCGGCATTGTGCCTTTTGTATTTTTTTCCGATGCAATTTCTGTGTTTCATCGTCAATAAAAATGTCCAAGGGATACAGTAAACATATGGTAAAGCATCGGAATTTAATACTGGTCTCACAGGAAATGTTCAAAACATTGTCAGTAAGAAGAGTCAGTCTTCTTGCTCTTAAGCCGGCATTGTGCCTTTTGTAATTAATTCCGATGCAACTTCTGAGTTTCATCGTCAATAAGAAGGTCCAAGGTAAACAGTAAACATATAGTGAAGCATCGGATTTTAATACTGGTCTCAGAGGAAATGTTCAAAACATAGTCAGTAAGAAGAGTCAGTCTTCTTGTACTTAAGTCGACATTGCGCCTTCTGTATTTAATTCCGATGCAATTTCTGTGATTCGTCGTCAATAAGAAGGTCCAAGCGATACAGTAAACCTGAAATGCAGCATCCGATTCTAAAACTGGTCTCACAGGAAATGTTCAAAACATAGTCAATAAGAAGAGTCAGTCTTCTTGTACTTAAGTCGGCATTGTACCTTTGTATTTAATTCCGATGCAATCTCTGTGTTTCGTCGTCAATTATAAGGTCCAAGGGATACAGTAGACCTGATGTGAAGCATCTGATTCTATAACTAGTGTCACAGGAATGGTTAAAACATAGACAGTAAGAAGAGCCACTTTTCCTGTACTTAAGTCGGCATTGTGCCTTTTGCATTTAATTCCGATGCAATTTCTGTATTTCATCGTCTATAAGAAGGTCCAAGGGATACACCAGACGTATAGTGAAGCATCGGAATCTAAAACTGGTCTCACAGGAAATGTTCAAAACATAGACAGTAAGAAGAGTCAGTATTCTTGTACTTAAGTCGACATTGTGCCTATTGTATTTAATTCCGATGCAATTTCTGTGTTTCGTCGTCAATAAGAAGGTCCAAGGGATACAGTAAACCGGAAGTGACTCATCGGAATCTATAACTAGTATCACAGGAATGGTTCAAAACATAGACAGTAAGAAGACCCAGTCTTCTTGTACTTAAGTCGGCATTGTGCCTTTTGTATTTTTTCCGATTCAATTTCGGTTTTTCATCGTCAATAAGAATGTCCAAGGGATACAGTAAACATATAGTGAAGCATCGGAATCTATAACTGGTCTCATAGGAAATGTTCAGATCATAGTCAGTAAGAAGAGTCAGTCTTCTTGTACTTAAGTCGGCATTTTGCCTTTTGTATTTAATTCCGATTCAATTTCTGTGTTTCGTCGTCAATAAGAAAGTCCATGGGTACAGTAAAACTGAAGTGAAGCATCTGAATCTATCACTAGTGTCACAGGAATGGTTCAAAACATAGACAGTAAGAAAAACCAGTCCTCCTGTACTTGTCGCCATTGTGCCTTTTGTATTTAATTCCGATGCAATTTCTGTGTTTCGTCGTCAATAAGAAGGTCCAAGGGTTACATTAAACCTGAAGTGAAGCATCGGAATCTATAACTAGTGTCACAGGAATGGTTCAAATCATAGACAGTAAGAAGAGCCAGCCTTCATGAACTTAAGTCGGCATCGTGCTTTTTGTATTTAATTCCGATGCAATTTCTGTTTTTAGTCGTCAATAAGAAGGCCCAAGGGATACAGTAAACCTGAAGTGAAGCATCGGAATCTATAACTAGTCTCACAGGAATGGTTCTAAACATAGACAGTCAGAAGAGCAAGTCTTCTTGTACTTAAGTCGGCATTGTGGCTTTTGTATTTAATTTCAATGCAATTTTTGTGTTTCGTCGTCTATAAGAAGTTCCAAGGGATACAGTAAACCTAAAGTGATGCATCATTATCTATAACTAGTGTCACAGGAATGATTCAAAGTATAGACAGTTAGAAGACCCAGTCTTCTGGTACTTAATTTAGCATTGTACCTTTGGTATTTAATTCCGATGCAATTTCTGTGTTTCGTTGTCAATAAGAAGCTCCAAGGGATACAGTAAACCTGAAGTGGAGCTTCGGAACCTATAACTAGTGTCTCATGAATGGTTCAAATCATAGACAGTAAGAAGAGCCAGTCTTCTTGTAATTAAGTCGGCATTGTGCCTTTGGTATTTAATTCCGATGAAATTTCTGTGTTTCGTCGTCATTAAGAAGGTCCAAGGGATACAGTAAACCTGAAGTGAAGCATTGGAATCTATTACTAGTGTCACAGGAACGGCTCAAAACTTAGTCATTATGAAGAATCAGTCTTCTTGTACTTAAGTCGGCATTGTGCCTTTTGTATTTAATTACGATGCAATTTCTGTGTTTCGTCGTCAATAAGAAGGTCCGAGGGATACAGTAAACCTGAAGTGAAGGATCGGAATCTATAACTAGTGTCACAGGAATCGTTCAAAACATAGACAATAAGAGGAGTCAGTCTTCTTGTACTTAAGCCGGCATTGTGCATTTTGCATTTAATTCCGATGCAATTTTTGTGTTTCGTTGTCAATAAGAAGGATGAAGGGATACAGTAAAATTGAAGTGAAGCATCGTAATCTATAACTAGTGTCACAGGAATGGTTCAAAACATAGACAGTAAGAAGAGCCAGTCTTCTTGTACTTAAGTCGGCATTGTGCCTTTTGTATTTAATTCCGATGCAATTTCTGTGTTTCGTCGTCAATAAGAAGGTCCGAGGGATACAGTAAACCTGAACTGAAGCATCGTGATCTATAACTAGTGTCACAGGAACGGTTCAAAACATAGACAGTAAGAAGAGCTAGTCTTCTTGTACTTAAGTCGGCATTGTGCCTTTTGTATTTAATTCGGATGCAATTTCTGTGTTTTGTCGTCAATTAGAAGGTCCAAGGGATACAGTAAACCTGAAGTGAAGCATCGGAATCTATAACTAGCGTCACAGGAATGGTTCAAAACATAGACAGTAAGAAGAGCCAGTCTTCTTGTACTTAAGTCGGCATTGTGCCTTCAGTATTTAATTCCGAAGCAATCTCTGTGTTTCGTCGTCAATAAGAAGGTCCAAAGGATACAGTAAACATATAGTTAAGCATCGGAATTTAATACTGGTCTCACAGGAAATGTTCAAAACATTGTCAGTAAGAAGAGTCAGTCTTCTTGTACTTAAGCCGGCATTGTGCCTTTGGAATTAATTCCGATGCAACTTCTGTGTTTCATTGTCAATAAGAAAATCCAAGGGATACAGCAGACATATAGTGAAGCATCGGAATCTAAAACTGGTCTCACAGGATATGTTCAAAACATAGTCAGTAAGAAGAGTCAGTCTTCTTGTACTTAAGTCGGCATTGTGCCTTTTGTATTTAATTCCGATGCAATTTCTCTGTTTCGTCGTCAATAAGAAGGTCCAAGCGATATAGTAAACCTGAAGTGAAGCATCCGAATCTAAAACTGGTCTCACTGGAAATGTTCCAAACATTGTCAGTAAGAAGAACCACTGTTCTTGTACTTAAGTCAGCATTGTGCCTTTTGTACTTCATTCCGATGCAATTTCTGTGTTCCATCGTCAATAAGAAGGTCCAAGGGATACAGTAAACATATAGTGAAGCATCGGACTTTAATACTGGTCTCACAGGAAATGTTCAAAACATAGTCAGTTAGAAGAGTCAGTCTTCTTGAACTTAAGTTGGCAATGTGCCTTTTGTATTTAATTCCGTTGCTACTTCTCTGTTTCATCGTCAATAAGACGGTTTAGGGGATACAGTAGACATATAGTGAAGCATCGGAATCTAAAACTAGTGTCACAGGAATGGTTCAAAACATGGACAGTAAGAAGAACCAGTCTTCTTGTACTTAGGTCGGCATTGTGCCTTATGTATTTAATTCCGATGCAGTTTCTGTGTTACATTGTCAATAAGAAGATCCAAGGGATACAGTAAAAATATAGTGAAGCATTGGAATTTAATACTGGTCTCACAGGAAATGTTCAAAACATAGTCAGCAAGAAGAGTCGTCCTTCTTGTATTTACGTCGGCATTGTGCCTTTTGTATTTAATTCCGATGCAATTTCTGTGTTTCGTCGTCAATAAGAAGGTCCAAGGGATACAGTAATCCTGAAGTGAAGCATCGGAATCTGTAACTAGTGTCACAGGAATGGTTCTAAACATAGACAGTGAGAAGAGCCAGTCTTCTTGTACTTAAGTCGGCATTGTGGCTTTTGTATTTAATTTCGATGCAATTTATGTGTTTCGTTGTCTGTAAGAAGGTCCAAAGGATACAGTAAATTTAAAGTGAAGCATAATTATCTATAACTAGTGTCACAGGAATGGTTCAAAACATAGACAATAAGTGGAGTCAGTCTTCTTGTACTTAAGTCGGCATTGTGCATTTTGTATTTAATCCGATGCAATTTCTGTGGTTCGTCGTCAATAAGAAGGTCCGAGGGATACAGTAAACCTGAAGTGAAGCATCGGGATCTATAACTAGTGTCACAGGAACGGTTCAAAACGTAGACATTAAGAAGAGCTAGTCTTCTTGTACTTAAGTCGGCATTGTGCCTTTTGTATTTAATTCCGATGCAATTTCTGTGTTTTGTCGTCAATAAGAAGATCCAAGGGATACAGTAAACTTGAAGTGAAGCATCGGAATCTATAACTAGTGTCACAGGAATGGTTCAAACCATAGACAGTAAGAAGAGCCTCTCTTCTTGTACTTAAGTCTGCATTGTGCCTTTTGTATTTAATTCCGATGCAATTTCTGTGTTTCATCGTCAATAAGAAGGTCCCAGGGATACAGTAAACATATAGTGATGCATCGGAATTTAATACTGGTCTCACAGGAAATGTTCAAAATATAGTCAGTAAGAAGAGTCAGTCTTCTTGTACTTAAGCTGGCATTGTGCATTTAGTATTTAATTCCGATGCAACTTCTGTGTTTCATCGTCAATAAGAACGCCCAAGGGATACAGTAGAAATATAGTGAAGCATCGGAATCTAAAAACTGGTCTCACAGGAAATGTTCAAATATAGTCAGTAAGAAGAGTCAGTCTTCTTGTACTTAAGTCGGCATTGTGGTTTTAAATTTAATTCCGATGCATATTCTGTGTTTCGTCGTCAATAAGAAGGACCAAGGGATACAGTAAACCTGAAGTGATGCATCGAAATCTATAACTAGTATCACCGGAATGGTTCAAAACATAGACAGTAAGAAGAGCCAGTCTTCTTGTACTTAAGTAGGCATTGTGGCTTTTGTATTTAATTCCGATGCAAGTTCAGTGTTTCGTCGACAATAAGAACGTCCAAGGGATACAGTAAACCTGAAGAGAAGCATCGGAATCTATAACTAGTGTGACAGGAATGGTTCAAAACATAGACAGTAAGAAGAGTCAGTCTTCTTGTACTTAATTCCGCATTGTACCTTTTGTATTATTTCCGATGCAATTTCTGTGTTTCGTCGTCAATACGAAGGTCCAAGGGATATAGTAAACCTGAAGTGAAGCTTCGGAATCTATAACTAGTGTCTCAGGAATGGTTCAAATCATCGACAGTAAGAAGAGCCAGTCTTCTTGTACTTAAGTCGGCATTGTACCTTTTGTATTTAATTCCGATGAAATTTATTGTGTTTCGTCGTCAATAAGAAGGTCCAAGGGATACAGTAAACTTGAAGTGAAGCATCGGAAACTATAACTAGTGTCACAGGAATGGTTCAAAACATAGACAGTAAGAAGAGCCAGTCTTCTTGTACTTAAGTCGGCATTGTGCCTCTTGTATTTAATTCCGATGCAATTTCTGCGTTTCATCATCAATAAGAAGGTCAGAGGGATACAGTAAACCAGAAGTGAAGCATCGGAATCTGTAACTAGTGTCACAGGAATGGTTCAACACATAGACAGTAAGAATAGCCAGTCTTCCTGTACTTGTCGGCATTGTGCCTTTTGTATTTAATTCCGATGCAATCTCTGTGTTTCGTCGTCAATAATAAGGTCCAAGGGATACAGTAGACCTGATGTGAAGCATCTGATTCTGTAAATAGTGTCACAGGAATGGTTAAAACATAGACTGTAAGAACAGCCACTCTTCTTGTACTTAAGTCGGCATTGTGCCTTTTGTACTTAATTCCGATGCAATTTCTGTCTTTCATCGTCAATAAGAAGGTCCAAGGGATACAGTAAACATATAGTGAAGCATCGGAATTTAATACTGGTCTCACAGGAAATGTTCAAAACATAGTCAGTTAGAAGAGTCACTCTTCTTGAACTTAAGTTGGCAATGTGCCTTTTGTATTTAATTCCGTTGCAACTTCTGTGTTTCATCGTCAATAAGACGGTTTAGGGGATACAGTAGACATATACTAAAGCATCAGAATCTAAAACTAGTGTCACAGGAATGGTTCAAACATGGACAGTAAGAAGAACCAGTCTTCTTGTACTTAAGTCAGCATTGTGCCTTATGGATTTAATTCCGATGCAATTTCTGTGTTACATTGTCAATAAGAACTTCCAAGGGATACAGTAAACATATAGTGAAGCATCGGAATTTAATACAGGTCTCACAGGAAATGTTCAAAACATAGTCAGTAAGAGGAGTCATTCTTCTTGTACTTAAGTCGGCATTGTGCCTTTTGTATTTAATTCCGATGCATATTCTGTGTTTTATCGTCAATACGAAGGTCCAAGGGATTCATTAGACATATAGTGAAGCATCGGAATCTAAAACTGGTCTCACAGGAAATGTTCAAAACATAGACAGTAAGAAGAGTCAGTCTTCTTGTACTTAAGTCGACATTGTGCCTATTGTATTTAATTCCGATGCAATATCTGTGTTTCGTCGTAAATAAGAAGGTCCAAGGGATACAGTAAAATTGAAGTAAGCATCTGAATCTATAACTAGTGTCACAGGAATGGTTCAAAACATAGACAGTAAGAAAAACCAGTCCTCCTGTACTTGTCGGCATTGTGCCTTTTCTATTTAATTCCAATGCAATTTCTGTGTTTCGTCGTCAATAAGAAGGTCCAAGGGTTACATTAAACCTGAAGTGAAGGATCGGTATCTATAACTAGTGTCACAGGAATGGTTCAAATCATAGACAGTAAGAAAAACCAGTCCTCCTGTATTTGTCGGCATTGTGCCTTTTCTATTTAATTCCGATGCAAAATCTGTTTTTAGTCGTCAATAAGAAGGTCCAAGGGATACAGTAAACCTGAAGTGAAGCATCGGAATCTACAACTACTGTCACAGGAATGGTTCAAATCATAGACAGTAAGCAGAGCCAGTCTTCTTGACTTAAGTCGGCATTGTGCATTTTGTATTTAATTCCGATGCAATTTCTGTGTTTCGTCGTCAATAAGAAGGTGCAAGGGATACAGTAAACCTGAAGTGAAGCAGAGGAATCTGTAACTAGTGTCACAGGAATGGTTCTAAACATAGACAGTGAGAAGAGCCAGTCTTCTTGTACTTAAGTCGGCATTGTGGCTTTTGTATTTAATTTCGATGCAATTTATGTGCTTCGTCGTCTATAAGAAGGTCCAAGGGATACAGTTAATTTAAAGTGAAGCACAATTATCTATAACTAGTGTCACAGGAATGGTTCTAAACATAGACAATAAGAGGAGTCAGTCTTCTTGTACTTAAGTCGGCATTGTGGTTTTGTATTTAATTCCGATGCATGTTCTGTGTTTCGTTGTCAATAAGAAGGACCAAGGGATACAGTAAACCTGAAGTGAGGCATCGGAATCTATAACTAGTGTCACAGGAATGGTTCAAAACATAGACAGTAAGAAGAGCCAGTCTTCTTGTACTTAAGTCGGCATTGTGCTTTTTGTATTTAATTCCGACGCAAATTCTGTGTTTCATCGTCAATAAGAACGCCCAAGGGATACAATAGAAATATAGTGAAGCATCGGAATCTAAAACTGGTCTCACAGGAAATGTTCAAACATAGTCAGTAAGAAGAGTCAGTCTTCTTGTACTTAAGTCGGCATTGTGGTTTTATATTTAATTCCGATGCATATTCTGTGTTTCGTCGTCAATAAGAAGGACCAAGGGATACAGTAAACCTGAAGTGATGCATCGAAATCTATAACTAGTGTCACCGGAATGGTTCAAAACATAGACAGTAAGAAGAGCCAGTCTTCTTGTACTTAAGTAGGCATTGTGGCTTTTGTATTTAATTCCGATGCAAGTTCAGTGTTTCGTCGACAATAAGAACGTCCAAGGGATACAGTAAACCTGAAGTGAAGCATCGGAATCTATAACTAGTGTGATAGGAATGGTTCAAAACATAGACAGTAAGAAGAGTCAGTCTTCTTGTACTTAATTCCGCATTGTACCTTTTGTATTATTTCCGATGCAATTTCTGTGTTTCGTCGTCAATACGAAGGTCCAAGGGATATAGTAAACCTGAAGTGAAGCTTCGGAATCTATAACTAGTGTCTCAGGAATGGTTCAAATCATCGACAGTAAGAAGAGCCAGTCTTCTTGTACTTAAGTCGGCATTGTACCTTTTGTATTTAATTCCGATGAAATTTATTGTGTTTCGTCGTCAATAAGAAGGTCCAAGGGATACAGTAAACTTGAAGTGAAGCATCGGAAACTATAACTAGTGTCACAGGAATGGTTCAAAACATAGACAGTAAGAAGAGCCAGTCTTCTTGTACTTAAGTCGGCATTGTGCCTCTTGTATTTAATTCCGATGCAATTTCTGCGTTTCATCATCAATAAGAAGGTCAGAGGGATACAGTAAACCAGAAGTGAAGCATCGGAATCTGTAACTAGTGTCACAGGAATGGTTCAACACATAGACAGTATGAATAGCCAGTCTTCCTGTACTTGTCGGCATTGTGCCTTTTGTATTTAATTCCGATGCAATCTCTGTGTTTCGTCGTCAATAATAAGGTCCAAGGGATACAGTAGACCTGATGTGAAGCATCTGATTCTGTAAATAGTGTCACAGGAATGGTTAAAACATAGACTGTAAGAACAGCCACTCTTCTTGTACTTAAGTCGGCATTGTGCATTTTGTACTTAATTCCGATGCAATTTCTGTCTTTCATCGTCAATAAGAAGGTCCAAGGGATACAGTAAACATATAGTGAAGCATCGGAATTTAATACTTGTCTCACAGGAAATGTTCAAAACATAGTCAGTTAGAAGAGTCACTCTTCTTGAACTTAAGTTGGCAATGTGCCTTTTGTATTTAATTCCGTTGAACTTCTGTGTTTCATCGTCAATAAGACGGTTTAGGGGATACAGTAGACATATACTAAAGCATCAGAATCTAAAACTAGTGTCACAGGAATGGTTCAAACATGGACAGTAAGAAGAACCAGTCTTCTTGTACTTAAGTCAGCATTGTGCCTTATGGATTTAATTCCGATGCAATTTCTGTGTTACATTGTCAATAAGAACTTCCAAGGGATACAGTAAACATATAGTGAAGCATCGGAATTTAATACAGGTCTCACAGGAAATGTTCAAAACATAGTCAGTAAGAGGAGTCATTCTTCTTGTACTTAAGTCGGCATTGTGCCTTTTGTATTTAATTCCGATGCATATTCTGTGTTTTATCGTCAACACGAAGGTCCAAGGGATACATTAGACATATAGTGAAGCATCGGAATCTAAAACTGGTCTCACAGGAAATGTTCAAAACATAGACAGTAAGAAGAGTCAGTCTTCTTGGACTTAAGTCGACATTGTGCCTATTGTATTTAATTCCGATGCAATATCTGTGTTTCGTCGTAAATAAGAAGGTCCAAGGGATACAGTAAAATTGAAGTAAGCATCTGAATCTATAACTAGTGTCACAGGAATGGTTCAAAACATAGACAGTAAGAAAAACCAGTCCTCCTGTACTTGTCGGCATTGTGCCTTTTCTATTTAATTCCAATGCAATTTCTGTGTTTCGTCGTCAATAAGAAGGTCCAAGGGTTACATTAAACCTGAAGTGAAGGATCGGTATCTATAACTAGTGTCACAGGAATGGTTCAAATCATAGACAGTAAGAAAAACCAGTCCTCCTGTATTTGTCGGCATTGTGCCTTTTCTATTTAATTCCGATGCAATTTCTGTTTTTAGTCGTCAATAAGAAGGTCCAACGGATACAGTAAACCTGAAGTGAAGCATCGGAATCTATAACTACTGTCACAGGAATGGTTCAAATCATAGACAGTAAGCAGAGCCAGTCTTCTTGACTTAAGTCGGCATTGTGCCTTTTGTATTTAATTCCGATGCAATTTCTGTGTTTCGTCGTCAATAAGAAGGTGCAAGGGATACAGTAAACCTGAAGTGAAGCAGAGGAATCTGTAACTAGTGTCACAGGAATGGTTCTAAACATAGACAGTGAGAAGAGCCAGTCTTCTTGTACTTAAGTCGGCATTGTGGCTTTTGTATTTAATTTCGATGCAATTTATGTGCTTCGTCGTCCATAAGAAGGTCCATGGGATACAGTTAATTTAAAGTGAAGCACAATTATCTATAACTAGTGTCACAGGAATGGTTCTAAACATAGACAATAAGAGGAGTCAGTCTTCTTGTACTTAAGTCGGCATTGTGCCTTTTGTATTTAATTCCGACGCAAATTCTGTGTTTCATCGTCAATAAGAAGGTCCAAGGGATACATTAAACTTATAGTGAAGCATCGGAATCTAAAACTGGTCTCACAGTAAATGTTCATACCATAGTCAGTAAGAAGAGTCAGTCTTTTTGTACTTAAGTCGATATTGTGGCTTTTGTATTTAATTCCGATTCAATTTCTGTGTTTTGTCGTCAATAAGAAAGTCCACGGGATACAGTAAACCTGAAATGAAGCACCGGAATTTATAACTAGTTTCACCGGAATGGTTCAAAACATGGACAATAAGAGGAGTCATTCTTCTTGTACTTAAGTCGGCATTGTGCATTTTGTATTTAATCCGATGCAATTTCTGTGTTTCGTCGTCAATAACAAGGATGAAGGGATACAGTAAACTTGAAGTGAAGCATCGGAATCTATAACTAGTGTCACAGGAATGGTTCAAAACATAGACAGTAAGATGAGTCAGTCTTCTTGTACTTAATTCGGCACTGTACCTTTTGTATTTCATTCCGATGCAATTTCTGTGTTTCGTCGTCAATACGAAGGTCCAAGGGATATAGTAAACCTGAAGTGAAGCTTCGGAATCTATAACTAGTGTCTCAGGAATGGTTCAAATCATCGACAGTAAGAAGAACCAATCTTCTTGTACTTAAGTCGGCATTGTACCTTTTGTATTTAATTCCGATGAAATTTTTGTGTTTCGTCGTCAATAAGAAGGTCCAAGGGATACAGTAAACTTGAAGTGAAGCATCGGAATCTATAACTAGTGTAACAGAAATGGTTCAAAACATAGACAGTAAGAAGAGCCAGTCTTCTTGTACTTAAGTCGGCATTGTGCCTTTTGTATTTAATTCCGATGCAATTTCTGTGTTTCATCATCAATAAAAAGGTCAGAGGGATACAGCAAACCTGAAGTGAAGCATCGGAATCTATAACTAGTGTCACAGGAATGGTTCAAAACAAAGACAGTAAGAAAAACCAGTCCTCCTGTACTTGTCGGCATTGTGTCTTTTGTATTTAATTCCGATGCAATTTCTGTGTTTCGTCGTCAATAAGAAGGTCCAAGGGTTACATTAAACCTGAAGTGAAGCATCGGAATCTATAACTAGTGTCACAGGAATGGTTCAAATCATAGACAGTAAGAAAAACCAGTCCTCCTGTACTTGTCGGCATTGTGCCTTTTGTATTTAATTCCGATGCAATTTCTGTGTTTCGTCATCAATAAGAAGGTCCAAGGGTTACATTAAACCTGAAGTGAAGCATCGGAATCTGTAACTAGTGTCACAGGAATGGTTCTAAACATAGACAGTGAGAAGAGCCAGTCTTCTTGTACTTAAGTCGGCATTGTGCATTTTGTATTTAATCCGATGCAATTTCTGTGTTTCGTCGTCAATAAGAAGGATGAAGGGATACAGTAAACTTGAAGTGAAGCATGGGAATCTATAACTAGTGTCACAGGAATGGTTCAAAATATACACAGTAAGAAGAGCCAGTCTTCCTATACTTAAGTCCTCATTGTGCTTTTTGTATTTAATTCCGATGCTATTTCTGTGTTTCGTCGTCAATAAGAAGGTCCAAGGGATACAGTAAATCAGAAGTGAAGCATCGGAATCCATAACTAGTGTCAAAGGAATAGTTCAAAACAGAGCCAGTAAGAAGAGCCAATCTTCTAGTACATAAGTCGGCATTGTGCCTTTTGTATTTAATCCCGATGCAATTTCTGTGTTTCGGCGTCAATAGGAAGGTCCGAGGGATACTGTAAACCTGAAGTGAAGCATCGGGATCTATAACTAGTGTTACAGGAACGGTTCAAAACATAGACATTAAGAAGAGCTAGTCTTCTTGTCCTTAAGTCGGCTTTGTGCCTTTTGTATTTAATTCCCATGCAATTTCTGTGTTTCGTCGTCAATAAGAAGGTCCAAGGGATACAGTAGAAATATAGTGAAGCATCGGAATCTAAAACTGGTCTCACAGGAAATGTTCAAACATAGTCAGTAAGAAGAGTCAGTCTTCTTGTATTTAAGTCGGCATTGTGGTTTTGTATTTAATTGCGATGCATGTTCTGTGTTTCGTCGTCAATAAGAAGGACCAAGGGATACAGTAAACATGAAGTGAGGCATCGGAATCTATAACTAGTGTCACAGGAATCGTTCAAAACATAGACAGTAAGAAGAGCCAGTCCTCTTCTACTTAAGTCGACATTGTGCTTTTTGTATTTAATTCCGATGCAAATACTGTGTTTCATCGTCAATAAGAAGGTCCAAGGGATACAGTAAACTTGAAGTGAAGCATCGGAACCTATAACTAGTGTCACAGGAATGGTTCAAACCATAGACAGTAAGAAGAGACAGTCTACTTGTACTTAAGTCGGCATTGTGCCTTTTGTATTTAATTCCGATGCTATTTCTGTGTTTCATCATCAATAAGAGGGTCAGAGGGATACAGTAAACCTTAAGTGAAGCATCGGAATCTATAACTAGCGTCACAGGAATGGTTCAAAACATAGACAGTAAGAAGAGCCAGTCTTCTTGTACTTAAGTCGGCATTGTGCCTTTTGTATTTAATTCCGAAGCAATCTCTGAGTTTCGTCGGCAATAAGAAGGTCCAAGGGGTACAGTATACCTGAAGTGAAGCATCGGAAACTATAACTAGTGTCACAGGAATAGTTCAAAACATAGACAGTAAGAAGAGCCACTCTTCTTGTTCTTAAGTCGGCATTGTGCCTTTTGTATTTTATTCCGATGCAATTTCTGTGTTTCATCGTCAATAAGAAGGTCCAAGGAATAAAGTAAACATATAGGGAAGCATCGGAATGTAATACTGGTCTCACAGGAAATGTTCAAAACATAGTCAGTAAGAAGAGGCAGTCTTCTTTTACTTAAGTCGGCATTGTGCCTTTTGTATTTAATTCCGATGCAATTTCTGTGTTTCGTCGTCAATAAGAATGTCCATAGGTTACAGTCAACCTGAAGTGAAGCATCGGAATCTATAACTAGTGTCACAGGAATGGTTCAAAACACAGACAGTAAGAAGAACCACTCTTCTTGTAGTTAAGTCTGCATTGTGCCTTTTGTATTTAATTCCGATGCCATTTTATGTGTTTCATCGTCAATAAGAAGGTCCCAGGGATACAGTAAACATATAGTGAAGCATCGGTATTTAATACTGGTCTCACAGGAAATATTCAAAACATAGTCAGTAAGAAGAGTCAGTCTTCTTATACTTAAGCCCGCATTGTGCATTTTGTATTTAATTCCGATGCAACTTCTGTGTTTTTCATCGTCAATATGAAGGTCCAAGGGATACAGTAGAAGTATAGTGAAGCATCGGAATCTAAAACTGGTCTCACAGGAAATGTTCAAACATAGTCAGTTAGAAGAGTCAGTCTTATTGTACTTAAGTCGGCATTGTGCCTTTTGTATTTAATTCCGATGAAATTTCTGTGTTTCGGCGTCAATAGGATGGTCCGAGGGATAAAGTAAACATGAAGTGAAGCATCGGGATCTATAACTAGTAACTAGTGTTACAGGAACGGTTCAAAACATAGACATTAAGAAGAGCTAGTCTTCTTGTCCTTAAGTCGGCTTTGTGCCTTTGGTATTTAATTCCGATGCAATTTCTGTGTCGTCGTCAATAAGAAGTTCCAAGGGATACAGTAGAAGTATAGTGAAGCATCGGAATCTAAAACTGGTCTCACAGGAAATGTTCAAACATAGTCAGTAAGAAGAGTCAGTCTTCTTGTACTTAAGTCGGCATTGAGGTTTTGTATTTAATTGCGATGCATGTTCTGTGTTTCGTCGTCAATAAGAAGGACCAAGGGATACAGTAAACATGAAGTGAGGCATCGGAATCTATAACTAGTGTCACAGGAATGGTTCAAAACAAAGACAGTAAGAAGAGCCAGTCCTCTTGTACTTAAATCGACATTGTGCTTTTTGTATTTAATTCCGATGCAAATACTGTGTTTCATCGTCAATGAGAAGGTCCAAGGGATACAATAAACTTATAGTGAAGCATCGGAATCTAAAACTGGTCTCACAGTAAATGTTCAAAGCATAGTCAGTAAGAAGAGTCAGTCTTTTTGTACTTAAGTCGGCATTGTGCCTTTTGTATTTAATTCCGATTCAATTTCTGTGTTTTGTCGTCAATCAGAAAGTCCACGGGATAAAGTAAACCTGAAATGAAGCACCGGAATCTATAACTAGTGTCACTGGAATGGTTCAAAACATAGACAGTAAGAAGAGCCAGTCTTCTTGTACTTAAGTAGGCATTGTGGCTTTTGAATTTAATTCCGATGCAAGTTCTGTGTTTCGTCGTCAATAAGAAGGTCCAAGGGATACAGTAAACCTGAAGTGAAGCATCGGAATCTATAACTAGTGTCACAGGAATGGTTCAAAACATAGACAGTAAGAAGAGTCAGTCTTCTTGTACTTAATTCGGCATTGTACCTTATGTATTTAATTCCGATGCAATTTCTGTGTTTCGTCGTCAATACGAAGGTCAAAGGGATATAGTATTCCTGAAGTGAAGCTTCGGAATCTATAACTAGTGTCACAGGTATGGTTCAAATCATCGATAGTAAGAAGGGCCAATCTTCTTGTACTTAAGTCGGCATTGTACCTTTTGTATTTAATTCCGATGGAATTTTTGTGTTTCGTCGTCAATAAGAAGGTCCAAGGGATACAGTAAACTTGAAGTGAAGCATCGGAACCTATAACTAGTGTCACAGGAATGGTTCAAAACATAGACAGTAAGTAGAGCCAGTCTTCTTGTACTTAAGTCGGCATTGTGCCTTTAGTATTTAATTCCGATGCTATTTCTGTGTTTCATCATCAATAAGAAGGTCAGAGGGATACAGTAAACCTGAAGTGAAGCTTCGGAATCTATAACTAGTGTCACAGGAATGGTTCTAAACAGAGACAGTGAGGAGAGCCAGTCATCTTGTACTTAGGTCGGCATTGTGGCTTTTGTATTTAATTTCGATGCAATTTATGTGTTTAGTCATCTATAAGAAGGTCCAATGGATACAGTAAATTTAAAGTGAAGCACAAATATCTATAACTAGTGTCACAGGAATGGTTCAAAACATAGACAATAAGAGGAGTCAGTCTTCTTGTACTTAAGTCGGCATAGTGCATTTTGTATTCAATCCGATGCAATTTCTGTGTTTCGTCGTCAATAAGAAGGATGAAGGGATACAGTAAACTTGAAGTAAAGCATCGGAATCTATAACTAGCGTCACAGGAATGGTTCAAAACATAGACAGTAAGAAGAGCCAGTCTTCTTGTACTTAAGTCGGCATTGTGCCTTTTGTATTTAATTCCGAAGCAATCTCTGAGTTTCGTCGGCAATAAGAAGGACCAAGGGGTACAGTATACTTGAAGTGAAGCATCGGAATCTATAACTAGTGTCACAGGAATAGTTCAAAACATAGACAGTAAGAAGAGCCACTCTTCTTGTTCTTAAGTCGGCACTGTGCCTTTTGTATTTAATTCCGATGCAATTGCTGTGTTTCATCGTCAATAAGAAGGTCGAAGGGATAAAGTAAACATATAGGGAAGCATCGGAATTTAATACTGGTCTCACAGGAAATGTTCAAAACATAGTCAGTAAGAAGAGGCAGTCTTCTTGTACTTAAGTCGGCATTGTGCCTTTTGTATCTAATTCCGATCCAATTTCTGTGTTTCGTCGTCAATAAGAATGTCCAAGGGATACAGTAAACCTGAAGTGAAGCATCGGAATCCATAACTAGTGTCACAGGAATGGTTCAAAACATAGACAGTAAGAAGAACCACTCTTCTTGTAGTTAAGTCTGCATTGTGCCTTTTGTATTTAATTCCGATGCAATTCCTGTGTTTCATCGTCAATAAGAAGGTCCCAGGGATACAGTAAACATATAGTGAAGCATCGGAATTTAATACTGGTCTCACAGGAAATATTCAAAACATAGTCAGTAAGAAGAGTCAGTCTTCTTGTACTTAAGCCGGCATTGTGCATTTTGTATTTAATTCCGATGCAACTTCTGTGTTTCATCGTCAATAAGAAGGTCCAAGGGATACAGTAGAAGTATAGTGAAGCATCGGAATCTAAAACTGGTCTCACAGGAAATGTTCAAACATAGTCAGTAAGAAGAGTCAGTCTTCTTGTACTTAAGTCGGCATTGTGGTTTTGTATTTAATTCCGATGCATGTTCTGTGTTTCGTCGTCAATAAGAAGGACCAAGGGATACAGTAAACCTGAAGTGAGGCATCGGAATCTATAACTAGTGTCACAGGAATGGTTCAAAACATAGACAGTAAGAAGAGCCAGTCTTCTTGTACTTAAGTCAGCATTGTGCTTTTTGTATTTAATTCCGATGCTAATTCTGTGTTTCATCGTCAATAACAAGGTCCAAGGGATACATTAAACTTATAGTGAAGCATCGGAATCTAAAACTGGTCTCACAGTAAATGTTCAATCCATAGTCAGTAAGAAGAGTCAGTCTTTTTGTACTTAAGTCGGCATTGTGCCTTTTGTATTTAATTCCGATTCAATTTCTGTGTTTTGTCGTCAATAACAAAGTCCACGGGATACAGTAAACCTGAAATGAAGCACCGGAATTTATAAATAGTTTCACCGGAATGGTTCAAAACATAGACAGTAAGAAAAGTCAGTCTTCTTGTACTTAATTCGCCATTGTACCTTTTGTATTTAATTCCGATGCAATTTCTGTGTTTCGTCGTCAATACGAAGGTGCAAGGGATACAGTAAACCTGAAGAGAAGCTTCGGAATCTATAACTAGTGTCTCAGGAATGGTTCAAATCATCGACAGTAAGAAGAACCAGTCTTCTTGTACTTAAGTCGGCATTGTGCCTTATGTATTTAATTCCGATGCAATTTCCTTGTAACATTGTCAATAAGAAGGTCCTAGGGATACAGTAAACATATAGTGAAGCATCGGAATTTTATACAGGTCTCGCTGGAAATGTTCAAAACATAGTCAGTAAGAGGAGTCATTCTTCCTGTACTTAAGTCGGCATTGTGCATTTTGTATTTAATTCCGATGCAAATTCTGTGTTTCGTCGTCAATAAGAAGGATGAAGGGATACAGTAAAGTTGAAGTGAAGCATCGGAATCTATAACTAGTGTCACAGGAATAGTTCAAAACATAGACAGTAAGAAAAACCAGTCCTCCTGTACTTGTTGGCATTGTGCCTTTTGTATTTAATTCCGATGCAATTTCTGTGTTTCGTCGTCAATAAGAAGGTGCAAGGGTTACATTAAACCTGAAGTGAAGCATCGGAATCTACAACTAGTGTCACAGGAATGGTTCAAATCATAGACAGTAAGAAGAGCCAGCCTTCTCGTACTTAAGTCGGCATTGTGCCTTTTGTATTTAATTCCGATGCAATTTCTGTGTTTCGTCGTCAATAAGAAGGTCCAAGGGATACAGTAAACCTGAAGTGAAGCGTCGGAATCTGTAACTAGTGTCACAGGAATGGTTCAAAACATAGACAGTAAGAAGAGTCAGTCTTCTTGTACTTAATTCGGCATTGTACCTTATGTATTTAATTCCGATGCAATTTCTGTGTTTCGTCGTCAATACGAAGGTCAAAGGGATATAGTATTCCTGAAGTGAAGCTTCGGAATCTATAACTAGTGTCACAGGTATGGTTCAAATCATCGATAGTAAGAAGGGCCAATCTTCTTGTACTTAAGTCGGCATTGTACCTTTTGTATTTAATTCCGATGGAATTTTTGTGTTTCGTCGTCAATAAGAAGGTCCAAGGGATACAGTAAACTTGAAGTGAAGCATCGGAACCTATAACTAGTGTCACAGGAATGGTTCAAAACATAGACAGTAAGTAGAGCCAGTCTTCTTGTACTTAAGTCGGCATTGTGCCTTTAGTATTTAATTCCGATGCTATTTCTGTGTTTCATCATCAATAAGAAGGTCAGAGGGATACAGTAAACCTGAAGTGAAGCTTCGGAATCTATAACTAGTGTCACAGGAATGGTTCTAAACAGAGACAGTGAGGAGAGCCAGTCATCTTGTACTTAGGTCGGCATTGTGGCTTTTGTATTTAATTTCGATGCAATTTATGTGTTTAGTCATCTATAAGAAGGTCCAATGGATACAGTAAATTTAAAGTGAAGCACAAATATCTATAACTAGTGTCACAGGAATGGTTCAAAACATAGACAATAAGAGGAGTCAGTCTTCTTGTACTTAAGTCGGCATAGTGCATTTTGTATTCAATCCGATGCAATTTCTGTGTTTCGTCGTCAATAAGAAGGATGAAGGGATACAGTAAACTTGAAGTAAAGCATCGGAATCTATAACTAGCGTCACAGGAATGGTTCAAAACATAGACAGTAAGAAGAGCCAGTCTTCTTGTACTTAAGTCGGCATTGTGCCTTTTGTATTTAATTCCGAAGCAATCTCTGAGTTTCGTCGGCAATAAGAAGGACCAAGGGGTACAGTATACTTGAAGTGAAGCATCGGAATCTATAACTAGTGTCACAGGAATAGTTCAAAACATAGACAGTAAGAAGAGCCACTCTTCTTGTTCTTAAGTCGGCACTGTGCCTTTTGTATTTAATTCCGATGCAATTGCTGTGTTTCATCGTCAATAAGAAGGTCCAAGGGATAAAGTAAACATATAGGGAAGCATCGGAATTTAATACTGGTCTCACAGGAAATGTTCAAAACATAGTCAGTAAGAAGAGGCAGTCTTCTTGTACTTAAGTCGGCATTGTGCCTTTTGTATCTAATTCCGATCCAATTTCTGTGTTTCGTCGTCAATAAGAATGTCCAAGGGATACAGTAAACCTGAAGTGAAGCATCGGAATCCATAACTAGTGTCACAGGAATGGTTCAAAACATAGACAGTAAGAAGAACCACTCTTCTTGTAGTTAAGTCTGCATTGTGCCTTTTGTATTTAATTCCGATGCAATTCCTGTGTTTCATCGTCAATAAGAAGGTCCCAGGGATACAGTAAACATATAGTGAAGCATCGGAATTTAATACTGGTCTCACAGGAAATATTCAAAACATAGTCAGTAAGAAGAGTCAGTCTTCTTGTACTTAAGCCGGCATTGTGCATTTTGTATTTAATTCCGATGCAACTTCTGTGTTTCATCGTCAATAAGAAGGTCCAAGGGATACAGTAGAAGTATAGTGAAGCATCGGAATCTAAAACTGGTCTCACAGGAAATGTTCAAACATAGTCAGTAAGAAGAGTCAGTCTTCTTGTACTTAAGTCGGCATTGTGGTTTTGTATTTAATTCCGATGCATGTTCTGTGTTTCGTCGTCAATAAGAAGGACCAAGGGATACAGTAAACCTGAAGTGAGGCATCGGAATCTATAACTAGTGTCACAGGAATGGTTCAAAACATAGACAGTAAGAAGAGCCAGTCTTCTTGTACTTAAGTCAGCATTGTGCTTTTTGTATTTAATTCCGATGCTAATTCTGTGTTTCATCGTCAATAACAAGGTCCAAGGGATACATTAAACTTATAGTGAAGCATCGGAATCTAAAACTGGTCTCACAGTAAATGTTCAATCCATAGTCAGTAAGAAGAGTCAGTCTTTTTGTACTTAAGTCGGCATTGTGCCTTTTGTATTTAATTCCGATTCAATTTCTGTGTTTTGTCGTCAATAACAAAGTCCACGGGATACAGTAAACCTGAAATGAAGCACCGGAATTTATAAATAGTTTCACCGGAATGGTTCAAAACATAGACATTAAGAGGAGTCAGTCTTCTTGTACTTAAGTCGGCATTGTGCATTTTGTATTTAATCCGATTCAATTTCTGTGTTTCGTCGTCAATAAGAAGGATGAAGGGATACAGTAAACTTGAAGTGAAGCATCGGAATCTATAACTAGTGTCACAGGAATGGTTCAAAACATAGACAGTAAGAAAAGTCAGTCTTCTTGTACTTAATTCGCCATTGTACCTTTTGTATTTAATTCCGATGCAATTTCTGTGTTTCGTCGTCAATACGAAGGTGCAAGGGATACAGTAAACCTGAAGAGAAGCTTCGGAATCTATAACTAGTGTCTCAGGAATGGTTCAAATCATCGACAGTAAGAAGAACCAGTCTTCTTGTACTTAAGTCGGCATTGTGCCTTATGTATTTAATTCCGATGCAATTTCCTTGTAACATTGTCAATAAGAAGGTCCTAGGGATACAGTAAACATATAGTGAAGCATCGGAATTTTATACAGGTCTCGCTGGAAATGTTCAAAACATAGTCAGTAAGAGGAGTCATTCTTCCTGTACTTAAGTCGGCATTGTGCATTTTGTATTTAATTCCGATGCAAATTCTGTGTTTCGTCGTCAATAAGAAGGATGAAGGGATACAGTAAAGTTGAAGTGAAGCATCGGAATCTATAACTAGTGTCACAGGAATAGTTCAAAACATAGACAGTAAGAAAAACCAGTCCTCCTGTACTTGTTGGCATTGTGCCTTTTGTATTTAATTCCGATGCAATTTCTGTGTTTCGTCGTCAATAAGAAGGTGCAAGGGTTACATTAAACCTGAAGTGAAGCATCGGAATCTACAACTAGTGTCACAGGAATGGTTCAAATCATAGACAGTAAGAAGAGCCAGCCTTCTCGTACTTAAGTCGGCATTGTGCCTTTTGTATTTAATTCCGATGCAATTTCTGTGTTTCGTCGTCAATAAGAAGGTCCAAGGGATACAGTAAACCTGAAGTGAAGCGTCGGAATCTGTAACTAGTGTCAGAGGAATGGTTCTAAACATTGACAGTGAGAAGAGCCAGTCTTGTTGTACTTAAGTCGGCATTGTGCATTTTGTATTTAATCCGATGCAATTTCTGTGTTTCGTCGTCAATAAGAAGGATGAAGGGATACAGTAAAGTTGAAGTGAAGCATCGGAATCTATAACTAGTGTCACAGGAATGGTTCAAAATATACACAGTAAGAAGAGCCAGTCTTCCTGTACTTAAGACCTCATTGTGCTCTTTTGTATTTAATTCCGATGCTATTTCTGTGTTTCGTCGTCAATAAGAAGGTCCAAGGGATACAGTAAAACTGAAGTGAAGTATCGGAATCCATAACTAGTGTCAAAGGAATAGTTCAAAACAGAGCCAATAAGAAGAGCCAATCTTCTAGTAAATAAGTCGGCATTGTGCCTTTTGTATTTAATTCCGATGCAATTTCTGTGTTTCGTCGTCAATAAGAGGGTCCGAGGGATACAGTAAACCTGAAGTGAAGCATCGGGATCTATAACTAGAGTTACAGGAACGGTTCAAAACATAGACATTAAGAAGAGCTAGTCTTCTTGTACTTAAGTCGGCAATGTGCCTTTTGTATTTAATTCCGATGCAATTTCTGTGTTTCGTCGTCAATAAGAAGGTCCAAGGGATACAGTAGAAATATAGTGAAGCATCGGAATCTAAAACTGGTCTCACAGGAAATGTTCAAACATAGTAAGAAGAGTCAGTCTTCTTGTACTTATGTCGGCATTGTGGTTTTGTATTTAATTGCGATGCATGTTCTGTGTTTCGTCGTCAATAAGAAGGACCAAGGGGTACAGTAAACATGAAGTGAGGCATCGGAATCTATAACTAGTGTCACAGGAATGGTTCAAAACATAGACAGTAAGAAGAGCCAGTCCTCTTGTACTTAAGTCGGCATTGTGCTTTTTGTATTTAATTCCGATGCAATTCTGTGTTTCATCGTCAATAAGAAGGACCAAGGGATACAATAAACTTATAGTGAAGCATCGGAATCCAAAACTGGTCTCACAGTAAATGTTCAAAGCATAGTCAGTAAGAAGAGTCAGTATTTTTGTACTTAAGTCGGCATTGTGCCTTTTGTATTTAATTCCGATTCAATTTCTGTGTTTTGTCGTCAATCAGAAAGTCCACGGGATACAGTAAACCTGAAATGAAGCACCTGAATCTATAACTAGTGTCACCGGAATGGTTCAAAACATAGACAGTAAGAAGAGCCAGTCTTCTTGTACTTAAGTAGGCATTGTGGCTTTTGAATTTAATTCCGATACAAGTTCTGTGTTTCAACGTCAATAAGAAGGTCCAAGGGATACAGTAAACTTATAGTGAAGCATCGGAATTTAATACTGGTCTCACAGGAAATGTTCAAATCATAGTCAGTTAGAAGAGTCAGTCTTCTTGAAGTTAAGTCGGCTATGTGCCTTTTGTATTTAATTCCATTGCAACTTCTGTGTTTCATCGTCAATAAGACGGTTTAGGGGATACAGTAGACATATAGTGAAGCATCGGAATCTAAAACTTGTGTCACAGGAATGGTTCAAAACATGGACAGTAAGAAGAACCAGCCTTCTTGTACTTAAGTCGGCATTGTGCCTTATGTATTTAATTCCGATGCAATTTCTGTGTTACATTGTCAATAAGAAGGTCCAAGGGATACAGTAAACATATAGTGAAGCATCGGAATCTAAAACTGGTCTCACAGAAAATGTTCAAAACACAGACAATAAGAAGAGTCAGTCTTCTTGTACTTAAGTCGACATTGTGCCTATTGTATTTAATTCCGATGCAATTTCTGTGTTTCGTCGTCAATAAGAAGGTCCAAGGGATACAGTAAAACTGAAGCGAAGCATCAGAATCTATAACTAGTGTCACAGGAATGGTTCAAAACATAGACAGTAAGAAAAACTAGTCCTCCTGTACTTGTCGGCATTGTGCCTTTTGTATTTAATTCCGATGCAATTTCTGTGTTTCGTCGTCAATAAGAAGGTCCAAGAGTTACATTAAAACTGAAGTGAAGCATCGGAATCTATAACTAGTGTCACAGGAATGGTTCAAATCATAGACAGTAAGAAGAGCCAGCCTTCTTGTACTTAAGTCGGCATTGTGCTTTTTGTATTTAATTCCGATGCAATTTCTGTTTTTAGTCGTAAATAAGAAGGTCCAAGGGATACAGTAAACCTGAAAAGCATCGGAATCCATAACTAGTGTCACAGGAATGGTTCAAAATATACACAGTAAGAAGAGCCAGTCTTCCTGTACTTAAGTCCTCATTGTGCTTTTTGTATTTAATTCCGATGCTATTTCTGTGTTTCGTCGTCAATAAGAAGGTCCAATTGATACAGTAAATCTGACGTGAAGCATCGGAATCCATAACTAGTGTCAAAGGAATAGTTCAAAACAGAGCCAGTAAGAAGAGCCAATCTTCTAGTACATAAGTCGGCATTGTGCCTTTCGTATTTAATTCCGATGCAATGTCTGTGTTTCGTCGTCAATAAGAAGGTCCGAGGGATACACTAAACCTGAAGTGAAGCTTCGGGATCTATAACTAGTGTTACAGGAACGGTTCAAAACATAGACATTAAGAAGAGCTAGTCTTCTTGTACTTAAGTCGGCATTGTGCCTTTTGTATTTAATTCCGATGCAATTTCTGTGTTTCGTCGTCAATAAGAAGGTCCAAGGGATACAGTAGAAATATAGTGAAGCATCGGAATCTAAAACTCGTCTCACAGGAAATGTTCAAACATAGTCAGTAAGAAGAGTCAATAATCTTGTACTTAAGTCGTCATTGTGGTTTTGTATTTAATTGCGATGCATGTTCTGTGTTTCGTCGTCAATAAGAAGGACCAAGGGATACAGTAAACATGAAGTGAGGCATCGGAATCTATAACTAGTGTCACAGGAATGGTTCAAAACATAGACAGTAAGAAGAGCTAGTCTTCTTGTACTTAAGTCGGCATTGTGCTTTCTGTATTTTATTCCGATGCAAATTCTGTGTTTCATCGTCAATAAGAAGGTCCAAGGGATACAGTAAACATTTAGTGAAGCATCGGAATTTAATACTGGTCTCACAGGAAATGTTCAAAACATAGTCACTTAGAAGAGTCAGTCTTCTTGAAGTTAAGTCGGCTATGTGCCTTTTGTATTTAATTCCGTTGCAACTTCTGTGTTTCATCGTCAATAAGACGGTTTAGGGGATACAGTAGACATATAGTGAAGCATCGGAATCTAAAACTAGTGTCACAGGAATGGTTCAAAACATGGACAGTAAGAAGAAACAGTCTTCTTGTACTTAAGTCGGCATTGTGCTTTATGTATTTAATTCCGATGCAATTTCTGTGTTACATTGTCAATAAGAAGGTCCAAGGGATACAGTAAACATATAGTGAAGCATCGGAATCTAAAACTGGTGTCACAGGAATGGTTCAAATCATAGACAGTAAGAAGAGCCAGCCTTCTTGTACTTAAGTCGGCATTGTGCTTTTTGTATTTAATTCCGATGCAATTTCTGTTTTTAGTCGTCAATAAGAAGGTCCAAGGGATACACTAAACCTGAAGTGAAGCATCGGAATCCATAACTAGTGTCACAGGAATGGTTCAAAATATACACAGTAAGAAGAGCCAGTCTTCCAGTACTTAAGTCCTCATTGTGCTTCTTGTATTTAATTCCGATGCTATTTCTGTGTTTCGTCGTCAATAAGAAGGTCCAAGGGATACAGTAAATCTGAAGTGAAGCATCGGAATCTATAACTAGTGTCACAGGAATGGTTCAAAACATAGACAGTAAGAAGAGTCAGTCTTCTTGTACTTAATTCGCCATTGTACCTTTTGTATTTAATTCCGATGCAATTTCTGTGTTTCGTCGTCAATACGAAGGTCCAAGGGATATAGTATACCTGAAGTGAAGCTTCGGAATCTATAACTAGTGTCTCAGGAATGGTTCAAATCATCGACTGTAAGAAGAGCCAGTCTTCTTGTACTTAAGTCGGCATTGTACCTTTTTCATTTAATTCCGATGAAATTTTTGTGTTTCGTCGTCAATAAGAAGGTCCAAGGGATACAGTAAACCTGAAGTGAAGCATCGGAATCCATAACTAGTGTCAAAGGAATAGTTCGAAACAGAGCCAGTAAGAAGAGCCAATCTTCTAGTACATAAGTCGGCATTGTGCCTTTCGTATTTAATTCCGATGCAATTTCTGTGTTTCGTCGTCAATAAGAAGGTCCGAGGGATACACTAAACCTGTAGTGAAGCTTTGGGATCTATAACTAGTGTTACAGGAACGGTTCAAAACATAGACATTAAGAAACGCTAGTCTTCTTGTACTTAAGTCGGCATTGTGCCTTTTGTATTTAATTCCGATGCAATTTCTGTGTTTCGTCGTCAATAAGAAGGTCCAAGGGATACAGTAGAAATATAGTGAAGCATCGGAATCTAAAACTGGTCTCACAGGAAATGTTCAAACATAGTCAGTAAGAAGAGTCAATATTCTTGTACTTAAGTCGTCATTGTGGTTTTGTATTTAATTGCGATGCATGTTGTGTGTTTCGTCGTCAATAAGAAGGACCAAGGGATACAGTAAACATGAAGTGAGGCATCGGAATCTATAACTAGTGTCACAGGAATGGTTCAAACCATAGACAGTAAGAAGAGCTAGTCTTCTTGTACTTAAGTCGGCATTGTGCTTTCTGTATTTAATTCCGATGCAAATTCTGTGTTTCATCGTCAATAAGAAGGTCCAAGGGATACAATAAACTTATAGTGAAGCATCGGAATCTAAAACTGGTCTCACAGTAAATGTTCAAAGCATAGTCAGTAAGAAGAGTCAGTCTTTTTGTACTTAAGTCGGCATTGTGCCTTTTGTATTTAATTCCGATGCAATTTCTATGTCTTGTCGTCAATCAGAAAGTCCACGGGATACAGTAAACCTGAAATGAAGCACCGGAATCTACAACTAGTGTCACCGGAATGGTTCAAAACATAGACAGTAAGAAGAGCCAGTCTTCTTGTACTTAATTAGGCATTGTGGCTTTTGAATTTAATTCCGATGCAATTTCTGTGTTTCGTCGTCAATAAGAAGGTCCAAGGGATACAGTAAACCTGAAGTGAAGCATCGGAATCTATAACTAGTGTCACAGGAATGGTTCAAAACATAGGCAGTAAGAAGAGTCAGTCTTCTTGTACTTAATTCGGCATTGTACCTTTTGTATTTAATTCCGATGCAATTACTGTGTTTCGTCGTCAATACGAAGGTCCAAGGGATATAGTATACCTGAAGTGAATTTTCGGAATCTATAACTAGTGTCTCAGGAATGGTTCAAATCATCGACAGTAAGAAGAGCCAGTCTTCTTGTACTTAAGTCGGCATTGTACCTTTTGTATTTAATTCCGATGAAATTTTTGTGTTTCGTCGTCAATAAGAAGGTCCAAGGGATACAGAAAACTTGAAGTGAAGCATCGGAATCTATAACTAGTGTCACAGCAATGGTTCATAACATAGACAGTAAGAAGAGCCGGTCTTCTTGTACTTAATTCGGCATTGTACCTTTTGTATTTAATTCCGATGCAATTTCTGTGGTTCGTCGTTAATACGAAGGTCCAAGGGATATAGTAAACCTGAAGTGAAGCTTCTGAATCTATAACTAGTGTCTCAGGAATGGTTCAAATCATCGACAGTAAGAAGAGCCAGTCTTCTTGTACTTATGTCGGCATTGTGCCTTTTCTGTTTCATTCCGATGCAATTTTTGTGTTTCGTCGTCAATAAGAAGGATGAAGGGATACAGTAAACCTGAAGTGAAGCATCGTATTCTATAACTTGTGTCACAGGAATGGTTCAAAACATAGACAGTAAGAAAAGCCTGTCTTCCAGTACTTATGTCGCCATTGTGCCTTTTGTACTTAATTCCGTTGCAATTTCTGTGTTTCGTCGTCAATAAGAAGGTCCAAGGGAAACAGTAAACCTGAAGTGAAGCATCGGAATCTATAACTAGTGTCACAGGAATGGTTCAAACATAGACAGTAAGAGGAGTCTGTCTTCTTGTACTTAAGTCGGCATTGTGCATTTTGTATTTAATTCCGATGCAATTTCTGTGTTTCGTCGTCAATAAGAAGCATGAAGGGATACAGTAAACATGAAGTGAAGCATCGGAATCTATAACTAGTGTCACAGGAATGGTTCAAAGTATAGACAGTAAGAAGAGCCAGTCTTCCTGTAATTAAGTCGGCATTGTGCCTTTTGTATTTAATTCCGATGCTATTTCTGTGTTTCGTTGTCAATAAGAAGGTCCAAGGGATACAGTAAATCTGAAGTGAAGCATCGGAATCTATAACTAGGGTCAAAGGAATAGTTCAAAACATACCCAGTAAGAAGAGCAAATCTCCTTGTACGTAAGTCGGCATTGTGCCTTTTGTATTTTATTCCGATGCAATTTCTGTGTTTCGTCGTCAATAAGAAGGTCCGAGGGATACAGTAAACCTGAAGTAAAGCATCGGGATCTATAACTAGTGTCACAGGAACGGTTCAAAACATGGACAGTAAGAAGAGATAGTCTTCTTGTACTTAAGACGGCATTGTGCCTTTTGTATTTAATTCCGATGCAATTTCTGTGTTTTGTCGTCAATAAGAAGGTCCAAGGCATACAGTGAACCTGAAGTGAATCATCGGAATCTATAACTATTGTCACAGGAATGGTTCAAAGCATAGACAGTAAGAAGAGCCAGTCTACTTGTACTTAAGTCGGCATTGTGCCTTTTGTATTTAATTCCGAAGCAATCTCTGTGTTTCGTCGTCAATAAGAAGGTCCAAGGGATACATTATACCTGAATTGAAGCATCGGAATCTATAACTAGTGTAACAGGAATAGTTCAAAACATAGACAGAAAGAAGAGCCACTCTTCTTGTTCTAAAGTCGGCATTGTGCCTTTTGTATTTAATTCCGATGCAATTTCTGTGTTTCATCGTCAATAAGAATGTCCAAGGGATAAGGTAAACATATAGGGAAGCATCGGAATTTAATACTGGTCTCACAGGAAATGTTCAATACGTAGTCAGCAAGAAGAGTGAGTCTTCTTGTACTTATGTCGGCATTGTGCCTTTTGTATTTCATTCCGATGCAATTTCTGTGTTTCTTCGTCAATAAGACGGTCCTAGGGATACAGTAAACCTGTAGTGAAGCATCGGGATCAATAACTAGTGTCACAGGAACGGTTAAAACATAGACAGTAAGAAGAGCTAGTCTTCTTGTACTTAAGACGGCATTGTGCCTTTTGTATTTATTTCCGATGCAATTTCTGTGTTTTGTCGTCAATAAGAAGTTCCAAGGAATACAGTAAACCTGAAGTGAAGCATCGGAATCTATAACTAGCGTCACAGGAATGGTTCAAAACATAGACAGTAAGAAGAGCCAGTCTTCTTGTACTTAAGTCGGCATTGTGCGTTTTGTATTTAATTCCGATGCAATTTCTGTGTTTCGTCGTCAATAAGAATGTTCAAGGGATACAGTAAACCTGAAGTGAAGCATCGGAATCTATAACTAGTGTCACAGGAATGGTTCAAAACATAGACAGTAAGAAGAGCCACTCTTCTTGTACTTAAGTCTGCATTGTGTCTTTTGTATTTAATTCCATTGCAATTTCTGTGTTTCATCGTCAATAAGAAGGTCCCAGGGATACAGTAAACATATAGTGAAGCATCGGAATTTAATACTTGTCTCACAGGAAATGTTAAAAGCATAGTCAGTAAGAAGAGTCAGTCTTCTTGTACTTAAGACGGCATGTGCCTTTTGTATTTAATTCCGATGCAACTTCTGTGTTTCATCGTCAACAAGAAGGTCCAAGGGACACAGTAGACATATAGTGAAACATCGGAATCTAAAACTGGTCTCACAGGAAATGTTCAAACATAGTTAGTAAGAAGAGTCAGTCTTCTTGTACTTAAGTCGGCATTGTGGCTTTTGTATTTAATTCCCATGCATGTTCTGTGTTTCGTCGTCAATAAGAAGGACCAAGGGATACAGTAAACCTGAAGTGAGGTATCGGAATCTATAACTAGTGTCACAGCAATGGTTCAAAACATAGACAGTAAGAAGAGCAAGTCTTCTTATACTTAAGTCGGCATTGTGCCTTTTGTATTTAATTCCGATGCAATTTCTGTGTTTCATCGTCAATAAGAAGGTCCAAGGGATACAGTAAACTTATAGTGAAGCATCGGAATCTAAAACTGGTCTCACAGCAAATGTTCAAAACATAGTCCGTAAGAAGAGCCAGTCTTTTTGTACTTAAGTCGGCATTGTGCCTTTTGTATTTTATTCCGATTCAATTTCTGCGTTTTGTCGTCAATAAGAAAGTCCACGGGATACAGTAAACCTGAAATGAAGCATGGGAATCTATAACTAGTGTCACCGGAATGATTCAAAACATAGACAGTAAGAAAAGCCAGTCTTCCTGTACTTGTCGGAATTGTGCCTTATGTATTTAATTCCGATGCAATTTCTGTGTTTCGTCGTCAATAAGAAGGTCCTAGGGTTACAGTAAACCTAAAGTGAAGCATCGGAATGTATAACTAGTGTCACAGGAATGGTTCAAAGCATAGACAGTAAGGAGAGCCAGTCTTCTTGTACTTAAGTAGGCATTGTGGCTTTTGTATTTAATTCCGATGCCATTTCTGTGTTTCGTCGTCAATAAGAAGGTCCAAGGGATACAGTAAAACTGAAGTGAGGCATCCGAATCTATAACTAGTGTCACAGGAATGGTTCAAAACATAGACAGTAAGAAGAGCCGGTCTTCTTGTACTTAAGTCGGCATTGTGCTTTTTGTATTTAATTCCGATGCAAATTCTGTGTTTCGTCGTCAATAAGAAGGTCCAAGGGATACAATAAACTTATAGTGAAGCATCGGAATCTAAAACTGGTCTCACAGTAAATGTTCAAAGCATAGTCAGTAAGAAGAGTCAGTCTTCTTGTACTTAGGTAGGCATTGTGGCTTTTGTATTTAATTCCGATGCAAGTTCTGTGTTTCGTCGTCATTAAGAAGGTCCAAGGGATACAGTAAACCTGAAGTGAAGCATCGGAATCTATAACTAGTGTCACAGGAATGGTTCAAAACATAGACAGTAAGAAGAGTCAGTCTTCTTGTACTTAATTCGGCATTGTACCTTTTGTATTTAATTCCGATGCAATTTCTGTGTTTCGTCGTCAATACGAAGGTCCAAGGGATATAGTAAACCTGAAGTGAAGCTTCGGAATCTATAACTAGTGTCTCAGGAATGGTTCAAATCATCGACAGTAAGAAGAGCCAGTCTCCTTGTACTGAAGTCGGCATTGTGCCTTTTGTATTTAATTCCGATGCAATTTCTGTGTTTCGTCGTCAATAAGAAGGTTCAACGGTTACAGTAAATCTGAAGTGAAGCATTGGAATCTATAACTAGTGGCACAGGAATGGTTCAAAACATAGACAGTAAGAAGAGCCAGCCTTCTTGTACGTAAGTAGGCATTGTGGCTTTTGTATTTAATTCCGATGCAATTTCTGTGTTTTGTCGTCAATAAGAAGGTCCAAGGGATACAGTATACCTGATGTGAAGCATCGGAATCTATAACTAGTGTCACAGGAATGGTTCAAATTATAGACAGTAAGAGGAGCCAGTCTACTTGTACTTAAGTCGGCATTGTGCCTTTTGAATTTAATTCCGATGCAATTTCTGTGCTTCGTCGTCAATAAGAAGGTCCAAGGGATACAGTAAACTTGAAGTGAAGCATCGGAACCTATACCTAGTGTCACAGGAATAGTTCAAAACATAGACAGTAAGAAGAGCCAGTCGTCTTGTACTTAAGTTGGCTTTGTGCCTTTAGTATTTAATTCCGATGCAATATCTGTGTTTCGTCGTCAATACGAAGGTCCAAGGGATATAGTATACCTGAAGTGAATTTTCGGAATCTATAACTAGTGTCTCAGGAATGGTTCAAATCATCGACAGTAAGAAGAGCCAGTCTTCTTGTACTTAAGTCGGCATTGTACCTTTTGTATTTAATTCCGATGAAATTTTTGTGTTTCGTCGTCAATAAGAAGGTCCAAGGGATACAGAAAACTTGAAGTGAAGCATCGGAATCTATAACTAGTATCACAGGAATGGTTCATAACATAGACAGTAAGAAGAGCCGGTCTTCTTGTACTTAATTCGGCATTGTACCTTTTGTATTTAATTCCGATGCAATTTCTGTGGTTCGTCGTTAATACGAAGGTCCAAGGGATATAGTAAACCTGAAGTGAAGCTTCTGAATCTATAACTAGTGTCTCAGGAATGGTTCAAATCATCGACAGTAAGAAGAGCCAGTCTTCTTGTACTTATGTCGGCATTGTGCCTTTTCTGTTTCATTCCGATGCAATTTTTGTGTTTCGTCGTCAATAAGAAGGATGAAGGGATACAGTAAACCTGAAGTGAAGCATCGTATTCTATAACTTGTGTCACAGGAATGGTTCAAAACATAGACAGTAAGAAAAGCCTGTCTTCCAGTACTTATGTCGCCATTGTGCCTTTTGTACTTAATTCCGTTGCAATTTCTGTGTTTCGTCGTCAATAAGAAGGTCCAAGGGAAACAGTAAACCTGAAGTGAAGCATCGGAATCTATAACTAGTGTCACAGGAATGGTTCAAACATAGACAGTAAGAGGAGTCTGTCTTCTTGTACTTAAGTCGGCATTGTGCATTTTGTATTTAATTCCGATGCAATTTCTGTGTTTCGTCGTCAATAAGAAGCATGAACGGATACAGTAAACATGAAGTGAAGCATCGGAATCTATAACTAGTGTCACAGGAATGGTTCAAAGTATAGACAGTAAGAAGAGCCAGTCTTCCTGTAATTAAGTCGGCATTGTGCCTTTTGTATTTAATTCCGATGCTATTTCTGTGTTTCGTTGTCAATAAGAAGGTCCAAGGGATACAGTAAATCTGAAGTGAAGCATCGGAATCTATAACTAGGGTCAAAGGAATAGTTCAAAACATACCCAGTAAGAAGAGCCAATCTCCTTGTACGTAAGTCGGCATTGTGCCTTTTGTATTTAATTCCGAAGCAATCTCTGTGTTTCGTCGTCACTAAGAAGTTCCAAGGGATACAGTTTACCTGAAGTGAAGCATCGATATCTATAACTAGTGTCACAGGAATAGTTCAAAACATAGACAGAAAGAAGAGCCACTCTTCTTGTTCTTAAGTCGGCATTGTGCCTTTTGTATTTAATTCCGATGCAATTTCTGTGTTTCATCGTCAATAAGAAAGTCCAAGGGATAATGTAAACATTTAGGGAAGCACCGTAATTTAATACTGGTCTCACAGAAAATGTTCAAAACATAGTCAGTAAGAAGAGTCAGTCTTCTTGTACTTAAGTCGGCATTGTGCCTTTTGTATTTAATTCCGATGCAATTTCTGTGTTTCGTCGTCAATAAGAATGTTCAAGGGATACAGTAAACCTGAAGTGAAGCATCGGAATCTATAACTAGTGTCACAGGAATGGTTCAAAACATAGACAGTAAGAAGAGCCACTCTTCTTGTACTTAAGTCTGCATTGTGTCTTTTGTATTTAATTCCATTGCAATTTCTGTGTTTCATCGTCAATAAGAAGGTCCCAGGGATACAGTAAACATATAGTGAAGCATCGGAATTTAATACTTGTCTCACAGGAAATGTTAAAAGCATAGTCAGTAAGAAGAGTCAGTCTTCTTGTACTTAAGACGGCATGTGCCTTTTGTATTTAATTCCGATGCAACTTCTGTGTTTCATCGTCAATAAGAAGGTCCAAGGGACACAGTAGACATATAGTGAAACATCGGAATCTAAAACTGGTCTCACAGGAAATGTTCAAACATAGTTAGTAAGAAGAGTCAGTCTTCTTGTACTTAAGTCGGCATTGTGGCTTTTGTATTTAATTCCCATGCATGTTCTGTGTTTCGTCGTCAATAAGAAGGACCAAGGGATACAGTAAACCTGAAGTGAGGCATCGGAATCTATAACTAGTGTCACAGCAATGGTTCAAAACATAGACAGTAAGAAGAGCAAGTCTTCTTATACTTAAGTCGGCATTGTGCCTTTTGTATTTAATTCCGATGCAATTTCTGTGTTTCATCGTCAATAAGAAGGTCCAAGGGATACAGTAAACTTATAGTGAAGCATCGGAATCTAAAACTGGTCTCACAGCAAATGTTCAAAACATAGTCCGTAAGAAGAGCCAGTCTTTTTGTACTTAAGTCGGCATTGTGCCTTTTGTATTTTATTCCGATTCAATTTCTGCGTTTTGTCGTCAATAAGAAAGTCCACGGGATACAGTAAACCTGAAATGAAGCATGGGAATCTATAACTAGTGTCACCGGAATGATTCAAAACATAGACAGTAAGAAAAGCCAGTCTTCCTGTACTTGTCGGAATTGTGCCTTATGTATTTAATTCCGATGCAATTTCTGTGTTTCGTCGTCAATAAGAAGGTCCTAGGGTTACAGTAAACCTAAAGTGAAGCATCGGAATGTATAACTAGTGTCACAGGAATGGTTCAAAACATAGACAGTAAGGAGAGCCAGTCTTCTTGTACTTAAGTAGGCATTGTGGCTTTTGTATTTAATTCCGATGCCATTTCTGTGTTTCGTCGTCAATAAGAAGGTCCAAGGGATACAGTAAAACTGAAGTGAGGCATCGGAATCTATAACTAGTGTCACAGGAATGGTTCAAAACATAGACAGTAAGAAGAGCCGGTCTTCTTGTACTTAAGTCGGCATTGTGCTTTTTGTATTTAATTCCGATGCAAATTCTGTGTTTCGTCGTCAATAAGAAGGTCCAAGGGATACAATAAACTTATAGTGAAGCATCGGAATCTAAAACTGGTCTCACAGTAAATGTTCAAAGCATAGTCAGTAAGAAGAGTCAGTCTTCTTGTACTTAGGTAGGGATTGTGGCTTTTGTATTTAATTCAGATGCAAGTTCTGTGTTTCGTCGTCATTAAGAAGGTCCAAGGGATACAGTAAACCTGAAGTGAAGCATCGGAATCTATAACTAGTGTCACAGGAATGGTTCAAAACATAGACAGTAAGAAGAGTCAGTCTTCTTGTACTTAATTCGGCATTGTACCTTTTGTATTTAATTCCGATGCAATTTCTGTGTTTCGTCGTCAATACGAAGGTCCAAGGGATATAGTAAACCTGAAGTGAAGCTTCGGAATCTATAACTAGTGTCTCAGGAATGGTTCAAATCATCGACAGTAAGAAGAGCCAGTCTCCTTGTACTTAAGTCGGCATTGTACCTTTTGTATTTAATTTCGATGAAATTTTTGTGTTTCGTCGTCAATAAGAAGGTCCAAGGGATACAGTAAACTTGAAGTGAAGCATCGGAATCTATAACTAGTGTCACAGGAATGGTTCAAAACATAGACAGTAAGAAGAGCCAGTCTTCTTGTACTGAAGTCGGCATTGTGCCTTTTGTATTTAATTCCGATGCAATTTCTGTGTTTCGTCGTCAATAAGAAGGTTCAACGGTTACAGTAAATCTGAAGTGAAGCATTGGAATCTATAACTAGTGGCACAGGAATGGTTCAAAACATAGACAGTAAGAAGAGCCAGCCTTCTTGTACATAAGTAGGTATTGTGGCTTTTGTATTTAATTCCGATGCAATTTCTGTGTTTTGTCGTCAATAAGAAGGTCCAAGGGATACAGTAAACTTGAAGTGAAGCATCGGAACCTATATCTAGTGTCACAGGAATAGTT
Organism: Schistocerca serialis cubense; assembly: GCF_023864345.2. Classification (NCBI taxonomy): domain Eukaryota; kingdom Metazoa; phylum Arthropoda; class Insecta; order Orthoptera; family Acrididae; genus Schistocerca; species Schistocerca serialis. Next base: position 179,731,536 of record NC_064649.1, read on the forward strand.
CAAAACATAGACAGTAAGAAGAGCAACTCGTCTTGTACTTAAGTTGGCTTTGTGCCTTTAGTATTTAATTCCGATGCAATATCTGTGTTTCGTCGTCAATAAGAAGTTCCAAGGGATACGGCAAACTTGACGTGAAGCATCGGAATCTATAACAAGTGACACAGGATTGGTTCAAAACATAGACAGTTAGAAGAGATTGTCTTCTTGGACTTATGTCGGCATTGTGCCTTTTCTGTTTCATTCTGATGCAATTTTTGTGTTTCGTCGTCAATAAGAAGGATGAAGGGAAACAGTAAACCTGAAGTGAGGCATCGTATTATATAACTTGTGTCACAGGAATGGTTCAAAACATAGTCAGTAAGAAAAGCCTGTCTTCCAGTACTTAAGTCAGCATTGTGCCTTTTGAATTTAATTCCGATGCGAAATCTGTGTTTTGTCGTCAATAAGAAGGTCAAAGGGATACAGTAAACCTGAAGTGAAGCATCGAAATCTATATCTAGCGTCACAGGAATGGTTCAAATGTTAGACAGTAAGAAGAGCCAATCTTCTTGACTTATGTCGGCATTGTGCCTTTTGTATTTAATTCCGATGCGATTTCTGTGTTTCGTCGTCGATAAGAGGGTCCAAAGGATACAGTAAACCTGAAGTGAAGCATCGGAATCTGTAACTAGCGTCACAGGAATGGTTCTAAACATAGACAGTAAGAAGAGACAGTCTTCTTGTACTTATGTCGGCATTGTGCTTTTTGTATTTAATTTCGATGCAATTTCTGTGTTTCGTCGTCAATAAGAAGAATGAAGGGATACAGTAAACCTGAAGTGAAGCATCGGAATCTATAACTAGTGTCACAGGAATGGTTTAACATATAGACAGTAAGAAGAGCCAGTCTTCCTGTACTTAAGTCGGCATTGTGCCATTTGTATTTAATTCCGATGCTATTTCTGTGTTTCGTCGTCAATAAGAAGGTCCAAGGGATACAGTAAATCTGAAGTGAAGCATCGGAATCTATAACTAGGGTCAAAGGAATAGTTCTAAACATACCCAGTAAGAAGAGCCAATCTCCTTGTATGTAAGTCGGCATTGTGCCTTATGTATTTTATTCCGATGCAATTTCTGTGTTTCGACGTCAATGAGAAGGTCCGAGGGATACAGTACACCTGAAGTTAAGCATCGGGACCTATAACTAGTGTCACAGGAACGGTTCAAAGCATAGACAGAAAGATGAGCCACTCTTCTTGTTCTTAAGTCGGCATTGTGCCTTTTGTATTTAATTCCGATGCAATTTCTGTGTTTCGTCGTCAATAGGAATGTCCAAGGGATACAGTAAACCTGAGGTGAAGCATTGGAATCTATAACTAGTGTCACAGGAATGGTTCAAAACATAGACAGTAAGAAGAGCAAGTCTTCTTGTACTTAAGTCGGCATTGTGCCTATTGTATTTAATTTCGATGCAATTTCTGTGATTCGTCGTCAATAAGAAGGTCCAAGGGATACAGTAAACCTGAAGTGAAGCATCGAAATCTATATCTAGTGTCACAGGAATGGTTCAAATCTTAGACAGTAAGAAGAGCCAATCTTCTTGACTTATGTCGGCATTGTGCCTTTTGTATTTAATTCCGATGCAATTTCTGTGTTTCGTCGTCAATAAGAGGGTCCAAGGGATACAGTAAACCTGAAGTGAAGCATCGGAATCTGTAACTAGCGTCACAGGAATGGTTCTAAACATAGACAGTAAGAAGAGCAAGTCTTCTTGTACTTAAGTCGGCATTGTGCCTTTTGTATTTAATTTCGATGCAATTTCTGTGATTCGTCGTCAATAAGAAGGTCCAAGGGATACAGTAAACCTGAAGTGAAGCATCGGAATCTATAACAAGTGTCACAGGAATGGTTCAAAGCATAGACAGTAAGAAGACCCAGTCTTTTTGTACTTAATTCGGCATTGTACCTTTGGTATTTAATTCCGATGCAATTTCTGTGTTTCGTCGTCAATACGAAGGTCCAAGGGATACAGTAAACCCGAAGTCAAACATCGGAATCTATAACTAGTGGCACAGGAACGGTTCAAAGCATAGTCAGTAAGAAGAGCCTGTCTTCTTGTACTTATGTCGGCATTGTGCTTTTTGTATTTAATTTCGATGCAATTTCTGTGTTTCGTCGTCAATAAGAAGGATGAAGGGATACAGTAAACCTGAAGTGAAGCATCGGAATCTATAACTAGTGTCACAGGAATGGTTTAAAATATAGACAGTAAGAAGAGCCAGTCTTCCTGTACTTAAGTCGGCATTGTGCCATTTGTATTTAATTCCGATGCTATTTCTGTGTTTCGTCGTCAATAAGAAGGTCCTAGGGATACAGTAAATCTGAAGTGAAGCATCGGAATCTATAACTAGGGTCAAAGGAATAGTTCTAAACATACCCAGTAAGAAGAGCCAATCTCCTTGTATGTAAGTCGGCATTGTGCCATATGTATTTTATTCCGATGCAATTTCTGTGTTTCGTCGTCAATGAGAAGGTCCGAGGGATACAGTACACCTGAAGTGAAGCATCGGGATCTATAACTAGTGTCACAGGAACGGTCCAAAGCATAGACAGTAAGAAGAGCTAGTCTTCTTGTACTTAGGACGGCATTGTGCCTTTTGTATTTCATTCCGACGCAATGTCTGTGTTTTGTCGTCAATAAGAAGGTCCAAGGGATACAGTGAACCTGAAGTGAAGCATCGGAATCTATAACTAGCGTCACAGGAATGGTTCAAAACATAGACAGTAAGAAGAGCCAGTCCACTTGTACTTAAGTCGGCATTGTGCCTTTTGCATTTAATTCCGAAGCAATCGCTGTGTTTCGTCGTCAATAAGAAGGTCCAAGGGATACAGTATACCTGAAGTGAAGCATCGGAATCTATAAATAGTGTCACAGGAATAGTTCAAAACATAGACAGAAAGACGAGCCACTCTTCTTTTTCTTAAGTCGGCATTGTGCCTTTTGTATTTAATTCCGATGCAATTTCTGTGTTTCATCGTCAATAAGAAGGTCCAAGGGATACAGTAAACATATAGTGAAGCATCGGAATTTAATACTGGTCTCACAAGAAATGCTCAAATCACAGTCAGTAAGAAAAGTCAGTCTTCTTGTACTTAAGCTGGCATTGTGCCTTTTGCACTTAATTCCGATGCAACTTCTGTGTTTCATCGTCAATAAGAAGGTCCAAGGGATACAGAAGACATATAGTGAATCATCGGAATCTGAAACTGGTCTCACAGGAAATGTTCAAATCATACTCAGTAAGAAGAGTCAGTCTTCTTGTACTTAAGTCGGCATTGTGCCTTTTGTATTTAATTCCGATGCATGTTCTGTGTTTCGTCGTCAATAAGAAGGACCAAGGGATACAGTAAACCTGAAGTGAGGCATCGGAATCTATAACTAGTGTCACAGGAATGGTCCAAAACATAGATAATAAGAAGAGCCAGTCGTCTTGTACTTAAGGCGGCAATGTACAATTTGTATTTAATTCCGATGCAATTTCTGTATTTCATCGCGTATAAGAAGGTCCAAGGGATACAGTAAACATATAGTAAAGCATCGGAATCTAAAACTGGTCTCACAGGAAATGTTCAAATCATAGTCAGTAAGAAGAGTCAGTCTTTTTATACTTAAGTCGGCATTGTGCCTTTTGTATTTAATTCCGATGCAATTTCTGTGTTTCGTCATCAATAAGAAGGTCCAAGGGATACAGTAATCCTTAAGTGAACATCGGAATGTATAACAAGTGTCACAGAAATGGTTCAGAACATAGACAGTAAGAAGAGACAGTCTTCCTGTACTTAAGTCGGCATTGTGCCATTTGTATTTAATTCTGATGCAATATATGCGTTTCGTCGTCAATAAGAAGGTCCAAGGGTTACAGTAAACCTGAAGTGAAGCATCGGAAGCTATAACTAGTGTCACAGGAAAAGCTCAAAACATAGACAGTAAGAAGGGCCCGCCTTCTTGTGCCTATGTGGGCATTGTGCCTTTTGTATTTAATTCCGATGCAATTTCTTAGTTTCATCATCAATAAGAAGCTGCAAGGGAAACAGTAAACCTGAAGTGAAGCATCGGAATCTGTAACTAGTGTCACAGGTATGGTTCAAAACATAGACAGTAAGAAGAGCCGGTCTTCTTGTACTTAAGTCGGCATTGTGCCTTTTGTATTTAATTCCGATGCAATTTCTGTGTTTTATCGTCAATAAGAAGGTATAAGGGATACAGTAAACAAATAGTGAAGCATCGGAATTAGATACTGGTCTCACAGGAAATGTTCAAAACATAGTCAGTAAGAAGAGTCAGTCCTCTTGTACTTAAGTCGTCATTGTGCCTTTTGTATTTAATTCCGATGCAATTTCGGTGTTTCATCGTCAATAAGATTGTCCAAGGGATACAGTAAACATATAGTGAGGCATCGGAATCTAAAACTGGACACACGGTAAATGTTCAACACATAGTCAGAAAGAAGAGTCAGTCTTCTTGTACTTAAGTCGGCATTGTGCCATTTGTATTTAATTCCGATTTTATTTCTGTGTTTCGCCGTCAATAAGAAAGTCCAAGGGATACAGTAAACCTGAAGTGAAGCATCGGAATCTATAACTAGTGTCACCGGAATGGTTCAAATCATAGACAGTAAGAGAAGCCTGTCTTCCTGTACTTGTCGGCATTGTGCCTTTTTATTTATTTCCGATGCAATTTCTGTGTTACGTCGTCAATAAGAAGGTCCAAGGGATACAGTAAACCTGAAGTGAAGCATCGGAAACAATAACTAGTGTCACAAGAATGGTTCAAATCATAGACAGTAAGAAGAGCCAGTCTTCTTGTACTTAAGTCGGCATTGTGCCTTTTGTATTTAATTCCGATACAATTTCTGTGTTTCGTCGTCAATAAGAAGGTCCAAGGGATACAGCAAACCTGAAGTGAAGCATCGGAATCTGTAACTAGTGTCACAGGAATGGTTCTAAACATAGACAGTAAGAAGAGCCAGTCTTATTGTACTTAAGTCGGCATTGTGGTATTTGTATTTAATTCCGATGCAATTTATGTGTTTCGTCGTCAATAAGAAGGTCCAAGGGATACACTAAACCTGAAGTGAAGCATCGGAATCAATAACTAGTGTCACTGGAATGGTTCAAATCATAGACAGTAAGTAGAGCAGGTCTTCTTGTACTTAAGCCGGCATTGTGCCTTTTGTATTTAATTCCGATGCATTTTCTGTGTTTCGTCGTCAATAAGAAGGTCCAAGGGATACAGTAAACCTGAAGTGAAGCATCGGGATCTATAACTAGTGTCACAGGAATGGTTCAAAACATAGACATTAAGAAGAGCCACTCTTCTTGTACTTAAGTCGGCATTGTGCTTTTTGTATTTAATTCCGATGCAATTTCTGTGTTTCATTGTCAATAAGAAGGTCAAAGGGATACAGTTAACATATAGTGAAGCATCGGAATCTAAAACTGGTCTCACAGGATATGTTCAAAGCATAGTCAGTAAGAAGAGTCAGTCTTCTTGTACTTTTGTCGGCATTGTGCCTTTTGTATTTAATTCCGATGCAACTTCTGTGTTTCATCGTCAATAAGAAGGTCCAAGGGATATAGTAGACATATAGTGAAGCATCGGAATCTAAAACTGGTCTCACAGGAAATGTTCAAAACATAGTCGTAAGAAGAGTCAGTCTTCTTGTACTTAAGTCGGCATTGTGCCTTTTGTATTTAATTCCTATGCAATTTATCTGTTTCGTCGTCAATAAGAAAGTCCAAGGGATACAGTAAACCTGAAGTGTGGCATCGGAATCATTAACTAGTGTCACAGGAATGGTTCAAAACATAGAGAGTACGAGGATTCAGTCTTCTTGTACTTAAGACGGCATTGTGCCTTTTGTATTTAATTCCCCTGCAATTTCTGTGTTTCGTCGTCAATAAGAAGGTCCAAAGGATACAGTAAATCTGAAGTGAAGCATCGGAATCTATAACTAGTGTCACAGGAAAGGTTCTCAACATAGTAAGAAGAGCCAGTCTTCTTGTACTTAAGTCGGCATTGTGCCTTTTGTATTTAATTCCGATGCAATTTCTGTGTTTCATCGTCAATAAGAAGGTCCAAGGGATACAGTAAACATATACTGAGGCATCGGAATCTAAAACCGGTCTCACAGGAAATGTTCAAACCATACTCAGTAAGAAGAGTCAGTCTTCTTGTACTTAAGTCGGCATTGTGCCTTTTGTATTTAATTCCGATGCAATTTCTGTGTTTCGTCGTCAATAAGAAGGTCCAAGGGATAGAGTAAACCTGAAGTGAAGTATCGGAATCTATAACTAGTGTCACAGGAATGGTTCAAAGCATAGACAGTTAGAAGAGCCAGTTACCCTGTACTTAAGTCGGCATTGTGCCTTTTGTATTTAATTCCGATGCAATTTATGTGTTTCGTCGTCAATAAGAAGGTCCAAGGGTTACAGTAAACCTGAAGTGAAGCATCGGAATCTAGAACTAGTGTCACCGGAATGGTTCAAAACATAGACAATAAGAAGAGCCGGTCTTCTTGTACTTAAGTCGGCATTGTGCCTTTTGTATTTAATTCCGATGCAATTTCTGTGTTTCGTCGTCAATAAGGTCCAAGGGATACAGTAAACCTGAAGTGAAGCATCAGAATCTACAACTAGTGTCGCAGGAATGGTTCAGATCATAGACAGTATGAACAGCCAGTCATCTTGTACTTAAGTCAGCACTGTACCTTTTGTATTTAATTCCGATGCAATTTCTGTGATTCGTCGTCAATAAGAAGGTCCAAGGGATACAGTAAACCTGAAGTGTAGCATCGGAATCCAAAACTGGTCTCACAGGAAATGTTCAAAGCATAGTCAGTAACAAGAGTCAGTCTTCTTGTACTTAAGTCGGCATTGTGCCTTTTGTATTTAAATCCGATGCTATTTCTGTGTATCGTCGTCAATAAGGAGGTCCAAGGGATACAGTAAACCTGAAGTGAAGCATCGGAATCTATAACTAGTGTCACAGGAATGATTCAAAACATAGACAGTAAGAAGAGCCACTCTCCTTGTACTTCAGTCGGCATTGTGCCTTTTGTATTTAATTCCGATGCAATTTCTGTGTTTCTTCGTCAATAAGAAGGTCTAAGGGATACAGTTACCATTTAGTGAAGCATCGGAATTTAAAACTGGTGTCACAGGAAATGTTCAAACATCGTCAGTAAGAAGAGTCAGTCTTCTTGTACTTATGTCGGCATTGTGCCTTTTGTATTTAATTCTGATGCATCTTCTGTGTTTCATCGTCAATAAGAAGGTCCAAGGGATACAGTAGACATATAGTGAAGCATCGAAATCTAATACTGGTCTCACAGGAAATGTTCAAGACATAGTCAGTAAGAAGAGTCAGTCTTCTTGTACGAAAGTCGGCATTGTGCCTTTTTTATTTAATTCCTATGCAATTTCTGTGTTTCGCCGTCAATAAGAAGGTCCAAGGGATACCGTAAACCTGAAGTGAGGCATCGGAATCAACAACTAGTGTCACAGGAATGGTTCAAATCATAGACAGTAAGAAGAGCCAGTCTTCTTATACTTACGTCAACATTGTGCTTTTTGTATTTAATTCCGATGCAATTTCTGTGTTTCGTTGTCAATAAGAAGGTCGAAGGGATACAGTAAACCTGAAGTGAAGCATCGGAATCTATAACTAGTGTCACAGGAATGGTTCAAAACATAGACAGTAAGAAGAGCCAGTATTCTTGTACCTAAGTCAGCATTGTGCATTTTGTATTTAATTCCGATGCAATTTCTGTGTTTCATCGTCGAAAAGAAAGTCCAAGGGATACATTAAACATTTATTGAAGCATCGGAACCTAAAACTGGTCTCACAGGAAATGTTCAAAACATAGTCAGTAAGAGAATCAGTCTTCTTGTACTTAAGTCGGCATTGTGCCTTTTGTATTTAATTCCGATGCAATTTCTGTGTTTCATCGTCAATAAGAAGGTCCAAGGGATACAGTAAACATATAGTGAAGCATCGGAATTTAATACTGGTCTCAAAAAAATTTTCAAAGCATAGTCAGTAAGAAGTGTCACTCTTCTTGTACTTAAGTCGGCATTGTACCTTTTTTATTTAATTCGCATGCAACTTCTGTATTTCATCGTCAATAAGAAGGTCCAAGGGATATAGTAGACATATAGTGAAGCATCGGAATCGAAAACTGGTCTCACAGAAAATTTTCAAAACATAGACAGTAAGAAGAGTCAGTCTTCTTGTATTTAAGTCGGCAATGTGCCTTTTGTATTTAATTCCGATGCAATTTCTTTGTTTCGTTGTCAATAAGAAGGTCCAAGGGATACTGTAAACCTGAAGTGAGTCATCGGAATCTATAACTAGTGTCACAGGAATGGTTCAAAACATAGACAGTAAGAAGAGCCAGTCCTCTTGTACTTAAGCCGGCATTGTGCCTTTTGTATTTAATTCCGATGCAATATCTGTGTAACATCGTCAGTAAGAATGTCCTAGGGATACAGTAAACATATAGTGAAGCATCGGAATTTAAAACTGGTCTCACAGTATATGTTCAAAACATAGTCAGTAAGAAGAGTCAGTCTTCTTATACTTAAGTCGGCATTGGGCCTTTTGTATTCAATTCCTATTCAATTTCTGTGTTTCGCCGTCAATAAGAAAGTACAAGGGATACAGTAAACCTGAAGTGAAGCATCGGAATCTATAACTAGTGTCACAGGAATTGTTCAAAACATAGACAGTAAGAAGAGCCAGTCTTCTTGTACTTAAGTCGGCATTGTGCCTTTTGTATTTAATTCCGATGCAATTTCTGTGTTTGGTCGTCAATAAGAAGGTCCAAGGGATACAGTAAACTTGAAGTGACGCATCGGAATCTATAACTAGTGCCACAGGAATGGTTCAAAACATAGACAGTAAGAAGAGCCAGTCTTCTTGTACTAAAGTCGGCATTGTGGCTTTTGTATATAATTCCGATGCAATTTCTGTGTTTCTTCGTCAATACGAAGGTCCAAGGGATACAGTAAACCTGAAGTGAAGCATCGGAATCTATAACTAGTGTCACAGGAATTATTCAAAACATAGACAGTAAGAAGAACCAGTCTTCTTGTCCTAAAGTCGGCATTGTGGCTTTTGTATTTAATTCAGATGCAATTTCTGTAATTCGCCGTCAATAAGAAGGTCCAAGGTATACAGTGAACCTGAAGTGAAGCATCGGAATCTATAACTAGTGTCACAGGAATGGTTTGAAACATAGACAATAAGATGAGCCAGTCTTCTTGTAGTTAAGCAGGCATTGTGGTTTTGTATTTATTCTGATGCAATTTCTGTGTTTCGTCGTCAATAAGAAGGTCCAAGGGAAACAGTAAGCCTGACGTGAAGCATCGGAATATATAAGTATTGTCACATGAATGGTTCAAAACATAGACACTAAGAAGAGCCAGTCTTCTTGTACTTAAGCCGGCATTGTGCCTTTTGTATTTAATTCCGATGCAATTTCTGTGTTTCGTCGTCAATAAGAAGGTCCAAGGGATACAGTAAACCTGAAGTGAAGCATCGGAATCTATAACTAGTGTCACAGGAATGGTTCAAAACATAGACAGTAAGAAGAGCCAGTATTCTTGTACTTAAGTCAGCATTGTGCATTTTGTATTTAATTCCGATTCAATATCTGTGTTTCATCGTCGATAAGAAGGTCCAAAGGGATACATTAAACATTTAGTGAAGCATCGGAACCTAAAACTGGTCTCACAGGAAATGTTCAAAACATAGTCAGTAAGAGAATCAGTCTTCTTGTACTTAAGTCGGCATTGTGCCTTTTGTATTTAATTCCGATGCAATATCTGTGTTTCATCGTCAATAAGAAGGTCCAAGGGATACAGTAAACATATAGTGAAGCATCGGAATTTAATACTGGTCTCACAAAAAATGTTCAAAGCATAGTCAGTTAGAAGTGTCACTCTTCTTGTACTTAAGTCGGCATTGTACCTTTTTTATTTAGTTCCCATGCAACTTCTGTATTTCACCGTCAATAAGAAGGTCCAAGGGATATAGTAGACATATAGTGAAGCATCGGAATCTAAAACTGGTCTCACAGAAAATTTTCAAAACATAGACAGTAAGAAAAGTCAGTCTTCTTGTATTTAAGTCGGCAATGTGCCTTTTGTATTTAATTCCGATGCAATTTCTTTGTTTCGTTGTCAATAAGAAGGTCCAAGGGATACTGTAAACCTGAAGTGAGTCATCGGAATCTATAACTAGTGTCACAGGAATGGTTCAAAACATAGACAGTAATAAGAGCCAGTCCTCTTGTACTTAAGCCGGCATTGTGCCTTTTGTATTTAATTCCGATGCAATATCTGTGTTACATCGTCAGTAAGAATGTCCAAGGGATACAGTAAACATATAGTGAAGCATCGGAATTTAAAACTGGTCTTACAGTATATGTTCAAAACATAGTCAGTAAGAAGAGTCAGTCTTCTTATACTTAAGTCGGCATTGTGCCTTTTGTATCTAATTAAGATACAATTTCTGTGTTTCGTCGTCAATAAGAAGGTCAAAGGGATACAGTAAACCTGAAGTGTAGCATCGGAATCTATAACTAGTGTCACAGGAATGGTTCAAATTATAGACAGTAAGAAGAGCCAGTCCTCTTGTATTTAAGATGGCATTGTGACTTTTTTTTAAATTCCGACCCAATTTCTGTGTTTAATCATCAATAAGAAGGTCCAAGGGATGCAGTCAACATATACTGAAGCATCGGAATCTACAACTGGTCCCACAGGAAGTGATCGGAACATAGTCAGTAGGAAGAGTCAGTCTTCTTATACTTAAGTCGGCATTGTGCTTTTGTATTTAATTCCGATGCAACATCTGTGTTTCATCAACAATAACAAGGGCCAAGGGATACAGTAGACATTTAGTGAAGCGTCGGAATCTAAAACAGGTCTCACAGGAAATGTTCAAACATAGTCAGTAAGAAGAGTCTGTCTTATTGTACTTAAGTCGGCATTGTGCCTGTTGTATTTAATTCCGATGCAATTTCTGTGTTTCGTCGTCAATAAGAAGGTCCAAGGGATACAGTAAACTTGAAGTGAGGCATCGGAATCCGTAACTAGAGTCACAGGAATGGTTCAAACATATACAGTACGAAGAGCCAGTCTTCTTGTACTTAAGTCGGCATTGTGACTTTTGTAATTAATTCCGATGCAATTTCTGTGATTCGTCGTCAATAAGAAGGTCCAAGGGATACAGTAAACCTGAAGTGAAGCATCGGAAACCAAAACTGGTCTCACAGGAAATGCTCAAAACATAGTCAGTAAGAAGAGTCAGTCTTCTTGTACTTAAGTCGGCATTGTGCCTTTTGTATTTAATTCCGATGCACTTTCTGTGTTTCGTCGTCAATAAGAAGGTCCAAGGGATACAGTGAACCTGAAGTGAATCATCGGAATCTATAACTAGTGTCACTGGAATGGTTCAAATCATAGACAGTAAGAAGAGCCAGTCTCCCTGTGCCAAAGTCGGCATTGTGCCTTTTGTATTTAATTGCGATGCAATTTATGTGTTTCGTCGTCAATAAGAAGGTCCAAGGGTTACAGAAAACCTGAAGTGAAGCATCGGAATATAACTAGTGTCACCGGAATGGTTCAAAACATACACAGTAAGAAGAGCCGGTCTTCTTGTACTTAAGTCGGCATTGTGCCTTTTGCATTTAATTCCGTTGCAATTTCTGTGTTTCGTCTTCAATAACAACGTCGAAGGGATACATTAAACCTGAAGTGAAGCATCGGAATCTATAACTAGTGTCGCAGGAATGGTTCGGATCATAGACAGTAGGAGGAGCCAGTCTTCTTGTACTTAAGTCAGCATTGTACCTTTTGTAATTTATTCCGATGCAATTTCTGTGATTCGTCGTCAATAAGAAGGTCTAAGGGATACAGCAAACCGGAAGTGAATCATCGGAATCCAAACCAGGTCTCACAGGAAATGTTCAAAACATAGTCAGTAAGAAGAGTCAGTCTTCTTGTACTTAAGTCGGCATTGTGCCTTTTGTATTTAATTCCGAAGCAATGTCTGTGTTTCGTCGCCAATAAGAAGGTCAAGGGATACAGTAAACCTGAAGTGAAGTATCGAAATTTATAACTAGTGTCACAGGAATGGTTCAAAACATGGACAGTAAGAAGAGCCACTCTCCTTGTACTTCAGTCGGCATTGTGCCTTTTGTATTTAATCCCGATGCAATTTCTGTGTTTCGTCGTCAATACGAAGGTCCAAGGGATACAGTAAACCTGAAGTGAAGCATCGGAATCTATAACTAGTGTCACAGGAATGGTTCAAATCATAGACACTAAGTAGAGCCAGTCTTCTTGTACTTAAGACGGCATTGTGCCTTTTGTATTTCATTCCGATGCAATTTCTGTGTTTAATGGTCAATAAGAAGGTCCAAGGGATACAGTAAACATATAGTGAAGCATCGGAATCTAAAACTGGTCTCACAGAAAATGTTCAAATCATAGTCAGTAAGAAGAGTCAGTCTTCTTGTACCTATGTCGGCATTGTGCCTTATAAATTTAATTCCGATGCAATTTCTGTGTTTCGTCGTCAATAAGAAGGAACAAGGAATACAGTAAACCTGAAGTGAAGCATCGGAATCTATAACTAGTGTCACAGGAATAGTTCAAAACATAGACAGTAAGATGAGAAAGTCTTCTTGTACTTAAGTCGGCATTGTGCCTTTTGTGTTAATTCCGATGCAATTTCTGTGTTTCGTCGTCAATAAGAAGGTCCAAGGAATACAGTAAACCTGAAGTGAAGCAACGGAATCAATAACTAGTATCACAGGAATGGTTCAAATCATAGACAGTAAGAAGAGCCAGTCTTCTTGTACTTAAGTCGGCACTGTGCCTTTTGTTTTGAATTCCGATGCAATTTCTGTTTTTCGTCGTCAATAAGAAGGTCCAAGGGATACAGTAAACCTGAAGTGAAGCATCGGAATCTATAACTAGTGTCACAGGAATGGTTCAAACAGAGACAGTAAGAAGAACCAGTCTTCTTGTACTAAAGTCGGCATTGTGGCTTTTGTATTTAATTCCAATGCAATTTCTGTAATTCGTCGTCAATAAGAAGGTCCAAGGGATGCAGTAAACCTGAAGTGAAGCATCGGAATCTATAACTAGTATCACAGGAATGGTTCAAAACATAGACAGTAAGAAGAGGCAGTCTTCTTGTACTTCAGTCGGCATTGTGCCTTTTGTATTTAATTTTGATGCAATTCCTGTCTTTCGTCGTCAATAAGAAGGACCAAGGGATACAGTAAACCTGAAGTGTAGCATCAGAATCTATAAATAGTGTCACAGGAATGGTTCAAAACATAGACAGTAAGAAGAGCCAGTCTTCTTGTACTTAAGTCGGCATTGTGCCTTTTGTATTTAATTCCGATGCAAATTCTGTGTTTCATCGTCAATAAGAAGGTCCAAGGGATACAGTAAACATATAGTGATGCATCGGAATGTAAAACTGTTCTCAAAGGAGATGTTCAAAGCATAGTCAATAAGAAGAGTCAGTCTTCATGTACTTAAGTCGGCATTGTGACTTTTGTATTTATTTCCGATGCAATTTCTGTGTTTCGTCGTCAATAAGAAGGTCCAAGGGATACAGTAAACCTAAAGTGAAACATCGGTATCCATAACTAGTGTCACAGGAATGGTTCAAATCATAGACAGTAAGAAGAGCCAGCCATCTTGTACTTAAGTCGGCATTGTGCCTTTTGTATTTAATTCCGATGCAATTTCTGTGTTTCGTCGTCAATAAGAAGGTCCAAGGGATGCAGTAAACCTGAAGTGAAGCATCGGAATCTATAACTAGTGTCACAGGAATGGTTCAAAACATGGACAGTAAGAAGAGCCACTCTCCTTGTACTTCAGTCGGCATTGTGCCATTTGTATTTAATCCCGATGCAATTTCTGTGTTTCGTCGTCAATACGAAGGTCCAAGGGATATAGTATACCTGAAGTGAATTTTCGGAATCTATAACTAGTGTCTCAGGAATGGTTCAAATCATCGACAGTAAGAAGAGCCAGTCTTCTTGTACTTAAGTCGGCATTGTACCTTTTGTATTTAATTCCGATGAAATTTCTGTGTTTCGTCGTCAATAAGAAGGTCCAAGGGATACAGAAAACTTGAAGTGAAGCATCGGAATCTATAACTAGTGTCACAGCAATGGTTCATAACATAGACAGTAAGAAGAGCCGGTCTTCTTGTACTTAATTCGGCATTGTACCTTTTGTATTTAATTCCGATGCAATTTCCGTGGTTCGTCGTTAATACGAAGGTCCAAGGGATATAGTAAACCTGAAGTGAAGCTTCTGAATCTATAACTAGTGTCTCAGGAATGGTTCAAATCATCGACAGTAAGAAGAGCCAGTCTTCTTGTACTTATGTCGGCATTGTGCCTTTTCTGTTTCATTCCGATGCAATTTTTGTGTTTCGTCGTCAATAAGAAGGATGAAGGGATACAGTAAACCTGAAGTGAAGCATCGTATTCTATAACTTGTGTCACAGGAATGGTTCAAAACATAGACAGTAAGAAAAGCCTGTCTTCCAGTACTTATGTCGCCATTGTGCCTTTTGTACTTAATTCCGTTGCAATTTCTGTGTTTCGTCGTCAATAAGAAGGTCCAAGGGAAACAGTAAACCTGAAGTGAAGCATCGGAATCTATAACTAGTGTCACAGGAATGGTTCAAACATAGACAGTAAGAGGAGTCTGTCTTCTTGTACTTAAGTCGGCATTGTGCATTTTGTATTTAATTCCGATGCAATTTCTGTGTTTCGTCGTCAATAAGAAGCATGAAGGGATACAGTAAACATGAAGTGAAGCATCGGAATCTATAACTAGTGTCACAGGAATGGTTCAAAGTATAGACAGTAAGAAGAGCCAGTCTTCCTGTAATTAAGTCGGCATTGTGCCTTTTGTATTTAATTCCGATGCTATTTCTGTGTTTCGTTGTCAATAAGAAGGTCCAAGGGATACAGTAAATCTGAAGTGAAGCATCGGAATCTATAACTAGGGTCAAAGGAATAGTTCAAAACATACCCAGTAAGAAGAGCCAATCTCCTTGTACGTAAGTCGGCATTGTGCCTTTTGTATTTTATTCCGATGCAATTTCTGTGTTTCGTCGTCAATAAGAAGGTCCGAGGGATACAGTAAACCTGAAGTAAAGCATCGGGATCTATAACTAGTGTCACAGGAACGGTTCAAAACATGGACAGTAAGAAGAGATAGTCTTCTTGTACTTAAGACGGCATTGTGCCTTTTGTATTTAATTCCGAAGCAATTTCTGTGTTTTGTCGTCAATAAGAAGGTCCAAGGCATACAGTGAACCTGAAGTGAATCATCGGAATCTATAACTATTGTCACAGGAATGGTTCAAAGCATAGACAGTAAGAAGAGCCAGTCTACTTGTACTTAAGTCGGCATTGTGCCTTTTGTATTTAATTCCGAAGCAATCTCTGTGTTTCGTCGTCAATAAGAAGGTCCAAGGGATACATTATACCTGAATTGAAGCATCGGAATCTATAACTAGTGTAACAGGAATAGTTCAAAACATAGACAGAAAGAAGAGCCACTCTTCTTGTTCTAAAGTCGGCATTGTGCCTTTTGTATTTAATTCCGATGCAATTTCTGTGTTTCATCGTCAATAAGAATGTCCAAGGGATAAGGTAAACATATAGGGAAGCATCGGAATTTAATACTGGTCTCACAGGAAATGTTCAATACGTAGTCAGCAAGAAGAGTGAGTCTTCTTGTACTTATGTCGGCATTGTGCCTTTTGTATTTCATTCCGATGCAATTTCTGTGTTTCTTCGTCAATAAGACGGTCCTAGGGATACAGTAAACCTGTAGTGAAGCATCGGGATCAATAACTAGTTTCACAGGAACGGTTAAAACATAGACAGTAAGAAGAGCTAGTCTTCTTGTACTTAAGACGGCATTGTGCCTTTTGTATTTATTTCCGATGCAATTTCTGTGTTTTGTCGTCAATAAGAAGTTCCAAGGAATACAGTAAACCTGAAGTGAAGCATCGGAATCTATAACTAGCGTCACAGGAATGGTTCAAAACATAGACAGTAAGAAGAGCCAGTCTTCTTGTACTTAAGTCGGCATTGTGCGTTTTGTATTTAATTCCGATGCAATTTCTGTGTTTCGTCGTCAATAAGAATGTTCAAGGGATACAGTAAACCTGAAGTGAAGCATCGGAATCTATAACTAGTGTCACAGGAATGGTTCAAAACATAGACAGTAAGAAGAGCCACTCTTCTTGTACTTAAGTCTGCATTGTGTCTTTTGTATTTAATTCCATTGCAATTTCTGTGTTTCATCGTCAATAAGAAGGTCCCAGGGATACAGTAAACATATAGTGAAGCATCGGAATTTAATACTTGTCTCACAGGAAATGTTAAAAGCATAGTCAGTAAGAAGAGTCAGTCTTCTTGTACTTAAGACGGCATGTGCCTTTTGTATTTAATTCCGATGCAACTTCTGTGTTTCATCGTCAATAAGAAGGTCCAAGGGACACAGTAGACATATAGTGAAACATCGGAATCTAAAACTGGTCTCACAGGAAATGTTCAAACATAGTTAGTAAGAAGAGTCAGTCTTCTTGTACTTAAGTCGGCATTGTGGCTTTTGTATTTAATTCCCATGCATGTTCTGTGTTTCGTCGTCAATAAGAAGGACCAAGGGATACAGTAAACCTGAAGTGAGGCATCGGAATCTATAACTAGTGTCACAGCAATGGTTCAAAACATAGACAGTAAGAAGAGCAAGTCTTCTTATACTTAAGTCGGCATTGTGCCTTTTGTATTTAATTCCGATGCAATTTCTGTGTTTCATCGTCAATAAGAAGGTCCAAGGGATACAGTAAACTTATAGTGAAGCATCGGAATCTAAAACTGGTCTCACAGCAAATGTTCAAAACATAGTCCGTAAGAAGAGCCAGTCTTTTTGTACTTAAGTCGGCATTGTGCCTTTTGTATTTTATTCCGATTCAATTTCTGCGTTTTGTCGTCAATAAGAAAGTCCACGGGATACAGTAAACCTGAAATGAAGCATGGGAATCTATAACTAGTGTCACCGGAATGATTCAAAACATAGACAGTAAGAAAAGCCAGTCTTCCTGTACTTGTCGGAATTGTGCCTTATGTATTTAATTCCGATGCAATTTCTGTGTTTCGTCGTCAATAAGAAGGTCCTAGGGTTACAGTAAACCTAAAGTGAAGCATCGGAATGTATAACTAGTGTCACAGGAATGGTTCAAAACATAGACAGTAAGGAGAGCCAGTCTTCTTGTACTTAAGTAGGCATTGTGGCTTTTGTATTTAATTCCGATGCCATTTCTGTGTTTCGTCGTCAATAAGAAGGTCCAAGGGATACAGTAAAACTGAAGTGAGGCATCCGAATCTATAACTAGTGTCACAGGAATGGTTCAAAACATAGACAGTAAGAAGAGCCGGTCTTCTTGTACTTAAGTCGGCATTGTGCTTTTTGTATTTAATTCCGATGCAAATTCTGTGTTTCGTCGTCAATAAGAAGGTCCAAGGGATACAATAAACTTATAGTGAAGCATCGGAATCTAAAACTGGTCTCACAGTAAATGTTCAAAGCATAGTCAGTAAGAAGAGTCAGTCTTCTTGTACTTAGGTAGGCATTGTGGCTTTTGTATTTAATTCCGATGCAAGTTCTGTGTTTCGTCGTCATTAAGAAGGTCCAAGGGATACAGTAAACCTGAAGTGAAGCATCGGAATCTATAACTAGTGTCACAGGAATGGTTCAAAACATAGACAGTAAGAAGAGTCAGTCTTCTTGTACTTAATTCGGCATTGTACCTTTTGTATTTAATTCCGATGCAATTTCTGTGTTTCGTCGTCAATACGAAGGTCCAAGGGATATAGTAAACCTGAAGTGAAGCTTCGGAATCTATAACTAGTGTCTCAGGAATGGTTCAAATCATCGACAGTAAGAAGAGCCAGTCTCCTTGTACTTAAGTCGGCATTGTACCTTTTGTATTTAATTTCGATGAAATTTTTGTGTTTCGTCGTCAATATGAAGGTCCAAGGGATACAGTAAACTTGAAGTGAAGCATCGGAATCTATAACTAGTGTCACAGGAATGGTTCAAAACATAGACAGTAAGAAGAGCCAGTCTTCTTGTACTGAAGTCGGCATTGTGCCTTTTGTATTTAATTCCGATGCAATTTCTGTGTTTCGTCGTCAATAAGAAGGTTCAACGGTTACAGTAAATCTGAAGTGAAGCATTGGAATCTATAACTAGTGGCACAGGAATGGTTCAAAACATAGACAGTAAGAAGAGCCAGCCTTCTTGTACATAAGTAGGCATTGTGGTTTTTGTATTTAATTCCGATGCAATTTCTGTGTTTTGTCGTCAATAAGAAGGTCCAAGGGATACAGTATACCTGATGTGAAGCATCGGAATCTATAACTAGTGTCACAGGAATGGTTCAAATTATAGACAGTAAGAGGAGCCAGTCTACTTGTACTTAAGTCGGCATTGTGCCTTTTGAATTTAATTCCGATGCAATTTCTGTGCTTCGTCGTCAATAAGAAGGTCCAAGGGATACAGTAAACTTGAAGTGAAGCATCGGAACCTATACCTAGTGTCACAGGAATAGTTCAAAACATAGACAGTAAGAAGAGCCAGTCGTCTTGTACTTAAGTTGGCTTTGTGCCTTTAGTATTTAATTCCGATGCAATATCTGTGTTTCGTCGTCAATACGAAGGTCCAAGGGATATAGTATACCTGAAGTGAATTTTCGGAATCTATAACTAGTGTCTCAGGAATGGTTCAAATCATCGACAGTAAGAAGAGCCAGTCTTCTTGTACTTAAGTCGGCATTGTACCTTTTGTATTTAATTCCGATGAAATTTTCGTGTTTCGTCGTCAATAAGAAGGTCCAAGGGATACAGAAAACTTGAAGTGAAGCATCGGAATCTATAACTAGTGTCACAGGAATGGTTCATAACATAGACAGTAAGAAGAGCCGGTCTTCTTGTACTTAATTCGGCATTGTACCTTTTGTATTTAATTCCGATGCAATTTCTGTGGTTCGTCGTTAATACGAAGGTCCAAGGGATATAGTAAACCTGAAGTGAAGCTTCTGAATCTATAACTAGTGTCTCAGGAATGGTTCAAATCATCGACAGTAAGAAGAGCCAGTCTTCTTGTACTTATGTCGGCATTGTGCCTTTTCTGTTTCATTCCGATGCAATTTTTGTGTTTCGTCGTCAATAAGAAGGATGAAGGGATACAGTAAACCTGAAGTGAAGCATCGTATTCTATAACTTGTGTCACAGGAATGGTTCAAAACATAGACAGTAAGAAAAGCCTGTCTTCCAGTACTTATGTCGCCATTGTGCCTTTTGTACTTAATTCCGTTGCAATTTCTGTGTTTCGTCGTCAATAAGAAGGTCCAAGGGAAACAGTAAACCTGAAGTGGAGCATCGGAATCTATAACTAGTGTCACAGGAATGGTTCAAACATAGACAGTAAGAGGAGTCTGTCTTCTTGTACTTAAGTCGGCATTGTGCATTTTGTATTTAATTCTGATGCAATTTCTGTGTTTCGTCGTCAATAAGAAGCATGAAGGGATACAGTAAACATGAAGTGAAGCATCGGAATCTATAACTAGTGTCACAGGAATGGTTCAAAGTATAGACAGTAAGAAGAGCCAGTCTTCCTGTAATTAAGTCGGCATTGTGCCTTTTGTATTTAATTCCGATGCTATTTCTGTGTTTCGTTGTCAATAAGAAGGTCCAAGGGATACAGTAAATCTGAAGTGAAGCATCGGAATCTATAACTAGGGTCAAAGGAATAGTTCAAAACATACCCAGTAAGAAGAGCCAATCTCCTTGTACGTAAGTCGGCATTGTGCCTTTTGTATTTAATTCCGAAGCAATCTCTGTGTGTCGTCGTCACTAAGAAGTTCCAAGGGATACAGTTTACCTGAAGTGAAGCATCGATATCTATAACTAGTGTCACAGGAATAGTTCAAAACATAGACAGAAAGAAGAGCCACTCTTCTTGTTCTTAAGTCGGCATTGTGCCTTTTGTATTTAATTCCGATGCAATTTCTGTGTTTCATCGTCAATAAGAAAGTCCAAGGGATAATGTAAACATTTAGGGAAGCACCGTAACTTAATACTGGTCTCACAGAAAATGTTCAAAACATAGTCAGTAAGAAGATTCAGTCTTCTTGTACTTAAGTCGGCATTGTGCCTTTTGTATTTAATTCCGATTCAATTTCTGTGTTTCGTCGTCAATAAGAATGTTCAAGGGATACAGTAAACCTGAAGTGAAGCATCGGAATCTATAACTAGTGTCACAGGAATGGTTCAAAACATAGACAGTAAGAAGAGCCACTCTTCTTGTACTTAAGTCTGCATTGTGTCTTTTGTATTTAATTCCATTGCAATTTCTGTGTTTCATCGTCAATAAGAAGGTCCCAGGGATACAGTAAACATATAGTGAAGCATCGGAATTTAATACTTGTCTCACAGGAAATGTTAAAAGCATAGTCAGTAAGAAGAGTCAGTCTTCTTGTACTTAAGTCGGCATGTGCCTTTTGTATTTAATTCCGATGCAACTTCTGTGTTTCATCGTCAATAAGAAGGTCCAAGGGACACAGTAGACATATAGTGAAACATCGGAATCTAAAACTGGTCTCACAGGAAATGTTCAAACATAGTTAGTAAGAAGAGTCAGTCTTCTTGTACTTAAGTCGGCATTGTGGCTTTTGTATTTAATTCCCATGCATGTTCTGTGTTTCGTCGTCAATAAGAAGGACCAAGGGATACAGTAAATCTGAAGTGAGGCATCGGAATCTATAACTAGTGTCACAGCAATGGTTCAAAACATAGACAGTAAGAAGAGCAAGTCTTCTTATACTTAAGTCGGCATTGTGCCTTTTGTATTTAATTCCGATGCAATTTCTGTGTTTCATCGTCAATAAGAAGGTCCAAGGGATACAGTAAACTTATAGTGAAGCATCGGAATCTAAAACTGGTCTCACAGCAAATGTTCAAAACATAGTCCGTAAGAAGAGCCAGTCTTTTTGTACTTAAGTCGGCATTGTGCCTTTTGTATTTTATTCCGATTCAATTTCTGCGTTTTGTCGTCAATAAGAAAGTCCACGGGATACAGTAAACCTGAAATGAAGCATGGGAATCTATAACTAGTGTCACCGGAATGATTCAAAACATAGACAGTAAGAAAAGCCAGTCTTCCTGTACTTGTCGGAATTGTGCCTTATGTATTTAATTCCGATGCAATTTCTGTGTTTCGTCGTCAATAAGAAGGTCCTAGGGTTACAGTAAACCTAAAGTGAAGCATCGGAATGTATAACTAGTGTCACAGGAATGGTTCAAAACATAGACAGTAAGGAGAGCCAGTCTTCTTGTACTTAAGTAGGCATTGTGGCTTTTGTATTTAATTCCGATGCCATTTCTGTGTTTCGTCGTCAATAAGAAGGTCCAAGGGATACAGTAAAACTGAAGTGAAGCATCGGAATCTATAACTAGTGTCACAGGAATGGTTCAAAACATAGACAGTAAGAAGAGTCAGTCTTCTTGTACTTAATTCGGCATTGTACCTTTTGTATTTAATTCCGATGCAATTTCTGTGTTTCGTCGTCAATACGAAGGTCCAAGGGATATAGTAAACCTGAAGTGAAGCTTCGGAATCTATAACTAGTGTCTCAGGAATGGTTCAAATCATCGACAGTAAGAAGAGCCAGTCTCCTTGTACTTAAGTCGGCATTGTACCTTTTGTATTTAATTTCGATGAAATTTTTGTGTTTCGTCGTCAATAAGAAGGTCCAAGGGATACAGTAAACTTGAAGTGAAGCATCGGAATCTATAACTAGTGTCACAGGAATGGTTCAAAACATAGACAGTAAGAAGAGCCAGTCTTCTTGTACTGAAGTCGGCATTGTGCCTTTTGTATTTAATTCCGATTCAATTACTGTGTTTCGTCGTCAATAAGAAGGTTCAACGGTTACAGTAAATCTGAAGTGAAGCATTGGAATCTATAACTAGTGGCACAGGAATGGTTCAAAACATAGACAGTAAGAAGAGCCAGCCTTCTTGTACATAAGTAGGTATTGTGGCTTTTGTATTTAATTCCGATGCAATTTCTGTGTTTTGTCGTCAATAAGAAGGTCCAAGGGATACAGTATACCTGAAGTGAAGCATCGGAATCTATAACTAGTGTCACAGGAATGGTTCAAATTATAGACAGTAAGAGGAGCCAGTCTACTTGTACTTAAGTCGGCATTGTGCCTTTTGAATTTAATTCCGATGCAATTTCTGTGCTTCGTCGTCAATAAGAAGGTCCAAGGGATACAGTAAACTTGAAGTGAAGCATCGGAACCTATATCTAGTGTCACAGGAATAGTTCAAAACATAGACAGTAAGAAGAGCCAGTCGTCTTGTACTTAAGTTGGCTTTGTGCCTTTAGTATTTAATTCCGATGCAATATCTGTGTTTCGTCGTCAATAAGAAGTTCCAAGGGATACGGCAAACTTGACGTGAAGCATCGGAATCTATAACAAGTGACACAGGATTGCTTCAAAACATAGACAGTTAGAAGAGATTGTCTTCTTGGACTTATGTCGGCATTGTGCCTTTTCTGTTTCATTCTGATGCAATTTTTGTGTTTCGTCGTCAATAAGAAGGATGAAGGGAAACAGTAAACCTGAAGTGAGGCATCGTATTATATAACTTGTGTCACAGGAATGGTTCAAAACATAGTCAGTAAGAAAAGCCTGTCTTCCAGTACTTAAGTCAGCATTGTGCCTTTTGAATTTAATTCCGATGCGAAATCTGTGTTTTGTCGTCAATAAGAAGGTCAAAGGGATACAGTAAACCTGAAGTGAAGCATCGAAATCTATATCTAGCGTCACAGGAATGGTTCAAATGTTAGACAGTAAGAAGAGCCAATCTTCTTGACTTATGTCGGCATTGTGCCTTTTGTATTTAATTCCGATGCGATTTCTGTGTTTCGTCGTCGATAAGAGGGTCCAAAGGATACAGTAAACCTGAAGTGAAGCATCGGAATCTGTAACTAGCGTCACAGGAATGGTTCTAAACATAGACAGTAAGAAGAGACAGTCTTCTTGTACTTATGTCGGCATTGTGCTTTTTGTATTTAATTTCGATGCAATTTCTGTGTTTCGTCGTCAATAAGAAGAATGAAGGGATACAGTAAACCTGAAGTGAAGCATCGGAATCTATAACTAGTGTCACAGGAATGGTTTAACATATAGACAGTAAGAAGAGCCAGTCTTCCTGTACTTAAGTCGGCATTGTGCCATTTGTATTTAATTCCGATGCTATTTCTGTGTTTCGTCGTCAATAAGAAGGTCCAAGGGATACAGTAAATCTGAAGTGAAGCATCGGAATCTATAACTAGGGTCAAAGGAATAGTTCTAAACATACCCAGTAAGAAGAGCCAATCTCCTTGTATGTAAGTCGGCATTGTGCCTTATGTATTTTATTCCGATGCAATTTCTGTGTTTCGTCGTCAATGAGAAGGTCCGAGGGATACAGTACACCTGAAGTGAAGCATCGGGACCTATAACTAGTGTCACAGGAACGGTTCAAAGCATAGACAGAAAGATGAGCCACTCTTCTTGTTCTTAAGTCGGCATTGTGCCTTTTGTATTTAATTCCGATGCAATTTCTGTGTTTCGTCGTCAATAGGAATGTCCAAGGGATACAGTAAACCTGAGGTGAAGCATTGGAATCCATAACTAGTGTCACAGGAATGGTTCAAAACATAGACAGTAAGAAGAGCAAGTCTTCTTGTACTTAAGTCGGCATTGTGCCTTTTGTATTTAATTTCGATGCAATTTCTGTGATTCGTCGTCAATAAGAAGGTCCAAGGGATACAGTAAACCTGAAGTGAAGCATCGAAATCTATATCTAGTGTCACAGGAATGGTTCAAATCTTAGACAGTAAGAAGAGCCAATCTTCTTGACTTATGTCGGCATTGTGCCTTTTGTATTTAATTCCGATGCAAATTCTGTGTTTCGTCGTCAATAAGAGGGTCCAAGGGATACAGTAAACCTGAAGTGAAGCATCGGAATCTGTAACTAGCGTCACAGGAATGGTTCTAAACATAGACAGTAAGAAGAGCAAGTCTTCTTGTACTTAAGTCGGCATTGTGCCTTTTGTATTTAATTTCGATGCAATTTCTGTGATTCGTCGTCAATAAGAAGGTCCAAGGGATACAGTAAACCTGAAGTGAAGCATCGGAATCTATAACAAGTGTCACAGGAATGGTTCAAAGCATAGACAGTAAGAAGACCCAGTCTTCTTGTACTTATGTCGGCATTGTGCTTTTTGTATTTAATTTCGATGCAATTTCTGTGTTTCGTCGTCAATAAGAAGGATGAAGGGATACAGTAAACCTGAAGTGAAGCATCGGAATCTATAACTAGTGTCACAGGAATGGTTTAAAATATAGACAGTAAGAAGAGCCAGTCTTCCTGTACTTAAGTCGGCATTGTGCCATTTGTATTTAATTCCGATGCTATTTCTGTGTTTCGTCGTCAATAAGAAGGTCCTAGGGATACAGTAAATCTGAAGTGAAGCATCGGAATCTATAACTAGGGTCAAAGGAATAGTTCTAAACATACCCAGTAAGAAGAGCCAATCTCCTTGTATGTAAGTCGGCATTGTGCCTTATGTATTTTATTCCGATGCAATTTCTGTGTTTCGTCGTCAATGAGAAGGTCCGAGGGATACAGTACACCTGAAGTGAAGCATCAGGATCTATAACTAGTGTCACAGGAACGGTCCAAAGCATAGACAGTAAGAAGAGCTAGTCTTCTTGTACTTAGGACGGCATTGTGCCTTTTGTATTTCATTCCGATGCAATGTCTGTGTTTTGTCGTCAATAAGAAGGTCCAAGGGATACAGTGAACCTGAAGTGAAGCATCGGAATCTATAACTAGCGTCACAGGAATGGTTCAAAACATAGACAGTAAGAAGAGCCAGTCCACTTGTACTTAAGTCGGCATTGTGCCTTTTGCATTTAATTCCGAAGCAATCGCTGTGTTTCGTCGTCAATAAGAAGGTCCAAGAGATACAGTATACCTGAAGTGAAGCATCGGAATCTATAAATAGTGTCACAGGAATAGTTCAAAACATAGACAGAAAGACGAGCCACTCTTCTTTTTCTTAAGTCGGCATTGTGCCTTTTGTATTTAATTCCGATGCAATTTCTGTGTTTCATCTTCAATAAGAAGGTCCAAGGGATACAGTAAACATATAGTGAAGCATCGGAATCTAAAACTGTTCTCACAGGAAATGTTCAAATCATAGTCAGGAAGAAGAGTCAGTCCGTTTATACTTAAGTCGG
Source organism: Schistocerca serialis cubense (assembly GCF_023864345.2). NCBI lineage: Eukaryota > Metazoa > Arthropoda > Insecta > Orthoptera > Acrididae > Schistocerca > Schistocerca serialis. The sequence continues at coordinate 179,756,998 of NC_064649.1, forward strand.
CATTGTGCCTTTTGCATTTAATTCCGATGAAATTACTGTGTTTCGTCATCAATAAGAAGGTCCAAGGGTTACAGTAATCCTGATGTGAAGCATCGGAATGAATAACTAGTGTCACAGGAATGGTTCAAAACATAGCCAGTCGGAAGAGCCAGTCTTCTTGTATGTAAGTCGGCATAATGCCTTTTGTATTTAATTCCGATGCAATTTCTGTGTTTCGTCGTCAATGAGATGGTCCAAGGGATACAGTAAACCTGAAGTGAAGCATCGGGATCTATAACTAGTGTCACAGGAATGGTTCAAAACATAGACAGTAAGTAGAGCCCTCTTGTTGTACTTAAGTCGGCATTGTACCTTTTGTATTTAATTCCGATGCAATTTCTGTGTTTCATCGTCAATAAGAAGGTCCAAGGGATACAGTAAACATATAGTGAAGCATCGGAATTTAATACTGGTCTCACAAGAAATGCTCAAATCACAGTCAGTAAGAAAAGTCAGTCTTCTTGTACTTAAGCTGGCATTGTGCCTTTTGCACTTAATTCCGATGCAACTTCTGTGTTTCATCGTCAATAAGAAGGTCCAAGGGATACAGAAGACATATAGTGAATCATCGGAATCTGAAACTGGTCTCACAGGAAATGTTCAAATCATACTCAGTAAGAAGAGTCAGTCTTCTTGTACTTAAGTCGGCATTGTGCCTTTTGTATTTAATTCCGATGCATGTTCTGTGTTTCGTCGTCAATAAGAAGGGCCAAGGGATACAGTAAACCTGAAGTGAGGCATCGGAATCTATAACTAGTGTCACAGGAATGGTCCAAAACATAGATAATAAGAAGAGCCAGTCGTCTTGTACTTAAGGCGGCAATGTACAATTTGTATTTAATTCCGATGCAATTTCTGTATTTCATCGCGTATAAGAAGGTCCAAGGGATACAGTAAACATATAGTAAAGCATCGGAATCTAAAACTGCTCTCACAGGAAATGTTCAAATCATAGTCAGTAAGAAGAGTCAGTCTTTTTATACTTAAGTCGGCATTGTGCCTTTTGTATTTAATGTGAAGCATCGGAATGTATAACTAGTGTCACAGAAATGGTTCAGAACATAGACAGTAAGAAGAGACAGTCTTCCTGTACTTAAGTCGGCATTGTGCCATTTGTATTTAATTCTGATGCAATATATGCGTTTCGTCGTCAATAAGAAGGTCCAAGGGTTACAGTAAACCTGAAGTGAAGCATCGGAAGCTATAACTAGTGTCACAGGAAATGCTCAAAACATAGACAGTAAGAAGGGCCCGCCTTCTTGTGCCTAAGTGGGCATTGTGCCTTTTGTATTTAATTCCGATGCAATTTCTTAGTTTCATCATCAATAAGAAGCTGCAAGGGAAACAGTAAACCTGAAGTGAAGCATCGGAATCTGTAACTAGTGTCACAGGTATGGTTCAAAACATAGACAGTAAGAAGAGCCGGTCTTCTTGTACTTAAGTCGGCATTGTGCCTTTTGTATTTAATTCCGATGCAATTTCTGTGTTTTATCGTCAATAAGAAGGTATAAGGGATACAGTAAACAAATAGTGAAGCATCGGAATTTGATACTGGTCTCACAGGAAATGTTCAAAACATAGTCAGTAAGAAGAGTCAGTCCTCTTGTACTTAAGTCGTCATTGTGCCTTTTGTATTTAATTCCGATGCAATTTCGGTGTTTCATCGTCAATAAGGTTGTCCAAGGGATACAGTAAACATATAGTGAGGCATCGGAATCTAAAACTGGACACACGGTAAATGTTCAACACATAGTCAGAAAGAAGAGTCAGTCTTCTTGTACTTAAGTCGGCATTGTGCCATTTGTATTTAATTCCGATTTTATTTCTGTGTTTCGCCGTCAATAAGAAAGTCCAAGGGATACAGTAAACCTGAAGTGAAGCATCGGAATCTATAACTAGTGTCACCGGAATGGTTCAAATCATAGACAGTAAGAGAAGCCTGTCTTCCTGTACTTGTCGGCATTGTGCCTTTTTATTTATTTCCGATGCAATTTCTGTGTTACGTCGTCAATAAGAAGGTCCAAGGGATACAGTAAACCTGAAGTGAAGCATCGGAAACAATAACTAGTGTCACAAGAATGGTTCAAATCATAGACAGTAAGAAGAGCCAGTCTTCTTGTACTTAAGTCGGCATTGTGCCTTTTGTATTTAATTCCGATACAATTTCTGTGTTTCGTCGTCAATAAGAAGGTCCAAGGGATACAGCAAACCTGAAGTGAAGCATCGGAATCTGTAACTAGTGTCACAGGAATGGTTCTAAACATAGACAGTAAGAAGAGCCAGTCTTATTGTACTTAAGTCGGCATTGTGGTATTTGTATTTAATTCCGATGCAATTTATGTGTTTCGTCGTCAATAAGAAGGTCCAAGGGATACACTAAACCTGAAGTGAAGCATCGGAATCAATAACTAGTGTCACTGGAATGGTTCAAATCATAGACAGTAAGTAGAGCAGGTCTTCTTGTACTTAAGCCGGCATTGTGCCTTTTGTATTTAATTCCGATGCATTTTCTGTGTTTCGTCGTCAATAAGAAGGTCCAAGGGATACAGTAAACCTGAAGTGAAGCATCGGGATCTATAACTAGTGTCACAGGAATGGTTCTAAACATAGACATTAAGAAGAGCCACTCTTCTTGTACTTAAGTCTGCATTGTGCTTTTTGTATTTAATTCCGATGCAATTTCTGTGTTTCATTGTCAATAAGAAGGTCAAGGGATACAGTTAACATATAGTGAAGCATCGGAATCTAAAACTGGTCTCACAGGATATGTTCAAAGCATAGTCAGTAAGAAGAGTCAGTCTTCTTGTACTTTTGTCGGCATTGTGCCTTTTGTATTTAATTCCGATGCAACTTCTGTGTTTCATCGTCAATAAGAAGGTCCAAGGGATATAGTAGACATATAGTGAAGCATCGGAATCTAAAACTGGTCTCACAGGAAATGTTCAAAACATAGTCGTAAGAAGAGTCAGTCTTCTTGTACTTAAGTCGGCATTGTGCCTTTTGTATTTAATTCCTATGCAATTTCTCTGTTTCGTCGTCAATAAGAAGGTCCAAGGGATACAGTAAACCTGAAGTCGGGCACTGGAATCTATAACTAGTGTCACAGGAATGGTTCAAATCATAGACAGTAAGAAGAGCTAGTTTTCTTGTACTTAAGACGGCATTGTGCCTTTTGTATTTAATTCCCCTGCAATTTCTGTGTTTCGTCGTCAATAAGAAGGTCCAAAGGATACAGTAAATCTGAAGTGAAGCATCGGAATCTATAACTAGTGTCACAGGAAAGGTTGTCAACATAGTAAGAAGAGCCAGTCTTCTTGTACTTAAGTCGGCATTGTGCCTTTTGTATTTAATTCCGATGCAATTTCTGTGTTTCGTCGTCAATAAGGTCCAAGGGATACAGTAAACCTGAAGTGAAGCATCAGAATCTACAACTAGTGTCGCAGGAATGGTTCAGATCATAGACAGTATGAACAGCCAGTCATCTTGTACTTAAGTCAGCACTGTACCTTTTGTATTTAATTCCGATGCAATTTCTGTGATTCGTCGTCAATAAGAAGGTCCAAGGGATACAGTAAACCTGAAGTGTAGCATCGGAATCCAAAACTGGTCTCACAGGAAATGTTCAAAGCATAGTCAGTAACAAGAGTCAGTCTTCTTGTACTTAAGTCGGCATTGTGCCTTTTGTATTTAAATCCGATGCTATTTCTGAGTATCGTCGTCAATAAGAAGGTCCAAGGGATACAGTAAACCTGAAGTGAAGCATCGGAATCTATAACTAGTGTCACAGGAATGATTCAAAACATAGACAGTAAGAAGAGCCACTCTCCTTGTACTTCAGTCGGCATTGTGCCTTTTGTATTTAATTCCGATGCAATTTCTGTGTTTCTTCGTCAATAAGAAGGTCTAAGGGATACAGTTACCATTTAGTGAAGCATCGGAATTTAAAACTGGTGTCACAGGAAATGTTCAAACATCGTCAGTAAGAAGAGTCAGTCTTCTTGTACTTATGTCGGCATTGTGCCTTTTGTATTTAATTCTGATGCATCTTCTGTGTTTCATCGTCAATAAGAAGGTCCAAGGGATACAGTAGACATATAGTGAAGCATCGAAATCTAATACTGGTCTCACAGGAAATGTTCAAGACATAGTCAGTAAGAAGAGTCAGTCTTCTTGTACGAAAGTCGGCATTGTGCCTTTTTTATTTAATTCCTATGCAATTTCTGTGTTTCGTCGTCAATAAGAAGGTCCAAGGGATACCGTAAACCTGAAGTGAGGCATCGGAATCAACAACTAGTGTCACAGGAATGGTTCAAATCATAGACAGTAAGAAGAGCCAGTCTTCTTATACTTACGTCAACATTGTGCTTTTTGTATTTAATTCCGATGCAATTTCTGTGTTTCGTTGTCAATAAGAAGGTCGAAGGGATACAGTAAACCTGAAGTGAAGCATCGGAATCTATAACTAGTGTCACAGGAATGGTTCAAAACATAGACAGTAAGAAGAGCCAGTATTCTTGTACCTAAGTCAGCATTGTGCATTTTGTATTTAATTCCGATGCAATTTCTGTGTTTCATCGTCGAAAAGAAAGTCCAAGGGATACATTAAACATTTATTGAAGCATCGGAACCTAAAACTGGTCTCACAGGAAATGTTCAAAACATAGTCAGTAAGAGAATCAGTCTTCTTGTACTTAAGTCGCCATTGTGCCTTTTGTATTTAATTCCGATGCAATTTCTGTGTTTCATCGTCAATAAGAAGGTCCAAGGGATACAGTAAACATATAGTGAAGCATCGGAATTTAATACTGGTCTCAAAAAAATTTTCAAAGCATAGTCAGTAAGAAGTGTCACTCTTCTTGTACTTAAGTCGGCATTGTACCTTTTTTATTTTATTCGCATGCAACTTCTGTATTTCATCGTCAATAAGAAGGTCCAAGGGATATAGTAGACATATAGTGAAGCATCGGAATCGAAAACTGGTCTCACAGAAAATTTTCAAAACATAGACAGTAAGAAGAGTCAGTCTTCTTGTATTTAAGTCGGCAATGTGCCTTTTGTATTTAATTCCGATGCAATTTCTTTGTTTCGTTGTCAATAAGAAGGTCCAAGGGATACTGTAAACCTGAAGTGAGTCATCGGAATCTATAACTAGTGTCACAGGAATGGTTCAAAACATAGACAGTAAGAAGAGCCAGTCCTCTTGTACTTAAGCCGGCATTGTGCCTTTTGTATTTAATTCCGATGCAATATCTGTGTTACATCGTCAGTAAGAATGTCCTAGGGATACAGTAAACATATAGTGAAGCATCGGAATTTAAAACTGGTCTCACAGTATATGTTCAAAACATAGTCAGTAAGAAGAGTCAGTCTTCTTATACTTAAGTCGGCATTGGGCCTTTTGTATTCAATTCCTATTCAATTTCTGTGTTTCGCCGTCAATAAGAAAGTACAAGGGATACAGTAAACCTGAAGTGAAGCATCGGAATCTATAACTAGTGTCACAGGAATTGTTCAAAACATAGACAGTAAGAAGAGCCAGTCTTCTTGTACTTAAGTCGGCATTGTGCCTTTTGTATTTAATTCCGATGCAATTTCTGTGTTTGGTCGTCAATAAGAAGGTCCAAGGGATACAGTAAACTTGAAGTGACGCATCGGAATCTATAACTAGTGCCACAGGAATGGTTCAAAACATAGACAGTAAGAAGAGCCAGTCTTCTTGTACTAAAGTCGGCATTGTGGCTTTTGTATATAATTCCGATGCAATTTCTGTGTTTCTTCGTCAATACGAAGGTCCAAGGGATACAGTAAACCTGAAGTGAAGCATCGGAATCTATAACTAGTGTCACAGGAATTATTCAAAATATAGACAGTAAGAAGAACCAGTCTTCTTGTCCTAAAGTCATCATTGTGGCTTTTGTATTTAATTCAGATGCAATTTCTGTAATTCGCCGTCAATAAGAAGGTCCAAGGTATACAGTAAACCTGAAGTGAAGCATCGGAATCCATAACTAGTGTCACAGGAATGGTTCAAATCATAGACAGTAAGAAGAGCCAGTCTTCTTGAACTTAAGTCGGCATTGTGCCTTTTGTATTTAATTCCGATGCAATTTCTGTGTTTCGTCGTCTATAAGAAGGTGCAAGGGATGCAGTAAACCTGAAGTGAAGCATCGGAATCTATAACTAGTGTCACAGGAATGGTTTGAAACATAGACAATAAGATGAGCCAGTCTTCTTGTAGTTAAGCAGGCATTGTGGTTTTGTATTTATTCTGATGCAATTTCTGTGTTTCGTCGTCAATAAGAAGGTCCAAGGGAAACAGTAAGCCTGACGTGAAGCATCGGAATATATAAGTATTGTCACATGAATGGTTCAAAACATAGACACTAAGAAGAGCCAGTCTTCTTGTACTTAAGCCGGCATTGTGCCTTTTGTATTTAATTCCGATGCAATTTCTGTGTTTCGTCGTCAATAAGAAGGTCCAAGGGATACAGTAAACCTGAAGTGAAGCATCGGAATCTATAACTAGTGTCACAGGAATGGTTCAAAACATAGACAGTAAGAAGAGCCAGTATTCTTGTACTTAAGTCAGCATTGTGCATTTTGTATTTAATTCCGATGCAATTTCTGTGTTTCATCGTCGATAAGAAGGTCCAAAGGGATACATTAAACATTTAGTGAAGCATCGGAACCTAAAACTGGTCTCACAGGAAATGTTCAAAACATAGTCAGTAAGAGAATCAGTCTTCTTGTACTTAAGTCGGCATTGTGCCTTTTGTATTTAATTCCGATGCAATTTCTGTGTTTCATCGTCAATAAGAAGGTCCAAGGGATACAGTAAACATATAGTGAAGCATCGGAATTTAATACTGGTCTCACAAAAAATGTTCAAAGCATAGTCAGTTAGAAGTGTCACTCTTCTTGTACTTAAGTCGGCATTGTACCTTTTTTATTTAGTTCCCATGCAACTTCTGTATTTCACCGTCAATAAGAAGGTCCAAGGGATATAGTAGACATATAGTGAAGCATCGGAATCTAAAACTGGTCTCACAGAAAATTTTCAAAACATAGACAGTAAGAAAAGTCAGTCTTCTTGTATTTAAGTCGGCAATGTGCCTTTTGTATTTAATTCCGATGCAATTTCTTTGTTTCGTTGTCAATAAGAAGGTCCAAGGGATACTGTAAACCTGAAGTGAGTCATCGGAATCTATAACTAGTGTCACAGGAATGGTTCAAAACATAGACAGTAATAAGAGCCAGTCCTCTTGTACTTAAGCCGGCATTGTGCCTTTTGTATTTAATTCCGATGCAATATCTGTGTTACATCGTCAGTAAGAATGTCCAAGGGATACAGTAAACATATAGTGAAGCATCGGAATTTAAAACTGGTCTTACAGTATATGTTCAAAACATAGTCAGTAAGAAGAGTCAGTCTTCTTATACTTAAGTCGGCATTGTGCCTTTTGTATCTAATTAAGATACAATTTCTGTGTTTCGTCGTCAATAAGAAGGTCAAAGGGATACAGTAAACTTGAAGTGTAGCATCGGAATCTATAACTAGTGTCACAGGAATGGTTCAAATTATAGACAGTAAGAAGAGCCAGTCCTCTTGTATTTAAGATGGCATTGTGACTTTTTTTTAAATTCCGACCCAATTTCTGTGTTTAATCATCAATAAGAAGGTCCAAGGGATGCAGTCAACATATAGTGAAGCATCGGAATCTACAACTGGTCCCACAGGAAGTGATCGGAACATAGTCAGTAGGAAGAGTCAGTCTTCTTATACTTAAGTCGGCATTGTGCTTTTGTATTTAATTCCGATGCAACATCTGTGTTTCATCAACAATAACAAGGTCCAAGGGATACAGTAGACATTTAGTGAAGCGTCGGAATCTAAAACAGGTCTCACAGGAAATGTTCAAACATAGTCAGTAAGAAGAGTCTGTCTTATTGTACTTAAGTCGGCATTGTGCCTGTTGTATTTAATTCCGATGCAATTTCTGTGTTTCGTCGTCAATAAGAAGGTCCAAGGGATACAGTAAACTTGAAGTGAGGCATCGGAATCCGTAACTAGAGTCACAGGAATGGTTCAAACATATACAGTACGAAGAGCCAGTCTTCTTGTACTTAAGTCGGCATTGTGACTTTTGTATTTAATTCCGATGCAATTTCTGTGATTCGTCGTCAATAAGAAGGTCCAAGGGATACAGTAAACCTGAAGTGAAGCATCGGAAACCAAAACTGGTCTCACAGGAAATGCTCAAAACATAGTCAGTAAGAAGAGTCAGTCTACTTGTACTTAAGTCGGCATTGTGCCTTTTGTATTTAATTCCGATGCACTTTCTGTGTTTCGTCGTCAATAAGAAGGTCCAAGGGATACAGTAAACCTGAAGTGAATCATCGGAATCTATAACTAGTGTCACTGGAATGGTTCAAATCATAGACAGTAAGAAGAGCCAGTCTCCCTGTGCCAAAGTCGGCATTGTGCCTTTTGTATTTAATTCCGATGCAATTTATGTGTTTCGTCGTCAATAAGAAGGTCCAAGGGTTACAGAAAACCTGAAGTGAAGCATCGGAATATAACTAGTGTCACCGGAATGGTTCAAAACATACACAGTAAGAAGAGCCGGTCTTCTTGTACTTAAGTCGGCATTGTGCCTTTTGCATTTAATTCCGTTGCAATTTCTGTGTTTCGTCTTCAATAACAACGTCGAAGGGATACACTAAACCTGAAGTGAAGCATCGGAATCTATAACTAGTGTCGCAGGAATGGTTCGGATCATAGACAGTAGGAGGAGCCAGTCTTCTTGTACTTAAGTCAGCATTGTACCTTTTGTAATTTATTCCGATGCATATTCTGTGATTCGTCGTCAATAAGAAGGTCTAAGGGATACAGCAAACCGGAAGTGAATCATCGGAATCCAAAACAGGTCTCACAGGAAATGTTCAAAACATAGTCAGTAAGAAGAGTCAGTCTTCTTGTACTTAAGTCGGCATTGTGCCTTTTGTATTTAATTCCGAAGCAATGTCTGTGTTTCGTCGTCAATAAGAAGGTCAAGGGATACAGTAAACCTGAAGTGAAGTATCGAAATTTATAACTAGTGTCACAGGAATGGTTCAAAACATGGACAGTAAGAAGAGCCACTCTCCTTGTACTTCAGTCGGCATTGTGCCTTTTGTATTTAATCCCGATGCAATTTCTGTGTTTCGTCGTCAATACGAAGGTCCAAGGGATACAGTAAACCTGAAGTGAAGCATCGGAATCTATAACTAGTGTCACAGGAATGGTTCAAATCATAGACACTAAGAAGAGCCAGTCTTCTTGTACTTAAGACGGCATTGTGCCTTTTGTATTTCATTCCGATGCAATTTCTGTGTTTAATGGTCAATAAGAAGGTCCAAGGGATACAGTAAACATATAGTGAAGCATCGGAATCTAAAACTGGTCTCACAGAAAATGTTCAAATCATAGTCAGTAAGAAGAGTCAGTCTTCTTGTACCTATGTCGGCATTGTGCCTTATAAATTTAATTCCGATGCAATTTCTGTGTTTCGTCGTCAATAAGAAGGAACAAGGAATACAGTAAACCTGAAGTGAAGCATCGGAATCTATAACTAGTGTCACAGGAATAGTTCAAAACATAGACAGTAAGATGAGAAAGTCTTCTTGTACTTAAGTCGGCATTGTGCCTTTTGTGTTAATTCCGATGCAATTTCTGTGTTTCGTCGTCAATAAGAAGGTCCAAGGAATACAGTAAACCTGAAGTGAAGCAACGGAATCAATAACTAGTATCACAGGAATGGTTCAAATCATAGACAGTAAGAAGAGCCAGTCTTCTTGTACTTAAGTCGGCACTGTGCCTTTTGTTTTTAATTCCGATGCAATTTCTGTTTTTCGTCGTCAATAAGAAGGTCCAAGGGATACAGTAAACCTGAAGTGAAGCATCGGAATCTATAACTAGTGTCACAGGAATGGTTCAAACAGAGACAGTAAGAAGAGGCAGTCTTCTTGTACTTCAGTCGGCATTGTGCCTTTTGTATTTAATTTTGATGCAATTCCTGTCTTTCGTCGTCAATAAGAAGGACCAAGGGATACAGTAAACCTGAAGTGTAGCATCAGAATCTATAAATAGAGTCACAGGAATGGTTCAAAACATAGACAGTAAGAAGAGCCAGTCTTCTTGTACTTAAGTCGGCATTGTGCCTTTTGTATTTAATTCCGATGCAAATTCTGTGTTTCATCGTCAATAAGAAGGTCCAAGGGATACAGTAAACATATAGTGATGCATCGGAATGTAAAACTGTTCTCAAAGGAGATGTTCAAAGCATAGTCAATAAGAAGAGTCAGTCTTCATGTACTTAAGTCGGCATTGTGACTTTTGTATTTATTTCCGATGCAATTTCTGTGTTTCGTCGTCAATAAGAAGGTCCAAGGGATACAGTAAACCTAAAGTGAAACATCGGTATCCATAACTAGTGTCACAGGAATGGTTCAAATCATAGACAGTAAGAAGAGCCAGCCATCTTGTACTTAAGTCGGCATTGTGCCTTTTGTATTTAATTCCGATGCAATTTCTGTGTTTCGTCGTCAATAAGAAGGTCCAACGGATGCAGTAAACCTGAAGTGAAGCATCGGAATCTATAACTAGTGTCACAGGAATGGTTCAAATCATAAACAGTAAGAAGAGCCAGTCTTCTTGTACTTACGCCGGCATTGTGGCTTTTGTAATTATTCCGATGCAATTTCTGTGTTTCATTGTCAATAAGAAGGTCCAAATGCAACAGTAAACCTGACGTGAAGCATCGAAATATATAAGTATTGTCACAGGAATGGTTCAAAACATAGACACTAAGAAGAGCCAGTCTTCTTGTACTTAAGCCGGCATTCTGCCATTTGTATTTAAATCCGATGCAATTTCTGTGTTTCATCGTCAATAAGAAGGTCCAAGGGATACAGTAAACGTTTAGTGAAGCATCGGAATCTATAACTGGTCTCACAGGAAATGTTCAAAACATAGTCAGTAAGAAGAATCAGTCTTCTTGTACTTAAGTCGGCATTGTGCCTTTTGCATTTAATTCCGATGCAATTTCTGTGTTTCATCGTCAATAAGAAGGTCCAAGGGATACAGTAAACATATAGTGAAGCATCGGAATCTAAAACTGGTCTGACAGGAAATGTTCAAAACATAGTCAGTAAGAAGAGTCAGTCTTCTTGTACTTAAGTCGGCATTGTGCCTTTTGTATTTCATTCCGATGCAATTTCTGTGTTTCATCGTCAATAAGAAGGTCCAAGGGATACAGTAAACATATAGTGAAGCATCGGAAGTTAATACTGGTCTCACAAAACATGTTCAAAACATAGTCAGTAAGAAGAGTCACTCTTCTTGTGCTTAAGTCGGCATTGTGCCTTTTTTATTTAATTCCCATGCAACTTCTGTGTTTCATCGTCAATAAGAAGGTCCAAGGGATACAGTAGACGAATAGAGAAGCATCGGAATGTAAAACTGGTCTCACAACAAATGTTCAAAACATAGACAGTAAGAAGAGTCAGTCTTCTTGTATTTAAGTCGGCACTGTGCCTTTTGTATTTAATTCCGATGCAATTTCTTTGTTTCGTCGTCAATAAGAAGGTCCAAGGGATACTGTAAACCTGAAGTGAGTCATCGGAATCTATAACTAGTGTCACAGGAATGGTTCACAACATAGACAGTAAGAAGAGCCAGTCCTCTTGTACTTAAGCCGGCATTGTGCCTTTTGTATTTAATTCCGATGCAATTTCTGTGTTTCATCGTAAACAAGAATGTCCAAGGGATACAGTAAACATATAGTGAAGCATAGGAATCTTAAACTGGTCTCACAGTGTATGTTCCAAACATAGTCAGTAAGAAGAGTCAGTCTTCTTGTACTTAAGTCGGCATTGTGCCTTTTGTATTTAATTCCGATTCAATTTCTGTGTTTCGTCGTCAATAAGAAAGTACAAGGGATACAGTAAACCTGAAGTGAAGCATCGGAATCTATAACTAGTGTCACCGGAATGGTTCAAAACATAGACAGTAAGAAAATCCAGTCTTCCTGTACTTGTCGGCATTGTGCCTTTTGTATTTAATTCCGATGCAATTTCTGTGTTTCGTCGTCAATAAGAAGGTCCAAGGGATACAGTAAACCTGAAGTGAAGCATCGCAATTTAAAACTGGTCTCACAAGAAATGTTCAAAGCATAGTCAGTAAGAAGAGTCAGTCTTCTTGTACTTATGTCAGCATTGTGCCTTTTGTATTTAATTCCGATGCAATTTCTGTGTTTCATCGCCAATAAGAAGGACCAAGGGATACAGTAGACATTAAGTGAAGCATCGGAATCTAAAACTGGACTCACAGAAAATGTTTAAAACATAGTCAGTAAGAAGAGTCAGTCTTCTTGTACCTATGTCAGCATTGTGCCTTATAAATTTAATTCCGATGCAATTTCTGTGTTTCGTCGTCAATAAGAAGGAACAAGGAATACAGTAAACCTGAAGTGAAGCATCGGAATCTATAACTAGTGTCACAGGAATAGTTCAAACCATAGACACTAAGATGAGAAAGTCTTCTTGTACTTAAGTCGGCATTGTGCCTTTTGTGTTAATTCCGATGCAATTTCTGTGTTTCGTCGTCAATAAGAAGGTCCAAGGAATACAGTAAACCTGAAGTGAAGCAACGGAATCAATAACTAGTGTCACAGGAATGGTTCAAATCATAGACAGTAAGAAGAGCCAGTCTTCTTGTACTTAAGTCGGCACTGTGCCTTTTGTATTTAATTCCGATGCAATTTCTGTGTTTCGTCGTCAATAAGAAGGTCCAAGGGATACAGTAAACCTGAAGTGAAGCATCGGAATCTATAACTAGTGTCACAGGAATGGTTCAAACAGAGACAGTAAGAAGAACCAGGCTTCTTGTACTAAAGTCGGCATTGTGGCTTTTGTATTTAATTCCAATGCAATTTCCGTAATTCGTCGTCAATAAGAAGGTCCAAGGGATGCAGTAAACCTGAAGTGAAGCATCGGAATCTATAACTAGTATCACAGGAATGGTTCAAAACATAGACAGTAAGAAGAGGCAGTCTTCTTGTACTTAAGTCGGCATTGTGCCTTTTGTATTTAATTTTGATGCAATTCCTGTCTTTCGTCGTCAATAAGAAGGACCAAGGGATACAGTAAACCTGAAGTGTAGCATCGGAATCTATAACTAGTGTCACAGGAATGGTTCAAAACATAGACAGTAAGAAGAGCCAGTCTTCTTGTACTTAAGTCGGCATTGTGCCTTTTGTATTTAATTCCGATGCAAATTCTGTGTTTCATCGTCAATAAGAAGGTCCAAGGGATACAGTAAACATATAGTGATGCATCGGAATATAAAACTGTTCTCAAAGGAGATGTTCAAAGCATAGTCAGTAAGAAGAGTCAGTCTTCTTGTACTTAAGTCGGCATTGTGCCTTTTGTATTTAATTCCGATGCAATTTCTGTGTTTCGTCGTCAATAAGAAGGTCCAAGGGATGCAGTAAACCTGAAGTGAAGCATCGGAATCTATAACTAGTGTCACAGGAATGGTTCAAAACATAAACAGTAAGAAGAGCCAGTCTTCTTGTACTTAAGCCGGCATTGTGGCTTTTGTAATTATTCCGATGCAATTTCTGTGTTTCGTCGTCAATAAGAAGGTCCAAATGCAACAGTAAACCTGACGTGAAGCATCGAAATATATAAGTATTGTCTCAGGAATGGTTCAAAACATAGACACTAAGAAGAGCCAGTCTTCTTGTACTTAAGCCGGCATTGTGCCAATTGTATTTAAATCCGATGCAATTTCTGTGTTTCATCGTCAATAAGAAGGTCCAAGGGATACAGTAAACGTTTAGTGAAGCATCGGAATCTCTAACTGGTCTCACAGGAAATGTTCAAAACATAGTCAGTAAGAAGAATCAGTCTTCATGTACATGAGTCGGCATTGTGCCTTTTGCATTTAATTCCGATGCAATTTCTGTGTTTCATCGTCAATAAGAAGGTCCAAGGGATACAGTAAACATATAGTGAAGCATCGGAATCTAAATAGGTCTGACAGGATATGTTCAAAACATAGTCAGTAAGAAGAGTCAGTCATCTTGTACTTAAGTCGGCATTGTGCCTTTTGTATTTCATTCCGATGCAATTTCAGTGTTTCATCGTCAATTAGAAGGTCCAAGGGATACAGTAAACATATAGTGAAGCATCGGAATTTAATACTGGTCTCACAAAACATGTTCAAAACATAGTCAGTAAGAAGAGTCACTCTTCTTGTACTTAAGTCGGCATTGTGCCTTTTTTATTTAATTCCCATGCAACTTCTGTGTTTCATCGTCAATAAGAAGGTCCAAGGGATACAGTACACATATCCTGAAGCATCGGAATGTAAGATTGGTCTCACAGGAAATGTTCAAAACATAGACAGTAAGAAGAGTCAGTCTTCTTGTATTTAAGTCGGCATTGTGCCTTTTGTATTCAATTCCGATGCAATTTCTTTGTTTCGTCGTCAATAAGAAGGTCCAAGGGATACTGTAAACCTGAAGTGAGTCATCGGAATCTATAACTAGTGTCACAGGAATGGTTCACAACATAGACAGTAAGAAGAGCCAGTCCTCTTGTACTTAAGCCGGCATTGTGCCTTTTGTATTTAATTCCGATGCAATTTCTGTGTTTCATCGTCAACAAGAATGTCCAAGGGATACAGTAAACATATAGTGAAGCATCGGAATCTTAAACTGGTCTCACAGTGTATGTTCCAAACATAGTCAGTAAGAAGAGTCAGTCTTCTTGTACTTAAGTCGGCATTGTGCCTTTTGTATTTAATTCCGATTCAATTTCTGTGTTTCGTCGTCAATAAGAAAGTACAAGGGATACAGAAGACCTGAAGTGAAGCATCGGAATCTATAAATAGTGTCACCGGAATGGTTCAAAACATAGACAGTAAGAAAATCCAGTTTTCCTGTACTTGTCGGCATTGTGCCTCTTGTATTTAATTCCGATGCAATTTCTGTGTTTCGTCGTCAATAAGAAGGTCCAAGGGATACAGTAAACCTGAAGTGAAGCATCGCAATTTAAAACTGGTCTCACAGGAAATGTTAAAAGCATAGTCAGTAAGAAGAGTCAGTCTTCTTATGTCAGCATTGTGCCTTTTGTATTTAATTCCGATGCAATTTCTGTGTTTCATCGCCAATAAGAAGGTCCAAGGGATACAGTAGACATTAAGTGAAGCATCGGAATCTAAAACTTGTCTCACAGGAAATGTTCAAAACATAGTCAGTAAGAAGAGTCAGTCTTCTTGTACTTAAGTCGGCATTGTGCCTTTTGTATTTAATTCCGATGCAATTTCTGTGTTTCGTCGTCAATAAGAAGGTCCAAGGGATACAGAAAACCCGAAGTGAAGCATCGGAATCTATAACTAATGTCACAGGAATGGTTCAAATCATAGACAGTAAGAAGAGCCAGTCTTCTTGTACTTAAGTCGATGCAATTTCGGTGTTTCGTCGTCAATAAGAATGTCCAAGGGATACAGTAAACATATAGTGAAGCATCGGAATCTTAAACTGGTCTCACAGTGTATGTTCCAAACATAGTCAGTAAGAAGAGTCAGTCTTCTTGTACTTAAGTCGGCATTGTGCCTTTTGTATTCAATTCCGATGCAATTTCTTTGTTTCGTCGTCAATAAGAAGGTCCAAGGGATACTGTAAACCTGAAGTGAGTCATCGGAATCTATAACTAGTGTCACAGGAATGGTTCACAACATAGACAGTAAGAAGAGCCAGTCCTCTTGTACTTAAGCCGGCATTGTGCCTTTTGTATTTAATTCCGATGCAATTTCTGTGTTTCATCGCCAATAAGAAGGTCCAAGGGATACAGTAGACATTAAGTGAAGCATCGGAATCTAAAACTGGTCTCACAGGAAATGTTCAAAACATAGTCAGTAAAAAGAGTCAGTCTTCTTGTACCGAAGTCGGCATTGTGCCTTTTGTATTTAATTCCGATGCAATTTCTGTGTTTCGTCGTCAATAAGAAGGTCCAAGGGATACAGTAAATCTGAAGTGTAGCATCGGAATCTATAACTAGTGTCACAGGAGTGGTTCAAATCATAGACTGAAAGAAGAGCCAGTCCTCTTGTACTTAAGACGGCGTTGTGCATTTTGTATTTAATTCCGATGCAATTTCTGTGTTTAATCGTTAATAAGTAGGTCCAAGGGATGCAGTAAACATATAGTGAAGCATTGGAATATAAAACTGGTCTCACAGAAAATGATCAGAACATAGTCAGTAAGAAGAGTCAGTCTTCTTGTACTTAAGTCGGCATTTTGCCTTTTGTATTTAATTCCGATGCAACATCTGTGTTTCATCAACAATAAGAAGGTCCAAGGGATACAGTAGACATATAGTGAAGCATCGGAATCTAAAACAGGTCACTCAGGAAATGTTCAAACATAGTCAGTACGAAGAGTCAGTCTTCTTGTACTTAAGTCGGCATTGTGCCTTTTGTATTTAATTCCGATGCAATTTCTGTGTTTCGGCGTCTATAAGACGGTCCAAGGGATACAGTAAACTTGAAGTGAGGCATCGGAATCCGTAACTAGAGTCACAGGAATGGTTAAACTTATACAGTAAGAAGAGCCAGTCTTCTTGTACATAAGACGGCATTGTGCCTTTTGTATTTAATTCCGATGCAATTTCTGTGATTCGTCGTCAATAAGAAGGTCCAAGGGCTACAGTAAATTCTGAAATGAAGCATCGGAATTTATAAGTAGTGCCACAGGAATGGTTCAAAACACAGACAGTAAGAATAGCCACTCTCCTTGTACTTCAGTCGGCATTGTGCCTTTTGTAGTTAATTCCGATGCAATTTCTGTGTTTCATCGTCAATTAGAGGGTCCAAGGTATACAGTAAACATATAGTGAAGCATCGGAATCTAAAACTGGTCTCACAGGAAATGTTCAAAACATAGTCAGTAAGAAGAGTCAGTTTTCTTGTACTTAAGTCGGCATTGTGCCTTTTGTATTTAATTCCGATTCAATTTCTATGTTTCGTCGTCAATAAGAAAGTACAAGGAATACAGTAAACCTGCAGTGAAGCATCGGAATCAATAACTAGTATCACAGGAATGGTTCAAACATAGACAGTAAGAAAAGCCAGTCTTCCTGTACTTGTCTGCATTGTGCCTTTTGTACTTTATTTCGATGCAATTTCTGTGCTTCGTCGTGAATAATAAGGTCCAAGGGATACCGTAAACCTGAA
Organism: Schistocerca serialis cubense; assembly: GCF_023864345.2. Lineage (NCBI taxonomy): Eukaryota > Metazoa > Arthropoda > Insecta > Orthoptera > Acrididae > Schistocerca > Schistocerca serialis. Next base: position 179,774,318 of record NC_064649.1, read on the forward strand.
GTGAAGCATCGGAAACTATAACTAGTGTCACAGGAATGGTTCAAATCATAGACAGTAAGAAGAGCTAGTCTTCTTGTACTTAAGTCGGCATTGTGCCTTTTGTATTTAATTCCAATACAATTTCTGTGTTTCGTCGTTAATAAGAAGGTCCAAGGGATAAGTAAACCTGAAGTGAAGCATCGGAAACTAAAACCGGTCTCACAGGAAAGGTTCAAATCATAGACAGTAAGAAGGGCCAGTTTTCTTGTACTTGAGTCGGCATTATGACTTTTGTATTTAATTCCAATGGAATTTCTGGGTTTCATCGTCAATAAGAACGTCCAAGGGAAACAGTAAACCAGAAGTGTGGCATCGGAACCTATAACAAGTGTCATATGAATGGTTCAAATCATACACAGTAAGAAAAGTCAGACTTCTTGTACTTAAGTCAGCATTGTGCCTTTTATATTTAATTCCGATGCCATTTTTGTGTTTCGTCGTCATTAAGAAGGTCCAAGGGATACAGTAAACCCGAAGTGAAACATCGGAATCTATAACTAGTGTCACAGAAATGGTTCAAATCATAGACAGTAAGAGGAGCCAGTCTTCTTGTACTTAAGTCGGCATTGTGCCTTTTGTATTTAATTCCGTTGCAATTTCTGTGTTTCGTCGTCAATAAGAAGGTCCAAGGGATACAGTAAACATATAGTGAGGAATCGGAATCTAATACTTGTCTCACAGGATATGTTCGAAACATAGTCAGTAGGAAGAGTCAGTCTTCTTGTACCTAAGTTGGCATTGTGCCTTTTGAATTTAATCCCGATGCAATTTCTGTGTTTCGTCGTCAATAAGAAGGTCCAAGGGATACAGTAAACCAGAAGTGTAGCATCGGAATCTATAACTAGTGTCACAGGAATGGTTCAAATAATAGACAGTAAGAAGAGCCAGTCCTCTTGTACTTAAGACGGCATTGTGAGTTTTGTATTTAATTCCGATGCAATTTCTGTGTTTAATCGTCAATAAGAAGGTTCAAGGGATGCAGTAAACTTGAAGTGAGGCATCGGAATCCGTAACTAGAGTCACAGGAATGGTTCAAACATATACAGTAAGAAGAGCCAGTCTTCTTGTACTTAAGTCGGCATTGTGCCTTTTGTATATAATTCCGATGCAATTTCTGTGTTTCGTCGTCAATAAGAAGGTCCAAGGGATACAGTATATCTGAAGTGAAGCATCGGAATCCAAAACTAGTCTCACAGGAAATGTTCAAAACATAGTCAGTAAGAAGAATCAGTCTTCTTGTACCTAAGTCGGCATTGTGCCTTTTGTATTTAATTCCGATGCAATTTCTGTGTTTCGTCGTCAATAAGAAGGTCCAAGGTATACAGTAAACCTGAAGTGAAGCATCGGAATCTATAGCTAGTGTCACTGGAATGGTTTAAACATAGACAGTAAGAAGAGCCAGTCTCCCTGTACCTAAGTCGGCATTGTGCCTTTTGTGTTTAATTCCGATGCAATCTCTGTGTTTCGTCGTCAATAAGAAGGTCCAAGGGTTACAGTAAACCTGAAGTGAAGCATCAGAATCTATAACTAGTGTCACAGGAATGGTTCAAAACATAGACAGTAAGTAGATCCGGAATTCTTGTACTTAAATCGGTATTGTGCCTTTTGTAGTTAATTCCGATGCAATATCTGTGTTTCGTCGTGAATAAGAAGGTCCAAGGGATACAGTAAACCTGAACTGAAGCATCGGAATCTATAACTAGTGTCACAGGCATGGTTCAAAACATAGACAGTAAGAAGAGCCAGTCTTCTTGTACTTAAGTCGGCATTGTGCCTTTTGTGTTAATTCCGATGCAATTTCTGCGTTTCGTCGTCAGTAAGAAGGTCCAAGGAATACAGTAAACCTGCAGTGAAGCATCGGAATCAATAACTAGTATCACAGGAATGGTTCAAATCATAGACAGTAAGAAGAGCCAGTCTTCTTGTACTTAAGTCGGCATTGTGCCTTTTGTATTTAATTCCGATGCAATTTCTGTGTTTCGTCGTCAATAAGAAGGTCCAAGGGATGAAGTAAACCTGAAGTGAAGCAACGGAATCTATAACTAGTGTCACAGGAATGGTTCAAAACATAGGCAGTAAGAAGAGGCAGTCTTTTTGTACTTCAGTCGGCATTGTGCCTCTTGTATTTAATTTTGATGCAATTCCTGTGTTTCGTCGTCAATAAGAAGGACCATGGGATACAGTAAACTTGAAGTGAAGCATCGGAATCTATAACTAGTGTCACAGGAATGGTTCAAAACATAGACAGTAAGAAGATCCAGTCTTCTTGTACTTAAGACGGATTGTGCCTTTTGTATTTAATTCCGATGCAAATTCTGTGTTTCATCATCAATAAGAAGGTCCAAGGGATACAGTAAACATATAGTGAAGCATCGGAATCTAAAACTGTTCTCAAAGGAGAGTTCAAATCATAGACAGTAAGAAGAGCCAGTCCCCTTACACTTAAGTCAGCATTCTGCCTTTTGTATCTGATTCCGATGCAATTTCTGTGATTCGTCGTCAATAAGAAGGTCCAAGGGATGCAGTAAACCTAAAGTGAAGCATCGGAATCAATAACTAGTGACACGGGAATGGTTCAAAACATAGACGGTAAGAAGAGCCAGTCATCTTGTACTTAAGCCGGCATTGTGGCTTTTGTATTTATTCTGATGCAATTTCTGTGTTTCGTCGTCAATAAGAAGGTCCAAGGGAAACAGTAAATTTGACGTAAAGCATCGGAATATATAAGTATTGTCACAGGAATGCTTCAAAACATAGACACTAAGAAGAGTCAGTCTTCTTGTACTTAAGCCGGCATTGTGCCTTTTGTATTTAATTCCGATTCCATTTCTGTGTTTCGTCGTCAATAAGAAAGTACAAGGGATACAGTAAATCTGAAGTGAAGCATCGGAATCTATAACTAGTGTCACCGGAATGGTTCAAAACATAGACAGTAAGAAAAGCCAGTCTTCCTGTACTTGTCGGCATTGTGCCTTTTGTATTTAATTCCGATGCAATTTCTGTGTTTCGTCGTGAATAAGAAGGTCCAAGGGATACAGTAAACCTGAAGTGAAGCATCGGAAATGTTGTGTCGGTAGCTGGGCCGACACCGTGAAGTTGAGATGGCTGAAAAGGCAAGCTAGACTAACGCTGTAGCCGATAGGGCACGCAAGGCTAACGCAGACGGGCGTGAAGTCTGGAACATGAGAACTTATAAATAAATAAGAAGGAAAGTATGTAGATGCTTATTACTTATCTTTTTATTAGTCCTTGGAATACATCTCTCTTGAATACTCGTAAGCTATAGGCACTGATACAAATGGCGCCTTGCTAGTTCGTAGCCATTAACTTAGCTGATGGCTATTCTGTCTCTCGGCTAATGAGAGAGAAAGGCTTCGTACATCTGGTCGGTAGCTAAGTTCTCGTACAACTGGGGCGAGTGCTCTCTCGTATCACGAGACCTGCCTTGGTGGTGGCGCTAGGTCTGCGATTACACAGTGGCGACACGCGGGTCCGACATGTACTAAGTGGACCGCGGCCGATTTAAGCTACCACCTAGCAAGTGTGGTGTCTGGCGGTGACACCACAGGAAACTATAACTAGTGTCACAGGAATGGTTCAAAACATAGACAGTAAGAAGAGCCAGTCTTCTTGTACTTAAGTCGGCATTGTGCCTTCTGCATTTAATTCCGATACAATTTCTGTGTTTCGTCGTCAATAAGAAGGTCCAAGGGATACAGTAAACCTGAAGTGAAGCATCGGAATCTGTAACTAGTGCCACAGTAATGGTTCTAAACATAGACAGTAAGAAGAGCCAGTCTTCTTGTACTTAAGTCGGCATTGTGGCTTTTGTATTTAATTCCGATCCAATTTATGTGTTTCGTCGTCAATAACAAGGTCCAAGGGATACAGTAAACCTGAAGTGAAGCATCGGAATCTATAACTAGTGTCACCGGAATGGTTCAAAACAAAGACAGTAAGAAGAGCCGGTCTTCTTGTACTTAAGTCAGCATTGTGCCTTTTGTATTTAATACCGATGCAATTTCTGTGATCCGTCGTCAATAAGAAGGTCCAAGGGATACAGTAAACCCGAAGTGAAGCATCGGAATCTATAACTAGTGTCACCGGAATGATTCAAAACAAAGACAGTAAGAAGAGCCAGTCTTCTTGTACTTAAGTCGGTATTGTGCCTTTTGTATTTAATTCCGATGCAATTTCTGTGTTTAATCGTCAATAAGAAGGTCCAAGGGATACAGTAAACCCGAAGTGAAGCATCGGAATCTATAACTAGTGTCACAGGAACGGTTCAAGACATAGAGACTAAGAAGAGAGAGTCTACTTGTGCTTAAGACGGCATTGTGATTTCTGTATTTAATTCCGATGCAAATTCTGTGTTTAATCGTCAATAAAAAGGTCCAAAGGATGCAGTAAACATATAGTGAAGCATCGAAATCTAAAACTGGTCTCACAGGAAATGTTCGAAACATAGTCAGTAAGAACAGTCAGTCTTCTTGTACTTAAGTCGGCATTGTGCCTTTTGTATTTAATTCCGATTCAATTTCTGTGTGTCGTCGTCAGTAAGAAAGTCCAAGGGATACAGTAAACCTGAAGTGAAGCATCGGAATCTATAACTAGTGTCAATGGAATGGGTCAAAACACAGACAGTAAGAAGAGCCAGTCTCCCTGTACCTAAGTCGGCATTCTGCCTTTTGTATTAAATTCCGATGCAATTTCTGTGTTTCGCCGTCAATAAGAAGGTCCAAGGGTTACAGTAAACCTGAAGTGAAGCATCGGAATCTATAACAAGTGTCACCGGAATGGTTCAAAATATAGACAGTAAGAAGAGCCGGTCTTCTTGTACTTAAGTCGGCATTGTACCTTTTGTAGTTAATTCCGATGCAATATCTGTGTTTCGTCGTCAATAAGAAGGTCTAAGGGATACAGTAAACCTGAAGTGAAGCATCGGAATCTATAACTAGTGTCGCAGGAATGTTTCAGATCATAGACAGTAGGAAGAGCCAGTCTTCTTGTACTTAAGTCGTCATCGGCCTTTTGTATTTAATTCCTATGCAATATCTCTGTTTCGTCGTCAATAAGAAGGTCCTAGGGATACGGTAAATCTGAAGTGGGGCATCGGAATTCATAACTAGTGTCACAGGCATGGTTCAAAACATAGACAGTAAAAAGAACCAGTCTTCTTGTACATAAGTCGGCATTGTGCTTTTTGTATTTAATTCCGATGCAATTTCTGTGTTTAATCGTCAATAAGAATGTCCAAGGGATACAGTAAACCTGAAGTGTGGCATCGGAACCTATAACTAGAGTCACAGGAATGGTTCAAAACATGGACAGTAAGAAGAGTCAGTCTTCTTGTACTTAAGTCGGCATTGTGCCTTTTGTATGTAATTCCTATGCCATTTCTGTGTTTCGTCGTCAATAAGAATTTCCAAGGGATACAGTAAACCCGAAGTAAAGCATCGGAATCTATAACTAGTATCAGAGGAACGGTTCAAGTCATAGACACTAAGAAGAGCCAGTCTTCTTGTGCTTAAGACGGCATTGTGATTTTTGTATTTAATTCCGATGCAATTTCTGTGTTTCATCGTCAATAAGAAGGTCCAAGAGATGCAGTAAACATATAGTGAAGCATCGGAATCTAAAACTGGTCTCACAGGAAATGTTCAAAACATAGTCAGTAAGAAAAGTCAGTCTTCTTGTACTTAAGTCGGCATTGTGCCTTTTGAATTTAATTCCGAGTAAAATTTCTGTGTTTCGTCGTCAATAAGAAAGTCCAAGGGATACAGTAAACCTGAAGTGAAGCATCGGAATCTATAACTAGTGTCCCCGGAATGGTTCAAAACATAGACAGTAATAAAAGCCAGTCTTCCTGTACTTGTCGGCATTGTGAATTTTGTATTTAATTCCGATGCAATGTCTGTGTTTCGTCGTGAATAAGAAGGTCCAAGGGATACAGTAAACCTGAAGTGAAGCATTGGAAACTATGACTAGTGTCACAGGAATGGTTCAAATCATAGACAGTAAGAAGAGCCTGTCTTCTTGTACTTAAGTTGGCATTGTGCCTTTTGTATTTAATTCCGATACAATTTCTGTGTTTCGTCGTCAATAAGAAGGTCCACGGGATACAGTAAACCTCAAGTGTAGCATCGCAATTCAAAACTGGACTCACAGGAAGTTTTCAATTCATAGTCAGTAAGAAGAGTCAGTCTTCTTGTACTTAAGTCGGCATTGTGCCTTTTGTATTTAATTCCGATTCAATTTCTGTGTTTCGTCGTCAATAAGAAGGTCCAAGGGATACAGTAAGCTTGAAGTGAGGAATCGGAATCCGTAACTAGAGTCACAGGAATGGTTCCAACATATACAGTAAGAAGAGCCAGTCTTCTTCTACTTAAGTCGGCATTGCGCCTTTTGTATTTAATTCCGATGCAATCTCTGTGTTTCGTCGTAAATAAGAAGGTCTAACGGTTACAGTAAACCTGAAGCGAAGCATCGGAATCTCTAACTAGTGTCACCGGAAAGGTTCAAACAAGGACAGTAAGAAGAGCCGGTCTTCTTGTACTTAAGTCGGCATTGTACCTTTTGTATTTAATTCCGATGCAATTTCTGTGTTTCGTCGTCAATAGGAAAGTCCAAGGGCTACGGTAAAAATGAAATGAAGCATCGTATTCTATTACTAGTGTCGCAGGAATGGTTCAAATCATAGACAGTAAGAAGAGCTAGTCTTCTTGTACTTAAGTCGGCATTGTGCCTTTTGTATTTAATTCCGATACAATTTCTGTGTTTCGTCGTCAATAAGAAGGTCCAAGGGATAAGTAAACCTGAAGTGAAGCATCGGAAACTAAAACCGGTCTCACAGGAAAGGTTCAAATCATACACAGTAAGAAGAGCCAGTTTTCTTGTACTTGAGTCGGCATTATGCCTTTTGTATTTAATTCCAATGGAATTTCTGGGTTTCATCGTCAATAAGAACGTCCAAGGGAAACAGTAAACCAGAAGTGTGGCATCGGAACCTGTAACAAGTGTCACATGAATGGTTCAAATCATACACAGTAAGAAAAGTCAGACTTCTTGTACTTAAGTCAGCATTGTGCCTTTTATATTTAATTCCCATGCCATTTTTGTGTTTCGTCGTCAATAAGAAGGTCCAAGGGATACAGTAAACCCGAAGTGAAACATCGGAATCTATAACTAGTGTCACAGAAATGGTTTAAATCATAGACAGTAAGAGGAGCCAGTCTTCTTGTACTTAAGTCGGCATTGTGCCTTTTGTATTTAATTCCGTTGCAATTTCTGTGTTTCGTCGTCAATAAGAAGGTCCAAGGGATACAGTAAACATATAGTGAGGAATCGGAATCTAATACTTGTCTCACAGGAAATGTTCGAAACATAGTCAGTAGGAAGAGTCAGTCTTCTTGTACCTAAGTTGGCATTGTGCCTTTTGAATTTAATCCCGATGCAATTTCTGTGTTTCGTCGTCAATAAGAAGGTCCAAGGTATATAGTAAACCTGAAGTGAAGCATCGGAATCTATAACTAGTGTCACTGGAATGGTTTAAACATAGACAGTAAGAAGAGCCAGTCTCCCTGTACCTAAGTCGGCATTGTGCCTTTTGTGTTTAATTCCGATGCAATCTCTGTGTTTCGTCGTCAATAAGAAGGTCCAAGGGTTACAGTAAACCTGAAGTGAAGCATCGGAAACTATAACTAGTGTCACAGGAATGGTTCAAAGCATAGACAGTAAGAAGATCCAGTCTTCTTGTACTTAAGACGGCATTGTGCCTTTTGTATTTAATTCCGATGCAAATTCTGTGGTTCATCATCAATAAGAAGGTCCAAGGGATACAGTAAACATATAGTGAAGCATCGGAATCCAAAACTGTTCTCAAAGGAGATGTTCAAATCATAGACAGTAAGAAGAGCCAGTCTTCTTGTACTTAAGTCAGCATTGTGCCTTTTGTATTTGATTCCGATGCAATTTCTGTGTTTCGTCGACAATAAGAAGGTCCAAGGGAAACAGTAAATTTGACGTGAAGCATCGGAATATATAAGTATTGTCACAGGAATGCTTCAAAACATAGACACTAAGAAGAGTCAGTCTTCTTGTACTTAAGCCGGCATTGTGCCTTTTGTATTTCATTCCGATGCAATCTCTGTGTTTCGTCGTCAATAAGAAAGTACAAGGCATACAGTAAACCTGAAGTGAAGCATAGGAATCTATAACTAGTGTCACCGGAATGGTTCAAAACATAGACAGTAAGAAAAGCCAGTCTTCCTGTACTTGTCGGCATTGTGCCTTTTGTATTTAATTCCGATGCAATTTCTGTGTTTCGTCGTGAATAAGAAGGTCCAAGGGATACAGTAAACCTGAAGTGAAGCATCGGAAATGTTGTGTCGGTAGCTGGGCCGACACCGTGAAGTTGAGATGGCTGAAAAGGCAAGCTAGACTAACGCTGTAGCCGATAGGGCACGCAAGGCTAACGCGAACGGGCGTGAAGTCTGGAACTTGAGAACTTATAAATGAATAAGAAGGAAAGTATGTAGATGCTTATTACTTATCTTTTTATTAGTCCTTGGAATACATCTCTCTTGAATACTCGTAAGCTATAGGCACTGATACAAATGGCGCCTTGCTAGTTCGTAGCCATTAACTTAGCTGATGGCTATTCTGTCTCTCGGCTAATGAGAGAGAAAGGCTTCGTATATCTGGTCGGTAGCTAAGTTCTCGCACAACTGGGGCGAGTGCTCTCTCGTATCACGAGACCTGCCTTGGTGGTGGCGCTTGGTCTGCGATTACACAGTGGCGACACGCGGGTCCGACATGTACTAAGTGGACCGCCGCCGATTTAAGCTACCACCTAGCAAGTGTGGTGTCTGGCGGTGACACCACAGGAAGCTATAACTAGTGTCACAGGAATGGTTCAAAACATAGACAGTAAGAAGAGCCAGTCTTCTTGTACTTAAGTCGGCATTGTGCCTTCTGCATTTAATTCCGATACAATTTCTGTGTTTCGTCGTCAATAAGAAGGTCCAAGGGATACAGTAAACCTGAAGTGAAGCATCGGAATCTGTAACTAGTGTCACAGGAATGGTTCTAAACATAGACAGTAAGAAGAGCCAGTCTTCTTGTACTTAAGTCGGCATTGTGGCTTTTGTATTTAATTCCGATCCAATTTATGAGTTTCGTCGTCAATAACAAGGTCCAAGGGATACAGTAAACCTGAAGTGAAGCATCGGAATCTATAACTAGTGTCACCGGAATGGTTCAAAACAAAGACAGTAAGAAGAGCCGGTCTTCTTGTACTTAAGTCAGCATTGTGCCTTTTGTATTTAATACCGAAGCAATTTCTGTGTTTCGTCGTCAATAAGAAGGTCCAAGGGATACAGTTAACATATAGAGAAGCATCGCAATTTAAAACTGATCTCACAGGAAATGTTCAAAGCATAGTCAGTAAGAAGAGTCAGTCTTCTTGTACTTAAGTCGGCATTGTGCCATTTGTATTTAATTCCGATGCAATTTCTGTGTTTAATCGTCAATAAGAAGGTCCAAGGGATTCAGTAAACCCGAAGTGAAGCATCGGAATCTATAACTAGTGTCACAGGAAAGGTTCAAGACATAGAGACTAAGAAGAGCCAGTCTTCTTGTGCTTAAGACGGCATTGTGATTTCTGTATTTAATTCCGATGCAAATTCTGTGTTTAATCGTCAGTAAAAAGGTCCAAAGGATGCAGTAAACATATAGTGAAGCATCGAAATCTAAAACTGGTCTCACAGGAAATGTTCGAAACATAGTCAGTAAGAAGAGTCAGTCTTCTTGTACTTAAGTCGGCATTGTGCCTTTGTTTTTAATTCCGATTCAATTTCTGTGTGTCGTCGTCAATAAGAAGGTCCAAGGGTTACAGTAAACCTGAAGTGAAGCATCGGAATCTATAACTAGTGTCACCGGAATGGTTCAAATTATAGACAGTAAGAAGAACCGGTCTTCTTGTACTTAAGTCGGCATTGTACCTTTTGTAGTTAATTCCGATGCAATATCTGTGTTTCGTCGTCAATAAGAAGGTCCAAGGGATACAGTAAACCTGAAGTGAAGCATCGGAATATATAACTAGTGTCGCAGGAATGTTTCAGATCATAGACAGTAGGAAGAGCCAGTCTTCTTGTACTTAAGTCGTCATCGGCCTTTTGTATTTAATTCCTATGCAATATCTCTGTTTCGTCGTCAATAAGAAGGTCCTAGGGATACAGTAAACCTGAAGTGGGGCATCGGAATCCATAACTAGTGTCACAGGCATGGTTCAAAACATAGACAGTAAAAAGAACCAGTCTTCTTGTACATAAGTCGGCATTGTGCTTTTTGTATTTAATTCCGATGCAATTTCTGTGTTTAATCGTCAATAAGAATGTCCAAGGGATACAGTAAACCCGAAGTAATGCATCGGAATCTATAACTAGTGTCAGAGGAACGGTTCAAGTCATAGACACTAAGAAGAGCCAGTCTTCTTGTGCTTAAGACGGCATTGTAATTTTTGTATTTAATTCCGATGCAATTTTTGTGTTTCATCGTCAATAAGAAGGTCCAAGAGATGCAGTAAACATATAGTGAAGCATCGGAATCTAAAACTGGTCTCACAGGATATGTTCAAAACATAGTCAGTAAGAAGAGTCAGTCTTCTTGTACTTAAGTCGGCATTGTGCCTTTTGTATTTAATTCCGAGTAAAATTTCTGTGTTTCGTCGTCAATAAGAAAGTCCAAGGGATACAGTAAACCTGAAGTGAAGCATCGGAATCTATAACTAGTGTCCCCGGAATGGTTCAAAACATAGACAGTAATAAAAGCCAGTCCTCCTGTAATTGTCGGCATTGTGAATTTTGTATTTAATTCCGATGCAATGTCTGTGTTTCGTCGTGAATAAGAAGGTCCAAGGGATACAGTAAACCTGAAGTGAAGCATTGGAAACTATGACTAGTGTCACAGGAATGGTTCAAATCATAGACAGTAAGAAGAGCCTGTCTTCTTGTACTTAAGTTGGCATTGTGCCTTTTGTATTTAATTCCGATACAATTTCTGTGTTTCGTCGTCAATAAGAAGGTCCACAGGATACAGTAAACCTCAAGTGTAGCATCGCAATTCAAAACTGGAATCACAGGAAGTTTTCAAATCATAGTCAGTAAGAAGAGTCAGTCTTCTTGTACTTAAGTCGGCACTGTGCCTTTTGTATTTAATTCCGATGCAATTTCTGTGTTTCGTCGTCAATAAGAAGGTCCAAGGGATACAGTAAACTTGAAGTGAGGAATCGGAATCCGTAACTAGAGTCACAGGAATGGTTCCAACATATACAGTAAGAAGAGCCAGTCTTCTTCTACTTAAGTCGGCATTGCGCCTTTTGTATTTAATTCCGATGCAATTTCTGTGTTTCGTCGTAAATAAGAAGGTCCAACGGTTACAGTAAACCTGAAGCGAAGCATCGGAATCTCTAACTAGTGTCACCGGAAAGGTTCAAACAAGGACAGTAAGAAGAGCCGGTCTTCTTGTACTTAAGTCGGCATTGTACCTTTTGTATTTAATTCCGAAGCAATTTCTGTGTTTCGTCGTCAATAGGAAAGTCCAAGGGCTACGGTAAACCTGAAATGAAGCATCGAAACTATTACTAGTGTCGCAGGAATGGTTCAGATCGTAGACAGTAGGAAGAGGCAGTCTTCTTGTACTTAAGTCGGCATTGTGCCTTTTGTATGTAATCCCTATGCCATTTCTGTGTTTCGTCGTCAATAAGAATTTCCAAGGGATACAGTAAACCCGAAGTAAAGCATCGGAATCTATAACTAGTGTCAGAGGAACGGTGCAAGTCATAGACACTAAGAAGAGCCAGTCTTCTTGTGCTTAAGACGGCATTGTGATTTTTGTATTTAATTCCGAAGCAATTTCTGTGTTTCATCGTCAATAAGAAGGTCCAAGAGATGCAGTAAACATATAGTGAAGCATCGGAATCTAAAACTGGTCTCACAGGAATTGTTGAAAACATAGTCAGTAAGAAGAGTCAGTCTTCTTGTACTTAAGTCGGCATTGTGCCTTTTGTATTTAATTCCGAGTAAAATTTCTGTGTTTCGTCGTCAATAAGAAAGTCCAAGGGGATACAGTAAACCTGTAGTGAAGCATCGGAATCTATAACTAGTGTCCCCGGAATGGTTCAAAACATAGACAGTAATAAAAGCCAGTCTTCCTGTACTTGTCGGCATTGTGAACTTTGTATTTAATTCCGATGCAATGTCTGTGTTTCGTCGTGAATAAGAAGGTCCAAGGGATACAGTAAACCTGAAGTGAAGCATTGGAAACTATGACTAGTGTCACAGGAATGGTTCAAATCATAGACAGTAAGAAGAGCCTGTCTTCTTGTACTTAAGTTGGCATTGTGCCTTTTGTATTTAATTCCGATACAATTTCTGTGTTTCGTCGTCAATAAGAAGGTCCACGGGATACAGTAAACCTCAAGTGTAGCATCGCAATTCAAAACTGGACTCACAGGAAGTTTTCAAATCATAGTCAGTAAGAAGAGTCAGTCTTCTTGTACTTAAGTCGGCATTGTGCCTTTTGTATTTAATTCCGATGCAATTTCTGTGTTTCGTCGTCAATAAGAAGGTCCAAGGGATACAGTAAACTTGAAGTGAGGAATCGGAATCCGTAACTAGAGTCACAGGAATGGTTCCAACATATACAGTAAGAAGAGCCAGTCTTCTTCTACTTAAGTCGGCATTGCGCCTTTTGTATTTAATTCCGATGCAATTTCTGTGTTTCGTCGTAAATAAGAAGGTCCAACGGTTACAGTAAACCTGAAGCGAAGCATCGGAGTCTCTGACTAGTGTCACCGGAAAGGTTCAAACAAGGACAGTAAGAAGAGCCGGTCTTCTTGTACTTAAGTCGGCATTGTGCCTTTTGTATTTAATTCCGATGCAATTTCTGTGATTCGTCGTCAATAAGAAGGTCCAAGGGATACAGTAAACCTGAAGTGAAGCATCGGAATCCAAAACTGGTCTCACAGGAAATGTTCAAAACATAGTCAATAAGAAGAGTCAGTCTTCTTGTATTTAAGTCGGCATTGTGCCTTTTGTATTTAATTCCGATGCAATTTCTGTGTTTCGTCGTCAATAAGAAGGTCCAAGGGATACAGTAAACCTGAAGTGAAGCATCGGAATTTATAACTAGTGTCACAGGAATGGTTCAAATTATAGACAGTAAGAAGAGCCACTCTCCTTGTACTTCAGTCGGCATTGTGCCTTTTGTATTTAATTCCGATGCAATTTCTGTGTTTCGTCGTCAATACGAAGGTCCTAGGGATATAGTAAACCTGAAGTGAAGCTTCGGAATCTATAACTAGTGTCTCAGGAATGGTTCAAAACATAGACAGTAAGAAAAGTAAGTCTTCCTGTACTTGTCTCCATTGTGCCTTTTGTATTTAATTCCAATGCAATTTCTGTGTTTCGTCGTGAATAAGAAGGTCCAAGGGATACATTAAACCTGAAGTGAAGCATCGGAAACTATAACTATTGTCACAGGAATGGTTCAAATCATAGACAGTAAGAAGAGCCAGTCTACTTGTACTTAAGTCGGCATTGTGGCTTGTATTTAATTCCGATGGAATTTATGTGTTTCGTCGTCAATAAGAAGGTCCAAGGGATACAGTAAACCTGAAGTGAAGCATCGGAATCTATAGCTAGTGTCTCAGGAATGGTTCAAATCATAGACAGTAAGAAGAGCCAGTCTTCGTGTACTTAACTCGGCATTGTGCCTTTTGTATTTAATTCCGATTCAATTTCTATGGTTCATCGTCAATAAGTAAGTCCAAGGGATACAGTAAACCTGAAGTCAAGCATCGGAATCTATAACTAGTGTCCCCGGAATGGTTCAAAACATAGACAGTAAGAAAAGTCAGTCTTCCTGTACTTGTCTGCATTGTGCCTTTTGTATTTAATTCCGATGCAATTTCTGAGTTTCGTCGTCAATACGAAGGTCCTAGGGATACAGTAAACCTGAAGTGAAGCATCAGAATCTATAACTAGTGTCACAGGAATGGTTCAAACATAGACAGTAAGAAGAGCCACTCTTCTTGTACTTAAGTCGGCATTGTGCTTTTTGTATTTAATTCCGATGCAACTTCTGTGTTTCATCGTCAATAAGAAGGTCCAAGGGATACAGTAGACATATAGTGAAGCATCGGAATCTAAAACTGGTCTCACAGGAAATGTTCAAAACATAGTCAGTAAGAAGAGTCAGTCTTCTTGTACTTAAGTCTGCATTGTGCCTTTTGTATTTAATTCCTATGCAATTTCTCTGTTTCGTCGTCAATAAGAAGCTCCAAGGGATACAGTAAACCTGAAGTGAGGCATCGGAATCCATAACTAGTGTCACAGGAATGGTTCAAAACATAGACAGCAAGAAGAGCCAGTCTTCTTGTACTGAAGTCGACATTGTGCATTTTGTATTTAATTCCGATGCAATTTCTGTGTTTAATCGTCAATAAGAACGTCCAAGGGAAACAGTAAACCTGGAGTGCGGCATCGGAACCTATAACTAGTGTCACAGGAATAGTTCAAAACATATACAGTAAGAAGAGTCAGACTTCTTGTACTTAAGTCAGCATTGTGCCTTTTATATTCAATTCCGATGCCAATTCTGTGTTTCGTCATCAATAAGAAGGTCCAAGGAAAACAGTAAACCCGAAGTGAAGCATCGGAATCTATAACTAGTGTCACAGGAATGGTCCACATCATAGACAGTAAGAGGAGCCAGTCTTCTTGTTTTTAAGTCGGCATTGTGCTTTTTGTATTTAATTCCGTTGCAATTTCTGTGTTTCGACGTCAATAAGAAGATCCAAGGGATACAGTAAACATATAGTGAAGCATCGGAATCTAAAACTGGTCTCACAGGAAACGTTCAAAACATAGTCAGCAAGAAGAGTGAGTCTTCTTGTACCTAAGTCGGCATTGTGCCTTTTGAATTTAATTCCGATGCAATTTCCGTGTTTCGTCGTCAATAAGAAGGTCGAAGGGATACAGTAAACCTGAAGTGTAGCATCGGAATCTATAACTAGTGTCACAAGAATGGTTCAAATCATAGACAGTAAGAAGAGCCAGTCCTCTTGTACTTAAGACGGCATTATGCCTTTTGTATTTAATTCCGATGCAATTTCTGTGTTTAATCGTCAATAAGAAGGTCCAAGGGATGCAGTAAACATATAGTGAAGCATCGGAATCTAAAACTGGTCTTACAGGAAATGATCAGAACATAGTCAATAAGAAGAGTAAGTCTTCTTGTACTTAATTCGGCATTTTGCATTTTCTATTTAATTCCGATTTAATTTCTGTGATTCGTCGTCAATAAGAAGGTCCAAGGGATACAGTAAATCTGAAGTGAAGCATCGGAATCCAAAACTGGTCTCACAGGAAATGTTCAAAACATAGTCAGTAAGAAGAGTCAGTCTACTTGTACTTAAGTCAGCATTGTGCCTTTTGTATTTAATTCCGATGCAATTTCTGTGTTTCGTCGTCAATACGAAGGTCCAAGGTATACAGTAAACCTGAAGTGAAGCATCGGAATCTATAACTAGTGTCACTGGAATGGGTCAAAACATAGACAGTAAGAAGAGCCAGTCTCCATGTACCTAAGATGGCATTGTGCCTTTTGTGTTTAATTCCGATGCAATTTCTGTGTTTCGTCGTCAATAAGAAGGTCCAAGGGCTACAGTAACCCTGAAGTGAAGCATCGGAATCTATAACTAGTGTCACCGGAATTGTTCAAAACATAGACAGTAAGAAGAGCCGGTCTTCTTGTACTTAAGTCAGCATTGTGCATTTTGTAGTTAATTCTGATGCAATATCAGTGTTTCGTCGTCAATAAGAAGGTCCAAGGGATACAGTAAACCTGAAGTGAAGCATCGGAATCTATAACTAGTGTCGCAGGAATGGTTCAGATCATAGACAGTAGGAAGAGCCAGTCTTCTTGTACTTAAGTCGGCATCGACCTTTTGTATTTAATTCCAATGCAATATCTCTGTTTCGTCGTCAATAAGAAGGTCCAAGGGATACAGTAAACCTGAAGTGGGGCATCGGAATCCATAACTAGTGTCACAGGCATGGTTGCAAACATAGACAGTAAGAAGAGCCAGTCTTCTTGTACTTAAGTCGACATTGTGCTTTTTGTATTTAATTCCGATGCAATTTCTGTGTTTAATCGTCAATAAGTATGTCCAAAGGATACAGTAAACCTGAAGTGTGGTATCGGAACCTATAAGTAGAGTCACAGGACTGGTTCGAAACATGGACAGTAAGAAGAGTCAGTCTTCTTGTACTTAAGTCGGCATTGTGCCTTTTGTATTTAATTTCGATTCAATTTCTATGTTTCGTCGTCAATAAGAAAGTCCAAGGGATACAGTAAACCTGACGTGAAGCATCGAAATCTATAACTAGTGTCCCCGGAATGGTTCAAAACATAGACAGTAAGAAAAGCCAGTCTTCCTGTACTTGTCTGCATTGTGCCTTTTGTATTTAATTCCGATGCAATTTCTGTGTTTCGTCGTGAATAAGAAGGTCCAAGGGATACAGTAAACCTGAAGTGAAGCATCGGAAACTATAACTAGTGTCACAGGAATGGTTCAAATCATAGACAGTAAGAAGTGCCAGTCTTCTTGTACTTAAGTCGGCATTGTGCCTTTTGTATTTAATTCCGATACAATTTCTGTGTTTCGTCGTCAATAAGAAGGTCCAGGGGATACAGTAAACCTGAAGTGAAGCATCAGAATCAGTAACTAGTGTCACAGGAATGGTTCTAAACATAGACAGTAAGAAGAGCCAGTTTTCTTGTACTTACGTCGGCATTGTGGCTTTTGTATTTAATTCCGATGGAATTTATGTGTTTCGTCGTCAATAAGAAGGTCCAAGGGATACAGTAAACCTGAAGTGAAGCATCGGAATCTATAACTAGTGTCACTGGAATGGGTCTAAACATAGACAGTAAGAAGAGCCAGTCTCCCTGTACCTAAGTCGGCATTGTGCCTTTTGTGTTTAATTCCGATGCAATTTCTGTGTTTCGTCGTCAATAAGAAGGTCCAAGGGATACAGTAAACCTGAAGTGAAGCATCGGAAACTATGACTAGTGTCACAGGAATGGTTCAAATCGTAGACAGTAAGAAGAGCCAGTCTTCTTGTACTAAAGTCGGCATTGTGACTTTTGTATTTAATTAAGATACAATTCCTGAGTTTCGTCGTCAACAAGAAGGTCCACGGGATACAGTAAACCTGAAGTGATCCATCGGAATCGGTAACTAGTTTCACGGGAATGGTTCCAACATATACAGTAAGAAGAGCCAGTGTTCTTGTACTTAAGGCCGCATTGCGCCTTTTGTATTTAATTCCGATGCAATTTCTGTGATTCGTCGTCAATAAGAACGTTCAAGGTATACAGTAAATTTCAAGTGAAGCATCGGAATTCAAAACTGGTCTCACAGGAAATGTTCAAATCTTAGTCAGTAAGAAGAGTCAGGCTTCTTGTACTTAAGTCGGCATTGTGCCTTTTGTATTTAATACCGATGCTATTTCTGTGTTTCGTCGTCAATAGGAAGGTCCAAGGGATACAGTAAACTTGAAGTGAGGAATCGGAATCCGTAACTAGAGTCACAGGAATGGTTCCAACATATACAGTTAGAAGAGCCAGTCTCCTTGTACTTAAGTCGGCATTGCGCCTTTTGTATTTAATTACGATGCGATATCTGTGTTTCGCCGTAAATAAGAAGGTCCAACGGTTACAGTAAACCTGAAGTGAAGCATCGGAATCTCTAACTAGTGTCACCGGAAAGGTTCAAACATAGACAGTAAGAAGAGCCGGTCTTCTTGTACTTAAGTCGGCATTGTGCCTTTTGTATTTAATTCCGATGCAATTTCTGTGTTTCTTCGTAAATAAGAAGGTCCAACGGTTACAGTAAACCTGAAGTGAAGCATCGGAATCTCTAACTAGGGTCACCGGAAAGGTTCAAACAAGGACAGTAAGAAGAGCCGGTCTTCTTGTACTTAAGTTGGCATTGTGCCTTTTGTATTTAATTCCGATGCAATTTCTGTGTTTAATCGTCAATAAGAAGGTCCAAGGGATGCAGTAAACTTATAGTGAAGCATCGGAATCTTAACTTGTCTCACAGGAAATGTTCAAAACATAGTCAGTAAGAAGAGTCAGTCTTCTTGTACTTAAGTCGGCATTGTGCCTTTTGTATTTAATTCCGATTCAATTTCTGTGTTTCGTCGTCAATAAGAAAGTCCAAGGGATACAGTAAACCTGAAGTGAAGCATCGGAATCTATAACTAGTGTCCCCGGAACGGTTCAAAACATAGACAGTAAAAGTAACCAGTCTTCCTGTACTTGTGGGCATTGTGCCTTTTGTATTTAATTCCGATGCAATTTCTGTGATTCGTCGTGAATAAGAAGGTCCAAGGGATACAGTAAACCTGAAGTGAAGCATCGGAAACTATGACTAGTGTCACAGGAATGGTTCAAATCATAGACAGTAAGAAGAGCCAGTCTTCTTGTACTTAAGTCGGCATTGTGCCTTTTGTATTTAATTAAGATACAATTTCTGAGTATCGTCGTCAACAAGAAGGTCCACGGGATACAGTAAACCTGAAGTGAAGAATCGGAATCGGTAACTAGTTTCACAGGAATGGTTCCTACATATACAGTAAGAAGAGCCAGTGTTCTTGTACTTAAGTCGGCATTGTGCCTTTTGTATTTAATTCCGATACAATTTCTGTGTTTCGTCGTCAATAAGAAGGTCCACGGGATACAGTAAACCTCAAGTGTAGCATCGCAATTCAAAACTGGACTCACAGGAAGTTTTCAAATCATAGTCAGTAAGAAGAGTCAGTCTTCTTGTACTTAAGTCGGCATTGTGCCTTTTGTATTTAATTCCGATGCAATTTCTGTGTTTCGTCGTCAATAAGAAGGTCCAAGGGATACAGTAAACTTGAAGTGAGGAATCGGAATCCGTAACTAGAGTCACAGGAATGGTTCCAACATATACAGTAAGAAGAGCCAGTCTTCTTCTACTTAAGTCGGCATTGCGCCTTTTGTATTTAATTCCGATGCAATTTCTGTGTTTCGTCGTAAATAAGAAGGTCCAACGGTTACAGTAAACCTGAAGCGAAGCATCGGAGTCTCTGACTAGTGTCACCGGAAAGGTTCAAACGAGGACAGTAAGAAGAGCCGGTCTTCTTGTACTTAAGTCGGCATTGTGCCTTTTGTATTTAATTCCGATGCAATTTCTGTGATTCGTCGTCAATAAGAAGGTCCAAGGGATACAGTAAACCTGAAGTGAAGCATCGGAATCCAAAACTGGTCTCACAGGAAATGTTCAAAACATAGTCAATAAGAAGAGTCAGTCTTCTTGTATTTAAGTCGTCATTGTGCCTTTTGTATTTAATTCCGATGCAATTTCTGTGTTTCGTCGTCAATAAGAAGGTCCAAGGGATACAGTAAACCTGAAGTGAAGCATCGGAATTTATAACTAGTGTCACAGGAATGGTTCAAATTATAGACAGTAAGAAGAGCCACTCTCCTTGTACTTCAGTCGGCATTGTGCCTTTTGTATTTAATTCCGATGCAATTTCTGTGTTTCGTCGTCAATACGAAGGTCCTAGGGATATAGTAAACCTGAAGTGAAGCTTCGGAATCTATAACTAGTGTCTCAGGAATGGTTCAAAACATAGACAGTAAGAAAAGTAAGTCTTCCTGTACTTGTCTCCATTGTGCCTTTTGTATTTAATTCCAATGCAATTTCTGTGTTTCGTCGTGAATAAGAAGGTCCAAGGGATACATTAAACCTGAAGTGAAGCATCGGAAACTATAACTATTGTCACAGGAATGGTTCAAATCATAGACAGTAAGAAGAGCCAGTCTACTTGTACTTAAGTCGGCATTGTGGCTTGTATTTAATTCCGATGGAATTTATGTGTTTCGTCGTCAATAAGAAGGTCCAAGGGATACAGTAAACCTGAAGTGAAGCATCGGAATCTATAGCTAGTGTCTCAGGAATGGTTCAAATCATAGACAGTAAGAAGAGCCAGTCTTCGTGTACTTAACTCGGCATTGTGCCTTTTGTATTTAATTCCGATTCAATTTCTATGGTTCATCGTCAATAAGTAAGTCCAAGGGATACAGTAAACCAGAAGTCAAGCATCGGAATCTATAACTAGTGTCCCCGGAATGGTTCAAAACATAGACAGTAAGAAAAGTCAGTCTTCCTGTACTTGTCTGCATTGTGCCTTTTGTATTTAATTCCGATGCAATTTCTGAGTTTCGTCGTCAATACGAAGGTCCTAGGGATACAGTAAACCTGAAGTGAAGCATCAGAATCTATAACTAGTGTCACAGGAATGGTTCAAACATAGACAGTAAGAAGAGCCACTCTTCTTGTACTTAAGTCGGCATTGTGCTTTTTGTATTTAATTCCGATGCAACTTCTGTGTTTCATCGTCAATAAGAAGGTCCAAGGGATACAGTAGACATATAGTGAAGCATCGGAATCTAAAACTGGTCTCACAGGAAATGTTCAAAACATAGTCAGTAAGAAGAGTCAGTCTTCTTGTACTTAAGTCTGCATTGTGCCTTTTGTATTTAATTCCTATGCAATTTCTCTGTTTCGTCGTCAATAAGAAGCTCCAAGGGATACAGTAAACCTGAAGTGAGGCATCGGAATCCATAACTAGTGTCACAGGAATGGTTCAAAACATAGACAGCAAGAAGAGCCAGTCTTCTTGTACTGAAGTCGACATTGTGCATTTTGTATTTAATTCCGATGCAATTTCTGTGTTTAATCGTCAATAAGAACGTCCAAGGGAAACAGTAAACCTGGAGTGCGGCATCGGAACCTATAACTAGTGTCACAGGAATAGTTCAAAACATATACAGTAAGAAGAGTCAGACTTCTTGTACTTAAGTCAGCATTGTGCCTTTTATATTCAATTCCGATGCCAATTCTGTGTTTCGTCATCAATAAGAAGGTCCAAGGAAAACAGTAAACCCGAAGTGAAGCATCGGAATCTATAACTAGTGTCACAGGAATGGTCCACATCATAGACAGTAAGAGGAGCCAGTCTTCTTGTTTTTAAGTCGGCATTGTGCTTTTTGTATTTAATTCCGTTGCAATTTCTGTGTTTCGACGTCAATAAGAAGATCCAAGGGATACAGTAAACATATAGTGAAGCATCGGAATCTAAAACTGGTCTCACAGGAAACGTTCAAAACATAGTCAGCAAGAAGAGTGAGTCTTCTTGTACCTAAGTCGGCATTGTGCCTTTTGAATTTAATTCCGATGCAATTTCCGTGTTTCGTCGTCAATAAGAAGGTCGAAGGGATACAGTAAACCTGAAGTGTAGCATCGGAATCTATAACTAGTGTCACAAGAATGGTTCAAATCATAGACAGTAAGAAGAGCCAGTCCTCTTGTACTTAAGACGGCATTATGCCTTTTGTATTTAATTCCGATGCAATTTCTGTGTTTAATCGTCAATAAGAAGGTCCAAGGGATGCAGTAAACATATAGTGAAGCATCGGAATCTAAAACTGGTCTTACAGGAAATGATCAGAAAATAGTCAATAAGAAGAGTAAGTCTTCTTGTACTTAATTCGGCATTTTGCATTTTCTATTTAATTCCGATTTAATTTCTGTGATTCGTCGTCAATAAGAAGGTCCAAGGGATACAGTAAATCTGAAGTGAAGCATCGGAATCCAAAACTGGTCTCACAGGAAATGTTCAAAACATAGTCAGTAAGAAGAGTCAGTCTACTTGTACTTAAGTCGGCATTGTGCCTTTTGTATTTAATTCCGATGCAATTTCTGTGTTTCGTCGTCAATACGAAGGTCCAAGGTATACAGTAAACCTGAAGTGAAGCATCGGAATCTATAACTAGTGTCACTGGAATGGGTCAAAACATAGACAGTAAGAAGAGCCAGTCTCCATGTACCTAAGATGGCATTGTGCCTTTTGTGTTTAATTCCGATGCAATTTCTGTGTTTCGTCGTCAATAAGAAGGTCCAAGGGCTACAGTAACCCTGAAGTGAAGCATCGGAATCTATAACTAGTGTCACCGGAATTGTTCAAAACATAGACAGTAAGAAGAGCCGGTCTTCTTGTACTTAAGTCAGCATTGTGCATTTTGTAGTTAATTCTGATGCAATATCAGTGTTTCGTCGTCAATAAGAAGGTCCAAGGGATACAGTAAACCTGAAGTGAAGCATCGGAATCTATAACTAGTGTCGCAGGAATGGTTCAGATCATAGACAGTAGGAAGAGCCAGTCTTCTTGTACTTAAGTCGGCATCGACCTTTTGTATTTAATTCCAATGCAATATCTCTGTTTCGTCGTCAATAAGAAGGTCCAAGGGATACAGTAAACCTGAAGTGGGGCATCGGAATCCATAACTAGTGTCACAGGCATGGTTGCAAACATAGACAGTAAGAAGAGCCAGTCTTCTTGTACTTAAGTCGACATTGTGCTTTTTGTATTTAATTCCGATGCAATTTCTGTGTTTAATCGTCAATAAGTATGTCCAAAGGATACAGTAAACCTGAAGTGTGGTATCGGAACCTATAAGTAGAGTCACAGGACTGGTTCGAAACATGGACAGTAAGAAGAGTCAGTCTTCTTGTACTTAAGTCGGCATTGTGCCTTTTGTATTTAATTTCGATTCAATTTCTATGTTCCGTCGTCAATAAGAAAGTCCAAGGGATACAGTAAACCTGACGTGAAGCATCGAAATCTATAACTAGTGTCCCCGGAATGGTTCAAAACATAGACAGTAAGAAAAGCCAGTCTTCCTGTACTTGTCTGCATTGTGCCTTTTGTATTTAATTCCGATGCAATTTCTGTGTTTCGTCGTGAATAAGAAGGTCCAAGGGATACAGTAAACCTGAAGTGAAGCATCGGAAACTATAACTAGTGTCACAGGAATGGTTCAAATCATAGACAGTAAGAAGAGCCAGTCTTCTTGTACTTAAGTCGGCATTGTGCCTTTTGTATTTAATTCCGATACAATTTCTGTGTTTCGTCGTCAATAAGAAGGTCCAGGGGATACAGTAAACCTGAAGTGAAGCATCAGAATCAGTAACTAGTGTCACAGGAATGGTTCTAAACATAGACAGTAAGAAGAGCCAGTCTTCTTGTACTTACGTCGGCATTGTGGCTTTTGTATTTAATTCCGATGGAATTTATGTGTTTCGTCGTCAATAAGAAGGTCCAAGGGATACAGTAAACCTGAAGTGAAGCATCGGAATCTATAACTAGTGTCACTGGAATGGGTCTAAACATAGACAGTAAGAAGAGCCAGTCTCCCTGTACCTAAGTCGGCATTGTGCCTTTTGTGTTTAATTCCGATGCAATTTCTGTGTTTCGTCGTCAATAAGAAGGTCCAAGGGATACAGTAAACCTGAAGTGAAGCATCGGAAACTATGACTAGTGTCACAGGAATGGTTCAAATCGTAGACAGTAAGAAGAGCCAGTCGTCTTGTACTAAAGTCGGCATTGTGACTTTTGTATTTAATTAAGATACAATTCCTGAGTTTCGTCGTCAACAAGAAGGTCCACGGGATACAGTAAACCTGAAGTGATCCATCGGAATCGGTAACTAGTTTCACGGGAATGGTTCCAACATATACAGTAAGAAGAGCCAGTGTTCTTGTACTTAAGGCCGCATTGCGCCTTTTGTATTTAATTCCGATGCAATTTCTGTGATTCGTCGTCAATAAGAACGTTCAAGGTATACAGTAAATTTCAAGTGAAGCATCGGAATTCAAAACTGGTCTCACAGGAAATGTTCAAATCTTAGTCAGTAAGAAGAGTCAGGCTTCTTGTACTTAAGTCGGCATTGTGCCTTTTGTATTTAATACCGATGCTATTTCTGTGTTTCGTCGTCAATAGGAAGGTCCAAGGGATACAGTAAACTTGAAGTGAGGAATCGGAATCCGTAACTAGAGTCACAGGAATGGTTCCAACATATACAGTTAGAAGAGCCAGTCTCCTTGTACTTAAGTCGGCATTGCGCCTTTTGTATTTAATTACGATGCGATATCTGTGTTTCGCCGTAAATAAGAAGGTCCAACGGTTACAGTAAACCTGAAGTGAAGCATCGGAATCTCTAACTAGTGTCACCGGAAAGGTTCAAACATAGACAGTAAGAAGAGCCGGTCTTCTTGTACTTAAGTCGGCATTGTGCCTTTTGTATTTAATTCCGATGCAATTTCTGTGTTTCTTCGTAAATAAGAAGGTCCAACGGTTACAGTAAACCTGAAGTGAAGCATCGGAATCTCTAACTAGGGTCACCGGAAAGGTTCAAACAAGGACAGTAAGAAGAGCCGGTCTTCTTGTACTTAAGTTGGCATTGTGCCTTTTGTATTTAATTCCGATGCAATTTCTGTGTTTAATCGTCAATAAGAAGGTCCAAGGGATGCAGTAAACTTATAGTGAAGCATCGGAATCTTAACTTGTCTCACAGGAAATGTTCAAAACATAGTCAGTAAGAAGAGTCAGTCTTCTTGTACTTAAGTCGGCATTGTGCCTTTTGTATTTAATTCCGATTCAATTTCTGTGTTTCGTCGTCAATAAGAAAGTCCAAGGGATACAGTAAACCTGAAGTGAAGCATCGGAATCTATAACTAGTGTCCCCGGAATGGTTCAAAACATAGACAGTAAAAGTAACCAGTCTTCCTGTACTTGTGGGCATTGTGCCTTTTGTATTTAATTCCGATGCAATTTCTGTGATTCGTCGTGAATAAGAAGGTCCAAGGGATACAGTAAACCTGAAGTGAAGCATCGGAAACTATGACTAGTGTCACAGGAATGGTTCAAATCATAGACAGTAAGAAGAGCCAGTCTTCTTGTACTTAAGTCGGCATTGTGCCTTTTGTATTTAATTAAGATACAATTTCTGAGTATCGTCGTCAACAAGAAGGTCCACGGGATACAGTAAACCTGAAGTGAAGAATCGGAATCGGTAACTAGTTTCACAGGAATGGTTCCTACATATACAGTAAGAAGAGCCAGTGTTCTTGTACTTAAGTCGGCATTGCGCCTTTTGTATTTAATTCCGATGCAATTTCTGTGATTCGTCGTCAATAAGAACGATCAAGGTATACAGTAATTTTCAAGTGAAGCATCGGAATTCAAAACTGGTCTCACAGGAAATGTTCAAATCATAGTCAGTAAGAAGAGTCAGTCTTCTTGTACTTAAGTCGGCATTGTGCCTTTTGTATTTAATTCCGATGCAATTTCTGTGTTTCGTCGTCAATAAGAAGGTCCAAGGGAAACAGTAAACTTGAAGTGAGGAATCGGAATCCGTAACTAGGGTCACAGGAATGGTTCCAACATATACAGTAAGAAGAGCCAGTCTTCTTGTACTTAAGTCGGCATTGCGCCTTTTGTATTTAATACCGTTGCAATATCTGTGTTTCGTCGTAAATAAGAAGGTCCAATGGTTACGCTAAACCTGAAGTGAAGCATCGGAATCTCTAACTAGTGTCACCGGAAAGGTTCAAACATAGACAGTAAGAAGAGCCGGTCTTCTTGTACTTAAGTCGGAATTGTGCCTTTTGTATTTAATTCCGATGCAATTTCTGTGTTTAATCGTCAATAAGATGGTCCAAGGGATGCTGTAAACATATAGTGAAGCATCGGAATCTAAAACTGGTCTCACAGGAAATGTTCAAAACATAGTCAGTAAGAAGAGTCAGTCTTCTTGTACTTAAGTCGGCATTGTGCCAGTTGTATTTAATTAAGATACAATTTCTGAGTTTCGTCGTCAACAAGAAGGTCCACGGGATACAGTAAACCTGAAGTGAAGCATCGGAACCGGTAACTAGTTTCACAGGAATGGTTCCAACGTATACAGTAAGAAGAGCCAGTGTTCTTGTACTTAAGTCGGCATTGCGCCTTTTGTATTTAATTCCGATGCAATTTCTGTGATTCGTCGTCAATAAGAACGTTCAAGGTATACAGTAAATTTCAAGTGAAGCATCGGAATTCAAAACTGGTCTCACAGGAAATGTTCAAATCATAGTCAGTAAGAGGAGTCAGTCTTCTTGTACTTAAGTCGGCATTGTGCCTTTTGTATTTAATTCCGATGCAATATCTGTGTTTCGTCGTCAATAAGAAGGTCCAAGGGATACAGTAAACTTGAAGTGAGGAATCGGAATCCGTAACTAGAGTCACAGGAATGGTTCCAACATATACAGTAAGAAGAGCTAGCCTTCTTGTACTTAAGTCGGCATTGCGCCTTTTGTATTTAATTACGATGCAATATCTGTGTTTCGTCGTAAATAAGAAGGTCCAAGGGTTACAGTAAACCTGAAGTGAAGCATCGGAATCTCTAACTAGTGTCACCGGAAAGGTTCAAACATAGACAGTAAGAAGAGCCGGTCTTCTTGTACTTAAGTCGGCATTGTGCCTTTTGTATTTAATTCCGATGCTATTTCTGTGTTTCGTCGTCAATAAGAAGGTCCAAGGGCTACGGTAAACCTGAAGTGAAGCATCGGATTCTATTACTAGTGTCGCAGGAATGATTCAGATCGTAGACTGTAGGAAGAGCCAGTCTTTTTGTACTTAAGGGGATACGGAATCGGATTTTGGGTTAAAAAATCGAATTTTTTTTTATTGGCGTATTATATTCTGCCATGTTTCCTCTTTAAAATGACGTATCATACATAGCTCTACTACAATTATAACTATTTTATTTTTATATATTTGTGAGATCGGGTATTGCGCTTTAGTTATACACGTCTCTCGTGGCTGACCATGAACTTTTTGGCAGTACCTTTAAAGTGACATGAATTCAAATATCCCGGTTTCCAGCGACTATTTATACACTAGTTGCCCGAAAATGTTTCTCTCTGGTTTCCTCAAGTTACTCTTTGACTTTGTGGCGGGACTGTTTTGTAAACAGTGTGATATAAGAAAGTAGTTGTTGTTGAGTTATTTCGTATTTAGTGCTTCATTTTTCGCAGTGAAAATGCCTAGAGCTAAAGCAAAAGTATTTAAAAAGCGTCTGAACTGGCAAAAGAAAAGAAATAATGATTCATTAGCAAAGCAAAGCAGTTCATCATCATCACTGTTGGAAAATGTGAATCCACTTATTACTGATTTGCCGAACGAACTTACACCAAATGAAAACAGTGCTTCTCATAAAAAACTAAGAGATTTGGAAGAGAAATATAATTTACTTGATAGAGGGAATGAAGTTTTTGAACTCATTGATACGAATATATTGTGTGAAGCTCTTGAAAACAGTTTGTGCTGCAAAAAATGTCATGGAAACGTTTCTCTGAAAGTAGAATCCCATGTTGGCCTGGCTGCCCAGTTTAATTTAATATGCAGTGTTTGTAAATACAGCTGTAAGTTTCCAAGTTCGGTTTCAGTAACTGTAAATAATGGATACAAGAAAACTGAACTTTATAGTGTAAATATTAGGTTAGTTTATGGATTGCGAGCAATTGGTAAAGGCAAAGCAGCTGGTGATATGCTATGTGGTGTTCTAAATCTTCCAAGTGCACCTTCAAAGTTTGAAGCTTACAATTATGTACTAGGATCTGCAGTTGAAGATGTAGCACAGAAGTCAATGCAGGTTGCTGTGGAAGAAGCAGTGGAAGAAAATGACGGCAGTCGTGACCTCACAGTGGCGTTTGATGGCACGTGGCAGAAAAGGGGCCACACCTCCAACAATGGTGTTGTAACAGCAACTAGTGTTGATACTGGCAAGGTTATTGATGTTGCAATAATGTCTAAATACTGTATTTGCACAGGCAGGCTGAAAAATGAACACAGTGATGACTGTATTGCTAATTATTATGGTAGTAGTGGTGGCATGGAGGTTGCTGGGGTGAAGAAAATTTTTCATCGCTCTTCACAGTGGTATAATGTTCGCTATGTCAAATATCTGGGAGATGGTGACTCTAAAGCATTCAAAGAAGTTTTGGAAAGCAAACCATATGGGAACAGTGTAAATATAAGCAAACTTGAATGTATAGGACATGTGCAGAAGAGAATGGGTGCCAGGCTGAGAAGGTTAAAATCAGTTATGAAAGGGAAAAAACTAGATGATGGGAAAACCTTGGATGGCAGAGGAAGATTGACTGATTCCATAATAGACCACATTCAGAAGTGCTATGGCCTTGCAATCAGGCAAAATACAGGCAATCTTGAAGAAATGAGGAGAGCTATATGGGCTTTATATTTCCACACCGCATCCACGGATGAGCATCCACAACATGGTTTGTGCCCCAAAGGTGAAAACAGCTGGTGTAAATACAATAGGGGACTAACAACAGGAGAGAAATACATTCACCACCACAGTCTACCATCAGCCATCATGGCAGAAATAAAGCCCATTTTCAGAGATCTGGCTGACAGAAGTCTTCTGATGAAATGTCTTCACGGAAAAACGCAGAACCCCAACGAGTGCTTGAATAGTGTGATATGGCATCGTCTCCCAAAAACAGTGTTTGTCGGAATTAATACACTACATTTTGGTGTGTATGATGCTGTGGCAACCTTCAATCTTGGAAATATAACTAAATGCCAGGTCCTTCAAAAGTTGGGTATGTGTGTTGGTTCCCGTACGGTACGTGCTATGTTCTTTTTAGATCAGCACAGACTAAGGCATGCTGATAATATAATCAAGACATTAGTGAAAAAAGCAAGACAGGTGCAGAGGGGTGCCAAAAGAAGACTTGAAGATGATTATGAAGACTGTGAAGGGGGTATTAGCTACGGATCAGGAATGTTTTAATCTTCTTTCTCCGTTTCCCGTAAGTTTACTTTTTACTTCATCTAGGAACATTATCTCAGGTATTGGTCAACCTAGAAGTCTGAAATTTTTATGACGTAGTGACATAGGTCCCTATTACATACCGAAACAACGATTTTTTAATTACTTGATTTACAAAAGACTTAGGGGTGATAGTCTAGTAAAAAGCGATGGAAAAAATTTACTTAAAAATAAATGTACAATATCTCTGTAAGAAAATACTTTGACAATAAACTGTTGTTTCAGTATTGTTGTAACATATGAATGCACATACAGTAAAATTTTTACCTCTCTGTCTCCAGTAGTTTGTGAGAAAATGTTCCCTATAGTAGGCATATATTAACATTGCGGGGATAGGTGATTCCGTATCCCCTTAAGTCAGCATTGTACCTTTTGTATTTAATTCCGATGCACTTTCTGTGATTCGTCGTCAATAAGAAGGTCCAAGGGATACAGTAAACCCGAAGTGAAGCATCGGAATCCAAAACTGGTCTCACAGGAAATGTTCAAAACATAGACAGTAAGAAGAGCTAGTCTTCTTGTACTTAAGTCGACATTGTGCTTTTTGTATTTAATTTTGATGCAATTTCTGTGTTTAATAGTCAATAAGAATGTCCAAGGGTTACAGTAAACCTGAATTGTGGCATCGGAACTCAATAAGAAGGTCCAAGGGATGCAGTAAACAAATAGTGAAGCATCGGAATCTAAAACTGGTCTCACAGGAAATGTTCAAAACATAGTCAGTAAGAAGAGTCAGTCTTCTTGTACTTAAGTCGGCATTGTGCCTTTTGTATTTAATTCCGATTCAATTTCTGTGTTTCGTAGTCAATAAGAAAGTCCAAGGGATACAGTAAACCTGAAGTGAAGCATCGGAATCTAAAACTAGCGTCCCCGGAATGGTTCAAAACATAGACAGTAAAAGTAACCAGTCTTCCTGTACTTGTCGGCATTGTGCCTATTGTATTTAATTCCGATGCAATTTCTGTGATTCGTCGTGAATAAGAAGGTCCAAGGGATACAGTAAACTTGACGTGAGGAATCGGAATCCGTAACTAGAGTCACAGGAATGGCTCCAACATATACAGTAAGAAGAGCCAGTGTTCTTGTACTTAAGTCGGCATTGCGCCATTTGTATTTAATTCCGATGCAATTTCTGTGATTCGTCGTCAATAAGAACGTTCAAGGTATATAGTAAATTTCAAGTGAAGCATCGGAATTCAAAACGGGTCTCACAGGAAATGTTCAAATCATAGTCAGTAAGAAGAGTCAGTCTTCTTGTACTTAAGTCGGCATTGTGCCTTTTGTATTTAATTCCGATGCAATTTCTGTGTTTCGTCGTCAATAAGAAGGTCCAAGGGATACAGTAAACTTGAAGTGAGGAATCGGAATCCGTAACTAGAGTCACAGGAATGGCTCCAACATATACAGTAAGAAGAGCCAGTCTTCTTGTACTTAAGTCGGCATTGCGCCTTTTGTATTTAATTACGATGCAATATCTGTGTTTCGTCGTAAATAAGAAGGTTTAACGGTTACAGTAAACCTGAAGTGAAGCATCGGAATTTCTAACTAGTGTCACCGGAAAGGTTCAAACATAGACAGAAAGAAGAGCCGGTCTTCTTGTACTTAAGTCGGAATTGTGTCTTTTGTATTTAATTCCGATGCAATTTCTGTGTTTCGTCGTCAATAAGAAGGTCCAAGGGCTACGGTAAACCTGAAGTGAAGCATCGGATTCTATTACTAGTGTCGCAGGAATGGTTCAGATCGTAGACACTAGGAAGAGCCGGTCTTTTTGTACTTATGTCAGCATTGTACCTTTTGTATTTAATTCCGATGCAATTTCTGTGATTCGTCGTCAATAAGAAGGTCCAAGGGATACAGTAAACCCGAAGTGAAGCATCGGTATCCAAAACTGGTCTCACAGGAAATGTTCAAAACATAGTCAGTAAGAAGAGTCAGTCTTCTTGTACTTAGGTCGGCATTGTGCCTTTTGTATTTTATTCCGATGGCATTTCTGCGTTTCGTCGTCAATAATCAGGTCCAAGGGATACAGTAAACCTGAAGTGTGGCATCGGAACTCAATAAGAAGGTCCAAGGGATACAGTAAACCTGAAGTGAAGCATCGGAATCTATAACTAGTGTCACAGGAATGGCTCAAAACATAGACAGTAAGAAGAGCCAGTCTTCTTGTACTTAAGTCAGCATTGTGCCTTTTGTATTTAATTTTGATGCAATTTCTGTGTTTCGTCGTCAATAAGAAGGACCAAGGGATACAGTAAACCTGAAGTGAAGCATCGGAATCTATAGCTAGTGTCACAGGAATGGTTCAAAGCATAGACATTAAGGAGAGCCAGTCTTCTTGTACTTATGTCGGCATTGTGCCTTTTGTATTTAATTCCGATGCAATTTCTGTGTTTCGTCGTCAATAAGAAGGTCCAAGGGATACAGTAAACATATAGTGAAGCATCGGAATCTTAAACTGGTCTTAAAGGAGATGTTCAAAGCATAGTCAGTAAGAAGAGTCAGTCTTCTTGTACTTAAGTCGGCATTGTGCCTTTTGTATTAAATTCCGATGCAATTTCTGTGGTTCGTCGTCAATAAAAGGGTCCAAGGGATACAGTAAACCTGAAGTGAAGCATCGGAATCTATAACTAGTGTCACAGGAATGGCTCAAATCATAGACAGTAAGAAGAGCCAGTCTTCATGTACCTAAGTCGGCATTGTGCCTTTTGCATTTAATTCCGATGCAATATCTGTGTTTCGTCGTCAATAAGAAGGTCCAAGGGATACGGTAAACCTGAAGTGAGGCATCGGAATCTATAACTAGTGTCACAGGAATGGTTCAAAACATAGACAGTAAGAAGAGCCAGTCTTCTTGTAATTAAGTAGGCATTGTGGCTTTTGTATTTATTCCGATGCAATTTCTGTGTTTCGTCGTCAATAAGAAGGTCCAAGGGAAACAGTAAACCTGAAGTGAAGCATCGGAATCTATAACTAGTGTCACAGGAATGGTTCAAAACATAGACACTAAGAAGAGCCAGTCTTCTTGTACTTAAGACAGTATTGTGCCTTTTGTATTTAATTCCGATGCAATTTCTGTGTTACGTAGTCAATAAGAAGGTACAAGGGATACAGTAAATCTGAAGTGAGGAATCGGAATACATAACTAGTGTAACAGGATTGGTTCAAAACATAGTCAGTAATAAGAGCGAGTCTTCTTGTACTTCAGTCGGCATTCTGCCTTTTGTATTTAATTCCGATGCAATTTCTGTGTTTCGTCGTCAATAAGAAGGTCCAAGGGATACAGTGAACCTGAAGTGAAGCATCGGACTTTATAACTAGTGTCACAGGAATGCTTCAAATCATAGACAGTAAGGAGAGCCAGTCGTCTTGTACTTAAGTCGTCATTGTGCCTTTTGTATTTAATTCTGATGCAATTTCTGTGTTTCGTCGTTAATAAGAAGGTCCAAGGGATACAGTAAACGTATAGTGAAACATCGGAATCTAAAACTGGACTTAAAGGAGATGTTCAAAGCATAGTCAGTAAGAAGAGTCAGTCTTCTTGTACTTAAGTCGTCATTGTGCCATTTGTATTTAATTCCGATGCAATTTCTGTGTTTCGTCGTCAATAAGAAGGTCCAAGGGATACAGTAAACCTGAAGTGAAGCATCGGAATCTATAACTAGTGGCACAGGAATGGTTCAAATCATAGACAGTAAGTAGAGCCAGTCTTCGTGTACTTAAGTTGGCATTGTGCCTTTTGGATTTAATTCCGATGCAATTTCTGTGTTTCGTCGTCAATAAGAAGGTCCAAGGGAAACAGTAAACCTGAAGTGAAGCATCGGAATCTATAACTAGTGTCACAGGAATGGTTAAAACATAGATACTAAGAAGTGCCAGTCTTTTTGTACTTAAGCCGGCATTGTGCCTTTTGTATTTAATTCCGATGCAATTTCTGTGTTACGTCGTCAATAAGAAGGCCCAAGGAATACAGTAAACCTGAAGTGAAGCATCAGAATATATAACTAGTGTCACAGGAATGGTTCAAAGCATAGACAGAAGAAGAGCCAGTCTGCTTGTACTTAAGTCGGCATTGTGCCTTTTGTATATAATTCCGATGCAATTTCTGTGTTTCATCGTCAACAAGAAGGTCCAAGGGATACAGTAAACATTTAGTGAAGCATCGGAATCTAAAACTGGTCTCACACGAAATGTTCAAATCATAGTCAGTAAGAAGAATCAGTCTTCTTGTACTTAAGTCGGCATTGTGCCTTTTGTATGTAATTCCGATGCAATTTCTAAGTCTCATCGTCAATAAGAAGGTCCAAGGGATACAGTAAACATATAGTGAAGCATCGGAATCTTAAACTGGTCTCACAGGAAATGTTCAAACATAGTCAGTGAGAAGAGTCGGTCTTCTTGTACTTAAGTCGGCATTGTGCATTTTGTATTTAATTCCGATGCTATATATGTGTTTCATCGTCAATAAGGAGGTCAGAGGTATACAGTAAACCTGAAGTGAAGCATCGGAATCTATAACTAGTGTCACAGGAATGGTTCAAAGCATAGACGGTAAGAAGTGTCAGATTTCTTGTACTTAAGTCGGAATTGTGACTTTTCTATGTCATTCCGATGCAATTTCTGTGTTTCATCGTCAATAAGAAGGTCAGAGCGATACAGTGAACCTGAAGTGAAGCATCGGAATCTATAACTAGTGTCACAGGGATGGTTCAAAACATAGACAGTAAGAAGAGCGAGTCTTCTTGTACTTAAGTCGGCATTGTGGCTTTTGTATTTATTCCTATGCAATTTCTGTGTTTCGTCGTCAATAAGAAGGTCCAAGGGAAACAGTAAATCTGAAGTGAAGCATCGGAATCTATAACTAGTGTCACAGGAACGGTTCAAAACATAGACACTAAAAAGAGCCAGTTTTGTTGAACTTATGCCGGCATTGTACCTTTTGTTGTTAATTCCGATGCAATTTCTGTGTTACGTCGTCAATAAGAAGGTCCAAGGGATACAGTAAACCTGAAGTGAAGCATCGGAATATATAACTAGTGTCACAGGAATGGTTCAAAGCATAGACAGTAAGAAGAGCCAGTCTTCTTGTACTTAAGTCGGCATTGTGCCTTTTGTATTTAATTAAGATACAATTTCTGAGTTTCGTCGTCAACAAGAAGGTCCACGGGATACAGTAAACCTGAAGTGAAGCATCGGAATCGGTAACTAGTTTCACAGGAATGGTTCCAACATATACAGTAAGAAGAGCCAGTGATCTTGTACTTAAGTCGGCATTGCGCCATTTGTATTTAATTCCGATGCAATTTCTGTGATTCGTCGTCAATAAGAACGTTCAAGGTATATAGTAAATTTCAAGTGAAGCATCGGAATTCAAAACGGGTCTCACAGGAAATGTTCAAATCATAGTCAGTAAGAAGAGTCAGTCTTCTTGTACTTAAGTCGGCATTGCGCCTTTTGTATTTAATTACGATGCAATATCTGTGTTTCGTCGTAAATAAGAAGGTCCAACGGTTACAGTAAACCTGAAGTGAAGCATCGGAATTTCTAACTAGTGTCACCGGAAAGGTTCAAACATAGACAGAAAGAAGAGCCGGTCTTCTTGTACTTAAGTCGGAATTGTGTCTTTTGTATTTAATTCCGATGCAATTTCTGTGTTTCGTCGTCAATAAGAAGGTCCAAGGGCTACGGTAAACCTGAAGTGAAGCATCCGATTCTATTACTAGTGTCGCAGGAATGGTTCAGATCGTAGACACTAGGAAGAGCCGGTCTTTTTGTACTTAAGTCAGCATTGTACCTTTTGTATTTAATTCCGATGCAATTTCTGTGATTCGTCGTCAATAAGAAGGTCCAAGGGATACAGTAAACCCGAAGTGAAGCATCGGTATCCAAAACTGGTCTCACAGGAAATGTTCTAAACATAGTCAGTAAGAAGAGTCAGTCTTCTTGTACTTAGGTCGGCATTGTGCCTTTTGTATTTTATTCCGATGCCATTTCTGCGTTTCGTCGTCAATAATCAGGTCCAAGGGATACAGTAAACCTGAAGTGTGGCATCGGAACTCAATAAGAAGGTCCAAGGGATACAGTAAACCTGATGTGAAGCATCGGAATCTATAACTAGTGTCACAGGAATGGCTCAAAACATAGACAGTAAGAAGAGCCAGTCTTCTTGTACTTAAGTCAGCATTGTGCCTTTTGTATTTAATTTTGATGCAATTTCTGTGTTTCGTCGTCAATAAGAAGGACCAAGGGATACAGTAAACCTGAAGTGAAGCATCGGAATCTATAGCTAGTGTCACAGGAATGGTTCAAAGCATAGACATTAAGGAGAGCCAGTCTTCTTGTACTTATGTCGGCATTGTGATTTCTGTATTTAATTCCGATGCAAATTCTGTGTTTAATCGTCAATAAAAAGGTCCAAAGGATGCAGTAAACATATAGTGAAGCATCGAAATATAAAACTGGTCTCACAGGAAATGTTCGAAACATAGTCAGTAAGAAGAGTCAGTCTTCTTGTACTTAAGTCGGCATTGTGCCTTTTGTATTTAATTCCGATTCAATTTCTGTGTGTCGTCGTCAGTAAGAAAGTCCAAGGGATACAGTAAACCTGAAGTGAAGCATCGGAATCTATAACTAGTGTCACAGGAATGGCTCAAATCATAGACAGTAAGAAGAGCCAGTCTTCATGTACCTAAGTCGGCATTGTGCCTTTTGCATTTAATTCCGATGCAATATCTGTGTTTCGTCGTCAATAAGAAGGTCCAAGGGATACGGTAAACCTGAAGTGAGGCATCGGAATCTATAACTAGTGTCACAGGAATGGTTCAAAACATAGACAGTAAGAAGAGCCAGTCTTCTTGTAATTAAGTAGGCATTGTGGCTTTTGTATTTATTCCGATGCAATTTCTGTGTTTCGTCGTCAATAAGAAGGACCAAGGGAAACAGTAAACCTGAAGTGAAGCATCGGAATCTATAACTAGTGTCACAGGAATGGTTCAAAACATAGACACTAAGAAGAGCCAATCTTCTTGTACTTAAGACAGTATTGTGCCTTTTGTATTTAATTCCGATGCAATTTCTGTGTTTCGTCGTCAATAAGAAGGTCCAAGGGCTACGGTAAACCTGAAGTGAAGCATCCGA
Source organism: Schistocerca serialis cubense (assembly GCF_023864345.2). Classification (NCBI taxonomy): domain Eukaryota; kingdom Metazoa; phylum Arthropoda; class Insecta; order Orthoptera; family Acrididae; genus Schistocerca; species Schistocerca serialis. The sequence continues at coordinate 179,810,330 of NC_064649.1, forward strand.
TTCTATTACTAGTGTCGCAGGAATGGTTCAGATCGTAGACACTAGGAAGAGCCGGTCTTTTTGTACTTAAGTCAGCATTGTACCTTTTGTATTTAATTCCGATGCAATTTCTGTGATTCGTCGTCAATAAGAAGGTCCAAGGGATACAGTAAACCCGAAGTGAAGCATCGGTATCCAAAACTGGTCTCACAGGAAATGTTCTAAACATAGTCAGTAAGAAGAGTCAGTCTTCTTGTACTTAGGTCGGCATTGTGCCTTTTGTATTTTATTCCGATGCCATTTCTGCGTTTCGTCGTCAATAATCAGGTCCAAGGGATACAGTAAACCTGAAGTGTGGCATCGGAACTCAATAAGAAGGTCCAAGGGATACAGTAAACCTGATGTGAAGCATCGGAATCTATAACTAGTGTCACAGGAATGGCTCAAAACATAGACAGTAAGAAGAGCCAGTCTTCTTGTACTTAAGTCAGCATTGTGCCTTTTGTATTTAATTTTGATGCAATTTCTGTGTTTCGTCGTCAATAAGAAGGACCAAGGGATACAGTAAACCTGAAGTGAAGCATCGGAATCTATAGCTAGTGTCACAGGAATGGTTCAAAGCATAGACATTAAGGAGAGCCAGTCTTCTTGTACTTATGTCGGCATTGTGATTTCTGTATTTAATTCCGATGCAAATTCTGTGTTTAATCGTCAATAAAAAGGTCCAAAGGATGCAGTAAACATATAGTGAAGCATCGAAATATAAAACTGGTCTCACAGGAAATGTTCGAAACATAGTCAGTAAGAAGAGTCAGTCTTCTTGTACTTAAGTCGGCATTGTGCCTTTTGTATTTAATTCCGATTCAATTTCTGTGTGTCGTCGTCAGTAAGAAAGTCCAAGGGATACAGTAAACCTGAAGTGAAGCATCGGAATCTATAACTAGTGTCACAGGAATGGCTCAAATCATAGACAGTAAGAAGAGCCAGTCTTCATGTACCTAAGTCGGCATTGTGCCTTTTGCATTTAATTCCGATGCAATATCTGTGTTTCGTCGTCAATAAGAAGGTCCAAGGGATACGGTAAACCTGAAGTGAGGCATCGGAATCTATAACTAGTGTCACAGGAATGGTTCAAAACATAGACAGTAAGAAGAGCCAGTCTTCTTGTAATTAAGTAGGCATTGTGGCTTTTGTATTTATTCCGATGCAATTTCTGTGTTTCGTCGTCAATAAGAAGGACCAAGGGAAACAGTAAACCTGAAGTGAAGCATCGGAATCTATAACTAGTGTCACAGGAATGGTTCAAAACATAGACACTAAGAAGAGCCAATCTTCTTGTACTTAAGACAGTATTGTGCCTTTTGTATTTAATTCCGATGCAATTTCTGTGTTACGTAGTCAATAAGAAGGTACAAGGGATACAGTAAATCTGAAGTGAAGAATCGGAATATATAACTAGTGTAACAGGATTGGTTCAAAACATAGTCAGTAATAAGAGCGAGTCTTCTTGTACTTCAGTCGGCATTCTGCCTTTTGTATTTAATTCCGATGCAATTTCTGTGTTTCGTCGTCAATAAGAAGGTCCAAGGGATACAGTGAACCTGAAGTGAAGCATCGGACTTTATAACTAGTGTCACAGGAATGCTTCAAATCATAGACAGTAAGGAGAGCCAGTCGTCTTGTACTTAAGTCGTCATTGTGCCTTTTGTATTTAATTCTGATGCAATTTCTGTGTTTCGTCGTTAATAAGAAGGTCCAAGGGATACAGTAAACGTATAGTGAAACATCGGAATCTAAAACTGGACTTAAAGGAGATGTTCAAAGCATAGTCAGTAAGAAGAGTCAGTCTTCTTGTACTTAAGTCGTCATTGTGCCATTTGTATTTAATTCCGATGCAATTTCTGTGTTTCGTCGTCAATAAGAAGGTCCAAGGGATACAGTAAACCTGAAGTGAAGCATCGGAATCTATAACTAGTGGCACAGGAATGGTTCAAATCATAGACAGTAAGAAGAGCCAGTCTTCGTGTACTTAAGTTGGCATTGTGCCTTTTGGATTTAATTCCGATGCAATTTCTGTGTTTCGTCGTCAATAAGAAGGTCCAAGGGAAACAGTAAACCTGAAGTGAAGCATCGGAATCTATAACTAGTGTCACAGGAATGGTTAAAACATAGATACTAAGAAGTGCCAGTCTTCTTGTACTTAAGCCGGCATTGTGCCTTTTGTATTTAATTCCGATGCAATTTCTGTGTTACGTCGTCAATAAGAAGGCCCAAGGAATACAGTAAACCTGAAGTGAAGCATCAGAATATATAACTAGTGTCACAGGAATGGTTCAAAGCATAGACAGAAGAAGAGCCAGTCTGCTTGTACTTAAGTCGGCATTGTGCCTTTTGTATATAATTCCGATGCAATTTCTGTGTTTCATCGTCAACAAGAAGGTCCAAGGGATACAGTAAACATTTAGTGAAGCATCGGAATCTAAAACTGGTCTCACACGAAATGTTCAAATCATAGTCAGTAAGAAGAATCAGTCTTCTTGTACTTAAGTCGGCATTGTGCCTTTTGTATTTAATTCCGATGCAATTTCTGTGTCTCATCGTCAATAAGAAGGTCCAAGGGATACAGTAAACATATAGTGAAGCATCGGAATCTTAAACTGGTCTCACAGGAAATGTTCAAACATAGTCAGTGAGAAGAGTCGGTCTTCTTGTACTTAAGTCGGCATTGTGCATTTTGTATTTAATTCCGATGCTATATATGTGTTTCATCGTCAATAAGGAGGTCAGAGGTATACAGTAAACCTGAAGTGAAGCATCGGAATCTATAACTAGTGTCACAGGAATGGTTCAAAGCATAGACGGTAAGAAGTGTCAGATTTCTTGTACTTAAGTCGGAATTGTGACTTTTCTATGTCATTCCGATGCAATTTCTGTGTTTCATCGTCAATAAGAACGTCAGAGCGATACAGTGAACCTGAAGTGAAGCATCGGAATCTATAACTAGTGTCACAGGGATGGTTCAAAACATAGACAGTAAGAAGAGCGAGTCTTCTTGTACTTAAGACGGCATTGTGGCTTTTGTATTTATTCCTATGCAATTTCTGTGTTTCGTCGTCAATAAGAAGGTCCAAGGGAAACAGTAAATCTGAAGTGAAGCATCGGAATCTATAACTAGTGTCACAGGAACGGTTCAAAACATAGACACTAAAAAGAGCCAGTTTTGTTGAACTTATGCCGGCATTGTACCTTTTGTTGTTAATTCCGATGCAATTTCTGTGTTACGTCGTCAATAAGAAGGTCCAAGGGATACAGTAAACATTTAGTGAATCATCGGAATCCAAAACTGGTCTCACAGAAAATGTTCAAAGCATAGTCAGTAAGAAGAATCAGTCTTCTTGTACTTAAGTCGGCATTGTGCCTTTTGTATTTAATTCCGATGCAATTTCTGTGTTTCATCGTCAACAACAAGGTCCAAGGGATACAGTAAACCTGACGTGAAGCATCGGAACCTATAACTAGTGTCACAGGAATGGTTCAAAGCATAGACGGTAAGAAGAGCCAGTCGTCTTGTACTTAAGTCGGCATTGTGGAATTTGTATTTCATTCCGATGCTATTTCTGTGTTCCGTCGTCAATAAGAAGGTCCAAGGGATACAGTAAACCTGACGTGAAGCATCGGAATCTGTAACTAGTGTCACAGGAATGGTTCAAAATATAGACAGTAAGAAGAGCCAGTCTTCTTATACCTAAGTCGGTATTACGCCTTTTCAAAATTAATTCCGATGCAATTACTGTGTTTCGTCGTCAATAAGTAGGTCCAAGGGTTACAGTAAACCTGAAGTGAAGCATCGGATTCTATAACTAGTGACACAGGAATGGTTCAAAACAAAGATAGTAAGAAGAGCCAGTCTTCCTGTACTTAAGTCGGCATTGTGCCTTTTGTATTTAATTCCGATGCAATATCTGTGTCTCGTCGTCATTAAGAAGGTCCAAGGGATACAGTAAAACTGAAGTGAAGCATCGGAATCTATAACTAGTGTCACAGGAATGGTTCAAAACATAGACAGTAAGAAGAGCCGGTATTCTTGTACATAAGTCGGCATTGTGCCTTTTGTATTTATTTCCGATGCCATTTCTGCGTTTCGTCGTCAATAAGAAGGTCCAAGGGATACAGTAAACCTGAAGTGAAGCATCGGAATTTATAACTAGTGTCACAGGAATGGTTTAAAACATAGACAGTTAGAAGAGCCAGTCTTCTCGTACTTAAGACGGCATTGTGCCTTTTGTAATTAATTCCGATTCAATTTCTATGTTTAATCGTCAATAAGAAGGTCCAAGGGATACAGTAAACATATAGTGAAGCATCGGAATCTAAAACTGGTCTCACAGGAAATGTTCAAAGCATAGTCAGTAAGAAGAGTCAGTCTTCTTGTACTTATGTCGGCATTGTGCCTTTTGTATTTTATTCCGATTCAATTTCTATGTTTCGTCGTCAATAAGATGGAACAAGGGATACAGTAAACCTGAAGTGAAGCATCGTAATCTATATTTAGTGTCACAGGAATGGTTCAAAGCATAGTCAGTAAGAAGAGCGAGTCTTCTTGTACTTCAGTCGGCATTGTGCCTTTTGTTTTTAATACCGATGCAATTTCTGTGTTTCGTCGTCAATAGGAAGATCCAATGGATACAGTGAACCTGAAGTGAAGCATCGGACTCTATAACTAGTGTCACAGGAATGGTTCAAAACATAGACAGTAAGAAGAGCCAGTCTTCTTGTACTTAAGTCGGCATTGTGCCTTTTGTATTTAATTTTGATGCAATTTCTGTGTTTCGTCGTCAATAAGAAGTTCCAAGGGATACAGTAAACCTGAAGTGAAGCATCGAAATCTATGACTAGTGACACAGGAATGGTGCAAAACATAGACAGTAAGGAGAGCCAGTCTTCTTGTTCTTAAGTCGGCATTGTAACTTTTGTATTTAATTCCGATGCAATTATTGTGTTTCGTCGTCAATAAGAAGGTCCAAGGGATACAGTAAACATATAGTGAAGCATCGGAATCTAATACTGGTCTTAAAGGAGATGTTCAAAGCATAGGCAGTAAGAAGAGTCAGTCTTCTTGTACTTAAGTCGGCATTGTGCCTTTTGTATTTCATTCCGATGCAATTTCTGTGTTTCGTCGTCAATTAGAAGGTCCAAGGGAAACACTAAATCTGAAGTGAAGCATCGGAATCTATAACTAGTGTCACAGGAATGGTTCAAAACATAGACACTAAGAAGAGCCAGTCTTCTTGTACTTAAGCCGGCATTGTGCCTTTTGTATTTAATTCCGATGCAATTTCTGTGTTACGTCGTCAATAAGAAGGTCCAAGGGATACAGTAAACCTGAAGTGAAGCATCGGAATATATAACTAGTGTCACAGGAATCGTTCAAAGCATAGACAGTAAGAAGAGCCAGTCTTCTTGTGCTTAAGTCGGCATTGTGCCTTTTGTATTTAATTCCGATGCAATTTCTGTGTTTCATCGTCATTTAGAAGGTCCAAGGGATACAGTAAACATTTAGTGAAGCATCGGAATCTAAAACTGGTCTCACAGGAAATGTTCAAAGCATCGTCAGTAAGAAGAATCAGTCTTCTTGTACTTAAGTCGGCATTGTGCCTCTTGTATTTAATTCCGATGCAATTTCTGTGTTTCATCGTCAATAAGAATGTCCAAGCGATACAGTAAACATATAGTGAAGCATCGGAATCTAAAACTGGTATCACAGGAAATGTTCAAACATAGTCTGTAAGAAGAGTCAGTATTCTTGTACTTAAGTCGGCATTGTGCCTTTTGTATTTCATTCCGATGCAATTTCTGAGTTTCATCGTCAATAAGAAGGTCAGAGGGATACAGCAAACCTGAAGTGAAGTATCGGAATCTAAAACCAGTCTCACAGGAAAGGTTCAAAACAGAGACAGTAAGAAGAGCCAGTCTTCTTGTACTTAAGTCGGCATTGTGCCTATTGTATTTAATTCCGATGCAATTTCTGTGTTTCATCGTCAACAAGGTCAGAGGGATACAGTAAACCTGAAGTGAAGCATCGGAATCTATAACTAGTGTCACAGGAATGGTTCAAAACATAGACGGTAAGGAGAGCCAGTCGTCTTTTACTTAAGTTGGCATTTGTATTTTGTATTTAATTCCCATGCTATTTCTGTGTTTCGTCGTCAATATGAAGGTCCAAGGGATACAGTAAACCTGACGTGAAGCATCTGAATCTATAACTAGTGTCACAGGAACGGTTCAAAATATAGGCAGTAAGAAGAGCCAGTCTTCTTGTACTTAAGTCGGCATTGTGGCTTTTGTATTTAATTCCGATGCAATTGCTGTGTTTCGTCGTCAATAAGAAGGTCCAAGGGATTCAGTAAACATATAGTGAAGCATCGGAATCTAAAACATGTCTTACAGGAAATGTTCAAAACATAGTCAGTAAGAAGAGTCAGTCCTCTTGTACGTAAGTCGGCATTGTGCCTTTTGTATTTAATTCCGATGCAATTTCTATGTTTCGTCGTCAATAAGAAAGTCCAAGGGATACAGTAAACCTGAAGTGAAGAATCGGGATCTATAACTAGTGTCACAGGAATGGTTCAAATCATAGACAGTAAGAAGAGGCAGTCTTATTGTACTTGAGTCGGCTTGTGGCTTTTTGTATTTAATTCCGATGGAATTTCTGGGTTTTATCGTCAATAAGATGGTGAGAGGGATACAGTAAATCTGAAGTGAAGCATCGGAATCTATAGCTAGTGTCACTGGAATGGTTCAAAACTTAGACAGTAAGAGGTGTCAGTCTTCTTGTACTTATGTCGGCATTGTGCATTTAGTATTAAATCCGATGCAATTTCTGTGATTCATCGTCAATAAGAAGGTCAGAGGGATACAGTAAACCTGAAGTGAAGGGTCGGAATCTATAACTAGTGGCAGAGGAATGGTTCTAAACATAGACAGTTAGAACAGCCAGTCCTCTTGTACTTAAGTCGGCATTGTGCCTTTTGTATATATTTCCGATGGAATTTCTGTGTTTCGTCGTCAATAAGAAGATCGGAGGGATACAGTATACCTGAAGTGAAGCATCGGAATCTATATCTAGTGTCACAGGAATGGTTCAAATCATAGATTGTAAGAAGAGTCAGTCTTCTTGTACTTAAGTCGGCATTGTGCCTTTTGTATTTGATTCCGAGGCAATTTCTGTGTTTCGTCGTCAATAAGAAGGTACAAGTGATACAGTAAACCTGAAGTGAAGCATCGTAATCTATACCTAGTGTCACAGGAATGGTTCAAAACATAGACAGTAAGAAGAGCCACTCTCCTTGATCTTAAGTCGGCATTCTGCCTTTTGTATTTAATTCCGATGCAAATTCTGTGTTTCATCGTCAATAAGAAGGTCAAAGGGATAGAGTAGACAAATAGTGAAGCATCTGAAACTAAAACTGGGCTAACATGAAATGTTCAAAACATAGTCAGTAAGAAGAGTCAGTCTTCTTGTACTTAGGTCGGCGTTGTGCGTTTTCATTAATTCCGATGCAATTTCTGTGTTTCGTCGTCAATAAGAAGGTCCAAGGGATACAGTAAACCTGAAGTGAAACATCGGAATCTATATATAGTGTCACAGGAATGGTTCAAATCATAGAGAGTAAGAAGAGCCAGTCTACTTGTACTTAAGTCGGCATTGTGCCTTTTGTATTTGATTCCGAGGAAATTTCTGTGTTTCGTCGTCAATAAGAAGGTACAAGGGATACAGTAAACCTGAAGTGAAGCATCGTAATCTATAACTAGTGTCACAGAAATGGTTAAAACATAGACAGTAAGAAGAGCCACTCTCCTTGTACTTAAGTCGGCATTCTGCCTTTTGTATTTAATTCCGATGCAACTTCTGTGTTTCTTCCTACATAAGAGGGTCCATGGGATACAGTAGACAAATAGTGAAGCATTGGAAACTATAACTGGGCTAACAGGAAATGTTCAAAACATAGTCAGTAAGAAGAGTCAGTCTTCTTGTACTTAGGTCAGCATTGTGCGTTTAGCATTAATTCTGATGCAATTTCTGTGTTTCGTCGTCAATAAGAAGGTCCAAGGGATACAGTAAATCTGAAGTGAAGCATCGGAATCAATAACTAGTGTCACAGGAATGGCTCAAGTCATAGACAGTAAGAAGAGCCAGTCTTCTTGTACTTAAGTCGGCATTGTGCCTTTAGTATTTAATTCCGATGCAATTTCTGTGTTTCATCGTCAATAAGAAGGTCCAAGGGATACAGTAAACATATAGTGAAGCGTCGGAATCTAAAAGTGGTCTCACAGGAAATGTTTAAACATAGACAGTTAGAACAGCCAGTCCTCTTGTACTTAAGTCGGCATTGTGCCTTTTGTATTTATTTCCGATGGAATTTCTGTGCTTCGTCGTCAATAAGAAGGTCCAAGGTATACAGTAAACCTGAAGTGAAGCATCGGAATCTATATCTAGTGTCACAGGAATGGTTCAAATCATAGAGTGTAAGAAGAGCCAGTCTCCTTGTACTTAAGTTGGCATTGTGCCTTTTGTATTTGATTCCGAGGCAATTTCTGTGTTTCGTCGTCAATAAGAAGGTACAAGGGATACAGTAAACCTGAAGTGAAGCATCGTAATATATAACTAGTGTCATAGGAATGGTTCAAAACATAGACAGTAAGAAGAGCGACTCTTCTTGTACTTAAGTCGGTATCCTGCTTTTGTATTTAATTCCGATACAACTTCTGTGTTTCATCGTCAATAAGAAGGTCCAAGGGATACAGTAGACAAATAGTGAAGCATCGGAAACTAAAACTGGGCTAACAGGAAATGTTCAAAAGATAGTCAGTAAGAAGAGTCAGTCTTCTTGTACTTAAGTCGGCATTGTGCCTTTTGTATTTAATTCCGATGCAATTTCTGTGTTTCGCTGTCAATAAGAAGGAACAAGGGATACAGTAAACCTTAAGTGAAGCATCGGAATCTATAACTAATGTCACAGGAATGGTTCAAAACATAGACAGTAAGAAGAGCCAGTCTTCCTGTACTTAAGTCGGCATTGTGCCTTTTGTATTTAATTCCGATGCTATTTCTGTGTTTCGTCGTCAATAAGAAGTTCCAAGGGATACAGTAAACCTGAAGTGATGCATCGGAATTTATAATTAGTGTCACAGGAATGGTTCAAATCATAGGCAGTAAGAAGTGCCAATTTTCTTGTACTTAAGTCGCCATTGTGCCTTTTGTATTTAATTCCGATGGAACTTCTGTGCTCCATCGTCAATAAGAAGGTCCAAGGGATACAGTAGACATATAGTGAAGCATCGGAAACTAAAACTGGTCTCACAGGAAATGTTCAAAACATAGTCAGTAAGAAGAGTCATTCTTCTTCTACTTAAGTCTGCATTGTGCCTTTTTTCTTTGATTCCGTTGCAATTTCTGTGTTTTATCGTCAATAAGAAGGTCCATGGGATACAGTAAACAAATAGTGAGGCATCGAAATCTAAAACTGGTCCCACAGGAAATGTTCAAATCATTGTCAGTGAGAAGAGTCAGTCTTCTTGTACTTTAGTCGGCATTGTGCCTTTTGAATTTAATTCCGATGCAATTTCTGTGTTTCATCGTCAATAAGAATGTCCAAGGGATACAGTAAACCTGAAGTGAAGCATCAGAATCAAAAACTGGTCTCACAGGAAAGGTTCAATACATAGACAGTAAGAAGAGCCAGTCTTCTTGTACTTGAGTGGGCATTGTGCCTTTTGTATTTAATTTCGGCGCAATTTCTGTGTTTCGTCGTCAATAAGAAGGTCACAGGGATATAGTAAAACTGACGTCAAGCATCGGAATCCTTAACTAGTGTCACAGGAATGGTTCAAAACATAGACAGTGAGAAGAGTCAGTTTTCTTGTACTTAAGTCGGCATTGTGCATTTCTTATTTAATTCCGATGGAATTTCTGTGTTTCGTCGTCAATAAGAAGGTCCAAGGGATACAGTGAACCTGAAGTGAAGCATCGGAATCTAAAACCGGTCTCACAGGAAAGGTTCAAACATAGACAGTAAGAAGAGCCTGTCCTCTTGTACTTGAGTCTGCATTGTGCCTTTTGTATTTAATTCCGATGCAATTTCTGTGTTTCGTCGTCAAAAAGAAGGTCAGAGGGATACAATAAACCTGAAGTGAGGCATCGGAATCCTTAACTAGTGTCACAGGAATGGTTCAAATCATAGACAGTAAGAAGAGTCAGTCTTCTTGTACTTAAGTCGGCATTATGCCTTTTGTATTTAATTCCGATGCAATTTCTGTCTTTCGTCGTCAATAAGAAGGTCCAAGGGATACAGTAAACCTGAAGTGAAGCACCGGAATCAAAAACCGGTCTCATTGGAAAGGTTCAAATCATAGACAGTAAGAAGAGCCAGTCTTCTTATACTTGAGACGGCATTGTGCCATTTGCAATTAATTCCGATGGAATTTCTGGGTTTCATTGTCAATAAGAAGGTCAGAGGGATACTGTAAACCTGAAGTGAAGCATCGGAATCCTTAACTGGTGTCACAGGAATGGTTCAAGTCATAGACAGTAAGAAGAGTCAGTCTTCTTGTAGTTAAGTCGGCATTGTGCCTTTTGTATTTAATTCCGATGCAATTTCTGTGATTCATCGTCAATAAGAAGGTCAGAGGGATTCAGTAAACCTGAAGTGAAGCATCGTAATCTATAACTAGTGTCACTGGAATGGTTCAAAACATAGACAGTAAGAGGAGTCTGTCTTCTTGTACTTATGTCGCCATTGTGCCTTTTGTATTTAATTCCGATGCAATTTCTGTGATTCATCGTCAATAAGAAGGTCAGAGGGATACAGTAAACCTGAAGTGAAGCATCGGAATCTATAACTAGTGTCAGAGGAATGGTTCTAAACATAGACTGTAAGAACAGCCAGTCTTCTTGTACATAAGTCGACATAGTGCCTTTTGTAATTATTTCCGATGCAATTTCTGTGTTTCATCGTCAATAAGAAGGTCCAAGGGATACAGTAATCATATAGTGAAGCATCGGAATCTAAAAGTGGTCTCACAGGAAATGTTCAAAACATACTCAGTAAGAAGAGTCAGTCTTCTTGTACTTAAGTCGGCATTGTGTCTTTTGTATTTAATTCCGATGCAATTTCTGTGATTCATCGTCAATAAGAAGGTCAGAGGGATACAGTAGACCTGAATTGAAGCGTCGGAATCTATAACTAGTGTCAGAGGAATGGTTCTAAACATAGACAGTTAGAACAGCCAGTCCTCTTTTACTTAAGTCGGCATTGTGCCTTTTGTATTTAATTCCGATGCAATTTCTGTTTTTCATCGTCAATAAGAAGGTCCAAGGGATACAGTAAACCTGAAGTGAAGCATCGTAATCTATAACTACTGTCACAGGAATGGTTCAAAACATAGACAGTAAGAAGAGCCACGCTTCTTGTACTTATGTCGGCATTCTGCCTTTTGTATTTAATTCCGATGCAACTTCTGTGTTTCATCCTCAATAAGAAGATCCAAGGGATACAGTAGACAAATAGTGAAGCATTGGAAACTAAAACTAGGCTAACAGGAAATGTTCAAAACATAGTCAGTAAGAAGAGTCAGTCTTCTTGTACTTAGGTCAGCATTGTGCGTTTAGCATTAATTCCGATGCAATTTCTGTGTTTCATCGTCATTAAGAAGGTCCAAGGGATACAGTAAATCTGAAGTGAAGCATTGGAATCAATAACTAGTGTCACAGGAATGGTTCAAATCATAGACAGTAAGAAGAGCCAGTCTTCTTGTACTTAAGTCGGCATTGTGCCTTTTTTATTTAAATCCGATGCAATTTCTGTGTTTCATCGTCAATAAGAAGGTCCAAGGGATACAGTAAACATATAGTGAAGCATCGGAATCTAAAAGTGGTCTCACAGGAAATGTTCAAAACATAGTCAGTAAGAAGAGTCAGTCTTCTTGTACTTAAGTCGGCATTGTGTCTTTTGTATTAAATTCCGATGGAATATCTGTGTTTCGTCGTCAATATGAAGGTCCAAGGGATACAGTATACCTGAAGCGAAGCATCGAAATCTATAACTAGTGTCACAGGAATGGTTCAAGTCATAGACAGTAAGAAGAGCCAGACTTCTTGTTCATAATTCGGCATTGGGCCTTTTGTATTTAATTCCGATGCAATTTCTGTGTTTCATCGTCAATAAGAAGGTCCAAGGGATACAGTAAACCTGAAGTGAAGCTTCGGAATCTATAACTAGTGTCACTGGAATGGTTCAATACATAGACAGTAAGAGGAATCAGTCTTCTTGTACTTATGTCGGCATTGTGCCTTTTGTATTTAATTCCGATGCAATTTCTGTGATTCATCGTCAATAAGAAGGTCAGAGGGATACAGTAAACCTGAAGTGAAGCGTCGGAAGCTATAACTAGTGTCAGAGGAATGGTTCCAAACATAGACAGTTAGAACAGCCAGTCCTCTTGTACTTAAGTCAGCATTGAGCCCTTTGTATTTATTTCCGATGGAATTTCTGTGTTTCGTCGTCAATAAGAAGGTCCAAGGTATACAGTAAACCTGAAGTGAAGCATCGGAATCTATATCTAGTGTCAAAGTAATTGTTCAAATCATAGAGAGTAAGAAGAGCCAGTCTTCTTGTACTTAAGTCAGCATTGAGCCTTTTGTATTTATTTCCGATGGAATTTCTGTGTTTCGTCGTCAATAAGAAGGTCCAATGGATACAGTAAACCTGATGTGAAGCATCGTAATCTAAAAGTGGTGTCACAGGAAATGTTCTAAACATAGACAGTTTGAACAGCCAGTCCTCTTGTACTTAAGTCGGCATTGTGCCTTTTGTATTTATTTCCGATGGAATTTCTGTGTTTCGTCGTCAATAAGAAGGTCCAAGGTATACAGTAAACCTGAAGTGAAGCATCGGAATCTATTTCTATTGTCACAGTAATGGTTCAAATCATAGAGAGTAAGAAGAGCCAGTCTTCTTGTACTTAAGTTGGCATTGTGCCTTTTGTATTTGATTCCGAGACAATTTCTGTGTTTCGTCGTCAATAAGAAGGTCCAAGGGATACAGTAAACTTGAAGTGAAGCATCGGAATCTAAAACCGGTCCCACAGGAAAGGTTCAAACATAGACAGTAAGAAGAGCCAGTCCTCTTGTACTTGAGTCTGCATTGTGCCTATTGTATTTAATTCCGATGAAATTTCTGTGTATCGTCGTCAATAAGAAGGTCAGAGGGATACAGTAATCCTGAAGTGAAGCATCGGAATCCTTAACTAGTGTCACAGGAATGTTTCAAATCATAGACAGTAAGAAGAGTCAGTCTTCTTGTACTTAAGTCGGCATTTTGCCTTTTGTATTTAATTCCGATGCAATTTCTGTCTTTCGTCGTCAATAAGAAGGTCCAAAGGAGACAGTAAACCTGAAGTGAAGCATCGGAATCTAAAACCGGTCTCACTGGAAAGGTTCAAATCATAGACAGTAAGAAGAGCCAGTCTTCTTATACTGGAGACGGCATTGTGCCATTTGTAATTAATTCCGATGGAATTTCTGGGTTTCATCGTCAATAAGAAGATCAGAGGGATACTGTAAACCTGAAGTGAAGCATCGAAAACCTTAACTGGTGCCACAGGAATAATTCAAAACATAGACAGTAAGAAGAGTCAGTCTTCATGTAGTTAAGTCGGCATCGTGCCTTTTGTATTTATTTCCGATGGAATTTCTGTGTTTCATCGTCAATAAGAAGGTCCAAGGGATACAGTAATCATATAGTGAAGCATCGGAAAATAGAAGTGGTCTCACAGGAAATGTTCAAAACATAGTCAGAAAGAAGAGTCAGTCTTCTTGTACTTAAGTCGGCATTGTGTCTTTTGCATTTAATTCCGATGCAATTTCTGTGTTTCGTCGTCAATATGAATGTCCAAGGGATACAGGAAACCTGAAGTGAAGCATCGGAATCTATAACTAGTGTCACTGGAATGGTTCAAAACATAGACAGTAAGAGGAGTCAGTCTTCTTGTACTTATGTCGGCATTATGCCTTTTGTATTTAATTCCGATGCAATTTCTGTGATTCATCGTCAATAAGAAGGTCAGAGGGATACAGTAAACCTGAAGTGAAGCGTCGTAATCTATAACTAGTGTCAGAGGAATGGTTCTAAACATAAACAGTTAGAACAGCCAGTCCTCTTGTACTTAAGTCGGCATTGTGCCTTTTGTATTTATTTCCGATGGAATTTCTGTGTTTCGTCGTCAATAAGAAGGTCCAAGGGATACAGTAACCCTGAAGTGAAGCATCGGAATCTATATCTAGTGTCACAGGAATGGTACAAATAATAGAGAGTAAGAAGAGCCAGTCTTCTTGTACTTAAGTCGGCATTGTGCCTTTTGTATTTGATTCCGAGGCAATTTCTGTGTTTCGTCGTCAATAAGAAGGTACAAGGGATACAGTAAACCTGAAGTGAAGCATCGTAATCTATAACTAGCGTGACAGGAATGGTTCAAAGCATAGACACTAAGAAGAGCCACTCTTCTTGCACTTAAGTCGGTATTCTGCCATTTGTATTTAATTCCGATGCAACTTCTGCGTTTCATCGTCAATAAGAAGGGCCAAGGGATACAGTAGACAAATAGTGAAGCATTGGAAACTAAAACTGGGCTAACAGGAAATGTTCAAAACATAGTCAGTAAGAAGAGTCAGTCTTCTTGTACTTAGGTCGGCATTGTGTTTTTTGCATTAATTCCGATGCAATTTCTGTGTTTCGTCGTAAATAAGAAGGTCCAAGTGATACAGTAAATCTGAAGTGAAGCATCGGAATCAATAACTAGTGTCACAGGAGTAGTTTAAGTCATATACAGTAAGAAGAGCCAGTCTTCTTGTACTTAAGTCAGCATTGTGCTTTTTGTATTTAATTCCGATGCAATTCCTGTGTTTCATCGTCAATAAGAAGGTCCAAGTGATACAGTAAACATATAGTGAAGCATCGGAATCTAAAAGTGGTCTCACAGGAAATGTTCTAAACATAGAAAGTTAGAACAGCCAGTCCGCTTGTACTTAAGTCGGCATTGTGCATTTTGTATTTATTTCCGATGGAATTTCTGTGCTTCGTCGTCAATAAGAAGGGCCAAGGGATACAGTAAACCTGAAGTGAAGCATCGGAATCTATATCTAGTGTCACAGGAATGGTTCAAATCATAGAGAGTAAGAAGAGCCAGTCTTCTAATACTTATGTCGGCATTGTGCATTTTGTATTTGATTCCGAGGCAATTTCTGTGTTTCGTCGTCAATAAGAAGGTACAAGGGATACAGTAAACCTAAAGTGAAGCATCGTAATCTATAACTAGTGTCACAGGAATGGTTCAAAACATAGACAGTAAGAAGAGCCACTCTTCTTGTCCTTAAGTCGGCATCCTGCTTTTGTATTTAATTCCGATGCAATTTCTGTGTTTCGTCGTCAATAAGAAGGTCAGAGGGATACAGTAAACCTGAAGTGAAGCATCGGAATCTATAACTAGTGTCAGAGGAATGGTTCTAAACAAAGAGAGTAAGAACAGATAGTCTTCTTGTACATAAGTCGGCATTGTGCCTTTTGTATTTATTTCCGAGGCAATTTTTGTGTTTCATCGTCAATAAGAAGGTCCAAGGGATACAGTAATCATATAGTGAAGCATCGGAAAATAGAAGTGGTCTCACAGGAAATGTTCAAAACATAGTCAGTAAGAAGAGTCAGTCTTCTTGTACTTAAGTCGGCATTGTGTCTTTTGTATTTAATTCCGATGCAATTTCTGTGTTTCGTCGTCAATATGAATGTCCAAAGGATACAGGAAACCTGAAGTGAAGCATCGGAATCTATAACTAGTGTCACTGGAATGGTTCAAAACATAGACAGTAAGAGGAGTCAGTCTTCTTGTACTTATGTCGGCATTATGCCTTTTGTATTTAATTCCGATGCTATTTCTGTGATTCATCGTCAATAAGAAGGTCAGAGGGATACAGTAAACCTGAAGTGAAGCGTCGGAATCTATAACTAGTGTCAGAGGAATGGTTCTAAACATAGACAGTTAGAACAGCCAGTCCTCTTGTACTTAAGTCGGCATTGTGCCTTTTGTATTTATTTCCGATGGAATTTCTGTGTTTCGTCGTCAATAAGAAGGTCCAAGGGATACAGTAAACCTGAAGTGAAGCATCGAAATCTATATCTAGTGTCACAGGAATGGTACAAATAATAGAGAGTAAGAAGAGCCAGTCTTCTTGTACTTAAGTCGGCATTGTGCCTTGTGTATTTGATTCCGAGGAAATATCTGTGTTTCGTCGTCAATAAGAAGGTACAAGGTATACAGTAAACCTGAAGTGAAGCACCGTAATCTATAACTAGAGTCACAGGAATGGTTCAAAACATAGACAGTAAGAAGAGCCACTCTTCTTGCACTTAAGTCGGTATTCTGCCATTTGTATTTAATTCCGATGCAACTTCTGCGTTTCATCGTCAATAAGAAGGTCCAAGGGATACAGTAGACAAATAGTGAAGCATTGGAAACTAAAACTGGGCTAACAGGAAATGTTCAAAACATAGTCAGTAAGAAGAGTCAGTCTTCTTGTACTTAGGTCGGCATTGTGTTTTTTGCATTAATTCCGATGCAATTTCTGTGTTTCGTCGTAAATAAGAAGGTCCAAGTGATACAGTAAATCTGAAGTGAAGCATCGGAATCAATAACTAGTGTCACAGGAATGGTTTAAGTCATAGACAGTAAGAAGAGCCCGTCTTCTTGTACTTAAGTCGGCATTGTGATTTTGGTATTTAATTCCGATGCAATTCCTGTGTTTCATCGTCAATAAGAAGGTCCAAGTGATACAGTAAACATATAGTGAAGCATCGGAATCTAAAAGTGGTCTCACAGGAAATGTTCTGAACATAGACAGTTAGAACAGCCAGTCCTCTTGTACTTAAGTCGGCATTGTGCCTTTTGTATTTATTTCCGATGGAATTTCTGTGTTTCGTCGTCAATAAGAAGGGCCAAGGGATACAGTAAACCTGAAGTGAAGCATCGGAATCTATATCTAGTGTCACAGGAATGGTTCAAATCATAGAGAGTAAGAAGAGCCAGTCTTCTTTTACTTAAGTCGGCATTGTGCATTTTGTATTTGATTCCGAGGCAATTTCTGTGTTTCGTCGTCAATAAGAAGGTACAAGGGATACAGTAACCCTGAAGTGAAGCATCATTATCTATAACTAGTGTCACAGGAATGGTTCAAAACATAGACAGTAAGAAGAGCCACTCTTCTTGTACTTAAGTCGGCATCCTGCTTTTGTATTTAATTCCGATGCAACTTCTGTGTTTCATCGTCAATAAGAAGGTCAGAGGGATACAGTAAA
The DNA here is from genome assembly GCF_023864345.2 of Schistocerca serialis cubense. Taxonomy (NCBI): domain Eukaryota; kingdom Metazoa; phylum Arthropoda; class Insecta; order Orthoptera; family Acrididae; genus Schistocerca; species Schistocerca serialis. The sequence goes on from NC_064649.1 coordinate 179,827,711, forward strand.
CCTGAAGTGAAGCATCGGAATCCTTAACTAGTGTCACAGGAATGGTTCAAAACATAGACTGTAAGAAGAGTCAGTCTTCTTGTACTTAAGTCGGCATTTTGCTTTTTGTATTTAATTCCGATGCAATTTCTGTCCTTCGTCGTCAATAAGAAGGTCCAAGGGATACAGTAAACCTGAAGTGATGCATCGGAATCAAAAACCGGTCTCACTGGAAAGGTTCAAATCATAGACAGTAAGAAGAAACAGTCTTCTTATACTTGAGACGGCATGGTGCCATTTGTAATTAATACCGATGGAATTTCTGGGTTTCATCGTCAATAAGAAGGTCAGAGGAATACTGTAAACCTGAAGTGAAGCATCGGAATCTTTAACTGGCGTCAAAGGAATGGTTCAAAACATAGACAGTATAAAGAGTCAGTCTTCTCGTACTTAAGTCGGCATTGTGCCTCTTGTATTTAATTCCGATGCAATTTCTGTGATTCATCGTTAATAAGAAGGTGAGAGGGATTCAGTAAACCTGAAGTGAAGCTTCGTAATCTATAACTAGTGTCAGTGGAATGGTTCAAAACATAGACAGTAAGATGAGTCAGTCTTCTTGTACTTAAGACGGCATTGTGCCTTTTGTATTTAATTCCGATGCAATTTCTGTTTTTCGTCGTCAATTAGAAGGTCCACGGGATACTGTAAACCTGAAGTGAAGCATCGGAATCTAAAACCCGTCTCATAGACAGTAAGAGGAGCCAGTCTTCTTATACTTGAGTCGGCATTGTGCCATTTGTATTTAATTCCGGTGGATTTTCTGGGTTTCATCGTCAATAAGAAGGTCAGAGGGATAAGGTAAACCTGAAGTGAAGCATCGGAATCCTTAACTGGTGTCACAGGAATGGTTCAAAACATAGACAGTAAGAAGAGTCAGTCTTCTTGTACTTAAGTCGGCATTGTGCTTTTTGTATTTAATTCCGATGCAACTTCTGTGATTCATCGTCAATTAGAAGGTCAGAGGGATTCAGTAAACCTGAAGTGAAGCATCGTAATCTATAACTAGTGTCACTGGAATGGTTCAAAACATAGACAGTAAGAGCAGTCAGTCTTCTTGTACTGATGTCGGCATTGTGCCTTTTGTTTTTAATTCCGATGCAATTTTTGTGATTCATCGTCAATAAGATTGTCAGAGGGATACAGTAAACCTGAAGTGAAGCATCGGAATCTATAACTAGTGTCAGAGGAATGGTTCTAATCATAGACAGTAAGAACAGCCAGTCTTCTTGTACTTAAGTCGGCATTGTGCCTTTTGTATTTATTTCCGATGCAATTTCTGTGTTTCGCCGTCAATAAGAAGGTCCAAGGGATACAGTAAACCTGAAGTGAAGCATCGGAATCTATATCTAGTGTCACAGGAATGGTTCAAAACATAGACAGTAAGAAGAGCCAGTCTTCTTGCACTTAAGTCGGCATTGTGCCTTTTGTATTTGATTCCGAAGCAATTTCTGTGTTTCGTCGTCAATAAGAAGGTACAAGGGATACAGTAAACCTGAAGTGAAGCATCGGAATCTATAACTAGTGTCACAGGAATGGTTCAAAACATACACAGTAGGAAGAGCCAGTCTTCTTGTACTTAATTCGGCATTGTGTCTTGATTTTAATTCCGATGCAATTTCTGTGATTCATCGTCAATAAGATGGTCAGAGGGATACAGTAAACCTGAAGTGAAGCATCGGAATCTATAACTAGTGTCACAGGAATGGTTCTAATCATTGACAGTAAGAACAGCCAGTCTTCTTGTACTTAAGTCGGCATTGTGCCTTTTGTAATTATTTCCGATGCAATTTCTGTGTTTCGTCGTCAATAAGAAGGTCCAAGGGATACAGAAAACCTGACGTGAAGCATCGGAATCTGTAACTAGTGTCACAGGAATGGTTCAAAACGTAGACAGTATGAAGAGCCAGTCTTCTTGTACATAGGTCTGCATTGTGCCTTTTCAAAATTTATTCCGAAGCAATTTCTGTGTTTCGTCGTAAATAGGAAGGTCCAAGGGACACAGAAAACCTGAAGTGAAGCATCGGAACTTATAACTAGTGTGACAGGAATGGTTCAAAACATAGACAGTAAGAAGAGCCAGTCGTCTTGTACTTATGTCGGCATTGTGCCTTTTGTATTTCATTCCGATGCAATTTCTGTGATTCATCGTCAATTAGAAGGTCAGAGGGATTCAGTAAACCTGATGTGAAGCACCGTAATCTATAACTAGTGTCACTGGAATGGTTCAAAACATAGACAGTAAGAGGAGTCCATCTTCTTGTACTTATGTCGGCATTGTGTCTTGATTTTAATTCCGATGCAATTTCTGTGATTCATCGTCAATAAGATGGTCAGAGGGATACAGTAAACCTGAAGTGAAGCATCGGAATCTATAACTAGTGTCACAGGAATGGTTCTAATCATTGTCAGTAAGTACAGCCAGTCTTCTTCTACTTAAGTCGGCATTGTGCCTTTTATAATTATTTCCGATGCAATTTCTGTGTTTCGTCGTCAATAAGAAGGTCCAAGGGATACAGTAAACCTGAAGGGAAGCATCGGAATCTATAACTAGTGTCACAGGAATGTTTCAAAACATAGACAGTAAGAAGAGCCACTCTACTTGTACTTAAGTCGGCATTGTGCATTTTGTATTTAATTCCGATGCAATTTCTGTGTTTCATCGTCAATTAGAAGTCCAAGGGATACATTAAACATATAGTGAAGCATCGGAATCTAAAACTGGTCTCACAGGAAATGTTCAAAGCATAGTCAGTAAGAAGAATCAGTCTTCTTGTACTTAAGCCGGCATTGTGCCTTTTGTATTTAATTTCGATGCAATTTCTGTGTTTCATCGACAGTAAGAAGGTCCAAGGGAGACAGTAAACATATAGTGAAGAATCGGAATCTAAAACTGGTCTCACAGGAAATGTTCAAAGCATCGTCAGTCAGAAGAGTCAGTCTTCTTGTACTTATGTCGGATTTGTGCCTTTTGTATTTAATTCCGATGCCATTTCTGTGTTTCATCGTCAATAAGAAGGTCCAAGGGATACAGTAAACCTGAAAAGAAGCATCGGAATCTAAAACCGGTCTCACAGGAAAGGTTCAATTCATAGAAAGTTAGAAGAGGCAGTCCTCTTGTACTTGAGTCGTCATTGTGACTTTTGTATTTAATTCCGAAGCAATTTCTTTGTTTCATCGTCAATAAGAAGGTCAGAGGGATACAGTAAATCTGAATTGAAGCATCGGAATCTATAACTAGAGTCACAGGAATGGTTCTAATCATAGACAGTAAGAACAGCCAGTCTTCTTGTACTTAAGTCGGCATTGTGCCTTTTGTAATTATTTCCGATGCAATTTCTGTGTTTCGTCGTCAATACGTAGGTCCAAGGGATACAGTAAACCTGAAGGTAAGCATCGGAATCTATAACTAGTGTCACAGGAATGGTTCAAAACATAGACAGTAAGAAGAGCCACTCTACTTGTACTTAAGTCGGCATTGTGCATTTTGTATTTAATTCCGATGCAATTTCTGTGTTTCATCGTCAATTAGAAGGTCCAAGGGATACATTAAACATATAGTGAAGCATCGGAATTTAGTACTGGATTCACAGGAAATGTTAAATTCATAGTCAGTAAGAAGAGTCAGTCTTCTTGTACTTAAGTCGGCATTGTGCTTTTTGTATTTAATTCCGATGCTACTTCTGTGATTCATCGTCAATTAGAAGGTCAGAGGGATTCAGTAAACCTGAAGTGAAGCATCGTAATCCATAACTAGTGTCACTGGAATGGTTCAAAACATAGACAGTAAGAGCAGTCAGTCTTCTTGTACTGATGTCGGCATTGTGCCTTTTGTTTTTAATTCCGATGCAATTTTTGTGATTCATCGTCAATAAGATGGTCAGAGGGATACAGTAAACCTGAAGTGAAGCATCGGAATCTATAACTAGTGTCAGAGGAATGGTTCTAATCATAGACAGTAAGAACAGCCAGTCTTCTTGTACTTAAGTCGGCATTGTGCCTTTTGTATTTATTTCCGATGCAATATCTGTGTTTCGTCGTCAATAAGAAGGTCCAAGGGATAGAGTAAACCTGAAGTGAAGCATCGGAATCTATATCTAGTGTCACAGGAATGGTTCTAAACATAGACAGTAAGAAGAGGCAGTCTTCTTGCACTTAAGTCGAAATTGTGCCTTTTGTATTTGATTCCGAAGCAATTTCTGTGTTTCGTCGTCAATAAGAAGGTACAAGGGATACAGTAAACCTGAAGTGAATCATCGGAATCTATAACTAGTGTCACAGGAATGGTTCAAACATACACAGTAGGAAGAGCCAGTCTTCTTATACTTAATTCGGCATTGTGTCTTTTCTATTTAACTCCGGTGCAATTTCTGTGTTTCATCGTCAATTAGAAGGTCAGAGGGAAACAGTAAACGTGAAGTAAAGCATCGGAATCTATAACTAGTGTCACAGGCATAGTTCAAATCATAGACAGTAAGAAGGGCCAGTTTTCTTGTACTGAAGCCGGCATTGTGCCATTTGTAATAAATTCCGATGCAATTTCTGTGTTTCGTTGTCAATACGAAGGTCCAAGGGATACAGTAAACCTGAAGTGAGGCATCGGAATCGATAACTAGTGTCACAGGAATGGTTCAAAATATAGACAGTAAGAAGGGTCAGCCTTCTTGTTCTTAAGTCGGCATTGTGCCTTTTGTATTTAATTCCGATGCAATTTCTTTGTTTCGTCGTCAATAAGTAGGTCCAAGGGATACAGAAAACCTGAAGTGAAGCATCGGAACTTATAACTAGTGTGACAGGAATGGTTCAAAACATAGACAGTAAGAAGAGCCAGTCGGCTTGTACTTATGTCGGCATTGTGCCTTTTGTATTTAATTCCGATGGAATTTCTGTGATTCATCGTTAATTAGAAGGTCAGAGGAATTCAGTAAACCTGATGTGAAGCATCGTAATCTATAACTAGTGTCACTGGAATGGTTCAAAATATAGACAGTAAGAGGAGTCAGTCTTCTTGCACTTATGTCGGCATTGTGTCTTGATTTTAATTCCGATGCAATTTCTGTGATTCATCGTCAATAAGATGGTCAGAGGGATACAGTAAACCTGAAGTGAAGCATCGGAATCTATAACTAGTGTCACAGGAATGGTTCTAATCATTGACAGTAAGAACAGCCAGTCTTCTTGTACTTAAGTCGGCCTTGTGCCTTTTGTAATTATTTCCGATGCAATTTCTGTGTTTCGTCGTCAATAAGAAGGTCCAAGGGATACAGTAAACCTGAAGGGAAGCATCGGAATCTATAACTAGTGTCACAGGAATGGTTCAAAACATAGACAGTAAGAAGAGCCACTCTTCTTGTACTTAAGTCGGCATTGTGCATTTTGTATTTAATTCCGATGCAATTTCTGTGTTTCATCGTCAATTAGAAGTCCAAGGGATACATTAAACATATAGTGAAGCATCGGAATCTAAAACTGGTCTCACAGGAAATGTTCAAAGCATAGTCAGTAAGAAGAATCAGTCTTCTTGTACTTAAGCCGACATTGTGCCTTTTGTATTTAATTTCGATGCAATTTCTGTGTTTCATCGACAATAAGAAGGTCCAAGGGAGACAGTAAACATATAGTGAAGCATCGGAATCTAAAACTGGTCTCACAGGAAATGTTCAAAGCATCGTCAGTAAGAAGAGTCAGTCTTCTTGTACTTAAGTCGGATTTGTGCCTTTTGTATTTAATTCCTATGCCATTTCTGTGTTTCATCGTCAATAAGAAGGTCCAAGGGATACAGTAAACCTGAAAAGAAGCATCGGAATCTAAAACCGGTCTCACAGGAAAGGTTCAATTCATAGACAGTTAGAAGAGGCAGTCCTCTTGTACTTGAGTCGTCATTGTGACTTTTGTATTTAATTCCGATGCAATTTCTTTGTTTCATCGTCAATAAGAATGTCAGAGGGATACAGTAAACCTGAAGTGAAGCATCGGAATCTATAACTAGTGTCACAGGAATGGTTCAAAACATAGACAGTAAGAAGAGTCGGTGTTCTTGTACTTAAGTCGGCCTTATGCATTTTGTATTTAATTCCGATGCAATTTCTGTGTTTCATCGTCAATAAAAAGGTCAGGGGGATACAGTAAACCTGACGTGAAGCATCGGAATCTGTAACTAGTGTCACAGGAATGGTTCAAAACGTAGACAGTATGAAGAGCCAGGCTTCTTGTACATAGGTCTGCATTGTGCCTTTTCAAAATTTATTCCGAAGCAATTTCTGTGTTTCGTCGTAAATAAGAAGGTCCAAGGGACACAGAAACCCTGAAGTGAAGCATCGGAACTTATAACTAGTGTGACAGGAATGGTTCAAAACATAGACAGTAAGAAGAGCCAGTCGTCTTGTACTTATGTCGGCATTGTGCCTTTTGTATTTAATTCCGATGCAATTTCTGTGATTCATCGTCAATTAGAAGGTCAGAGGGATTCAGTAAACCTGATGTGAAGCATCGTAATCTATAACTAGTGTCACTGGAATGGTTCAAATCATAGACAGTAAGAGGAGTCAGTCTTCTTGTACTTATGTCGGCATTGTGTCTTGATTTTAATTCCGATGCAATTTCTGTGATTCATCGTCAATAAGATGGTCAGAGGGATACAGTAAACCTGAAGTGAAGCATCGGAATCTATAACTAGTGTCACAGGAATGGTTCAAAACATAGACAGTAAGAAGAGCCACTCTACTTGTACTTAAGTCGGCATTGTGCATTTTGTATTTAATTCCGATGCAATTTCTGTGTTTCATCGTCAATTAGAAGGTCCAAGGGATACATTAAACATATAGTGAAGCATCGGAATTTAGTACTGGATTCACAGGAAATGTTAAATTCATATTCAGTAAGAAGAGTCAGTCTTCTTGTACTTAAGTCGGCATTACGCCTTTTGTATTTAATTCCGATGCACTTTCTGCGTTTCATCGTCAATAAGAAGATCCAAGGGATACAGAAAACATATAGTGAAGCATCGGAATCTAAAACTGGTCTCACAGGAAATGTTCAAAGCATAGTCAGTAAGAAGAATCAGTCTTGTTGTACTTAAGCCGGCATTGTGCTTTTTGTATTTAATTTCGATGCAATTTCTGTGTTTCATCGACAATAAGAAGGTCCAAGGGATACAGTAAACATATAGCGTAGCATCGGAATCTAAAACTGGTCTCACAGGAAATGTTCAAAGCATCGTCAGTAAGAAGAGTCAGTCTTCTTGTACTTAAGTCGGCATTGTGCCTTTTGTATTTAATTCCGAAGCCATTTCCGTGTTTCATCGTCAATAAGAAGGTCCAAGGGATACAGTAAACCTGAAAAGAAACATCGGAATCTAAAACCGGTCTCACAGGAAAGGTTCAATTCATAGACAGTTAGAAGAGGCAGTCCTCTTGTACTTGAGTCGGCATTGTGCCTTTTGTATTTAATTCCGATGCAATTTCTTTGTTTCATCGTCAATAAGAATGTCAGAGGGATACAGTAAACCTGAAGTGAAGCATCGGAATCTATAACTAGTGTCACAGGCATGGTTCAAATCATAGACAGTAAGAAGAGCCAGTCTTCTTGTACTGAAGCCGGCATTGTGCCTTATGTATTAAATTCCGATGCAATTTCTGTGTTTCGTCGTCAATAAGAAGGTCGAAGGGATACAGTACACCTGACGTGAAGCATCGGAATCTATAAGTAGTGTCACAAGAATGGTTCAAAACGTAGACAGTAAGAAGAGCCAGTCTTCTAGTACTTATGTCGGCATTGTACCTTTTGTATTTAATTCCGATGCAATTTCCGTGTTTCGTCGTCAATACGAAGGTCCAAGGGATACAGTAAACCTGCAAATAAGCATCGGAATGTATAGCTAGTGTCACAGGAATAGTTCAAAACATGGACAGTAAGAAGAGCCACTCTTCTTGTACTTAAGTCGGCATTGTGCATTTTGTATTTATTCCGATGCAATTTCAGTGTTTCATCGTCAATAAGAAGGTCAAAGGGATACATTAAACATATAGTGAAGCATCGGAATTTAATACTGGTCTCACAGGAAATGTTAAAAACATAGTCAGTAAGAAGAGCCGGGCTTCTTGTACATAAGTCGGCATTGTGCCTTTTGTATTTAATTCCGATGCAATTTCTGTGTTTTGTCGTCAATAAGAAGGAACAAGGAATAGAGTAAACCTGAAGTGAAGCATCGGAATCTGTAACTAGTGTCACAGGAATGGTTCACAACATAGACAGTAAGAAGAGCCAGTCTTCTTGTACTTAAGCCGGCGTTGTGTCTTTTCTATTTAATTCCGATGCAATTTCTGTGTTTCATCGTCAATAAGAAGGTCAGAGGGATACAGTAAACCTGAAGTGAAGCATCGGAATCTATAACTAGTGTCACAGACATGGTTCAAATCATAGACAGTAAGAAGAGCCAGTGTTCTTGTACTGAAGCCGGCATTGTGCCTTTTGTATTAAATTCCTATGCAATTTCTGTGTTTTGTTTTAAATAAGAAGTTGCAAGGGATTCAGTAAACCTGAAGTGAATCATCGGAATCTGAAACCAGTCTCACAAGAAAGGTTAAAAATATAGACAGTAAGAAGAGTCAGTCTTCTTGTATTTAAATCGGCATTGCGCCTTTAGTATTTAATTCCGATGCAACTTCTGTGTTTCATCGTCAATAAGAAGGTCCAAGGGATACAGTAGACTTATAGTGAAGCATGGGAAACTAAAACTGGTCTCACAGGAAATGTTCAAAGCATAGCCAGTAAGAAGAATCAGTTTTCTTGTACTTAAGTCGGCATTGTGCCATTAGTAATTAGTTCCGATGCAATTTCTGTGTTTCGTCGTCAATAAGAAAGTCAGAGGGATACAGTAAACCTGAAGTGAGGCATCGGAATCTATAACTAGTGTCACAGGAATGGTTCAAACCATAGACAGTAAGAAGAGCCAGATTTCTTGTACTTAAGTCGGCATTGTGCCTTTTCTATTTAATTCCGATGCAATTTCTGTGTTTCGTCGTCAATAAGAAGGTCCTAGGGATACAGTAAACATATAGTGAAGCATCGGAAACTAAAACTGGTCTCACAGGAAATGTTCAAACATAGTCAGTAAGAAGAGTCAGTCTTCTTGTACATAAGTCGGCATTGTGCCTTTTGTATTTAATTCCGATGCAATTTCAGTGTTTTGTCGTCAATAAGAAGGAACAAGGAATAGAGTAAACCTGAAGTGAAGCATCGGAATCTGTAACTAGTGTCACAGGAATGGTTCACAACATAGACAGTAAGAAGAGCCTGTCTTCTTGTACTTAAGTTGGCATTGTGCCTTTTGTATTTATTTCCGATGCAATTTCTGTGTTTCGTCGTCAATAAGAAGGTCCAAGGGATACAGGAAACCTGAAGTGAAACATCGGAATCCATAACTAGTGTCACAGGAATGGTTCAAATCGTAGACAGTAAGAAGAGCCAGTATTCTTGTACTTAAGTCGGCAATGTGGCTTTTGTATTTATTGGGATGCAATTTCTGTGTTTCATCGTCAATAAGAAGGTCCAAGGGAAACAGTAAACCTGAAGTGAAGCATCGGAATCCATTACTAGTGTCACAGGAATGGTTCAGAGCATCGACAGTAAAAAAAGAGCCGGTCTTCTTGTACTTAAGTCGGCATTGTACCTTTTGTATTTAATTTCGATGCAATTTCTGTGTTTCATCGTCAATAAGAAGGTCCAAGGGATACAGTAAACCTGAAAAGAAGCATCGGAATCTAAAACCGGTCTCACACGAAAGGTTCAATTCATAGACAGTTAGAAGAGCCAGTCCTCTTGTACTTGAGTCGGAATTATGACTTTTGTATTTATTCCCGATGCAATTTCTTTTTTCATCGTCAATAAGAAGGTCAGAGGCATACAGTAAACCTGAAGTGAAGCATCGGAATCTATAACTAATGTCACAGGAATGGTTCAAATCATAGACAGTGAGAAGAGTCGGTCTTCTTGTACTTAAGTCGGCATTGTGCATTTTGTATTTAATTCCGATGCAATTTCTGTGTTTCATCGTCAATAAGAAGCTCAGGGGGATACACTAAACCTGAAGTGAAGCATCGGAATCTATAACTAGTGTCACAGGAATGGATTAAAATATAGACACTAAGAAGAGTCATTTTTCATGTACTTAAGTCGGAATTGTGCCTTTTCTATGTCATTCCGATGCAATATCTGTGTTTCATCGTCAATAAGAAGATCAGAGGGATACAGTAAACCTGAAGTGAAGCATCAGAATCTGAAACTGGCCTCACAGGAATGTTTCAAAACATAGCCAGTAAGAAGAGCTAGTCTTCTTGTACTTAAGCCGGCATTGTGTCTTTTCAATTTAATTCCGATGGAATTTCTGTGTTTCATCGTCAATAAGAAGGTCAGAGGGATACAGTAAACCTGAAGTGAAGCATCGGAATCTATAACTAGTGTCACAGACATGGTTCAAATCATAGACAGTAAGAAGAGCCAGTGTTCTTGTACTGAAGCCGGCATTGTGCCTATTGTATTAAATTCCTATGCAATTTCTGTGTTTTGTCGTAAATACGAAGGTCCAAGGGATACAGTAAACCTGAAGTGAAGCATCGGAATCGATAACTAGTGTCACAGGAATGGTTCAAAACATTGACAGTAAAAAGATCAGTCATCTTGTACTTAAGTCGGCATTGTGCCTTTTGTATTTAATTCCGAAGCACTTTCGGTGATTCATCGTCAATAAGAAGGTCAGAGGGATACAGTAAACCTGAAGTGAAGCATCGGAATCTATAACTAGTATCACAGGAATGGTTCAAATCATACACAGTAAGAAGAGTAAGTTTTCTTGTACTGAAGTCGGCATTGTGCCTTTTCTGTTTAATTTCGATGCTATTTTTGTGTTTCGTCGTCAATAAGAAGGTCCAAGGGATACAGTAGACTTATAGTGAAGCATGGGAAACTAAAACTGGTCTCACAGGAAATGTTCAAAGCATAGTCAGTAAGAAGAGTCAGTCTACTTGTACTTAAGTCGGCATTGTGCCATTAGTATTTAATTCCGATGCAATTTCTGTGTTTCGTCGTCAATAAGAAGGTCCAAGGGATACAGTAAACCTGAAGTGAGGCATCGGAATCTATAACTAGTGTCACAGGAATGGTTCAAACCATAGACAGTAAGAAGTGCCAGTCTTCTTGTACTTAAGTCGGCATTGTGCCTTTTGTATTTAATTACGATGCAATTTCTGTGTTTCGTCGTCAATAAGGAGGGCCAAGGGATACAGTAAACCTGAACTGAAGCATCGGAATCTGAAACCGGGCTCACAGGAAAGGTTCAAATCATAGACAGTAAGAAGAGCCACTCATCTTGTACTTGAGCCGGCATGGTGCCTATTGTATTTACTTCCGATGCAATTTCTGTGTTTCATCGGCAATAAGAAGGTTAGATGGATGCAGTAAACCTGAAGTGAAGCTTAGGAATCTATAACTAGTGTCCCATGAATGGTTCAAAACTTAGACAGTAAGAAGAGTCAGTCTTCTTGTACTTAAGTCGGCAATGTGATTTTTTTTTTTTAATTCCGATGCAATTTCTGTGTTTCATCGTCAATAAGAAGGTCAGAGGGATACAGTAAACCTGAAGTGAAGCATCGGAATCTACAACTAGTGTCACAGGAATGGTTCAAAACATAGACAGTAAGAAGAGTCCGTTTTCTTGTACTTAAGTCGGGATTGTGTCTTTTCTATTTAATTCCGATGCAATTTCCGTGTTTCGTCGTCATTAAGAAGGTCCAAGGGATACATTAAACCTAAAGTGAAGCAACGGAAACCGAAACCGAGCTCACAGGAAAGGTTCAAAACATAGACAGTAAGAAGAGTCAGTCCTCTTGTACTTCAGTCGGCATTGTGCCTTTTGTATTTAATTCCGATGCAATTTCTGTGTTTCATCGTCAATAAGAATGTCAGAGGGATACAGTATACCTGAAGTGAAGCATCGGAAACCATATCTAGTGTCACAGGAATGGTTCAAACCATACTCAGTAAGAAGTGTAAGTTTTCTTGTACTTAAGTGGGCATTGTGTCTTTTCTATTTAATTCCGATGCAATTTCTGTGTTTCGTCGTCAATAAGAAGTTCCAAGGGATACAGTAAACGTGAAGTGAAGTACCTGAATCTATAACTAGTGTCACAGGAATGGTTCAAAATATAGACATTTAGAAGAACCAGTCTTCTTGTACTTACGTCGGCATTGTGCCTTTTCAAAATTTATTCCGATCCAAAATCTGGTTTTCGTCGTCAATAAGAAGGTCGAAGGGATACAGTAAACCTGAAGTGAAGCATCGGAATCTATGACTAGTGTCACAGGAATGGTTCAAATCATAGACAGTAAGAAGAGTCAGTCGTCTTGTACTTAAGTCGGCATTGTGCCTTTTGCATTTAATTCCGATGCAATTTCTGTGTTTCGTCGTCAATAAGAAGGTCCAAGGGATACAGTACACCTGACGTGAAGCATCGGAATCTAGAACTAGTGTCACAGGAATGATTCAAAACGTCGACACTAAGAATAGCCATTCTTCTTGAACTAAAGTCGGCATTGTGCCTTTTCAAAATTTATTCCGAAGCAATTTCTGTGTTTTGTCGTCAATAAGAAGTTCCTAGGGATACAGTAAACCTGAAGTGAAGCATGGGAACCTATAACTAGTGTCACAGGAATGGTTCGAAGCATAGACAGTAAGAAGAGCCAGTCGTCTTGTACTTAAGTAGGCATTGTGCATTTTGTATTTAATTCCGATGCTACTTCTGTGTTTCGTCGTCAATAAGAAGGTCCATGGGATACAGTAAACCTGAAGTGAAGCATCGAAATCTATATCTAGTGTCACAGGAATAGTTCAAAATATAGACAGTAAGAAGAGCCAGTCTTCCTGTACTTAAGTCGGCATTGTGCCTTTTGTATTTAATTCCGATGCAATTTCTGTGTTTCGTCGTCAATTAGAACGTCCAAGGGATACAGTTAACCTGACGTGAAGCATCGGAATCTATAACTAGTATCACAGGAATGGTTCAAAACATAGACAGTAAGAAGAGCCAGTCTTCGTGTACTTAAGTCGGCATTGTGCCCTTTGTATTTAATTCCGATGCAATTTCTGTGTTTCGTCGTCAATACGAAGGTCCAAGGGATACAGTAAACCAGAAATGAAGCATCGGTATCTATAACTAGTGTCACAGAAATGGTTCAAATCATAGACAGTAAGAAGAGCTACCCTTCTTGTACTTAAGTCGGCATTGTGCCTTTTGTATGTAATTCCGATGCAATTTCTGTGTTTCATCGTCAATAAGAAGGTCCAAGGGATACATTAAACATATAGTGAAGCATCGGAATTCAATACTGGTCTCACAGGAAATGTTAAAAACATAGTCAGTAAGAAGAGTCAGTCCTCTTGTACTTAAGTCGGCATTGTGGCTTTTGTATTTAATTCTGTTGCAATTTCTGTGTTTCGTCGTCTATAAGAAGGTCCAAGGGATACAGTACACCTGACGTGAAGCATCGGAATCTATAACTAGTGTCACAGGAATGGTTTAAAACGTAGACAGTAATAATAGCCATTCTTCTTGTACTAAAGTCGGCATTTTGCCTTTTCAAATTTTATTTCGAAGCAATTTCTGTGTTTCGTCGTCAATAAGAAGGACCAAGGGAAACAGTAAACCTGAAGTGAAGCATCGGAATCTATAACTAGTGTCACAGGAATGGTTCGAAACATAGACAGTAAGAAGAGTCAGTCGTCTTGTACTTAAGTAGGCATTGTGCATGTTGTATTTAATTCCGATGCTATTTCTGTGTTTCGTGGTCAATAAGAAGGTCCAAGTGATACAGCAAAGTTATAGTGAAGCATCGGAATCAAAAACTGGGCTCACAGGAAATGTTCAAACATAGTCAGTAAGAAGAGTCAGTCTTCTTGTACTTAAGTCGGCATTGTGCCTTTTGTATTTAATTCCGATGCAATTTCTGTGTTTCGTCGTCAATAACAAGATCCAAGGCATACAGTAAACCTGAAGTGAAGGATCGGAATCTATAACTAGTGTCACTGGAATGGTTCAAAACATAGACAGTAAGAAGAGCCAGTCTTCCTGTACTTATGTCGGCATTGTGCCTTTTGTATTTAATTCCGATGCAATTTTTGTTTTTCGTCGTCAATAAGAAGGGCGAAGGGTTACTGTAAACCTGAAGTGAAGCATCGGAATCGATAACTACCGTCACAGGAATGGTTCAAAATATAGACAGTAAGAAGAGCCAGTCTTCTAGTACTTAAGTCGGCATTGTGCCTTTTGTATTTAATTCCGATGCAATTTCTGTGTTTTGTCGTCAATAAGAAGGAACAAGGAATAGAGTAAACCTGAAGTGAAGCATCGGAATCTGTAACTAGTGTCACAGGAATGGTTCACAACATAGACAGTAAGAAGAGCCAGTCTTCTTGTACTTAAGCCGGCGTTGTGTCTTTTCTATTTAATTCCGATGCAATTTCTGTGTTTCATCGTCAATAAGAAGGTCAGAGGGATACAGTAAACCTGAAGTGAAGCATCGGAATCTATAACTAGTGTCACAGACATGGTTCAAATCATAGACAGTAAGAAGAGCCAGTGTTCTTGTACTGAAGCCGGCATTGTGCCTTTTGTATTAAATTCCTATGCAATTTCTGTGTTTTGTTTTAAATAAGAAGTTGCAAGGGATTCAGTAAACCTGAAGTGAATCATCGGAATCTGAAACCAGTCTCACAAGAAAGGTTAAAAATATAGACAGTAAGAAGAGTCAGTCTTCTTGTATTTAAATCGGCATTGCGCCTTTAGTATTTAATTCCGATGCAACTTCTGTGTTTCATCGTCAATAAGAAGGTCCAAGGGATACAGTAGACTTATAGTGAAGCATGGGAAACTAAAACTGGTCTCACAGGAAATGTTCAAAGCATAGCCAGTAAGAAGAATCAGTTTTCTTGTACTTAAGTCGGCATTGTGCCATTAGTAATTAGTTCCGATGCAATTTCTGTGTTTCGTCGTCAATAAGAAAGTCAGAGGGATACAGTAAACCTGAAGTGAGGCATCGGAATCTATAACTAGTGTCACAGGAATGGTTCAAACCATAGACAGTAAGAAGAGCCAGATTTCTTGTACTTAAGTCGGCATTGTGCCTTTTCTATTTAATTCCGATGCATTTTCTGTGTTTCGTCGTCAATAAGAAGGTCCTAGGGATACAGTAAACATATAGTGAAGCATCGGAAACTAAAACTGGTCTCACAGGAAATGTTCAAACATAGTCAGTAAGAAGAGTCAGTCTTCTTGTACATAAGTCGGCATTGTGCCTTTTGTATTTAATTCCGATGCAATTTCAGTGTTTTGTCGTCAATAAGAAGGAACAAGGAATAGAGTAAACCTGAAGTGAAGCATCGGAATCTGTAACTAGTGTCACAGGAATGGTTCACAACATAGACAGTAAGAAGAGCCTGTCTTCTTGTACTTAAGTTGGCATTGTGCCTTTTGTATTTATTTCCGATGCAATTTCTGTGGTTCGTCGTCAATAAGAAGGTCCAAGGGATACAGGAAACCTGAAGTGAAACATCGGAATCCATAACTAGTGTCACAGGAATGGTTCAAATCGTAGACAGTAAGAAGAGCCAGTATTCTTGTACTTAAGTCGGCAATGTGGCTTTTGTATTTATTGGGATGCAATTTCTGTGTTTCATCGTCAATAAGAAGGTCCAAGGGAAACAGTAAACCTGAAGTGAAGCATCGGAATCCATTACTAGTGTCACAGGAATGGTTCAGAGCATCGACAGTAAAAAAAGAGCCGGTCTTCTTGTACTTAAGTCGGCATTGTACCTTTTGTATTTAATTTCGATGCAATTTCTGTGTTTCATCGTCAATAAGAAGGTCCAAGGGATACAGTAAACGTATGGTGAAGCATCGGAATCTAAAACTGGTCTCACAGGAAATGTTAAAAGCATCGTCAGTAAGAAGAATCAGTCTTCTTGTACTTAAGCTGGCATTGTGTCTTTTGTATTTAATTTCGATGCAATTTCTGTGTTTCATGGTCAATAAGAGGGTCCAAGGGATACAGTAAACGTATAGTGAAGCATCGGAATCTAAAACTGGTCTCACAGGAAATGTTCAAAGCACCGACAGTAAGAAGAGTCAGTCTTCTTGTACTTAAGTCGGCATTGTGCCTTTTGTATTTAATTCCGATGCAATTTCTGTGTTTGATCGTCAATAAGAAGGTCCAAGGGATACAGTAAACCTGAAAAGAAGCATCGGAATCTAAAACCGGTCTCACACGAAAGGTTCAATTCATAGACAGTTAGAAGAGCCAGTCCTCTTGTACTTGAGTCGGAATTATGACTTTTGTATTTATTCCCGATGCAATTTCTTTTTTCATCGTCAATAAGAAGGTCAGAGGCATACAGTAAACCTGAAGTGAAGCATCGGAATCTATAACTAATGTCACAGGAATGGTTCAAAACATAGACAGTGAGAAGAGTCGGTCTTCTTGTACTTAAGTCGGCATTGTGCATTTTGTATTTAATTCCGATGCAATTTCTGTGTTTCATCGTCAATAAGAAGCTCAGGGGGATACACTAAACCTGAAGTGAAGCATCGGAATCTATAACTAGTGTCACAGGAATGGATTAAAATATAGACACTAAGAAGAGTCATTTTTCATGTACTTAAGTCGGAATTGTGCCTTTTCTATGTCATTCCGATGCAATATCTGTGTTTCATCGTCAATAAGAAGATCAGAGGGATACAGTAAACCTGAAGTGAAGCATCAGAATCTGAAACTGGCCTCACAGGAATGTTTCAAAACATAGCCAGTAAGAAGAGCTAGTCTTCTTGTACTTATGCCGGCATTGTGTCTTTTCAATTTAATTCCGATGGAATTTCTGTGTTTCATCGTCAATAAGAAGGTCAGAGGGGTACAGTAAACCTGAAGTGAAGCATCGGAATCTATAACTAGTGTCACAGACATGGTTCAAATCATAGACAGTAAGAAGAGCCAGTGTTCTTGTACTGAAGCCGGCATTGTGCCTATTGTATTAAATTCCTATGCAATTTCTGTGTTTTGTCGTAAATACGAAGGTCCAAGGGATACAGTAAACCTGAAGTGAAGCATCGGAATCGATAACTAGTGTCACAGGAATGGTTCAAAACATTGACAGTAAAAAGATCAGTCATCTTGTACTTAAGTCGGCATTGTGCCTTTTGTATTTAATTCCGAAGCACTTTCGGTGATTCATCGTCAATAAGAAGGTCAGAGGGATACAGTAAACCTGAAGTGAAGCATCGGAATCTATAACTAGTATCACAGGAATGGTTCAAATCATACACAGTAAGAAGAGTAAGTTTTCTTGTACTGAAGTCGGCATTGTACCTTTTCTGTTTAATTTCGATGCTATTTTTGTGTTTCGTCGTCAATAAGAAGGTCCAAGGGATACAGTAGACTTATAGTGAAGCATGGGAAACTAAAACTGGTCTCACAGGAAATGTTCAAAGCATAGTCAGTAAGAAGAGTCAGTCTACTTGTACTTAAGTCGGCATTGTGCCATTAGTATTTAATTCCGATGCAATTTCTGTGTTTCGTCGTCAATAAGAAGGTCCAAGGGATACAGTAAACCTGAAGTGAGGCATCGGAATCTATAACTAGTGTCACAGGAATGGTTCAAACCATAGACAGTAAGAAGTGCCAGTCTTCTTGTACTTAAGTCGGCATTGTGCCTTTTGTATTTAATTACGATGCAATTTCTGTGTTTCGTCGTCAATAAGGAGGGCCAAGGGATACAGTAAACCTGAACTGAAGCATCGGAATCTGAAACCGGGCTCACAGGAAAGGTTCAAATCATAGACAGTAAGAAGAGCCACTCATCTTGTACTTGAGCCGGCATGGTGCCTATTGTATTTACTTCCGATGCAATTTCTGTGTTTCATCGGCAATAAGAAGGTTAGATGGATGCAGTAAACCTGAAGTGAAGCTTAGGAATCTATAACTAGTGTCACATGAATGGTTCAAAACTTAGACAGTAAGAAGAGTCAGTCTTCTTGTACTTAAGTCGGCAATGTGATTTTTTTTTTTTAATTCCGATGCAATTTCTGTGTTTCATCGTCAATAAGAAGGTCAGAGGGATACAGTAAACCTGAAGTGAAGCATCGGAATCTACAACTAGTGTCACAGGAATGGTTCAAAACATAGACAGTAAGAAGAGTCCGTTTTCTTGTACTTAAGTCGGGATTGTGTCTTTTCTATTTAATTCCGATGCAATTTCCGTGTTTCGTCGTCATTAAGAAGGTCCAAGGGATACATTAAACCTAAAGTGAAGCAACGGAAACCGAAACCGGGCTCACAGGAAAGGTTCAAAACATAGACAGTAAGAAGAGTCAGTCCTCTTGTACTTCAGTCGGCATTGTGCCTTTTGTATTTAATTCCGATGCAATTTCTGTGTTTCATCGTCAATAAGAATGTCAGAGGGATACAGTATACCTGAAGTGAAGCATCGGAAACCATATCTAGTGTCACAGGAATGGTTCAAACCATACTCAGTAAGAAGTGTAAGTTTTCTTGTACTTAAGTGGGCATTGTGTCTTTTCTATTTAATTCCGATGCAATTTCTGTGTTTCGTCGTCAATAAGAAGTTCCAAGGGATACAGTAAACGTGAAGTGAAGTACCTGAATCTATAACTAGTGTCACAGGAATGGTTCAAAATATAGACATTTAGAAGAACCAGTCTTCTTGTACTTACGTCGGCATTGTGCCTTTTCAAAATTTATTCCGATCCAAAATCTGGTTTTCGTCGTCAATAAGAAGGTCGAAGGGATACAGTAAACCTGAAGTGAAGCATCGGAATCTATGACTAGTGTCACAGGAATGGTTCAAATCATAGACAGTAAGAAGAGTCAGTCGTCTTGTACTTAAGTCGGCATTGTGCCGTTTGCATTTAATTCCGATGCAATTTCTGTGTTTCGTCGTCAATAAGAAGGTCCAAGGGATACAGTACACCTGACGTGAAGCATCGGAATCTAGAACTAGTGTCACAGGAATGATTCAAAACGTCGACACTAAGAATAGCCATTCTTCTTGAACTAAAGTCGGCATTGTGCCTTTTCAAAATTTATTCCGAAGCAATTTCTGTGTTTTGTCGTCAATAAGAAGTTCCTAGGGATACAGTAAACCTGAAGTGAAGCATGGGAACCTATAACTAGTGTCACAGGAATGGTTCGAAGCATAGACAGTAAGAAGAGCCAGTCGTCTTGTACTTAAGTAGGCATTGTGCATTTTGTATTTAATTCCGATGCTACTTCTGTGTTTCGTCGTCAATAAGAAGGTCCATGGGATACAGTAAACCTGAAGTGAAGCATCGAAATCTATATCTAGTGTCACAGGAATAGTTCAAAATATAGACAGTAAGAAGAGCCAGTCTTCCTGTACTTAAGTCGGCATTGTGCCTTTTGTATTTAATTCCGATGCAATTTCTGTGTTTCGTCGTCAATTAGAACGTCCAAGGGATACAGTTAACCTGACGTGAAGCATCGGAATCTATAACTAGTATCACAGGAATGGTTCAAAACATAGACAGTAAGAAGAGCCAGTCTTCGTGTACTTAAGTCGGCATTGTGCCCTTTGTATTTAATTCCGATGCAATTTCTGTGTTTCGTCGTCAATACGAAGGTCCAAGGGATACAGTAAACCAGAAATGAAGCATCGGTATCTATAACTAGTGTCACAGAAATGGTTCAAATCATAGACAGTAAGAAGAGCTACCCTTCTTGTACTTAAGTCGGCATTGTGCCTTTTGTATGTAATTCCGATGCAATTTCTGTGTGTCATCGTTAATAAGAAGGTCCAAGGGATACATTAAACATATAGTGAAGCATCGGAATTCAATACTGGTCTCACAGGAAATGTTAAAAACATAGTCAGTAAGAAGAGTCAGTCCTCTTGTACTTAAGTCGGCATTGTGGCTTTTGTATTTAATTCTGTTGCAATTTCTGTGTTTCGTCGTCTATAAGAAGGTCCAAGGGATACAGTACACCTGACGTGAAGCATCGGAATCTATAACTAGTGTCACAGGAATGGTTTAAAACGTAGACAGTAATAATAGCCATTCTTCTTGTACTAAAGTCGGCATTTTGCCTTTTCAAATTTTATTTCGAAGCAATTTCTGTGTTTCGTCGTCAATAAGAAGGACCAAGGGAAACAGTAAACCTGAAGTGAAGCATCGGAATCTATAACTAGTGTCACAGGAATGGTTCGAAACATAGACAGTAAGAAGAGTCAGTCGTCTTGTACTTAAGTAGGCATTGTGCATGTTGTATTTAATTCCGATGCTATTTCTGTGTTTCGTGGTCAATAAGAAGGTCCAAGTGATACAGCAAAGTTATAGTGAAGCATCGGAATCAAAAACTGGGCTCACAGGAAATGTTCAAACATAGTCAGTAAGAAGAGTCAGTCTTCTTGTACTTAAGTCGGCATTGTGCCTTTTGTATTTAATTCCGATGCAATTTCTGTGTTTCGTCGTCAATAACAAGATCCAAGGCATACAGTAAACCTGAAGTGAAGGATCGGAATCTATAACTAGTGTCACTGGAATGGTTCAAAACATAGACAGTAAGAAGAGCCAGTCTTCCTGTACTTATGTCGGCATTGTGCCTTTTGTATTTAATTCCGATGCAATTTTTGTTTTTCGTCGTCAATAAGAAGGGCGAAGGGTTACTGTAAACCTGAAGTGAAGCATCGGAATCTATAACTAGCGTCACAGGAATGGTTCAAAATATAGACAGTAAGAAGAGCCAGTCTTCTAGTACTTAAGTCGGCATTGTGCCTTTTGTATTTAATTCCGATGCAATTACAGTGTTTCGTCGTCAACAAGAAGGTCCAAGGGATACAGTAAACCCGAAGTGAAGCATCGGAATCTATAACTAGTGTCACAGGAATGTTTCAAAGCATAGTCAGTAAGAAGAGTCAGTATTCTTGTACTTAAGTCGGCATTGTGCCTTTTGTATTTCATTCCGATGCAATTTCTGTGTTTGATCGTCAATAAGAAGGTCCAAGGGATACAGTAAACCTGAAGTGAAGCATCCGAATCTAATACCGGTCTCACAGGAATGGTTGAATACATAGACAGTTAGAAGAGCCAGTCTTCTTGTACTTGAGTCGGCATTGTGACTTTTGTATTTTATTCCGATGCAATTTCTGTGTTTCATCGTCAATAAGAATGTCAGAGGGATACAGTAAACCTGACGTGAAGCATCGGAATCTATAACCAGTGTCACAGGAATGGTTCAAAACATAATCAGTGAGAAGAGTCGGTCTTCTTGTACTTAAGTCGGCATTGTGCATTTTGTATTTAATTCCGATGCTATATATGTGTTTCGTCGTCAATAAGATGGTCAGAGGGATACAGTAAACCTGAAGTGAAGCATCGGAAACTATAACTAGTGTCACAGGAATGGTTCAAAACATAGACAGTAAGAAGAGTCATTTATCATGTACTTAAGTCGGAATTGTGACTTTTCTATGTCATTCCGATGCAATTTCTGTGTTTCATCGTCAATAAGAAGGTCAGAGGGATACAGTAAACCTGAAGTGAAGCATCGGAATCCATAACTAGTGTCACAGGTATGGTTCAAAACATAGACAGTAAGAATAGTCAGTCTTCTTGTACTTAAGTAGGCATTGTGCCTTTTGTATTTAATTCCGATGCAATTTCTGTGTTTCAACGTCAATAAGAAGGGCCAAGGGATAGAGTAAACGTGAAGTGAAGCATCGGAATCTAAAACCAGTCTCACAGGAAAGGTTCAAAGCAGAGACAGTAAGAAGAGACAGTCTTCTTGTACTTAAGTCGGCATTGTGTCTTTTGTATTTAATTCCGATGCAATTTCTGTGTTTCATCGACAATAACTAGGTCAGAGGGATACAGTAAACCTGAAGTGAAGCATCGGAATCTATAACTAGAGTCTCAGGATTGGTTCAAACATTGACAGTAAGAAGAGTCAATTTTCTTGTACTTAAGGCGGCATTGTGCCTTTTCTATTTCATTCCGATGCAAATTCTTTGTTTCGTCGTCAATAAGAAGGTCCAAGGGATACAGTAGACCTGAAGTGAAGCATAGGAATACAAAACCGGACTCACAGGAAAGGTTCAAAGCCAAGACAGTAAGAGGAGCCAGTCTTCTTGTACTTAAGTCGGCATTGTGCCTTTACTATTTAATTCCGATGCAATTTCTGTGTTTCATCGTCAACAAGAAGGGCAGAGGAATACAGTAAACCTGAAGTGAAGCATCGGAATCCATAACTAGTGTCACAGGAATGGTTGAAATCATAGACAGTAAGAAGAGCCAGTCTTCTTTTACTTAAGTCGGCATTGTGGCTTTTCTATTTAATTCCGATGCAATTTCTGTGTTTCATCGTCAACAAGATGGTCAGAGGAATACAGTAAACATGAAGTGAAGCATCGGAATCCATAACTAGTGACACAGGAATGGTTGAAATCATAGACAGTAAGAAGAGCCAGTCTTCTTTTACTTAAGTCGGCATTGTGGCTTTTGTATTTAATTCCGATGCAATTTCTGTGTTTCGTCGTCAATAAGAAGGTCCAAGGGATACAGTAAACCTGAAGAGAAGCATCGGAATCTATATCTAGTGTCACAGGAATGGTTCAAAACATTGACAGTAAGATGAGCCAGTCTTCTTGTACTTAAGTCGGCATTGTGCCTTTTGAATTTATTTCCGATGCCATTTCTGTGTTACGTCGTCAATTAGTAGGTCCAAGGGATACAGTAACACTGAAGTGAAGCATCGGATTCTATAACTAGCGTCACAGGAATGGTTCAAAGCATAGACAGTAAGAAGAGCTACCCTTCCTGTACTTAAGTCGGCATTGTGCTTTTTGTATGTAATTCCGATGCAATTTCTGTGTTTCATCGTCAATGAGAAGGCCCAAGGGATACATTTAACATATAGTGAAGCATCGGAATTCAATACTGGTCTCACAGGAAATGTTAAAACATAGTCAGTAAGAAGAGTCAGTCCTCTTGTACTTAAGTCGGCATTGTGCCTTTTGTTTTTAATTCTGTTGCAATTTCTGTGTTTCGTCGTCTATAAGAAGGTCCAAGGGATACAGTACACCTGACGTGAAGCATCGGAATCTATAACTAGTGTCACAGGAATGGTTTAAAACGTAGACAGTAAGTATAGCCATTCCTCTTGACTGAAGTCGGCATTTTCCCTTTTCAAAATTTATTCCGAAGCAATTTCTGTGTTTCGTCGTCAATAAGAAGGACCAAGGGATACAGTAAACCTGAAGTGAAGCATCGGAATCTATAACTAGTGTCAAGGGATTGGTTCGAAACATAGATAGTAAGACGAGTCAGCCGTCTTGTACTTAAGTAGGCATTGTGCATTTTGTATTTAATTCCGATACTATTTCTGTGTTTCGTCGTCAATAAGAAGGTCCAAGGGATACAGTAAAGATATAGTGAATCATCGGAATCAAAAACTGGGCTCACAGGAAATGTTCAAACATAGTCAGTAAGAAGAGTCAGTCTTCTTGTACTTAAGTCGGCATTGTGACTTTTGTAATTTTTCCGATGCAATTTCTGTGTTTCATCGTCAATAAGAACGTCAGAGGGATACAGTAAACCTGAAATGAAGCACCGGAATCTATAACTAGTGTCACAGGAATGGTTCAAAACATAGTCAGTGAGAAGTGTCGGTCTTCTTGCACTTAAGTCGGCATTGTGCATTTTGTATTTAATTCCGATGCTATATATGTGTTTCATCGTCAATAAGATGGTCAGAGGGATACAGTAAACCTGAAGTGAAGCATCGGAATCCATTACTAGTGTCACAGGAATGGTTCAAAACATAGACAGTAAGAAGAGTCAGTTTTCTTGTACTTAAGTCGGAATTGTGACTTTTCTATGTCATTCCGATGCAATTTCTGTGTTTCATCGTCAATAAGAAGGTCAGAGGGATACAGTAAACCTGAAGTGAAGCTTCGGAATCCATAACTAGTGTCACAGGTATGGTTCAAAACATAGACAGTAAGAATAGTCAGTCTTCTTGTACTTATGTAGGCATTGTGCCTTTTGTATTTAATTCCGATGCAATTTCTGTGTTTCAACGTCAATAAGAAAGGCCAAAGGATAGAGTAAACGTGAAGTGAAGAATCGGAATCTAAAACCAGTCTCACAGGAAAGGTTCAAAACAGAGACAGTAAGAAGAGCCAGTCTTCTTGTACTTATGTCGGCATTGTGCCTTTTGTATTTGATTCCAATGCAATTTCTGTGTTTCATCGTCAATAACAAGGTCCATGGGATACAGTAAACCTGAAGTTAAGCATTGGAATGTAAAACCGGTCTCATAGGAAAGGTTCAATCATAGACAAAAAGAAGAGCCAGTCTTCTTGTACTTATGCAGGCATTGTGGCTTTGGTATTTAATGCCGATGCAATTTCTGTGTCCCGTCGTCAATAAGAATGGCGAAGGGATGCAGTAAACCGGTAGTGAAGCATAGGAATCTAAAACCGGTCTCACAGGAAAGGTTCAAATCATAGACAGTAAGAAGAGCCAGTCTTCTTGTACTTGAGTCGGCTTGTGCCTTTTGTATTTAATTCCGATGGAATTTCTGGGTTTCATCGTCAATAAGAAGGTCAGAGGGATACAGTAAACCTGAAGTGAAGCATCGGAATCCTTAACTGGTGTCACAGGAATGGTTCAAAACATAGACAGTAAGAAGAGTCAGTCTTCTTGTACTTAAGTCGGCATTGCGCATTTGTATTTATTTCCGATGCAATTTATGTAAATCATCGTCAATAAGAAGGTCAGAGCGATACAGTAAACCTGAAGTGAAGCATCGCAATCTATAACTAGTGTCAGAGGAATGGTTCAAAACATAGACAGTAAGAAGAGCCAGTCTTCTTGTACTTAAGTCGGCATTGTGCTCTTTGTATTTAATTCCGATGCAATTTCTGTGTTTCGTCGTCAATACGAAGGACCAAGGGATACAGTAAACCAGAAGTGAAGCATCGGTATCTATAACTAGTGTCACAGGAATGGTTCAAAGCATAGACAGTAAGAAGAGCTACCCTTCTTGTACTTAAGTCGGTATTGGGCCTTTTGTATGTAATTCCGATGCAATTTCTGTGTTTCATCGTCAATAAATAGGTCCATGGGATACATTAAACATATAGTGAAGCATCGGAATTCAATACTGGTCTCACAGGAAATGTTAAAAGCATAGGCAGTAAGAAGAGTCAGTCCTCTTGTACTTAAGTCAGCATTGTGCCTTTTGTATTTAATTCTGTTGCAATTTCTGTGTTTCGTCGTCTATAAGAAGGTCCAAGGGATACAGTACACCTGACGTGAAGCATCGGAATCTATAACTAGTGTCACAGGAATGGTTTAAAACGTAGACAGTAATAATAGCCATTCTTCTTGTACTAAAGTCGGCATTTTGCCTTTTGTATTTAATTCCGATGCAATTACAGTGTTTCGTCGTCAATAAGAAGGTCCAAGGGATACAGTAAACCCGAAGTGAAGCATCGGAATCTATAACTAGTGTCACAGGAATGTTTCAAAGCATAGTCAGTAAGAAGAGTCAGTATTCTTGTACTTAAGACGGCATTGTGCCTTTTGTATTTCATTCCGATGCAATTTCTGTGTTTGATCGTCAATAAGAAGGTCCAAGGGATACAGTAAACTTGAAGTGAAGCATCCGAATCTAATACCGGTCTCACAGGAAAGGTTGAATACATAGACAGTTAGAAGAGCCAGTCTTCTTGTACTTGAGTCGGCATTGTGACTTTTGTATTTTATTCCGATGCAATTTCTGTGTTTCATCGTCAATAAGAATGTCAGAGGGATACAGTAAACCTGACGTGAAGCATCGGAATCTATAACCAGTGTCACAGGAATGGTTCAAAACATAATCAATGAGAAGAGTCGGTCTTCTTGTACTTAAGTCGGCATTGTGCATTTTGTATTTAATTCCGATGCTATATATGTGTTTCATCGTCATTAAGATGGTCAGAGGGATACAGTAAACCTGAAGTGAACCATCGGAAACTATAACTAGTATCACAGGAATGGTTCAAAACATAGACAGTAAGAAGAGTCATTTTTCATGTACTTAAGTCGGAATTGTGACTTTTCTATGTCATTCCGATGCAATTTCTGTGTTTCATCGTCAATAAGAAGGTCAGAGGGATACAGTAACCCTGAAGTGAAGCATCGGAATCCATAACTAGTGTCACAGGTATGGTTCTAAACATAGACAGTAAGAATAGTCAGTCTTCTTGTACTTAAGTAGGCATTGTGCCTTTTGTATTTAATTCCGATGCAATTTCTGTGTTTCAACGTCAATAAGAAGGGCCAAGGGATAGAGTAAACGTGAAGTGAAGCATCGGAATCTAAAACCAGTCTCACAGGAAAGGTTCATTGCAGAGACAGTAAGAAGAGCCAGTCTTCTTGTACTTAAGTCGGCATTGTGTCTTTTGTATTTAATTCCGATGCAAATTCTGTGTTTCATCGACAATAACTAGGTCAGAGGGATACAGTAAACCTGAAGTGAAGCATCGCAATCTATAACTAGAGTCTCAGGATTGGTTCAAACATTGACAGTAAGAAGAGTCAATTTTCTTGTACTTAAGGCGGCATTGTGCCTTTTCTATTTCATTCCGATGCAAATTCTTTGTTTCGTCGTCAATAAGAAGGTCCAAGGGATACAGTAAACCTGAAGTGAAGCATAGGAATACAAAACCGGACTCACAGGAAAGGTTCAAAGCCCAGACAGTGAGAAGAGCCAGTCTTGTTGTACTTGAGTCGGCATTGTGCCTTTTGTATTTCATTCTGATGCAATTTCTGGGTTTCATCGTCAATAAGAAGGTCAGAGGGATACAGTAAACCTGAAGTAAAGCATCGGAATGTAAAACCGTTCTCAAAGGAAAGGTTCAATCATAGACAGTAACAAGAGCCAGTCATCTTGTACTTGAGTCGGCATTGTGCATTTTGTATTTAATTCCGATGCAATTTCAGTGCTTCGTCGTCATTAAGAAGGTCCAAGGGATACAGTAAACCTGAAGTGACGCATCGGAATCTAAAACCGGTCTCACAGTAAAGGTTCAATACATAGACAATAAGAAGAATCAGTCTTCTTGTACTTAAGTCGGCATTGTGCCTTTTCTATTTAATTCCGATGCAATTTCTGTGTTTCATCGTCAACAAGAAGGTCAGAGGAATACAGTAAACCTGAAGTGAAGCATCGGAATCCATAACTAGTGTCACAGGAATGGTTGAAATCATAGACAGTAAGAAGAGCCAGTCTTCTTTTACTTAAGTCGGCATTGTGGCTTTTGTATTTAATTCCGATGCAATTTCTGTGTTTCGTCGTCAATAAGAAGGTCCAAGGGATACAGTAAACCTGAAGTGAAGCATCGGAATCTATATCTAGTGTCACAGGATTGGTTCAAAACATTGACAGTAAGATGAGCCAGTCTTCTTGTACTTAAGTCAGCATTGTGCCTTTTGAATTTATTTCCGATGCAATTTCTGTGTTTCGTCGTCAATTAGAAGGTCCAAGGGATACAGTAAAACTGAAGTGAAGCATCGGAATCTATAACTAGCGTCACAGGAATGGTTCAAAGCATAGACAGTAAGAAGAGCTACCCTTCCTGTACTTAAGTCGGCATTGTGCTTTTTGTATGTAATTCCGATGCAATTTCTGTGTTTCATCGTCAATAAGAAGGCCCAAGGGATACATTTAACATATAGTGAAGCATCGGAATTCAATACTGGTCTCACAGGAAATGTTAAAAGCATAGTCAGTAAGAAGAGTCAGTCCTCTTGTACTTAAGTCGGTATTGTGCCTTTTGTATTTAATTCTGTTGCAATTTCTGTGTTTCGTCGTCTATAAGAAGGTCCAAGGGATACAGTACACCTGACGTGAAGCATCGGAATCTATAACTAGTGTCACAGGAATGGTTTAAAACGTAGACAGTAAGTATAGCCATTCTTCTTGACTGAAGTCGGCATTTTCCCTTTTTTAAATTTATTCCGAAGCAATTTCTGTGTTTCGTCGTCAATAAGAAGGACCAAGGGATACAGTAAACCTGAAGTGAAGCATCGGAATCTATAACTAGTGTCACAGGAATGGATCGAAACATAGAAAGAAAGAAGAGTCAGCCGTCATGTACTTAAGTAGGCATTGTGCATTTTGTATTTAATTCCGATGCTATTTCTATGTTTCGTCGTCAATAAGAAGGTCCAAGGGATACAGTAAAGATATAGTGAATCATCGGAATCAAAAACTGGGCTCACAGGAAATGTTCAAACATAGTCAGTAAGAAGAGTCAGTCTTCTTGTACTTAAGTCGGCATTGTGCCTTTTGTATTTAATTCCGATGCAATTTCTGTTTTTCGTCGTCAATAAGAAGGTCGAGGGGTTACTGTAAACATTGAAGTGAAGCATCGGAATCTATAACTAGCGTCACAGGAATGGTTCAAAACATAGACAGTAAGTAGAGCCAGTCTTCTAGTACTTAAGTCGGCATTGTGCCTTTTGCATTTAATTCCGATGCAATTTCAGTGCTTCGTCGTCAATAAGAAGGTCCAAGGGATACAGGAAACCCGAAGTGAAGCATCGGAATCTATAACTTGTGTCACAGGAATGGTTCAAAACATAGTCAGTGACAAGAGTCGGTCTTCTTGCACTTAAGTCGGCATTGTGCATTTTGTATTTAATTCCGATGCTATATATGTGTTTCATCGTCAATAAGATGGTCAGAGGGATACAGTAAACCTGAAGTGAAGCATCAGAATCTATAACTAGTGTCACAGGAATGGTTCAAAACATAGACAGTAAGAAGAGTCAGTTTTCTTGTACTTAAGTCGGAATTGTGACTTTTCTATGTCATTCCGATGCAATTTCTGTGTTTCATCGTCAATAAGAAGGTCAGAGGGATACAGTAAACCTGAAGTGAAGCATCGGAATCCATAACTAGTGTCACAGGTATGGTTCAAAACATATACAGTAAGAATAGTCAGTCTTCTTGTACTTAAGTAGACATTGTACCTTTTGTATTTAATTCCGATGCAATTTCTGTGTTTCAACGTCAATAAGAAGGGCCAAAGGATAGAGTAAACGCGAAGTGAAGAATCGGAATCTAAAACCAGTCTCACAGGAAAGGTTCAAAACAGAGACAGTAAGAAGAGCCAGTCTTCTTGTACTTAAGTCGGCATTGTGCCTTTTGTATTTAATTCCGATGCAATTTCTGCGTTTCATCGTCAATAACAAGGTCAGAGGGATACAGTAAACCTGAAGTTAAGCATCGGAATCTATAACTAGAATCTCAGGATTGGTTCAAACATTGACAATAAGAAGAGTTAATTTTCTTGTACTTAAGGCGGCATTGTGCCTTTTCTATTTCATTCCGATGCAATTTCTTTGTCTCGTAGTCAATAAGAAAGTCCAAGGGATACAGTAAACCTGAAGTGAAGCATCGGAACACAAAACCGGACTCACAGGAAAGGTTCAAAGCACAGACAGTAAGAAGAGCCAGTCTTCTTGTACTTGAGTCGGCATTGTGCCTTTTGTATTTAATTCCGATGCAATTTCTGGCTTTTATCGTCAATAAGAAGGTTAGAGGGATACAGTAAACCTGAAGTGAAGCATCGGATTCTATAACTAGTGTCACCGGAATGGTTCAAAACATAGACAGTAAGAAGAGTCAGTCTTCTTGTACTTAAGTCGGCATTGTGCCTTTTGTATTTCATTCCGATGCAAATTCTGGGTATCATTGTCAATAAAAAGGTCAGAGGGATACATTAAACCTGAAGTGAAGCATCGGAATGTTATACCGGTCTCATAGGAAAGGTTCAATCATAGACAGAAAGAAGAGCCAGTCTTCATGTACTTATGCAGGCATTGTGGCTTTGGTATTTAATGCCGATGCAATTTCTGTGTCCCGTCGTCAATAAGAATGGCGAAGGGATGCAGTAAACCGGTAGTGAAGCATAGGAATCTAAAACCGGTCTAACAGGAAAGGTTCAATACATAGACAGAAAGAAGAGCCAGTCTTCTTGTACTTGAGTCAGCATTGTGCCTTTTGTATTTAATTCCGACGCAATCTCTGTGTTTCGTCGTCAATAAGAAGGTCCAAGGGATACAGTAAACCTGAAGTGAAGCATCGGAATCTAAAACCGCTCTCACAGGAAAGGTTCAAATCATAGAAAGTAAGAAGAGCCAGTCTTCTTGTACTTGAGTCGGCTTGTGCCTTTTGTATTTAATTCCGATGGAATTTCTGGGTTTCATCGTCAATAAGAAGGTCAGAGGGATACAGTAAACCTGAAGTGAAGCATCGGAATCCTTAACTGGTGTCACAGGAATGGTTCAAAACATAGACAGTAAGAAGAGTCAGTCTTCTTGTACTTAAGTCGGCATTGCGCATTTGTATTTAATTCCGATGCAATTTCTGTAATTCATCGTCAATAAGAAGGTCAGAGGGATACAGTAAACCTGAAGTGAAGCATCGCAATCTATAACTAGTGTCAGAGGAATGGTTCAAATCATAGACAGTAAGAAGAGCCAGTCTTCTAGTACTTAAGTTGGCATTATGTCTTTTGTATTTAATTCCGATGCAATTTCTGTGTTTCGTCGTCAATATGAAGGTCCAAGGCGTACAGTAAACCTGAAGTGAAGCATCGGAATCTGTAACTAGTGTCACAGGAGTGGTTCAAATCATAGACAGTAAGAGGAGCCAGTCTTCTTGTACTTACGTCGGCATTGTGCCTTTTCAAAATTTATTCCGGTGCAAAATCTGTATTTCGTCGTCAATAAGAAGGTCCAAGGGATACAGTAAACCTGAAGTGAAGCATCGGAAGCTATAATTAGTGTCACATAAATGGTTCATAACATAGGCAGTAAGAAGTGCCAGTCTTCTTGTACATAAGTCGGCATTGTGCCTTTCGTATTTAATTCCGATGCAATTTCTGTTTTTTGTCGTCAATTAGAAGGTCCAAGGGATACAGTAAACCTGAAGTGAAGCATCGGAATCTAAAACCGGTCTCACTGGAAAGGTTCAAATCATAGACAGTAAGAGGAGCCAGTCTTCTTATACTTGAGTCGGCATTGTGCCATTTGTATTTAATTCCGATGGAATTTCTGGGTTTCATCGTCAATAAGAAGGTCAGAGGGATACAGTAAACCTGAACTGAAGCATCGGAATAATTAACTGGTGTCACAGGAATGGTTAAAATCATAGACAGTAAGAAGAGTCAGTCTTCTTGTACTTAAGTCGGCATTGTGCCTTTTGTATTTAATTCCGATGAAACTTCTGTGATTCATCGTCAATTAGAAGGTCAGAGCGATTCAGGAAACCTGAAGTGAAGCATCGTAATCTATAACTAGTGTCACTGGAATGGTTCAAAACATAGACAGTAAGAAGAGTCAGTTTTCTTGTACTTAAGTCGGAATTGTGACTTTTCTATGTCATTCCGATGCAATTTCTGTGTTTCATCGTCAATAAGAAGGTCAGAGGGATACAGTAAACCTGAAGTGAAGCATCGGAATCCATAACTAGTGTCACAGGTATGGTTCAAAACATAGACAGTAAGAATAGTCAGTCTTCTTGTACTTAAGTAGGCATTGTGCCTTTTGTATTTAATTCCGATGCAATTTCTGTGTTTCAACGTCAATAAGAAGGGCCAAAGGATAGAGTAAACGTGAAGTGAAGAATCGGAATCTAAAACCAGTCTCACAGGAAAGGTTCAAAACAGAGACAGTAAGAAGAGCCAGTCTTCTTGTACTTAAGTCGGCATTGTGCCTTTTGTATTTAATTCCGATGCAATTTCTGTGTTTCATCGTCAATAACAAGGCCAGAGGGATACAGTAAACCTGAAGTTAAGCATCGGAATCTATAACTAGAGTCTCAGGATTGGTTCAAACATTGACAGTAAGAAGAGTTAATTTTCTTGTACTTAAGGCGGCATTGTGCCTTTTCTATTTCATTCCGATGCAATTTCTTTGTCTCGTAGTCAATAAGAAGGTCGAAGGGATACATTAAACCTGAAGTGAAGCATCGGAATACAAAACCGGACTCACAGGAAAGGTTCAAAGCACAGACAGTAAGAAGAGCCAGTCTTCTTGTACTTGAGTCGGCATTGTGCCTTTTGTATTTAATTCCGATGCAATTTCTGGCTTTCATCGTCAATAAGAAGGTTAGAGGGATACAGTAAACCTGAAGTGAAGCATCGGAATCTATAACTAGTGTCACCGGAATGGTTCGAAACATAGACAGTAAGAAGAGTCAGTCTTCTTGTACTTAAGTCGGCATTGTGCCTTTTGTATTTCATTCCGATGCAAATTCTGGGTTTCATCGTCAACAAGAAGGTCAGAGGGATACATTAAACCTGAAGTGAAGCATCGGAATGTAAAACCGGTCTCATAGGAATGGGTCAATCATAGACAGAAAGAAGAGCCAGTCTTCTTGTACTTATGCAGGCATTGTGGCTTTGGTATTTAATGCCGATGCTATTTCTGTGTCCCGTCGTCAATAAGAATGGCGAAGGGATGCAGTAAACCGGTAGTGAAGCATAGGAATCTAAAACCGGTCTAACAGGAAAGGTTCAATACATAGACAGAAAGAAGAGCCAGTCTTCTTGTACTTGAGTCGGCATTGTGCCTTTTGTATTTAATTCCGACGCAATCTCTGTGTTTCGTCGTCAATAAGAAGGTCCAAGGGATACAGTAAACCTGAAGTGAAGCATCGGAATCTAAAACCGCTCTCACAGGAAAGGTTCATATCATAGACAGTAAGAAGAGCCAGTCTTCTTGTACTTGAGTCGGCTTGTGCCTTTTGTTTTTAATTCCGATGCAATTTCTGTGATTCATCGTCGATAAGAAGGTCAGAGGGATACAGTAAACCTGAAGTGAAGCATCGGAATCTATACCTAGTGTCAGAGGAATGGTTCTCATCATAGACAGTAAGAAGAGCCAGTCTTCTTGTACCTAAGTTGGCATTGTGCCTTTTGTATTTGATTCCGAAGCAATTTCTGTGTTTCGTCGTCAATAAGAAGGTAGAAGGGATACAGTAAAATTGAAGTGAAGCATCGGAAACTATAACTAGTGTCACAGGAATGGTTCAAATCATAGACAGTAAGAAGAGCCAGTCTTCTTGTACTTAAGTCGGCATTGTGGCTTTTGTATTTATTCCGATGCAATTTCTATGTTTCGTCGTCAATAAGAAGGTCCAAGGGAAACAGTAAACCTGAAATGAAGCATCGGAAACAATAACTACTGTCACAGGAATGGTTCAAAACATAGACAGTAAAAAGTGCCAGTCTTCTTGTACTTAAGTCGGCATTGTGCCTCTTGTATTTCATTCCGATGCAATTTCTGCGTTTCATCGTCAATTCGAAGGTCAAAGGGATACAGTAAACATATAGTGAAGCATTGGAATCTAAAACTGGTCTCACAGGATATGTTCAAAATATAGTCAGTAAGAAGAATCATTCTTCTTGTACTTAAGTCGGCATTGTGCCTTTTGTATTTAATTTCGATACTATTTCTGTGTTTCATCGGCAATAAGAAGGTCCAGGGGATACAGTAAACATATAGTGAAGCATCGGAATCTATAACTAGTGTCACAGGAATGGTTCAAAACATAGACAGTAAGAAGAGTCGGTTTTCTTGAACTTAAGTCGGCATTGTGCATTTTGTATTTAATTCCGATGCAATTTCTGTGTTTCATCGTGAATAAGAAGGTCAGAGGGATACAGTAAACCTGAAGTGAAGCATCGGGATCCATAACTAGTGTCACAGGAATGGTTTAAAATATAGACACTAAGAAGAGTCAGTTTTCTTGTACTGAAGTCGGAATTGTGACTTTTCTATGTCATTCCGATGCAATTTCTGTGATTCATCGTCAATAAGAAGGTCACAGGGATACAGTAAACCTGAAGTGATGCATCGGAATCCATAACTAGTGTCACAGGAATGGTTAAAATCATAGACAGTAAGGATAGTCAGTCTTCTTGTACTTAAGTCGGCATTGTGCCTTTTGTATTTAATTCCGATGCAATTTCTGTGTTTCATCGTAAATAAGAAGGTCCAAGGGATACAGTAAACCTATAGTGAAGCATCGGAATCGAAAACCAGTCTCACAGGAAAGGTTCAAAACACAGACAGTAAGAAGAGCCAGTCTACTTCTACTTGAGTCGGCATTGTGCCTTTTGTATTTAATTCCGATGCAATTTCTGGGTTTCATCGTCAATAAGAAGGTCAGAGTGATACAGTAAATCTGATGTGAAGCATCGGAATCTATATCTAGTGTCACAGGAGTGGTTCAAAACATAGACAGTAAGAAGAGTCAGTCTTCTTGTACTTATGTCGGCATTGTGCCTTTTGTATTTAATTCCGATGCAATTTCTATATTTCATCGTCAATTAGAAGGTCAAAGTGATACAGTAAACCTGAAGTGAAGCATAGGAATCTATAACTAGTGTCACAGGAATGGTTCAAAACATAGACAGTAAGAAGAGTAAGTTTTGTTGTACTTAAGTCGGCATTGTGCCTTTTCTATTTCATTCCGATGCAATTTCTGTGTTTCGTCGTTAATAAGCAGGTACAAGGGATACAGTAAATCTGAACTGAAGCATCGGAATCTAAAACCGGGCTCACAGGAAAGGTTCAAAACATAGACAGTAAGAAGAGCCACTCCTCTTGTACTTGAGTCAGCATTGTGCCTATTGTATTTATTTCTGATGCAATTTCTGTGTTTCGTCGTCAATAAGAAGGTCCATGGGATACAGTAAACCTGAAGTGAATCAACGGAATCTATATCTAGTGTCACTGGAATGGTTCAAACCATAGACAGTAAGAAGAGTCAGTCTTCTTGCACTTAAGTCGGAATTGTGCCTTTTGTATTGGGTTCCGAGGCAATTTGTGTGTTTCGTCGTCAATAAGAAGGTACAAGGGATACGGTAAACCGGAAGTGAAGCATTGGAATCTATAACTAGTGTCACAGGAATGGTTCAAACATAGACAGTAAGAAGAGACACTCTTCTAGTACTTAAGTCAGCATTGTGCCTTTTGTATTTAATTCCGATGCAATTTCTGTGTTTCGTCGTCAATAAGAAGGTCCAAGACATACAGTAAACCTGAAGTGAAGCATCGCAATCTATAACTAGTGTCAGAGGAATGGTTCAAATCATAGACAGTAAGAAGAGCCAGTCTTCTAGTACTTAAGTTGGCATCATGTCTTTTGTATTTAATTCCGATGCAATTTCTGTGTTTCGTCGTCAATATGAAGGTCCAAGGCATACAGTAAACCTGAAGTGAAGCATCGGAATCTGTAACTAGTGTCACAGGAGTGGTCCAAATCATAGACAGTAAGAGGAGCCAGTCTTCTTGTACTTACGTCGGCATTGTGCCTTTTCAAAATTTATTCCGGTGCAAAATCTGTATTTCGTCGTCAATAAGAAGGTCCAAGGGATACAGTAAACCTGAAGTGAAACATCGGAAGCTATAATTAGTGTCACATAAATGGTTCAAAACATAGGCAGTAAGAAGTGCCAGTCTTCTTGTACATAAGTCGGCATTGTGCCTTTTGTATTTAATTCCGATGCAATTTCTGTTTTTTGTCGTCAATTAGAAGGTCCAAGGGATACAGTAAACCTGACGTGAAGCATCGGAATCTAAAACCGGTCTCACTGGAAAGGTTCAAATCATAGACAGTAAGAAGAGTCAGTCTTCTTGTACTTAAGTTGGCATTGTGCCTTTTGTATTTCATTCCGATGCAAATTCTGGGTTTCATCGTCAACAAGAAGGTCAGAGGGATACATTAAACCTGAAGTGAAGCATCGGAATGTAAAACCGGTCTCATAGGAATGGGTCAATCATAGACAGAAAGAAGAGCCAGTCTTCTTGTACTTATGCAGGCATTGTGGCTTTGGTATTTAATGCCGATGCTATTTCTGTGTCCCGTCGTCAATAAGAATGGCGAAGGGATGCAGTAAACCGGTAGTGAAGCATAGGAATCTAAAACCGGTCTAACAGGAAAGGTTCAATACATAGACAGAAAGAAGAGCCAGTCTTCTTGTACTTGAGTCGGCATTGTGCCTTTTGTATTTAATTCCGACGCAATCTCTGTGTTTCGTCGTCAATAAGAAGGTCCAAGGGATACAGTAAACCTGAAGTGAAGCATCGGAATCTAAAACCGCTCTCACAGGAAAGGTTCATATCATAGACAGTAAGAAGAGCCAGTCTTCTTGTACTTGAGTCGGCTTGTGCCTTTTGTATTTAATTCCAATGGAATTTCTGGGTTTCATCGTCAATAAGAAGGTCAGAGGGATACAGTAAACCTGAAGTGAAGCATCGGAATCTATAACTAGTGTCACTGGAATGGTTCAAAACATAGGCAGTAAGAGCAGTCAGTCTTCTTGTACTTATGTCGGCATTGTGCCTTTTGTTTTTAATTCCGATGCAATTTCTGTGATTCATCGTCGATAAGAAGGTCAGAGGGATACAGTAAACCTGAAGTGAAGCATCGGAATCTATACCTAGTGTCAGAGGAATGGTTCTCATCATAGACAGTAAGAAGAGCCAGTCTTCTTGTACCTAAGTTGGCATTGTGCCTTTTGTATTTGATTCCGAAGCAATTTCTGTGTTTCGTCGTCAATAAGAAGGTAGAAGGGATACAGTAAACCTGAAGTGAAGCATCGGAAACTATAACTAGTGTCACAGGAATGGTTCAAATCATAGACAGTAAGAAGAGCCAGACTTCTTGTACTTAAGTCGGCATTGTGGCTTTTGTATTTATTCCGATGCAATTTCTATGTTTCGTCGTCAATAAGAAGGTCCAAGGGAAACAGTAAACCTGAAATGAAGCATCGGAAACAATAACTACTGTCACAGGAATGGTTCAAAACATAGACAGTAAAAAGTGCCAGTCTTCTTGTACTTAAGTCGGCATTGTGCCTCTTGTATTTCATTCCGATGCAATTTCTGCGTTTCATCGTCAATTCGAAGGTCAAAGGGATACAGTAAACATATAGTGAAGCATTGGAATCTAAAACTGGTCTCACAGGATATGTTCAAAATATAGTCAGTAAGAAGAATCATTCTTCTTGTACTTAAGTCGGCATTGTGCCTTTTGTATTTAATTTCGATACTATTTCTGTGTTTCATCGGCAATAAGAAGGTCCAGGGGATACAGTAAACATATAGTGAAGCATCGGAATCTATAACTAGTGTCACAGGAATGGTTCAAAACATAGACAGTAAGAAGAGTCGGTTTTCTTGAACTTAAGTCGGCATTGTGCATTTTGTATTTAATTCCGATGCAATTTCTGTGTTTCATCGTGAATAAGAAGGTCAGAGGGATACAGTAAACCTGAAGTGAAGCATCGGGATCCATAACAAGTGTCACAGGAATGGTTTAAAATATAGACACTAAGAAGAGTCAGTTTTCTTGTACTGAAGTCGGAATTGTGACTTTTCTATGTCATTCCGATGCAATTTCTGTGATTCATCGTCAATAAGAAGGTCACAGGGATACAGTAAACCTGAAGTGATGCATCGGAATCCATAACTAGTGTCACAGGAATGGTTAAAATCATAGACAGTAAGGATAGTCAGTCTTCTTGTACTTAAGTCGGCATTGTGCCTTTTGTATTTAATTCCGATGCAATTTCTGTGTTTCATCGTAAATAAGAAGGTCCAAGGGATACAGTAAACCTATAGTGAAGCATCGGAATCGAAAACCAGTCTCACAGGAAAGGTTCAAAACACAGACAGTAAGAAGAGCCAGTCTACTTCTACTTGAGTCGGCATTGTGCCTTTTGTATTTAATTCCGATGCAATTTCTGGGTTTCATCGTCAATAAGAAGGTCAGAGTGATACAGTAAATCTGATGTGAAGCATCGGAATCTATATCTAGTGTCACAGGAGTGGTTCAAAACATAGACAGTAAGAAGAGTCAGTCTTCTTGTACTTATGTCGGCATTGTGCCTTTTGTATTTAATTCCGATGCAATTTCTATATTTCATCGTCAATTAGAAGGTCAAAGTGATACAGTAAACCTGAAGTGAAGCATCGGAATCTATAACTAGTGTCACAGGAATGGTTCAAAACATAGACAGTAAGAAGAGTAAGTTTTGTTGTACTTAAGTCGGCATTGTGCCTTTTCTATTTCATTCCGATGCAATTTCTGTGTTTCGTCGTTAATAAGCAGGTACAAGGGATACAGTAAATCTGAACTGAAGCATCGGAATCTAAAACCGGGCTCACAGGAAAGGTTCAAAACATAGACAGTAAGAAGAGCCACTCCTCTTGTACTTGAGTCAGCATTGTGCCTATTGTATTTATTTCTGATGCAATTTCTGTGTTTCGTCGTCAATAAGAAGGTCCATGGGATACAGTAAACCTGAAGTGAATCAACGGAATCTATATCTAGTGTCACTGGAATGGTTCAAACCATAGACAGTAAGAAGAGTCAGTCTTCTTGCACTTAAGTCGGAATTGTGCCTTTTGTATTGGGTTCCGAGGCAATTTGTGTGTTTCGTCGCCAATAAGAAGGTACAAGGGATACGGTAAACCGGAAGTGAAGCATTGGAATCTATAACTAGTGTCACAGGAATGGTTCAAACATAGACAGTAAGAAGAGACACTCTTCTAGTACTTAAGTCAGCATTGTGCCTTTTGTATTTAATTCCGATGCAATTTCTGTGTTTCGTCGTCAATAAGATGGTCCAAGACATACAGTAAACCTGAAGTGAAGCATCGCAATCTATAACTAGTGTCAGAGGAATGGTTCAAATCATAGACAGTAAGAAGAGCCAGTCTTCTAGTACTTAAGTTGGCATCATGTCTTTTGTATTTAATTCCGATGCAATTTCTGTGTTTCGTCGTCAATATGAAGGTCCAAGGCATACAGTAAACCTGAAGTGAAGCATCGGAATCTGTAACTAGTGTCACAGGAGTGGTCCAAATCATAGACAGTAAGAGGAGCCAGTCTTCTTGTACTTACGTCGGCATTGTGCCTTTTCAAAATTTATTCCGGTGCAAAATCTGTATTTCGTCGTCAATAAGAAGGTCCAAGGGATACAGTAAACCTGAAGTGAAGCATCGGAAGCTATAATTAGTGTCACATAAATGGTTCAAAACATAGGCAGTAAGAAGTGCCAGTCTTCTTGTACATAAGTCGGCATTGTGCCTTTTGTATTTAATTCCGATGCAATTTCTGTTTTTTGTCGTCAATTAGAAGGTCCAAGGGATACAGTAAACCTGACGTGAAGCATCGGAATCTAAAACCGGTCTCACTGGAAAGGTTCAAATCATAGACAGTAAGAGGAGCCAGTCTTCTTATACTTGAGTCGGCATTGTGCCATTTGTATTTAAATCCGATGGAATTTCTGGGTTTCATCGTCAATAAGAAGGTCAGAGGGATACAGTAAACCTGAACTGATGCATCGGAATAATTAACTGGTGTCACAGGAATGGTTCAAATCATAGACAGTAAGAAGAGTCAGTCTTCTTGTACTTAAGTCGGCATTGTGCCTTTTGTATTTAATTCCGATGAAACTTCTGTGATTCATCGTCAATTAGAAGGTCAGAGCGATTCAGCAAACCTGAAGTGAAGCATCGTAATCTATAACTAGTGTCACTGGAATGGTTCAAAACATAGGCAGTAAGAGCAGTCAGTCTTCTTGTACTTATGTCGGCATTGTGCCTTTTGTTTTTAATTCCGATGCAATTTCTGTGATTCATCGTCGATAAGAAGGTCAGAGGGATACAGTAAACCTGAAGTGAAGCATCAGAATCTATACCTAGTGTCAGAGGAATGGTTCTCATCATAGACAGTAAGAAGAGCCAGTCTTCTTGCACCTAAGTTGGCATTGTGCCTATTGTATTTGATTCCGAAGCAATTTCTGTGTTTCGTCG
Organism: Schistocerca serialis cubense; assembly: GCF_023864345.2. Lineage (NCBI taxonomy): Eukaryota > Metazoa > Arthropoda > Insecta > Orthoptera > Acrididae > Schistocerca > Schistocerca serialis. The sequence goes on from NC_064649.1 coordinate 179,867,712, forward strand.
TCAATAAGAAGGTAGAAGGGATACAGTAAACCTGAAGTGAAGCATCGGAAACTATAACTAGTGTCACAGGAATGGTTCAAATCATAGACAGTAAGAAGAGCCAGTCTTCTTGTACTTAAGTCGGCATTGTGGCTTTTGTATTTATTCCGATGCAATTTCTATATTTCGTCGTCAATAAGAAGGTCCAAGGGAAACAGTAAACCTGAAATGAAGCATCGGAAACAATAACTACTGTCACAGGAATGGTTCAAAACATAGACAGTAAAAAGTGCCAGTCTTCTTGTACTTAAGTCGGCATTGTGCCTCTTGTATTTCATTCCGATGCAATTTCTGCGTTTCATCGTCAATTCGAAGGTCAAAGGGATACAGTAAACATATAGTGAAGCATCGGAATCTAAAACTGGTCTCACAGGATATGTTCAAAACGTAGTCAGTAAGAAGAATCATTCTTCTTGTACTTAAGTCGGCATTGTGCCTTTTGTATTTAATTTCGATACAATTTCTGTGTTTCATCGGCAATAAGAAGGTCCAAGGGATACAGTAAACATATAGTGAAGCATCGGAATCTATAACTAGTGTCACAGGAATGGTTCAAAACATAGACAGTAAGAAGAGTCGGTTTTCTTGAACTTAAGTCGGCATTGTGCATTTTGTATTTAATTCCGATGCAATTTCTGTGTTTCATCGTCAATATGAAGGTCAGAGGGATACAGTAAACCTGAAGTGAAGCATCGGGATCCATAACTAGTGTCACAGGAATGGTTTAAAATATAGACACTAAGAAGAGTCAGTTTTCTTGTACTGAAGTCGGAATTGTGACTTTTCTATGTCATTCCGATGCAATTTCTGTGATTCATCGTCAATAAGAAGGTCACAGGGATACAGTAAACCTGAAGTGATGCATCGGAATCCATAACTAGTGTCACAGGAATGGTTAAAATCATAGACAGTAAGAATAGTCAGTCTTCTTGTACTTAAGTCGGCATTGTGCCTTTTGTATTTAATTCCGATGCAATTTCTGTGTTTCATCGTAAATAAGAAGGTCCAAGGGATACAGTAAACATATAGTGAAGCATCGGAATCGAAAACCAGTCTCACAGGAAAGGTTCAAAACACAGACAGTAAGAAGAGCCAGTCTACTTCTACTTGAGTCGGCATTGTGCCTTTTGTATTTAATTCCGATGCAATTTCTGGGTTTCATCGTCAATAAGAAGGTCTGAGGGATACAGTAAATCTGATGTGAAGCATCGGAATCTATATCTAGTGTCACAGGAGTGGTTCAAAACATAGACAGTAAGAAGAGTCAGTCTTCTTGTACTTATGTCGGCATTGTGCCTTTTGTATTTAATTCCTATGCAATTTCTATATTTCATCGTCAATAAGAAGGTCAAAGTGATACAGTAAACCTGAAGTGAAGCATCGGAACCTATAACTAGTGTCACAGGAATGGATCAAAACATAGACAGTAAGAAGCGTCAGTTTTGTTGTACTTAAGTCGGCATTGTGCCTTTTCTATTTCATTCCGATGCAATTTCTGTGTTTCGTCGTTAATAAGCAGGTCCAAGGGATACAGTAAATCTGAACTGAAGCATCGGAATCTAAAACCGGGCTCACAGGAAAGGTTCAAAACATAGACAGTAAAAAGAGCCACTCCTCTTGTACTTGAGTCAGCATTGTGCCTATTGTATTTATTTCCGATGCAATTTCTGTGTTTCGTCGTCAATAAGAAGGTCCAAGGGATACAGTAAGCCTGAAGTGAATCAACGGAATCTATATCTAGTGTCACTGGAATGGTTCAAAACATAGACAGTAAGTAGAGTCAGTCTTCTTGCACTTAAGTCGGCATTGTGCCTTTTGTATTGGGTTCCGAGGCAATTTCTGTGTTTCGTCGTCAATAAGAAGGTACAAGGGATACGGTAAACCTGAAGTGAAGCATTGGAATCTATAACTAGTGTCACAGGAATGGTTCAAACATAGACAGTAAGAAGAGACACTCTTCTTGTTCTTAAGTCAGCATTGTGCCTTTTGTATTTAATTCCGATGCAATTTCTGTGTTTCGACGTCAATAAGAAGGTCCAAGACATACAGTAAACCTGAAGTGAAGGATCGGAATCTAAAACCGGTCTCACAGGAAAGGTTCAAACATAGACAGTAAGAAGAGCCAGTCTTCTTGTACTTGAGTCTGCATTGTGCATTTTGTATTTAATTCCGATGCAATTTCTGTGCTTCGTCGTCAATAAGAAGGTCAGAGGGATACAGTAAACCTGTAGTGAAGCATCGGAATCCTTAACTAGTGTCACAGGAATGGTTCTAAACGTAGACAGTAAGAAGAGCCAGTCTTCTTGTACTTAGGTCGGCATTGTGCCATTTCAAAATTTATTCCGAAGCAATTTCTGTGTTTCGTCGTAAATAAGATGGTCCAAGGGAAACAGTAAACCTGAAATGAAGCATCGGAAACAATAACTACTGTCACAGGAATGGTTCAAAACATAGACAGTAAAAAGTGCCAGTCTTCTTGTACTTAAGTCGGCATTGTGCCTCTTTTATTTCATTCCGATGCAATTTCTGCGTTTCATCGTCAATACGAAGGTCCAAGGGATACAGTAAACATATAGTGAAGCATCGGAATCTAAAACTGGTCTCACAGGATATGTTCAAAACATAGTCGATAAGAAGAATCAGTCTTCTTGTACTTAAGTCGGCATTGTGCCTTTTGTATTTAATTTCGATACAATTTCTGTGTTTCATCGGCAATAAGAAGGTCCAAGGGATACAGTAAACATATAGTGAAGCATCGGAATCTATAACTAGTGTCACAGGAATGGTTCAAAACATAGACAGTTAGAAGAGTCGGTTTTCTTATACTTAAGTCGGCATTGTGCATTTTGTATTTAATTCCGATGCAATTTCTGTGTTTCATCGTCAATAAGAAGGTCAGAGGGATACAGTAAACCTGAAGTGAAGTATCGGGATCTATAACTAGTGTCACAGGAATGGTTTAAAATATAGACACTAAGAAGAGTCAGTTTTCTTGTACTGAAGTCGGAATTGTGACTTTTCTATGTCATTCCGATGCAATTTCTGTGATTCATCGTCAATAAGAAGGTCACAGGGATACAGTAAACCTGAAGTGATGCATCGGAATCCATAACTAGTGTCACAGGAATGGTTAAAATCATAGACAGTAAGAATAGTCAGTCTTCTTGTACTTAAGTCGGCATTGTGCCTTTTGTATTTAATTCCGATGCAATTTATGTGTTTCATCGTAAATAAGAAGGTCCAAGGGATACAGTAAACATATAGTGAAGCATCGGAATCGAAAACCTGTCTCACAGGAAAGGTTCAAAACACAGACAGTAAGAAGAGCCAGTCTACTTCTACTTGAGTCGGCATTGTGCCTTTTGTATTTAATTCCGATGCAATTTCTGTGTTTCGTCGTCAATAAGAAGGTCCAAGATATACAGTAAACCTGAAGTGAAGGATCGGAATCTGAAACCGGTCTCACAGGAAAGGTTCAAACATAGACAGTAAGAAGAGAGAGTCTTCTTGTACATGTGTCTGCATTGTGCATTTTGTATTTAATTCCGTGGCAATTTCTGTGCTTCGTCGTCAATAAGAAGGTCAGAGGGATACAGTAAACCTGTAGTGAAGCATCGGAATCCTTAACTAGTGTCACAGGAATGGTTCAAAACGTAGACAGTAAGAAGAGCCAGTCTTGTTGTACTTAGGTCGGAATTGTGCCTTTTCAAAATTGATTCCGAAGCAATTTCTGTGTTTCGTCGTCAATAAGAAGGTCCAAGGGATACAGTAAACCTGAAGTGAGGCATCGGAATCTATAACTAGTGTCACAGGAATGGTTCAAACCATAGACAGTAAGAAGAGCCAGTCTTCTTGCACTTAAGTCGGCATTGTGCATTTTCTATTTAATTCCGATGCAATTTCTGTGTTTCGTCGTCAATAAGAAGGTCAGAGGTATACAGTAAACCTGAAGTCAAGCATCGGAATCTATAACTAGTGTCACAGGAATGGTTCAAAACATAGATAGTAAGAAGAGCCAGTCTTCTTGCTCTTAAGTCGGCATTGTGCCTTTTGTATTGGATTCCGAGGCAATTTCTGTGTTTCGTCGCCAATAAGAAGGTACATGGGATACGGTAAACCTGAAGTGAAGCATCGCAATCTATAACTAGTGTCACAATAATGGTTCAATCATAGACAGTAAGAAGAGCCACTCATCTTGTACTTAAGTCGGCATTGCGCCTTTTGTATATAATTCCGCTGCAATTTCTGTGTTTCGTCGTCAATAAGAGGTTCCAAGGGATACAGTAAACCTGAAGTGAATCATCGGAATCTGAAACCGGTCTCACAAGGAAGGTTCAAAACATAGACAGTAAGAAGAGTCAGTCTTCTTGTACTTAAGTCGGCATTGTGCCATTTGTATTTAATTCCGATGCAATTTCTATGTTTCGTCGTCAATAAGAAGGTCCAAGGGATGCAGTAAACCTGAAATGAAGCATCGGAATGTATAACTAGTGTCACAGGAATAGTTCAAAACATAGACAGTAATAAGAGCCACTCTTCTTGTACTTAGGTCAGCATTGTGCCTTTTGTATTTAATTCCGATGCAATTTCTGTGTTTCATCATCAATAAGAAGGTCCAAGTTATACATTAAACATATAGTGAAGTATCGGAGTTTAATACTGGTCTCACAGGAAATGTTAAAAAGATAGTCAGTAAGAAGAGTCAGTCTTCTTGTACTTAAGTCGGCATTGTGCCTATTGTATCTAATTCTGTTGCAATTTCTGTGTTTCGACGTCAATACGATGGTCCAAGGCATACAGTAAACCTGAAGTGAAGCATCTGAATCTATAACTAGTGTCACAGGAATGGTTCAAAACATAGACAGTAAGAAGTGCCAGTCTTCTTGTACTTAAGTCGGCATTGTGCCTTTTGTATTTAATTCCGATGCAACTTCTGTGTTTCATCGTCAATAAGTTGGTCCAAGGGATACAGTAGACATATAGTGAAGCATCGGAAACTAAAACCGGTCTCACAGGAAATGTTCAAAACATAGTCAGTAAGAAGAGTCAGTCCTCTTGTACTTAACTCGGCATTGTGGCTTTTGTATTTAATTCCGATGCAATTTCTGTATTTCGTCGTCAATAAGAAGGTCCAAAGGATACAGTAAACCTGAAGTGAGGCATCGGAATCTATAACTAGTGTCACAGGAATGGTACAAACCATAGGCAGTAAGAAGTGCCAGTCTTCTTGTACTTAAGTCGGCATTGTGCCTTTTGTATATAATTGCGAAGCAATTTCTGTGTTTCGTCGTCAATAAGGAGGTCCAATGGATACAGTAAACCTGAACTGAAGCATCGGAATCTGAAACCAGGCTCACAGGAAAGGTTCAAAACATAGACAGTAAGAAGAGCCACTCTTCTTGAACTTGAGACGGCATTGTGCTTATTGTATTTAATTCCGATGCAATTTCTGTGTTTCATCGTCAATAAGAAGGTCAGAGGGATACAGTAAACCTGAAGTGAAGCTTCGGAATCTATAACTAGTGTCACAGTAATGGTTCAAAACATAGACAGTAAGAAGAGTCAGTTTTCTTGTACTTAAGTCGGCATTGTGCCTTTTCTATTTAATTCCGATGCAATTTCCGTGTTTCGTCGTCAATTAGAAAGTCCAAGGGATACAGTAAACCTGAAGTGAAGCATCGGAATCTGAAACTGGTCTCACAGGAATGGTTCAAAACATAGTCAGTAAGAAGTGCCAGTCTTCTTGTACGTAAGTCGGCATTGTGCCTTTTCTATTAAATTCCGATGCAATTTCTGTGTTTCATCGTCAATAAGAAAGTCGGAGGGATACAGTAAACCTGATGTGAAGCATCTTTATCTATAACTAGTGTCACAGGAATGGTTCAAATCATAGACAGTAAGAAGAGCCAGTCGTCTTGTACTTAAGTCGGCATTGTGCCTTTTGTATTTAATTCCGATGCAATTTCTGTGTTTCGTCGTCAATAAGAAGGTCCAAGGGATACAGTATACCTGATGTGGGGCATCGGAATCTATAAGTAGTGTCACAGGAATGGTTCAAACCATAGGCAGTAAGAAGTGCCAGTCTTCTTGTACTTAAGTCGTCATTGTGCCTTTTCTATTTAATTCCGATGCAATTTCTGTGTTTCGTCGTCAATAAGAAGGTCCAAGGGATACAGTAAACATATAGTGAAGCATCGGAATCGAAAACTGGTCTCACAGGAAATGTTCAAACATAGTCAGTAAGAAGAGTCAGTCTTCTTGTACTTAAGTCGGCATTGTGCCTTTTGTATTAAATTACGATGCAATTTCTGTGTTTCGTCGTCAATAAGGAGGTCCAAGGGATACAGTAAACCTGAACTGAAGCGTCGGAATCTGAAACCAGGCTCACAGGAAAGGTTCAAAACAAAGGCAGTAAGAAGAGCCACTCTTCTTGTACTTGAGACGGCATTGTGCCTATTGTATTTAATTCCGATGCAATTTCAGTGTTTCATCGTCAATAAGGTCAGAGGGATACAGTAAACCTGAAGTGAAGCATCGGAATCTCTAACTAGTGTCACAGGAACGGTTCAAAACATAGACAGTAAGAGGAGCCAGTCTTCTTGTACTTACGTCGGCATTGTGCCTTTTCAAAATTTATTCCGCTCCAAAATCTGTTTTTCGTCGTCAATAAGAGGGTCCAAGGGATACAGTAAACCTGAAGTGAAGCATCGGAACCTATAACTAGTGTCACAGAAATGGTTCGAAACATAGACAGTAAGAAGAGCCAGTCGTCTTGTACTTAAGTAGGCATGTGCATTTTGTATTTAATTTGGATGCTATTTCTGTGTTTCGTCGTCAATAAGAAGGTCCATGGGATACAATAAACCTGACGTGAATCTACGGAATCTATAACTAGTGTCACACGAATGGTTCAAAAAATAGACAGTAAGAAGAGTCAGTCGTCTTGTACTTAAGTCGGCATTCTGCCTTTTGTATTTAATTCCGATGCAACTTCTGTGTTTCATCGTCAATAAGAAGGTCCAAGGGATACAGTAGTCATATAGTAAAGGATCAGAACCTGAAACTGGTCTCAAAGGAAATGTTCAAAACATAGTCAGTAAGAAGAGTGAGTCTTCTTGTACTTAAGTCGGCATTGTGCCTTTTGTATTTAATTCCGATGCAATTTCTGTTTTTCGTCGTCAATAAGAAGGTCCAAGGGATACAGTAAACCTGAAGTGAGGCATCGGAATCTATAACTAGTGTCACAGGAATGGTTCAAAACATAGACAGTAAGAAGTACCAGTCTTCTTGCACTTAAGTCGGCATTGTACCTTTTCTATTTAATTCCGATGCAATTTCTGTGTTTCGTCGTCAATAAGAAGGTCAGAGGGATACAGTAAACCTGAAATGAAGCATCAGAATGTATAACTAGGGTCACAGGAATGGTTCAAAACATAGACAGTAAGAAGATTCTGTTTTCTTGTACTTAAGTCGGCATTGTGCATTTTCTATATCATTCCGATGCAATTTCTATGTTCCGTCGTCAATAAGGAGGTCCAAGGGATACAGTAAACCTGGACTGAAGCATCGGAATCTAAAACCGGGCTCACAGGAAAGGATCAAAGCATAGACAGTAAGAAGAGCCACTCCTCTTGTACTTGAGTCTGCATTGTGCCTATTGTATTTATTTCCGATGCAATTTCTGTGTTTCGTCGTCAATAAGAAGGTCCAAGGGATACAGTAAACGTGAAGTGAATCATCGGAATCTATATCTAGTGTCACAGGAATGGTTCAAAACATAGACAGTAAGAAGAGCCAGTCTTCTTGCACTTAAGTCGGCATTGTGCCTTTTGTATTGGATTCCGAGGCAATTTCTGTGTTCCCTCGTCAATAAGAAGGTACATGGGATACGGTAAACCTGAAGTGAAGCATCGGAATCTATAACTAGTGTCACAGGAATGGTTCAATCATAGACAGTAAGAAGAGCCAGTCTTCTTGCACTTAGGTCGGCATTGTGCCTTTTCAAAATTTATTCCGAAGCAATTTCTATGTCTCGTCATAGATAAGAAGGTCCAAGGGATACGGTAAACCTGAAGTGACACATCGGAACTTATAACTAGCGTCACAGGAATGGTTCAAAACATAGACAGTAAGAAGAGCCAGTCTTCTTGTACTTAAGTCGGCATTGTGCCTTTTGTATTTAATTCCGATGCAATTTCTGTGTTTCGTCGTCAATAAGAAGGTCCAAGGGATACAGTAAATCTGAAATGAAGCATCGGAATGTATAACTAGTGTCACAGGAATAGTTCAAAACATAGACAGTAAGAAGAGCCACTCTTCTTGTACTTATGTTGGCATTGTGCCTTTTGTATTTATTTCCGATGCAATTTCTGTGTTTCATCGTCAATAAGAAGGTTCAAGTTATACATTAAACATATAGTGAAGTACCGGAATTTAAAACTGGTCTTACAGGAAATGTTAAAAACATAGTCAGTAAGAAGAGTCAGTCTTCTTGTACTGATGCCGGCATTGTGCCTATTGTATTTAATTCTGTTGCAATTTCTGTGTTTCGTCGTCAATAAGAAGGTCCAAGGCATACAGTAAACCTGAAGTGAAGCATCGGAATCAATAACTAGTGTCACAGGAATGGTTCAAAACATAGACAGTAAGAAGAGTCAGTTTTCTTGTACTTAAGTCGGCATTGTGCCTTTTCTATTTAATTCCGATGCAATTTCCGTGTTTCGTTGTAAATAAGAAGGTCCAAGGGATACAGTAAACATATAGTGAAGCATCGGAATCGAAAACCTGTCTCACAGGAAAGGTTCAAAACACAGACAGTAAGAAGAGCCAGTCTACTTCTACTTGAGTCGGCATTGTGCCTTTTGTATTTAATTCCGATGCAATTTCTGTGTTTCGTCGTCAATAAGAAGGTCCAAGATATACAGTAAACCTGAAGTGAAGGATCGGAATCTGAAACCGGTCTCACAGGAAAGGTTCAAACATAGACAGTAAGAAGAGAGAGTCTTCTTGTACATGTGTCTGCATTGTGCATTTTGTATTTAATTCCGTGGCAATTTCTGTGCTTCGTCGTCAATAAGAAGGTCAGAGGGATACAGTAAACCTGTAGTGAAGCATCGGAATCCTTAACTAGTGTCACAGGAATGGTTCAAAACGTAGACAGTAAGAAGAGCCAGTCTTGTTGTACTTAGGTCGGAATTGTGCCTTTTCAAAATTTATTCCGAAGCAATTTCTGTGTTTCGTCGTCAATAAGAAGGTCCAAGGGATACAGTAAACCTGAAGTGAGGCATCGGAATCTATAACTAGTGTCACAGGAATGGTTCAAACCATAGACAGTAAGAAGAGCCAGTCTTCTTGCACTTAAGTCGGCATTGTGCATTTTCTATTTAATTCCGATGCAATTTCTGTGTTTCGTCGTCAATAAGAAGGTCAGAGGTATACAGTAAACCTGAAGTCAAGCATCGGAATCTATAACTAGTGTCACAGGAATGGTTCAAAACATAGATAGTAAGAAGAGCCAGTCTTCTTGCTCTTAAGTCGGCATTGTGCCTTTTGTATTGGATTCCGAGGCAATTTCTGTGTTTCGTCGCCAATAAGAAGGTACATGGGATACGGTAAACCTGAAGTGAAGCATCGCAATCTATAACTAGTGTCACAATAATGGTTCAATCATAGACAGTAAGAAGAGCCACTCATCTTGTACTTAAGTCGGCATTGCGCCTTTTGTATATAATTCCGCTGCAATTTCTGTGTTTCGTCGTCAATAAGAGGTTCCAAGGGATACAGTAAACCTGAAGTGAATCATCGGAATCTGAAACCGGTCTCACAAGGAAGGTTCAAAACATAGACAGTAAGAAGAGTCAGTCTTCTTGTACTTAAGTCGGCATTGTGCCATTTGTATTTAATTCCGATGCAATTTCTATGTTTCGTCGTCAATAAGAAGGTCCAAGGGATGCAGTAATCCTGAAATGAAGCATCGGAATGTATAACTAGTGTCACAGGAATAGTTCAAATCATAGACAGTAATAAGAGCCACTCTTCTTGTACTTAGGTCAGCATTGTGCCTTTTGTATTTAATTCCGATGCAATTTCTGTGTTTCATCATCAATAAGAAGGTCCAAGTTATACATTAAACATATAGTGAAGTATCGGAATTTAATACTGGTCTCACAGGAAATGTTAAAAAGATAGTCAGTAAGAAGAGTCAGTCTTCTTGTACTTAAGTCGGCATTGTGCCTATTGTATCTAATTCTGTTGCAATTTCTGTGTTTCGACGTCAATACGATGGTCCAAGGCATACAGTAAACCTGAAGTGAAGCATCTGAATCTATAACTAGTGTCACAGGAATGGTTCAAAACATAGACAGTAAGAAGTGCCAGTCTTCTTGTACTTAAGTCGGCATTGTGCCTTTTGTATTTAATTCCGATGCAACTTCTGTGTTTCATCGTCAATAAGTTGGTCCAAGGGATACAGTAGACATATAGTGAAGCATCGGAAACTAAAACCGGTCTCACAGGAAATGTTCAAAACATAGTCAGTAAGAAGAGTCAGTCCTCTTGTACTTAACTCGGCATTGTGGCTTTTGTATTTAATTCCGATGCAATTTCTGTATTTCGTCGTCAATAAGAAGGTCCAAAGGATACAGTAAACCTGAAGTGAGGCATCGGAATCTATAACTAGTGTCACAGGAATGGTACAAACCATAGGCAGTAAGAAGTGCCAGTCTTCTTGTACTTAAGTCGGCATTGTGCCTTTTGTATATAATTGCGAAGCAATTTCTGTGTTTCGTCGTCAATAAGGAGGTCCAATGGATACAGTAAACCTGAACTGAAGCATCGGAATCTGAAACCAGGCTCACAGGAAAGGTTCAAAACATAGACAGTAAGAAGAGCCACTCTTCTTGAACTTGAGACGGCATTGTGCTTATTGTATTTAATTCCGATGCAATTTCTGTGTTTCATCGTCAATAAGAAGGTCAGAGGGATACAGTAAACCTGAAGTGAAGCTTCGGAATCTATAACTAGTGTCACAGTAATGGTTCAAAACATAGACAGTAAGAAGAGTCAGTTTTCTTGTACTTAAGTCGGCATTGTGCCTTTTCTATTTAATTCCGATGCAATTTCCGTGTTTCGTCGTCAATTAGAAAGTCCAAGGGATACAGTAAACCTGAAGTGAAGCATCGGAATCTGAAACTGGTCTCACAGGAATGGTTCAAAACATAGTCAGTAAGAAGTGCCAGTCTTCTTGTACGTAAGTCGGCATTGTGCCTTTTCTATTAAATTCCGATGCAATTTCTGTGTTTCATCGTCAATAAGAAAGTCGGAGGGATACAGTAAACCTGATGTGAAGCATCGGAATCTATAACTAGTGTCACAGGAATGGTTCAAATCATAGACAGTAAGAAGAGCCAGTCGTCTTGTACTTAAGTCGGCATTGTGCCTTTTGTATTTAGTTCCGATGCAATTTCTGTGTTTCGTCGTCAATAAGAAGGTCCAAGGGATACAGTATACCTGATGTGGGGCATCGGAATCTATAAGTAGTGTCACAGGAATGGTTCAAACCATAGGCAGTAAGAAGTGCCAGTCTTCTTGTACTTAAGTCGTCATTGTGCCTTTTCTATTTAATTCCGATGCAATTTCTGTGTTTCGTCGTCAATAAGAAGGTCCAAGGGATACAGTAAACATATAGTGAAGCATCGGAATCGAAAACTGGTCTCACAGGAAATGTTCAAACATAGTCAGTAAGAAGAGTCAGTCTTCTTGTACTTAAGTCGGCATTGTGCCTTTTGTATTAAATTACGATGCAATTTCTGTGTTTCGTCGTCAATAAGGAGGTCCAAGGGATACAGTAAACCTGAACTGAAGCGTCGGAATCTGAAACCAGGCTCACAGGAAAGGTTCAAAACAAAGGCAGTAAGAAGAGCCACTCTTCTTGTACTTGAGACGGCATTGTGCCTATTGTATTTAATTCCGATGCAATTTCAGTGTTTCATCGTCAATAAGGTCAGAGGGATACAGTAAACCTGAAGTGAAGCATCGGAATCTCTAACTAGTGTCGCAGGAACGGTTCAAAACATAGACAGTAAGAGGAGCCAGTCTTCTTGTACTTACGTCGGCATTGTGCCTTTTCAAAATTTATTCCGCTCCAAAATCTGTTTTTCGTCGTCAATAAGAGGGTCCAAGGGATACAGTAAACCTGAAGTGAAGCATCGGAACCTATAACTAGTGTCACAGAAATGGTTCGAAACATAGACAGTAAGAAGAGCCAGTCGTCTTGTACTTAAGTAGGCACTGTGCATTTTGTATTTAATTTGGATGCTATTTCTGTGTTTCGTCGTCAATAAGAAGGTCCAAGGGATACAGTAAACGTGAAGTGAATCATCGGAATCTATATCTAGTGTCACAGGAATGGTTCAAAACATAGACAGTAAGAAGAGCCAGTCTTCTTGCACTTAAGTCGGCATTGTGCCTTTTGTATTGGATTCCGAGGCAATTTCTGTGTTCCCTCGTCAATAAGAAGGTACATGGGATACGGTAAACCTGAAGTGAAGCATCGGAATCTATAACTAGTGTCACAGGAATGGTTCAATCATAGACAGTAAGAAGAGCCAGTCTTCTTGCACTTAGGTCGGCATTGTGCCTTTTCAAAATTTATTCCGAAGCAATTTCTATGTCTCGTCATAGATAAGAAGGTCCAAGGGATACGGTAAACCTGAAGTGACACATCGGAACTTATAACTAGCGTCACAGGAATGGTTCAAAACATAGACAGTAAGAAGAGCCAGTCTTCTTGTACTTAAGTCGGCATTGTGCCTTTTGTATTTAATTCCGATGCAATTTCTGTGTTTCGTCGTCAATAAGAAGGTCCAAGGGATACAGTAAATCTGAAATGAAGCATCGGAATGTATAACTAGTGTCACAGGAATAGGTCAAAACATAGACAGTAAGAAGAGCCACTCTTCTTGTACTTATGTTGGCATTGTGCCTTTTGTATTTATTTCCGATGCAATTTCTGTGTTTCATCGTCAATAAGAAGGTTCAAGTTATACATTAAACATATAGTGAAGTACCGGAATTTAAAACTGGTCTTACAGGAAATGTTAAAAACATAGTCAGTAAGAAGAGTCAGTCTTCTTGTACTGATGCCGGCATTGTGCCTATTGTATTTAATTCTGTTGCAATTTCTGTGTTTCGTCGTCAATAAGAAGGTCCAAGGCATACAGTAAACCTGAAGTGAAGCATCGGAATCAATAACTAGTGTCACAGGAATGGTTCAAAACATAGACAGTAAGAAGAGTCAGTTTTCTTGTACTTAAGTCGACATTGTGCCTTTTCTATTTAATTCCGATGCAATTTCCGTGTTTCGTCGTCAATTAGAAAGTCAAAGGGATACAGTAAACCTGAAGTGAAGCATCGGAATCTGAAACTGGTCTCACAGGAATGGTTCAAAACATAGTCAGTAAGAAGTGCCAGTCTTCTTGTACGTAAGTCGGCATTGTGCCTTTTATATTAAAATCCTATGCAATTTCTGTGTTTCATCGTCAATAAGAATGTCGGAGGGATACAGTAAACCTGATATGAAGCATCGGAATCTATAACTAGTGTCACAGGAATGGTTCAAAACATAGACAGTAAGAAGAGCCAGTCGTCTTGTACTTAAGTCGACATTGTGCATATTGTATTTAATACCGATGCTATTTCTGTGTTTCGTCGTCAATAAGAAGGTCCAAGGGATATAGTAAACCTGACGTGAAGCATCGGAATCTATAACTAGTGTCACAGGAATGGTTCAATATATAGACAGTAAGAAGAGCCAGTCTTCTTGTACTTAAGTCGGCATTGTGCCTTTTCAAAATTTATTCCGATGCAATTTCTGTGTTTCGTCGTTAATATGAAGTTCCAAGGGATACAGTAAACCTGAAGTGAAGCATCAGAATCTATAAATAGTGTCACAGGAATGGTTCAAAACATAGACAGTAAGAAGAGCCAGCCTTCTTGTACTTAAGTCGGCATTGTGCCTTTTGTATTTAATTACGATGCAATTTCTGTGTTTCGTCGTCAATAAGGAGGTCCAAGTAAACGTGAACTGAAGCGTCGGAATCTGAAACCAGGCTCACAGGAAAGGTTCAAAACATAGGCAGTAAGAAGAACCACTCTTCTTGTACTTGAGACGGCATTGTGCCTATTGTATTTAATTCCGATGCAATTTCTGTGTTTCATCGGCACTAACAAGGTTAGATGGATACAGTAAACCTGAAGTGAAGCTTAGAAATCTATATCTAGTGTCACAGGAATAGTTCAAAACATAGACAGTAAGAAGAGTCAGTCTTCTTGTACTTAAGTCGGCATTGTGCCTTTTGTATTTAATTCCGATGCAATTTCTGTGTTTCTTCGACAATAAGAAGGGCCAAGGGATACAGCAGACATATAGTGAAGCATCGGAAACTAAATCTGGCCTCACAGGAAATGTTCAAAACATAGTCAGTAAGAAGAGTCAGTCTTCTTGTACTTAACTCGGCATTGTGCCTTTTGTATTTAATTCCGATGCAATTTCTGTGTTTCGTCGTCAATAAGAAGGTCCAAGGGATACAGTATACCTGAAGTGGGGCATCGGAATCTATAACTAGTGTCACAGGAATGGTTCAAACCATAGGCAGTAAGAAGTGCCAGTCTTCTTGTACTTAAGTCGGCATTATGCCTTTTCTATTTAAATCCGATGCAATTTCCGTGTTTCGTCGTCAATTAGAAAGTCCAAGGGATACAGTAAGCCTGAAGTGAAGCATCGGAATCTGAAACTGGTCTCACAGGAATGGTTCAAAACATAGTCAGTAAGAAGTGCCAGTCTTCTTGTACGCAAGTCGGCATTGTGCCTTTTATATTAAAATCCTATGCAATTTCTGTGTTTCATGGTCAATAAGAATGTCGGAGGGATACAGTAAACCTGATGTGAAGCATCGGAATCTATAACTTGTGTCACAGGAATGGTTCAAAACATAGACAGTAAGAAGAGCCAGTCGTCTTGTACTTAAGTCGACATTGTGCATATTGTATTTAATACCGATGCTATTTCTGTGTTTCGTCGTCAATAAGAAGGTCCAAGGGATATAGTAAACCTGACGTGAAGCATCGGAATCTATAACTAGAGTCACAGGAATGGTTCAAAGCATAGACAGTAAGAAGTGCCAGTCTTCTAGTAATTAAGTCGGCATTGTGCCTTTTGTATTTAATTCCGATTCAATAACTGTGGTTCGTCGTCAATAAGAAGGGCCAAGGGATACAGTAAACCTGACGTGAAGCATCGGTATCTGTAAGTAATGTCACAGGAATGGTTCAAAATATAGACAGAAAGAAGAGCCAGTCTTCCTGTACTTAAGTCGGCATTGTGCCCTTTGTATTTAATTCCGTTGCAATTTCTGTGTTTCGTCGTCAATAAGAAGGTCCAAAGGATACAGTAAACCTCAAGTGAAGCATCGGAATCTATAACTAGTGTCACAGGAATGGTTCAAAACATTGTCAGTAAGAAGAGCCAGTCTACTTGTACTTAAGTCGGCATTGTGCCTTTTGTATTTAATTCGGATGCAATTTCTGTGTTTCGTCGTCAATAAGTACGTCCAAGGGATACAGTAAACCTGAAGTGTAGCATCAGAATTTATAACTAGTGTCACAAGAATGGTTCAAAACATAGACAGTGTGAAGAGCCCGTCTTCTAGTACTTAAGTCATCATTGTGCTTTTGTATTTAATTCCGATGCAATATCTGTGTTTCATCGTCAATAAGAAGGTCCAAGGGCTATAGTAAACATATAGTGAAGCATCGGAATCTTAAACTGGTCACACAGGAAATGTTCAAAGCATAGTCAGAAAGAAGAGTCAGTCGTCTTGTACTTAAGTCTGCATTGTGCCTTTTGTATTTGATTCCGATGCAATTTCCGTGTTTCATCGTCAATAAGAGGGTCCAAGGGATACAGTAAACATATACTGAAGCATCGGAATCTAAAACTGGTCTCACAGGAAATGTTCAAAACATAGTCAGTAAGAGTTGTCAGTCTTCTTGTACTTAAGTCGGCACTGTGCCTTTTGAATTTAATCCCGATGCAATTTCTGTGTTTCATTGTCAATAAGAAGGTCCAAAGGATTCAGTAAACCTGACGTGATGCATCGGAATCTATAACTATTGTCACAGGAATGGTTCAAATCGTAGACAGTAAGAAGAGCCAATCTTCTTGTAGTTAAGTCGGCATTGTGCCTTTTGTATTTAATTCCGATGCAATTTCTGTGTTTCATCGTCAATAAGAAGGTCCAAGCGATACATTAAACATATAATGAAGCATCGGAATTTAATACTGGTCTCACAGGAAATGTTAAAAACATAGTCAGTTAGAAGAGTCAGTCTTCTTGTACTTAAGTGGCATCTTGCTTTTTTGTATTTAATTCCGATGCAATTTCTGTGTTTCGTCGTCAATAAGAAGGTCCAAGGGATACAGTAAACATATAGTGAAGCATCGGAATCTAAAACCGATCTCAAAGGAAAGGTTCAAATCATAGACAGTAAGAAGGGCCAGTCTTCTTGTACTTGAGTCGGCATTGTGCCATTTGTATTTAATTCCGATGCAATTCCTGTGTTTCGTCCTCAATAAGAAGGTCCAAGGGATACAGTGAACCTGAAGTGAAGCATCGGAATCTATAACTAGTGTCACAGGAATGGTTCAAACATAGACAGTAAGAAGAGTCAGTCTTCTTGTACATAAGTCGGCATTGTGCCATTTATAATTAATTCCAATGCAATTTCTGTGATTCATCGTCCATAAGAAGGTCAAAGGGTTACAGTAAACCTGAAGTAAAAACATCGGAATCTATAACTAGTGTCACAGGAATGGTTCAAAACATTGACAGTAAGAAGTACCAGTCTTCTTGTACTTAAGTCGGCCATGTGCCTTTTGTATGTAATTCCGATGCAATTTCTGTGTTTCATGGTCAATAAGAAGGTCCAAAGGATACATTAAACATATAGTGAAGCATCGGAATTTAATAGAGGCCTCACAGGAAATGTTCGAACATAGTCAGTAAGAATTGTCAGTCGCTTGTATTTAAATCGGCATTGCGCCTTTTGTATTTAATTCCGATGCAATTTCTGTGTTTCGTCATCAATAAGAAGGTCCAAGGGATACAGTAAACCCGAAGTGAAGCATCGGAATATATAACTAGTGTCACTGGAATGGTTCAAAACATAAACAGTAAGAAGAGCCAGTCTTCCTGTACTTAAGTCGGCATTGTGCCTTTTGTATTTAATTACGATGCAATTTCTGTGTTTCGACGTCAATAAGATGGTCCAAGGGATACAGTAAACCTGAAGTGAAGCATCGGAATCTATAACTAGCGTCACAGTAATGGCTCAAATCATAGACAGTAAGAAGAGCCAGTCTTCTTGTACTTAAGTCGGCATTGTGCCTTTTTGTATTTATTTCAGGTGCAATAACTGGGGTTTGTCGGATATAAGGAGGTCCAAGGGATACAGTAAACCTGAAGTGACGCATCGGATTCTATAACTAGTGTCACAGGAATGGTTCAATACATTGACAGTAAGAAGAGCCAGTCTTCTTGTATTTAAGTCGGCTTTGTGGCTTTTGTATTTAATTCCGATGCAATTTCTGTGTTTTGTCGTGAATAAGAAGGTCCAAGGGATACAGTATATCTGAAGTGAAGCAACGGAATCTATAACTAGTGTCACAGGAATGGTTCAAAACATAGACAGTGAGAAGAGCCCGTCTTCTACTACTTAAGTCAGCATTGTGCTTTTGTATTTAATTCCGATGCAATATCTGTGTTTCATCGTCAATAAGAAGGTCCAAGGGCTATAGTAAACATATAGTGAAGCATCGGAATCTTAAACTGGTCTCACAGGAAATGTTCAAAGCATAGTCAGAAAGAAGAGTCAGTCGAAATGTACTTAAGTCTGCATTGTGCCTTTTGTATTTGATTCCGATGCAATTTCTGTGTTTGATCGTCAATAAGAAGGTCCAAGGGATACATTAAATATGTAATGAAGCATCGGAATTTAATACTGGTCTCACAGGAAGTGTTAAAAACATAGTCAGTTAGAAGAGTCAGTCTTCTTGTACTTAAGTCGGCATTGTGCATTTTTGTGTTTAATTCCGATGCAATTTCTGTGTTTCGTCGTCAAGAAGAAGGTCCAAGGGATACAGTAAACATATAGTGAAGCATCGGAATCTAAAACTGGTCTCACAGGAAATGTTCAAACATAGTCAGTAAGAAGTGTCAGTCTTCTTGTACTTAAGTCGGCATTGTGCCCTTTGTATTTAATTCCGATGCAAGTTCTGTATTTCGTCGTCAATAAGAAGGTCGAAGATATACAGTATACCCGAAGTGAAGCATCGGAATATATAACTAGTGTCACTGGAATGGTTCAAAACATAAACGGTAAGAAGAGAAAGACTTCCTGTACTTAAGTCGGCATTGTGCCCTTTGTATTTAATTCCGAAGCAATTTCAGTGATTCGTCGTCAATAAGATGGTCCAAGGGATACAGTAAACCTGAAGTGATGCATCGGAATCTATAACTAGCGTCACAGGAATGGTTCTAAGCATAGACAGTAAGAAGAGCCAGTCTTCTAGTACTTAAGTCGGCATTGTGCCTTTTGTATTTATTTCCGAAGCAATTTCAGTGATTCGTCGTCAATAAGATGGTCCAAGGGATACAGTAAACCTGAAGTGAAGCATCGGAATCTATAAGTAGCGTCACAGGAATGGATCAAATCATAGACAGTAAGAAGAGCCAGTCTTCTTGTACTTAAGTCGGCATTGTGCCTTTTGTATTTAATTCCGATGCAATAACTGTGGTTCGTCGTCAATAAGAAGGTCCAAGGGATACAGTAAACCTGACGTGAAGCATCGGAACCTATAACTAGTGTCACAGGAATGGTTTAAAATATAGACAGTAAGTAGAGCCAGTCTTCCTGTATTTACGTCGGCATTGTGCATTTTGTATTTAATTCCGATCCAATCTCTGTGTTTCGTCGTCAACAAGAAGGTCCAAGGGATACAGTAAAGCTGAAGTGAAGCATCGTAATCTATAACTAGTGTCACAGGAATGGTCAAAACATTGACAGTAAGAAGAGCCAGTCTTCTTGTATTTAAGTCGGCATTGTGGCTTTTGTATTTAATTCCGATGCAATTTCTGTGTTTCGTCGTCAATAAGAAGGACCAAGGGATACATTAAACCTGAAGTGAAGCATCAGAATCTATAACTAGTGTCACAAGAATGGTTCAAAACATAGACAGTGAGAAGAGCCCGTCTTCTAGTACTTAAGTCATCATTGTGCTTTTGTATTTAATTCCGACGCAATATCTGTGTTTCATCGTCAATAAGAAGGTCCAAGGGCTATAGTAAACATATAGTGAAGCATCGGAATCTTAAACTGGTCACACAGGAAATGTTCAAAGCATAGTCAGAAAGAAGAGTCAGTCGTCTTGTACTTAAGTCTGCATTGTGCCTTTTGTATCTGATTCCGATGCAATTTCCGAGTTTCATCGTCAATAAGAGGGCCAAGGGATACAGTAAACATATACTGAAGCATCGGAATCTAAAACTGGTCTCACAGGAAATGTTCAAAACATAGTCAGTAAGAAGAGTCAGCCTTCTTGTACTTAAGTCGGCACTGTGCCTTTTCAATTTAATTCCGATGCAATTTCTGTGTTTCATTGTCAATAAGAAGGTCCAAGGGATTCAGTAAACCTGACGAGATGCATCGGAATCTATAACTATTGTCACAGGAATGGTTCAAATCGTAGACAGTAAGAAGAGCCAATCTTCTTGTAGTTAAGTCGGCATTGTGCCTTTTGTATTTAATTCCGATGCAATTTCTGTGTTTCATCGTCAATAAGAAGGTCCAAGGGATACATTAAACATATAATGAAGCATCGGAATTTAATACTGGTCTCACAGGAAATGTTAAAAACATAGTCAGTTAGAAGAGTCAGTCTTCTTGTACTTAAGTCGGCATTGTGCCTTTTTGTATTTAATTCCGATGCAATTTCTGTGTTTCGTCGTCAATAAGAAGGTCCAAGGGATACAGTAAACATACAGTGAAGCATCGGAATCTAAAACTGGTCTCACAGGAAATGTTCAAACATAGTCAGTAAGAAGTGTCAGTTTCTTGTACTTAAGTCGGCATTGTGTCTTTTGTATTTAATTCCGCTGCAATTTCTGTATTTCGTCGTCAATAAGAAGGTCGATGATATACAGTATACCCGAAGTGAAGCATCGGAATATATAACTAGTGTCACTGGAATGGTTCAAAACATAAACGGTAAGAAGAGCCAGACTTCCTGTACTTAAGTCGGCATTGTGCCCTTTGTATTTAATTCTGGTGCAATTTCTGTGTTTCGTCGGCAATAAGAAGGTCGAATGGTTACTGTAAACCTGAAGTGAAGCATCGGAATCTATAACTAGCGTCACAGGAATGATTCAAAGCATAGACAATAAGAAGAGCCAGTCTTCTAGTACTTAAGTCGGCATTGTGCCTTTTGTATTCATTTCCGAAGCAATTTCAGTGAATCGTCGTCAATAAGATGGTCCAAGGGATACAGTAAACCTGAAGTGAAGCATCGAAATCTATAAGTAGCGTCACAGGAATGGATCAAATCATAGACAGTAAGAAGAGCCCGTCTTCTTGTACTTAAGTCGGCATTGTGTCTTTTGTATTTAATTCCGATGCAATAACTGTGGTTCGTCGTCAATAAGAAGGTCCAAGGGATACAGTAAAGCTGACGTGAAGCATCGGAACCTATAACTAGTGTCACAGGAATGGTTTTAAATATATACAGTAAGTAGAGCCAGTCTTCCTGTACTTAAGTCGGCATTGTGCATTTTGTATTTAATTCCGATGCAATCTCTGTGTTTCGTCGTCAATAAGGAGGTCCAAGGGATACAGTAAACCTGAAGTGAAGCATCGGAATCTATAACTAGTGTCACAGGAATGGTTCAAAACATAGTCAGTAAGAAGAGCCAGTCTTCTTGTACTTAAGTCGGCATTGTGCCTTTTGTATGTAATTCCGATGCAATCTCTGTGTTTCGTCGTCAATAAGGAGGTCCAAGGGATACAGTAAACCTGAAGTGAAGCATCGGAATCTATAACTAGTGTCACAGGAATGGTTCAAAACATAGACAGTAAGAAGCGCCAGTCTTATGTCCTTAAGTCGGCATTGTGCCTTTTGTATTTAATTCAGATGCAATAACTGTGATTCGTCGTCAATAAGAAGGTCCAAGGGAAACAGTAAACCTGAAGTGAAGCATCGAAATCTATAAGTAGCGTCACAGGAATGGTTCAAATCATAGACAGAAAGAACAGCCAGTCTTCGTGTACTTAAGTCGGCATTGTGCCTTTTGTATTTAATTCAGATGCAGTAACTGTGGTTCGTCGTCAATAAGATGGTCCAAGGGATAGAGTAAACCTGACGTGAAGCATCGGAATCTACAACTAGTGTCACAGGAATGTTTCAAAGTATAGACAGTAAGAAGAGCCAGTCTTCCTGTACTTAAGTCGGTATTGTGCTTTTTGTA
The DNA here is from genome assembly GCF_023864345.2 of Schistocerca serialis cubense. Taxonomy (NCBI): domain Eukaryota; kingdom Metazoa; phylum Arthropoda; class Insecta; order Orthoptera; family Acrididae; genus Schistocerca; species Schistocerca serialis. The sequence continues at coordinate 179,889,326 of NC_064649.1, forward strand.
TTTAATACCGATGCAATTTCTGTGTTTCGTCGTCAGTAAGAAGGTCCAAGGGATACAGTAAACCTGAAGTGAAGCATCGGAATCTATAACTAGTGTCACAGGAATGGGTCAAAACATAGACAGTAAGAAGAGCCAGCCTTCTTGTACTTAAGTCGGCATTGTGCCTTTTGTATTTAATTCCGATGCAATTTCTGTGTTTCGTCGTCAATAAGTACGTCCAAGGGATACAGTAAACCTGAAGTGAAGCATCGGAATCTAAAACCGATCTCAAAGGAAAGGTTCAAATCATAGACAGTAAGAAGGGCCAGTCTTCTTGTACTTGAGTCGGCATTGTGCCATTTGTATATAATTCCGATGCAATTCCTGTGTTTCGTCCTCAATAAGAAGGTCCAAGGGATACAGTGAACCTGAAGTGAAGCATCGGAATCTATAACTAGTGTCACAGGAATGGTTCAAACATAGACAGTAAGAAGAGTCAGTCTTCTTGTACATAAGTCGGCATTGTGCCATTTGTAATTAATTGCAATGCAATATCTGTGATTCATCGTCCATAAGAAGGTCAGAGGGATACAGTAAACCTGAAGTGAAAATTCGGAATCTATAACTAGTGTCGCAGGAATGGTTCAAAACATAGACAGTAAGAAGAGTCAGTCTTTTTGTACTGATGTCGGCATTGTGCCTTTTGTATTTATTTCCGATGCAATTTCTGTGATTCATCGTCAATACGAAGGTCAGAGAGATATAGTAAACATATAGTGAAGCATCGGAATCTTAAACTGGTCTCACAGGAAATGTTCAAAACATAGTCAGTAAGAAGAGTCAGTCTTCTTGTACTTAAGTCGGCATTGCGCCTTTTGTATTTAATTCCGATGCAATTTCTGTGTTTCGTCGTCAATAAGAAGGTCCAAGGGATACAGTAAACCCGAAGTGAAGCATCGGAATATATAACTAATGTCACTGGAATGGTTCAAAACATAAACATTAAGAAGAGCCAGTCTTCCTGTACTTAAGTCGGCATTGTGCCTTTTGTATTTAATTACGATGCAATTTCTGTGTTTCGTCGTCAATAAGATGGACCAAGGGATACAGTAAACCTGAAGTGAAGCATCGGAATCTATAACTAGTGTCACAGGAATGGTTCAAATCATAGACAGTAAGGAGAGCCAGTCTTCTAGTTCTTAAGTCGGCATTGTGCCTTTTGTATTTAATTCCGATGCAATTTCAGTGTTTCGTCGTCAATAAGATGGTCCAAGGGATACAGTAAACCTGAAGTGAAGCATCGGAATCTATAACTAGCGTCACAGGAATGGTTCAAATCATAGACAGAAAGAACAGCCAGTCTTCGTGTACTTAAGTCGGCATTGTGCCTTTTGTATTTAATTCAGATGCAGTAACTGTGGTTCGTCGTCAATAAGATGGTCCAAGGGATAGAGTAAACCTGACGTGAAGCATCGGAATCTACAACTAGTGTCACAGGAATGTTTCAAAGTATAGACAGTAAGAAGAGCCAGTCTTCCTGTACTTAAGTCGGTATTGTGCTTTTTGTATTTAATACCGATGCAATTTCTGTGTTTCGTCGTCAGTAAGAAGGTCCAAGGGATACAGTAAACCTGAAGTGAAGCATCGGAATCTATAACTAGTGTCACAGGAATGGGTCAAAACATAGACAGTAAGAAGAGCCAGCCTTCTTGTACTTAAGTCGGCATTGTGCCTTTTGTATTTAATTCCGATGCAATTTCTGTGTTTCGTCGTCAATAAGTACGTCCAAGGGATACAGTAAACCTGAAGTGAAGCATCGGAATCTAAAACCGATCTCAAAGGAAAGGTTCAAATCATAGACAGTAAGAAGGGCCAGTCTTCTTGTACTTGAGTCGGCATTGTGCCATTTGTATATAATTCCGATGCAATTCCTGTGTTTCGTCCTCAATAAGAAGGTCCAAGGGATACAGTGAACCTGAAGTGAAGCATCGGAATCTATAACTAGTGTCACAGGAATGGTTCAAACATAGACAGTAAGAAGAGTCAGTCTTCTTGTACATAAGTCGGCATTGTGCCATTTGTAATTAATTGCAATGCAATATCTGTGATTCATCGTCCATAAGAAGGTCAGAGGGATACAGTAAACCTGAAGTGAAAATTCGGAATCTATAACTAGTGTCGCAGGAATGGTTCAAAACATAGACAGTAAGAAGAGTCAGTCTTTTTGTACTGATGTCGGCATTGTGCCTTTTGTATTTATTTCCGATGCAATTTCTGTGATTCATCGTCAATACGAAGGTCAGAGAGATATAGTAAACATATAGTGAAGCATCGGAATCTTAAACTGGTCTCACAGGAAATGTTCAAAACATAGTCAGTAAGAAGAGTCAGTCTTCTTGTACTTAAGTCGGCATTGCGCCTTTTGTATTTAATTCCGATGCAATTTCTGTGTTTCGTCGTCAATAAGAAGGTCCAAGGGATACAGTAAACCCGAAGTGAAGCATCGGAATATATAACTAATGTCACTGGAATGGTTCAAAACATAAACATTAAGAAGAGCCAGTCTTCCTGTACTTAAGTCGGCATTGTGCCTTTTGTATTTAATTACGATGCAATTTCTGTGTTTCGTCGTCAATAAGATGGACCAAGGGATACAGTAAACCTGAAGTGAAGCATCGGAATCTATAACTAGTGTCACAGGAATGGTTCAAATCATAGACAGTAAGGAGAGCCAGTCTTCTAGTTCTTAAGTCGGCATTGTGCCTTTTGTATTTAATTCCGATGCAATTTCAGTGTTTCGTCGTCAATAAGATGGTCCAAGGGATACAGTAAACCTGAAGTGAAGCATCGGAATCTATAACTAGCGTCACAGGAATGGCTCAAATCATAGACAGTAAGAAGAGCCAGTCTTCTTGTACTTAAGTCGGCATTGTGCCTTTTTGTATTTTTTCAGATGCAATAACTGGGGTTCGTCGGATATAAGGAGGTCCAAGGGATACAGTAAACCTGAAGTGAAGCATCGGATTCTATAACTAGTGTCACAGGAATGGTTCAAAACATTCACAGTAAGAAGAGCCAGTCTTCTTGTATTTAAGTCGGCATTGTGGCTTTTGTATTTAATTCCGATGCAATTTCTGTGTTTCGTCGTGAATAAGAAGGTCCAAGGGATACAGTATATCTGAAGTGAAGCAACGGAATCTATAACTAGTGTCACAGGAATGGTTCAAAACATAGACAGTGAGAAGAGCCCGTCTTCTAGTACTTAAGTCAGCATTGTGCTTTTGTATTTAATTCCGATGCAATATCTGTGCTTCATCGTCAATAAGAAGGTCCAAGGGCTATAGTAAACATATAGTGAAGCATCGGAATCTTAAACTGGTCTCACAGGAAATGTTCAAAGCATAGTCAGAAAGAAGAGTCAGTCTTCTTGTACTTAAGTCGGCACTGTGCCTTTTGAATTTAATTCCGATGCAATTTCTGTGTTTCATTGTCAAAAAGAAGGTCCAAGGGATTCAGTAAACCTGACGTGATGCATCGGAATCAATAACTATAGTCACAGGAATGGTTCAAATCGTAGACAGTAAGAAGAGCCAATCTTCTTGTACTTAAGTCCTCATTGTGCCTTTTGTATTTAATTCCGATGCAATAACTGTGGTTCGTCGTCAATAAGAAGGTCCAAGGGATACAGTAAACCTGACGTGATGCATCGGAACCTATAACTAGTGTCACAGGAATGGTTTAAAATATAGACAGTAAGTAGAGCCAGTCTTCCTGTATTTACGTCGGCATTGTGCCTTTTGTATGTAACTCCGATGCAATTTCTGTGTTTCGTCGTCAATAAGTACGTCCAAGGGATATAGTAAACCTGAAGTGAAGCATCGGAATCTAAAACCGGTCTCAAAGGAAAGGTTCAAATCATAGACAGTAAGAAGGGCCAGTCTTCTTGTACTTGAGTCGGCATTGAGCCAATTGTATTTAATTCCGATGCAATTTCTGTGTTTCGTCCTCAATAAAAAGGTCCAAGGGATACAGTCAACCTGAAGTGAAGCATCGGAATCTATAACTAGTGTCACAAGAATTGTTCAAATCATAGACAGTAAGAAGGGCCACTCTTCTTGTTCTTAAGTTGGCATGGTGCCTTTTGTAATTAATTCCGATGCAATTTCTATGTTTCATCGTCAATAAGAAAGCCCAAAGGATACATTAAACAAAGAGTGAAGCATCGGAATTTAATACTGGTCTTACAGGAAATGTTAAAAACATAGTCAGTAAGAAGAGTCAGTCTTCTTGTATTTAAGTCGGCATTGTGCCTTTTTGTATTTAATTCCGATGCAATTTCTGTGTTTCGTCGTCAATAAGAAGGTCCAAGGGATACAGAGAACATATAGTGATGCATCAGAATCTAAAACTGATCTCACAGGAAATGTTCAAACATAGTCAGTAAGAAGTGTCAGTCTTCTTGTACTTAAATTGGCATTGTGCATTTTGTATTTAATTCCGATGCAATTTCTGTGTTTCGTCGTCAATAAGAAGGTCCAAGGGATACAGTAAACCCGAAGTGAAGCATCGGAATATATAACTAGTGTCACTGGAATGGTTCAAAACATAAACAGTAAGAAGAGGCAGTCTTCCTGTACTTAAGTCGGCATTGTGCATTTTGTATTTAATTCTGATGCAATTTCTGGATTTCGTCGTCAATAAGAAGGTCGAAGGGTTACTGTAAACCTGAAGTGAAGCATCGGAATTTATAACTAGCGTCACAGGAATGGTTCAAATCATAGACAGTAAGAAGAGCCAGTCTTCTAGTACTTAAGTCGGCATTGTGCCTTTTGTATTTAATTCAGATGCAATAACTGTGGTTCGTCGTCAATAAGAAGGTCCAAGGGATACAGTAAATCTGACGTGAAAAATCGTAATCTATAACTAGTGTCACAGGAATGTTACAAAATATAGACACTAAGAAGAGCCAGTCTTCCTGTACTTAGGTCGGCATTGTGCTTTTTGTATTTAATACCGATGCAATTTCTGTGTTTCGTCGTCAATAAGAAGGTCCAAGGGATACAGTAAACCTGAAGTGAAGCATCGGAATCTATAGCTAGTGTCACAGGAATGGTTCAAAACATAGACAGTAAGAAGTGCCAGTCTTCTTGTACTTAAGTCGGCATTGTGCCTTTTTGTATTTATTTCAGATGCAATAACTGGGGTTCGTCGGATATAAGGAGGTCCAAGGGATACAGTAAACCTGAAGTGAAACATCGGATTCTATAACTAGTGTCACAGGAATGGTTCAAAACATTGACAGTAAGAAGAGCCAGTCTTCTTGTATTTAAGTCGGCATTGTGGCGTTTGTATTTAATTCCGATGCAATTTCTGTGTTTCGTCGTGAATAAGAAGGTCCAAGGGATACAGTATATCTGAAGTGAAGCAACGGAATCTATAACTAGTGTCACAGGAATGGGTCAAAACATAGACAGTGAGGAGAGCCAGTCTTCGTGTACTTAAGTCATCATTGTGCCATTTGTATTAATTTCCGATGCAATTTCTGTGTTTCGTCGTCAATAAGAAGGACCAAGGGATACATTAAACCTGAAGTGAAGCATCAGAATCTATAACTAGTGTCACAGGAATGGTTCAAAACATAGACAGTGAGAAGAGCCCGTCTTCTAGTACTTAAGTCAGCATTGTGCTTTTGTATTTAATTCCGATGCAATATCTGTGTTTCATCGTCAATAAGACGGACGAAGGGCTATAGTAAACATATAGTGAAGCATCGGAATCTTAAACTGGTCTCACAAGAAATGTTCAAAGCATAGTCAGAAAGAAGAGTCAGTCGTCATGTACTTAAGTCTGCATTGTGCCTTTTGTACTTGATTCCGATGCAATTTCTGTGTTTCATCGTCAATAAGAGGGTCCAAGGGATACAGTAAACATATACTGAAGCATCGGAATCTAAAACTGGTCTCACAGGAAATGTTCAAAACATAGTCAGTAAGAAGAGTCAGTCTTCTTGTACTTAAGTCGGCACTGTGCCTTTTGAATTTAATTCCGATGCAATTTCTGTGTTTCATTGTCAAAAAGAAGGTCCAAGGGATTCAGTAAACCTGACGTGACGCATCGGAATCTATAACTATTGTCACAGGAATGGTACAAATCGTAGACAGTAAGAAGAGCCAATCTTCTTGTAGTTAAGTCGGCATTGTGCCTTTTGTATTTAATTCCGATGCAATTTCTGTGTTTCATCGTCAATAAGAATGTCCAAGGGATACATTAAATATATAATGAAACATCGGAATTTAATACTGGTCTCACAGGAAATGTTAAAAACATAGTCAGTTAGAAGAGTCAGTCTTCTTGTACTTAAGTCGGCATTGTGCCTTCTTGTATTTAATTCCGATGCAATTTCTGTGTTTCGTCGTCAATAAGAAGGTCCAAGGGATACAGTAAACATATAGTGAAGCATCGGAATATAAAACTTGTCTCACAGGAAATGTTCAAACATAGTCAGTAGGAAGTGTCAGTCTTCTTGTACTTAAGTCGGCATTGTGCCTTTTGTATTTAATTCCGATGCAATTTCTGTATTTCGTCGTCAATAAGAAGGTCGAAGATATACAGTATACCCGAAGTGAAGCAACGGAATATATAACTAGTGTCACTGGAATGGTTCAAAACATAAACGGTAAGAAGAGAAAGACTTCCTGTACTTAAGTCGGCACTGTGCCCTTTGTATTTAATTCTGATTCAATTTCTGTGTTTCGTCGGCAATAAGAAGGTCGAATGGTTACTGTAAACCTGAAGTGATGCATCGGAATCTATAACTAGCGTCACAGGAATGGTTCAAAGCATAGACAGTAAGAAGAGCCAGTCTTCTAGTACTTAAGTCGGCATTGTGCCATTTGTATTAATTTCCGATGCAATTTCTGTGTTTCGTCGTCAATAAGAAGGACCAAGGGATACATTAAACCTGAAGTGAAGCATCAGAATCTATAACTAGTGTCACAGGAATGGTTCAAAACATAGACAGTGAGAAGAGCCCGTCTTCTAGTACTTAAGTCAGCATTGTGCTTTTGTATTTAATTCCGATGCAATATCTGTGTTTCATCGTCAATAAGACGGACCAAGGGCTATAGTAAACATATAGTGAAGCATCGGAATCTTAAACTGGTCTCACAAGAAATGTTCAAAGCATAGTCAGAAAGAAGAGTCAGTCGTCATGTACTTAAGTCTGCATTGTGCCTTTTGTATTTGATTCCGATGCAATTTCTGTGTTTCATCGTCAATAAGAGGGTCCAAGGGATACAGTAAACATATACTGAAGCATCGGAATCTAAAACTGGTCTCACAGGAAATGTTCAAAACATAGTCAGTAAGAAGAGTCAGTCTTCTTGTACTTAAGTCGGCACTGTGCCTTTTGAATTTAATTCCGATGCAATTTCTGTGTTTCATTGTCAAAAAGAAGGTCCAAGGGATTCAGTAAACCTGACGTGATGCATCGGAATCTATAACTATTGTCACAGGAATGGTACAAATCGTAGACAGTAAGAAGAGCCAATCTTCTTGTAGTTAAGTCGGCATTGTGCCTTTTGTATTTAATTCCGATGCAATTTCTGTGTTTCATCGTCAATAAGAAGGTCCAAGGGATACATTAAATATATAATGAAACATCGGAATTTAATACTGGTCTCACAGGAAATGTTAAAAACATAGTCAGTTAGAAGAGTCAGTCTTCTTGTACTTAAATCGGCATTGTGCCTTTTTGTATTTAATTCCGATGCAATTTCTGTGTTTCGTCGTCAATAAGAAGGTCCAAGGGATACAGTAAACATATAGTGAAGCATCGGAATATAAAACTTGTCTCACAGGAAATGTTCAAACATAGTCAGTAAGAAGTGTCAGTCTTCTTGTACTTAAGTCGGCATTGTGCCTTTTGTATTTAATTCCGATGCAATTTCTGTATTTCGTCGTCAATAAGAAGGTCGAAGATATACAGTATACCCGAAGTGAAGCAACGGAATATATAACTAGTGTCACTGGAATGGTTCAAAACATAAACGGTAAGAAGAGAAAGACTTCCTGTACTTAAGTCGGCACTGTGCCCTTTGTATTTAATTCTGATTCAATTTCTGTGTTTCGTCGGCAATAAGAAGGTCGAATGGTTACTGTAAACCTGAAGTGATGCATCGGAATCTATAACTAGCGTCACAGGAATGGTTCAAAGCATAGACAGTAAGAAGAGCCAGTCTTCTAGTACTTAAGTCGGCATTGTGCCTTTTGTATTTATTTCCGAAGCAATTTCAGTGATTCGTCGTCAATAAGATGGTCCAAGGGATACAGTAAACCTGAAGTGAAGCATCGGAATCTATAAGTAGCGTCACAGGAATGGTTCAAATCATAGACAGTAAGAAGAGCCAGTCTTCTTGTACTTAAGTCGGCATTGTGCCTTTTGTATTTAATTCCGATGCAATAACTGTGGTTCGTCGTCAATAAGAAGGTCCAAGGGATACAGTAAACCTGACGTGAAGCATCGGAACCTATAACTAGTGTCACAGGAATGGTTTAAAATATAGGCAGTAAGTAGAGCCAGTCTTCCTGTATTTAAGTCGGCATTGTGCATTTTGTATTTAATTGCGATGCAATCTCTGTGTTTCGTCGTCAATAAGAAGGTCCAAGGGATACAGTAAACCTGAAGTGAAGCATCGGAATCTATAACTAGTGTCACAGGAATGGTTCAAAACATAGTCAGTAAGAAGTGCCAGTCTTCTTGTACTTAAGTCGGCATTGTGCCTTTTGTATGTAATTCCGATGCAATTTCTGTGTTTCGTCGTCAATAAGTACGTCCAAGGGATACAGTAAACCTGAAGTGAAGCATCGGAATCTAAAACCGGTCTCAAAGGAAAGGTTCAAATCATAGACAGTAAGAAGGGCCAGTCTTCTTGTACTTGAGTCGGCATTGTGCCATTTGTATTTAATTCCGATGCAAATTTCTGTGTTTCGTCCTCAATAAAAAGGTCCAAGGGATACAGTCAACCTGAAGTGAAGCATCGGAATCTATAACTAGTGTCACAAGAATGGTTCAAATCATAGACAGTAAGAAGAGCCACTCTTCTTGTTCTTAAGTTGGCATGGTGCCTTTTGTATTTAATTCCGATGCAATTTCTGTGTTTCATCGTCAATAAGAAAGTCCAAAGGATACATTAAACATATAGTGAAGCATCGGAATTTAATACTGGTCTTACAGGAAATGTTAAAAACATAGTCAGTAAGAAGAGTCAGTCTTCTTGTACTTAAGTCGGCATTGTGCCTTTTTGTATTTAATTCCGATGCAATTTCTGTGTTTCGTTGTCAATAAGAAGGTCCAAGGGATACAGAGAACATATAGTGAAGCATCAGAATCTAAAACTGATCTCACAGGAAATGTTCAAACATAGTCAGTAAGAAGTGTCAGTCTTCTTGTACTTAAATCGGCATTGTGCCTTTTGTATTTAATTCCGATGCAATTTCTGTGTTTCGTCGTCAATAAGAAGGTCCAAGGGATACAGTAAACCCGAAGTGAAGCATCGGAATATATAACTAGTGTCACTGGAATGGTTCAAAACATAAACAGTAAGAAGAGGCAGTCTTCCTGTACTTAAGTCGGTATTGTGCATATTGTATTTAATTCTGATGCAATTTCTGGATTTCGTCGTCAATAAGAAGGTCGAAGGGTTACTGTAAACCTGAAGTGAAGCATCGGAATTTATAACTTGCGTCACAGGAATGGTTCAAATCATAGACAGTAAGAAGAGCCAGTCTTCTAGTTCTTAAGTCGGCATTGTGCCTTTTGTATTTAATTCAGATGCAATAACTGTGGTTCGTCGTCAATAAGAAGGTCCAAGGGATACAGTAAACCTGAAGTGAATCATCGGAATCTATAACTAGTGTCACAGGAATGGTTCAAAACATAGACAGTAAGAAGTGCCAGTCTTCTTGTACTTAAGTCGGCATTGTGCCTTTTGTATTTAATTCAGAAGCAATAACTGTGATTCGTCGTCAATGAGAAGGTCCAAGGGATACAGTAAACCTGAAGTGAAGCATCGAAATCTATAACTAGTGTCACAGGAATGGTTCAAAACATAGACAGTAAGAAGAGCCAGTCTTCTAGTACTTAAGTCGGCATTGTGCCTTTTGTATTTAATTCCAATGCAATTTCAGTGTTTCGTCGTCAATAAGATGGTCCAAGGGATACAGTAAACCTGAAGTGAAGCATCGGAATCTATAAGTAGCGTCACAGGAATGGTTAAAATCATAGACAGTAAGAAGAGCCAGTCTTCTTGTACTTAAGTCGGCATTGTGCCTTTTGTATTTAATTCAGATGCAATAACTGTGGTTCGTCGTCAATAAGATGGTCCAAGGGATAGAGTAAACCTGACGTGAAGCATCGGAATCTATAACTAGTGTCACAGGAATGTTTCAAAGTATAGACAGTAAGAAGAGCCAGTCTTCCTGTACTTAAGTAGGTATTGTGCTTTTTGTATTTAATTCCGATGCAATTTCTGTGTTTCGTCGTCAGTAAGAAGGTCCAAGGGATACAGTAAACCTGAAGTGAAGCATCGGAATCTATAACTAGTGTCACAGGAATGGTTCAAAACATAGACAGTAAGAAGAGCCAGTCTTCTTGTACTTAAGTCGGCATTGTGCCTTTTGTATTTAATTCCGATGCAATTTCTGTGTTTCGTCGTCAATAAGTACGTCCAAGGGATACAGTAAACCGGAAGTGAAGCATTGGAATCTAAAACCGGTCTCACATGAAAGGTTCAAAACATAGACAGTAAGAAGAGCCAGTCTTCTAGTACTTGAGTCGGCATTGTGCCATTTGTATTTAATTCCGATGGATATTCTTGGTTTTATCGTCAATAAGAAGGTCAGAGGGATACAGTAAACCTGAAGTGAAGCATCGGAATCCTTAAGTAGTGTCACAGGAATGGTTCAAACATAGACAGTAAGAAGAGTCAGTCTTCTTGTACATAAGTCGGCATTGTGCCATTTGTAATTAATTCCAATGCAATTTCTGTGATTCATCGTCCATAAGAAGGTCAGAGGGATACAGTAAACCTGAAGTGAAACATCGGAATCTATAACTAGTGTCACAGGAATGGTTCAAATCATAGACAGTGAGATGAGCCACTCTTCTTGTTCTTAAGTTGCCAAGGTGCCTTTTGTATTTAATTCCGATGCAATTTCTGTGTTTCGTCCTCAATAAGAAGGTCCACGGGATACATTAAACATATAGTGAAGCATCGGAATTTTATACTGGTCTCACAGGAAATGTCAAAAACATAGTCGGTAAGAAGAGTCAGTCTTCTTGTAATAAAGTCGGCATTGTGCCTTTTTGTATTTAATTCCGATGCAATTACTGTGTTTCGTCGTCAATAAGAAGGTCCAAGGGATACAGAAAACATAAGGTGAAGCATCGGAATCTAAAACTGATCTCACAGGAAATGTTCAAACATAGTCAGTAAAAAGTGTCAGTCTTCTTGTACTTAAATCGGCATTGTGCCTTTTGTATTTAATTCCGATGCAATTTCTGGGTTTCGTCGTCAATAAGAAGGTCCAAGGTATACAGTAAACCCGAAGTGAAGCATCGGAATATATAACTAGTGTCACTGGAATGGTTCAAAACATAAACATTAAGAAGAGGCGGTCTTCCTGTACTTAAGTCGGCATTGTGCATTTTGTATTTAATTCTGATGCAATTTCTGGATTTCGTCGTCAATAAGAAGGTCGAAGGGTTACTGTAAACCTGAAGTGAAGCATCGGAATTTATAACTAGCGACACAGGAATGGTTCAAATCATAGACAGTAAGAAGAGTCAGTCTTCTAGTACTTAAGTCGGCATTGTGCCTTTTGTATTTAATTCAGATGCAATAACTGTGGTTCGTCGTCAATAAGAATGTCCAAGGGATACAGTAAACCTGACGTGAAGAATCGGAATCTATAACTAGTGTCACAGGAATGTTTCAAAATATAGACACTAAGAAGAGCCAGTCCTCCTGTACTTAAGTCGGCATTGTGCTATTTGTATTTAATTCCGATGCAATTTCTGTGTTTCGTCGTCAATAAGAAGGTCCAAGGGACACAGTAAACCTGAAGTGAAGCATCGGAATCTATAACTAGTGTCACAGGAATGGTTCAAAACATAGACAGAAAGAAGAGTCAGTATTTTTGTACTGATGTCGGCATTGTGACTTTTGTATTTATTTCCGATGCAATTTCTGTGATTCATCGTCAATACGAAGGTCAGAGGGATACAGTAAACCTGAGGTGAAACATGGCAATCTATAGCTAGTGTCGCAGGAATGGTTCAAAGCATTGACAGTAAGAAGTGCCAGTCTTCTTGTACTTAAGTCGGCCATGTGCCTTTTATATGTAATTCCGATGCAATTTCTGTGTTTCATGGTCAATAAGAAGGTCCAAAGGATACATTAAACATATAGTGAACCATCGGAATTTAATACTGGTCTCACAGGAAATGTTAAAAACATAGTCAGTAAGAAGAGTCAGTCTTCTTGTACTTAAGTCGGCATTGTGCCATTTTGTATTTAATTCCGATGCATATTCTGTGTTTCGTCGTCAATAAGAAGGTCCAAGAGATACAGTAAACATATAGTGAAGCATCGGAATCTAAAACTGGTCTCACAGGAAATGTTCGAACATAGTCAGTAAGAATTGTCAGTCGCTTGTATTTAAATCGGCATTGCGCCTTTTGTATTTAATTCCGATCCAATTTCTGTGTTTCGTCGTCAATAAGATGGTCCAAGGGATACAGTAAACCCGAAGTGAAGCATCGGAATATATAACTAGTATCACTGGAATGGTTCAAAACATAAACAGTAAGAAGAGCCAGTCTTCCTGTACTTAAGTCGGATTGTGCCTTTTGTATTTAATTACGATGCAACTTCTGTGTTTCGACGTCAATAAGAAGGTCGAAGGGTTACTGTAAACCTGAAGTGAAGCATCGGAATCTATAACTAGCGTCACAGGAATGGTTCAAATCATAGACAGTAAGAAGAGCCAGTCTTCTAGTACTTAAGTCGGCATTGTGCCTTTTGTATTTAATTCCGATGCAATTTCAGTGTTTCGTCGTCAATAAGATGGTCCAAGGGATACAGTAAACCTGAAGTGAAGCATCGGAATCTATAACTAGCGTCACAGGAATGACTCAAATCATAGACAGTAAGAAGAGCCAGTCTTCTTGTACTTAAGTCGGCATTGTGCCTTTTTGTATTTATTTCAGATGCAATAACTTTGGTTCGTCGGCAATAAGAAGGTCCAAGGGATACAGTAAACCTGAAGTGAAGCATCAGATTCTATAACTAGTGTCACAGGAATGGTTCAAAACATAGACAGTAAGAAGAGCCACTCTTCTTGTACTAAAGTCGGCATTGTGCCTTTTGTATTTAATTCCGATGGAATTTCTGTGTTTCATCATCAATAAGAAGGTCTAAGGGATACATTAAACATATAGTGAAACATCGGAATTTAATACTGGTCTCACAGGAAATGTTAAAAACATAGTCAGTAAGAAGAGTCAGTCTTCTTGAACTTAAGTCGGCATTGTGCCTTTTGTATTTAATTCTGTTGCAATTTCTGTGTTTCGTCGTCAAAAAGAAGGTCCAAGGGATACAGTAAACATATAGTGAAGCATCGGAATCTAAAACTGCTCTCACAGGAAATGTTCAAAGATAGTCAGTAAGAAGAGTCAGTCTTCTTATACTTAAGTCGGCATTGTGCCGTTTGTATTAATTTCCGATGCAATTTCTGTGTTCCGTCGTCAATAAGAAGGACCAAGGGATACAGTAAACCTGAAGTGAAGCATCGGAATCTATAACTAGTGTCACAGGAATGGTTCAAAACATAGACAGTGAGAAGAAACCGTCTTATAGTACTTAAGTCAGCATTGTGCCTTTTGAATTTAATTCCGATGCAATATCTGTCTTTCATCGTCAATAAGAAGGTCCAAGGGATACAGTAAACATATAGTGAAGCATCGGAATCTTTAACTGGTCTCACAGGAATTGTTCAAAGCATAGACAGTAAGAAGAGCCAGTCGCCTTGTACTTAAGTCGGCATGGTGCGTTTGAATTTAATTCCGATGCAATTTCTGTGTTTCGTCGTCAATAAGAAGGTCCAAGGGATACAGTAAACTTATACTGAAGCATCGGAATCTAAAACTGGTCTCACAGGAAATGTTCAAAAAATAGTTAGAAAGAAGAGTAAGTCTTCTTGTACTTCAGTCGGCACTGTGCCTTTTGAATTTAATTCCGATGCAATTTCTGAGTTTCATTGTCAATAAGAAGGTCCAAGGGATACAGTAAACCTGAAGTGAAGCATCGGAATCTAAATCCGGTCTCACAGGAAAGGTTCAATACATTGACAGTAAGAAGAGCCAGTCTTCTTGTACTTGAGTCTGCATTGTGCATTTTGTATTTAATTCCGACGCAATTTCTGTGTTTCGTCGTCAATAAGAAGGTGAGACGGAATCAGTAAACCTAACATGAAGCATCGGAATCCTTAACTTGTGTCACAGGAATGGTTCAAAACATAGAAAGTAAGAAGAGTCAGTCTTCTTGTACTTACGTCGGCATTGTGCCTTTTGTATTTAATTCCGATGCAATTTCTGTGTTTCGTCGTCGATAAGAAGTTCCAAGGGATACAGTAAACCTGAAGTGAAGCATCGGAATATATAACTAGTCTCACAGGAATGGTTCAGACCATAGACAAAAAGAAGAGCCAGTCTTCTTGTACTTAAGTCAAAATTGTGCCTTTTGTATTCATTTCCGATACAATTTCTGTGTTTCGTCGTCAATAAGAAGGTCCAAGGGATACAGTAAACCTTAAGTGAGGCATCGGAATCTATATCTAGTGTCACAGGAATGGTTCAAAGCATAGAAAGTAAGAAGAGCCACTCTTCTTGTACGTAAGTCAGCATTGTGCCTTTTGTATTTAATTCTGTTGCAATTTCTGTGTTTCGTCGTCAAATAGAAGATCCAAGGCATACAGTAAACCTGAAGTGAAGTATCGGAATCTATAACTAGTGTCACAGGAATGGTTCAAAACATAGACAGTAAGAAGTGCCAGTCTTCTTGTACTTAAGTCGGCTTGTACCTTTTGTATTTAATTCCGATGCAAATTCTGTGCTTAATCGCCATTGAGAATGTCCAAGGGACACAGTAGACATATAGTGAAGCTTCGGAAACTAAAATTGGTCTCACAGGATATGTTCAAATCATAGTCAGTAAGAAGAGTCAGTCTTCTTGTACTTAAGTCAGGATTGTGCCTATTGTATTTAATTCCGATGCAATTTCTGTGTTTCGTGGTCAATAAGAAGGTCCAAGGTATACAGTAAACCTGAAGTGAGGCATCGGAATCTGTAACTAGTGTCACAGGAAATGTTTAAAACATAAACAGTAAGAAGAGCCAGTCTTCTTGTACTTAAGTCGGCATTGTGCCTTTTGAATTTAATTCCGATGCAATTTCTGTGTTTCGTCGTCAATAATAGGGTCCAAGGGATACACTAAACATATAGTGAAGCATCGGAATCTAAAACTGCTCTCACAGGAAATGTTCACAGATAGTCAGTAAGAAGAAACAGTCTTCTTGTACTTAGGTCGGCATTGTTCGGTTTGTATTTAATTCCTATGCAATTTCTGTGTTTCGTCGTCAATAAGAAGGTCCAAGGGATACAGTAAACCTGAAGTGAAGCATCGGAATCTATAACTAGTGTCACAGGAATAGTTCAAAACATAGACAGTGAGAAGAAACCGTCTTCTAGTACTTAAGTCAGCATTGTGCCTTTTGAATTTAATTCCGATGCAATATCTGTCTTTCATCGTCAATAAGAAGGTCCAAGGGATACAGTAAACATATAGTGAAGCATCGGAATCTTTAACTGGTCTCACAGGAAATGATCAAAACATAGTCAGAAAGAAGAGTCAGTCGTCTTCTACTTAAGTCTGCATTGTGCCTTTTGTATTTGATTCCGATGCAATTTCTGTGTTTCATGGTCAATAAGAGGGTCCAAGGGATACAGTAAACATATACTGAAGCATCGGAATCTAAAACTGGTCTCACAGGAAATGTTCAAAAAATAGTTAGTAAGAAGAGTCAGTCTTACTGTACTTCAGTCGGCACTGTGCCTTTTGAATTTAATTCCGATGCAATTTCTGAGTTTCATCGTCAATAAGAAGGTCCAAGGGATACAGTAAACTTGAAGTGAATCATCGGAATCTAAAACCGGTCTCACAGGAATGGTTCAATACATAGACAGTAAGAAGAGCCAGTCTTCTTGTACTTGAGTCTGCATTGTGCATTTTGTATTTAATTCGGACGCAATTTCTGTGTTTCGTCGTCAATAAGAAGGTGAGACGGAATCAGTAAACCTAACATGAAGCATCGGAATCCTTAACTTGTGTCACAGGAATGGTTCAAAACATAGACAGTAAGAAGAGTCAGTCTTCTTGTACTTACGTCGGCATTGTGCCTTTTGTATTTAATTCCAATGCAATTTCTGTGTTTCGTCGTCAATAAGAAGTTCCAAGGGATACAGTAAACCTGAAGTGAAGCATCGCAATCTATTACTAGTGTCACAGGAATGGTTCAAAACATAGACTTTAAGAAGTGCCAGTCTTCTTGTACTTAAGTCGGCATTGTGCCTTTTGTATTTAATTCCGGTGCAAATTCTGTGTTTCATCGTCAATAAGAATGTCCAAGGGACACAGTAGACATATAGTGAAGCATCGGAAACTAAAACTGGTCTCACAGGATATGTTCAAATCATAGTCAGTAAGAAGAGTCAGTCTTCTTGTACTTAGGTCAGGATTGTGCCTTTTATATTTAATTCCGATGCAATTTCTGTGTTTCGTCGTCAATAAGAAGGTCCAAGGTATACAGTAAACCTTAAGTGAGGCAGCGGAATCTGTAATTAGTGTCACAGGAAATGTTCAAAACATAGACAGTAAGAAGAGCCAGTCTTCTTGTACTTAAGTCGGCCTTGTGTCTTTTGAATGTAATTCCAATGCAATTTCTGTGTTTCGTCGTCAATAAGAAGGTCCAAGGGATACAGATAACATATAGTGAAGCATCGGAATCTAAAACTGCTCTCACAGGAAATGTTCAAAGATAGTCAGTAAGAAGAGTCAGTCGTCTTGTACTTAAGTCGGCATTGTGCCGTTTGTATTTTATTCCTATGCAATTTCTGTGTTTCGTCGTCAATAAGAAGGTCCAAGGGATACAGTAAACCCGAAGTGAAGCATCGGAATCTATAACTAGTGTCACTGGAATGGTTCAAAACATAGACAGTAAGAAGAGCCAGTCTTCCTGTACTTAAGTCTGCATTGTGACTTTTGTATGTAATTCCGATGCAATTTCTGTCTTTCGTCGTCAATAAGAAGGTCGAAGGTTTACTGTAAACCTGAAGTGAAGCATCGGAATCTATAACTAGTGTCACTGGAATGGGTCAAAACATAGACAGTAAGGAGAGCCAGTCTTCTTGTACTTAAGTCGGCATTGTGAATTTTGTATTAATTTCCGATTCAATTTCTGTGTTCCGTCGTCAATAAGAAGGACCAAGGGATACAGTAAACCTGAAGTGAAGCATCGGAATCTATAAGTAGTGTCACAGGGATAGTTCAAAATATAGACAGTGAGAAGAAACCGTCTTCTAGTACTTAAGTCAGCATTGTGCCTTTTGTATTTAATTCCGATGCAATATCTGTGTTTCATCGTCAATAAGAAGGTCCAACGGATACAGTAAACATATAGTGAAGCATCGGAATCTTTAACTGGTCTCACAGGAAATGATCAAAGCATAGTCAGAAAGAAGAGTCAGTCTTCTTGTACTTAAGTCGGCATTGTGCCTTTTGAATTTAGTTCCGATGCAATTTCTGAGTTTCATCGTCAATAGGAAGTTCCAAGGGATACAGTAAACCTGAAGTGAAGCAACGGAATCTAAAACCGGTCTCACAGGAAAGGTTCAATACATAGACAGCAAGAAGAGCCAGTCTTCTTGTACTTGAGTCTGCATTGTGCATTTTGTATTTATTTCCGACGCAATTTCTGTGTTTCGTCGTCAATAAGAAGGTGAGAGGGAATCAGTAAACCTAACGTGAAGCATCGGAATCCTTAACTAGTGTCACTGGAATGGTTCAAAACATAGACAGTAAGAAGAGTCAGTCTTCTTGTACTTACGTCGGCATTGTGCCTTTTATATTTAATTCCGATGCAATCTCTGTGTTTCGTCGTCAATAAGAAGTTCCAAAGGATACAGTAAACCTGAAGTGAAGCATCGGAATCTATAACTAGTGTCACAGGAATGGTTCAGAACATAGACTTTAAGAAGTGCCAGTCTTCTTGTACTTAAGTCGGCATTGTGCCTTTTGTATTTAAGTCCGGTGCAAATTCTGTGTCTCATCGTCAATAAGAATGTCCAAGGGACACAGTAGACATATAGTGAAGCATCGGAAACTAAAACTGGTCTCACAGGATATGTTCAAATCATAGTCAGTAAGAAGAGTCAGTCTTCTTGTACTTAAGTCAGGATTGTGCTTTTATATTTAATTCCGATGCAATTTCTGTGTTTCGTCGTCAATAAGAAGGTCCAAGGTATACAGTAAACCTGAAGTGAGGCATCGGAATCTGTAATTAGTGTCACAGGAAATGTTCAAAACATAGACAGTAAGAAGAGCCAGTCTTCTTGTACTTAAGTCGGCCTTGTGTCTTTTGAATTTAATTCCAATGCAATTTCTGTGTTTCGTCGTCAATAAGAAGGTCCAAGGGATACAGATAACATATAGTGAAGCATCGGAATCTAAAACTGCTCTCACAGGAAATGTTCAAAGATAGTCAGTAAGAAGAGCCAGTCTTCTTGTACTTAAGTCGAAATTGTGCCAATCGTATTCATTTCCGATACAATTTCTGTGTTTCGTCGTCAATAAAAAGGTCCAAGGGATACAGTAAACCTTAAGTGAGGCATCGGAATCTATAACTAGTGTCACAGGAATGGTTCAAAACATAGACTTTAAGAAGTGCCAGTCTTCTTGTACTTAAGTCGGCATTGTGCCTTTTGAATTTAATTCCGATGCAATTTCTGTGATTCATCGTCAATAAGAAGGTCAGTGGGATACCGTAAACCTGAAGTGAAGCATCGGAATCCTTAACTAGTGTCACAGGAATGGTTCACACATAGACAGTAAGAAGAGTCAGTCTTCATGTACATAAGTCAGCATTGTGCCATTTGTATTTAATTCCGATGCAATTTGTGTGATTCATCGTCAATAAGAAGATCAGAGGGATACAGTAAACCTGAAGTGAAGCATCGGTAACTATAACTAGTGTCACAGGAATGGTTCAAAACATAGACAGTAAGAAGAGTCAGCCTTTTGTACCTATGTCCTCATTGTGCTTTTTGTATTTGATTCCGATGCAATTTCTGTGTTTCATGGTCAATAAGAGGGTCCAAGGGATACAGTAAACATATACTGAAGCATCGGAATCTAAAACTGGTCTCACAGGAAATGTTCAAAAAATAGTTAGTAAGAAGAGTCAGTCTTACTGTACTTCAGTCGGCACTGTGCCTTTTGAATTTAATTCCGATGCAATTTCTGAGTTTCATCGTCAATAAGAAGGTCCAAGGGATACAGTAAACCTGAAGTGAATCATCGGAATCTAAAACCGGTCTCACAGGAATGGTTCAATACATAGACAGTAAGAAGAGCCAGTCTTCTTGTACTTGAGTCTGCATTGTGCATTTTGTATTTAATTCGGACGCAATTTCTGTGTTTCGTCGTCAATAAGAAGGTGAGACGGAATCAGTAAACCTAACATGAAGCATCGGAATCCTTAACTTGTGTCACAGGAATGGTTCAAAACATAGACAGTAAGAAGAGTCAGTCTTCTTGTACTTACGTCGGCATTGTGCCTTTTGTATTTAATTCCAATGCAATTTCTGTGTTTCGTCGTCAATAAGAAGTTCCAAGGGATACAGTAAACCTGAAGTGAAGCATCGCAATCCATAACTAGTGTCACAGGAATGGTTCAAAACATAGACTTTAAGAAGAGCCAGTCTTCTTGGACTTAAGTCGGCATTGTGCCTTTTGTATTTAATTCCGGTGCAAATTCTGTGTTTCATCGTCAATAAGAATGTCCAAGGGACACAGTAGACATATAGTGAAGCATCGGAAACTAAAACTGGTCTCACAGGATATTTTCAAATCATAGTCAGTAAGAAGAGTCAGTCTTCTTGTACTTAAGTCAGGATTGTGCCTTTTATATTTAATTCCGATGCAATTTCTGTGTTTCGTCGTCAATAAGAAGGTCCAAGGTATACAGTAAACCTGAAGTGAGGCATCGGAATCTGTAATTAGTGTCACAGGAAATGTTCAAAACGTAGACAGTAAGAAGAGCCAGTCTTCTTGTACTTAAGTCGGCCTTGTGTCTTATGAATTTAATTCCAATGCAATTTCTGTGTTTCGTCGTCAATAAGAAGGTCCAAGGGATACAGATAACATATAGTGAAGCATCGGAATCTAAAACTGCTCTCACAGGAAATGTTCAAAGATAGTCAGTAAGAAGAGCCAGTCTTTTTGTACTTAAGTCGAAATTGTGCCAATCGTATTCATTTCCGATACAATTTCTGTGTTTCGTCGTCAATAAGAAGATCAGAGGGATACAGTAAACCTGAAGTGAAGCATCGGAATCTGTAACTAGCGTCACAGGAATGGTTCGAAGCATAGACAATAAGAAGAGCCAGTCTTCTAGTACTTAAGTCGGCATTGTGCCTTTTGTATTTATTTCCGAAGCAATTTCAGTGATTCGTCGTCAATAAGATGGTCCAAGGGATACAGTAAACCTTAAGTGAGGCATCGGAATCTATGTCTAGTGTCACAGGAATGGTTCAAAGCATAGAATGTAAGAAGAGCCACTCTTCTTGTACTTAAGTCGGCATTGTGCCTTTTGAATTTAATTCCGATGCAATTTCTGTGATTCTTCGTCAATAAGAAGGTCAGTGGGATACCGTAAACCTGAAGTGAAGCATCGGAATCCTTAACTAGTGTCACAGGAATGGTTCACACATAGACAGTAAGAAGAGTCAGTCTTCATGTACATAAGTCAGCATTGTGCCATTTGTATTTAATTCCGATGCAATTTCTGTGATTCATCGTCAATAAGAAGATCAGAGGGATACAGTAAAGCTGAAGTGAAGCATCGGAATCTGTAACTAGCGTCACAGGAATGGTTCGAAGCATAGACAATAAGAAGAGCCAGTCTTCTAGTACTTAAGTCGGCATTGTGCCTTTTGTATTTATTTCCGAAGCAATTTCAGTGATTCGTCGTCAATAAGATGGTCTAAGGGATACAGTAAACCTGAAGTGAAGCATCGAAATCTATAAGTAGCGTCACAGGAATGGATCAAATCATAGACAGTAAGAAGAGCCCGTCTTCTTGTACTTAAGTCGGCATTGTGTCTTTTGTATTTAATTCCGATGCAATAACTGTGGTTCGTCGTCAATAAGAAGGTCCAAGGGATACAGTAAACCCGAAGTGAAGCATCGGAATATATAACTAGTGTCACTGGAATGGTTCAAAACATAAACACTAAGAAGAGCCAGTCTTCCTGTACTTAAGTCGGCATTGTGCCTTTTGTAATTAATTACGATGCAATTTCTGTGTTTCGACGTCAATAAGAAGGTCAGGGATTACTGTAAACCTGAAGTGAAGCATCGGAATCTATAACTAGCGTCACAGGAATGGTTCAAATCATAGACAGTAAGAAGAACCAGTCTTCTAGTACTTAAGTCGGCATTGTACCCTTTTGTATTTAATTCCGATGCAATTTCAGTGTTTCGTCGTCAATAAGATGGTCCAAGGGATACAGTAAACCTGAAGTGAAGCATCGGAATCTATAACTAGCGTCACAGGAATGGCTCAAATCATAGACAGTAAGAAGAGCCAGTCTTCTTGTACTTAAGTCGGCATTGTGCCTTTTTGTATTTATTTCAGATGCAATAACTGGGTTTCGTCGGCAATAAGAAGGTCCTAGGGATACAGTAAACGAGAAGTGAAGCATCAGATTCTATAACTAGTGTCACAGGAATGGTTCAAAGCATAGACAGTAAGAAGAGCCACTCTTCTTGTACTAAAGTCCGCATTGTGCCTTTTGTATTTAATTCCGATGCAATTTCTGTGTTTCATCGTCAATAAGAAGGTCTAAGGGATACATTAAACATATATTGAAACATCGGAATTTAATACTGGTCTCACAGGAAATGTTAAAAACATAGTCAGTAAGAAGAGTCAGTCTTCTTGATCTTAAGTCGGCATTGTGCCTTTGTTTTTAATTCTGTTGCAATTTCTGTGTTTCGTCGTCAAAAAGAAGGTCCAAGGCATACAGTAAACCTGAAGTGAAGCATCGGAATCTAAAACCGGTCTCACAGGAAAGGTTCAATACATAGACAGTAAGAAGAGCCAGTCTTCTTGTACTTGAGTCTGCATTGTGCATTTTGTATTTAATTCCGATGCAATTTCTGTGTTTCGTCGTCAATAAGAAGTTCCAAGGGATACAGTAAACCTGAAGTGAAGTATCGGAATCTATAACTAGTGTCACAGCAATGGTTCAGAACATAGACAGTAAGAAGAGCCTCTCCACTTGTACTTAAGTCGGCATTGTGCCTTTTGTACTTAATTCTGTTGCAATATCTGTGTTCCGTCGTCAAAAAGAAGGTCCAAGGCATACAGTAAAACTGAAGTGAAGCATCGGAATCTATAACTAGTGTCACAGGAATGGTTCAAAACATAGACAGTAAGAAGTGCCAGTCTTCTTGTTCTTAAGTCGGCATTGTGCCTTTTGTATTTCATTCCGATGCAAATTCTGTGTTTCATCGTCAATAAGAATGTCCAAGAGACACAGTAGACATATAGTGAAGCATTGGAAACTAAAACTGGTCTCACAGGAAATGTTCAAATCATAGTCAGTAAGAAGAGTCAGTCTTCTTGTACTTAAGTCAGGATTGTGCCTTTTGTATTTAATTCCGATGCAATTTCTGTGTTTCGTCGTCAATAAGAAGGTCCAAGGTATACAGTAAACCTGAAGTGAGGCATCGGAATCTGTAACTAGTGTCACAGGAATTGTTCAAAGCATAGACAGTAAGAAGAACCAGTCGCCTTTTACCTAAGTAGGCATTGTGCCTTTTGAATTTCATTCCGATGCAATTTCTGTGTTTCGTCGTCAATAAGAAGGTCCAAGGGATACAGTAAACATATAGTGAAGCATCGGAACCTAAAACTGCTCTCACAGGAAATGTTGAAAGATAGTCAGTAAGAAGAGTCAGTCTTCTTATACTTAAGTCAGCATTGTGCCGTTTGTACTTAATTCCTATGCAATTTCTGTGTTTCGTCGTCAATAAGAAGGTCCAAGGGATACAGTAATCCCGAAGTGAAGCATCGGAATCTATAACTAGTGTCACTGGAATGGTTCAAAACATTGACAGTAAGAAGAGCCAGTCTTCGTGTACTTAAGTCTGCATTGTGCCTTTTGTATGTAATTCCGATGCAATTTCTGTGTTTCGTCGTCAATAAGAAGGTCGAAGGTTTACTGTAAACCTGAAGTCAAGCATCGGAATCTATAACTAGTGTCACAGGAATGGTTCAAAACATAGACAGTACGGAGAGTCAGTCTTCTTGTACTTAAGTCGTCATTGTGTCTTTTGTATTAATTTCCGATGCAATTTCTGTGTTCCGTCGTCAATAAGAAGGACCAAGGTATACAGTAAACCTGAAGTGAAGCATCGGAATCTATAACTAGTGTCACAGGAATAGTTCAAAACATAGACAGTGAGAAGAAACCGTCTTCCAGTACTTAAGTCAGCATTGTGCCTTTTGAATTTAATTCCGATGCAATATCTGTCTTTCATCGTCAATAAGAAGGTCCAAGGGATACAGGAAACATATAGTGAAGCATCGGAATCTTTAACTGGTCTCACAGGAAATGATCAAAACATAGTCAGAAAGAAGTGTCAGTCGTCTTCTACTTAAGTCTGCATTGTGCCTTTTGTATTTGATTCCGATGCAATTTCTGTGTTTCATGGTCAATAAGAGGGTCCAAGGGATACAGTAAACATATACTGAAGCATCGGAATCTAAAACTGGTCTCACAGGAAATGTTCAAAAAATAGTTAGTAAGAAGAGTCAGTCTTCTTGTACTTCAGTCGGCACTGTGCCTTTTGAATTTAATTCCGATGCAATTTCTCAGTTTCATCGTCAATAAGAAGGTCCAAGGGATACAGTAAACCTGAAGTGAACCATCGGAATCTAAAACCGGTCTCACAGGAAAGGTTCAATACATAGACAGTAAGAAGAGCCGGTCTTCTTGTACTTGAGTCTGCATTGTGCATTTTGTATTTAATTCCGACGCAATTTCTGTGTTTCGTCGTCAATAAGAAGGTGAGACGGAATCAGTAAACCAAACATGAAGCATCGGAATCCTGAACTTGTGTCACAGGAATGGTTCAAAACATAGAAAGTAAGAAGAGTCAGTCTTCATGTACTTACGTCGGCATTGTGCCTTTTGTATTTAATTCCGATGCAATTTCTGTGTTTCGTCGTCAATAAGAAGTTCCAAGGGATACAGTAAACCTGAAGTGAAGCATCGGAATCTATAACTAGTGTCATAGGAGTGGTTCAAATGATAGACAGTAAGAAGTGCCAGTCTTCTTGTACTTAAGTCGGCATTGTGCCTTTTGTATTTCATTCCGATGCAAATTCTGTGTTTCGTCGTCAATAAGAATGTCCAAGGGACACAGTAGACATATAGTGAAGCATTGGAATCTAAAACTGCTCTCACAGGAAATGTTCAAAGATAGTCAGTAAGAAGAGTCAGTCTTCTTATACTTAAGTCGGCATTGTGCCGTTTGTATTTAATTCCTATGCAATTTCTGTGTTTCGTCGTCAATAAGAAGGTCCAAGGGATACAGTAAACCCGAAGTGAAGCATCGGAATCTATAAATAGTGTCACTGGAATGGTTCAAAACATAGACAGTAAGAAGAGCCAGTCTTCCTGTACTTAAGTCTGCATTGTGCCTTTTGTATGTAATTCCGATGCAATTTCTGTGTTTCGTCGTCAATAAGAAGGTCGAAGGTTTACTGTAAACCTGAAGTCAAGCATCGGAATCTATAACTAGTGTCACAGGAATGGTTCAAAACATAGACAGTAAGGAGAGCCAGTCTTCTTGTACTTCAGTCGGCACTGTGCCTTTTGAATTTAGTTCCGATGCAATTTCTGAGTTTCATCGTCAATAAAAAAGGTCCAAGGGATACAGTAAACCTGAAGTGAAGCATCGGAATCTAAAACCGGTCTCACAGGAAAGGTTCAATACATAGAATGTAAGAAGAGCCAGTCTTCTTGTACTTGAGTCTGCATTGTGCATTTTGTATTTAATTCCGACGCAATTTCTGTGTTTCGTCGTCAATAAGAAGGTGAGACGGAATTAGTAAACCTAATATGAAGCATCGGAATCCTTAACTTGTATCACAGGAATGGTTCAAAACATAGACAGTAAGGAGAGTCAGTCTTCATGTACTTACGTCGGCATTGTGCCTTTTGTATTTAATTCCGATGCAATTTCTGTGTTTCGTCGTCAATAAGAAGTTCCAAGGGATACAGTAAACCTGAAGTGAAGCATCGGAATCTATAACTAGTGTCACAGGAATGGTTCAGAACATAGACAATAAGAAGAGCCAGTCTTCTTGTACTTAAGTCGAAATTGTGCCTTTTGTATTCATTTCCGATACAATTTCTGTGTATCGTCGTCAATAAGAAGGTCCAAGGGATACAGTAAACCTTAAGTGAGGCATCGGAATCTATATCTAGTGTCACAGGAATGGTTCAAAGCATAGAAAGTAAGAAGAGCCACTCTTCTTGTACGTAAGTCGGCATTGTGCCTTTTGTATATAATTCTGTTGCAATTTCTGTGTTTCGTCGTCAAAAAGAAGATCCAAGGCATACAGTAAACCTGAAGTGAAGCATCAGAATCTATAACTAGTGTCACAGGAATGGTTCAAACATAGACAGTAAGAAGTGCCAGTCCTCTTGTGCTTAAGTCGGCATTGTGCCTTTTGTATTTAATTCCGATGCAAATTCTGTGTTTAATCGTCAATAAGAATGTCCAAGGGACACAGTAGACATATAGTGAAGCATCGGAAACTAAAACTGGTCTCACAGGATATGTTCAAATCATAGTCAGTAAGAAGAGTCAGTCTTCATGTACCTAAGTCAGGATTGTGCCTTTTGTATTTAATTCTGTTGCAATTTCTGTGTTTCGTCGTCAAAAAGAAGGTCCAAGGCATACAGTAAACCTGAAGTGAAGCATCGGAATCTAAAACCGGTCTCACAGGAAAGGTTCAATACATAGACAGTAAGAAGAGCCAGTCTTCTTGTACTTGAGTCTGCATTGTGCATTTTGTATTTAATTCCGATGCAATTTCTGTGTTTCGTCGTTAATAAGAAGTTCCAAGGGATACAGTAAACCTGAAGTGAAGTATCGGAATCTATAACTAGTGTCACAGCAATGGTTCAGAACATAGACAGTAAGAAGAGCCAGTCTTCTTGTACTTAAGTCGAAATTGTGCCTTTTGTATTCATTTCCGATACAATTTCTGTGTTTCGTCGTCAATAAGAAGGTCCAAGGGATACAGTAAACCTTAAGTGAGGCATCGGTATCTATATCTAGTGTCACAGGAATGGTTCAAAGCATAGAAAGTACGAAGAGCCACTCCTCTTGTACTTAAGTCGGCATTGTGCCTTTTGTACTTAATTCTGTTGCAATTTCTGTGTTTCGTCGTTAAAAAGAAGGTCCAAGGCATACAGTAAACCTGAAGTGAAGCATCGGAATCTATAACTAGTGTCACAGGAATGGTTCAAAACATAGACAGTAAGAAGTGCCAGTCTTCTTGTACTTAAGTCGGCATTGTCCCTTTTGTATTTCATTCCGATGCAAATTCTGTCTTTCATCGTCAATAAGAATGTCCAAGGGACATAGTAGACATATAGTGAAGCATTGGAAACTAAAACTGGTCTCACAGGAAATGTTCAAATCATAGTCAGTAAGAAGAGTCAGTCTTCTTGTACTTAGGTCAGGATTGTGCCTTTTGTATTTAATTCCGATGCAATTTCTGTGTTTCGTCGTCAATGAGAAAGTCCAAGGTATACAGTAAACCTGAAGTGAGGCATCGGAATCTGTAACTAGTGTCACAGGAATTGTTCAAAGCATAGACAGTAAGAAGAACCAGTCGCCTTGTACTTAAGTAGGCATTGTGCCTTTTGAATTTAATTCCGATGCAATTTCTGTGTTTCGTCGTCAATAAGAAGGTCGAAGGTTTACTGTAAACCTGAAGTCAAGCATCGGAATCTATAACTAGTGTCACAGGAATGGTTCAAAACATAGACAGTAAGGAGAGCCAGTCTTCTTGTACTTAAGTCGGCATTGTGTCTTTTGTATTAATTTCCGATGCAATTTTTGTGTTCCGTCGTCAAAAAGAAGATCCAAGGCATACAGTAAACCTGAAGTGAAGCATCGGAATCTATAACTAGTGTCACAGGAATGGTTCAAAACATAGACAGTAAGAAGTGCCAGTCCTCTTATACTTAAGTCGGCATTGTGCCTTTTGTATTTAATTCCGATGCAAATTCTGTGTTTAATCGTCAATAAGAATGTCCAAGGGACACAGTAGACATATAGTGAAGCATCGGAAACTAAAACTGGTCTCACAGGATATGTTCAAATCATAGTCAGTAAGAAGAGGCAGTCTTCTTGTACTTAAGTCAGGATTATGCCTTTTGTATTTAATTCCGAAGCAATTTCTGTGTTTCGTGGTCAATAAGAAGGTCCAAGGTATACAGTAAACCTGAAGTGAGGCATCGGAAACTGTAACTAGTGTCACAGGAAATGTTTAAAACATAGACAGTAAGAAGAGCCAGTCTTCTTGTACTTGAGTCTGCATTGTGCATTTTGTATTTAAATCCGACGCAATTTCTGTGTTTCGTCGTCAATAAGAAGGTGAGACGGAATCAGTAAACCTAATATGAAGCATCGGAATCCTTAACTTGTTTCACAGGAATGGTTCAAAACATAGACAGTAAGAAGAGTCAGTCTTCATGTACTTACGTCAGCATTGTGCCTTTTGTATTTAATTCCGATGCAATATCTGTGTTTCGTCGTCAATAAGAAGTTCCAAGGGATACAGTAAACCTGAAGTGAAGCATCGGAATCTATAACTAGTGTCACAGGAATGGTTCAGAACATAGACAATAAGAAGAGCCAGTCTTCTTGTACTTAAGTCGAAATTGTGCCTTTTGTATTCATTTTCGATACAATTTCTGTGTTTCGTCGTCAATAAGAAGGTCCAAGGGATACAGTAAACCCAAAGTGAAGCATCGGAATCTATAACTAGTGTCACTGGAATGGTTCAAAACATAGACAGTAAGAAGAGCCAGTCTTCCTGTACTTAAGTCTGCATTGTGCCTTTTGTATGTAATTCCGATGCAATTTCTGTGTTTCGTCGTCAATAAGAAGGTCGAAGGTTTACTGTAAACCTGAAGTCAATCATCGGAATCTATAACTAGTGTCACAGGAATGTTTCAAAACATAGACAGTAAAGAGAGCCAGTCTTCTTGTACTTAAGTCGTCATTGTGTCTTTTGTATTAATTTCCGATGCAAGTTCTGTGTTCCGTCGTCAATAAGAAGGACCAAGGTATACAGTAAACCTGAAGCGAAGCATCGGAATCTATAACTAGTGTCACAAGAATAGTTCAAAACATAGACAGTGAGAAGAAACCGTCTTCCAGTACATATGTCAGCACTGTGCCTTTTGAATTTAATTCCGATGCAATATCTGTCTTTCAACGTCAATAAGAAGGTCCTAGGGATACAGTAAACATACAGTGAAGCATCGGAAACTTTAACTGGTCTCACAAGAAATGATCAAAACATAGTCAGAAAGAAGAGTCAGTCGTCTTCTACTTAAGTCTGCATTGTGGCTTTTGTATTTGATTCCGATGCAATTTCTGTGTTTCATGGTCAATAAGAGGGTCCAAGGGATACAGTAAACATATACTAAAGCATCGGAATCTAAAACTGGTCTCACAGGAAATGTTCAAAAAATAGTTAGTAAGAAGAGTCAGTCTTCTTGTACTTCAGTCGGCACTGTGCCTTTTGAATTTAATTCCGATGCAATTTCTGAGTTTCATCGTCAATAAAAAAGGTCCAAGGGTTACAGTAAACCTGAAGTGAAGCATCGGAATCTATAACTAGTGTCACAGGAATGGTTCAGAACATAGACAATAAGAAGAGCCAGTCTTCTTGTACTTAAGTCGAAATTGTGCCTTTTGTATTCTTTTCCGATACAATTTCTGTGTTTCGTCGTCAATGACAAGGTCCAAGGTATACAGTAAACCTGAAGTGAGGCATCGGAATCTGTAACTAGTGTCACAGGAATTGTTCAAAGCATAGACAGTAAGAAGAACCAGTCGCCTTGTACTGAAGTAGGCATTGTGCCTTTTGAATTTAATTCCGATGCAATTTCTGTGTTTCGTCGTCAATAAGAAGGTCCAAGGGATACAGATAACATATAGTGAAGCATCGGAATCTTTAACTGGTCTCACAGGAAATGATCAAAACATAGTCAGAAAGAAGAGTCACTCTTCTTGTACTTAAGTCGGCATTGTGCCTTTTGAATTTAATTCCGATGCAATTTCTGAGTTTCATCGTCAATAAGAAGTTCCAAGGGATACAGTAAACCTGAAGTGAAGCAACGGAATCTAAAACCGGTCTCACAGGAAAGGTTCAATACATAGACAGTAAGAAGAGCCAGTCTTCTTGTACTTACGTCGGCATTGTGCCTTTTGTATTTAATTCCGATGCAATTTCTGTGTTTCGTCGTCATTAAGAAGGTTGAAGGGTTACTGTAAACCTGAAGTGCAGCTTCGGAATCTATAACTAGCGTCACAGGAATGGTTCAAAGCATAGACAGTAAGAAAAGCCAGTCTTCTAGTACTTAAGTCGGCATTGTGCCTTTTGTATTTAATTCAGATGCAATAACTGTGGTTCGTCGTCAATAAGAAGGTCCAAGGGATACAGTAAACTTGAAGTGAAGCATCGGAATCTATAACTAGTGTCACAGGAATGGTTCAAACCATAGACAGTAAGGAGTGCCACTCTTCTTGTACTTACGTTGGCATTGTGCCTTTTGTATTTAATTCCGATGCAATTTCTGTGTTTCATCGGCAATAAGAAGGTCAAAGGGATACATTAAACATATGGTGAAGCATCGAAATTTAATACTGGTCTCACAGGAAATGTTAAAAACATAGTCAGTAGGAAGAGTCAGTCTTCTTGTACTTAAGTCGACATTGTGTCTTTTGTATTTAATTCAGATGCAATTTCTGTGTTTCGTCGTCAATAATAAGGTCCAAGGGATACAGTAAACATATAGTGAAGCATCGGATACTAAAACTGGTCTCACAGGAAATGTTCAAAACATAGTCAGTAAGAAGAGTCAGTCTTCTTGTATTTAAGTAAGCATTGTGCCTTTTGTATTTAATTCCGATGCAATTTCTGTGTTTCGTCGTCAACAAGAAGGTCCAAGGGATACAGTAAACCCGAAGTGAAGCATCGGTATCTATAACTAGTGTCACTGGAATGGTTCAAAACATAGATAGTAAGAAGAGCCAGTCTTCCGGTTCTTAAGTCTGCATTGTGCCTTTTGTATGTAATTCCGTTGCAATTTCTGTGTTTCGTCGTCAATAAGAAGGTCAAAGGTTTACTGTAAACCTGAAGTGAAGCATCGGAATCTATAACTAGCGTCACAGGAATCATTCAAAGCATAGACAGTAAGAAGAGCCAGTCTTCTAGTACTTAAGTCGGCGTTGTGCCTTTTGTATTTTATTCCGATGCGATTTCAGTGTTTCGTCGTCAACAAGAAGGTCCAAGGGATACAGTAAACCTAAAGTGAAGCATCGGAATCTATAACTAGTGTCACAGGAATGGTTCAACTCATAGACAGTAAGAGGAGCCAGTCTTCTTGTACTTAAGTCGGCATTGTGCTTTCGTATTTAATTCCGATGGAATATCTGTGTTTCGTCGTCTATAAGAAGGTCCAAGGGATACAGTAATCGTGAAGTGAAGTATCGGAATCAATAACTAGGGTCACAGGAATGGTTCAATACATAGACAGTAAGGAGAGCCAGTCTTCTTGTACTTAAGTCAGCATTGTGCCTTTTGTATTTAATTCCGATGCAATATCTGTGTTTCATCGTCAATAAGAAGGTCCAAGAGATACAGTAAACATATAGTGAAGCATCGGAATCTAATACCGGTCTCACAGGAAATGTTCAAAACATAGTCAGTAAGAAGAGTCCGTCTTCTTGTACTTAAGTCTGCATTGTGCCTTTTGTATTTCATTCCGATGCAATTTCTGTGTTTCATCGTCAGTAAGAGGGTCCAAGGGATACAGTAAACATATACTGAAGCATCGGAATCTAAAACAGGTCTCACAGGAAATATTCAAAACATAGTCAGTAAGAAGAGTCAGTCTTCTTGTACTTAAGTCGGCAGTGTGCCTTTTGAATTTAATTCCGATGCAATTTCTGTGTTTCATCGTCAATAAGAAGGTACAAGGGATACAGTAAACCTGAAGTGAAGCATCGGAAACTAAAACCGGTCTCACAGGAAAGGTTCAATACATAGACAGTAACAAGAGCCAGTCTTCTTGTACTTGAGTCGGCATTGTGCATTTTGTATTTAATTCTGACGCAATTTCTGTGTTTCGTCGTCAATAAGAAGGCCAGAGGGATTCAGTAAATCCGACGGGAAGCATCGGAATCCTTAACTAGTGTCACAGGAATGGTTCAAAACATAGATACTAAGAAGAGTCAGTCTTCTTGTACTTAAGTCGGCATTGTGCCTTTTGTATTCACTTCCGATGGAATTTGTGGGTTTCATCGTCAATAAGAAGGTCAGAGTGATACAGTAAAACTTAAGTGAAGCATCGGAATCCTTAACTAGTGTCACAGGAATGGTTCAAACATAGACAGTAAGAAGAGTTCGTCTTCTTGTATATAAGTCGGCATTGTGCCATTTGTATTTAATTCCGATGCCAATTCTATGATTCATCGTCAATAAGAAGGTCAGAGGGATACAGTAAACGTGAAGTGAAGCATCGTAATCTATAACTAGATTCACAGGAATGGTTCAAAACATAGACAGTAAGGAGAGCCCGTCCTCTTGTACTTAAGTCGGCATTGTGCCTTTTGTACTTAATTCCGATGCAAATTCTGTGTTTCGTCGTCAATAAGAAGGTCCAAGGGAGACAGTAAACATATAGTGAAGCATCGAAATCTAAAACTGGTCTCACAGGAAATGTTCAAAACATAGTCAGTAAGAAGGTCAGTCTTCTTGTACTTAAGTCGGCATTGTGCCTTTTGTATTTAATTCCGATGCAATTTCTGTGTTTCATCGTCAATAAGAAGGTACAAGGGATACAGTAAACCTGAAGTGAAGCATCGGAATCTAAAACCGGTCTCACAGGAAAGGTTCAATACATAGACAGTAAGAAGAGCCAGTCTTCTTGTACTTGAGTCGGCATTGTGCATTTTGTATTTAATTCTGACGCAATTTCTGTGTTTCGTCGTCAATAAGAAGGCCAGAGGGATTCAGTAAATCTGACGTGAAGCATCGGTGTCCTTAACTAGTGTCACAGGAATGGTTCAAAACATAGATAGTAAGAAGAGTCAGTCTTCTTGTACTTAAGACGGCATTGTGCCTTTTGTATTTATTTCCGATGCAATTTCTGTGTTTCGTCGTCAATAAGAAGTTCCAAGGGATACAGTAAACCTGAAGAGAAGCATCGGAATCTAAAACCGGTTTCAAAGGGAAGGTTCAAAACATAGACAGTAAGAAGAGCCAGTCTTCTTGAACCTGAGTCGGCATTGCGCCTTTTATATTTAATTCCGATGGAATTTGTGGGTTTCATCGTCAATACGAAGGTCAGAGTGATACAGTAAACCTTAAGTGAAGCATCGGAATCCTTAACTAGTGTCACAGGAATGGTTCAAACATAGACAGTAAGAAGAGTTCGTCTTCTTGTACATAAGTCGGCATTGTGCCATTTGTATTTAATTCCGATGCCATTTCTATGATTCATCGTCAATAAGAAGGTCAGAGGGATACAGTAAACGTGAAGTGAAGCATCGGAATCTATAACTACTGTCACAGGAATGGTTCAAAACATAGACAGTAAGGAGAGCCCGTCTTCTTGTACTTAAGTCGGCATTGTGCATTTTGTATTTAATTCCGATGCAAATTCTGTGTTTCGGAGTCAATAAGAAGGTCCAAGGGAGACAGTAAACATATAGTGAAGCATCGAAATCTAAAAATGGTCTCACAGGAAATGTTCAAAACATAGTCAGTAAGAAGGTCAGTCTTCTTGTACTTAAGTCGGCATTTTGCCTTTTGTATTTAATTCCGATGCAATTTCTGTGTTTCGTCGTCAATAAGAAGGTCCAAGGGATAAAGTAAACCTGAAGTGAAGCATCGGAATCTACAACTAGTGTCACTGGAATGGTTCAAATCACAGACAGAAAGAGGAGCCAGTCTTCCTGTACTTAAGACGGCATTGTGCCTTTTGTATTTAATTCCGATGCAATTCCTGTGTTTCGTCGTCAATAAGAAGGTCGAAGGCTTACTGTTAACCTGAAGTGAAGCATCGGAATCTATAACTAGCGTCACAGGAATGGTTCAAACATAGAATGTAAGAAGAGCCAGCCTTATTGTACTTAAGTTGGCATTGTGGCTATTGAATTTAATACCGATGCAATTTCTGTGTTTCATCGTCAGTAAGAAGGTCCAAGGGATACAGAAAACATATAGTGAAGCATCCGAATCTAAAAGTGGTCTCACAGGAAATGTTCAATACATAGTCAGTAAGAAGAGTCAGTCTTCTTGTACTTAAGTCTGCATTGTGCGTTTTGTATTTGATTCCGATGCATTTTCCGTGTTTCATCGTCAATAAGAAGGTCCAAGGGATAACGTAAACATATTGTGAAGCATCGGAATCTAAAACTGGTCTCACAGGAAATGTTCAAAACATAGTCCGTAAGAATATTCAGTCTTCTTGTACTTAACTCGTCATTGTGCCTTTTGAATTTAATTCCGATGCAATTTCTGTGTTTCATCGTCAATAAGAAGGTCCAAGGAATACAGTAAACCTGAAGTGAAGCATCGGAATCTAATATCGGTCTCACAGGTTAGGTTCAATACATAGACAGTAAGAAGAGCCAGTCTTCTTGTATTTGAGTCGGCATTGTGCCTTTTGTATATAATTCCGACGCAATTTCTGTGTTTCGTCGTCAATAAAAATGTCAGAAGGATACAGTAAACCTGACATTACGCATCGGAAGCCTTAACTAGTATCACAGGAATGTTTCAAACATAGACAGTAAGAAGTGTCAGTTTTCTTTTACTTAAGTCGGCATTGTGCACTTTGTATTTAATTCCGATGCAATTTCTGTGTATCGTCGTCAATATGAAAGTCCAAGGGATACAGTAAACCTGAAGTGAAGCATCGGAATCTAAAACCGGTCTCACAGGAAAGGTTCAAAACACAGACAGAAAGAAGAACCAGTCTTCTTGTACTTGAGTCGGCATTGTGCCTTTTGTATTTAATTTCGATGCAATTTCTGTATTTCGTCGTCAATAAGAAGGTGAGAGGGATACAGTAAACCTGAATTGAAGCATCGGTATTCTTAACTAGTGTCACAGGAATGGTTCAAAACATAGACAGTAAGAAGGGTCAGTCTTCTTGTTCTTAAGTCGGCATTGTGCCTTTTGTATTTAATTCCGATGCAATTTCTGTGTTTTGTCGTCAATAAGAAGGTCCAAGGGATACAGTAAACCTGAAGTGAAGCATCGGAATCTAAAACCGGTCTCACAGGAAAGTTTCAAATCATTGACTGTAAGAAGAGCAAGTCAACTTGTGCTTGAGTCGGCATTGTGCCTTTTGTATTTAATTCCGATGGAATTTCTGGGTTTCGTCGTCAATAAGAAGGTCAGAGGGATACAGAAAACCTGCAGTGAAGCATCGGAATCCTTAACTAGTGTCACAGGAATGGTCCAAAACATAGACATTAAGAAGAGTCAGTCTTCTTGTACTTAAGTCGGCATTGTGACTTTTGAATTAAATTCCGATGCAATTTCTGTGATTCATCGTCAATTAGAAGGTCAGAGGGATACAGTAAACCTGAAGTGAAGCATCGGAATCTATAACTAGTGACACAGGAATGGTTCAAATCATAGACAGTAAGAAGAGCCGGTCTTCTTGTACTTAAGTCGGCATTGTGCCTATTCTATTTAATTCGGATGCAATTTCTGTGTTTCATCGTCAATACGAAGGTCAGAGGATACTGTAAACCTGAAGTGAAGCATCGGAATCTAAAATCGGTCTGACAGGAAATGTTCAATCATAGACAGTAAGAAGTGCCAGTCTTCTTGTACTTGAGTCGGCATTGTGCCTTTTGTATTGAATTCCGATGCAATTTCTGTGTTTCGTCGTAAATAAGAAGGTCAGAGGGATACAGTAAACCTGAAGTGAAGAATCGGAATTCATAACTAGTGTCACAGGAATGTTTCACAACTTTGACAGTAAGAAGAGTCAGTCTTCTTGCACTTAAGTCGTCATTGTGCCTATTCTATTTAATTCCGATGCAATTTCTGTGTTTCATCGTCAATACGAAGGTCAGAGGGATACAGTAATCCTGAAGTGAAACATCGGAATCCATAACTAGTGTCACAGGAATGGTTCAAAACATAGACAGTGAGAAGGGCCAGTCTTCCTGTACTTAAGTCGGCAATGTGCCTTTTGCATTTGATTCCGATGTACTGAACACGGCAATTTCTGTGTTTCATCGTCAATAAGAAGGTCCAAGGGATACAGTTAGCATATAGTGAAGCATCGGAATGTAAAACCGGTCTCACAAGAATGGTTCAATCATAGACAGTTAGAAGAGCCAGTCTTCTTGTACTTGAGTCGGCATTGTGCCTTTTCTATTTAATTCCGATGCAATTTCTGTGTTTCATCTTCAATAAGAAGGTCAGAGGGATACAGTAAACCTGAAGTGAAGCATGGGAATCTATAACTAGTGTCACTGGAATGGTTCAAAACATAGACAGTAGGAAGATCCCGTCTTCCTGTTCTTATGTCGGCATTGTGCCTTTTGTATTTAATTCCGATGCAATTTTTGTGTTTCGTCGTCAATAAGAAGGTCCAAGGGATACAGTAAACCTGAAGTGACGCATCGGAATCTAGAACCGGTCTCACAGGCAAGGTTCAAAACATAGACAATAAGAAGAGTCAGTCATCTTGTACATAAGTCGGCATTGTGCCTTTTCTATTTCATTCCGATGCTATTTCTGTGTTTCATCGTCAACAAGAAGGTCAGAGGAATAAAGTAAACCTGAAGTGAAGCATCGGAATCTATAACTAGTGTCACAGGAATGGTTGAAATCATAGACAGTAAGAAGAGCCAGTCTTCCTGTACTTAAGTCGGCATTGTGTCTTTTGTATTTAATTCCGATGTAATTTCTGTGTTTCGTCGTCAATAAGACGGTCCAAGGGTTACAGTAAACTTGAAGTGAAGCATCGGAATCTATAACTAGTATCACAGGACTGGTTCAAAACATCGACAGTAAGAGGAGTCAGTCTTCTTGTACTTAAGTCGGCAATGTGCCTTTTGTTCTTAATTCCGATGCAATTTCTGTGTTTCATCGTCAATAAGAAGGTCAGAGGAATACAGTAAACCTGAAGTGAAGCATCGGAATCTATAACTAGTGTCACAGGAATGGTTCAAAACATAGACTGTAAGAAGAGTCAGTTTTCTTGTACTTAAGTCGACATTGTGCCTTTTCTCTATAATTCTGATGCAATTTCTGTGTTTCGTCGTCAATAAGAAGGTCCAAGGGATACAGTAAACCTGAAGTGAGGCATCGGAATCTAAAACCGGTCTCACAGGAAAGGTTCAAAACATAGACAGTATGAAGAGTCAGGCCTCTTGTACTTAAGTCAGCAGTGTGCCTTTTGAATTTAATTCCGATGCAATTTCTGTGTTTCATCGTCAATAAGAAGCTCAGAGGGATACAGTAAACCCGAAGTGAAGCATGGGAATCTAAAACTGGTTTCACAGGAATGGTTTAAAACATAGTAAGAAGAGCCCTTCTTCCTGTACTTAAGTCGGCATTGTGCCTTTTGTATTTAATTCCGATGCAATTTCTTTGTTTCGTCGTTAATAAGAAGGTCCAAGGGATACAGTAAACCTGAAGTGAAGCATCGTAATCTACAACTAGTGTCACAGGAATGTTTCAAAAAATAGACAGTAAGAAGAGTAAGTTTTTTAGTACTTAAGTCGGCATTGTGTCTTTTCTATTAAATTCCGATGCAATTTCTGTGTTTCGTCGTCAATAAGAAGATCCAAGGGATACAGTAAACCTGAAGTGAAACATTGGAATCTGAAACCGGTCTCACAGGAAAGTTTCAAAATATAGACAGTAAGAAGAGTCAGTCTTCTTGTACGTAAGTCGGCATTGTGCCTTTTGTATTTAATTCCGTTGCAATATCTGTGTTTCATCGTCAGTAAGAAGGTCAGAGGGATACAGTAAAACTGAAGTGAGGCATCGGAATCTAAAACTGGTCTCACAGGAATCGCTCAAAAGATAGACAGTAAGAAGAGCCAGTCCTCTTGTACTTAAGTCGGCATTGTGCCTTTTCTATTTAATTCCGATTCAATTTCTGTGTTTCATCGTCAATAAGAATGTCAGAGGGATACAGTAAACCTGAAGTGAAGCATCGGAATCTATAACTATTGTCACAGGAATAGTTCAAACATAGACAGTAAGAAGAGTCAGTTATCTTGTACTTCAGTCGGCATTGTGCCTTTTCTTTTTAATTCCGATGCAATTTCTGAGTTTCGTCGTCAATAAGAAGGTCCAAGGGTTACAGTAAAACTGAACTGAAAATCGGAATCTAAAACCGGTCTCACAGGAATGGTTCAAAACATAGACAGAAAGAAGAGTCTGTCTCCTTGTAATTAAGTCGGCATTGTGGCTTTTCTATTTAATTCCGATGCAATTTCTGTGTTACATCGTCAATACGAAGGTCAGAGGGATATAGTAAAACTGAAGTGAAGCATCGGCATCTCAAACTGGTCTCACAGGAATTGTCAAAACATAGACAGTAAGAAGAGCCAGTCTTCTTGTACTTAAGTGGGCATTGTGCCTTTTCTATTTAATTCCGATGCAATTTCTGTGTTTCATCGTCAATAAGAAGGTCAGTGGGATATAGTAAACCTGACGTGGAGCATCGGAATCTAAAACCGGTCTCACAGGAAATGGTCAAAACATAGACAGAAAGAAGAGCCAGTCTTCTTGTACCTGAGTCAGCATTGTGCCTTTTGTATTTAATTCCGATGCAAATTCTGTGTTTCGTCGTCAATATGAAGGTCCAAGGGATAAAGTAAACCTGAAGTGAAGCATCGGAATCTAAAACCGGTCTCACAGGAAAGGGTCAAATCATAGACAGTAAGAAGAGCCAGTTTTCTTGTACTTGAGTCGGCATTATGCCTTTTGTATTTAATTCCAATGGAATTTCTATGTTTCATCGTCAATAAGAAGGTCAGAGGGATACATTAAACCTGAAGTGAAGCGTCGGAATCCTGAACTAGTGTCACAGGAATGGTTCAAATCATAGACAGTAAGAAGAGTCAGTCTTGTTGTACTTAAGTCGGCATTGAGCCTTTTGTATTTAATTCAGATGCAATTTCTGTGATTCATCGTCAATAAGTAGGTCACAGGGATACAGTAAACCTGAAGTGAAGCATCGGAATCTATATCTAGTGTCACAGGAATGGTTCAAAACATATACAGTAAGAAGAGTCAGTCTTCTTGTACTTATGTCGGCATTAAGCATTTTGTATGTAATTCCGATGCAATTTCTGTGATTCATCGTCAATAAGAAGGTCAGGGGGATACCGTAAACCTGTAGTGAAGCATCGGAATCTATAACTAGTGTCACAGGATTGTTTCAAAACATAGACAGTAAGAAGAGTCAGTCTTCTTGTACTTATGTCGGCATTGTGCCTTTTGTATTTAATTCCGATGCAATTTCTGTGTTGCATCGTCAATAAGAAGGGCAGAGGGATACAGTAAACTTAAAGTGAAGCATCGGAATGTAAATCCGGTCCCATAGGAAAGGTTCAATCATAGACAGTAAGATGAGCCAGTCTTCTTGTACTTGAGTCGGCATTGTGCCTTTTGTAGTTAATTCCGATGCAATTTCTGTGTTTCGTCGTCATTAAGAAGGTCCAAGGGATACAGTAAACCTGAAGTGACGCATCGGAATCTAAAACCGGGCTCACAGGAGAGGTTCAATACATAGACAATAAGAAGAGTCAGTCTTCTTGTACTTAAGTCGGCATTGTGCCTTTTCTATTTAATTCCGATGCAATTTCTGTGTTTCATCGTCAACAAGAAGGTCAGAGGAATACAGTAAACCTGAAGTGAAGCATCGGAAACCATAACTAGCGTCACAGGAATGGTTGAAATCATAGACAGTAAGAAGAGCCAGTCTTCCTGTACTTAAGTCGGCATTGTGCCTTTTGTATTTAATTCCAATGTAATTTCTGTGTTTCATCGTCAACAAGAAGGTCAGAGGAATACAGTAAACCTGAAGTGAAGCATCGGAATCTATAACTAGTGTCACAGGAATGGTTGAAATCATAAACAGTAAGAAGAGCCAGTCTTCCTGTACTTAAGTCGTCATTGTGTCTTTTGTATTTAATTCCGATGTAATTTCTGTGTTTCGTCGTCAATAAGACGGTCCAAGGGTTACAGTAAACTTGAAGTGAAGCATCGGAATCTATAACTAGTATCACAGGACTGGTTCAAAACATCGACAGTAAGAAGAGTCAGTCTTCTTGTACTTAAGTCGGCAATGTGCCTTTTGTTCTTAATTCCGATGCAATTTCTGTGTTTCATCGTCAATAAGAAGGTCAGAGGAATACAGTAAACCTGAAGTGAAGCATCGGAATCTATAACTAGTGTCACAGAAATGGTTCAAAACATAGACTGTAAGAAGAGTCAGTTTTCTTGTACTTAAGTCGGCATTGTGAATTTTCTCTATAATTCTGATGCAATTTCTGTGTTTCGTCGTCAATAAGAAGGTCCAAGGGATACAGTAAACCTGAAGTGAGGCATCGGAATCTAAAACCGGTCTCACAGGAAAGGTTCAAAACATAGACAGTAAGAAGAGTCAGGCCTCTTGTACTTAAGTCAGCAGTGTGCCTTTTGAATTTAATTCCGATGTAATTTCTGTGTTTCGTCGTCAATAAGAAGGTCCAAGGGATACAGTAAACCTGAAGTGACGCATCGGAATCTAAAACCGGGCTCACAGGAAAGGTTCAATACATAGACAATAAGAAGAGTCAGTCTTCTTGTACTTAAGTCGGCATTGTGCCTTTTCTATTTAATTCCGATGCAATTTCTGTGTTTCATCGTCAACAAGAAGGTCAGAGGAATACAGTAAACCTGAAGTGAAGCATCGGAATCTATAACTAGTGTCACAGAAATGGTTCAAAACATAGACTGTAAGAAGAGTCAGTTATCTTGTACTTCAGTCGGCATTGTGCCTTTTCTTTTTAATTCCGATGCAATTTCTGAGTTTCGTCGTCAATAAGAAGGTCCAAGGGTTACAGTAAAACTGAACTGAACATGTTAATCTAAAACCGGTCTCACAGGAATGGTTCAAAACATAGACAGTAAGAAGAGTCAGTCTCCTTGTACTTAAGTCGGCATTGTGCCCTTTGTATTTAATTCCCATGCAATTTCTGTGTTACATCGTCAATACGAAGGTCAGAGGAATACAGTAAACCTGAAGTGAAGCATCGGAAACCATAACTAGTGTCACAGGAATGGTTGAAATCATAGACAGTAAGAAGAGCCAGTCTTCCTGTACTTAAGTCGGCATTGTGCCGTTTGTATTTAATT
This sequence comes from Schistocerca serialis cubense, assembly GCF_023864345.2. Lineage (NCBI taxonomy): Eukaryota > Metazoa > Arthropoda > Insecta > Orthoptera > Acrididae > Schistocerca > Schistocerca serialis. The sequence continues at coordinate 179,930,417 of NC_064649.1, forward strand.
CCGATGTAATTTCTGTGTTTCATGGTCAACAAGAAGGTCTGAGGAATACAGTAAACCTGAAGTGAAGCATCGGAATCTATAACTAGTGTCACAGGAATGGTTGAAATCATAAACAGTAAGAAGAGCCAGTCTTCCTGTACTTAAGTCGGCATTGTGTCTTTTGTATTTAATTCCGATGTAATTTCTGTGTTTCGTCGTCAATAAGTCGGTCCAAGGGTTACAGTAAACTTGAAGTGAAGCATCGGAATCTATAACTAGTATCACAGGACTGGTTCAAAACATCGACAGTAAGAAGAGTCAGTCTTCTTGTACTTAAGTCGGCATTGAGCCTTTTGTATTTAATTCAGATGCAATTTCTGTGATTCATCGTCAATAAGAAGGTCAGAGGGATACAGTAAACCTGAAGTGAAGCATCGAAATCTATATCTAGTGTCACAGGAATGGTTCAAAACATATACAGTAAGAAGAGTCAGTCTTCTTGTACTTATGTCGGCATTGTGCATTTTGTATGTAATTCCGATGCAATTTCTGTGATTCATCGTCAATAAGAAGGTCAGGGGGATACCGTAAACCTGTAGTGAAGCATCGGAATCTATAACTAGTGTCACAGGAATGTTTCAAAAAATAGACAGTAAGAAGAGTAAGTTTTTTAGTACTTAAGTCGGCATTGTGTCTTTTCTATTTAATTCCGATGCAATTTCTGTGTTTCGTCGTCAACAAGAAGGTCAGAGGAATACAGTAAACCTGAAGTGAAGCATCGGAAACCATAACTAGTGTCACAGGAATGGGTTAAATCATAGACAGTAAGAAGAGCCAGTCTTCCTGTACTTAAGTCGGCATTGTGCCTTTTGTATTTAATTACGATGCAATTTCTGTGTTTCATCGTTAATAAGAATGTCAGAGGGATACAGTAAACCTGAAGTGAAGCATCGGAATCTATAACTATTGTCACAGGTATAGTTCAAACATAGACAGTAAGAAGAGTCAGTTATCTTGTACTTCAGTCGGCATTGTGCCTTTTCTTTTTAATTCCGATGCAATTTCTGAGTTTCGTCGTCAATAAGAAGGTCCAAGGGTTACAGTAAAACTGAACTGAACGTGGGAATCTAAAACCGGTCTCACAGGAATGGTTCAAAACATAGACAGTAAGAAGAGTCAGTCTCCTTGTACTTAAGTCGGCATTGTGCCTTTTGTATTTAATTCCGATGCAATTTCTGTGTTTCAATGTCAATAAGAAGGGCAGAGGGATACAGTAAACTTAAAGTGAAGCATCGGAATGTAAATCCGGTCCCATAGGAAAGGTTCAATCATAGACAGTAAGATGAGCCAGTCTTCTTGTACTTGAGTCGGCATTGTGCCTTTTGTAGTTAATTCCGATGCAATTTCTGTGTTTCGTCGTCAATAAGAAGGTCCAAGGGATACAGTAAACCTGAAGTGACGCATCGGAATCTAAAACCGGGCTCACAGGAAAGGTTCAATACATAGACAATAAGAAGAGTCAGTCTTCTTGTACTTAAGTCGGCATTGTGCCTTTTCTATTTAATTCCGATGCAATTTCTGTGTTTCATCGTCAACAAGATGGTCAGAGGAATACAGTAAACCTGAAGTGAAGCATCGGAAACCATAACTAGTGTCACAGGAATGGTTGAAATCATAGACAGTAAGAAGAGCCAGTCTTCCTGTACTTAAGTCGGCATTGTGCTTTTTGTATTTAATTCCGATGTAATTTCTGTGTTTCATCGTCAACAAGAAGGTCAGAGGAATACAGTAAACCTGAAGTGAAGCATCGGAATCTATAACTAGTGTCACAGGAAAGGTTGAAATCATAAACAGTAAGAAGGGCCAGTCTTCCTGTACTTAAGTCGGCATTGTGTCTTTTGTATTTAATTCCGATGTAATTTCTGTGTTTCGTCGTCAACAAGACTGTCCAAGGGTTACAGTAAACTTGAAGTGAAGCATCGGAATCTATAACTAGTATCACAGGACTGGTTCAAAACATCGACAGTAAGAAGAGTCAGTCTTCTTGTACTTAAGTCGGCAATGTGCCTTTTGTTCTTAATTCCGATGCAATCTCTGTGTTTCATCGTCAATAAGAAGGTCAGAGGAATACAGCAAACCTGAAGTGAAGCATCGGAATCTATAACTAGTGCCACAGAAATGGTTCAAAACATAGACTGTAAGAAGAGTCAGTTTTCTTGTACTTAAGTCGGCATTGTGCCTTTTCTCTATAATTCTGATGCAATTTCTGTGTTTCGTCGTCAATAAGAAGGTCCAAGGGATACAGTAAACCTGAAGTGAGGCATCGGAATCTAAAACCGGTCTCACAGGAAAGGTTCAAAACATAGACAGTAAGAAGAGTCAGGCCTCTTGTACTTAAGTCAGCAGTGTGCCTTTTGAATTTAATTCCGATGTAATTTCTGTGTTTCGTCGTCAATAAGAAGCTCAGAGGGATACAGTAAACCTGAAGTGAAGCATCGGAATCTAAAACTGGTCTCACAGGAATAGTTTAAAACATAGTAAGAAGAGCCCGTCTTCTTGTACTTAAGTCGGCATTGTGCCTTTTGTATTTAATTCCGATGCAATTTCTGTGTTTCATCGTCAATAAGAATGTCAGAGGGATACAGTAAACCTGAAGTGAAGAATCGGAATCTATAACTATTGTCACAGGAATAGTTCAAACATAGACAGTAAGAAGAGTCAGTTATCTTGTACTTCAGTCGGCATTGTGCCTTTTCTTTTTAATTCCGATGCAATTTCTGAGTTTCGTCGTCAATAAGAAGGTCCAAGGGTTACAGTAAAACTGAACTGAACATGGGAATCTAAAACCGGTCTCACAGGAATGGTTCAAAACATAGACAGTAAGAAGAGTCAGTCTCCTTGTACTTACGTCGGCATTGTGCCTTTTGTATTTAATGCCGATGCAATTTCTGTGTTACATCGTCAATACGAAGGTCAGAGGAATACAGAAAACCTGAAGTGAAGCATCGGAAACCATAACTAGTGTCACAGGAATGGTTGAAATCATAGACAGTAAGAAGAGCCAGTCTTCCTGTACTTAAGTCGGCATTGTGCCTTTTGTATTTAATTCCGATGTAATTTCTGTGTTTCATCGTCAACAAGAAGGTCAGAGGAATACAGTAAACCTGAAGTGAAGCATCGGAATCTATAACTAGTGTCACAGGAATGGTTGAAATCATAAACAGTAAGAAGAGCCAGTCTTCCTGTACTTATGTCGGCATTGTGTCTTTTGTATTTAATTCCGATGTAATTTCTGTGTTTCGTCGTCAATAAGACGGTCCAAGGGTTACAGTAAACTTGAAGTGAAGCATCGGAATCTATAACTAGTATCACAGGACTGGTTCAAAACATCGACAGTAAGAAGAGTCAGTCTTCTTGTACTTATGTCGGCATTGTGCATTTTGTATGTAATTCCGATGCAATTTCTGTGATTCATCGTCAATAAGAAGGTCAGGGGGATACCGTAAACCTGTAGTGAAGCATCGGAATCTATAACTAGTGTCACAGGAATGTTTCAAAAAATAGACAGTAAGAAGAGTAAGTTATTTAGTACTTAAGTCGGCATTGTGTCTTTTCTATTTAATTCCGATGCAATTTCTGTGTTTCGTCGTCAACAAGAAGGTCAGAGGAATACAGTAAACCTGAAGTGAAGCATCGGAAACCATAACTAGTGTCACAGGAATGGTTTAAATCATAGACAGTTAGAAGAGCCAGTCTTCCTGTACTTAAGTCGGCATTGTGCCTTTTGTATTTAATTCCGATGCAATTTCTGTGTTTCATCGTCAATAAGAATGTCAGAGGGATACAGTACACCTGAAGTGAAGCATCGGAATCTATAACTATTGTCACAGGAATAGTTCAAACATAGACAGTAAGAAGAGTCAGTTATGTTGTACTTCAGTCGGCATTGTGCCTTTTCTTTTTAATTCCGATGCAATTTCTGAGTTTCGTCGTCAATAAGAAGGTCCAAGGGTTACAGTAAAACTGAACTGAACATGGGAATCTAAAACCGGTCTCACGGGAATGGTTCAAAACATAGACAGTAAGAAGAGTCAGTCTCCTTGTACTTAAGTCGGCATTGTGCCTTTTGTATTTAATTCCGATGCAATTTCTGTGTTACATCGTCAATACGAAGGTGAGAGGGATACAGTAAAACTGAAGTGAAGCATCGGAATCTCAAACTGGTCGCACAGGAATTGTCAAAACATACACAGTAAGAAGAGCCAGTCTTCTTGTACTTAAGTGGGCATTGTGCCTTTTCTATTTAACTCCGATGCAATTTCTGTGTTTCATCGTCAATAAGAAGGTCAGTGGGATATAGTAAACCTGACGTGGAGCATCGGAATCTAAAACCGGTCTCACAGGAAATGGTCAAAACATAGACAGAAAGAAGAGCCAGTCTTCTTGTACCTGAGTCAGCATTGTACCTTTTGTATTTAATTCCGATGCAATTTCTGTGTTTCGTCGTCAATATGAAGGTCCAAGGGATAAAGTAAACCTGAAGTGAAGCGTCGGAATCCTGAACTAGTGTCACAGGAATGGTTCAAATCATAGACAGTAAGAAGAGTCAGTCTTCTTGTACTTAAGTCGGCATTGAGCATTTTGTATTTAATTCAGATGCAATTTCTGTGATTCATCGTCAATAAGGAGGTCAGAGGGATACAGTAAACCGGAAGTGAAGCATCGGAATCTATATCTAGTGTCACAGGAATGGTTCAAATCATATACAGTAAGAAGAGTCAGTCTTCTTGTACTTATGTCGGCATTGTGCATTTTGTATGTAATTCCGATGCAATTTCTGTGATTCATCGTCAATAAGAAGGTCAGGGGGATACCGTAAACCTGTGGTGAAGCATCGGAATCTATAACTAGTGTCACAGGAATGTTTCAAAACATAGACAGTGAGAAGAGTCAGTCTTCTTGTACTTATGTCGGCATTGTGCCTTTTGTATTTAATTCCGATGCAATTTCTGTGATTCATCGTCAATAAGAAGGGCAGAGGGATACAGTAAACCTAAAGTGAAGCATCGGAATGTAAAACCGGTCCCATAGGAAATTTTCAATCATAGACAGTAAGATGAGCCAGTCTTCTTGTACTTGAGTCGGCATTGTGCCTTTTGTAGTTAATTCCGATGCAATTTCTGTGTTTCGTCGTCAATAAGAAGGTCCAAGGGATACAGTAAACCTGAAGTGACGCATCGGAATCTAAAACCGGGCTCACAGGAAAGGTTCAATACATAGACAATAAGAAGAGTCTGTCTTCTAGTACTTACGTCGGCATTGTGCCTTTTCTATTTACTTCCGATGCAATTTCTGTGTTTCATCGTCAACAAGAAGGTCAGAGGAATACAGTAAACCTGAAGTGAAGCATCGGAAACCATAACTAGTGTCACAGGAATGGTTTAAATCATAGGCAGTAAGAAGAGCCAGTCTTCCTGTACTTAAGTCGGCATTGTGCCTTTTGTATTCAATTCCGATGTAATTTATGTGTTTCGTCGTCAATAAGAGGGTCCAAGGGTTACAGTAAACCTGAAGTGAAGCATCGGAATCTATAACTAGTATCACAGGACTGGTTCAAAACATCGACAGTAAGAAGAGTCAGTCTTCTTGTACTTAAGTCGGCAATGTGTCTTTTGTTTTTAATTCCGATGCAATTTCTGTGTTTCATCGTCAATAAGAAGGTCAGAGGGATACAGGGATACAGTAAACCTGAAGTGAAGCATCGGAATCTATAACTAGTGTCACAGGAATGGTTCAAAACATAGACTGTAAGAAGAGTCAGTTTTCTTGTACTTAAGTCGGCATTGTGCCTTTTCTCTATAATTCTGATGCAAAATCTGTGTTTCGTCGTCAATAAGAAGGTCCAAGGGATACAGTAAACCTGAAGTGAAGCATCGGAATCTAAAAACGGGCTCACAGGAAAGGTTCAAATCATAGACAGTAAGAAGAGTCAGTCCTCTTGTACGTAAGTCAGCAGTGTGCCTTTTATATTTAATTCCGATGCAATTTCTGTGTTTCATCGTCAATAAGAAGCTCAGAGGGATACAGTAAACCTGAAGTGAATCATCGGAATCTAAAACTGGTCTCACAGGAATGGTTTAAAACATAGTAAGAAGAGCCCGTCTTCCTGTACTTAAGTCGGCATTGTGCCTTTTGTATTTAATTCCGATGCAATTTCTTTGTTTCGTCGTCAATAAGAAGGTCCAAGGAATACATTAAACCTGAAGTGAAGCATCGGAATCTATAACTAGTGTCACAGGAATGTTTCAAAACATAGACAGTAAGAAGAGTAAGTTTTTTAGTACTTAAGTCGGCATTGTGTATTTTCTATTTATTCCGATGCAATTTCTGTGTTTCGTCGTCAATACGACGGTCCAAGGGATACAGTAAACCTGAAGTGAAGCATCAGAATCTATAACTACTATCACAGCAATGGTTCAAAACATCGACAGTAAGAAGAGTCAGTCTTCTTGTACTTAACTCGGCATTGTGCATTTTGTATGTAATTCCGATGCAATTTCCGTGATTCGTCGTCAATAAGAAGGTCAGGGGGATACCGTAAACCTGTAGTGAAGCATCGGAATCTATAACTAGTGTCACAGGAATGATTCAAAACATAGACAGTAAGAAGAGACAGTCTTCTTGTACTTATGTCGGCATTGTGCCTTTTGTATTTAATTCCGATGCAATTTCTGTGTTTCATCGTCAATAAGAAGGGCAGAGGGATACAGTAAACCTAAAGTGAAGCATCGGAATGTAAAACCGGTCCCATAGGAAAGGTTCAATCATGGACAGTAAGATGAGCCAGTCTTCTTGTACTTGAGCCGGCATTGTGCCTTTTGTAGTTAATTCCGATGCAATTTATGTGTTTCGTCGTCAATAAGAAGGTCCAAGGGATACAGTAAACCTGAAGTGACGCATCGGAATCTAAAACCGGGCTCACAGGAAAGGTTCAATACATAGACAATAAGAAGAGTCAGTTATCTCGTACTTAAGTCTTCATTGTGCCTTTTCTATTTAATTCCGATGCAATTTCTGTGTTTCATCGTCAACAAGAAGGTCAGAGGAATACAGTAAACCTGAAGTGAAGCATCGGAAACCATAACTAGTGTCACAGGAATGGTTGAAATCATAGACAGTAAGAAGAGCCAGTCTTCCTGTACTTAAGTCGGCATTGTGCCTTTTGTATTTAATTCCGATGTAATTTCTGTGTTTCGTCGTCAATAAGAGGGTCCAAGGGTTACAGTAAACCTGAAGTGAAGCATCGGAATCTATAACTAGTATCACAGGACAGGTTCAAACATCGACAGTAAGAAGAGTCAGTCTTCTTGTACTTAAGTCGGCAATGTGTCTTTTGTTTTTAATTCCGATGCAATTTCTGTGTTTCATCGTCAATAAGAAGGTCAGAGGGATACAGTAAACCTGAAGTGAAGCATCGGAATCTATAACTAGTGTCACAGGAATGGTTCAAAACATAGACTGTAAGAAGAGTCAGTTTTCTTGTACTTAAGTCGGCATTGTGCCTTTTCTCTATAATTCTGATGCAAAATCTGTGTTTCGTCGACAATAAGAAGGTCCAAGTGATACAGTAAACCTGAAGTGAAGCATCGGAATCTAAAACCGGGCTCACAGGAAAGGTTCAAAACATAAACAGTAAGAAGAGTCAGTCCTCTTGTACGTAAGTCAGCAGTGTGCCTTTTATATTTAATTCCGATGCAATTTCTGTGTTTCATCGTCAATAAGAAGCTCGGAGGGATACAGTAAACCTGAAGTGAAGCATCGGAATCTAAAACTGGTCTCACAGGAATGGTTTAAAACATAGTAAGAAGAGCCCGTCTTCCTGTACTTAAGTCGGCATTGTGCCTTTTGTATTTAATTCCGATGCAATTTCTTTGTTTCGTCGTCAATAAGAAGGTCCAAGGAATACATTAAACCTGAAGTGAAGCATCGGAATCCATAACTAGTGTCACAGGAAAGTATCAAAGCATAGACAGTAAGAAGAGTAAGTTTTTTAGTACTTAAGTCGGCATTGTGTATCTTCTATTTAATTCCGATGCAATTTCTGTGTTTCGTCGTCAATAAGACGGTCCAAGGGATACAGTAATCCTGAAGTCAAACATTGGAATCTGAAACCGGTCTCACAGGAAAGGTTCATAATATAGACAGTAAGAAGAGTCAGTCTTCTTGTACCTAAGTCGGCATTGTGCCTTTTGTATTTAATTCCGTTGCAATATCTGTGTTTCATCGTCAGTAAGAAGGTCAGAGGGATACAGTAAACCTTAAGTGAGGCATCGGAATCTAAAACTGGTCTCAGAGGAATGGCTCAAAACATAGACAGTAAGAAGAGCCAGTCCTCTTGTACTTAAGTCGGCGTTGTGCCTTTTCTATTTAATTCCGATGCAATGTGTGTGTTACATCGTCAATACGAAGGTCAGAGGGATACAGTTAACCACAAGTGAAGCATCGGAATTTCAAACTGGTCTCACAGGAATTGTCAAAACATAGACAGTAGGAAGGGCCAGTCTTCTTGTACTTAAGTGGGCAATGTGCCTTTTCTATTTAATTCCGATGCAATTTCTTTGTTTCATCGTCAATAAGAAGGTCAGAGGGATACAGTAAACCTGAAGTGAAGCATCGGAATCTATAACTAGTGTCACAGGAATGTTTCAAAACATAGACAGAAAGGAGAGCCAGTCTTCTTGTACCTGAGTCGGCATTGTGCCTTTTGTATTTAATTCCGATGCAATTTCTGTGCTTCATCGTCAATAAGAAGGTCAGAGGGATACAGTAAACCTAAAGTGAAGCATCGGAATGTAAAACCGGTCTCACAGGAAAGGTTCAATCATAGACAGTAAGAAGAGCAAGTCCTCTTGTACTTGAGTCGGCATTGTGCCTTTTGTATTTTATTCCGATGCAAATTCTGTGTTTCGTCGTCAACAAGAAGGTCAGAGGGATACAGTAAACCTGAAGTGAAACATCGGAATCCATAACTAATGTCACAGGAATGGTTGAAATCATAGACAGTAAGAAGAACCAGTCTTCCTGTACTTAAGTCGGCATTGTGCCTTTTGTATTTAATTCCGATGTAATTTCTGTGTTTCGTCATCAATAAGACGGTCCAAGGGTTACAGTAAACCTGAAGTGAAGCATCAGAATCTATAACTACTATCACAGCAATGGTTCAAAACATCGGCAGTAAGAAGACTCAGTCTTCTTGTACTTAACTCGGCATTGTGCCTTTTGTATTTAATTCCGATGCAATTTCTGTGTTTCATCGTCAATAAGAAGTTCAGAGGGATACAGTAAACCTGAAGTGAAACATCGGAATCTATAACTAGTGTCACAGGAATGGTTCAAATCATAGACTGTAAGACGAGTCAGTTTTCTTGTACTTAAGTCGGCATTGTGCCTTTTCTATTTAAATCCGATGCAATTTCTGTGTTTCGTCGTCAATAAGAAGGTCCAAGGGATACAGTAAACCTGAAGTGAAGCATCGGAATCTAAAACCGGGCTCACAGGAAAGGTTCAAAACATAGACAGTAAGATGAGTCAGTCCTCTTGTACTTAAATCGGCTGTGTGCCTTTTGTATTTAATTCCGATGCAATTTCTGTGTTCAGAGGGATACAGTAAACCTGAATTGAAGCATTGGAATCTAAAACTGGTCGCACAAGAATGGTTTAAAACATAGATAATAAGTAGAGCCAGTCTTCTTGTACTTAAGTCGGCATTGTGCCTTTCCTTTTAATTCCGATGCAATATCTGTGTTTCATCGTCAATAAGAAGGTCAGAGGAATACAGTAAACCTGAAGTGAAGCGTCCGAATCTATAACTAGTGTCACAGGAATGGTTCAAAGCATAGACAGTAAGAAGAGTAAGTTTTTTTGTACTTAAGTCGGCATAGTGTCTTTGCTGTTTAATTCCGATGCAATTGCTGTGTTTCGTCGTCAATAAGAAGGTCCAAGGGATACAGTAATCCTGAAGTGAAACATTGGAATCTGAAACCGGTCCCACAGGAAAAGTTCATAATATAGACAGTACGAAGAGTCAGTCTTCTTGTACTTAAGTCGGTATTGTGCCTTTTGTATTTAATTGCGATGCAATTTCTGTGTTTATTCGTCTGTAAGAAGGTCAGAGTGATACAGTAAACATGAAGTGAGGCATCGGAATCTAAAACTGGTCTCACAGGAATGGCTCAAAACATAGACAGTAAGAAGAGCCAGTCCTCTTGTACTTAAGTCGGCATTGTGCCCTTTCTATTTAATTCCGATGCAATTTCTGTGTTTCATCGTCAATAAGAAGGTCAGAGGGATACAGTAAACCTGAAGTGAAGCATCGGAATCTATATCTAGTGTCACTGGAAAGGTTCAAAACATAGACAGTAAGAAGAGTCAGTTATCGTGTACTTAAGTCGGCATTGTGCCTTTTCTTTTGAATTCCGATGCAATTTCTGAGTTTCGTCGTCAATAAGAAGGTCCAAGGGTTACAGTAAACCTGATCTGAACATTGGAATCTAAAACCGGTCTCACAGGAATGGTTCAAAACATAGACAGTAAGAAGAGCCAGTCTTCTTATACTTGAGTCGGCATTGTGCCTTTTCTATTTAATTCCGATGCTATTTCTGTGTTTCATCGTCAATAAGAAGGTCAGAGAGATACAGTAAACCTGAAGTGAAGCATCGGAATCCTTAACTAGTGTCACAGGAATGGTTCAAAACATAGACAGTAAGAAGAGCCAGTCTTCCTGTACATATGTCGGCATTGTGCCTTTTGTATTTAATTCCGGTGCAATTTCTGTATTTCGTCGTCAATAAGAAGGTCCAAGGGATACAGTAAACCTGTAGTGAAGCATCGGAATCTATAACTAGTGTCACAGGAATGGTTCAAAACATTGTAAGTTTTTTTGTACTTAAGTCGGCATTGTGCCTTTTGTATTTAATTCCGATGAGAGTTCTGTGTTTCATCGTCAATAAGAAGGTCAGACGGATACAGTACACCTGAAGTGAGGCATCGGAATCTAAAACTGGTCTCACAGGAATAGACAGTAAGAAGAGCCAGTCCTCTTGTACTTAAGTAGGCATTGTTCCCTTTCTATTTAATTCCGATGCAATTTCTGTGTTTCATCGTCAATAAGAAGGTCAGAGGAATACAGTACACCTGAAGTGAAGCATCGGAATCTATAACTAGAGTCACAGGAATGGTTCAAATCATAGACAGTAAGAAGAGTCAGTTATCTTGTACTTAAGTAGGCATTGTGCATTTTCTTTTTAATTCCGATGCAATTTCTGAGTTTCGACGTCAATAAGAAGGTCCAAGGGTTACAGTAAACCTGAACTGAACATCGGAATCTAAAACCGGTCTCACAGTAATGGTTCAAAACATAGACAGTAAGAAGAGTCAGTCTCCTTGTACTTAAGTCGGCATTGTGCCTTTTGTATTTAATTCCGATGCAATTTCTGTGTTTCACCGTCAATAAGAAGGTCAGAGGGATACAGTAAACCTTAAGTGAAGCATCGGAATATCAAACTGGTCTCACAGGAATGGTCAAAACATAGACAGTAAGAAGAGAAAGGTCTTCTTGTACTTAAGTGGGCATTGTGCCTTTTCTATTTAATTCCGATGCAATTTCTGTGTTTCATCGTCAATAAGAATGTCAGAGGTATCCAGTAAACTTGAAGTGAAGCATCGGAATCTAAAACTGGTCTCACAGGAATTGTTCGACCATAGACAGTAAGAAGAGCCAGTCTTCTTGTACTTAAGTCGGCATTGTGCCTTTTCTATTTTATTCCGATGCATATTTCTATGTTTCATTGTCAATAAGAGTGTCAGAGGGATACAGTAAACCTGAAGTGAAGCATCGGAATCTATAACTAGTGTCACAGGAATGGTTCAAAACATAGACAGTAAGAAGAGTCAGTTTTCTTGTACTTAAGTCGGCATTGTGCTTTTTGTATTTAATTCCGATGCAATATCTGTGTTTCATCGTCTATATCAAGGTCCAAGGGATACAGTAAACCTGAATTGAAGCATCGGTATCTAAAACTGGTCTCACAGGAAAGGTTCGAAACAAAGACAGTAAGAAGAGTCAGCTTTCTTGTACTTAAGTCAACATTGTGCCTTTTGTATTTAATTCCGATGCAATTTCTGTGTTTCATCGTTTATAAGCAGGTCAGTGGGATACAGTAAACGTGAAGTGAAGCATCGGAATCCTTAACTAGTGTCACAGGAATGGTTCAAAATTTAGACAGTAAGAAGACTCAGTCTTCATGTACTTAAATCGGCATTGTGCCCTTTGTATTTAATTTCGGTGCAATTTCTGTGTTTCGTCGTCAATAAGAAGGTCCAAGGGATACAGCAAACCAGAAGTGAAGCATCGGAATCTAAGACCGGTCTCATAGGAAGGGTTCAAAGCATAGACAGTAAGAAGAGCCAGTCTTCTTGTACTTGAGTCGGCATTGTGCCTTTTGTATTTTATTCCGATTGAACTTCTCGATTTCATCGTCAATAAGAAGGTCAGAGGGATACAGTAAACCTCAAGTGAAGCATCGGAATCCTTAACTAGTGTCACAGGAATGGTTCAAGACATAGACAGTAAGATATGCCGGTCTTCTTGTACTTATGTCGATATTGTGCCTTTTGTATTTAATTCCGATGCAATTTCTGTGTTTCAATCGTCAATAAGAAGGGCGGATGGATACAGTAAACCTGAAGTGAAGCATCGGAATCTAGAACCGGTCTCACAGGAAAGGTTCAATCATAGAAAGTAAGAAGAGCCAGTCTTCTTGTATTTTGGTCGCCATTGTGCCTTTGGTTTTTAATTCCGATGCAATATCTATCTATCTATCTATCTTTCGTCGTCAATAAGAAGGTCAGAGGGATACAGTAAACCAGAAGTGAAGCATCGGAATCCTTAACTCGTGTCACAGGAATGGTTCAAATAATAGATAGTAAGAAGAGTCAGTCTTCTTGTACTTAAGTCGGCATTGAGCCTTTTGTATTCAATTCCGATGCATTTTCTGTGATTCATCGTCAATAAGAAGATCAGAGGGATACAGAAAACCTGAAGTGAAGCATCGGACTGTAAAGCCGGTCTCACAGGAAAGGTTCAATCATAGACAGTAAGAAGAGCCAGTCCTCTTGTACTTGTGTCGGCATTGTGCCTTTTGTATTTAATTCCGATGCAACTTCTGTCTTTCGTCGTCAATAAGAAGGTCCAAGGGATACAGTAAAGCTGAAGTGGCGCATCGGAATCTAAAACTGGTGTCACAGGAAAGGTTCAAAACATAGACAATAAGAAGAGTCAGTCTTCATGTTCTTAAGTCGGCATTGTGCCTTTTATATTTGATTCCGATGCAATATCTGTGTTTCATCGCCAACAAGAAGGTCAGAGGGATACAATAAACCTGTAGTGAAGCATTGAATCCATAACTAGCGTCACAGGATTGGTTCAATTCATAGACAGTATGAAGAGCCAGTCTTCCTGTACTTATGTCGGCATTGTGCCTTTTGTATTTAATTCCGATGCAATTTCTGTCTTTCGTCGTCAATAAGAAGGTCCAAGGGATACAGTAAACCTGAAGTGAAGCATCGGAATCAAAAACCGGTCTCACTGGAAAGGTTCAAAACATAGACAGTAAGAAGAGCCTGTCTTCTTGTACTTGAGTCGGCATTGGGCATTTTGTATTTAATTCCGATGCAATTTCTGTGTTTCGTCGTCAATAAGAAGGTCATAGGGATACAGTAAACCTGAAGTGAAGCATCGGAATCCATAACTAGTGTCATAGGAATGGTTCACAACACAGACAAAAAGAAGAGTCAGTCTTTTGTACGTAAGTCGGCATTGTGCCTTTTCTATTTAATTCCGATGCAATTTCTGTGTTTCATCGTCAATAAGGAGGTCAGAGGGATACAGTAAAACTGAAGTGAAGCATCAGAATCTATAACTAGTGTCACAGGAATGGTTCAAAACATAGACAGTAAGAAGAGCCTGTCTTCCTGTACTTATGTCGGCATTGTGCCTTTTGTATTTAATTCCGATGCAATTTCTGTCTTTCGTCGTCAATAAGAAGGTCCAAGGGATACAGTAAAGCTGAAGTGGCGCATCGGAATCTAAAACTGGTCTCACAGGAAAGGTTCAAATCATAGACAATAAGAAGAGTCAGTCTTCATGTTCTTAAGTCGGCATTGTGCCTTTTCTATTTAATTCCGATGCAATATATGTGTTTCATCGCCAACAAGAAGGTCAGAGGGATACAATAAACCTGTAGTGAAGCATTGAATCCATAACTAGCGTCACAGGATTGGTTCAATTCATAGACAGTAAGAAGAGCCAGTCTTCCTGTACTTAAGTCGGCATTGTGCCTTTTGTATGTAATTCCCATGTAATTTCTGTGTTTCGTCGTCAATAAGACGGTCCAAGGGTTACAGTAAACCTGAAGTGAAGCATCGGAATCTATAACTAGTATTACAGGAATGGTTCAAAGCATCGACAGGAAGAGGAGTCAGTCTTCTTGTACCTAAGTCGGCATTGTGCCTTTTGTATTTATTTCCGAAGCAATTACTGTGTTTCATCGTCAATACGAAGGTCTGAGGGATACAGTAAACCTGAAGTGAAGCATCGGAATTTATAACTAGTGTTACAGGAATGGTTCAAAACATAGACTGTAAGAAGACTCAGTTTTCTTGAACTTAAGTCGGCATTGTGCCTTTTCTATTTAATTCCGATGCAATTTCTGTGTCTCGTCGTCAATAAGAAGGTCTAAGGGATACAGTAAACCTAAAGTGAAGCATCGGAATCCACAAATAGTGTCACAAAAATGGTTGAAAACATAGACAGTGAGAAGAGCCAGTCTTCCTGTACTTAAGTCGGCATTGTGCCTTTTGTATTTAATTCCGATGCAATTTCTGTGTTTCATCGTCATAAGAAGGACAGAGGAATACAGTAAACCTGAAGTGAAGCATCGGAATCTCAAACTGGTCTCACAGGAATGGTCAAAACATAGACAGTAAGAAGAGCCAGTCATCTTGTACTTAAGTCGGCATTGTCACTTTTCTATTTAATTCCGATGCATATTTCTGTGTTTCATCGTCAATAAGAGGGTCAGAGGGATACAGTAAACCTGAAGTGAAGCATCGGAATCTATAACTAGTGTCACAGGAATGGTTCAATATATAGACAGTAAGAAGAGTCACTTTTCTTGTACTTAAGTCGGCATTGTGCTTTTTGTATTTAATTCCGATGCGATTTTTGTGTTTCATCGCCTATATCAAGGTCCAAGGCATACAGCAAACCTGAATTGAAGCATCGGAATCTAAAACTGGTCTCACAGGAAAGGTTCAAAACAAAGACAGTAAGAAGAGTCAGCTTTCTTGTACTTAAGACGACATTGTGCCTTTTGTATTTAATTCCGATGCAATTTCTGTGTTTCATCGTTTATAAGCAGGTCAGTGGGATACAGTAAACGTGAAGTGAAGCATCGGAATCCTTAACTAGAGTCACAGGAATGGTTCAAAACATAGACAGTAAGAAGAGTCAGTTTTCTTGTACTTAAATCGGCATTGTGCATTTTGTATTTAATTTCGGTGCAATTTCTGTGTTTCGTCGTCAATAAGAAGGTCCAAGGGATACAGCAAACCAGAAGTGAAGCATCGGAATCTAGAACCGGTCTCACAGGAAAGGTTCAAATCATACACAGTAAGAAGAGCCAGTCTTCTTGTACTTGAGTCGGCATTGTGCCTTTTGTATTTAATTCCGATGCTATTTCTGTGTTTCGTCGTCAATAAGGAGGTCACAGGGTTACAGTAAACCTGAAGTGAAGCATCGGAATCCATAACTAGTGTCACATGAATGGTTCACAACATAGACAGTAAGAAGAGTCAGTCTTCTTGTAGTTAAGTTGGAATTCTGCCTTTTCTATTTAATTCTGATGCGATTTCTGTGTTTCATCGTCAATAAGAAGGTCAGAGGGATACAGTAAACCTGAAATGAATCATCGGAATCTATAACTAGTGTCACAGGAATGGTTGAAAACATAGACAGTAAGAAAAGCCAGTCTTCCTGTACTTATGTCGGCATTGTGCCTTTTGTATTTAATTCCGATGCAATTTCTGTGTTTCGTCGTCAATAAGAAGGTCCAAGGGATACAGTAAACATGAAGTGACGCATCGGAATCCAAAACCGGTCTCACAGGAAAGGTTCAAAACATGGACAATAAGAAGGATCAGCCTTTTTGTACTTATGTCGACATTGTGCCTTTTCTATTTAATTCCGATGCAGTTTCTGTGTTTCATCGTCAACAAGAAGGTCAGAGGGATACAGTAAACCTGAAGTGAAGCATCGGAATCCATACCTAGTGTCACAGGAATGGTTCATTACATAGACAGTGAGAAGAGTCAGTCTTCTTGTACTTAAGTCGGCATTATGCCTTTTGCATTTAATTTCGATGCAATTTCTGTGTTTCGTCGTCAATAAGAAGGTCAAAAGGATACAGTAAACCTGACGTGAAGCATCGGTATCCTTAACTAGTGTTACAGGAATGGTTCAAAACATAGACAGTAAGAAGAGGCAGTCTTCTTGTACTTATGTCGGCATTGTGCATTTTGTATTTAATTACGATGCAATTTCTGTGTTTCGTCGTTAATAAGAAGGTCCAAGGGGTACAGTAAACCTGAAGTGAAGCATGGGAATCTAAAACCGGTCTCACAGGAAAGGTTCAAAACATAGACAGAAAGAAGAGCCAGTCATCTTGTACTAGAGTCGGCATTGTGCCTTTTGTATTTAATTCCGATGCAATTTCTGTGTTTCGTCGTCAATAAGAAGGTCAGAGGGATGCAGTAAACTAAAGTGAACCATCGGAATCCTTAACTAGTGTCACAGGAATGGTTCAAAACATAGACAGTAAGAGGAGTCAGTCTTCTTGTACTTTAGATGGCATTGTGCATTTTGTATTAAATTCCGATGAAATTTCTGTGTTTCGTCGTCAATAAGAAGGTCCAAGGGATACAGTAAACCTGAATTGAACCATCGGAATCTAAAACCGGTCTCACAGGAATGGTTCAAATCGTAGACAGTAAGAAGAATCAGTCTTCTTGTACTTCAGTCGGCATTACGCCTTTTGTATTTAATACTGATGGAATTTCTGGGTTTCATCGTCAATAAGAAGGTCAGAGGGATACAGTAAACCGGAAGTGAAGCATCGGAATCCTTAACTAGTGTCACAGGATTGGTACAAATCATATACAGTAAGAAGAGTCAGTCTTCTTGTACTTAAGTCGGCATTGTGCCTTTTGTATTTAATTCCGATGCTATTTCGGTGATTCATCGTCAATAAGAAGGTCAGAGAGATACAGTAAACCTGAAGTGAAGCATCGGAATCTATAACTAGCGTCACAGGAATGGTTCAAATCATAGACAGTAAGAAGAGTCAGTCTTCTTGTACTTATGTCGGCATTGTGCCTTTTGTATTTAATTCCGTTGCAATTTCTGTGATTCATCGTCAATAAGAAGGGCAGGGGGATACAGTAAACCTGAAGTGAAGCATCGGAATCTAAAACCGGTCTCACAGGAAAGGTTCAATCATAGACAGTAAGAAGAGCCAGTCTTCTTGTACTTGTGTCTGCATTGTGCCTTTTGTATTTAATTCCGATGCAATTTCTATCTTTCGTCGTCAATAAGAAGGTCAGAGGGATACAGTAAACCTGAAGTGAAGCATCAGAATCTAAAACCGGTCTCACAGGAAAGGTTCAAAACATAGACAGTAAGAAGAGTCAGTCTTCTTGTACTTGAGTTGGCATTGTGCCTTTTATATTTAATTCCGATGCAATTTATGTGTTTCGTCGTCAATAAGAAAGTCAGAGGGATACAGTAAACCTGAAGTGCAGCATCGGAATCCATAACTAGTGTCATAGGAATGGTTCACAACATAGACAGTAAGAAGTGTCAGTCTTTTGTACTTAAGTCGGCATTGTGCCTTTTCTGTTTCATTTCGATGCAATTTCTGTGTTTCATCGTCAATAAGAAGGTCAGAGGGATACTGTAAACCTCTAGTGAAGCATCGGAATCCGTAACTAGTGTCACAGGAATGGTTCAAAACATAGACTGTAAGAAGAGTCAGTTATCTAGTACTTAAGTCGGCATTGTGCTTTTTCTATTTAATTCCGATGCAATTTCTGTGTTTCGTCGTCAATAAGAAGGTCAGAGGGATACAGTAAACCTGAAGTGAAGCATCGGAATCAAAACCGGGCTCACAGGAAAAAGGTCAAAACATAGACAGTAAGAAGAGTCAGTCTTCTTGTACTTGAGTCGGCATTGTGCCTTTTGTATTTAATTCCGATGCAATTTCTGTGTTTCGTCGTCAATAAGAAGCTAAAAGGGATACAGTAAACCTGAAGTGCAGCATCGGAATCCCTAACTAGTGTCATAGGAACGGTTCACAACATAGACAGTAAGAAGAGTCAGTCTTTTGTACTTAAGTCGGCATTGTGCCTTTTCTATTTCATTTCGATTCAATTTCTGTGTTTCATCGTCAATAAGAAGGTCAGAGGGATACAGTAAATATGAAGTGAAGCATCGGAATCAATAACTAGTGTCACAGGAATGGTTCAAAACATAGACAGTAAGAAGAGGCAGTCTACCTGTACTTATGTCGGCATTGTGCCTTATGTATTAAATTCCGATTCAATTTCTGTGTTTCGTCGTCAATAAGAAGGTCCAAGGTTTACAGTAAACCTGAAGTGAAGCATCGGAATCTATAACTAGTATCACAGGAGTGGTTCAAAACATAGACAGTACGAAGAGTCTGGCTTCTTGTACTTAAGTCAGCATTTTGCCTTTTGTGTTTAATTCCGATTTAATTTCTGTGTTTCATCGTCAATAAGAAGGTCAGAGGGATACAGTAAACCTGAAGTGAAGCATCGGAACCAATAACTAGTGTCACAGGAATGGTTCAAAATATATACAGTAGGAAGAGTCAGTTTTCTTGTACTTAAGTCGGCATCGTGCCTTTTCTATTTAATTCCGATGCAATCTCTGTGTTTCGTCGTCAATAAGAAGGTCCAAGGGATACAGTAAACCTGAAGTGAAGCTTCGGCAACTAAAACCGGGCTCACAGGAAAGGTTCAAAACATAGACAGTAAGAAGAGTCAGTCCTCTCCTACTGATGTCGGCATTGTGCCTTTTGTATTTAATTCCGATGCAATTTCTGTGTTTTATCGTCAATAAGAAGGTGAGAGAGTTACAGTAAACCTGAAGTGAGGCATCGGAATCTACAACTAGTGTCACAGGAGTGGTTCAAAACATAGACAGTAAGAAGAGTCAGTTATCTTGTACTTAAGTCGGCATTGTGCTTTTTCAATTTAATTCCGATGCAATTTCTGAGTTCCGTCGTCAATAAGAAGGTCCAAGGGAAACAGTAAACCAGTACTGAAGCATCGGAATCTAAAACCGGTCTCACAGGAATGGTTCAAAACACAGACAGTAAGAAGAGCCAGTCTCCTTGTACTTAAGTCGGCATTGTGCCGTTTGTATTTAATGCCGATGCAATTTCTGTGTTTCATCGTCAATAAGAGGTTCAGAGGGATACAGTAAACCTGAAGTGAAGCATCGGAATCTAAAACTGGTCTCACAGGAATGGTATAAAACATAGACAGTAAGAAGAGCCAGTCTTCGTGTACTTAAGTTGGCATTGGGCCTTTTCTATTTGATTCCGAAGCAATTTCTGTGTTTCATCGTCAATAAGAATGTCAGAGGAATACAGTAAACCTGAAGTGAAGCATCGGAATCTATAACTAGTGTCACAGAAATGGTTCAAAACATAGACAGTAGGAGGAGTATGTTTTTTTTGTACTTAAGTCAGCATTGGGACTTTTATAATTAATTCCGATGCAATTTCTATGTTACGTCGTCAATAAGAAGGTCCAAGGGATACAGCAATCCAGAAGTGAAGCGTCGGAATCTGAAACCGGTCTAACAGGAGAGGTTCAAAATATAGATAGTAAGAAGAGTCAGTCTTCTTGTACTTAAGTCGACATTGTGCCTTTTCCATTTCATTTCGATTCAATTTCTAAGTTTCATCGTCAATAAGAAGGTCAGAGGGATACAGTAAATATGAAGTGAATCATCGGAATCCATAACTAGTATCACAGGAGTGGTTCAAAACATAGACAGTAAGAAGAGTCTGGCTTCTTATACTTAAGTCGGCATTTTGCCTTTTATGTTTAATTCCGATTCAATTTCTGTGTTTCATCGTCAATAAGAAGGTCAGAGGGATACAGTAAACCTGAAGTGAAGCATCGGAATCTATAACTAGTGTCACAGGAATGATTCAAAAAATATACTGTAGGAGGAGTCAGTTTTCTTGTACTTAAGTCGGCATTGTTCCTTCTCTACTTAATTCCGATGCAATCACTGTGTTTCGTCGTCAATAAGAAGGTCCAAGGGATACAGTAAACCTGAAGTGAAGCTTGGGCAACTAAAACCGGGCTCACAGGAAAGGTTCAAAACATAGACAGTAACAAGAGTCAGTCCTCTCGTACTGATGTCGGCATTGTGCCTTTTGTATTTAATTCCGATGCAATTTCTGTGTTTCATCGTCAATAAGAAGGTGAGAGAGGTACAGTAAACCTGAAGTGAAGCATCGGAATCTACAACTAGTGTCACAGGAGTGGTTCAAAACATAGACAGTAAGAAGAGTAAGTTATCTTGTACTTAAGTCGGCATTGTGCTTTTTCAATTTAATTCCGATGCAATTTCTGAGTTTCGTCGTCAATAAGAAGGTCCAAGGGTTACAGTAAACCTGTACTGAAGCATCGGAATATAAAACCGGTCTCACAGGAATGGTACAAAACACAGACAGTAAGAAGAGCCAGTCTCCATGTACTTAAGTCGGCATTGTGCCGTTTGTATTTAATGCCGATGCTATTTCTGTGTTTCATCGTCAATAAGAAGTTCAGAGGGATACAGTAAACCTGAAGTGAAGCATCGGAATGTAAAACTGGTCTCACAGGAATGGTATAAAACATAGACAGTAAGAAGAGCCAGTCTTCGTGTACTTAAGTCGGCATTGGGCCTTTTCTATTTAATTCCGAAGCAATTTCTGTGTTTCATCGTCAATAACAATGTCAGAGGAATACAGTAAACCTGAAGTGAAGCATCGGAATCTATAACTAGTGTCACAGGAACGGTTCAAAACATAGACAGTAGGAGGAGTATGTTTTTTTGTACTTAAGTCGGCATTGTGACTTTTATAATTAATTCCGATGCAATTTCTGTGTTACGTCGTCAATAAGAAGGTCCAAGGGATACAGTAATCCTGAAGTGAAGCGTCGGAATCTGAAACTGGTCTCACAGGAGAGGTTCAAAGTATAGATAGTAAGAAGAGTCAGTCTTCTTGTACTTAAGTCGGCATTGTGCCTTTTCTATTTAATTCCGATGCAATGTATGTGTTTCATCGTCCATAAGTAGGTCAGAGGGATACAGTAAACCTGAAGTGATGCAGCGGAATCCGTAACTAGTGTCACAGGAATGGTTCAAAACATAGACAGTAAAAAGAGTAAATTTTTTTGTACTTATGACGGCATTGTGTCTTTCATATTTAATTCCGATGCAATTTCTGAGTTTCGTCGTCAATAAGAAGGTCCAAGGGATACAGTAAACCTGGAGTGTAGCATCGTAATCTATAACTAGTGTCAGAGGAATGGTTCGAAACATAGACAGTAAGAAGAGTCAATCTTCGTGTACTTAAGACGGCATTTTTCGTTTTGTATTTAATTCCGATGCAATTTCTGTGTTTCAACGTCAATAAGAAGGTCCAAGGCATACAGTAAACCTTTATTGAAACATCGGAATCAATAACTAGTGTCACAGGAATGGTTCAAAACATAGTCTGTAAGAAGAGTCAGTCTTCTTGTACGTAAGTCGGCATTGTGCCTTGTCTATTAAATTCCGATGCAATTTCTGTGTTTCATCGTCAATAAGAAGGTCCAAGGGATACAGTAAACCTGAAGTGAAGCATCGGAATCTATAACTAGTGTCAATGGAATGGTTGAAAACATAGACAGTAAGAAGAGTCAGTCTTGTTGTACTTAAGTAGGCATTGTGCCTTTTGTATTTAATTCCGATGCAATTTCTGAGTTTCATCGTCAATAAGAAGGTCAGTCGGTTACAGTAAACCTGAAGTGATGCATCGGAATCTATAACTAGTTTCACAGGAATGGTACAAAACATAGTCAGTAAGAAAAGTCAGTCTTCTTGTACTTAAGTCGGCATTGTGCCTTTTCTATTTAATTCCGATGCAATTTCTGTGTTTCATCGGCATTAATATCAGAGGGATACAGTAAACCCGAAGTGAAGCGTCGGAATCTATAACTAGTGTGACAGGAATGGTTCAAAACATAGACAGTATGAAGAGTCAGTCTTCTTGTTCTTAAGTCGGCATTGTGCCTTTTGCATATAATTCCCATGCAATTTCTGTGTTTCATCGTCAATAAGAAGGTCCAAGGTATCCAGTAAACCTGAAGTAAAGCATCGGAATCTATAACTAGTGTCACAGGAATGATTCATACTATAATCAGAAAGAAGAGTCAGTCTTCTTGTACCTAAGTCGGCATTGAGCCTTTTCTATTTAATTCCGATGGAATTTCTGTGTTTCGTCGTCAATAAGAAGGTCAGAGACATACAATAAACCTGAAGTAACGCATCGGAATCTACAACTAGTGTCACAGGAGTGGTTCAAAGCATAGACAGTAAGAAGAGTCAGTTATCTTGTACTTAAGTCGGCATTGTGCCTTTTGTATTTACTTCCGATGCAACTTCTGTGTTTCGTCGTCAATAAGAAGGTCCAAGGGATACAGTAAACCTGAAGTGAAGCATCGGAATCTATAACTAGTGTCACAGGAATGGTTAAAAGCATAGACAGTAAGAAGAGCCAGTCTTCCTGTACTTAAGTTGGCATTGTGCCTTTTGTATTTAATTCCGATGCAATTTCTGGGTTACGTCGTCAATAAGAAGGTCCAAGGGTTACAGTAAACCTGAAGTGAAGCATCGGAATCTGTAAATAGTATCACAGGTGTGGTTCAAAACATAGACAGTAAGAGGAGTCAGTCTTCTTGTACTTAAGTCGGCATTGTGCCCATTGTATTTAATTCCGTTGCAATTTCTGTGTTTCATTGTCAATAAGAAGGTCAGAGGGATACAGTAAACCTGAAGTGAAGTATCGGAATCTATAACTAGTGTCACCGCAATGGTTCAAAACATAGACTGTAGGAAGAGTCAGTTTTCTTGTACTTAAGTCGACATTGTGCCTTTTTTATTTAATTCCGATGCAATTTCTGTGTTTCGTTGTCAACAAGAAGGTCCAAGGTATACAGTAAACCTAAAGTGAAGCATCGGAATCTAAAACCCGGCAAACAGGAAAGGTTCAAAGCATAGACAGTAAGAAGAGTCAGTCTTCTTGTACTTGAGTTGGCATTGTGGCGTTTGAATTAAATTCCGATGCAATTTCTGTGATTCATCGTCAATAAGAAGGTCAGAGGGATACAGTAAACCTGAAGTGAGGCATCGGAATCTAAAACTGGTCTCACAGGAATGGTTCAAAACATAGACATGAAGAAGAGCCAGTCCTCTTGTACTTAAGTCGGCATTGTGCCTTTTCTATTTAATTCCGATGCAATCTTTGTGTTACGTAGTCAATAAGAAGGTCCAAGGGATACAGTAAACCTGACGTGAAGCATCGGAAACTAAAATCGGGCTCATAGGAAAGGTTGAAAACATAGACAGTAACAAGAGTCAGTCTTCTTGTACTAAAGTCGGATTTGTGCCTTTTGTATTTAATTCCGTTGCAATTTCTGTGTTTCATTGTCAATAAGAATGTCAGAGGGATACAGTAAACCTGAAGTGAAGTATCGGAATCTATAACCAGTGTCACCGCAATTGTTCAAAACATAGACTGTAGGAAGAGTCAGTTTTCTTGTACTTAAGTCGGCATTGTGCCTTTTCTATTTAATGCCAATGCAATTTCTGTGTTTCATCGTCAATAAGAAGGTCAGAGAGATACAGTAAACATGAAGTGAAGCATCGGTATCTATAACTAGTATCACAGGAATGGTTCAAAACATAGACAGTAAGAAGAGTCAGTCTTCTTGTACTTAAGTCGGCATTGTGCCTTTTCTATTTAATTCCGATGCAATCTCTGTGTTTCGTAGTCAATAAGAAGGTCCAAGGGGTACAGTAAACCTGAAGTGAAGCATCGGAAACTAAAACCGGGCTCATAGGAAAGGTTCAACCATAGACAGTAACAAGAGTCAGTCCTCTTGTACTTAAGTCGGCATTGTACATTTTGTATTTAATTCCGATGCAATTTCTGTGCTTCATCATCAATAAGAAGGTGAGAGAGATACAGTAAACCTGAAGTGAAGCATCGGAATCTACAACTAGTGTCACAGGAGTGGTTCAAAACATAGACAGTAAGAAGAGTCAGTTATCTTTTACTTAAGTCGGAATTGTGCCTTTTCAATTTAATTCCGAGAAAATTTCTGAGTTTCGTCGTCAACAAGAAGGTCCAAGGGTCACAGTAAACCTGAACTGAAGCATCGGAATTTAAAACCGGTCTCACAGGGATGGTTCTAAACATAGACAGTAAGAAGAGCCAGTCTCCTTGTACTTAAGTCGGCATTGTGCCGTTTGTATGTAATGCCGATGCAATTTCTGTGTCTTATCGTTAATAAGAAGGTCAGAGGGATACAGTAAACCTGAAGTGAAGCATCGGAATCTCAAACTGGTCTCACAGGAATTGTTCAAAGCATAGACAGTAAGAAGAGCCAGTCTTCTTGTACTTAAGTCGGATTGTGCCTTTTCTATTTAATTCCGATGTATATTTCTGTGTTTCATCGTCAATAAGAAGGTCAGAGGGATACAGTAATCCTGAAGTGAAGCATCGGAATCTATAACTAGTGTCACAGGAATGGTTCAAAACATAGACAGTAAGAAGAGTCATTTTTCTTATACTTAAGTCGGCATTGTGCCTCTTCTATTTCATTCCGATGCAATTTCTGTGTTTCATCGTCAATAAGAAGGTCAGAGACATACTGTAAACCTGAAGTGAAGCATCGGAATCTACAACAAGTGTCACAGGAATGGTTGAAACATTGACAGTAAGAAGAGTCAGTTATCTTGTACTTAAGTCGGCATTGTGCCTTTTTTATTTAATTCCGATGCAATTTCTGTGTTTCGTCGACAATAAGAAGGTCCAAGGGATAGAGTAAACCTAAAGTGATGCATTGGAATCTAAAACCCTGCCAACAGGAAGGGTTCAAAGCATAGACAGTAAGAAGAGTCAGTCCACTTGTACTTGAGTCGGCATTGTGCCGTTTGTATTTAATTCCGATGCTATTTCTGTGTTTCATCGTCAATAGGAAGGTCAGAGGGATACAGTAAGCCTGAAGTCAGGCATCGGAATCTAAAACTGGTATCACAGGAATGGTTCAAAACATAGACAGTAAGAATTCCCAGTGCCCTTGTACTTAAGTCGGCATTGTGCCTTTTCTATTTAATGACAATGCAATTTCTGTGTTTCATCGTAAATAAGAAGGTCAGAGAGATACAGTAAACATGAAGTGAAGCATCGGAATCTATAACTAGTATCACAGGAATGGTTTAAAACATAGACAGTAAGAAGAGTCAGTCCTCTTGTACTTAAGTCGGCATTGTGCCTTTTGTATTTAATTCCGATGCAATTTCTGTGTTTCATCGTCAATAACAATGTTAGAGGAATACAGTAAACCTGAAGTGAAGCATCGGAATCTATAACTAGTGTCACAGGAACGGTTCATAACATAGACAGTAGGAGGAGTATGTTTTTTTGTACTTAAGTCGGCATTGTGACTTTTATAATTAATTCCGATGCAATTTCTGTGTTACGTCGTCAATAAGAAGGTCCAAGGGATACAGTAATCCTGAAGTGAAGCGTCGGAATCTGAAACCGGTCTCACAGGAGAGGTTCAAAGTATAGATAGTAAGAAGAGTCAGTCTTCTTGTACTTAAGTCGGCATTGTGCCTTTTCTATTTAATTCCGATGCAATGTATGTGTTTCATCGTCCATAAGTAGGTCAGAGGGATACAGTAAACCTGAAGTGATGCAGCGGAATCCGTAACTAGTGTCACAGGAATGGTTCAAAACATAGACAGTAAAAAGAGTAAATTTTTTTGTACTTATGACGGCATTGTGTCTTTCATATTTAATTCCGATGCAATTTCTGAGTTTCGTCGTCAATAAGAAGGTCCAAGGGATACAGTAAACCTGGAGTGTAGCATCGTAATCTATAACTAGTGTCACAGGAATGGTTCGAAACATAGACAGTAAGAAGAGTCAATCTTCGTGTACTTAAGACGGCATTTTTCGTTTTGTATTTAATTCCGATGCAATTTCTGTGTTTCAACGTCAATAAGAAGGTCCAAGGCATACAGTAAACCTTTATTGAAACATCGGAATCAATAACTAGTGTCACAGGAATGGTTCAAAACATAGTCTGTAAGAAGAGTCAGTCTTCTTGTACGTAAGTCGGCATTGTGCCTTGTCTATTAAATTCCGATGCAATTTCTGTGTTTCATCGTCAATAAGAAGGTCCAAGGGATACAGTAAACCTGAAGTGAAGCATCGGAATCTATAACTAGTGTCAATGGAATGGTTCAAAACATAGACAGTAAGAAGAGTCAGTCTTGTTGTACTTAAGTAGGCATTGTGCCTTTTGTATTTAATTCCGATGCATTTTCTGAGTTTCATCGTCAATAAGAAGGTCAGTCGGTTACAGTAAACCTGAAGTGATGCATCGGAATCTATAACTAGTTTCACAGGAATGGTACAAAACATAGTCAGTAAGAAAAGTCAGTCTTCTTGTACTTAAGTCGGCATTGTGCCTTTTCTATTTAATTCCGATGCAATTTCTGTGTTTCATCGGCATTAATATCAGAGGGATACAGTAAACCCGAAGTGAAGCGTCGGAATCTATAACTAGTGTGACAGGAATGGTTCAAAACATAGACAGTATGAAGAGTCAGTCTTCTTGTTCTTAAGTCGGCATTGTGCCTTTTGCATATAATTCCCATGCAATTTCTGTGTTTCATCGTCAATAAGAAGGTCCAAGGTATCCAGTAAACCTGAAGTAAAGCATCGGAATCTATAACTAGTGTCACAGGAATGATTCATACTATAATCAGAAAGAAGAGTCAGTCTTCTTGTACCTAAGTCGGCATTGAGCCTTTTCTATTTAATTCCGATGGAATTTCTGTGTTTCGTCGTCAATAAGAAGGTCAGAGACATACAATAAACCTGAAGTAACGCATCGGAATCTACAACTAGTGTCACAGGAGTGGTTCAAAGCATAGACAGTAAGAAGAGTCAGTTATCTTGTACTTAAGTCGGCATTGTGCCTTTTGTATTTACTTCCGATGCAACTTCTGTGTTTCGTCGTCAATAAGAAGGTCCAAGGGATACAGTAAACCTGAAGTGAAGCATCGGAATCTATAACTAGTGTCACAGGAATGGTTAAAAGCATAGACAGTAAGAAGAGCCAGTCTTCCTGTACTTAAGTTGGCATTGTGCCTTTTGTATTTAATTCCGATGCAATTTCTGGGTTACGTCGTCAATAAGAAGGTCCAAGGGTTACAGTAAACCTGAAGTGAAGCATCGGAATCTGTAAATAGTATCACAGGTGTGGTTCAAAACATAGACAGTAAGAGGAGTCAGTCTTCTTGTACTTAAGTCGGCATTGTGCCCAT
Source organism: Schistocerca serialis cubense (assembly GCF_023864345.2). NCBI lineage: Eukaryota > Metazoa > Arthropoda > Insecta > Orthoptera > Acrididae > Schistocerca > Schistocerca serialis. Next base: position 179,958,201 of record NC_064649.1, read on the forward strand.
TGTATTTAATTCCGTTGCAATTTCTGTGTTTCATTGTCAATAAGAAGGTCAGAGGGATACAGTAAACCTGAAGTGAAGTATCGGAATCTATAACTAGTGTCACCGCAATGGTTCAAAACATAGACTGTAGGAAGAGTCAGTTTTCTTGTACTTAAGTCGACATTGTGCCTTTTTTATTTAATTCCGATGCAATTTCTGTGTTTCGTTGTCAACAAGAAGGTCCAAGGTATACAGTAAACCTAAAGTGAAGCATCGGAATCTAAAACCCGGCAAACAGGAAAGGTTCAAAGCATAGACAGTAAGAAGAGTCAGTCTTCTTGTACTTGAGTTGGCATTGTGGCGTTTGAATTAAATTCCGATGCAATTTCTGTGATTCATCGTCAATAAGAAGGTCAGAGGGATACAGTAAACCTGAAGTGAGGCATCGGAATCTAAAACTGGTCTCACAGGAATGGTTCAAAACATAGACATGAAGAAGAGCCAGTCCTCTTGTACTTAAGTCGGCATTGTGCCTTTTCTATTTAATTCCGATGCAATCTTTGTGTTACGTAGTCAATAAGAAGGTCCAAGGGATACAGTAAACCTGACGTGAAGCATCGGAAACTAAAATCGGGCTCATAGGAAAGGTTGAAAACATAGACAGTAACAAGAGTCAGTCTTCTTGTACTAAAGTCGGATTTGTGCCTTTTGTATTTAATTCCGTTGCAATTTCTGTGTTTCATTGTCAATAAGAATGTCAGAGGGATACAGTAAACCTGAAGTGAAGTATCGGAATCTATAACCAGTGTCACCGCAATTGTTCAAAACATAGACTGTAGGAAGAGTCAGTTTTCTTGTACTTAAGTCGGCATTGTGCCTTTTCTATTTAATGCCAATGCAATTTCTGTGTTTCATCGTCAATAAGAAGGTCAGAGAGATACAGTAAACATGAAGTGAAGCATCGGTATCTATAACTAGTATCACAGGAATGGTTCAAAACATAGACAGTAAGAAGAGTCAGTCTTCTTGTACTTAAGTCGGCATTGTGCCTTTTCTATTTAATTCCGATGCAATCTCTGTGTTTCGTAGTCAATAAGAAGGTCCAAGGGGTACAGTAAACCTGAAGTGAAGCATCGGAAACTAAAACCGGGCTCATAGGAAAGGTTCAACCATAGACAGTAACAAGAGTCAGTCCTCTTGTACTTAAGTCGGCATTGTACATTTTGTATTTAATTCCGATGCAATTTCTGTGCTTCATCATCAATAAGAAGGTGAGAGAGATACAGTAAACCTGAAGTGAAGCATCGGAATCTACAACTAGTGTCACAGGAATGGTTCAAAACATAGACAGTAAGAAGAGTCAGTTATCTTTTACTTAAGTCGGAATTGTGCCTTTTCAATTTAATTCCGAGAAAATTTCTGAGTTTCGTCGTCAACAAGAAGGTCCAAGGGTCACAGTAAACCTGAACTGAAGCATCGGAATTTAAAACCGGTCTCACAGGGATGGTTCTAAACATAGACAGTAAGAAGAGCCAGTCTCCTTGTACTTAAGTCGGCATTGTGCCGTTTGTATGTAATGCCGATGCAATTTCTGTGTCTTATCGTTAATAAGAAGGTCAGAGGGATACAGTAAACCTGAAGTGAAGCATCGGAATCTCAAACTGGTCTCACAGGAATTGTTCAAAGCATAGACAGTAAGAAGAGCCAGTCTTCTTGTACTTAAGTCGGATTGTGCCTTTTCTATTTAATTCCGATGTATATTTCTGTGTTTCATCGTCAATAAGAAGGTCAGAGGGATACAGTAATCCTGAAGTGAAGCATCGGAATCTATAACTAGTGTCACAGGAGTGGTTCAAAACATAGACAGTAAGAAGAGCCAGTCTCCCTCTACTTATGTCGGCATTGTGCCTTTTGTTTTAAATTCCGATGCAATTATTGTGTTTCATCGTCAATAAGAAGGTCCAAGGGATACAGTAAACATATAGTGAAGCATGGGAATCTAAAAGTAGTCTCACAGGAAATGTTCAAAACATAGTCAGTAAGAAGAGTCAGTCCTCTTGTACTTAAGTCGGCATTGTGCCTTTTGTGTTTAATTCCGATGCAATTTCTGTGATTCATCGTCAATAAGAAGGTCAGAGGGATACAGTAAAACTGAAGTGAGGCATCAGAATCTATAACTAGTGTCACAGGAACGGTTCAAACATAGACAGTAAGAAGAGTCAGTCTTCTTGTACTTATGTCGGCATTGTGACTTTTGTATTTAATTCCGAAGCAATTTCTGTGATTCATCGTCATTAAGAAGGTCAGAGGGATACAGTAAACCTGAAGTGAAGCATCGGAATTTATAACTAGTGTCACAGGAATGGTTCAAAACATAGACAGTAAGAAGAGTCATTTTTCTTATACTTAAGTCGGCATTGTGCCTCTTCTATTTCATTCCGATGCAATTTCTGTGTTTCATCGTCAATAAGAAGGTCAGAGACATACTGTAAACCTGAAGTGAAGCATCAGAATCTACAACAAGTGTCACAGGAATGGTTGAAACATTGACAGTAAGAAGAGTCAGTTATCTTGTACTTAAGTCGGCATTGTGCCTTTTTTATTTAATTCCGATGCAATTTCTGTGTTTCGTCGACAATAAGAAGGTCCAAGGGATAGAGTAAACCTAAAGTGATGCATTGGAATCTAAAACCCTGCCAACAGGAAGGGTTCAAAGCATAGACAGTAAGAAGAGTCAGTCCACTTGTACTTGAGTCGGCATTGTGCCGTTTGTATTTAATTCCGATGCTATTTCTGTGTTTCATCGTCAATAGGAAGGTCAGAGGGATACAGTAAGCCTGAAGTCAGGCATCGGAATCTAAAACTGGTATCACAGGAATGGTTCAAAACATAGACAGTAAGAATTCCCAGTGCCCTTGTACTTAAGTCGGCATTGTGCCTTTTCTATTTAATGCCAATGCAATTTCTGTGTTTCATCGTAAATAAGAAGGTCAGAGAGATACAGTAAACATGAAGTGAAGCATCGGAATCTATAACTAGTATCACAGGAATGGTTTAAAACATAGACAGTAAGAAGAGTCAGTCCTCTTGTACTTAAGTCGGCATTGTGCCTTTTGTATTTAATTCCGATGCAATTTCTGTGTTTTATCGTCAACAAGAAGGTCAGAGAGATACAGTAACCCTGAAGTGAAGCATCGGAATCTACAACTAGTGTCACAGGAATGGTTCAAAACATAGACAGTAAGAAGAGTCAGTTATCTTGTACTTGAGTCGGCATTGTGCCTTTTGCATTTATTTTCGATGCAACTTCTGTGTTTCGTCGTCAATAAGATAGTCCAAGGGAAACAGTATACCTGAAGTGAAGCATCGGAATCTATAACTAGTGTCACAGGAATGGTTTCAAGACATGGACAGTAAGAAGAGCCAGTCTTCCTGTACTTAAGTCAGCATTGTGCCTTTTGTATTTAATTCCGATGCAATTTCTGTGTTTCGTCGTCAATAACAGGGTGCAAGGGATACAGTAAACCTGGAGTGAAGCATCGGAATCTATAACTAGTGTCTCAGGAATGGTTCAAAACATAGACAGTAAGAAGAGGTAGTCTCCCTCTACTTATGTCGGCATTGTACCTTTTGTTTTAAATTCCGATGCAATTATTGTGTTTCATCGTCAATAAGAAGGTCCAAGGGATACAGTAAACATATAGTGAAGCATGGGAATCTAAAAGTAGTCTCACAGGAAATGTTCAAAACATAGTCAGTAAGAAGAGTCAGTCCTCTTGTACTTAAGTCGGCATTGTGCCTTTTGTTTTTAATTCCGATGCAATTTCTGTGATTCATCGTCATTAAGAAGGTCAGAGGGATACAGTAAACCTGAAGTGAAGCATCGGAATCTATAACTAGTGTCACAGGAATGGTTCAAAACATAGACAGTAAGAAGGGTCAGTCTTCTTGTAATTATGTCGACATTGTGCCTTTTGTATTTAATACCGATGCAATTTCTGTGATTCATCGTCAATAAGAAGGTCAGAGGGATACAGTAAACCTGAAATGAAGCATCGGAATCTAAAACCGGTCTCACAGGAAAGGTTCAAAGCATAGACAGTAAGAAGAGACTGTCTTCTTGTACTTGAGTCGGCATTGTGCATTTTGTATTTAATTCCGATGAGACTTCTGTGTTTCGTCGTCAATAAGAAGGTCCAAGGGATGCAGTAATTCTGAAGTGAAGCATCAGAATCTATAACTAGTGTCACAGGAATGGTTCAAAACATAGACAGTAAGAAGAGCCAGTCTTCCTGTACTTAAGTCGGCATTGTGTCCTTTGTACTTAATTCCGATGCAATTTCTGTGTTTCATCGTCAATAAGAACGTCATAGAGATACAGTAAACCAGAAGTGAAGCATCGGAATCTACAACTAGTGTCACAGGAATGGCTCAAAACATTGACAGTAAGAAGAGTCAGTTATCTTGTACTTAAGTCGGCATTGTGCCTTTTCTATTTAATTCCTATGCATTTTCTGAGTCTCGTCGTCAATATGAAGGTCCAAGGGTTACAGTAAATCTGAACTGAAGCATCGGAATCTAAAACCGGTCTCACAGGAATGGCTCAAAACATAGACAGTAAGAAGAGTCAGTCTCCTTGTACTTAAGTCGGCAATGTGCAGTTTGTATTTAATGCCGATGCAATTTCTGTGTTTCATCGTCAATAAGAAGGTCAGAGGGATACAGTAATCCTGAAGTGAAGCATCGGAATCTATAACTAGTGTCACAGGAACAGTTCAAACATAGACAGTAAGAAGAGTCAGTTTTCCTGTACTTAAGTCGGCAATGAGCTTTTTGTATATCATTCCGATGCAATCTCTGTGTTTCATCGTCAATAAGAAGGTCAGAGGGATACAGCAATCCTGAAGTGAAGCATCGGAATCTATAACTAGTGTCACAGGAATAGTTCAAAACATAGACAGTAAGAAGATTCACTTTTCTTGTACTTAAGTCGGCATTGTGCCTTTTGTATTTAATTCCGATGCAATTTCTGAGTTCCATCGTCAATAAGAAGGTCAGAGGGATACAGTAATCCTGAAGTGAAGCATCGGAATCTATGACTAGTGTCACAGGAATAGTTCAAAACACAGACAGTAAGAAGAGTCACTTTTCTTGTACTTAAGTCGGCATTGTGCCTTTTGTAATTAATTCCGATGCAATTTCTGTGTTTCATTGTCTATAAGAAGGACCAAGGGATACGGTAAACCAGGAGTGAAGCATCGGAATCTATAACTAGTGTCACAAGAATGGTTCGAAACATAGTCAGTAAGTAGAGTCAGTCTTCTTGTACTCAAGTCGGCATTGTGCCTTTTGTATTTATTTCCGATGAAATTTCTGTGTTTCATCGGCAATAGGAAGGTCAGAGGGTACAGTAAACCTGGAGTGGAGCATCGGAATCAATAACTAGTGTCACAGGAAAGGGTCAAATCATAGACAGTAAGAAGTGTCAGTCTTCTTGTACTTAAGTCGGCATTGTGCCTTTTCTATTTAATTCCGATGCAACATCTGTGTTTCATCGTCAATAAGAAGTTCCAAGGGATACAGTAAACCTGAAGTGAAGCATCGGAATTTATAACTAGTGTCACAGGAACGGTTCAAAACATAGTCAGTAAGAAGAGTCAGTCTTCTTGTACTTAAGTCGTCATTGTGCCTTTTGTATTTATTTCCGATGCAATTTCTTTGTTTCATCGTCAATAAGAAGGACCAAGGGATACAGTAAACCTGGAGTGAAGCATCTTTATCTCTAACTAGTGTCACAGGGATGGTTCAAATCATAGACAGTAAGAAGAGTCAGTCTTCTTGTACTTTAGTCGGCATTGTTCCTTTTTTATTTAATTCCGATGCAATATCTGTGTTTCCTCGTCAATAAGAAGGTCAGAGGGATACAGTAATCCTGAAGTGAAGCATCGGAAACTATATCTAGCGTCACAGGAATGGTTCAAATCATAGTCAGTAAGAAGAGGCAGTCTTCTAGGACTTAAGTCATCATTGTGCATTTTCTACTTAATTCTGATGCAATTTCTGTGTTTCATCGTCAATAAGAAGGTCCAAGGGATACAGTAAACCTGGAGTGAAACATCGGAATCTATAACTAGTGTCACAGGAATGGTTCAAAACATAGTCTGTAAGAAGAGTCAGTCTTCTTGTACTTAAGTTGGCATTGTGCCTTTCGTATTTAAATGCGATGAAATTTCTGTGTTTCACCGGCAACTAGAAGGTCAGAGGGATACAGTAAACCTGAAGTGAAGCATCGGAATCTATAACTAGTGTCACAGGAATGGTTCAAACATATACAGTAGGAAGAGTCAGTCTTCTTGTACTTAAGTCGGCATTGTGCCTTTTGTATTTCATTCCGATGCAATTTCTGTGTTTCATCGTCAATAAGAAGGTCCAAGGGAAACGGTAAACCTGAAGTGAAGCATCGGAATCTATAACTAGTGTCACAGGAATGGTTCAAACGTAGACAGTAAGAAGAGTCTGTCTTCTTTTACTTAAGTCGGCATTGTGCATTTTCTATTTAATTCCGATGCAAAATTCTGTGTTTCATCGTAAATAAGAAGGACCAAGAGATACAGTAAACCTGGAGTGAAGCATCGGAATCTATAACTAGTGTCACAGGAATGGTTCAAACGTAGACAGTAAGAAGAGTCAGTCTTCTAGTACTTAAGTCGGCATTGTGGCTTTTGTATTTAATTCCGATGCAATTTTTGTGTTTCATCGTCAATAAGAAGGTCAGAGGGATACAGTAAACCTGAAGATAAGCATCGGAATCTCAAACTGGTCTCACAGGAATTGTTCAAAACATAGACAGTAAGAAGAGCCAGTCTTCTTGTACTGAAGTCGGCATTGTGCCTTTCTGTTTAATTCCGATGCATATTTCTGTGTTTCATCGTCAATAAGAAGGTCAGAGGGATACAGTAATCCTGAAGTGAAGCATCGGAATCTATAACTAGTGTCACAGGAATAGTTCAAACATAGACATTAAGAAGAGTCAGTTTTCCTGTACTTAAGTCGGCAATGAGCTTTTTGTATTTCATTCCGATGCAATTTCTGTGTTTCATCGTCAATAAGAAGGTCAGAGGGATACAGTAATCCTGAAGTGAAGCATTGGAATCTATAACCAGTGTCACAGGAATAGTTCAAAACATAGACAGTAAGAAGAGTCACTTTTCTTGTACTTAAGTCGGCATTGTGCCTTTTGTATTTAATTCCGATGCAATATCTGAGTGCCATCGTCAATAAGAAGGTCAGAGGGATACAGTAAACCTGAAGTGAAGCATCGGAGTCTATAACTAGAGTCACAGGAATGGTTCAAAACATAGACAGTAAGAAGAGTCAGTCTTCTTGAACTAAAGTCGGCATTGTGCTTTTGTATTTAATTCCAATGCAATTTCTGTGTTTCATTGTCAATAAGAAGGTCCAAAGGATACAGTAATCCTGAAGCGAAGCATCGGAATCTATAACTTGTGTCACAAGAATGGTACAAACATAGTCATTAAGAAGTGCCAGTCCTCTTGTAGTTAAGTCGGCATTGTGCCTTTTGTAATTAATTCCGATGCAATTTCTGTGTTTCATTGTCTATAAGAAGGTCCAAGGGATACGGTAAACCTGGAGTGAAGCATCGGAATCTATAACTAGTGTCACAAGAATGGTTCGAAACATAGTCAGTAAGAAGAGTCAGTCTTCTTGTACTCAAGTCGGCATTGTGCCTTTTGTATTTATTTCCGATGAAATTTCAGTGTTTCATCGGCAATAGGAAGGTCAGAGGGTACAGTAAACCTGAAGTGGAGCATCGGAATCAATAACTAGTGTCACAGGAAAGGGTCAAATCATAGACAGTAAGAAGTGTCAGTCTTCTTGTACTTAAGTCGGCATTGTGCCTTTTCTATTTAATTCCGATGCAACATCTGTGTTTCATCGTCAATAAGAAGGTCCAAGGGATACAGTAAACCTGAAGTGAAGCATCGGAATTAATAACTAGTGTCACAGGAACGGTTCAAAACATAGTCAGTAAGAAGAGTCAGTCTTCTTGTACTTAAGTCGTCATTGTGCCTTTTGTATTTATTTCCGATGCAATTTCTGTGTTTCATCGTCAATAAGAAGGTCAGAGGGATACAGTAAACCTGAAGATAAGCATCGGAATCTCAAACTGGTCTCACAGGAATTGTTCAAAACATAGACAGTAAGAAGAGCCAGTCTTCTTGTACTTAAGTCGGCATTGTGCCTTTCTGCTTAATTCCGATGCATATTTCTGTGTTTCATCGTCAATAAGAAGGTCAGAGGGATACAGTAATCCTGAAGTGAAGCATCGGAATCTATATCTAGCGTCACAGGAATGGTTCAAATCATAGTCAGTAAGAAGAGGCAGTCTTCTAGGACTTAAGTCATCATTGTGCATTTTCTACTTAATTCTGATGCAATTTCTGTGTTTCATCGTCAATAAGAAGGTCCAAGGGATACAGTAAACCTGAAGTGAAGCATCGTAATCTATAACTAGTGTCACAGGAATGTTTCATAACATAGTCAGTAAGAAGAGGCTGTCTTCTTTTACTTAAGTCGGCATTGTGCATTTTCTATTTAATTCCGATGCAATTTCTGTGTTTCATCGTCAATAAGACGGTCCAAGGGATACAGTAAACCTGGAGTGAAGCATCGGAATCTATAACTAGTGTCACAGGAATGGTTCAAACGTAGACAGTAAGAAGAGTCAGTCTTCTAGTACTTAAGTCGGCATTGTGGCTTTTGTATTTAATTCCGATGCAATTTCTGTGTTTCATCGTCAATAAGATGGTCAGAGGGATACAGTAAACCTGAAGATAAGCATCGGAATCTCAAACTGGTCTCACAGGAATTGTTCAAAACATAGACAGTAAGAAGAGCCAGTCTACTTGTACTTAAGTCGGCATTGTGCCTTTCTGTTTAATTCCGATGCATATTTCTGTGTTTCATCGTCAATAAGAAGGTCAGAGGGATACAGTAATATTGAAGTGAAGCATCGGAATCTATAACTAGTGTCACAGGAATAGTTCAAACATAGACAGTAAGAAGACTCAGTTTTCCTGTACTTAAGTCGGCAATGAGCTTTTTGTATTTCATTCCGATGCAATTTCTGTGTTTCATCGTCAATAAAAAGGTCTGAGGGATACAGTAATCCTGAAGTAAAGCATCGGAATCTATAACTAGTGTCACAGGAATAGTTCAAAACATAGACAGTAAGAAGAGTCACTTTTCTTGTACTTAAGTCGGCATTGTGCCTTTTGTATTTAATTCCGATGCAATTTCTGAGTGCCATCGTCAATAAGAAGGTCAGAGGGATACAGTAAACCTGAAGTGAAGCATCGGAATCTATAACTAGAGTCACAGGAATGGATCAAAACATAGACAGTAAGAAGAGTCAGTCTTCTTGAACTAAAGTCGGCATTGTGCTCTTGTATTTAATTCCAATGCAATTTCTGTGTTTCATTGTCAATAAGAAGGTCCAAGGGATACAGTAATCCTGAAGCGAAGCATCGGAATCTATAAGTTGTGTCACAAGAATGGTACAAACATAGTCATTAAGAAGTGAAAGTCCTCTTGTAGTTAAGTCGGCATTGTGCCTTTTGTAATTAATTCCGATGCAATTTCTGTGTTTCATTGTCTATAAGAAGGTCCAAGGGATATGGTAAACCTGGAGTGAAGCATCGGAATCTATAACTAGTGTCACAAGAATGGTTCGAAACATAGTCAGTAAGAAGAGTCAGTCTTCTTGTACTCAAGTCGGCATTGTGCCCTTTGTATTTATTTCCGATGATATTTCTGTGTTTCATCGGCAATAGGAAGGTCAGAGGGTACAGTAAACCTGAAGTGGAGCTTCGGAATCAATAACTAGTGTCACAGGAAAGGGTCAAATCATAGACAGTAAGAAGTGTCAGTCTTCTTGTACTTAAGCCGGCATTGTGCCTTTTCTATTTAATTCCGATGCAACATCTGTGTTTCATCGTCAATAAGAAGGTCCAAGCGAAACGGTAAACCTGAAGTGAAGCATCGGAATCTATAACTAGTGTCACAGGAATGGTTCAAACGTAGACAGTAAGAAGAGTCAGTCTTCTTGTACTTAAGTCGGCATTGTGGCTTTTGTATTTAATTCCGATCCAATTTCTGTGTTTCATCGTCAATAAGAATGTCCGAGGGTTTAGTAAACCCGAAGTGAAGCATCGGAAGCTATAACTAGTGTCACAGGAATAGTTCAAAACATAGTCAGTAAGAAGAGTCAGTCTTCCTGTCCTAAAGTCGGCATTGTGCCTTTTGTATTTAATTCCGACGCAATTTCTGTGTTCCATCGGCAATAAGGTCAGAGGTCTACAGTAAACATGAAGTGAAGCATCGGAATCTATAACTAGTGTCACAGGAATAGTTCAAAACATAGTCAGTAAGAAGAGTCAGTCTTCTTGTCCTTAAGTCGGCATTGCGCCTTTTGTATTTAATACCGATGCAATTTCTGTCTTTCATCGTCAATAAGAAGATCAGAGCGATACAGTAAACCTGAAGTGAAGCATCGGAATCCAAAACTAGTGTCACAGGAATGGTTCAAAACATAGACAGTAGGAAGAGTCAGTCTTCTTGTACTTAAGTCAGCATTTTGCCTTTTGAATTAAATTCCGATGCAATTTCTGTGTTTCATCGTCAATAAGAAGGTCCAAGGTATACAGTAAACCTGAAGTGAAGCATCGTAATCTACAACTAGTGTCACAGGAATGTTTCAAAACATAGTCAGTATGAAGAGTCTGTCTTCTTTTACTTAAGTCGGCATTGTGCATTTTCTATTTAATTCCGATGCAATTTCTGTGTTTCATCGTCAATAAGAAGGTCCAAGGGATACAGTAAACCTGGAGTGAAGCATCGGAATCTATAACTAGTGGCACAGGAATGGTTCAAACGTAGACAGTAAGAAGAGTCAGTCTTCTAGTACTTAAGTCGGCATTGTGGCTTTTGTATTTAATTCCGATGCAATTTCTGTCTTTCATCGTCAATAAGAAGATCAGAGCGATACAGTAAACCTGAAGTGAAGCATCGGAATCCAAAACTAGTGTCACAGGAATGGTTCAAAACATAGACAGTAGGAAGAGTCAGTCTTCTTGTACTTAAGTCAGCATTTTGCCTTTTGAATTTAAATCCGATGCAATTTCTGTGTTTCATCGTCAATAAGAAGGTCCAAGGTATACAGTAAACCTGAAGTGAAGCATCGTAATCTATAACTAGTGTCACAGGAATGTTTCAAAACATAGTTAGTAAGAAGAGTCAGTCTTCTTTTACTTAAGTAGGCATTGTGCATTTTCTATTTAATTCCGATGCAATTTCTGTGTTTCATCGTCAATAAGAAGGGCCAAGGGATACAGTAAACCTGGAGTGAAGCATAGGAATCTATAACTAGTGTCACAGGAATGGTTCAAACATAGACAATAAGAAGAGTCAGTCTTCTTGTACTTAAGTCGACATAGTGCCATTTCTACTTAATTCCGATGCAATTTCCGTGTTTCATCGTCAATAAGAAGGTCAGAGGGATACAATAAACCTGAAGTGAAGCATCGGAATCTATAACTACTATCACAGGAATGGTTCAAAACATAGTCAGTAAGAAGAGTCAGTCTTCTTGTACTTAAGTCCTCATTGTGCCTTTCCTATTTAATTCCGATGCAATATCTGTGTTTCATCGTCAATACGAAGGTCAGAGGGATAGAGTAAACCTGAAGTGTAGCATCGGAATCTATAGCTAGTGTCACTGGAATGGTTCAAAACATAGTCAGTAGGAAGAGTCAGTCTTCTTGTACTTAAGTCATCATTGTGCCTTTTCTATTTAATTCTGATGCAATTTCTGTGTTTCATCGTCAATAAGAAGGTACAAGGGTTACAGTAAACCTGGAGTGAAGCACCGGTATCTATAACTAGTGTCACAAGAAAGGTTCAAAACATAGACTGTAAGAAGAGTCAGTCTTCTTGTACTTTAGTCTGCATTGTGCCTTTTGTATTTAATTCCGATGCAATTTCTGTGTTTCATCGTCAATAAGAAGATCCAAGGGATACAGTAAACATTAAGTGAAGCATCGGAATTTATAACTAGTGTCACAGGAATGGATCAAAGCATAGTCAGTAAGAAGAGTCAGCCTTCTTGTACTTAAGTCGGAATTTTGCCATTTGTATTTAATTCCGATGCAATTTCTGTGTTTCATCGTCAATAAGAAGGACCAAGGGATACAGTAAACCTGGAGTGTAGCATCGGAATCTATAACTAGTGTCACAGGGATGGTTCAAAACATAGACAGTAATAAGAGTCAGTCTTCTTGTACTTAAGTCTGCATTGTGCCTTTTTTATTTAATTCCGATGCAATATCTGTGTTTCATCGTCAGTAAGAAGGTCAGAGGGAAACAGTAATCCTGAAGTGAAGCATCGGAATCTATAACTAGCGTCACAGGGATGGTTCAAAACATAGACAGTAATAAGAGTCAGTCTTCTTGTACTTAAGTCTGCATTGTGCCTTTTTTATTTAATTCCGATGCAATATCTGTGTTTCATCGTCAGTAAGAAGGTCAGAGGGAAACAGTAATCCTGAAGTGAAGCATCGGAATCTATAACTAGCGTCACAGGAATGGTTCAAATCATAGACAGTAAGAAGAGGCAGTCTTCTAGTACTTAAGTCATCATTGTGCACTTTGTACTTAATTCTGATGCAATTTCTGTGTTTCATCGTCAATAAGAAGGTCCAAGGGATACAGTAAACATATAGTGAAGCATGGGAATCTAAAAGTAGTCTCACAGGAAATGTTCAAAACATAGTCAGTAAGAAGAGTCAGTCCTCTTGTACTTAAGTCGGCATTGTGCCTTTTGTGTCTAATTCCGATGCAATTTCTGTGATTCATCGTCAATAAGAAGGTCAGAGGGATACAGTAAACCTGAAGTGAGGCATCGGAATCTATAACTAGTGTCACAGGAATGGCTCATAACATAGACAGTAAGAAGAGTCAGTCTTCTTGTACTTATGTCGGCATTGTGACTTTTGTATTTAATTCCGAAGCAATTTCTGTGATTCATCGTCATTAAGAAGGTCAGAGGGATACAGTAAACCTGAAGTGAAGCATCGGAATCTATAACTAGTGTCACAGGAGTGGTTCAAATCATAGACAGTAAGAAGGGTCAGTCTTCTTGTAATTATGTCGACATTGTGCCTTTTGTATTTAATTCCGATGCAATTTCTGTGTTTCATCGTCAATAAGAAGGGCAGAGGGATACAGTAAACCTGAAGTGAAGCATCGGAATTTAAAACGGGTCTCACAGAAAAGGTTCAATCATAGACAGTAAGAAGAGCCAGTCCACTTGTACTTGAGTCGGCATTGTGCCTTTTGTATTTAATTCCGATGCAATTTCTGTCTTCCGTCGTCAATAAGAAGGTCAGAGGGATACAGTAAACCTGAAATGAAGCATCGGAATCTAAAACCGGTCTCACAGGAAAGGTTAAAAGCATAGACAATAAGAAGAGACTGTCTTCTTGTACTTGAGTCGGCATTGTGCATTTTGTATTTAATTCCGATGCAACTTCTGTGTTTCGTCGTCAATAAGAAGGTCCAAGGGATACAGTAAACCTGAAGAGAAGCATCAGAATCTATAACTAGTGTCACAGGAATGGTTCAAAACATAGACAGTAAGAAGAGCCAGTCTTCCTGTACTTAAGTCGGCATTGTGTCCTTTGTACTTAATTCCGATGCAATTTCTGTGTTTCATCGTCAATAAGAAGGTCATAGAGATACAGTAAACCAGAAGTGAAGCATCGGAATCTACAACTTGTGTCACAGGAATGGCTCAAACACTGACAGTAAGAAGAGTCAGTTATCTTGTACTTAAGTCGGCATTGTGCCTTTTCTATTTAATTCCTATGCATTTTCTGAGTCTCGTCGTCAATAAGAAGGTCCAAGGGTTACAGTAAATCTGAACTGAAGCATCGGAATCTAAAACCGGTCTCACAGGAATGGCTCAAAACATAGACAGTAAGAAGAGTCAGACTCCTTGTACTTAAGTCGGCATTGTGCAGTTTGTTTTTAATGCCGATGCAATTTCTGTGTTTCATCGTCTATAAGAAGGTCAGAGGGATACAGTAAACCTGAAGATAAGCATCGGAATCCCAAACTGGTCTCACAGGAATTGTTCAAAACATAGACAGTAAGAAGAGTAAGTCTTATTGTACTTAAGTCAGCATTGTGCCTTTCTGTTTAATTCCGATACATATTTCTGTGTTACATCGTCATTAAGAAGGTCAGAGGGATACAGTAATCCTGAAGTGAAGCATCGGAATCTATAACTAGTGTTACAGGAATAGTTCAAACATAGACAGTAAGAAGAGTCAGTTTTCCTGTACTTAAGTCGGCAATGAGCTTTTTGTATTTCATTCCGATGCAATTTCTGAGTGCCATCGTCAATAAGAAGGTCAGAGGGATACAGTAAACCTGAAGTGAAGCATCGGAATCTATAACTAGAGTCACAGGAATGGTTCAAAACATAGACAGTAAGAAGAGTCAGTCTTCTTGAACTAAAGTCGGCATTGTGCTTTTGTATTTAATTCCAATGCAATTTCTGTGTTTCATTGTCAATAAGAAGGTCCAAGGGATACAGTAATCCTGAAGCGAAGCATCGGAATCTATAACTTGTGTCACAAGAATGGTACAAACGTAGTCATTAAGAAGGGCCAGTCCTCTTGTAGTTAAGTCGGCATTGTGCCTTTTGTTATTAATTCCGATGCAATTTCTGTGTTTCATTGTCTATAAGAAGGTCCAAGGGATACGGTAAACCTGGAGTGAAGCATCGGAATCTATAACTAGTGTCACAAGAATGGTTCGAAACATAGTCAGTAAGAAGAGTCAGTCTTCTTGTACTCAAGTCGGCATTGTGCCTTTTGTATTTATTTCCGATGAAATTTCTGTGTTTCATCGGCAAAAGGAAGGTCAGAGGGTACAGTAAACCTGAAGTGGAGCATCGGAATCAATAACTAGTGTCACAAGAAAGGGTCAAATCAGAGACAGTAAGAAGTGTCAGTCTTCTTGTACTTAAGTCGGCATTGTGCCTTTTCTATTTAATTCTGATGCTACATCTGTGTTTCATCGTCGATAAGAAGGTCCAAAGGATACAGTAAACCTGAAGTGAAGCATCGGAATATATAACTAGTGTCACAGGAAAGGTTCAAAACATAGTCAGTAAGAAGAGTCAGTCTTCTTGTACTTAAGTCGTCATTGTGCCTTTTGTATTTATTTCCGATGCAATTTCTGTGTTTCATCGTCAATAAGAAGGACCAAGGGATACAGTAAACCTGGAGTGAAGCAACTTCATCTGTTACTAGTGTCACAGGGATGGTTCAAATCATAGACAGTAAGAAGAGTCAGTCTTCTTGTACTTTAGTCGGCATTGTGCCTTTTGTATTTAATTCCGATGCAATATCTGTGTTTCCTCGTCAATAAGAAGGTCAGAGGGATACAGTAATCCTGAAGTGAAGCATCGGAATCTATATCTAGCGTCACAGGAATGGTTCAAATCATAGTCAGTAAGAAGAGGCAGCCTTCTAGGACGTAAGTCATCATTGTGCATTTTCTACTTAATTCTGATGCAATTTCTGTGTTTCATCGTCAATAAGAAGGTCCAAGGGATACAGTAAACCTGGAGTGAAACATCGGAATCTATAACTAGTGTCACAGGAATGGTTCAAAACATAGTCAGTAAGAAGAGTCAGTCTTCTTGTACTTAAGTTGGCATTGTGCCTTTCGTATTTAAATTCGATGAAATTTCTGTGTTTCACCGGCAATAAGGAGGTCAGAGGGATACAGTAAACCTGAAGTGAAGCATCGGAATCTATAACTAGTGTCACAGGAATGGTTCAAACATATACAGTAGGAAGAGTCAGTCTTCTTGTACTTAAGTCGGCATCGTGCCTTTTGTATTTAATTCCGATGCAATTTCTGTGTTTCATCGTCAATAAGAAGGTCCAAGGGAAACGGTAAACCTGAAGTGAAGCATCGAAATCTATAACTAGTGTCACAGGAATGGTTCAAACGTAGACAGTAAGAAGAGTTAGTCTTCTTGTACTTAAGTCGGCATTGTGGCTTTTGTATTTAATTCCGATGCAATTTCTGTGTTTCATCGTCAATAAGAATGTCCGAGGGTTTAGTAAACCCGAAGTGAAGCATCGGAAGCTATAACTAGTGTCACAGGAATAGTTCAAAACATAGTCAGTAAGAAGAGTCAGTCTTTTTGTCCTTAAGTCGGCATTGCGCCTTTTGTATTTAATTCCGATGCAATTTCTGTCTTTCATCGTCAATAAGAAGATCAGAGCGATACAGTAAACCTGAAGTGAAGCATCGGAATCCAAAACTAGTGTCACAGGAATGGTTCAAAACATAGACAGTAGGAAGAGTCAGTCTTCTTTTACTGAAGTCAACACTTTGTCTTTTGAATTTAATTCCGATGCAATTTCTGTGTTTCATCGTCAATAAGAAGGTCCAAGGTATACAGTAAACCTGAAGTGAAGCATCGTAATCTATAACTAGTGTCACAGGAATGTTTCAAAACATAGTCAGTAAGAAGAGTCTGTCTTCTTTTACTTAAGTCGGCATTGTGCATTTTCTATTTAATTCCGATGCAATTTCTGTGTTTCATCATCAATAAGAAGGTCCAAGGGATACAGTAAACCTGGAGTGAAGCATCGGAATCTATAACTAGTGTCACAGGAATGGTTCAACCGTAGACAGTAAGAAGAGTCAGTCTTCTAGTACTCAAGTCGGCATTGTGGCTTTTGTATTTAATTCCGATGCAATTTCTGTCTTTCATCGTCAATAAGAAGATCAGAGCGATACAGTAAACCTGAAGTGAAGCATCGGAATCCAAAACTAGGGTCACAGGAATGGTTCAAACCATAGACAGTAGGAAGAGTCAGTCTTCTTGTACTTAAGTCAGCATTTTGCCTTTTGAATTCAATTCCGATGCAATTTCTGTGTTTCATCGTCAATAAGAAGGTCCAAGGTATACAGTAAACCTGAAGTGAAGCATCGTAATCTATAACTAGTGTCACAGGAATGTTTCAAAACATAGTCAATAAGAAGAGTCTGTCTTCTTTTACTTACGTCGGCATTGTGCATTTGTATTAATTTCCGATGCAATTTCTGTGTTTCATCGTCAATAAGAAGGTCCAAGGGATACAGTAAACCTGGAGTGAAGCATCGGAATCTATAACTAGTGTCACAGGAATGGTTCAAAACATAGACAATAAGAAGAGTCAGTCTTCTTGTACTTAAGTCCTCATTGTGCCTTTCCTATTTAATTCCGATGCAATTTCTGTGTTTCATCGTCAATAAGAAGGTCAGAGGGATAGAGTAAACCTGAAGTGTAGCATCTGCATCTATAGCTAGTGTCACTGGAATGGTTCAAAACTTAGTCAGTAGGAAGAGTCAGTCTTCTTGCACTTTAGTCTGCATTGTGCCTTTTGTATTTAATTCCGATGCAATTTCTGTGTTTCATCGTCAATAAGAAGATCCAAGGGATACAGTAAACCTGGAGTGAAGCACCGGTATCTATAACTAATGTCACAAGAATGGTTCAAAACATAGACTGTAAGAAGAGCATCTTCTTGTACATTAGTCGGCATTGTGCCTTTTGTATTTAATTCCGATGCAATTTCTGTGTTTCAACGACAATAAGAAGATCCAAGAGATACAGTAAACCTGAAGTGAAGCATCGGAATTTATAACTAGTGTCACAGGAATGGATCAAAACATAGTCAGTTAGAAGAGTCAGTCTTCTTGTACTTAAGTCGGAATTTTGCCTTTTGTGTTTAATTCAGATGCAATTTCTGTGTTTCATCGTCAATAAGAAGGACCAAGGGATACAGTAAACCTGGAGTGTAGCATCGGAATCTATAACTAGTGTCACAGGGATGGTTCAAAACATAGACAGTAATAAGAGTCAGTCTTCTTGTACTTAAGTCGGCATTGTGCCTTTTGTATTTAATTCCGATGCAATATGTGTGTTTCATCGTCAATAAGAAGGTCAGAGGGATACAGTAATCCTAAAGTGAAGCATCGGAATCTATAACTAGTGTCACAGGAATGGTTCAAACATAGACAGTAGAAAGAGTCAGTCTTCTTGTACTTAAGTCGGCATTGTGCCTTTTGTATTTAATTCCGATGCAATTTCTGTGTTTCATCGTCAATAAGAAGGTCCTAGGGAAACGGTAAACCTGAAGTGAAGCATCGGAATCTATAACTAGTGTCACAGGAATGGTTCAAACGTAGACAATAAGAAGAGTCAGTCTTCTTGTACTTAAGTCGGCATTGTGGCTTTTGTATTAAATCCAATGCAATTTCTGTGTTTCATCGTCAATAAGAAGGTCAGAGGGATACAGTAAACCTGAAGTGAAGCATCGGAAGCTATAACTAGTATCATAGGAATAGTTCAAAGCATAGGCAGTAAGAAGAGTCAGTCTCATTGTCCTAAAGTCGGCATTGTGCCTTTTGTATTTAATTCCGACGCAATTTCTGTGTTACATCGGCAATAAGGTCAGAGGTCTACAGTAAACCTGAAGTGAAGCATCGGAATCTATAACTAGTGTCACAGGAATAGTTCAAAACATAGTCAGTAAGAAGAGTCAGTCTTCTCGTCCTTAAGTCGGCATTGTGCCTTTTGTATTTAATTCCGATGCAATTTCTGTCTTTCATAGTCAATAAGAAGATCAGAGGGATACAGTAAACCTGAAGTGAAGCATCGGAATCCAGAACTAGTGTCACAGGAATGGTTCAAAACATAGACAGTAGGAAGAGTCAGTCTTCCTGTACTTAAGTCAGCATTTTGCCTTTTGAATATAATTCCGATGCAATTTCTGTGTTTCATCTTCAATAAGAAGGTCCAAGGTATACAGTAAACCTGAAGTGAAGCATCGTAAACTATAACTAGTGTCACAGTAATGGTTCAAAACATAGTCAGTAAGAAGAGTCTGTCTTCTTTTACTTAAGTCGGCATTGTGCCTTTTCTATTTAATTCCGATGCAATTTCTGTGTTTCATCGTCAATAAGAAGGTCCAAGGGATACAGTAAACCTGGAGTGAAGCATCGGAATCTATGACTAGTGTCACAGGAATGGTTCAAATCATAGACAATAATAAGAGTCAGTCTTCTTGTACTTAAGTCGACATAGTGCCTTTTCTACTTAATTCCGATGCAATTTCCGTGTTTCATCGTCAATAAGAATGTCAGAGGGATACAATAAACCTGAAGTGAAGCATCGGAATCTATAACTAGTGTCACAGGAATGGTTCAAAACATAGTCAGTAGGAAGGGTCAGTCTTCTTGTACTTAAGTCCTCATTGTGCCTTTCCTAATTAATTCCGATGCAATTTCTGTGTTTCATCATCAATAAGAAGGTCAGAGGGATACAGTAAACCTGAAGTGTAGCATCGGAATCTATAGCTAGTGTCACTGGAATGGTTCAAAACATAGTCAGTAAGAAGAGTCAGTTTTCTGGTACTTAAGTCAGCATTGTGCAGTTTGTAATTAATGCCGATGCAATTTCTGTGTTTCATCGTCAATAAGAAGGTCAGAGGGATACAGTAATCCTGAAGTGAAGCATCGGAATCTATAACTAGTGTCACAGGAATAGTTCAAACATAGAGAGAAAGAAGAGTCAGTTTTCCTGTACTTAAGTCGGCAATGAGCTTTTTGTATTTCATTCCGATGCAATTTCTGTATTTCATCGTCAGTAAGAAGGTCAGAGGGATACAGTAATCCTGAAGCGAAGCATCGGAATCTATAACTTGTGTCACAAGAATGGTACAAACATAGTCATTAAGAACTGCCAGTCCTCTTGTAGTTAAGTCGGCATTGTGCCTTTTGTAATTAATTCCGATGCAATTTCTGTGTTTCATTGTCTATAAGAAGGTCCAAGGGATACGGTAAACCTGGAGTGAAGCATCGGAATCTATAACTAGTGTCACAAGAATGGTTCAACCGTAGACAGTAAGAAGAGTCAGTCTTCTAGTACTTAAGTCGGCATTGTGGCTTTTGTATTTAATTCCGATGCAATTTCTGTCTTTCATCGTCAATAAGAAGATCAGAGCGATACAGTAAACCTGAAGTGAAGCATCGGAATCCAAAACTAGTGTCACAGGAATGGTTCAAACCATAGACAGTAGGAAGAGTCAGTCTTCTTGTACTTAAGTCAGCATTTTGCCTTTTGAATTCAATTCCGATGCAATTTCTGTGTTTCATCGTCAATAAGAAGGTCCAAGGTATACAGTAAACCTGAAGTGAAGCATCGTAATCTATAACTAGTGTCACAGGAATGTTTCAGAACATAGTCAGTAAGAAGAGTCTGTCTTCTTTTACTTAAGTCGGCATTGTGCATTTGTATTAATTTCCGATGCAATTTCTGTGTTTCATCGTCAATAAGAAGGTCCAAGGGATACAGTAAACCTGGAGTGAAGCATCGGAATCTATAACTAGTGTCACAGGAATGGTTCAAAACATAGACAATAAGAAGAGTCAGTCTTCTTGTACTTAAGTCCTCATTGTGCCTTTCCTATTTAATTCCGATGCAATTTCTGTGTTTCATCGTCAATAAGAAGGTCAGAGGGATAGAGTAAACCTGAAGTGTAGCATCGGCATCTATAGCTAGTGTCACTGGAATGGTTCAAAACTTAGTCAGTAGGAAGAGTCAGTCTTCTTGCACTTTAGTCTGCATTGTGCCTTTTGTATTTAATTCCGATGCAATTTCTGTGTTTCATCGCCAATAAGAATATCCAAGGGATACAGTAAACCTGGAGTGAAGCACCGGTATCTATAACTAATGTCACAAGAATGGTTCAAAACATAGACTGTAAGAAGAGCATCTTCTTGTACATTAGTCGGCATTGTGCCTTTTGTATTTAATTCCGATGCAATTTCTGTGTTTCAACGACAATAAGAAGATCCAAGGGATACAGTAAACCTGAAGTGAAGCATCGGAATTTATAACTAGTGTCACAGGAATGGATCAAAACATAGTCAGTTAGAAGAGTCAGTCTTCTTGTACTTAAGTCGGAATTTTGCCTTTTGTGTTTAATTCAGATGCAATTTCTGTGTTTCATCGTCAATAAGACGGACCAAGGGATACAGTAAACCTGGAGTGTAGCATCGGAATCTATAACTAGTGTCACAGGGATGGTTCAAAACATAGACAGTAATAAGAGTCAGTCTTCTTGTACTTAAGTCGGCATTGTGCCTTTTGTATTTAATTCCGATGCAATATCTGTGTTTCATCGTCAGTAAGAAGGTCAGAGGGATACAGTAATCCTAAAGTGAAGCATCGGAATCTATAACTAGTGTCACAGGAATGGTTCAAACATAGACAGTAGAAAGAGTCAGTCTTCTTGTACTTAAGTCGGCATTGTGCCTTTTGTATTTAATTCCGATGCAATTTCTGTGTTTCATCGTCAATAAGAAGGTCCTAGGGAAACGGTAAACCTGAAGTGAAGCATCGGAATCTATAACTAGTGTCACAGGAATGGTTCAAACGTAGACAATAAGAAGAGTCAGTCTTCTTGTACTTAAGTCGGCATTGTGGCTTTTGTATTAAATCCAATGCAATTTCTGTGTTTCATCGTCAATAAGAAGGTCAGAGGGATACAGTAAACCTGAAGTGAAGCATCGGAAGCTATAACTAGTATCATAGGAATAGTTCAAAGCATAGTCAGTAAGAAGAGTCAGTCTCATTGTCCTAAAGTCGGCATTGTGCCTTTTGTATTTAATTCCGACGCAATTTCTGTGTTACATCGGCAATAAGGTCAGAGGTCTACAGTAAACCTGAAGTGAAGCATCGGAATCCAGAACTAGTGTCACAGGAATGGTTCAAAACATAGACAGTAGGAAGAGTCAGTATTCCTGTACTTAAGTCAGCATTTTGCCTTTTGAATATAATTCCGATGCAATTTCTGTGTTTCATCGTCAATAAGAAGGTCCAAGGTATACAGTAAACCTGAAGTGAAGCATCGTAATCTATAACTAGTGTCACAGGAATGGTTCAAAACATAGTCAGTAAGAAGAGTCTGTCTTCTTTTACTTAAGTCGGCATTGTGCCTTTTCTATTTAATTCCGATGCAATTTCTGTGTTTCATCGTCAATAAGAAGGTCCAAGGGATACAGTAAACCTGGAGTGAAGCATCGGAATCTATGACTAGTGTCACAGGAATGGTTAAAATCATAGACAATAATAAGAGTCAGTCTTCTTGTACTTAAGTCGACATAGTGCCTTTTCTACTTAATTCCGATGCAATTTCCGTGTTTCATCGTCAATAAGAATGTCAGAGGGATACAATAAACCTGAAGTGAAGCATCGGAATCTATAACTAGTGTCACAGGAATGGTTCAAAACATAGTCAGTAAGAAGGGTCAGTCTTCTTGTACTTAAGTCCTCATTGTGCCTTTCCTAATTAATTCCGATGCAATTTCTGTGTTTCATCATCAATAAGAAGGTCAGAGGGATACAGTAAACCTGAAGTGTAGCATCGGAATCTATAGCTAGTGTCACTGGAATGGTTCAAAACATAGTCAGTAAGAAGATTCAGTCTTCTTGTACTTAAGTCAGCATTGTGCAGTTTGTATTTAATGCCGATGCAATTTCTGTGTTTCATCGTCAATAAGAAGGTCCAAGGTATACAGTAAACCTGAAGTGAAGCATCGGAATCTATAACTAGTGCCACAGGAATGTTTCAAAACATAGTCAGTAAGAAGAGTCTGTCTTCTTCTACTTAAGTCGGCATTGGGCATTTTCTATTTAATTCCGATGCAATTTCTGTGTTTCATCGTCAATAAGAAGGTCCAAGGGATACAGTAAACCAGGAGTGAAGCATCGGAGTCTATAACTAGTGTCACAGGAATGGTTCAAAACATAGACAATAAGAAGAGTCAGTCTTGTTGTACTTAAGTCGACATAGTGCCTTTTCTACTTATTTCCGATGCAATTTCCGTGTTTCATCGTCAATAAGAAGGTCAGAGGGATACAATAAACCTGAAGTGAAGCATCGGAATCTATAACTACTGTCACAGGAATGGTTCAAAACATAGTCAGTAAGAAGAGTCAGTCTTCTTGTACTTAAGTCCTCATTGTGCCTTTCCTATTTAATTCCGATGCAATTTCTGTGTTTCATCGTCAATAAGGAGGTCAGAGGGATAGAGTAAACCTGAAGTGTAGCATCGGAATCTATAGCTAGTGTCACGGGAATGGTTCAAAACATAGTCAGTAGGAAGAGTCAGTCTTCTTGTACTTAAGTCAGCATTGTGCCTTTTCTATTTAATTCTGATGCAATTTCTGTGTTTCATCGTCAATAAGAAGGTCCAAGGGATACAGTAAACCTGGAGTGAAGCACCGGTATCTATAACTAGTGTCACAAGAATGGTTCAAAACATAGACTGTGGGAAGAGTCAGTCTTCTTGTACTTTAGTCTGCATTGTGCCTTTTGTATTTAATTCCGATGCAATTTCTGTGTTTCATCGTCAATAAGAAGATCCAAGGGATACAGTAAACCTGAAGTGAAGCATCGGAATTTATAACTAGTGTCACAGGAATGGATCAAAGCATAGTCAGTAAGAAGAGTCAGCCTTCTTGTACTTAAGTCGCAATTTTGCCATTTGTATTAATTTCCGATGCAATTTCTGTGTTTCATCGTCAATAAGAAGGACCAAGGGATACAGTAAACCTGGAGTGTAGCATCGGAATATATAACTAGTGTCACAGGGATGGTTCAAAACATAGACAGTAATAAGAGTCAGTCTTCTTGTACTTAAGTCGGCATTGTGCCTTTTGTATTTAATTCCGATGCAATTTCTGTGTTTCATCGTCAATAAGAAGGTCAGAGGGATACAGTAAACCTGAAGTGAAGCATCGGAATCTATATCTAGCGTCACAGGAATTGTTCAAATCATAGTCAGTAAGAAGAGGCAGTCTTCTAGGACTTAAGTCGTCATTGTGCATTTTCTAATTAATTCTGATGCAATTTCTGTGTTTCATCGTCAATAAGAAGGTCCAAGGGATACAGTAAACCTGGAGTGAAACATCGGAATCTATAACTAGTGTCACAGGAATGGTTCAGAACATAGTCAGTAAGAAGAGTCAGTCTTCTTGTACTTAAGTTGGCATTGTGCCTTTCGTATTTAAATGCGATGAAATTTCTGTGTTTCACCGGCAATAAGAAGGTCAGAGGGATACAGTAAACCTGAAGTGAAGCATCGTAATCTATAACTAGTGTCACAGGAATGGTTCAAACATATACAGTAGGAAGTGTCAGTCTTCTTGTACTTAAGTCGGCATTGTGGCTTTTGTATTTAATTCCGATGCAATTTCTGTCTTTCATCGTCAATAAGAAGATCAGAGCGATACAGTAAACCTGAAGTGAAGCATCGGAATCCACAACTAGTGTCACAGGAATGGTTAAAAACATAGACAGTAGGAAGAGACAGTCTTCTTCTACTTAAGTCAGCGTTTTGGCTTTTGAATTTAATTCCGATGCAATTTCTGTGTTTCATCGTCAATAAGAAGGTCCAAGGTATACAGTAAACCTGAAGTGAAGCATCGGAATCTATAACTAGTGCCACAGGAATGTTTCAAAACATAGTCAGTAAGAAGAGTCTGTCTTCTTTTACTTAAGTCGGCATTGTGCATTTTCTATTTAATTCCGATGCAATTTCTGTGTTTCATCGACAATAAGAAGGTCCAAGGGATACAGTAAACCAGGAGTGAAGCATCGGAGTCTATAACTAGTGTCACAGGAATGGTTCAAAACATAGACAATAAGAAGAGTCAGTCTTGTTGTACTTAAGTCGACATAGTGCCTTTTCTACTTATTTCCGATGCAATTTCCGTGTTTCATCGTCAATAAGAAGGTCAGAGGGATACAATAAACCAGAAGTGAAGCATCGGAATCTATAACTACTGTCACAGGAATGGTTCAAAAGATAGTCAGTAAGAAGAGTCAGTCTTCTTGTACTTAAGTCCTCATTGTGCCTTTCCTATTTAATTCCGATGCAATTTCTGTGTTTCATCGTCTATAAGAAGGTCAGAGGGATAGAGTAAACCTGAAGTGTAGCATCGGAATCTATAGCTAGTGTCACGGGAATGGTTCAAAACATAGGTAGTAGGAAGAGTCAGTCTTCTTGTACTTAAGTCAGCATTGTGCCTTTTCTATTTAATTCTGATGCAATTTCTGTGTTTCATCGTCAATAAGAAGGTCCATGGGATACAGTAAACCTGTAGTGAAGCACCGGTACCTATAACTAGTGTCACAAGAATGGTTCAAAACATAGACTGTAAGAAGAGTCAGGCTTCTTGTACTTTAGTCTGCATTGTGCCTTTTGTATTTAATTCCGATGCAATTTCTGTGTTTCATCGTCAATAAGAAGGACCAAGGGATACAGTAAACCTGGAGTGTAGCATCGGAATCTATAACTAGTGTCACAGGGATGGTTCAAAACATAGACAGTAATAAGAGTCAGTCTTCTTGTACTTAAGTCGGCATTGTGCCTTTTTTATTTAATTCCGATGCAATATCTGTGTTTCATCGTCAGTAAGAAGGTCAGAGGGAAACAGTAATCCTGAAGTGAAGCATCGGAATCTATAACTAGCGTCACAGGAATGGTTCAAATCATAGACAGTAAGAAGAGTCAGTTTTCTTGTACTTAAGTCCTCATTGTGCCTTTCCTATTTAATTCCGATGCAATTTCTGTGTTTCATCGTCAATAAGAAGGTCAGAGGGATACAGTAAACCTGAAGTGTAGCATCGGAATCTATAGATAGTGTCACTGGAATGGTTCAAAACATAGTCATTAAGAAGAGTCAGTCTTCTTGTACTTAAGTCAGCATTGTGCCTTTTCTATTTAATTCTCTAGCAATTTCTATGTTTCATCGTCAATAAGAAGGTCCAAGGGATACAGTAAACCTGGAGTGAAGCACCGGTATCTATAACTAGTGTCACAAGAATGGTTCAAAACATAGACTGTAAGAAGAGCGTCTTCTTGTACTTTAGTCGGCAATGTGCCTTTTGTATTTAATTCCGATGCAATTTCTGTGTTTCATCGACAATAAGAAGATCCAAGGAATACAGTAAACCTGAAGTGAAGCATCGGAATTTATAACTAGTGTCACAGGAATGGATCAAAACATAGTCAGTAAGAAGAGTCAGTCTTCTTGTACTTAAGTCGGAATTTTGCCTTTTGTGTTTAATTCAGATGCAATTTCTGTGTTTCATCGTCAATACGAAGGACCAAGGGTACAGTAAACCTGGAGTGCAGCATCGGAATCTATAACTAGTGTCACAGGGATGGTTCAAAACATAGACAGTAATAAGAGTCAGTCTTCTTGTACTTAAGTCGGCATTGTGCCTTTTGTATTTAGTTCCGATGCAATATCTGTGTTTCATCGTCAGTAAGAAGGTCAGAGGGATACAGTAATCCTAAAGTGAAGCATCGGAATCTATTACTAGTGTCACAAGAATGGTTCAAACATAGACAGTAGAAAGAGTCAGTCTTCTTGTACTTAAGTCGGCATTGTGCCTTTTGTATTTAATTCCGATGCTATTTCTGTGTTTCATCGTCAATAAGAAGGTCCAAGGGAAACGGTAAACCTGAAGTGAAGCATCGGAATCTATAACTAGTGTCACAGGAATGGTTCAAACATAGACAGTCAGAAGAGTCAGTCTTCTTGTACTTAAGTCGGCATTGTGGCTTTTGTATTAAATCCAATTCAATTTCTGTGTTTCATCGTCAATAAGAAGGTCAGAGGGATACAG
Organism: Schistocerca serialis cubense; assembly: GCF_023864345.2. Lineage (NCBI taxonomy): Eukaryota > Metazoa > Arthropoda > Insecta > Orthoptera > Acrididae > Schistocerca > Schistocerca serialis. The sequence goes on from NC_064649.1 coordinate 179,985,035, forward strand.
TAAACCTGAAGTGAAGCATCGGAAGCTATAACTAGTATCATAGGAATAGTTCAATGCATAGTCAGTAAGAAGAGTCAGTCTCAATGTCCTAAAGTCGGCATTGTGCCTTTTGTATTTAATTCCGACGCAATTTCTGTGTTTCATCGGCAATAAGGTCAGAGGTCTACAGTAAACCTGAAGTGAAGCATCGGAATCTATAACTAGTGTCACAGGAATAGTTCAAAACATAGTCAGTAAGAAGAGTCAGTCTTCTTGTCCTTAAGTCGGCATTGTGCCTTTTGTATTTAATTCCGATGCAATATCTGTCTTTCATAGTCAATAAGAAGATCAGAGGGATACAGTAAACCTGAAGTGAAGCATCGGAATCCAGAACTAGTGTCACAGGAATGGTTCAAAACATAGACAGTAGGAAGAGTCAGTCTTCCTGTACTTAAGTCAGCATTTTCCCTTTTGAATATAATTCCGGTGCAATTTCTGTGTTTCATCGTCAATAAGAAGGTCCAAGGTATACAGTAAACCTGAAGTGAAGCATCGTAATCTATAACTAGTGTCACAGGAATGGTTCAAAACATAGTCAGTAAGAAGAGTCTGTCTTCTTTTACTTAAGTCGGCATTGTGCCTTTTCTATTTAATTCCGATGCAATTTCTGTGTTTCATCGTCAATAAGAAGGTCCAAGGGATACAGTAAACCTGGAGTGAAGCATCGGAATCTATAACTAGTGTCACAGGAATGGTTCAAAACATAGACAATAATAAGAGTCAGTCTTCTTGTACTTAAGTCGACATAGTGCCTTTTCTACTTAATTCCGATGCAATTTCCGTGTTTCATCGTCAATAAGAATGTCAGAGGGATACAATAAACCTGAAGTGAAGCATCGGAATCTATAACTAGTGTCACAGGATTGGTTCAAAACATAGTCAGTAAGAAGGGTCAGTCTTCTTGTACTTAAGTCCTCATTGTGCCTTTCCTATTTAATTCCGATGCAATTTCTGTGTTTCATCGTCAATAAGAAGGTCAGAGGGATACAGTAAACCTGAAGTGTAGCATCGGAATCTATAGCTAGTGTCACTGGAATGTTTCAAAACATAGTCAGTAAGAAGAGTCAGTCTTCTTGTACTTAAGTCAGCATTGTGCCTTTTCTATTTAGTTCTGATGCAATTTCTGTGTTTCATCGTCAATAAGAAGGTCCAAGGGATACAGTAAACCTGGAGTGAAGCAACGGTATCTATAACTAGTGTCACAAGAATGGTTCAAAACATAGACTATAAGAAGAGTCAGTCTTCTTGTACTTTAGTCGGCATTGTGCCTTTTGTATTTAATTCCGATGCAATTTCTGTGTTTCATCGTCAATAAGAAGGTCCATGGGATACAGTAAACCTGGAGTGAAGCATCGGAATCTATAACTAGTGTCACAGGAATGGTTCAAAACATAAACAGTAAGAAGAGTCAGTCTTCTTGTACTTAAGTCGGCATTGTGCCTTTTCTATTTAATTCCGATGCAATATCTGTGTTTCATCGTCAATAAGAAGGTCCAAGGGATACAGTAAACCTGAAGTGAAGCATCGGAATTTATAACTAGTGTTACAGGAACGGTTCAAAACGTAGTCAGTAAGAAGAGTCAGTCTTCTTGTACTTAAGTCGACATTGTGCCTTTTGTATTTAATTCCAATGCAATTTCTGTGTTTCATCGTCAATAAGAAGGACCAAGGGATACAGTAAATCTGGAGTGAAGCATCGGAATCTATTACTAGTGTCACAGGGATGGTTCAAAACATAGACAGTAAGAAGAGTCAGTCTTCTTGTACTTTAGTCTGCATTGTGCCTTTTGTATTTAATTCCGATGCAATATCTGTGTTTCATCGTTAATAAAAAGGTCCAAGGGAAACGGTAAACCTGAAGTGAAGCATCGGAATCTATAACTAGTGTCACAGGAATGGTTCAAACATAGACAGAAAGAAGAGTCAGTCTTCTTGTACTTAAGTCGGCATTGTGGCTTTTGTATTAAATTCCGATGCCATTTCTGTGTTTCATCGTCAATAAGAAGGTCCGAGGGATTCAGTAAACCTGAAGTGAAGCATCGGAATCTATAACTAGTGTCACAGGAATAGTTCAAAACATAGTCAGTAAGAAGAGTCAGTCTTCTTGTCCTAAAGTCGGGATTGTGCCTTTTGTATTTAATTCCGACGCAATTTCTATGTTTCATCGGCAACAAGGTCAGAGGTCTACAGTAAACCTGAAGTGAAGCATCGGAATCTATAACTAGTGTCACAGGAATAGTTCAAAACATAGTCAGTAAGAAGAGTCAGTCTTCTTGTCCTTAAGTCCTCATTGTGCCTTTCCTATTTAATTCCGATGCAACCTCAGTGTTTCATCGTCAATAAGAAGGTCAGAGGGATACAGTAAACCTGACGTGAAGCATCGGAATTTATAACTAGTGTCACAGGAATGGTTCAAAACATAGTCAGTAAGAAGAGTCAGTGTTCTTGTACTTAAATCCTCATTGTGCCTTTCCTATTTAATTCCGATGCAATTTCAGTGTTTCATCGTCAATAAGAAGGTCAGAGGGATACAGTAAACCTGAAGTGTAGCATCGGAATCTATAGCTAGTGTCACTGGAATGGTTCAAAACATAGTCAGTAAGAAGAGTCAGTCTTCTTGTACTTAAGTCAGCATTGTGCCTTTTGTATTTAATTCCGATGCAATTTCTGTCTTTCATCGTCAATAAGAAGATCAGAGGGATACAGTAAACCTGAGTGAAGCATCGGAATCCAAAACTAGTGTCACAGGAATGGTTCAAAACATAGACAGTAGGAAGAGTCAGTCTTCTTGTACTTAAGTCAGCATTTTGCCTTTTGAATTTAATTCCGATGCAATTTCTGTGTTTCATCGTCAATAAGAAGGACCAAGGTATACAGTAAACCTGAAGTGAAGCATCGTAATCTATAACTAGTGTCACAGGAATGGTTCAAGACATAGTCAGAAGAAGAGTCTGTCTTCTTTTTCTTAAGTCGGCATTGTGCCTTTTCTATTTAATTCCGGTGCAATTTCTGTGTTTCATCGTCAACAAGAGGGTCCAAGGGATACAGTAACGTGGAGTGAAGCATCCGAATCTATAACTAGTGTCACAGGAATGGTTCAAACATAGACAATAAGAAGAGTCAGTCTTCTTGTACTTAAGTCCTCATTGTGCCTTTCCTATTTAATTCCGATGCAATTTCAGTGTTTCATCGTCAATAAGAAGGTCAGAGGGATACAGTAAACCTGAAGTGTAGCATCGGAATCTATAACTAGTGTCACTGGAATGGTTCAAAACATAGTCAGTAAGAAGAGTCAGTCTTCTTGTACTTTAGTCGCCATGGTGCCTTTTGTATTTAGTTCCGAAGCAATTTCTGTGTTTCATCGTCAATAAGAAGGTCAGAGGGATACAGAAAACCTGAAGTGAAGCATCGGAATTTATAACTAGTGTCACAGGAATGGTTCAAAACATAGTCAGTAAGAAGAGTCAGTCTTCTTGTACTTAAGTCCTCATTGTGCCTTTCCTATTTAATTCCGATGCAATTTCTGTGTTTCATCGTCAATAAGAAGATCCAAGGGATACAGTAAACCTGAAGTGAAGCATCGGAATTTATAACTAGTGTCACAGGAATGGATCAAAACATAGTCAGTAAGAAGAGTCAGTCTTCTTGTACTTAAGTCAGCATTGTGCCTTTTCTATATAATTCTGATGCAATATCTGTGTTTCATCGTCAATAAGAAGGTCCAAGGGATCCAGTAAACCTGGAGTGAAGCACCGGTATCTATAACTAGTGTCAGAAGAATGGTTCAAAACATAGACTGTAAGAAGAGTCAGTCTTCTTGTACTTTAGTCGCCATGGTGCCTTTTGTATTTAGTTCCGAAGCAATTTCTGTGTTTCATCGTCAATAAGAAGATCCAAGGGATACAGTAAACCTGAAGGGAAGCATCGGAATTTATAACTAGTGTCACAGGAATGGTTCAAAACATAGTCAGTAAGAAGAGTCAGTCTTCTTGTACTTAAGTCCTCATTGTGCCTTTCCTATCTAATTCCGATGCAACTTCAGTGTTTCATCGTCAATAAGAAGGTCAGAAGGATACAGTAAACCTGAAGTGTAGCATCGGAATCTATAGCTAGTGTCACTGGAATGGTTCAAAACATAGTCAGTAAGAAGAGTCAGTCTTCTTGTACTTAAGTCAGCATTGTGCCTTTTCAATTTAATTCTGATGCAATATCTGTGTTTCATCGTCAATAAGAAGGTCCAAGGGATACAGTAAACCTGGAGTGAAGCACCGGTATCTCTAACTAGTGTCACAAGAATGGTTCAAAACATAGACTGTATGAAGAGTCAGTCTTCTTGTACTTTAGTCGGCATTGTGCCATTTGTATTTAATTCCGATGCAATTTCTGTGTTTCATCGTCAATAAGAAGATCCAAGGGATACAGTAAACCTGAAGTGAAGCATCGGAATTTATAACTAGTGTCACAGGAATGGATCAAAACATAGTCAGTAAGAAGAGTCAGTCACCTTGTACTTAAGTCGGAATTTTGCCATTTGTATTTAATTCCGATGCAATTCCTGTGTTTCAGCGTCAATAAGAAGGTCCAAGGGAAACGGTAAACCTGAAGTGAAGCATCGGAAACTATAACTAGTGTCACAGGAATGGTTCAAACATAGACGGAAAGAAGAGTCAGTCTTCTTGTACTTAAGTCGTCATTGTGGCTTTTGTATTTAATTCCGATGCAATTTCTGTGTTTCATCGTCAATAAGAAGGTCCGAGGGATTCAGTAAACCTGAAGTGAAGCATCGGAATCTATAACTAGTGTCGCAGGAATAGTTCAAAACATAGTCAGTAAGAAGAGTCAGTCTTCTTGTCCTTAAGTCGGCATTATGCCTTTTGTATTTAATTCCGATGCAATTTCTGTCTTTCATCGTCAATAAGAAGATCAGAGGGATACAGTAAACCTGAGTGAAGCATCGGAATCCAAAACTAGTGTCACAGGAATGGTTCAAAACATAGACAGTAGGAAGAGTCAGTCTTCTTGTACTTAAGTCAGCGTTTTGCCTTTTGAATTTAATTCCGATGCAATTTCTGTGTTTCATCGTCAATAAGAAGGTCCATGGTATACAGTAAACCTGAAGTGAAGCATCGTAATCTATAACTAGTGTCACAGGAATGGTTCAAGACATAATCAGTAAGAAGAGTCTGTCTTCTTTTTCTTAAGTCGGCATTGTGCCTTTTCTATTTAATTCCGATGCAATTTCTGTGTTTCATCGTCAATAAGAAGATCCAAGGGATACAGTAAACCTGAAGTGAAGCATCGGAATTTATAACTAGTTTCACAGGAATGGTTCAAAACATAGTCAAGAAGAGTCAGTCTTCTTGTACTTAAGTCCTCATTGTGCCTTTCCCATTTAATTCCGATGCAATTTCAGTGTTTCATCGTCAATAAGAAGGTCAGAGGGATACAGTAAACCTGAAGTGTAGCATCGGAATCTATAGCTAGTGTCACTGGAATGGTTCAAAACATAGTCAGTAAGAAGAGTCAGTCTTCTTGTACTTAAGTCAGCATTGTGCGTTTTCTATTTAATTCTGATGCAATATCTGTGTTTCATCGTCAACAAGAAGATCCAAGGGATACAGTAAACCTGAAGTGAAGCATCGGAATTTATAACTAGTGTCACAGGAATGGTTCAAAACATAGTCGGTAAGAAGAGTCAGTCTTCTTGTACTTAAGTCCTCATTGTGCCTTTCCTATTTAATTCCGATGCAATTTCTGTGTTTCATCGTCAATAAGAAGATCCAAGGGATACAGTAAACCTGAAGTGAAGCATCGGAATTTATAACTAGTGTCACAGGAATGGATCAAAACATAGTCAGTAAGAAGAGTCAGTCTTCTTGTATTTAAGTCAGCATTGTGCCTTTTCTATTTAATTCTGATGCTATATCTGTGTTTCATCGTCAATAAGAAGGTCCAATGGATACAGTAAACCTGGAGTGAAGCACCGGTATCTATAACTAGTGTCAGAAGAATGGTTCAAAACATAGACTGTAAGAAGAGTCAGTCTTCTTGTACTTTAGTCGGCATTGTGCCTTTTCTATTTAATTCCGAAGCAATTTCTGTGTTTCATCGTCAATAAGAAGATCCAAGGGATACAGTGAACCCGAAGTGAAGCATCGGAATTTATAACTAGTGTCACAGGAATGGTTCAAAACATAGTCAGTAAGAAGAGTCAGTCTTCTTGTACTTAAGTCCTCATTGTGCCTTTCCTATTTAATTCCGATGCAACTTCTGTGTTTCATCGTCAATAAGAAGGTCAGAGGGATTCAGTAAACCTGAAGTGTAGCATCGGAATCTATAGCTAGTGTCACTGGAATGGTTCAAAACATAGTCAGTAAGAAGAGTCAGTTTTCTTGTACTTAAGTCAGCATTGTGCCTTTTCTATTTAATTCTGATGCAATATCTGTGTTTCATCGTCAATAATAAGGTCCAAGGGATACAGTAAACCTGGAGTGAAGCACCGGTATCTATAACTAGTGTCACAAGAATGGTTTAAAACATAGACTGTATGAAGAGTCAGTCTTCTTGTACTTTAGTCGGTATTGTGCCATTTGTATTTAATTCCGATGCAATTTCTGTGCTTCATCGTCAATAAGAAGATCCAAGGGATACAGTAAACCTGAAGTGAAGCATCGGAATTTATAACTAGTGTCACACGAATGTATCAAAACATAGTCAGTAAGAAGAGTCAGTCACATTGTACTTAAGTCGGAATTTTGCCTTTTGTATTTAATTCCGATGCAATTTCTGTGTTTCATCGTCAATAAGAAGGGCCAAGGGATACAGTAAACCTGGAGTGTAGCATCGGAATCTATAACTAGTGTCACAAGAATGGTTCAAACATAGACAGTAGGAAGAGTCAGACTTCTTGTACTTAAGTCGGCATTGTGCCTTTTGTATTTATTTCCGATGCAATTTCTGTGTTTCATCGTCAATAAGAAGGTCCAAGGGAAAGGGTAAACCTGAAGAGAAGCATCGGAATCTATAACTAGTGTCACAGGAATGGTTCAAACATAGACAGTAAGAAGAGTCAGTCTTCTTGTACTTTAGTCGGCATTGTGGCTTTTGTATTTAATTCCGATGCAATTTCTGTGTTTCATCGTCAATAAGAAGGTCAGAGGGATACAGTAAACCTGAAGTGAAGCATCGGAAGCTATAACTAGTGTCACAGGAATAGTTCAAAACATAGTCAGTAAGAAGAGTCAGTCTTCTTGTCCTAAAGTCGGCATTGTGCCTATTGTATTTAATTCCGACGCAATTTCTGTGTTTCATCGGCAATAAAGTCAGAGGTCTACAGTAAACCTGAAGTGAAGCATCGGAATCTATAACTAGTGTCACAGGAATAGTTCAAAACATAGTCAGTAAGTAGAGTCAGTCTTCTTGTCCTTAAGTCGGCATTGTGCCATTTGTATTTAATTCCGATGCAATTTCTGTCTTTCATCGTCAGTAAATAGATCAGAGGGATACAGTAAACCTGAAGTGAAGCATCGGAATCCAAAACTAGTGTCACAGGAATGGTTCAAAACATAGACAGTAGGAAGTGTCAGTCTTCTTGTACTTAAGTCAGCATTTTGCCTTTTGAATTGAATTCCGATGCAATTTATGTGTTTCATCGTCAATAAGAAGGTCCAAGGGATACAGTAAACCTGGAGTGAAGCATCGGAATCTATAACTAGTGTCACAGGAATGGTTCAAAACATAGACAATAAGAAGAGTCAGTCATCTTGTACTTAAGTCGACATAGTGCCTTTTCTACTTAATTACGATGCAATTTCCGTGTTTCATTGTCAATAAGAAGGTCAGAGGGATACATAAACCTGAAGTGTAGCATCGGAATCTATAGCTAGTGTCACTGGAATGGTTCAAAACATAGTCAGTAAGAAGAGACAGTCTTCTTCTACTTAAGTCCTCATTGTGAGTTTCCTATTTAATTCCGATGCAATTTCTGTGTTTCATCGCCAATAAGAAGGTCAGAGGGATACAGTAAACCTGAAGTGTAGCATCGGAATCTATAGCTAGTGTCACTGGAATGGTTCAAAACATAGTCAGTAAGAAGAGTCAGTCTTCTTGTACTTAAGTCCTCATTGTGCCTTTCCTATTTAATTCCGATGCAATTTCAGTGTTTCATCGTCAATAAGAAGGTCAGAGGGATACAGTAAACCTGAAGTGTAGCATCGGAATCTATAGCTAGTGTCACTGGAATGGTTTAAAACATAGTCAGTAAGAAGAGTCAGTCTTCTTGTACTTAAGTCACCATTGTGCCTTTTCTATTTAATTTTGATGCAATATCTGTGTTTCATCGTCAACAAGAAGATCCAAGGGATACAGTTAACCTGGAGTGAAGCACCGGCATCTATAACTAGTGTCACAAGAAAGGTTCAAAACATAGACTGTATGAAGAGTCAGTCTTCTTGTACTTTAGTCGGCATTGTGCCATTTGTATTTAATTCCGATGCAATATCTGTGTTTCATCGTCAATAAGAAGATCCAAGGGATACAGTAAACCTGAAGTGAAGCATCGGAATTTATAACTAGTGTCACACGAATGGATTAAAACATAGTCAGTAAGAAGAGTCAGTCACCTTGTACTTAAGTCGGAATTTTGCCTTTTGTATTTAATTCCGATGCAATTCCTGTGTTTCAGCGTCAATAAGAAGGTCCAAGGGAAACGGTAAACCTGAAGTGAAGCATCGGAATCTATAACTAGTGTCACAGGAATGGTTCAAACATAGACAGAAAGAAGAGTCAGTCTTCTTGTACTGAAGTCGGCATTGTGGCTTTTGTATTTAATTCCGATGCTATTTCTGTGTTTCATCGTCAATAAGAAGGTCCGAGGTATTCAGTAAACCTGAAGTGAAGCATCGGAATCTATAACTAGTGTCACAGGAATAGTTCAAAACATAGTCAGTAAGAAGAGTCAGTCTTCTTGTCCTAAAGTCGGGATTGTGCCTTTTGTATTTAATTCCGACGCAATTTCTATGTTTCATCGGCAACAAGGTCAGAGGTCTACAGTAAACCTGAAGTGAAGCATCGGAATCTATAACTAGTGTCACAGGAATAGTTCAAAACATAGTCAGTAAGAAGAGTCAGTCTTCTTGTCCTTAAGTCGGCATTATGCCTTTTGTATTTAATTCCGACGCAATTTCTGTCTTTCATCGTCAATAAGAAGATCAGAGGGATACAGTAAACCTGAGTGAAGCATCGGAATCCAAAACTAGTGTCACAGGAATGGTTCAAAACATAGACAGTAGGAAGAGTCAGTCTTCTTGTACTTAAGTCAGCATTTTGCCTTTTGAATTTAATTCCGATGGAATTTCTGTGTTTCATCGTCAATAAGAAGGTCCATGGTATACAGTAAACCTGAAGTGAAGCATCGTAATCTATAACTAGTGGCACAGGAATGGTTCAAGACATAGTCAGTAAGAAGAGTCTGTCTTCTCTTTCTTAAGTCGGCATTGTGCCTTTTCTATTTAATTCCGATGCAATTTCTGTGTTTCATCGTCAATAAGAAGATCCAAGGGATACAGTAAACCTGAAGTGAATCATCGGAATTTATAACTCGTTTCACAGGAATGGTTCAAAACATAGTCAGTAAGAAGAGTCAGTCTTCTTGTACTTAAGTCCTCATTGTGCCTTTCCTATTTAATTCCGATGCAATTTCTGTGTTTCATCGTCAATAAGAAGATCCAAGGGATACAGTAAACCTGAAGTGAAGCATCGGAATTTATAACTAGTGTCACAGGAATGGATCAAAACATAGTCAGTAAGAAGAGTCAGTCTTCTTGTACTTAAGTCAGCATTGTGCCTTTTCTATTTAATTCTGATGCTATATCTGTGTTTCATCGTCAATAAGAAGTTCCAAGGGATACAGTAAACCTGGAGTGAAGCACCGGTATCTATAACTAGTGTCAGAAGAATGGTTCAAAACATAGACTGTAAGAAGAGTCAGTCTTCTTGTACTTTAGTCGGCATTGTGCCTTTTCTATTTAATTCCGAAGCAATTTCTGTGTTTCATCGTCAATAAGAAGATCCAAGGGATACAGTGAACCCGAAGTGAAGCATCGGAATTTATAACTAGTGTCACAGGAATGGTTCAAAACATAGTCAGTAAGAAGAGTCAGTCTTCTTGTACTTAAGTCCTCATTGTGCCTTTCCTATTTAATTCCGATGCAACTTCTGTGTTTCATCGTCAATAAGAAGGTCAGAGGGATACAGTAAACCTGAAGTGTAGCATCGGAATCTATAGCTAGTGTCACTGGAATGGTTCAAAACATAGTCAGTAAGAAGAGTCAGTCTTCTTGTACTTAAGTCAGCATTGTGCCTTTTCTATTTAATTCTGATGCAATATCTGTGTTTCATCGTCAATAAGAAGGTCCAAGGGATACAGTAAACCTGGAGTGAAGCATCGGTATCTATAACTAGTGTCACAAGAATGGTTCAAAACATAGACTGTATGAAGAGTCAGTCTTCTTGTACTTTAGTCGGTATTGTGCCATTTGTATTTAATTCCGATGCAATTTCTGTGCTTCATCGTCAATAAGAAGATCCAAGGGATACAGTAAACCTGAAGTGAAGCATCGGAATTTATAACTAGTGTCACAGGAATGTATCAAAACATAGTCAGTAAGAAGAGTCAGTCACCTTGTACTTAAGTCGGAATTTTGCCTTTTGTATTTAATTCCGATGGAATTTCTGTGTTTCATCGTCAATAAGAAGTGCCAAGGGATACAGTAAACCTGGAGTGTAGCATCGGAATCTATAACTAGTGTCACAGGGATGGTTCAAAACATAGACAGTAATAAGAGTCAGTCTTCTTGTACTTAAGTCGGCATTGTGCCTTTTGTATTTAATTCCGATGCAATATCTGTGTTTCATCGTCAGTACGAAGGTCAGAGGGATACAGTAATCCTAAAGTGAAGCATCGTAATCCATAACTAGTGTCACAAGAATGGTTCAAACATAGACAGTAGGAAGAGTCAGACTTCTTGTACTTAAGTCGGCATTGTGCCTTTTGTATTTAATTCCGATGCTATTTCTGTGTTTCATCGTCAATAAGAAGGTCCAAGGGAAAGGGTAAACCTGAAGTGAAGCATCGGAATCTATAACTAGTGTCACAGGAATGGTTCAAACATAGACAGTAAGAAGAGTCAGTCTTCTTGTACTTAAGTCGGCATTGTGGCATTTGTATTTAATTCCGATGCAATTTCTGTGTTTCATCGTCAATAAGAAGGTCAGAGGGATACAGTAAACCTGAAGTGAAGCATCGGAAGCTATAACTAGTGTCACAGGAATAGTTCAAAACATAGTCAGTAAGAAGAGTCAGTCTTCTTGTCCTAAAGTCGGCATTGTGCCTATTGTATTTAATTCCGACGCAATTTCTGTGTTTCATCGGCAATAAAGTCAGAGGTCTACAGTAAACCTGAAGTGAAGCATTGGAATCTATAACTAGTGTCACAGGAATAGTTCAAAACATAGTCAGTAAGTAGAGTCAGTCTTCTTGACCTTAAGTCGGCATTGTGCCATTTGTATTTAATTCCGATGCAATTTCTGTCTTTCATCGTCAGTAATAAGATCAGAGGGATACAGTAAACCTGAAGTGAAGCATCGGAATCCAAAACTAGTGTCACAGGAATGGTTCAAAACATAGACAGTAGGAAGTGTCAGTCTTCTTGTACTTAAGTCAGCATTTTGCCTTTTGAATTGAATTCCGATGCAATTTATGTGTTTCATCGTCAATAAGAAGGTCCAAGGGATACAGTAAACCTGGAGTGAAGCATCGGAATCTATAACTAGTGTCACAGGAATGGTTCAAAACATAGACAATAAGAAGAGTCAGTCTTCTTGTACTTAAGTCGACATAGTGCCTTTTCTACTTAATTACGATGCAATTTCCGTGTTTCATCGTCAATAAGAAGGTCAGAGGGATACAGTAAACCTGAAGTGTAGCATCGGAATCTAGAGCTAGTGTCACTGGAATGGTTCAAAACATAGTCAGTAAGAAGAGACAGTCTTCTTCTACTTAAGTCCTCATTGTGCCTTTCCTATTTAATTCCGATGCAATTTCTGTGTTTCATCGTCAATAAGAAGGTCAGAGGGATACAGTAAACCTGAAGTGTAGCATCGGAATCTATAGCTAGTGTCACTGGAATGGTTCAAAACATAGTCAGTAAGAAGAGTCAGTCTTCTTGTACTTAAGTCCTCATTGTGCCTTTCCTATTTAATTCCGATGCAATTTCAGTCTTTCATCGTCAATAAGAAGGTCAGAGGGATACAGTAAACCTGAAGTGTAGCATCCGAATCTATAGCTAGTGTCACTGGAATGGTTCAAAACATAGTCAGTAAGAAGAGTCAGTCTTCTTGTACTTAAGTCAGCATTGTGCCTTTTCTATTTAATTCTGATGCAATATCTGTGTTTCATCGTCAACAAGAAGATCCAAGGGATACAGTAAACCTGAAGTGAAGCATCGGAATTTATAACTAGTGTCACAGGAATGGTTCAAAACATAGTCAGTAAGAAGAGTCAGTCTTCTTGTACTTAAGTCCTCATTGTGCCTTTCCTATTTAATTCCGATGCAATTTCTGTGTTTCATCGTCAATAAGAAGATCCAAGGGATACAGTAAACCTGAAGTGAAGCATCGGAATTTATAACTAGTGTCACAGGAATGGATCAAAACATAGTCAGTAAGAAGAGTCAGTCTTCTTGTACTTAAGTCAGCATTGTGCCTTTTCTATTTAATTCTGATGCAATTTCTGTGTTTCATCGTCAATAAGAAGGTCCAAGGGATACAGTAAACCTGGAGTGAAGCACCGGTATCTATAACTAGTGTCAGAAGAATGGTTCAAAACATAGACTGTAAGAAGAGTCAGTCTTCTTCTACTTTAGTCGGCATTGTGCCTTCTCTATTTATTTCCGAAGCAATTTCTGTGTTTCATCGTCAATAAGAAGATCCAAGGGATACAGTAAACCTGAAGTGAAGCATCGGAATTTATAACTAGTGTCACAGGAATGGTTCAAAACATAGTCAGTAAGAAGAGTCAGTCTTCTTGTACTTAAGTCCTCATTGTGCCTTTCCTATTTAATTCCGATGCAACTTCTGTGTTTCTTCGTCAATAAGAAGGTCAGAGGGATACAGTAAACCTGAAGTGTAGCATCGGAATCTATAGCTAGTGTCACTGGAATGGTTCAAAACATAGTCAGTAAGAAGAGTCAGTCTTCTTGTACTTAAGTCAGCATTGTGCCTTTTCTATTTAATTCTGATGCAATATCTGTGTTTCATCGTCAATAAGAAGGTCCAAGGGATACAGTAAACCTGGAGTGAAGCACCGGTATCTATAACTAGTGTCACAAGAATGGTTCAAAACATAGACTGTATGAAGAGTCAGTCTTCTTGTACTTTATTCGGTATTGTGCCATTTGTATTTAATTCCGATGCAATTTCTGTGTTTCATCGTCAATAAGAAGATCCAAGGGATACAGTAAACCTGAAGTGAAGCATCGGAATTTATAACTAGTGTCACAGGAATGTATCAAAACATAGTCAGTAAGAAGAGTCAGTCACCTTGTACTTAAGTCGGAATTTTGCCTTTTGTATTTAATTCCGATGCAATTTCTGTGTTTCATCGTCAATAAGAAGGGCCAAGGGATACAGTAAACCTGGAGTGTAGCATCGGAATCTATAACTAGTGTCACAGGGATGGTTCAAAACATAGACAGTAATAAGAGTCAGTCTTCTTGTACTTAAGTCGGCATTGTGCCTTTTGTATTTAATTCCGATGCAATATCTGTGTTCCATCGTCAGTACGAAGGTCAGAGGGATACAGTAATCCTAAAGTGAAGCATCGGAATCTATAACTAGTGTCACAAGAATGGTTCAAACATAGACAGTAGGAAGAGTCAGACTTCTTGTACTTAAGACGGCATTGTGCCTTTTGTATTTAATTCCGATGCAATTTCTGTGTTTCATCGTCAATAAGAAGGTCCAAGGGAAAGGGTAAACCTGAAGTGAAGCATCGGAATCTATAACTAGTGTCACAGGAATGGTTCAAACATAGACAGTAAGAAGAGTCAGTCTTCTTCTACTTAAGTCGGCATTGTGGCTTTTGTATTTAATTCCGATGCAATTTCTGTGTTTCATCGTCAATAAGAAGGTCAGAGGGATACAGTAAACCTGAAGTGAAGCATCGGAAGCTATAACTAGTGTCACAGGAATAGTTCAAAACATAGTCAGTAAGAAGAGTCAGTCTTCTTGTCCTAAAGTCGGCATTGTGCCTATTGTATTTAATTCCGACGCAATTTCTGTGTTTCATCGGCAATAAAGTCAGAGGTCTACAGTAAACCTGAAGTGAAGCATCGGGATCTATAACTAATGTCACAGGAATAGTTCAAAACATAGTCAGTAAGTAGAGTCAGTCTTCTTGTCCTTATGTCGGCATTGTGCCATTTGTATTTAATTCCGATGCAATTTCTGTCTTTCATCGTCAGTAATAAGATCAGAGGGATACAGTAAACCTGAAGTGAAGCATCGGAATCCAAAACTAGTGTCACAGGAATGGTTCAAAACATAGACAGTGGGAAGTGTCAGTCTTCTTGTACTTAAGTCAGCATTTTGCCTTTTGAATTGAATTCCGATGCAATTTATGTGTTTCATCGTCAATAAGAAGGTCCAAGGGATACAGTAAACCTGGAGTGAAGCATCGGAAGCTATAACTAGTGTCACAGGAATGGTTCAAAACATAGACAATAAGAAGAGTCAGTCTTCTTGTACTTAAGTCGACATAGTGCCTTTTCTACTTAATTACGATGCAATTTCCGTGTTTAATCGTCAATAAGAATGTCAGAGGGATACAGTAAACCTGAAGTGTAGCATCGGAATCTATAGCTAGTGTCACTGGAATGGTTCAAAACATAGTCAGTAAGAAGAGACAGTCTTCTTCTACTTAAGTCCTCATTGTGCCTTTCCTATTTAATTCCGATGCAATTTCTGTGTTTCATCGTCAATAAGAAGGTCAGAGGGATACAGTAAACCTGAAGTGTAGCATCGGAATCTATAGCTAGTGTCACTGGAATGGTTCAAAACATAGTCAGTAAGAAGAGTCAGTCTTCTTGTACTTAAGTCAGCATTGTGCCTTCCCTATTTAATTCTGATGCAATTTCTGTGTTTCATCGTCAATAAGAAGGTCCAAGGGATACAGTAGACCTGGAGTGAAGCACCGGTATCTATAACTAGTGTCACAAGAATGGTTCAAAACATAGACTGTAAGAAGAGTCAGTCATCTTGTACTTTAGTCGGCATTGTGCCTTTTGTATTTAATTCCGATGCAATTTCTGTGTTTCGTCGTCAATAAGAAGGTCCAAGGGATACAGTAAACCTGGAGTGAAGCATCGGAATCTATAACTAGTGTCACAGGAATGGTTCAAAACATAAACAGTAAGAAGAGTCAGTCTTCTTGTACTTAAGTCGGCATTGTGCCTTTTCTATTTAATTCCGATGCAATATCTGTGTTTCATCGTCAGTAAGAATGTCAGAGGGATATAGTAATCCTAAAAAGAGGCATCGGAATCTATAACTAGTGTCACAGCAATGGTTCAAACATAGACAGTAGGAAGAGTCAGTCTTCTTGTACTTAAGTCGGCATTGTGGCTTTTGTATTTAATTCCGATGCAATTTCTGTGTATCATCGTCAATAAGAAGGTCAGAGGGATACAGTAAACCTGAAGTGAAGCATCGGAAGCTATAACTAGTGTCACAGGAATAGTTCGAAACATAGTCAGTAAGAAGAGTCAGTCTTCTTGTACTTAAGTCAGCATTGTGCCTTTTCTATTTAATTCTTTTGCAATTTCTGTGTTTCATCGTCAATAAGAAGGTCCAAGGGATACAGTAAACCTGGAATGAAGCACCGGTATCTATAACTAGTGTCAGAAGAATGGTTCAAAACATAGACTGTAAGAAGAGTCAACCTTCTTGTACTTTAGTCGGCATTGTGCCTTATCTATTTAATTCCGAAGCAATTGCTGTGTTTCATCGCCAATAAGAAGATCCAAGGGATACAGTAAACCTGAAGTGAAGCATCGGAATTTATAACTAGTGTCAAAGGAATGGTTCAAAACATAGTCAGTAAGAAGAGTCAGTCTTCTTCTACTTAAGTCCTCATTGTGCCTTTCCTACTTAATTCCGATGCAACTTCAGTGTTTCATCGTCAATAAGAAGGTCAGAGGGATACAGTAAACCTGAAGTGTAGCATCGGAATCTATAGCTAGTGTCACTGAAATGGTTCGAAACATAGTCAGTAAGAAGAGTCAGACTTCTTGTACTTAAGTCAGCATTGTGCCTTCCCTATTTAATTCTGATGCAATTTCTGTGTTTCATCGTCAATAAGAAGGTCCAAGGGATACAGTAGACCTGGAGTGAAGCACCGGTATCTATAACTAGTGTCACAAGAATGGTTCAAAACATAGATTGTAAGAAGAGTCAGTCTTCTTGTACTTTAGTCGGCATTGTGCCTTTTGTATTTAATTCCGATGCAATTTCTGTGTTTCATCGTCAATAAGAAGATCAGAGGGATACAGTAAACCTGAGTGAAGCATCGGAATCCAAAACTAGTGTCACAGGAATGGTTCAAAACATAGAGAGTAGGAAGAGTCAGTCTTCTTGTACTTAAGTCAGCATTTTGCCTTTTGAATTTAATTCCGATGCAATTTCTGTGTTTCATCGTCAATAAGAAGGTTTATGGTATACAGTAAACCTGAAGTGAAGCATCGTGATCTATAACTAGTGTCACAGGAATGGTTCAAGACATAGTCAGTAAGAAGAGTCTGTCTTCTTTTTCTTAAGTCGGCATTGTGCCTTTTCTATTTAATTCCGATGCAATTTCTGTGTTTCATCGTCAATAAGAAGATCCAAGGGATACAGTAAACCTGAAGTGAAGCATCGGAATTTATAACTAGTTTCACAGGATTGGTTCAAAACATAATCAGTAAGAAGAGTCAGTCTTCTTGTACTTAAGTCCTCATTGTGCCTTTCCTATTTAATTCCGATGCAATTTCAGTGTTTGATCGTCAATAAGAAGGTCAGAGGGATACAGTAAACCTGAAGTGTAGCATCGGAATCTATAGCTAGTGTCACTGGAATGGTTCAAAACATAGTCAGTAAGAAGAGTCAGTCTTCTTGTACTAAAGTCAGCATTGTGGCTTTTCTATTTAATTCTGATGCAATATCTGTGTTTCATCGTCAACAAGAAGATCCAAGGGATACAGTAAACCTGAAGTGAAGCATCGGAATTTATAACTAGTGTCACAGGAATGGTTCAAAACATAGTCAGTAAGAAGAGTCAGTCTTCTTGTACTTAAGTCCTCATTGTGCCTTTCCTATTTAATTCCGATGCAATTTCTGTGTTTCATCGTCAATAAGAAGATCCAAGGGATACAGTAAACCTGAAGTGAAGCATCGGAATTTATAACTAGTTTCACAGGAATGGATCAAAACATAGTCAGTAAGAAGAGTCAGTCTTCTTGTACTTAAGTCAGCATTGTGCCTTTTCTATTTAATTCTGATGCAATATCTGTGTTTCATCGTCAATAAGAAGGTCCAAGGGATACAGTAAACCTGGAGTGAAGCACCGGTATCTGTAACTAGTGTCAGAAGAATGGTTCAAAACATAGACTGTAAGAAGAGTCAGTCTTCTTGTACTTTAGTCGGCATTGTGCCTTTTCTATTTAATTCCGAAGCAATTTCTGTGTTTCATCGTCAATAAGAAGATCCAAGGGATACAGTGAACCTGAAGTGAAGCATCGGAATTTATAACTAGTGTCACAGGAATGGTTCAAAACATAGTCAGTAAGAAGAGTCAGTCTTCTTGTACTTAAGTCGGCATTGTGGCTTTTGTATTTAATTCCGATGCAATTTCTGTGTTTCATCGTCAATAAGAAGGTCAGAGGGATACAGTAAACCTGAAGTGAAGCATCGGAAGCTATAACTAGTGTCACAGGAATAGTTCAAAACATAGTCAGTAAGAAGAGTCAGTATTCTTGTCCTAAAGTCGGCATTGTGCCTAATGTATTTAATTCCGACGCAATTTCTGTGTTTCATCGGCAATAAAGTCAGAGGTCTACAGTAAACCTGAAGTGAAGCATCGGAATCTATAACTAGTGTCACAGGAATAGTTCAAAACATAGTCAGTAAGTAGAGTCAGTCTTCTTGTCCTTAAGTCGGCATTGTGCCATTTGTATTTAATTCCGATGCAATTTCTGTCTTTCATCGTCAGTAATAAGATCAGAGGGATACAGTAAACCTGAAGTGAAGCATCGGAATCCCAAACTATTGTCACAGGAATGGTTCAAAACATAGACAGTAGGAAGTGTATGTCTTCTTGTACTTAAGTCAGCAATTTGCCTTTTGAATTGAATTCCGATGCAATTTATGTGTTTCATCGTCAATAAGAAGGTCCAAGGGATACAGTAAACCTGGAGTGAAGCATCGGAATCTATAACTAGTGTCACAGGAATGGTTCAAAACATAGACAATAAGAAGAGTCAGTCTTCTTGTACTTAAGTCGACATAGTGCCTTTTCTACTTAATTACGATGCAATTTCCGTGTTTCATCGTCAATAAGAAGGTCAGAGGGATACATTAAACCTGAAGTGTAGCATCGGGATCTATAGCTAGTGTCACTGGAATGGTTCAAAACATAGTCAGTAAGAAGAGACAGTCTTCTTCTACTTAAGTCCTCATTGTGCCTTTCCTATTTAATTCCGATGCAATTTCTGTGTTTCATCGTCAATAAGAAGGTCAGAGGGATACAGTAAACCTGAAGTGTAGCATCGGAATCTATAGCTAGTGTCATGGAGTGGTTCAAAACATAGTCAGTAAGAAGAGTCAGTCTTCTTGTACTTAAGTCCTCATTGTGCCTTTCCTATTTAATTCCGATTCAATTTCAGTGTTTCATCGTCAATAAGAAGGTCAGAGGGATACAGTAAACCTGAAGTGTAGCATCGGAATCTATAGCTAGTGTCACTGGAATGGTTCAAAACATAGTCAGTAAGAAGAGTCAGTCTTCTTGTACTTAAGTCCTCATTGTGCCTTTCCTATTTAATTCCGATGCAATTTCAGTGTTTCATCGTCAATAAGAAGGTCAGAGGGATACAGTAAACCTGAAGTGTAGCATCGGAATCTATAGCTAGTGTCACTGGAATGGTTCAAAACATAGTCAGTAAGAAGAGTCAGTCTTCTTGTACTTAAGTCAGCATTGTGCCTTTTCTATTTAATTCTGATGCAATATCTGTGTTTCATCGTCAACAAGAAGATCCAAGGGATACAGTAATCCTGAAGTGAAGCATCGGAATTTATAACTAGTGTCACAGGAATGGTTCAAAACATAGTCAGTAAGAAGAGTCAGTCTTCTTGTACTTAAGTCCTCATTGTGCCTTTCCTATTTAATTCCGATGCAATTTCAGTGTTTCATCGTCAATAAGAAGGTCAGAGGGATACAGTAAACCTGAAGTGTAGCATCGGAATCTATAGCTAGTGTCACTGGAATGGTTCAAAACATAGTCAGTAAGAAGAGTCAGTCTTCTTGTACTTAAGTCAGCATTGTGCCTTTTCTATTTAATTCTGATGCAATATCTGTGTTTCATCGTCAACAAGAAGATCCAAGGGATACAGTAAACCTGAAGTGAAGCATCGGAATTTATAACTAGTGTAACAGGAATGGTTCAAAACATAGTCAGTAAGAAGAGTCAGTCTTCTTGTACTTAAGTCCTCATTGTGCCTTTCCTATTTAATTCCGATGCAATTTCTGTGTTTCATCGTCAATAAGAAGATCCAAGGGATACAGTAAACCTGAAGTGAGGCATCGGAATTTATAACTAGTGTCACAGGAATGGATCAAAACATAGTCAGTAAGAAGAGTCAGTCTTCTTGTACTTAAGTCAGCATTGTGCCTTTTCTATTTAATTGTGATGCAATATCTGTGTTTCATCGTCAATAAGAAGGTCCAAGGGATACAGTAAACCTGGAGTGAAGCACCGGTATCTATAACTAGTGTCACAAGAATGGTTCAAACATAGACTGTATGAAGAGTCTGTCTTCTTGTACTTTAGTCGGTATTGTGCCATTTTTATTTAATTCCGATGCAATTTCTGTGTTTCATCGTCAATAAGAAGATCCAAGGGATACAGTAAACCTGAAGTGAAGCATCGGAATTTATAACTAGTGTCACAGGAATGTATCAAAACATAGTCAGTAAGAAGAGTCAGTCACCTTGTACTTAAGTCGGAATTTTGCCTTTTGTATTTAATTCCCATGCAATTTCTGTGTTTCATCGTCAATAAGAAGGGCCAAGGGATACAGTAAACCTGGTGTGTAGCATCGGAATCTATAACTAGTGTCACAGGGAAGGTTCAAAACATAGACAGTAATAAGAGTCAGTCTTCTTGTACTTAAGTCGGCATTGTGCCTTTTGTATTTAATTCCGATGCAATATCTGTGTTTCATCGTCAGTACGAAGGTCAGAGGGATACAGTAATCCTAAAGTGAAGCATCAGAATCTATAACTAGTGTCACAAGAATGGTTCAAACATAGACAGTAGGAAGAGTCAGACTTCTTGTACTTAAGTCGGCATTGTGCCTTTTGTATTTAATTCCGATGCAATTTCTGTGTTTCATCGTCAATAAGAAGGTCCAAGGGAAAGGGTAAACCTGAAGTGAAGCATCGGAATCTATAACTAGTGTCACAGGAATGGTTCAAACATAGACAGTAAGAAGAGTCAGTCTTCTTGTACTTAAGTCGGCATTGTGGCTTTTGTATTTAATTCCGATGCAATTTCTGTGTTTCATCGTCAATAAGAAGGTAAGAGGGATACAGTAAACCGGAAGTGAAGCATCGGAAGCTATAACTAGTGTCACAGGAATAGTTCAAAACATAGTCAGTAAGAAGAGTCAGTCTTCTTGTCCTAAAGTCGGCATTGTGCCTATTGTATTTAATTCCGACGCAATTTCTGTGTTTCATCGGCAATAAAGTCAGAGGTCTACAGTAAACCTGAAGTGAAGCATCGGAATCTATAACTAGTGTCACAGGAATAGTTCAAAACATACTCAGTAAGTAGAGTCAGTCTTCTTGTCCTTAAGTCGGCATTGTGCCATTTGTATTTAATTCCGATGCAATTTCTGTCTTTCATCGTCAGTAATAAGATCAGAGGGATACAGTAAACCTGAAGTGAAGCATCGGAATCCAAAACTAGTGTCACAGGAATGGTTCAAAACATAGACAGTAGGAAGTGTCAGTCTTCTTGTACTTAAGTCAGCATTTTGCCTTTTGAATTGAATTCCGATGCAATTTATGTGTTTCATCGTCAATAAGAAGATCCAAGGGATACAGTAAACCTGAAGTGAAGCATCGGAATTTATAACTAGTGTCACAGGAATGGATCAAAACATAGTCAGTAAGAAGAGTCAGTCTTCTTGTACTTAAGTCAGCATTGTGCCTTTTCTATTTAATTGTGATGCAATATCTGTGTTTCATCGTCAATAAGAAGGTCCAAGGGATACAGTAAACCTGGAGTGAAGCACCGGTATCTATAACTAGTGTCACAAGAATGGTTGAAACATAGACTGTATGAAGAGTCAGTCTTCTTGTACTTTAGTCGGTATTGTGCCATTTGTATTTAATTCCGATGCAATTTCTGTGTTTCATCGTCAATAAGAAGATCCAAGGGATACAGTAAACCTGAAGTGAAGCATCGGAATTTATAACTAGTGTCACAGGAATGTATCAAAACATAGTCAGTAAGAAGAGTCAGTCACCTTGTACTTAAGTCGGAATTTTGCCTTTTGTATTTAATTCCCATGCAATTTCTGTGTTTCATCGTCAATAAGAAGGGCCAAGGGATACAGTAAACCTGGAGTGTAGCATCGGAATCTATAACTAGTGTCACAGGGATGGTTCAAAACATAGACAGTAATAAGAGTCAGTCTTCTTGTACTTAAGTCGGCATTGTGCCTTTTGTATTTAATTCCGATGCAATATCTGTGTTTCATCGTCAGTACGAAGGTCAGAGGGATACAGTAATCCTAATGTGAAGCATCGGAATCTATAACTAGTGTCACAAGAATGGTTCAAACATAGACAGTAGGAAGAGTCAGACTTCTTGTACTTAAGTCGGCATTGTGCCTTTTGTATTTAATTCCGATGCAATTTCTGTGTTTCATCGTCAATAAGAAGGTCCAAGGGAAAGGGTAAACCTGAAGTGAAGCATCGGAATCTATAACTAGTGTCACAGGAATGGTTCAAACATAGACAGTAAGAAGAGTCAGTCTTCTTGCACTTAAGTCGGCATTGTGGCTTTTGTATTTAATTCCGATGCAATTTCTGTGTTTCATCGTCAATAAGAAGGTAAGAGGGATACAGTAAACCTGAAGTGAAGCATCGGAAGCTATAACTAGTGTCACAGGAATAGTTCAAAACATAGTCAGTAAGAAGAGTAAGTCTTCTTGTCCTAAAGTCGGCATTGTGCCTATTGTATTTAATTCCGACGCAATTTCTGTGTTTCATCGGCAATAAAGTCAGAGGTCTACAGTAAACCTGAAGTGAAGCATCGGAATCTATAACTAGTGTCACAGGAATAGTTCAAAACATAGTCAGTAAGTAGAGTCAGTCTTCTTGTCCTTAAGTCGGCATTGTGCCATTTGTATTTAATTCCGATGCAATTTCTGTCTTTCATCGTCAGTAATAAGATCAGAGGGATACAGTAAACCTGAAGTGAAGCATCGGAATCCAAAACTAGTGTCACAGGAATGGTTCAAAACATAGACAGTAGGAAGTGTCAGTCTTCTTGTACTTAAGTCAGCATTTTGCCTTTTGAATTGAATTCCGATGCAATTTATGTGTTTCATCGTCAATAATTAGGTCCAAGGGATACAGTAAACCTGGAGTGAAGCATCGGAATCTATAACTAGTGTCACAGGAATGGTTCAAAACATAGATAATAAGAAGAGTCAGTCTTCTTGTACTTAAGTCGACATAGTGCCTTTTCTACTTAATTACGATGCATTTTCCGTGTTTCATCGTCAATAAGAAGGTCAGAGGGATAGAGTAAACCTGAAGTGTAGCATCGGAATCTATAACTAGTGTCACAGGAATGGTTCAAAACATAGACAGTAAGAAGAGACAGTCTTCTTCTACTTAAGTCCTCATTGTGCCTTTCCTATTTAATTCCGATGCAATTTCTGTGTTTCATCGTCAATAAGAAGGTCAGAGGGATACAGTAAACCTGAAGTGTAGCATCGGAATCTATAGCTAGTGTCACTGGAATGGTTCAAAACATAGTCAGTAAGAAGAGTCAGTCTTCTTGTACTTAAGTCAGCATTTTGCCTTCCCTATTTAATTCTGATGCAATTTCTGTGTTTCATCGTCAATAAGAAGGTCCAAGGGATACAGTAGACCTGGAGTGAAGCACCGGTATCTATAACTAGTGTAACAAGAATGGTTCAAAACATAGACTGTAAGAAGAGTCAGTCTTCTTGTACTTTAGTCGGCATTGTGCCTTTTGTATTTAATTCCGATGCAATTTCTGTGTTTCATCGTCAATAAGAAGGTCCAAGGGATACAGTAAACCTGGAGTGAAGCATCGGAATCTATAACTAGTGTCACAGGAATGGTTCAAATCATAAACAGTAAGAAGAGTCAGTCTTCTTGTACTTAAGTCGGCATTGTGCCTTTTCTATTTAATTCCGATGCAATATCTGTGTTTCATCGTCAGTAAGAATGTCAGAGGGATATAGTAATCCTAAAGTTAAGCATCGGAATCTATAACTAGTGTCACAGCAATGGTTCAAACATAGACAGTAGGAAGAGTCAGTCTTCTTGTACTTAAGTCGGCATTGTGGCTTTTGTATTTAATTCCGATGCAATTTCTGTGTTTCATCGTCAATAAGAAGGTCAGAGGGATACAGTAAACCTGAAGTGAAGCATCGGAAGCTATAACTAGTGTCACAGGAATAGTTCGAAACATAGTCAGTAAGAAGAGTCAGTCTTCTTGTACTTAAGTCAGCATTGTGCCTTTTCTATTTAGTTCTGATGCAATTTCTGTGTTTCATCGTCAATAAGAAGGTCCAAGGGATACAGTAAACCGGGAGTGAAGCACCGGTATCTATAACTAGTGTCAGAAGAATGGTTCAAAACATAGACTGTAAGAAGAGTCAGTCTTCTTGTACTTTACTCGGCATTGTGCCTTATCTATTTAATTCCGAAGCAATTTCTGTGTTTCATCGTCAATAAGAAGATCCAAGGGATACAGTAAACCTGAAGTGAAGCATCGGAATTTATAACTAGTGTCACAGGAATGGTTCAAAACATAGTCAGTAAGAAGAGTCAGTCTTCTTGTACTTAAGTCCTCATTGTGCCTTTCCTATTTAATTCCGATGCAACTTCAGTGTTTCATCGTCAATAAGAAGGTCAGAGGGATACAGTAAACCTGAAGTGTAGCATCGGAATCTATAGCTAGTGTCACTGGAATGGTTCAAAACATAGTCAGTAAGAAGAGTCAGTCTTCTTGTACTTAAGTCAGCATTGTGCCTTTTCTATTTAATTCTGATGCAATATCTGTGTTTCATCGTCAATAAGAAGGTCCAAGGGATACAGTAAACCTGGAGTGAAGCACCGGTATCTATAACTAGTGTCACAAGAATGGTTCAGAACATAGACTGTATGAAGAGTCAGTCTTCTTGTACTTTAGTCGGTATTGTGCCATTTGTATTTAATTCCGATGCAATTTCTGTGTTTCATCGTCAATAAGAAGATCCAAGGGATACAGTAAACCTGAAGTGAAGCATCGGAATTTATAACTAGTGTCACAGGAATGGATCAAAACATAGTCAGTAAGAAGAGTCAGTCACCTTGTACTTAAGTCGGAATTTTGCCTTTTGTATTTAATTCCGATGCAATTTCTGTGTTTCATCGTCAATAAGAAGGGCCAAGGGATACAGTAAACCGGGAGTGAAGCATCGGAATCTATAACTAGTGTCACAGGAATGGTTCAAAACATAGACAATAAGAAGAGTCAGTCTTCTTGTACTTAAGTCGACATAGTGCCTTTTCTACTTAATTACGATGCAATTTCCGTGTTTCAACGTCAATAAGAAGGTCAGAGGGATACAGTAAACCTGAAGTGTAGCATCGGAATCTATAGCTAGTGTCACTGGAATGGTTCAAAACATAGTCAGTAAGAAGAGACAGTCTTCTTGTACTTAAGTCCTCATTGTGCCTTTCCTATTTAATTCCGATGCAATTTCTGTGTTTCATCGTCAATAAGAAGGTCAGAGGGATACAGTAAACCTGAAGTGTAGCATCGGAATCTATAGCTAGTGTCACTGGAATGGTTGAAAACATAGTCAGTAAGAAGAGTCAGTCTTCTTGTACTTAAGTCAGCATTGTGCCTTCCCTATTTAATTCTGAAGCAATTTCTGTGTTTCATCGGCAATAAGGTCAGAGGTCTACAGTAAGTCTGAAGTGAAGCATCGGAATCTATAACTAGTGTCACAGGAATAGTTCAAAACATAGTCAGTAAGAAGAGTCAGTCTTCTTGTCCTTAAGTCGGCATTGTGCCTTTTGTATTTAATTCCGATGCAATTTCTGTCTTTCATCGTCAATAATAAGATCAGACGGATACAGTAAACCTGAAGTGAAGCATCGGAATCCAAAACTAATGTCACAGGAATGGTTCAAAACATAGACAGTAGGAAGTGTCAGTCTTCTTGTACTTAAGTCAGCATTTTGCCTTTTGAATTTAATTATGATGCAATTTCTGTGTTTGATCGTCTATAAGAAGGTCCAAGGTATACAGTAAACCTGAAGTGAAGCATCGTAATCTATAACTAGTGTCACAGGAATGGTTCAAAACATAGTCAGTAAGAAGAGTCTGTCTTCTTTTACTTACGTCGGCATTGTGTCTTTTCTATTTAATTCCGATGCAATTAATGTGTTTCATCGTCAATAAGAAGGTCCAAGGGATACAGTAAACCTGGAGTGAAGCACCGGTATCTATAACTAGTGTCACAAGAATGGTTCAAAACATAGACTGTAAGAGGAGTCACTCATCTTGTACTTTAGTCGGCATTGTGCCTTTTGTATTTAATTCCGACGCAATTTCTCAGTTTCATCGGCAACAAGGACAGAGGTCTACAGTAAACCTGAAGTGAAGCATCGGAATCTATAACTAGTGTCCCAGGAATAGTTCATAACATAGTCAGTAAGAAGAGTCAGTCTTCTTGTCCTTAAGTCGGCATTATGCCTTTTGTATTTAATTCCGATGCAATTTCTGTCTTTCATCGTCAATAAGATCAGAGGTCTACAGTAAACCTGAAGTGAAGCATCGGAATCTATAACTAGTGTCCCAGGAATAGTTCATAACATAGTCAGTAAGAAGAGTCAGTCTTCTTGTACTTAAGTCCTCATTGTGCCTTTCCTATTTAATTCCGATGCAATTTCACTGTTTCATCGTCAATAAGAAGGTCGGACGAATACAGTAAACCTGGAGTGAAGCATCGGAATCTATAACTAGTGTCACAGAAATGGTTCAAAACATAGACAATAAGAAGAGTCAGTCTTCTTGTACTTAAGTCGACATAGTGCCTTTTCTACTTAATTCCGATGCAATTTCCGTGTTTCATCGTCAATAAGGAGGTCAGCGGGATACAATAAACCTGAAGTGAAGCATCGGAATCTATAACTAGTGTCACAGGAATGGTTCAAAACATAGTCAGTAAGAAGAGTCAGTCTTCTTGTACTTAAGTCCTCATTGTGCCTTTCCTATTTAATTCCGATGCAATTTCTGTGTTTCATTGTCAATAAGAAGGTCAGAGGGATACAGTTAACCTGAAGTGTAGCATCGGAATCCATAGCTAGTGTCAACTGGAATGGTTCAAAACATAGTCAGTAAGAAGAGTCAGTCTTCTTGTACCTAAGTCAGCATTGTGCCTTTTCTATTTAATTCTGATGCAATTTCTGTGTTTCATCGTCAATAAGAAGGTCCAAGGGATACAGTAGACCTGGAGTGAAGCACCGGTATCTATAACTAGTGTCACAAGAATGGTTCAAAACATAGACTGTAAGAAGAGTCAGTCTTCTTTTACTTTCGTCGGCATTGTGCCTTTTATATTTAATCCCGATGCAATTTCTGTGATTCATCGTCAATAAGAAGATCCAAGGGATACAGTAAACCTTAGGTGAAGCATCGCAATTTATAACTAGTGTCACAGGAATGGATCAAAACATAGTCAGTAAGAAGAGTCACTCTTCTTGTATTTAAGTCGGAATTTTGCCTTTTGTATTTAATTCCGATGTAATTTCTGTGTTTCATCGTCACTAAGAAGGTCCAAGGGATACAGTAAACCTGGAGTGTAGCATCGGAATCTATAACTAGTGTCACAGGGATGGTTCAAAACATAGACAGTAATAAGAGTCAGTCTTCTTGTACTTAAGTCGGCATTGTGCCTTTTGTATTTAATTCCGATGCAATATCTTTGTTTCATCGTCAGTAAGAAGGTCAGAGGGATACAGTAATCCTAAAGTGAAGCATCGGAATCTATAACTAGTGTCACAGGAATGGTTCAAAGCATAGTCAGTAAGAATAGTCAGTCTTCTTGTACTTAAGTCATCATTGTGCATTTTCTATTTAATTCGGATGCAATTTCTGTGTTTCATCGTCAATAAGAAGGTCCAAGGGATACAGTAAACCTGAAGTGAAGCATCGGAATCCATAACTAGTGTCACAGGAATGGTTCAAACATAGTCAGTAATAAGAGTCAGTCTTCTTGTACTTAAGTTGGCATTGTGCCTTTTGTATTTAATTCCGATGCAATTTCTGTGTTTCATCGTCAATACGAAGGTCCAAGGGTTACAGTAAACCTGGAGTGAAGCATCGGAATCTATAACTAGTGTCACAGGAACGGTTCAAAACATAGACTGTAAGATGAGTCAGTATTCTTGTACTTAAGTCGGCATTGTGCTTTTTGTATTTAATTCCGATGCAATTTCTGTGTTTCATCGTCACTAAGAAGGTCTGAGGGATACAGTAATCCTGAAGTTAAGCATCGGAATCTATAACTAGTGTCACAGGAATGGTTCAAAGCATAGTCAGTAAGAAGAGTCAGTCTTCTTGTAGTTAAGTCGGCATTGTGCCTTTTGTACTGAATTCCAATGCAATTTCTGTGTTTCATCGTCAATAAGAAGGTCCAAGGGATACAGTAAACCTGAAGTGAAGCATCGGAATCTATAACTGGTGTCAAAGGAATGGTTCAAAACATAGACAGTAGGAAGAGTCAGGCATCTAGAACTTAAGTCTGCATTGAGCCCTTTCTGTTTCATTCCGATGCAATTCCTGTGTTTCATCGTCAATAAGAAGGTCAAAGGGAATCAGTAAACCTGCAGTGAAGCACTGGAATCTATAACTAGTGTCACAGAATTGGTTCAAAACGTAGACTGTTAGAAGAGTCAATCTTCTTGTACTTTAGTCGGCATTGTGCCTTTTCTATTTAATTCCGATGCAATATCTGTGTTTCATCGTCAATACGACGGTCCAAGGGATACAGTAAACCTGAAGTGAAGCATCGGAATTTATAACTAGTGTCACAGGAACGGTTCAAAACATAGTCAGTAAGAAGAGTCAGTCTTCTTGTACTTAAGTCGGCATTGTGCCTTTTGTATTTAATTCCGATGCAATTTCTGTGTTTCATCGTCAATAAGAAGGTCCAAGGGATACAGTAAACATGGAGTGAAGCATCGGAATCTAAAACTAGTGTCACAGGAATGGTTCAAAACATAGTCAGTAAGAAGAGTCAGTCTTCTTGTACTTAAGTCGGTATTGTGCATTTGAATTTAATTCCGATGCAATTTATGTGTTTCATCGTCAATAAGAAGGTCCAAGGGATACAGTAAACCTGGAGTGAAGCATCGGAATCTATAACTAGTGTCACAGGAATGGTTCAAAACATAGACAATAAGAAGAGTCAGTCTTCTTGTACTTAAGTCGACATAGTGCCTTTTCTACTTAATTACGATGCAATTTCCGTGTTTCATCGTCAATAAGAAGGTCAGAGGGATACAGTAAACCTGAAGTGTAGCATCGGAATCTATAGCTAGTGTCACAGGAATAGTTCAAAACATAGTCAGTAAGAAGAGTCAGTCTTCTTGTACTTAAGTCAGAATTGTGCCTTCCCTATTTAATTCTGAAGCAATTTCTGTGTTTCATCGTCAATAAGAAGGTCCAAGGGATACAGTAGACCTGGAGTGAAGCACCGGTATCTATAACTAGTGTCACAAGAATGGTTCAAAACATAGACTGTAAGAAGAGTCAGTCTTCTTGTACTTTAGTCGGCATTGTGCCTTTTGTATTTAATTCCGATGCAATTTCTGTGTTTCATCGTCAATATGAAGGTCCAAGGGATACAGTAAACCTGGAGTGAAGCATCGGAATCTATAACTAGTGTCACAGGAATGGTTCAAAACATAAACAGTAAGAAGAGTCAGTCTTCTTGTACTTAAGTCGGCATTGTGCCTTTTCTATTTAATTCCGATGCAATATCTGTGTTTCATCGTCAGTAAGAATGTCAGAGGGATACAGTAATCCTAAAGTGAAGCATCGGAATCTATAACTAGTGTCACAGCAATGGTTCAAACATAGACAGTAGGAAGAGTCAGTCTTCTTGTACTTAAGTCGGCATTGTGGCTTTTGTATTTAATTCCGATGCAATTTCTGTGTTTCATCGTCAATAAGAAGGTCAGAGGGATACAGTAAACCTGAAGTGAAGCATCGGAAGCTATAACTAGTGTCACAGGAATAGTTCAAAACATAGTCAGTAAGAAGAGTCAGTCTTCTTGTCTTAAAGTCGGCATTGTGCCTTTTTTATTTAATTCCGACGCAATTTCTGTGTTTCATCGGCAATAAGGTCAGAGGTCTACAGTAAACCTGAAGTGAAGCATCGGAATCAATAACTAGTGTCACAGGAATAGTTCAAATCATAGTCAGTAAGAAGAGTCAGTCTTCTTGTCCTTAAGTCGGCATTGTGCCTTTTGTATTTAATTCCGATGCAATTTCTGTCTTTCATCGTCAATAATAAGATCAGACGGATACAGTAAACCTGAAGTGAAGCATCGGAATCCAAAATTAATGTCACAAAAATGGTTCAAAACATAGACAGTAGGAAGTGTCAGTCTTCTTGTACTTAAGTCAGCATTTTGCCTTTTGAATTTAATTCCGATGCAATTTCTGTGTTTGATCGTCAATAAGAAGGTCCAAGGTATACAGTAAACCTGAAGTGAAGCATCGTAATCTATAACTAGTGTCACAGGAATGGTTCAAAACATAGTCAGTAAGAAGAGTCTGTCTTCTTTTACTTACGTCGGCATTGTGCCTTTTCTATTTAATTCCGATGCAATTTATGTGTTTCATCGTCAATAAGAAGGTCCAAGGGATACAGTAAACCTGGAGTGAAGCACCGGTATCTATAACTAGTGTCACAAGAATGGTTCAAAACATAGACTGTAAGAGGAGTCACTCATCTTGTACTTTAGTCGGCATTGTGCCTTTTGTATTTAATTCCGACGCAATTTCTGTGTTTCATCGGCAACAAGGACAGAGGTCTACAGTAAACCTGAAGTGAAGCATCTGAATCTATAACTAGTGTCCCAGGAATAGTTCATAACATAGTCACTAAGAAGAGTCAGTCTTCTTGTTCTTAAGTCCTCATTGTGCCTTTCCTATTTAATTCCGATGCAATTTCACTGTTTCATCGTCAATAAGAAGGTCGGAGGGATACAGTAAACCTGGAGTGAAGCATCGGAATCTATAACTAGTGTCACAGAAATGGTTCAAAACATAGACAATAAGAAGAGTCAGTCTTCTTATACTTAAGTCGACATAGTGCCTTTTCTACTTAATTCCGATGCAATTTCCGTGTTTCATCGTCAATAAGAAGGTCAGCGGGATACAATTAACCTGAAGTGAAGCATCGGAATCTATAACTAGTGTCACAGGAATGGTTCAAAACATAGTCAGTAAGAAGAGTCAGTCTTCTTGTACTTAAGTCCTCATTGTGCCTTTCCTATTTAATTCCGATGCAATTTCTGTGTTTCATTGTCTATAAGAAGGTCAGAGGGATACAGTTAACCTGAAGTGTAGCATCGGAATCTATAGCTAGTGTCAACTGGTATGGTTCAAAACATAGTCAGTAAGAAGAGTCAGTCTTCTTGTACTTAAGTCAGCATTGTGCCTTTTCTATTTAATTCTGATGCAATTTCTGTATTTCATCGTCAATAAGAAGTTCCAATGGGATACAGTAAACCTGGAGTGATGCACCGGTATCTATAACTAGTGTCACAAGAATGGTTCAAAACATATACTGTAAGAAGAGTCAGTCTTCTTTTACTTTAGTCGGCATTGTGCCTTTTGTATTTAATCCCGATGCAATTTCTGTGATTCATCGTCAATAAGAAGATCCAAGGGATACAGTAAACCTTAGGTGAAGCATCGCAATTTATAACTAGTGTCACAGGAATGGATCAAAACATAGTCAGTAAGAAGAGTCAGTCTTCTTGTATTTAAGTCGGAATTTTGACTTTTGTATTTAATTCCGATGTAATTTCTGTGTTTCATCGTCACTAAGAAGGTCCAAGGGATACAGTAAACCTGGAGTGTAGCATCGGAATCTATAACTAGTGTCACAGGGATGGTTCAATACATAGACAGTAATAAGGGTCAGTCTTCTTGTACTTAAGTCGGCATTGAGCCTTTTCTATTTAATTCCGATGCAATATCTTTGTTTCATCGTCAGTAAGAAGGTCAGAGGGATACAGTAATCCTAAAGTGAAGCATCGGAATCTATAACTAGTGTCACAGGAATGGTTCAAAGCATAGTCAGTAAGAATAGTCAGTCTTCTTGTACTTAAGTCATCATTGTGCATTTTCTATTTAATTCGGATGCAATTTCTGTGTTTCATCGTCAATAAGAAGGTCCAAGGGATACAGTAAACCTGAAGTGAAGCATCGGTATCCATAACTAGTGTCACAGGAATGGTTCAAACATAGTCAGTAAGAAGAGTCAGTCTTCATGTACTTAAGTTGGCATTGTGCCTTTTGTATTTAATTCCGATGCAATTTCTGTGTTTCATCGTCAATACGAAGGTCCAAAGGTTACAGTAAACCTGGAGTGAAGCATCGGAATCTATAACTAGTGTCACAGGAACGGTTCAAAACATAGACAGTAAGATGAGTCAGTATTCTTGTACTTAAGTCGGCATTGTGCTTTTTGTATTTAATTCCGATGCAATTTCTGTGTTTCATCGTCACTAAGAAGGTCTGAGGGATACAGTAATCCTGAAGTTAAGCATCGGAATCTATAACTAGTGTCACAGGAATGGTTCAAAGCATAGTCAGTAAGAAGAGTCAGTCTTCTTGTTGTTAAGTCGGCATTGGGCCTTTTGTACTGAATTCCAATGCAATTTCTGTGTTTCATCGTCAATAAGAAAGTCCAAGGGATACAGTAAACCTGGAGTGAAGCACCGGAATCTATAACTAGTGTCACAGAATTGGTTCAAAACGTAGACTGTTAGAAGAGTCAATCTTCTTGTACTTTAGTCGGCATTGTGCCATTTGTATTTAATTCCGATGCAATTTCTGTGTTTCATCGTAAATAAGAAGGTCCAAGGGATACTGCGAACCTGGAGTGAAGAATCGGAATCTATAACTAGTGTCACAGGAATGGATCAAAACATAGTCAGTAAGAAGAGTCAGTCTTCTTGTACTTAAGTCGGCATTGTGCCTTTTGTATTTAATTCGGATACAATATCTGTGTTTCATCGTCAATTAGAAGGTCAGAGGGATACAGGAATCCTAATTTGAAGCATCGGAATCTGTAACTAGTGTCACAGGAATGTTTCAAAGCATTGTCAGTAAGAATAGTCAGTCTTCTTGTACTTAAGTCATCATTGTGCATTTTCTATTTAATTCGGATGCAATTTCTGTGTTTCATCGTCAATAAGAAGGTCCAAGGGATACAGCAAAACTGGAGTGAAGCATCGGAATCCATAACTAGTGTCACAGGAATGGTTCAAATCATAGACAGTAGGAAGAGTCAGTCTTCTTGTACTTAAGTCGGCGTGGTGCCTTTTCTATTTAATTCCGATGCAATATCTGTGTTTCATCGTCAATACGAAGGTCCAAGGGATACAGTAAACCTGAAGTGAAGCATCGGAATTTATAACTAGTGTCACAGGAACGGTTCAAAACATAGCCAGTAAGAAGAGTCAGTCTTCTTGTACTTAAGTCGGCATTGTGCCTTTTGTATTTAATTCCGATGCAATTTCTGTGTTTCATCGTCAATAAGAAGGTCCAAGGGATACAGTAAACATGGAGTGAAGCATCGGAATCTATAACTAGTGTCACAGGAATGGTTCAAAACATAGTCAGTTAGAGGAGTCAGTCTTCTTGTACTTAAGTCGGTATTGTGCCTTTTGTATTTAATTCCGATGCAATTTCTGTGTTTCATCGTCATTAAGAAGTCCAAGGGATATAGGAAATCTGGAGTGTAGGATCGGAATCTATTACTAGTGTCACAGGAATGGTTGAAACATACACAGTACTTAAGTCGGCATTGTACCTTTTGTGTTTAATTCCGATGAAATTTCTGTGTTTCATCGTCAATAAGAAGGTCCAAGGGATACAATAAACCTGAAGTGAAGCATCGGAATCTATAACTAGTGTCACAGGAATGGTTCAAACATCGACAGTAAGAAGAGTCAGTCTTCTTGTACTTAAGTCGGTATTGTACCTTTTGTATTAAATTCCGTTGCAATTTCTGTGTTTCAACGTCAATAAGAAGGTCCAAGGGATTCAGAAAACCTGAAGTGAAGCATCGGAATCTATAACTAGTGTCACAGGAATGGTTCAAAACATAGACAGTAAGAAGAGTCAGTCTTCTTGTACTTAAGTCGGCATTGTGCCTTTTCTATATAAGTCCGATGCAATTTCTGTGTTTCATCGTCAATACGAAGGTCCAAGGGATACAGTACTCCTGAAGTGAAGCATCGGAATCTATAACTAGTCACAGGAGTGGTTCAAACATAGACAGTAAGAAGAGTCAGTCTCTTGTACTTAAGTCGGCATTGCGCCTTTTGTATTTAATTCCGATGCAATTTCTGTGTTTCATCGTCAATAAGAAGGTCCAGGGAATACAGTAAAACTAAAGTCAAGAATCGGTATCTATAACTAGTGTCGTAGGAATGGTTCAAATCATAGACAGTAAGAAGAGTCAGTCTTCTTGTACATAAGTCGGCATTGTGCATTTTCTATTTAATTCCGATGCAATTTCTGTGTTTCATCGTCAATAAGAAAGTCCAAGGGATGCAGCAAACCTGAAGTGAAGCATCGGATTCTATAACTAGTGTCACAGGAATGGTTCAAAACATAGCCAGTATGAATAGTCAGTCTTCTTGTACTTAAGTCGGCATTGTGCCTTTTTTACTTAATTCCGATGCAATTTCTGTGTTTCATCGTCAATAAGAAGGTCCAAGGAATACAGTAAACCTGGAGAGTAGCATCGGAATCTATAACTAGTGTCACAGAGAATGGTTCAAAACATAGACAGTAAGAAGAGTCGGTCTTCATGTACTTAAGTCGGCATTGTGCCGTTTGTATTTAATTCCGATGCTATTTCTGTTTTTCATCGTCAATAAGAAGGTCAGAGGGATACAGTAAACCTGAAGTGAAGCATCGGAATCTATAACTAGTGTCACAGGAATGGTTCAGAGCATAGTCAGTAAGAAGAGTCAGTCCTCTTGTACTTACGTCGACATTGTGCCTTTTCTACTTAATTACGATGCAATTTCCGTGTTTCATCGTCAATAAGAAGGTCAGAGGGATACAGTAAACCTGAAGTGTAGCATCGGAATCTATAGCTAGTGTCACTGGAATGGTTCAAAACATAGTCAGTAAGAAGAGACAGTCTTCTTGTACTTAAGTCCTCATTGTGCCTTTCCTATTTAATTCCGATGCAAAATCTGTGTTTCATCGTCAATAAGAAGGTCAGAGGGATACAGTAAACCTGAAGTGTAGCATCGGAATCTATAGCTAGTGTCACTGGAATGGTTCAAAACATAGTCAGTAAGAAGAGTCAGTCTTCTTGTACTTAAGTCAGCATTGTGCCTTCCCTATTTAATTCTGATGCAATTTCTGTGTTTCATCGTCAATAAGAAGGTCCAAGGGATACAGTAGACCTGGAGTGAAGCACCGGTATCTATAACTAGTGTCACAAGAATGGTTCAAAACATAGACTGTAAGAAGAGTCAGTCTTCTTGTACTTTAGTCGGCATTGTGCCTTTTGTATTTAATTCCGATGCAATTTCTGTGTTTCATCGTCAATAAGAAGGTCCAAGGGATACAGTAATCCTGGAGTGAAGCATCGGAATCTATAACTAGTGTCACAGGAATGGTTCAAAACATAAACAGTAAGAAGAGTCAGTCTTCTTGTACTTAAGTCGGCATTGTGCCTTTTCTATTTAATTCCAATGCAATATCTGTGTTTCATTGTCAGTAAGAATGTCAGAGGGATACAGTAATCCTAAAGTGAAGCATCGGAATCTATAACTAGTGTCACAGCAATGGTTCAAACATAGACAGTAGGAAGAGTCAGTCTTCTTGTACTTAAGTCGGCATTGTGGCTTTTGTATTTAATTCCGATGCAATTTCTGTGTTTCATCGTCAATAAGAAGGTCAGAGGGATACAGTAAACCTGAATTGAAGCATCGGAAGCTATAACTAGTGTCACAGGAATAGTTCAAAACATAGTCAGTAAGAAGAGTCAGTCTTCTTGTCCTAAAGTCGGCATTGTGCCTTTTTTATTTAATTCCGACGCAATTTCTGTGTTTCATCGGCAATAAGGTCAGAGGTCTACAGTAAACCTGAAGTGAAGCATCGGAATCTATAACTAGTGTCACAGGAATAGTTCAAAACATAGTCAGTAAGAAGAGTCAGTCCTCTTGTCCTTAAGTCGGCATTGTGCCTTTTGTATTTAATTCCGATGCAATTTCTGTCTTTCATCGTCAATAATAAGATCAGACGGATACAGTAAACCTGAAGTGAAGCATCGGAATCCAAAACTAATGTCACAGGAATGGTTCAAAACATAGACAGTAGGAAGTGTCAGTCTTCTTGTACTTAAGTCAACATTTTGCCTTTTGAATTTAATTCCGATGCAATTTCTGTGTTTGATCGTCAGTAAGAAGGTCCAAGGTATACAGTAAACCTGAAGTGAAGCATCGTAATCTATAACTAGTGTCACAGGAATGGTTCAAAACATAGTCAGTATGAAGAGTCTGTCTTCTTTTACTTACGTCGGCATTGTGCCTTTTCTATTTAATTCCGATGCAATTTATGTGTTTCATCGTCAATAAGAAGGTCCAAGGGATACAGTAAACCTGGAGTGAAGCACCGGTATCTATAACTAGTGTCACAAGAATGGTTCAAAACATAGACTGTAAGAGGAGTCACTCTTCTTGTACTTTAGTCGGCATTGTGCCTTTTGTATTTAATTCCGACGCAATTTCTGTGTTTCATCGGCAACAAGGACAGAGGTCTACAGTAAACCTGAAGTGAAGCATCGGAATCTATAACTAGTGTCCCAGGAATAGTTCATAACATAGTCAGTAAGAAGAGTCAGTCTTCTTGTCCTTAAGTCGGCATTATGCCTTTTGTATTTAATTCTGATGCAATTTCTGTGTTTCATCGTCACTAAGAAGGTCCAAGGGATACAGTAAACCTGGAGTGTAGCATCGGAATCTATAACTAGTGTCACAGGGATGGTTCAAAACATAGACAGTAATAAGAGTCAGTCTTCTTGTACTTAAGTCGGCATTGTGCCTTTTGTATTTAATTCCGATGCAATATCTTTGTTTGATCGTCAATAAGAAGGTCCAAGGTATACAGTAAACCTGAAGTGAAGCATCGTAATCTATAACTAGTGTCACAGGAATAGTTCATAACATAGTCAGTAAGAAGAGTCAGTCTTCTTGTACTTAAGTCCTCATTGTGCCTTTCCTATTTAATTCCGATGCAATTTCACTGTTTCATCGTCAATAAGAAGGTCGGAGGGATACAGTAAACCTGGAGTGAAGCATTGGAATCTATAACTAGTGTCACAGAAATGGTTCAAAACATAGACAATAAGAAGAGTCAGTCTTCTTGTACTTAAGTCGACATAGTGCCTTTTCAACTTAATTCCGATTCAATTTCCGTGTTTCATCGTCAATAAGAAGGTCAGCGGGATACAATAAACCTGAAGTGAAGCATCGGAATCTATAACTAGTGTCACAGGAATGGTTCAAAACATAGTTAGTAAGAAGAGTCAGTCTTCTTGTACTTAAGTCCTCATTGTGCCTTTCCTATTTAATTCCGATGCAATTTCTGTGTTTCATTGTCAATAAGAGGGTCAGAGGGATACAGTTAACCTGAAGTGTAGCATCGGAATCTATAGCTAGTGTCAACTGGAATGGTTCAAAACATAGTCAGTAAGAAGAGTCAGTCTTCTTGTACTTAAGTCAGCATTGTGCCTTTTCTATTTAATTCTGATGCAATTTCTGTGTTTCATCGTCAATAAGAAGTTCCAAGGGATACAGTAAACCTGGAGTGAAGCACCGGTATCTATAACTAGTGTCACAAGAATGGTTCAAAACATAGACTGTAAGAAGAGTCAGTCTTCTTTTACTTTAGTCGGCATTGTGCCTTTTGTATTTAATCCCGATGCAATTTCTGTGATTCATCGTCAATAAGAAGATCCAAGGGATACAGTAAACCTTAGGTGAAGCATCGCAATTTATAACTAGTGTCACAGGAATGGATCAAAACATAGTCAGTAAGAAGAGTCAGTATTCTTGTATTTAAGTCAGAATTTTGCCTTTTGTATTTAATTCCGATGCAATTTCTGTGTTTCATCGTCACTAAGAAGGTCCAAGGGATACAGTAAACCTGGAGTGTAGCATCGGAATCTATAACTAGTGTCACAGGGATGGTTCAAAACATAGACAGTAATAAGAGTCAGTCTTCTTGTACTTAAGTCGGCATTGTGCCTTTTGTATTTAAATCCGATGCAATATCTTTGTTTCATCGTCAGTAAGAAGGTCAGAGAGATACAGTAATCCTAAAGTGAAGCATCGGAATCTATAACTAGTGTCACAGGAATGGTTCAAAGCATAGTCAGTAAGAATAGTCAGTCTTCTTGTACTTAAGTCATCATTGTGCATTTTCTATTTAATTCGGATGCAATTTCTGTGTTTCATCGTCAATAAGAAGGTCCAAGGGATACAGTAAACCTGAAGTGAAGCATCGGAATCCATAACTAGTGTCACAGGAATGGTTCAAAACATAGTCAGTAAGAAGAGTCAGTCTTCTTGTACTTAAGTTGGCATTGTGCCTTTTGTATTTAATTCCGATGCAATTTCTGTGTTTCATCGTCAATACGAAGGTCCAAGGGTTACAGTAAACCTGGAGTGAAGCATCGGAATCTATAACTAGTGTCACAGGAACGGTTCAAAACATAGACAGTAAGATGAGTTAGTATTCTTGTACTTAAGTCGGCATTGTGCTTTTCGTATTTAATTCCGATGCAATTTCTGTGTTTCATCGTCACTAAGAAGGTCTGAGGGATACAGTAATCCTGAAGTTAAGCATCGGAATCTATAACTAGTGTCACAGGAATGGTTCAAAGCATAGTCAGTAAGAAGAGTCAGTCTTCTTGTAGTTAAGTCGGCATTGTGCCTTTTGTACTGAATTCCAATGCAATTTCTGTGTTTCATCGTCAATAAGAAGGTCCAAGGGATACAGTAAACTTGAAGTGAAACATCGGAATCTATAACTAGTGTCACAGGAATGGTTCAAAACATAGACAGTAGGAAGAGTCAGGCTTCTAGAACTTAAGTCTGCATTGAGCCCTTTCTGTTTCATTCCGATGCAATTCCTGTGTTTCATCGTCAATAAGCAGGTCAAAGGGAATCAGTAAACCTGGAGTGAAGCACCGGAATCTATAACTAGTGTCACAGAATTGGTTCAAAACGTAGACTGTTAGAAGAGTCAATCTTCTTGTACTTTAGTCGGCATTGTGCCATTTGTATTTAATTCCGATGCAATTTCTGTGTTTCATCGTCAATAAGAAAGTCCAAGGGATACAGTGAACCTGGAGTGAAGAATCGGAATCTATAACTAGTGTCACAGGAATGGATCAAAACATAGACAGTAAGAAGAGACAGTCTTCCTGTACTTAATTCTGCATTGTGCCTTTTGTATTTAATTCCGATGCAATCTCTGTGTTTCATCGTCAATAAGAAGATCCAAGGGATACAGTAAACCTGAAGTGAGGCATCGGAATGTATAACTAGTGTCACAGGAATGGATCAAAACATAGTCAGTAAGAAGAGTCAGTCTTCTTGTACATAAGTCGGCATTGTGCCTTTTGTATTTAATTCGGATACAATATCTGTGTTTCATCGTCAATTAGAAGGTCAGAGGGATACAGGAATCCTAATTTGAAGCATCGGAATCTATAACTAGTGTCACAGGAATGTTTCAAAGCATAGTCAGTAAGAATAGTCAGTCTTCTTGTACTTAAGTCATCATTGTGCATTTTCTATTTAATTCGGATGCAATTTCTGTGTTTCATCGTCAATAAGAAGGTCCAAGGGATACAGCATAACTGGAGTGAAGCATCGGAATCCATAACTAGTGTCACAGGAATGGTTCAAATCATAGACAGTAGGAAGAGTCAGTCTTCTTGTACTTATGTCGGCATTGTGGCTTTTGTATTTCATTCCGTTGCAATTTCTGTGATTCATCGTCAATAAGAAGGTCCAAGGGATACAGTAAACCTGGAGTGAAGCATCGGAATCTATAACTAGTGTCACAGGGACGGTTCAAAACATAGACAGTAAGATGAGTCAGTATTCTTGTATTTAAGTCGGCATTGTGCTTTTTTAATTAATTCCGATGCAATTTCAGTGTTTCATCGTCACTAAGAAGGTCAGAGGGATACAGTAATCCTGAAGTGAAGCATCGGAATCTATAACTAGTGTCACAGGAATGGTTCAAAGCATAGTCAGTAAGAAGAGTCAGTCTCTTGTAGTTAAGTCGGCATTGTGCCTTTTGTTCTGAATTCCAATGCAATTTCTGTGTTTCATCGTCAATAAGAAGGTCCAAGGGATACAGTAAACCTGAAGTGAAGCATCGGAATCCATAACTAGTGTCACAGGAATGGTTTAAAACATAGTCAGTAATAAGCGACAGTCTTTTTGTACATAAGTCAGCATTGTGCCTTTTCAATTTAATTCTAATGCAATTTCTGTGTTTCATCGTCAATACGAAGGTCCAAGGGATACAGTAAACCTGAAGTGAAGCATCGGAATTTATAACTAGTGTCACAGGAACGGTTCAAAACATAGTCAGTAAGAAGAGTCAGTCTTCTTGTACTTAAGTCGGTATTGTGCCTTTTGTATTTAATTCCGATGCAATTTCTGTGTTTCATCGTCATTAAGAAGTCCAAGGGATATAGGAAACCTGGAGTGTAGGATCGGAATCTATTACTAGTGTCACAGGAATGGTTGAAACATAGACAGTACTTAAGTCGGCATTGTACCTTTTGTATTTAATTCCGATGAAATTTCTGTGTTTCATCGTCAATAAGAAGGACCAAGGGATACAGTAAACCTGAAGTGAAGCATCGGAATCTATAACTAGTGTCACAGGAATGGTTCAAACATCGACAGTAAGAAGAGTCAGTCTTCTTGTACTTAAGTCGGTATTGTACCTTTTGTATTAAATTCCGATGCAATTTCTGTATTTCAACGTCAATAAGAAGGTCCAAGGGATACAGTAAACCTGAAGTGAAGCATCGGAATCTATAAGTAGTGTCACAGGAATGGTTCAAAACATAGACAGTAAGAAGAGTCAGTCTTCTTGTACTTAAGTCGGCATTGTGCCTTTTCTATATAAGTCCGATGCAATTTCTGTGTTTCATCGTCAATACGAAGGTCCAAGGGATACAGTACACCTGAAGTGAAGCATCGGAATCTATAAATAGTCACAGGAGTGGTTCAAACATAGACAGTAAGAAGTGTCGGTCTCTTGTACTTAAGTCGGCATTGCGCCTTTTGTATTTAATTCCTATGCAATTTCTGTGTTTCATCGTCAATAAGAACGTCCAGGGAATACAGTAAAACTAAAGTCAAGAATCGGAATCTATAACTAGTGTCGTAGGAATGGTTCAAATCATAGACAGTAAGAAGAGTCAGTCTTCTTGTACATAAGTCGGCATTGTGCATTTTCTATTTAATTCCGATGCAATTTCTGTGTTTCATCGTCAATAAGAAGGTCCAAGGAATACAGTAAACCTGGAGTGTAGCATCGGAATCTATAACTAGTGTCACAGGAATGGTTCAAAGCATAGTCAGTAAGAAGAGTCAGTCTTCTTGTACTTAAGTCGGCATTGTGCCTTTCGTATTTAATTCCCATGCAATTTCTGTGTTTCCTCATCTATAAGAAGGTCCAAGGGATACAGTAAAACTGAAGTGAAGCATCGGAATCTATAACTAGTGTCACAGGAATGGTTCAAAACATAGACAGTAACAAGAGTCAGTCTCCTTGTACTTAAGTCGGCATTGTGCCTTTTCTATTTAAGTCCGATGCAATTTCTGTGTTTCATCGTCAATAAGAAGGTCCAAGGGATACAGTACACCTGAAGTGAAGGATCGGAAACTATAACTAGTTTCACAGGAGTGGTTCAAACATAGACAGTAAGAAGAGTCAGTCTCTTGTACTTAAGTCGACATTGCGCCATTGGTGTTTAATTCCGATGCCATTTCTGCGTTTCATCATCAATAAGAAGGTCCAGGGAATACAGTAAAACTAAAGTCAAGAATCGAAATCTATAACTAGTGTCGTAGGAATGGTTCAAATCATAGACAGTAAGAAGAGTCAGTCTTCTTGTACATAAGTCGGCATTGTGCATTTTCTATTTAATTCCGATGCAATTTCTGTGTTTCATCGTCAATAAGAAGGTCCAAGGGATACAGTAAACATGGAGTGAAGCATCGGAATCTATAACTAGTGTCACAGGAAT
Organism: Schistocerca serialis cubense; assembly: GCF_023864345.2. Classification (NCBI taxonomy): domain Eukaryota; kingdom Metazoa; phylum Arthropoda; class Insecta; order Orthoptera; family Acrididae; genus Schistocerca; species Schistocerca serialis. The sequence goes on from NC_064649.1 coordinate 180,027,257, forward strand.
GGTTCAAAACATAGTCAGTAAGAAGAGTCAGTCTTCTTGTCCTTAAGTCGGCATTGTGCCTTTTGTATTTAATTCCGATGCAATTTCTGTGTTTCATCGTCAATAAGAAGGTCCAAGGGATACAGTAAACATGGAGTGAAGCATCGGAATCTATAACTGGTGTCACAGGAATGGTTCAAAACATAGTCAGTAAGAAGAGTCAGTCTTCTTGTACTTAAATCGGTATTGTGCCTTTTGTATTTAATTCCGATGCTATTTCTGTGTTTCATCGTCATTAAGAAGTCCAAGGGATATAGGAAACCTGGAGTGTAGGATCGGAATCTATTACTAGTGTCACAGGAATGGTTGAAACATAGACAGTACTTAAGTCGGCATTGTGCCTTTTGTATTTAATTCCGATGAAATTTCTGTGTTTCATCGTCAATACGAAGGTCCAAGGGATACAGTAAACCTGAAGTGAAGCATCGGAATCTATAACTAGTGTCACAGGAATGGTTCAAACATCGACAGTAAGAAGAGTCAGTCTTCTTGTACTTAAGTCGGTATTGTACCTTTTGTATTAAATTCCGATGCAATTTCTGTGTTTCATCGTCAATAAGAAGGTCCAAGGGATACAGTAAACCTGAAGAGAAGCATCGGAATCTATAACTAGTGTCACAGGAATGGTTCAAAACATAGACAGTAAGAAGAGTCCGTCTTCTTGTACTTAAGTCGGCATTGTGCCTTTTCTATTTAAGTCCGATGCAATTTCTGTGTTTCATCGTCAATAAGAAGGTCAGAGGGATACAGTAAACCTGAAGTGAAGCATCGGAATCTATAACTAGTGTCACAGGAATGGTTCAAACCATAGTCAGTAAGAAGAGTCAGTCTTCTTGAACTTAAGTCGGCATTGTGCCTTTCGTATTTAATTCCGATGCAATTTCTGTGTTTCATCGGCAATAAGGTCAGAGGTCTACAGTAAACCTGAAGTGAAGCATCGGAATCTATAACTAGTGTCACAGGAATAGTTCAAAACATAGTCAGTAAGAAGAGTCAGTCTTCTTGGCCTTAAGTCGGCATTGTGCCGTTTGTATTTAATTCCGATGCAATTTCCGTCTTTCATCGTCAATAAGAAGATCAGTCGGATACAGTAAACCTGAAGTGAAGCATCGGAATCCAAAACTAGTGTCACAGGAATGGTTCAAAACATAGACAGTAGGAAGAGTCAGTCTTCTTGTACCTAAGTCGGGATTTTGCCTTTTGAATTTAATTCCGATGCAATTTCTGTGTTTCATCGTCAATAAGAAGGTCAGAGGGATACAGTAAAATTAAAGTCAAGCATCGGATTCTATAACAAGTGTCGCAGGAATGGTTCAAAACATAGACAGTAAGATGACTCAGTCTTCTTGTACTTAAGTCGGCATTGTGCATTTTCTATTTAAGTCCGATGCAATTTCTGTGTTTCATCGTCAATAAGAAGGTCCAAGGGATACAGTACACCTGAAGTGAAGCATCGGAATCTATAACTAGTGTCACAGGAATGGTTCAAACATCGACAGTAAGATGAGTCAGTCTTCTTGTACTTAAGTCGGTATTGTGCCTTTTCTATTTAAGTCCGATGCAATTTCTGTGTTTCATCGTCAATACGAAGGTCCAAGGGATACAGTACACCTGAAGTGAAGCATCGGAATCTATAACTAGTTTCACAGGAGTTGTTCAAACATAGACAGTAAGAAGAGTCAGTCTCTTGTACTTAAGTCGGCATTGCGCCTTTTGTATTCAATTCCGATGGAATTTCTGTGTTCCATCGTCAATAAGAAGGTCCAGGGAATACAGTAAAACTAAAGTCAAGCATCGGAATCTATAACAAGTGTCGTAGGAATGGTTCAAATCATAGACAGTAAGAAGAGTAAGTCTTCTTGTACATAAGTCGGCATTGTGCATTTTCTATTTAATTCCGATGCAATTTCTGTGTTTCATCGTCAATAAGAAAGTCCAAGGGATACAGTAAACCTGAAGTGAAGCATCGGATTCTATAACTAGTGTCACAGGAATGGTTCAAAACATAGCCAGTATGAATAGTCAGTCTTCTTGTACTTAAGTCGGCATTGTGCCTTTTTTATTTAATTCCGATGCCATTTCTGTGATTCATCGTCAATAAGAAGGTCCAAGGAATACAGTAAACCTGGAGTGTAGCATCGGAATCTATAACTAGTGTCACAGAGAATGGTTCAAAACATAGACAGTAAGAAGAGTCGGTCTTCATGTACTTAAGTCGGCATTGTGCCTTTTGTATTTAATTCCGATGCTATTTCTGTGTTTCATCGTCAATAAGAAGGTCAGAGGGATACAGTAAACCTGAAGTGAAGCATCGGAATCTATAACTAGTGTCACAGGAATGGTTCAAAGCATAGTCAGTAAGAAGAGTCAGTCTTCTTGTACTTAAGTCGGCATTGTGCCTTTCGTATTTAATTCCCATGCAATTTCTGTGTTTCCTCGTCAATAAGAAGGTCCAAGGGATACAGTAAAACTGAAGTGAAGCATCGGAATCTATAACTAGTGTCACAGGAATGGTTCAAAACATAGACAGTAACAAGAGTCAGTCTCCTTGTACTTAAGTCGGCATTGTGCCTTTTCTATTTAAGTCCGATGCAATTTCTGTGTTTCATCGTCAATAAGAAGGTCCAAGGGATACAGTACACCTGAAGTGAAGGATCGGAAACTATAACTAGTTTCACAGGAGTGGTTCAAACATAGACAGTAAGAAGATTCAGTCTCTTGTACTTAAGTCGACATTGCGCCTTTGGTATTTAATTCCGATGCAATTTCTGTGTTTCATCGTCAATAAGAAGGTCCAGGGAATACAGTAAAACTAAAGTCAAGAATCGAAATCTATAACTAGTGTCGTAGGAATGGTTCAAATCATAGACAGTAAGAAGAGTCAGTCTTCTTGTACATAAGTCGGCATTGTGCATTTTCTATTTAATTCCGATGCAATTTCTGTGTTTCATCGTCAATAAGAAGGTCCAAGGGATACAGTAAACCTGAAGTGAAGCATCGGATTCTATAACAAGTGTCACAGGAATGGTTCAAAACATAGCCAGTATGAATAGTCAGTCTTCTTGTCCGTAAGTCGGCATTGTGCCTTTTTTATTTAATTCCGATGCAATTTCTGTGTTTCATCGTCAATAAGAAGGTCCAAGGAATACAGTAAACCTGGAGTGTAGCATCGGAATCTATAACTAGTGTCACAGAGAATGGTTCAAAACATAGACAGTAAGAAGAGTCCTTCTTCTTGTATTTAAGTCGGCATTGTGCTTTTTTAATTAATTCCGATGCAATTTCAGTGTTTCATCGTCACTAAGAAGGTCAGAGGGATACAGTAATCCTGAAGTGAAGCATCGGAATCTATAACTAGTGTCACAGGAATGGTTCAAAGCATAGTCAGTAAGAAGAGTCAGTCTCTTGTAGTTAAGTCGGCATTGTGCCTTTTGTTCTGAATTCCAATGCAATTTCTGTGTTTCATCGTCAATAAGAAGGTCCAAGGGATACAGTAAACCTGAAGTGAAGCATCGGAATCTATAACTAGTGTCACAGGAATGGTTTAAAACATAGTCAGTAATAAGCGACAGTCTTTTTGTACTTAAGTCAGCATTGTGCCTTTTCAATTTAATTCTAATGCAATTTCTGTGTTTCATCGTCAATAAGAAGGTCCAAGGGATACAGTAAACCTGGAGTGAAGCATCGGAATCTATAACTAGTGTCACAGGAATGTTTCAAAACATAAACAGTAAGAAGAGTCAGTCTTCTTGTACTTAAGTCGGCATTGTGCCTTTTCTATTTAATTCCGATGCAATATCTGCGTTTCATCGTCAATACGAAGGTCCAAGGGATACAGTAAACCTGAAGTGAAGCATCGGAATTTATAACTAGTGTCACAGGAACGGTTCAAAACATAGTCAGTAAGAAGAGTCAGTCTTCTTGGCCTTAAGTCGGCATTGTGCCGTTTGTATTTAATTCCGATGCAATTTCTGTCTTTCACTGTCAATAAGAAGATCTGTCGGATACAGTAAACCTGAAGTGAAGCATCGGCATCCAAAACTAGTGTCACAGGAATGGTTCAAAACATAGACAGTAGGAAGAGTCAGTGTTCTTGTACTTAAGTCGGCATTTTGCCTTTTGAATTTAATTCCGATGCAATTTCTGTGTTTCATCGTCAATAAGAAGGTCCAAGGGATACAGTGAACCTGGAGTGAAGAATCGGAATCTATAACTAGTGTCACAGGAATGGATCAAAACATAGACAATAAGAAGAGTCTGTCTTCTTGTACTTATTTCTGCATTGTGCATTTTGTATTTAATTCCGATGCAATTTCTGTGTTTCATAGTCAACAAGAAGGTCCCAGGGATACAGTAAACCTGGAGGGAAGCATCGGAATCTATAACTAGTGTCACAGAAATGGTTCAAAACATAGACAGTAAGAAGAGTCTATTTTCTTGTACATAAGTCGGCATTGTGCCTTTTGTATTTAATTCCGATGCAATTTCTGTGTTTCATCGTCAATAAGAAGGTCAGAGGGATACAGTAAACCTGATGTGAAGCATCGGAATCTATAAGTAGTGTCACAGGAATGGTTCAAAACATAGTCAGTAAGAAGCGTCAGTCTTCTTGTACTTAAGTCGGAATTGTGCCTTTTCTATTTAATTATGATGCAATTCCTGTGTTTCATCGTCAATAAGAAGGTCCAAGGGAATCAGTAAACCTGGAGTGAAGCAACGGAATCTATAACTAGTGTCACAGGAATGGTTCAAAACATAGACTGTTAGAAGAGTCAGTCTTCTTCAACTTTAGTCGGCATTGTGCCTTTTGTATTTAATTCCGATGCAATTTCTGTGTTTCATCGTCAATAAGAAGTTCCAAGGGATACAGTAAACCTGGAATGAAGCATCGGAATCTATAACTAGTGTCACAGGAGTGGATCAAACATAGACCGTAAGAAGAGTCAGTCTTCTTGTACTTAATTTTGCATTGTGCCTTTTGTATTTAATTCCGATGCAATTTCTGTGTTTCATCGTCAATAAGAAGATCCAAGGGATACAGTAAACCTGAAGTCAAGCTTCGGAATTTATAACTAGTGTCACAGGAATGAATCAAAACATAGTCACTAAGAAGAGTCAGTCTTCTTGTACTTATGTCATCATTGTGCATTTTCTATTTAATTCGGATGCAATTTCTGTGTTTCATCGTCAATAAGAAGGTTCAAGGGATACAGTAAACCTGGTGTGAAGCATCGGATTCTATAACTAGTGTCACAGGAATGGTTCAAATCATAGACAGTAAGAAGAGTCAGAGTTCTTTCACTTAAGTCGGCATTGTGCCTTTTGTATTTAATTCCGATGCAATTTCTGTGTTTCATGGACAATAAGAAGGTCCAAGGGATACAGTACACCTGGAGTGAAGCATCGGAATCTATAACTAGTGTCCCAGGGACGGTTCAAAACATAGACAGAGAGATGAGTCAGTATTCTTATACTTAAGTCGGCATTGTGCTTTTTGTATTTAATTCCGATTCAATTTCTGTGTTTCATCGGCAATAAGGTCTGAGGTCTACAGTAAACCTGAAGTGAAGCTTCGGAATCAATAACTAGTGTCACAGGAATTGTTCAAAACACAGTCAGTAGGAAGAGTCAGTCTTCTTGGCTATAAGTCGGCATTGTGCCTTTTGTATATAATTCCGATGCAATTTCTGTCTTTCATCGTCAATAAGAAGATCAGTGGGATACAGTAAACCTGAAGTTAAGCATCGGAATCCAAAACTAGTGTCACATGAATAGTTCAAAGCATAGTCAGTAAGAAGAGTCAGTATTCTTTTACTTAAGGGTAGCATTGTGCCTTTTCTATTTAATTCCGATGCAATTTCTGTGTTTCATCGTCAATACGAAGGTCCAAGGGATACAGTAAACCTGGAGTGAAGCATCGGAATCTATAACTAGTGTCACAGGAATGGTTCAAAACATAGACAATAAGAAGAGTCAGTCTTCTTGTACTTAAGTCGAAATTGTGCCGTTTCTACTTAATTCCGATGCAATTTCAGTGTTTCATCGTCAATAAGAAGGTCAGAGGGATACAATAAACCTGAAGTGAAGCATCGGAATCTATAACTAGTGTCACAGGAATGGTTTAATACATAGTCAGTAAGAAGAGTCAGTCTTCTTGTACTTAAGTCCACATTGTGCCTTTCCTATTTAATTCCGATGCAATTTCTGTGTTTCATCGTCAATAAGAAGATCCAATGGATACAGTAAACCTGAAGTGAAGCATCGGAATTTATAACTAGTGTCACAGGAATGGATCAAAACATAGTCAGTAAGAAGAGTCAGTCTTCTTGTACTTATGTCATCATTGTGCATTTTCTATTTAAATTACGGATGCAATTTCTGTGTTTCATCGTCAATAAGAAGGTTCAAGGGATACAGTAAACCTGGAGTGAAGCATCGGAATCTATAACTAGTGTCACAGGAATAGTTCAAAACATAGTCAGTCAGAAGAGTCAGTCTTCTTGGCCTTAAGTCGGAATTGTGCCTTTTGTATATAATTCCGATGCAATTTCTGTCTTTCATCGTCAATAAGAAGATCAGTGGGATACAGTAAACCTGAAGTGAAGCATCGGAATCCAAAACTAGTGTCACAGGAATGGTTCAAAGCATAGACAGTAGGAAAAGTCAGTCTTCTTGTACTTAAGTCGGCATTTTGCCTTTTGAATTTAATTCCGATGCAATTTCTGTGTTTCATCGTCAATAAGAAGGTCCAAGGTATACAGTAAACCTGAAGTGAAGCATCGTAATATTTAATTAGTGTCACAGGAATGGTTCAAAACATAGTCAGTAAGAAGAGTCAGTCTTCTTTTACTTAAGTCGGCATTGTGCCTTTTCTATTTAGTTCCGATGCAATTTCTGTGTTTCATCGTCAATGCGAAGGTCCAAGGGATACAGTAAACCTGGAGTGAAGCATCGGAATCTATAACTAGTGTCACAGGAATGGTTCAAAACATAGACAATAAGAAGAGTCAGTCTTCTTGTACTTAAGTCGAAATTGTGCCGTTTCTACTTAATTCCGATGCAATTTCTGTGTTTCATCGTCATTAAGAAGGTCAGAGGGATACAATAAACCTGAAGTGAAGCATCGGAATCTATAACTAGTGTCACACGAATGGTTCAAAACATAGTCAGTAAGAAGCGTCAGTCTTCTTGTACTTAAGTCGGAATTGTGCCTTTTCTATTTAATTATGATGCAATTCCTGTGTTTCATCGTCAATAAGAAGGTCCAAGGGAAACAGTAAACCTGGAGTGAAGCAACGGAATCTATAACTAGTGTCACAGGAATGGTTCAAACATAGACTGTTAGAAGAGTCAGTCTTCTTGTACTTTAGTCGGCATTGTGCCTTTTGTACTTTATTCCGATGCGATTTCAGTGTTTCGTCGTCAATAAGAAGGTCCAAGGGATACAGTAATCGTGAAGTGAAGTATCGGAATCAATAACTAGTGTCACAGGAATGGTTCAAATCATAGACAGTAAGAGGAGACAGACTTCTTTCACTTAAGTCGGCATTGTGCCTTTTGTATTTAATTCCGATGCAATTTCTGTGTTTCATGGACAATAAGAATGTCCAAGGGATACAGTAAACCTGGAATGAAGCTTCAGAATCTATAACTAGTGTCACAGGAATGGATCAAAGCATAGACAGTAAGAAGAGTCAGTCTTCTTGTACTTAATTCTGCATCGTGCCTTTTGTATTTAATTCCGATGCAATTTCTGTGTTTCATCGTCAATAAGAAGATCCAAGGGATACAGTAATCCTGAAGTTAAGCATCGGAATCTATAACTAGTGTCACAGGAATGGTTCAAAGCATCGTCAGTAAGAAGAGTCAGTCTTCTTGTAGTTAATTCGGCATTGTGCCATTTGTACTGAATTCCAATGCAATTTCTGTGTTTCATCGTCAATAAGAAGGTCCAAGGGATACAGTAAACCTGAAGTGAAACATCGGAATCTGTAACTAGTGTCATAGGAATTGTTCAAAACATAGGCAGTAGGAAGAGTCAGGCTTCTAGAACTTAAGTCGTCATTGTGCCCTTTCTATTTGACTCCGATTTAATTTCTGTGTTTCATCGTCAATAAGACGGTCAGAGGAATACAGTAAACATGAAGTGAAGCATCGGAATCTATAACTAGTGTCACAGGAATGGTTCAAAACATAGACTGTACGAACAGTCAGTCTTCTTGTACTTAAGTTGGCGTTGTGTCTTTTGTATTTAATTCTGATGCACTTTCTGTGTTTCATCGTCAATAAGAAGGTCCGAGGTATACAGTAAATCTGAAGTGAAGCATCGGAATCTATAACTAGTGTCACAGGTATGGTTCAAAACATAGACTGTAAGAAGAGTCAGTCTTCTTGTACTTTAGTCGGCATTGTGCCTTTTCCATTTAATTCCGAAGCAATATCTGTGTTTCATCGTCAATAAGAAGGTCCAAGGGATACAGTAAACCTGAAGTGAAGCATCGGAATTTATAACTAGTGTCACAGGAACGGTTCTAAACATAGTCTGTAAGAAGAGTCAGTCTTCTTGTACTTAAGACGGCATTGTGCCTTTTGTATTTAATTCCGATGCAATTTCTGTGTTTCATCGTCAATAAGATGGACCAAGGGATACAGTAAACCTGGAGTGAAGCATCGGAATCTATAACTAGTGTCATAGGAATGGTTCAAAACATAGTCAGTAAGAAGAGTCAGTCTTCTTGTCCTTAAGTCGGCATTGTGCTTTTGTATTTAATTATGATGCAATTTCTGTGTTTCGTAGTCAACACGAAGGTCCAAGGGATATAGTAAACCTGGAGTGAAGCATCGGAATCTAACTAGTGTCACAGGAATGGTTCAAAACATAGACAGTAAGAAGAGTCAGACTTCTTGTTCTTTAGTCGGCATTATGCCTTTTGTATTTAATTCCGATGCAATTTCTGCGTTTCATCGTCAATAAGAAGGTCCAAGGGATACAGCAAACCTCAAGTGAAGCATCGGAATCGTTAACTAGTGTCACAGGAATGGTTCAAAACATAGTCAGTAAGAAGCGTCAGTCTTCTTGTACTTAAGTCGGAATTGTGCCTTTTCTATTTAATTATGATGCAATTCCTGTGTTTCATCCTCAATAAGATGGTCCAAGGGAAATAGTAAACCTGGGGTGAAGCAACGGAATCTATAACTAGTGTCACAGGAATGGTTCAAAACCTAGACTGATAGAAGAGTCAGTCTTCTTGTACTTTAGTCGGCATTGTGCCTTTTGTATTTAATTCCGATGCAATTTCTGTGTTTCATCGTCAATAAGAAGGTCCAAGGGATACAGTAAACCTGGAATGAAGCATCGGAATCTATAACTAGTGTCACAGGAATGGATCAAAACATAGACAGTAAGATGAGTCAGTCTTCTTGTACTTAATTCTGCATTGTGCCTTTTGTATTTAATTCCGATGCAATTTCTGTGTTTCATCGTCAATAAGAAGATCCAAGGGATACAGTAAACCTGGAGTGAAGCATCGGAATCTATAACTAGTGTCACAGGAGTGGTTCAAATCATAGACAGTAAGAAGAGTCAGACTTCTTTCACTTAAGTCGGCATTGTGCCTTTTGTATTTAATTCTGATGCAATTTCTGTGTTTCATCGACAATAAGAAGGTCCAAGGGATACAGTAAACCTGGAGTGAAGCATCGGAATCTATAACTAGTGTCACAGGGACGGTTCAAAACATACACAGTAAGATGAGTCAGTATTCTTGTACTTAAGTCGGCATTGTGCTTTTTGTATTTAATTCCGATGCAATTTCTGTGTTTCATCGTCACTAAGAAGGTCAGAGGGATACAGTAATCCTGAAGTTAAGCATCGGAATCTATAACTAGTGTCACAGGAATGGTTCAAAACATAGTCAGTAAGAAGAGTCAGTCTTCTAGTTCTTAAGTCATCATTGTGCATTTTCTATTTATTTCTGATGCAATTTCTGTGTATCATCGTCAATACGAAGGTCCAAGGGATACAGTAAACCTGGAGTGAAGCATCGGAATCTATAACTAGTGTCACAGGAATGGTTCAAAACATAAACAATAAGAAGACTCAGTCTTCTTGTACTTACGTCGGCATTGTGTCTTTTCTATTTAATTCCGATGCAATATCTGTGTTTCATCGTCAATAAGAAGGTCCAAGGGATATAGTAAACCTGAAGTGAAGCGTCGGAATTCATAACTAGTGTCACAGGAACGGTTCAAAACATAGACAGTAAGAAGAGTCAGTCTTCTTGTACTTAAATCGGTATTGTGCCTTTTGTATTTAATTCCGATGCAATTTCTGTGTTTAATAGTCAACGAAAAGGTCCAAGGGATACAGTAAACCTGAAGTGAAGCATCGGAATCTATAACTAGTGTCACAGGAATGGTTCAAAACATAGTCAGTAAGAAGAGTCAGTCTTCTTTGCCTTATGTAGGCATTGTGCCTTTCGTATTTAATTCCGATGCAATTTCTGTGTTTCATCGTCCATAAGAAGGTCCAAGGGATACAGTAAACCTGGAGTGAAGCCTCGGAATCAATAACTAGTGTCACAGTAATGGTGCAAAACATAGACAGTAAGAAGAATCAGACGTCTTGTACTTAAGTCGGCATTGTGCCTTTTGTGTTTAATCCCGATGCAATTTCTGTGTTTCATTGGCAATAGGAAGGTGCAAGGGATACTGTAAACCTGAAGTGAAGTATCGGAATCTATAACTAGTTTCACAGAAATGGTTCAAAACATAGACAGTAGGAAGAGTCAGTCTTCTTGTACTTAAGTCGGCATTGTGCCTTTTGTATTTCATTCCGATGCAATTTCTGTGTTTCATCGTCAATAAGAAGGTCCAAGGGAAACAGTAATACTGAAGTGAAGCATCGGAATCTATAACTAGTGTCACAGGAATGGTTCAAAACATAGTCAGTAAGAAGAGTCAGTCTTCTTGTCCTTAAGTCGGCATTGTGCCTTTTGTATTTAATTCCGATGCAATTTCTGTGTTTCATCGGCAATAAGGTCAGAGGGATACAGTAAACCTGAAGTGAAGCATCGGAATCCAAAACTAGTGTCACAAGAATGGTTCAAAACATAGACAGTAGGAAGAGTCAGTCTTCTTGTACTTAAGTCGGCATTGTGCCTTTTGTATTTAATTCCGATGCAATTTCTGTGTTTCATCGTCAATAAGAAGGTCCAAGGTATACAGTAAACCTGAAGTGAAGCATCGGAATCTATAACTAGTGTCACAGGAATGGTTCAAAACATAGTCAGTAAGAAGGGTCAGTCTTCTTGTACTTAAGTCGGCATTGTGCCTTTTCTATTTAATTCCGATGCAATTTCTGTGTTTCATCGTCAATAAGAAGGTCCAAGGGATCCAGTAAACCTGGAGTGAAGCATCGGAACCTATAACTAGTGTCACAGGAATGGTTCATAACATAGACAGTAAGAAGAGTCAGTCTCCTTGTACTTAAGTCGACATTGTGCCTTTTGTATTTAATTCTGATGCAATTTCTGTGTTTCATCGTCAAAAAGAATGTCCAAGGGATACAGTAAACCTGGGGTATAGCATCGGAATCTATAACTAGTGTCACAGGAATGGTTCAAAACATAGACGGTAACAAGAGTCAGTCTTCGTGTACTTAAGTCGGCATTGTGCCTTTTGTACTTAATTCCGATGCAATTTCTGTGTTTCATCGGCAATAAGGTCAGAGGGATACAGTAAACCTGAAGTGAAGTATCGGAATCTAAAACTAGTGTCACAGGAATGGTTCAAAACATAGACAGTAGGAAGAGTCAGTCTTCTTGTACTTAAGTCGGCACTGTGCCTTTTGTATTTAATTCCGATGCAATTTCTGTGTTTCATCGTCAATAAGAAGGTCCAAGGGATCCAGTAAACCTGGAATGAAGCATCGGAATCTATAACTAGTGTCACAGGAATGGATCAAAACATAGACAGTAAGAAGAGTCAGTCTTCTTGTACTTAATTCTGCATTGTGCCTTTTGTCTTTAATACCGATGCAATTTATGTGTTTCATCGTCAATAAGAAGGTCCAAGGGATACAGTAAACCTGGAGTGAAGCATCGGAATCTATAAGTAGTGTCACAGGGACGGTTCAAAACATAGACAGTAAGATGAGTCAGTATTCTTGTACTTAAGTCGGCATTGTGCTTTTTGTATTTAATTCCGATGCAATTTCTGTGTTTCATCATCACTAAGAAGGTCAGAGGGATACATTAATCCTGAAGTTAAGCATCGGAATCTATAACTAGTGTCACAGGAATGGTTCAAAGGATAGTCAGTAAGAAGAGTCAGTCTTCTTGTAGTTAATTCGGCATTGTGCCTTTTGTACTGAATTCCAATGCAATTTCTGTGTTTCATCGTCAATAAGAAGGTCCAAGGGATACAGTAAACCTGAAGTGAAGCATCGGAATCTATAACTAGTGTCATAGGAATGGTTCAAAACATAGACAGTAGGAAGAGTCAGGCTTCTAGAACTTAAGTCGGCTTTGTGCCCTTTCTATTTGATTCCGATGCAATTTCTGTGTTTCATCGTCAATAAGACGGTCAGAAGGATACAGTAAACCTGAAGTGAAGCATTGGAATCTATAACTAGTGTCAAAGGAATGGTTCAAAACATAGACAGTTGGAACAGTCAGTCTTCTTGTACTTAAGTCGGCGTTGTGTCTTTTGTATTTAATTCTGATGCAATTCTGTGTTTCATCGTCAATAAGAATGTCCGAGGTATACAGTAAATCTCAAGTGAAGCATCGGAATCTATAACTAGTGTCACAGGAATGGTTCAAATCATAGACTGTAATAAGAGACAATCTTCTTGTACTTTAGTCGGCATTGTGTCTTTTGTATTCAATTCCGAAGCAATTACTGTGTTTCATCGTCAATAAGAATGTCCAAGGGATACAGTAAACCTGGAGTGAAGCATCGGAATCTATAACTAGTGTCACAGGAATGGTTCAAAACATAAACAGTAAGAAGACTCAGTCTTCTTGTACTTAAGTCGGCATTGTGCCTCTTCTATTTAATTCCGATGCAATATCTGTGTTTCATCGTCAATAAGAAGGTCCAAGGGATACAGTAAACCTGAAGTGAAGCATCGGAATTTATAACTAGTGTCATAGGAACGGTTCAAAACATAGTCAGTAAGACGAGTCAGTCTTCTTGTACTTAAGTCGGCATTGTGCCTTTTGTATTTAATTCCGATGCAATTTCTCTGTTTCATCGTCAATAAGAATGACCAAGGGATACAGTAAACCTGCAGTGAAGCATCGGAATCTATAACTAGTGTCACAGGGATGGTTCAAAATATAGACAGTAAGAAGAGTCAGACTTCTTGTACTTTAGTCGGCATTGTGCCTTTTGTATTTAATTCTGATGCAATTTCTGTGTTTCATCGTCAATAAGAAGGACAGAGGGATACAGTAATCCTGAAGTGAAGCATCGGAATCTATAACTAGTGTCACAGGAATGGTTCAAAACATAGTCAGTAAGAAGAGTCTGTCTTCTAGTACTTAAGTCATCATTGTGCATTTTCTATTTAATTCTGATGCAATTTCTGTGTTTCATCGTCAATACGAAGGTCCAAGGGATACAGTAAACCTGGAGTGAAGCATCGGAATCTATAACTAGTGTCACAGGAATGGTTCAAAACATAGACAGTAAGAAGAGTCAGTCTTTTTGCACGTAATTCTGCATTGTGCCTTTTGTATTTAATTCCGATGCAATCTCTGTGTTTCATCGTCAATAAGAAGATCCAAGGGATACAGTCAACCTGAATTGAAGCATCGGAATTTATAACTAGTCTCACAGGAATGGATCAAAACATAGTCAGTAAGAAGAGTCAGTCATCTGGTACTTAAGTCGGCATTGTGCCTTTTGTATTTAATTCCGATACAATATCTGTGTTTCATCGTCAATAAGAAGGTCATAGGGATACAGTAATCCTAAGTGAAGCATCGGAATCTATAACTAGTGCCACAGGAATGGTTCAAAGCATAGTCAGTAAGAAGAGTCAGTCTTCTTGTAGTTAAGTCGGTATTGTGCCTTTTGTACTGAATTCCAACGCAATTTCTGTGTTTCTTCGTCAATAAGAAGGTCCAAGGGATACAGTAAACCTGAAGTGAAGCATCGGAATCTATAACTAGTGTCACAGGAATGGTTCAAAACATAGACAGTAGGAAGAGTCAGGCTTCTAGAACTTAAGTCGGCATTGTGCATTTTCTATTTGATTCCGATGCAATTTCTGTGTTTCATCGTCAATAAGACTGTCAGAGGGATACAGTAAACCTGAAGTGAAGCATCCGAATCTATAACTAGTGTCACAGGAATGGTTCAAACATAGACAGTTGGAACAGTCAGTCTCCTGGTACTTAAGTCGGCGTTGTGTCTTTTGTATTTAATTCCGATTCAATTTCTGTGTTTCATCGTCAATAAGAAGGTCCGAGGTATACAGTAAACCTAAAGTGAAGCATCGGAATCTATAACTAGAGTCACAGGAATGGTTCAAAACATAGTCAGTAAGAAGAGTCAGTCTTCTTTGCCTTATGTCGGCATTGTGCCTTTCGTATTTAATTCCGATGCAATTTCTGTGTTTCATCGTCAATAAGAAGGTCCTAGGGATACAGTAAACCTGGAGTGAAGCATCGGAATCTATAACTAGTGTCACAGTAATGGTGCAAAACATAGACAGTGGGAAGAGTCAGTCTCCTTGTACTTAAGTCGGCATTGTGCCTTTTGTATTTCATTCCGAAGCAATTTCTGTGTTCCATCGTCAATAAGAAGGTCCAAGGGAAACAGTAATACTGAAGTGAAGCATCGGAATCTATAACTAGTGTCACAGGAATGGTTCAAAACATAGTCAGTAAGAAGAGTCAGTCTTCTTGTCCTTAAGTCGGCATTGTGCCTTTTGTATTTAATTCCGATGCAATTTCTGTGGTTCATCGGCAATAAGGTCAGAGGGATACAGTACACCTGAAGTGAAGTATCGGAATCTATAACTAGTGTCACAGGAATTGGTCAAAACATAGCCAGTAGGAAGAGTCAGTCTTCTTGTACTTAAGTCGGCACTGTGCCTTTTGTATTTAATTCCGATGCAATTTCTGTGTTTCATCGTCAATAAGAAGGTCAGAGGGATACAGTAAACCTGAAGTGAAGCATCGGAATCCAAAACTAGTGTCACAAGAATGGTTCAAAACATAGACAGTGGGAAGAGTCAGTCTCCTTGTACTTAAGTCGGCATTGTGCCTTTTGTATTTAATTCCGATGCAATTTCTGTGTTTCATCGTCAATAACAAGGACCAAGGTATACAGTAAACCTGAAGTGAAGCATCGGAATCTATAACTAGTGTCACAGGAATGGTTCAAAACATAGTCAGTAAGAAGAGTCAGTCTTCTTGTACTTAAGTCGGCATTGTGACTTTTCTATTTAATTCCCATGCAATTTCTGTGTTTCATCGTCAATAAGAAGGTCCAAGGGATCCAGTAAACATGGAGTGAAGCATCGGAACCTATAACTAGTGTCACAGGAATGGTTCATAACATAGACAGTAAGAAGAGTCAGTCTCCTTGTACTTAAGTCGACATTGTGCCTTTTGTATTTAATTCTGATGCAATTTCTGTGTTTCATCGTCAAAAAGAATGTCCAAGGGATACAGTAAACCTGGGGTGTAGCATCGGAATCTATAACTAGTGTCACAGGAATGGTTCAAAACATAGACAGTAACAGGAGTCAGTCTTCGTGTACTTAAGTCGGCATTTTGCCTTTTTTATTTAATTCCGATGCAATTTCTGTATTTCATCGTCAATAATAAGGTCCAAGGGATACAGTAAACCTGAAGTGAAGCATCGGAATCAATAACTAGTGTCACAGGAATGGTTCCAATCATAGTCAGTAAGAAGAGTTAGTCTTCTAGTACTTAAGTCGGCATTGTGCCTTTTGTATTTAATTCCGATGCAATTTCTGTGTTTCATCGTCAATAAGAAGGTCCAAGGGATACAGTAAACCTGGAGTGAAGCATCGGAATCTATAACTAGTGTCACAGGGATGGTTCAAAACATAGACAGTAAGAAGAGTCAGACTTCTTGTTCTTTAGTCGGCATTGTGCCTTTTATATTTAATTCCGATGCAATTTCTGTGCTTCATCGGCAATAAGAAAGTCAGAGGGATACAGTAATCCTGAAGTGAAGCATCGGAATCTATAACTAGTGTCATAGGAATGGTTCAAAACATAGTCAGTAAGAAGAGTCAGTCTTCTTGTCCTTAAGTCGGCATTGTGCTTTTGTATTTAATTCCGATGCAATTTCTGTGTTTCGTAGTCAACACGAAGGTCCAAGGGATACAGTAAACCTGGAGTGAAGCATCGGAATCTAACTAGTGTCACAGGAATGGTTCAAAACGTAGACAGTAAGAAGAGTCAAGCTTCTTGTACTTAGGTCGCCATTATGTCTTTTGTATTTAATTCCGATGCAATTTCTGCGTTTCATCGTCAATAAGAAGGTCCAAGGGATACACCAAACCTCAAGTGAAGCATCGGAATCTTTAACTAGTGTCACAGGAATGGTTCAAAACATAGTCAGTAAGAAGCGTCAGTCTTCTTGTACTTAAGTCGGAATTGTGCCTTTTCTATTTAATTATGATGCAATTCCTGTGTTTCATCGTCAATAAGATGGTCCAAGGGAAACAGTAAACCTGGAGTGAAGCAACGGAATCTATAACTAGTGTCACAGGAATGGTTCAAAACCTAGACTGTTAGAAGAGTCAGTCTTCTTGTACTTTAGTCGGCATTGTGCCTTTTGTATTTAATTCCGATGCAATTTCTGTGTTTCATCGTCAATAAGAAGGTCCAAGGGAAACAGTAAACCTGGAGTGAAGCATCGGAATCTATAACTAGTGTCACAGGAATGGTTTCTAATCATAGACAGTAAGCAGAGTCAGACTTCTTTCACTTAAGTCGGCATTGTGCCTTTTGTATTTAATTCCGATGCAATTTCTGTGTTTCATCGACAATAAGAAGGTCCAAGGGATACAGTAAACCTGGAGTGAAGCATCGGAATCTATAACTAGTGTCACAGGGACGGTTCAAAACATAGACAGTAAGATGAGTCAGTATTCTTGTACTTAAGTCGGCATTGTGCTTTTTGTATTTAATTCCGATGCAAATTCTGTGTTTCATCGTCACTAAGAAGGTCAGAGGGATACAGTAATCCTGAAGTTAAACATCGGAATGTATAACTAGTGTCACAGGAATGGTTCAAAGCATAGTCAGTAAGAAGAGTCAGTCTTCTTGTAGTTAATTCGGCATTGTGCCTTTTGTACTGAATTCCAATGCAATTTCTGTGTTTCATCGTCAATAAGAAGGTCCAAGGGATACAGTAAACCTGAAGTGAAGCATCGGAATCTATAACTAGTGTCATAGGAATGGTTCAAAACATAGACAGTAGGAAGAGTCAGGCTTCTAGAACTTAAGTCGGCATTGGGCCCTTTCTATTTGATTCCGATGCAATTTCTGTGTTTCATCGTCAATTAGACGGTCAGAAGGATACAGTAAACCTGAAGAGAAGCATCGGAATCTATAACTAGTGTCACAGGAATGGTTCAAAACATAGACAGTTGGAACAGTCAGTCTTCTTGTACTTAAGTCGGCGTTGTGTCTTTTGTATTTAATTCTGATGCAATTCTGTGTTTCATCGTCAATAAGAAGGTCCGAGGTATACAGTAAATCTGAAGTGAAGCATCGGAATCTATAACTAGTGTCACAGGAATGGTTCAAATCATAGACTGCAATAAGAGACAATCTTCTTGTACTTTAGTCGGCATTTTGCCATTTGTATTTAATTCCGATGCAATTTCTGTGTTTCATCGTCAATAAGAATGTCCAAGGGATACAGTAAACCTATAGTGAAGCATCGGAATCTATAACTAGTGTCACAGGTATGGTTCAAAACATAAACAGTAAGAAGACTCAGTCTTCTTGTACTTAAGTCGGCATTGTGCCTTTTCTATTTAATTCCGATGCAAAATCTGTGTTTCATCGTCAATAAGAAGGTCCAAGGGATACAGTAAACCTGAAGTGAAGCATCGGAATCTTTAACTAGTGTCACAGGAATGGTTCAAAACATAGTCAGTAAGAAGAGTCAGTCTTCTTGTACTTAAGTCGGCATTGGGCCTTTTGTATTTAATTCCGATGCAATTTCTCTGTTTCATCGTCAATAAGAATGACCAAGGGATATAGTAAACCTGCAGTGAAGCATCGGAATCTATAACTAGTGTCACAGGAATGGTTCAAAACATAGACAGTAAGAAGAGTCAGACTTATTGTACTTTAGTCGGCATTGTGCCTTTTGTATTTAATTCCGATGCAATTTCTGTGTTTCATCGTCAATAAGAAGGTCAGAGGGATACAGTAATCCTTAAGTGAAGCATCGGAATCTATAACTAGTGTCACAGGAATGGTTCAAAACATAGTCAGTAGGAAGAGTCAGTCTTCTAGTACTTAAGACATCATTGTGCATTTTCTATTTAATTCTGATGCAATTTCTGCGTTTCATCGTCAATACGAAGGTCCAAGGGTACAGTAAACCTGGAGTGAAGCATCGGAATCTATAACTAGTGTCACAGGTATGGTTCAAAACATAGTCAGTAAGGAGAGTCAGTCTTCTTGTACTTAAGTTGGCATTGTGCCTTTCGTATTTAAATCCGATGCAATTTCTGTGTTTCACCGGTAATAAGAAGGTCAGAGGGATACAGTAAGCCTGAAGTCAAGCACCGGAATCTATAACTAGTGTCACAGGAATGGTTCAAAACATAGACAGTAAGAAGAGTAAGTCTTCTGGTCCTTAATTCGGCATTGTGCCGTTTGTATTTAATTCCGATGCAATTTCTGTGTTTCATCGGCAATAAGGTCAGAGGGATACAGTAAACCTCAAGTGAATCATCGGAATCTATAACTAGTGTCACAGGAATGGTTCAAAACGTAGACTGCAGGAAGAGTCAGTCTTCTTGTACTTAAGTCGGCATTGTGCCTTTTGTATTTAATTCCGATGCAATTTCTGTGTTTCGTCGTCAATAAGAAGGTCAGTGTGACACAGTAAACCTGAAGTGAAGCATCGGAATCTATAGCTAGTGTCACTGGAATGGTTCAAAACATAGTCAGTAAGAAGAGTCAGTTTTCTTGTTCTTAAGTCGGCAATGTGCCTTTTGTATTTAATTCCGATGCAATTTCTGTGTTTCATAGTCAACAAAAAGGTCCAAGGGATACAGTAAACCTGAAGTGAAGCATCGGAATCTATAACTAGTGTCGCAGGAATGGTTCAAAACCTAGACAGTAAGAAGAGTCAGTCTTCTTGTACTTAAGTCGGCATTGTGCCTTTTGTATTTAATTCCGATGCAATTCCTGTGTTTAATAGTCAACAAAAAGGTCCAAGGGATACAGTAAACCTGAAGTGAAGCATCGGAATCTATAACTAGTGTCGCAGGAATGGTTCAAAGCATAGACAGTAAGAAGAGTCAGTCTTTTTGTACTTAATTCTGCATTGTGCCTTTTGTATTTAATTCTGATGCAATCTCTGTGTTTCATCGTCAATAAGAAGATCCAAGGGATACAGTAAACCTGAAGTGAAGCATCGGAATCTATAACTAGTGTCACAGGAATGGTTCAAAGCATAGTCAGTAAGAATAGTCACTCTCCTTGTACTTAAGTCATCATTGTGCATTTTCTATTTCATTCGGATGCAATTTCTGTGTTTCATCGTCAATAAGAAGGTCCAAGGGATTCAGTAAACGTGGAGTGAAGCATCGGAATCCATAACTAGTGTCACAGGAATGCTTCAAATCATAGACAGTAAGAAGAGTCAGTCTCCTTGTACTTAAATCGGCATTGTGCCTTTTGTATTTCATTCCGATGCAATTTCTGTGTTTCATCGTCACTAAGAAGGTCAGAGGGATACAATAATCCTGAAGTGAAGCATCGGAATCCATAACTAGTGTCACAGGAATGGTTCAAAACATAGACAGTAGGAAGAGTCAGGCTTCTAGTACTTATGTCGGCATTGTGCATTTTCTATTTGATTCCGATGCAGTTTCTGTGTTTCATCGTCAATAAGACGGTCAGAGGGATACAGTAAACCTGAAGTGAAGCATCGGAATCTATAACTAGTGTCACAGTAATGGTGCAAAACATAGACAGTAAGAAGAATCAGACGTCTTGTACTTAAGTCGGCATTGTGCCTTTTGTATTTAATTCCGATGCAATTTCTGGGTTTCATCGTCAATAAGAAGGCCCAAGGGATACAGTAAACCTGAAGTGAAGCATCGGACTCTATAACTAGTTTCACAGAAATGGTTCAAAACATAGACGGTAGGAAGAGTCAGTCTTCTTGTACTTAAGTCGGCATTGTGAATTTTGTATTTCATTCCGATGCAATTACTGTGTTTCAGCGTCAATAAGAAGGTCCAAGGGAAACAGTAATACTGAAGTGAAGCATCGGAATCTATAACTAGTGTCACAGGAATGGTTCAAAGCATAGTCAGTAAGAAGAGTCAGTCTTCTTGTCCTTAAGTCGGCATTGTGCCTTTTGTATTTAATTCCGATGCAATTTCTGTGTTTCATCGGCAATAAGGTCAGAGGGATACAGTAAACCTGAAGTGAAGTATCGGAATCTATAACTAGTGTCACAGGAATGGTTCAAAACATAGACAGTAGGAAGAGTCAGTCTTCTTGTTTTTAAGTCGGCACTGTGCCTTTTGTATTTAATTCCGATGCAATTTCTGTGTTTCATCGTCAATAAGAAGGTCAGAGGGATACAGTAAACCTGAAGTGAAGCATCGGAATCCAAAACTAGTGTCACAAGAATGTTTCAAAACATAGACAGTAGGAAGAGTCAGTCTTCTTGTACTTAAGTCGGCATTGTGCCTTTTGTATTTAATTCCGATGCAATTTCTGTGTTTCATCGTCAATACGAAGGTGCAAGGTATACAGTAAACCTGAAGTGAAGCATCGGAATCTATAACTAGTGTCACAGGAATGGTTCAAAACATAGTCAGTAAGAAGAGTCAGTCTTCTTGTACTTAAGTCGGCATTGTGCCTTTTCTATTTAATTCCGATGCAATTTCTGTGTTTCATCGTCAATAAGAAGGTCCAAGGGATCCAGTAAACCTGGAGTGAAGCATCGGAACCTATAACTAGTGTCACAGGAATGGTTCATAACATAGACAGTAAGAAGAGTCAGTCTCCTTGTACTTAAGTCGACAATGTGCCTTTTGTATTTAATTCTGATGCAATTACTGTGTTTCATCGTCAAAAAGAATGTCCAAGGGATACAGTAAACGTGGGGTGTAGCATCGGAATCTATAACTAGTGTCACAGGAATGGTTCAACACATAGACGGTAACAAGAGTCAGTCTTCGTGTACTTAAGTCGGCATTTTGCCTTTTTTATTTAATTCCGATGCAATTTCTGTTTTTCATCGTCAATAATAGGGTCCAAGGGATACAGTAAACCTGAAGTGAAGCATCGGAATCAATAACTAGTGTCACAGGAATGGTTCAAATCATAGTCAGTAAGAAGAGTCAGTCTTCTAGTACTTAAGTCGACATTGTGACTTTTGTATTTATATCCGATGCAATTTCTGTGTTTCATCGTCAATAAGAAGGTCCAAGGGATACAGTAAACCTGGAGTGTAGCATCGGAATCTATAACTAGTGTCACAGGAATGGATCAAAACATAGACAGTAAGAAGAGTCAGTCATTTTGTACTTAAGTCGGCATTGTGCCTTTTGTATTAAATTCCGTTGCAATTTCTGTTTTTCATCGTCAATGAGAAGGTCCAAGGGATACAGTAAACCTTAAGTGAAGCATCGGAATCTATAACTAGTGTCACAGGAATGGTTCAAAGCATAGTCAGGTGGAAGAGTCGGTCTTCATGTACTTAAGTCGGCATTGTGCCTTTTGTATTTAATTCCGATGCAATTTCTGTGTTTCATCGTCAATAAGAAGGTCCAAGGGATACAGTAAACCTGAAGTGAAGCATCGGAATCAATAACTAGTGTCACAGGAATGGTTCAAAACATAGACAGTAAGATCAGTCAGTCTTCTTGTCCTTAAGTCGGCATTGTGCCTTTTGTATTTATTTCCGATGCAATTTCTCTGTTTCATCGTCAATAAAAAGGTCCAAGGGATACAGTAAACCTGGAGTGTAGCAACGAAATCTATAACTAGTGTCACAGGAATGGTTCAAAACATAGACGGTAAGATGAGTCAGTCTTCGTGTACTTAAGTCGGCATTTTGCCTTTTTTATTTAATTCCGATGCAATTTCTGTGTTTCATCGTCAATAATAAGGTCCAAGGGCTACAGTAAACCTGAAGTGAAGCATCGCAATCAATAACTAGTGTCACAGGAATGGTTCAAAACATAGTCAGTAAGAAGAGTCAGTCTTCTACTCCTTAAGTCGGCAATGTGCCTTTTGTATTTAATTCCGATGCAATTTCTGTGTTTCATCGTCAATAAGAAGGTCCAAGGGATACAGTAAATCTGAAGGGAAGCATCGGAATCTATAACTAGTGTCACAGGAATGGATCAAAACGTAGACAGTAAGAAGAGTCAGTCTACTTGTACTTAAGTCGGCATTTTGCCTTTTCTATTTAATTCCGATGCAATTTCTGTGTTTCATCGTCAATAAGAAGGTCCAAGGGATCCAGTAAACCTGGAGTGAAGCATCGGAATCTATAACTAGTGTCATAGGAATGGTTCATAACATAGACAGTAACAAGAGTCAGTCTCCTTGTACTTAAGTCGACATTGTGCCTTTTGTATTTAATTCCGATGCAATTTCTGTGTTTCATCGTCAATAAGAAGGTCCAAGGGATACAGTAAACCTCAAGTGAAGCATCGGGATCTATAACTAGTGTCACACGAATGGTTCAAAACATAGTCAGTAGGAAGAGTCGGTCTTCGTGTACTTAAGTCGACATTGTGCCTTTTGTATTTAATTCCGATGCAATTTCTGTGTTTCATCGTCGATAAGAAGGTCCAAGGGATACAGTAAACGTGAAGTGAAGCATCGTAATCCATAACTAGTGTCACAGGAATGGTTGAAAACATAGACAGTAGGAAGAGTCAGTCTTCTTGTACTTAAGTCGGCATTGTGCCTTTTGTATTTAATTCCGATGCAATTTCTGTGTTTCATCGTCAATAAGAAGGTCCAAGGGATACAGTAAATCTGAAGGGAAGCATCGGAATCTATAACTAGTGTCACATGAATGGTTCAAAACATAGACAGTAAGAAGAGTCAGTCTTCTTGTACTTAAGTCGGCATAGTGCCTTTTGTATTTATTTCCGATGCAATTTCCGTGTTTAATCGTCAATAAGATGGTCAGTGGGATACAGTAAACCTGAAGTGAAGCATCGCAATCTATAACTAGTGTCACGGGAATGGTTCAAAACATAGTCAGTAAGAAGAGTCAGTCTTCTTGTACTTAAGTCGCCATTGTGCCTATTGTATTTAATTCCGATGCAATTTCTGTGTTTCATCGTCAATAAGAAGGTCCAAGGGATACAGTAAATCTGAAGGGAAGCATCAGAATCTATAACTAGTGTCACAGGAATGGATCAAAACATAGACAGTTAGAAGAGACAGTCTTCTTGTACTTAAGTCGGCATTGTGCCTTTTCTATTTAATTCCGATGCAATTTCTGTGTTTCATCGTCAATAAGAAGGTCCAAGGGATCCTGTAAACCTGGAGTGAAGCATCGGAATCTATAACTAGTGTCACAGGAATGGTTCATAACATAGACATTAAGAAGAGTCAGTCTCCTTGTACTTAAGACGACATTGTGCTTTTTCTATTAAATTCCGAAGCAATTTCTGTGTTTCTTCGTCAATAAGAAGGTCCAAGGGATACAGTAAACCTCAAGTGAAGCATCGGAATCTATAACTAGTGTCACACGAATGGTTCAAAACATAGTCAGTAGGAAGAGTCGGTCTACATGTACTTAAGTCGGCATTGTGCCTTTTGTATTTAATTCCGATGCAATTTCTGTGTTTCATCGTCAATACGAAGGTCCAAGGGATACAGTAAACGTGAAGTGAAGCATCGCAATCTATAACTAGTGTCACAGGAATTATTGAAAACATAGACAGTAGGAAGAGTCAGTCTTCTTGTACTTAAGTCGGCATTGTGCCTATTGTATTTAATTCCGATGCAATTTCTGTGTTTCATCGTCAATAAGAAGGTCCAAGGGATACAGTAAATCTGAAGGGAAGCATCGGAATCTATAACTAGTGTCACAGGAATGGATCAAAGCATAGACAGTAAGAAGAGTCAGTCTTCTTGTACTTAAGTCGGCATTGTGCCTTTTCTATTTAATTCCGATGCAATTTCTGTGTTTCATCGTCAATAAGAAGGTCCAAGGGATCCAGTAAACCTGGAGTGAAGCATCGGAATCTATAACTAGTGTCACAGGAATGGTTCATAACATAGACAGTAAGAAGAGTCAGTCTCCTTGTACTTAAGTCGACATTGTGCCGCTTCTATTTAATTCCGATGCAATTTCTGTGTTTCTTCGTCAATAAGAAGGTCCAAGGGATACAGTAAACCTTAAGTGAAGCATCGGGATCTATAACTAGTGTCACACGAATGGTTCAAAACATAGTCAGTAGGAAGAGTCGGTCTTCATGTACTTAAGTCGGCATTGTGGCTTTTGTATTTATTTCCGATGCAATTTCTGTGTTTCATCGTCAATAAGAAGGTCCAAGGGATACAGTAAACGTGAAGTGAAGCATCGTAATCTATAACTAGTGTCACAGGAATGGTTGAAAACATAGACAGTAGGAAGAGTCAGTCTTCTTGTACTTAAGTCGGCATTGTGCCTTTTGTATTTCATTCCCATGCAATTTCTGTGTTTCATCGTCAATAAAAAGGTCCAAGGGATACAGTAAATCTGAAGGGTAGCATCGGAAACTATAACTAGTGTCACAGGAATGGTTCAAAACATAGACAGTAAGAAGAGTCAGTCTTCTTGTACTTAAGTCGGCATAGTGGCTCTTGGATTCATTTCCGATGCAATTTCCATGTTTAATCGTCAATAAGATGGTCAGAGGGATACAGTAAACCGGAAGTGAAGCATCGCAATCTATAACTAGTGTCACAGAAATGGTTCAAAACATAGACAGTAAGATGAGTCAGTCTACTTGTACTTAAGTCGGCATAGTGCCTTTTGTATTTAATTCCAATGCAATTTCTGTGCTTCATCGTCAATAAGATAGTCAGAGGTATACAGTAAACCTGATGTGAAGCATCGCAATCTATAACTAGTGTCACAGGAACGGTTCAAAACATAGTCAGTAAGAAGAGTCAGTATTTTTGTACTTAAGTCGGCATTTTGCCTTTTGTGTTTAATTCCGATGCAATTACTGTGTTTCAGCGTCAATAACAAGGTCCTAAGGGATACAGTAATCCTGAAGTGAAGCATCGGAATCTATAACTAGTGTCACAGGAATGGTTCAAAACATAGACAGTAAGAAGAGTCAGTCTTCTTGTACTTAAGTCTGCATTGTGACTTTTGTATTTAATTCCGATGCAATTTCTGTGATTCATCGTCAATAAGAAGGTCCAAGGGATACAGTAAACTTCAAGTGAAGCATCGGAATCTATAACTAGTGTCACAGGAATGGATTAAAACATAGACAATAAGAAGAGACAGTCTTCTTGTACTAAGTCGGCATTGTGCCTTTTCTATTTAATTCCGATGCAATTTCTGTGTTTCTTCGTCAATAAGAAGGTCCAAGGGATACAGTAAACCTCAAGTGAAGCATCGGAATCTATAACTAGTGTCACACGAATGGTTCAAATTATAGTCAGTAGGAAGAGTCGGTCTTCATGTACTTAAGTCGGCATTGTGCCTTTTGTATTTAATTCCGATGCAATTTCTGTGTTTCATCGTCAATACGAAGGTCCAAGGGATACAGTAAACGTGAAGTGAAGCATCGTAATCTATAACTAGTGACACAGGAATGGTTGAAAACATAGACAGTAGGAAGAGTCAGTCTTCTTGTACTTAAGTCGGCATTGTGCCTATTGTATTTAATTCCGATGCAATTTCTGTGTTTCATCGTCAATAAGAAGGTCCAAGGGATACAGTAAATCTGAAGGGAAGCATCGGAATCTATAACTAGTGTCGCAGGAATGGATCAAAACATAGACAGTGAGAAGAGACAGTCTTCTTGTACTGAAGTCGGCATTGTGCCTTTTCTATTTATTTCCGATATAATTTCTGTGTTTCATCGTCAATAAGAAGGTCCAAGGGATCCAGTAAACCTGGAGTGAAGCGTCGGAATCTATAACTAGTGTCACAGGAATGGTTCATAAATAGACAGTAAGAAGAGTCAGTCTCCTTGTACTTAAGTCGACATTGTGCCTTTTCTATTTAATTCCGATGCAATTTCTGTGTTTCTTCGTCAATAAGAAGGTCCAAGGGATACAGTAAACCTCAAGTGAAGCATCGGGAACTATAACTAGTGTCACGCGAATGGTTCAAAACATAGTCAGTAGGAAGAGTCGGTCTTCATGTACTTAAGTCGGCATTGTGCCTTTTGTATTTAATTCCGATGCAATTTCTGTGTTTCATCGTCAATAAGAAGGTCCAAGTGATACAGTAAATCTGAAGGGAAGCATCGGAATCTATAACTAGTGTCACAGGAATGGTTCAAAACATAGACAGTAAGAAGAGTCAGTCTTCTTGTACTTAAGTCGGCATAGTGCCTTTTGTATTTAATTCCGATGCAATTTCCGTGTTTCATCGTCAATAAGATGGTCAGAGGGATACAGTAAACCTGAAGTGAAGCATCGCAATCTATAACTAGTGTCACAGGAATGGTTCAAAACATAGTCACTAAGAAGAGTCAGTATTTTTGTACTTAAGTCGGCATTGTGCCTTTTGTGTATAATTCCGATGCAATTTCTGAGTTTCTGCGTCAATAACAAGGTCCAAGGGATACAGTAAACCTGAAGTGAAGCTTCGGAATCTATAACTAGTGTCACAGGAATGGTTCAAAACATAGACACTAAGATGAGTCAGTCTCCTTGTACTTAAGTCGACATTGTGCCTTTTCTATTTCATTCCGATGCAATTTCTGTGTTTCATCGTCAATAAGAAGGTCAGAGGGACACAATAAACCTGAAGTGAAGCATCGGAATCTATAACTAGTGTCACAGGAATGGTTCAAAACATAGTCAGTAAGAACAGTCAGTCTTCTTGTCCTTAAGTCGGCATTGTGCCTTTTGTATTTAATTCCGATGCAATTTCTGTGTTTCATCGACAATAAGAAGGTCCAAGGGATACAGTAAACCTGGAGTGTAGCATCGGAATCTATAACTAGTGTCACAGGAAAGATTCAAAACATAGACAGTAAGAAGAGTCAGTCATCATGTACTTAAGTCGGCATTGTGCCTTCTGTATTAAATTCCGATGCAATTTCTGTGTTTCATCGTCAATAAGAAGGTCCAAGGGATACAGTAAACCTCAAGTGAAGCATCGTAATCTATAACTAGTGTCACAGGAATGGTTCAAAACTTAGTCAGTAGGAAGAGTCGGTCTTCATGTACTTAAGTCGGCATTGTGCCTTTTTTATTTAATTCCGATGCAATTTCTGTGTTTCATCGTCATTAAGAAGGTCCAAGGGATACAGTAAACGTGAAGTGAAGCATCGGAATCTATAACTAGTGTCACAGGAATGGTTCAAAACATAGACAGTAGGAAGAGTCAGTCTTCTTGTACTTAAGTCGGCATTGTGCCTTTTGTATTTAATTCCGATGCAATTTCTGTGTTTCATCGTCAATAAGAAGGTCCAAGGGATACAATAAACCTGAAGTGAAGCATCGGAATCTATAACTAGTGTCACAGGAATGGTTCCAAACATAGACGGTAAGAAGAGTCAGTCTTCTTGTACTTAAGTCGGCATAGTGCCTTTTGTATTTAATTCCGATGCAATTTCTGTTCTTCATCGTCAATAAGATGGTCACAGGGATACAGTAAACCTGATGTGAAGCATCGCAATCTATAACTAGTGTCACAGGAATGGTTCAAAACATAGTCAGTAAGAGGAGTCAGTATTTTTGTACTTAAGTCGGCATTTTGCCTTTTGTGTTTAATTCCGATGCAATTACTGTGTTTCAGCGTCAATAACAAGGTCCAAGGGATACAGTAACCGTGAAGTGAAGCATCGGAATCTATAACTAGTGTCACAGGAATGGTTCAAAATATAGACAATAAGAAGGGTCAGTCTTCTTGTACTTAAGTCGGCATTGTGCCTTTTGTATTTAATTCCGATGCAATTTCTGTGATTCATCGTCAATAAGAAGGCCCAAGGGATACAGTAAACCTGAAGTGAAGCATCGGACTCTATAACTAGTTTCACAGAAATGGTTAAAAACATAGACAGTAGGAAGAGTCAGTCTTCTTGTACTTAAGTCGGCATTGTGCCTCTTGTATTTCATTCCGATGCAATTTCTGTGTTTCATCGTCAATAAGAAGGTCCAAGGGAAACAGTAATGCTGAAGTGAAGCATCGCAATCTATAACTAGTGTCACAGGAATGGTTCAAAACATGGTCAGTAAGAAGAGTCAGTCTTCTTGTCCTTTAGTCGGCATTGTGACTTTTGTATTTAATTCCGATGCAATTTCTGTGATTCATCGGCAATTAGGTCAGAGGGATACAGTAAACCTGAAGTGAAGTATCGGAATCTAAAACTAGTGTCACAGGAATGGTTCAAAACATAGACAGTAGGAAGAGTCAGTCTTCTTGTACTTAAGTCGGCATTGTGCCTTTTGTATCTAATTCCGATGCAATTTCTGTGTTTCATCGTCAATAACAAGGTCAGAGGGATACAGTAAACATGAAGTGAAGTATCGGAATCTAAAACTAGTGTCACAGGAATGGTTCAAACATAGACAGTAGGAAGAGTCAGTCTTCTTGTACTTAAGTCAGCATTGTGCCTTTTGTATTTAATTCCGATGCAATTTCTGTGTTTCATCGTCAATACGAAGGTCCAAGGGATACAGTAAACGTGAATTGAAGCATCGTAATCTATAACTAGTGTCACAGGAATGGTTGAAAACATAGACAGTAGGAAGAGTCAGTCTTCTTGTACTTAAATCGGCATTGTGCCTATTGTATTTAATTCCGATGCAATTTCTGTGTTTCATCGTCAATAAGAAGGGCCAAGGGATCCAGTAAACCTGGAGTGAAGCATCGGAATCTATAACTAGTGTCACAGGAATGGTTCATATCATAGACACTAAGATGAGTCAGTCTCCTTGTACTTAAGTCGACATTGTGCCTTTTCTATTTAATTCCGATGCAATTTCTGTGTTTCATCGTCAATAAGAAGGTCAGAGGGACAGAATCAACCTGAAGTGAAGCATCGGAATCTATAACTAGTGTCACAGGAATGGTTCAAAACATAGTCAGTAAGAACAGTCAGTCTTCTTGTCCTTAGGTCGGCATTGTGCCTTTTGTATTTAATTCCGATGCAATTTCTGTGTTTCATCGTCAATAAGAAGGTCCAAGGGATACAGTAAACCTGGAGTGTAGCATCGGAATCTATAACTAGTGTCACAGGAAAGATTCAAAACATAGACAGTAAGAAGAGTCAGTCATCATGTACTTAAGTCGGCATTGTGCCTTCTGTATTAAATTCCGTTGCAATTTCTGTGTTTCATCGTCAATAATAAGGTCCAAGGGATACAGTAAACCTCAAGTGAAGCATCGGAATCTATAACTAGTGTCACAGGAATGGTTCAAAACTTAGTCAGTAGGAAGAGTCGGTCTTCATGTACTTAAGTCGGCATTGTGCCTTTTGTATTTAATTCCGATGCAATTTCTGTGTTTCATCGTCATTAAGAAGGTCCAAGGGATACAGTAAACGTGAAGTGAAGCATCGGAATCTATAACTAGTGTCACAGGAATGGTTCAAAACATAGACAGTAGGAAGAGTCAGTCTTCTTGTACTTAAGTCGGCATTGTGCCTTTTGTATTTAATTCCGATGCAATTTCTGTGTTTCATCGTCAATAAGAAGGTCCAAGGGATACAATAAACCTGAAGTGAAGCATCGGAATCTATAACTAGTGTCACAGGAATGGTTCAAAACATAGACGGTAAGAAGAGTCAGTCTTCTTGTACTTAAGTCGGCATAGTGCCTTATGTATTTAATTCCGATGCAATTTCTGTGCTTCATCGTCAATAAGATGGTCAGAGGGATACAGTAAACCTGATGTGAAGCATCGCAATCTATAACTAGTGTCACAGGAATGGTTCAAAACATAGTCAGTAAGAGGAGTCAGTATTTTTGTACTTAAGTCGGCATTGTGCCTTTTGTATTTAATTCCGATGCAATTTCTGTGTTTCATCGTCATTAAGAAGGTCCAAGGGATACAGTAAACATGAAGTGAAGCATCGGAATCTATAACTAGTGTCACAGGAATGGTTCAAAATATAGACAATAAGAGGGGTCAGTCTTCTTGTACTTAAGTCGGCATTGTGCCTTTTGTATTTAATTCCGATGCAATTTCTGTGATTCATCGTCAATAAGAAGGTCCAAGGGAAACAGTAATACTGAAGTGAAGCATCGTAATCTATAACTAGTGTCACAGGAATGGTTCAAAACATGGTCAGTAAGAAGAGTCAGTCTTCTTGTCCTTTAGTCGGCATTGTGACTTTTGTATTTAATTCCGATGCAATTTCTGTGTTTCATCGACAATTAGGTCAGAGGGATACAGTAAACCTGAAGTGAAGTATCGGAATCTAAAACTAGTGTCACAGGAATGGTTCAAAACATAGACAGTAGGAAGAGTCAGTCTTCTTGTACTTAAGTCGGCATTGTGCCTTTTGTATCCAATTCCGATGCAATTTCTGTGTTTCATCGTCAATAACAAGGTCAGAGGGATACAGTAAACATGAAGTGAAGTATCGGAATCTAAAACTAGTGTCACAGGAATGGTTCAAACATAGACAGTAGGAAGAGTCAGTCTTCTTGTACTTAAGTCGGCATTGTGCCTTTTGTATTTAATTCCGATGCAATTTCTGTGTTTCATCGTCAATAAGAAAGGTCCAAGGGATACAGTAAACGAGAAGTGAAGCATCGTAATGTATAACTAGTGTCATAGGAATGGTTGAAAACATAGACAGTAGGAAGAGTCAGTCTTCTTGTTCTTAAATCGGCATTGTGCCTATTGTATTTAATTCCGATGCAATTTCTGTGCTTCATCGTCAATAAGAAGGTCCAAGGGATACAGAAAATCTGAAGGGAAGCATCGGAATCTATAACTAGTGTCACAGGAATGGATCAAAACATAGACAGTAAGAAGAGACAGTCTTCTTGTTCTTAAGTCGGCATTGTGCGTTTTCTATTTAATTCCGGTGCAATTTCTGTGTTTCATCGTCAATAAGAAGGTCCAAGGGATCCAGTAAACCTGGAGTGAAGCATCGGAAACTATAACTAGTGTCACAGGAATGGTTCATATCATAGACAGTAAGAAGAGTCAGTCTCCTTGTACTTAAGTCGACATTGTGCCTTTTCTATTTAATTCCGATGCAATTTCTGTGTTTCTTCGTCAATAAGAAGGTCCAAGGGATACAGTAAACCTCAAGTGAAGCATCGGAATCTATAACTAGTGTCACACGAATGGTTCAAATCATAGTCAGTAGGAAGAGTCGGTCTTCATGTACTTAAGTCGGCATTGTGCCTTTTGTATTTAATTCCGATGCAATTTCTGTGTTTCATCGTCAATAAGAAGGTCCAAGGGATACAGTAAACGTGAAGTGAAGCATCGTAATCTATAACTAGTGTCACAGGAATGGTTGAAAACATAGACAGTAGGAAGAGTCAGTCTTCTTGTACTTAAGTCGGCATTGTGCCTATTGTATTTAATTCCGCTGCAATTTCTGTTTTTCATCGTCAATAAAAAGGTCCAAGGGATACAGTAAATCTGAAGGGAAGCATCGGAATCTATAACTAGTGTCACAGGAATGTATCAAAACATAGACAG
This sequence comes from Schistocerca serialis cubense, assembly GCF_023864345.2. Taxonomy (NCBI): domain Eukaryota; kingdom Metazoa; phylum Arthropoda; class Insecta; order Orthoptera; family Acrididae; genus Schistocerca; species Schistocerca serialis. The sequence goes on from NC_064649.1 coordinate 180,059,372, forward strand.
TAAGAAGAGTCAGTCTTCTTGTACATAAGTAAGCATTGTGCCTTTTCTATTTAATTCCAATGCAATTTCTGTGTTTCATCGTCAATAAGAAGGTCCAAGGGATCCAGTAAACCTGAAGTGAAGCATCGGAATCTATAACTAGTGTCACAGGAATGGTTCATAACATAGACAGTAAGAAGAGTCAGTCTCCTTGTACTTAAGTCGACATTGTGCCTTTTCTATTTAATTCCGATGAAATTTCTGTGTTTCTTCGTCAATAAGATGGTCCAAGGGATACAGTAAACCTCAAGTGAAGCATCGGGATATATAACTAGTGGCACACGAATGGTTCAAAACATAGTCAGTAGGAAGAGTCGGTCTTCATGTACTTAAGTCGGCATTGTGCCTTTTGTATTTAATTCCGATGCAATTTCTGTGTTTCATCGTCAATAAGAAGGTCCAAGGGATACAGTAAACGTGAAGTGAAGCATCGTAATCTATAACTAGTGTCACAGGAATGGTTGAAAACATAGACAGTAGGAAGAGTCAGTCTTCTTGTACTTAAGTCGGCATTGTGCCTATTGTATTTAATTCCGATGCAATTTCTGTGTTTCATCGTCAATAAAAAGGTCCAAGGGATACAGTAAATCTGAAGGGAAGCATCGGAATCTATAACTAGTGTCACAGGAATGGATCAAAACATAGACAGTAAGAAGAGTCAGTCTTCTTGTACTTAAGTAAGCATTGTGCCTTTTCTATTTAATTCCGATGCAATTTCTGTGTTTCATCGTCAATAAGAAGGTCCAAGGGATCCAGTCTACCTGAAGTGAAGCATCGGAATCAATAACTAGTGTCACAGGAATGGTTCATAACATAGACAGTAAGAAGAGTCAGTCTCCTTGTACTTAAGTCGACATTGTGCCTTTTCTATTTAATTCCGATGCAATTTCTGTGTTTCTTCGTCAATAAGATGGTCCAAGGGATACAGTAAACCTCAAGTGAAGCATCGGGATCTATAACTAGTGTCACACGAATGGTTCAAAACATAGTCAGTAGGAAGAGTCGGTCTTCATGTACTTAAGTCGGCATTGTGCCTTTTGTATTTAATTCCGATGCAATTTCTGTGTTTCATCGTCAATAAGAAGGTCCAAGGGATACAGTAAACGTGAAGTGAAGCATCGTAATCTATAACTAGTGTCACAGGAATGGTTGAAAACATAGACAGTAGGAAGAGTCAGTCTTCTTGTACTTAAGTCGGCATTGTGCCTTTTGTATTTAATTCCGATGCAATTTCTGTGTTTCATCGTCAGTAAGAAGGTCCAAGGGATACAGTAAATCTGAAGGGAAGCATCGGAATCTATAACTAGTGTCACACGAATGGTTCCAAACATAAACAGTAAGAAGAGTCAGTCTTCTTGTACTTAAGTCGGCATAGTGCCTTTTGTATTTAATTCCGATGCAATTTCTGTGCTTCATCGTCAATAAGATGGTCAGAGGGATACAGTAAACCTGATGTGAAGCATCGCAATCTATAACTAGTGTCACAGGAATGGTTCAAAACATAGTCAGTAAGAAGAGTCAGTATTTTTGTACTTAAGTCTGCATTGTGCCTTTTGTATTTAATTCCGATGCAATTTCTGTGATTCATCGTCAATAAGAAGGTCCAAGGGATACAGTAATCCTGAAGTGAAGCATCGGACTCTATAACTAGTTTCACAGAAATGGTTCAAAACATAGACAGTAGGAAGAGTCTGTCTTCTTGTACTTAAGTAGGCATTGTGCCTTTTGTATTTAATTCCGATGCAATTTCTGTGTTTCATCGTCAATAAGAAGGTCCAAGGGATACAGTACACCTAGAGTGTAGCATCCGAATCTATAACTAGTGTCACAGGAATGGTTCAAAACATAGACAGTAAGAAGAGTCAGTCATCTTGTACTTAAGTCGGCATTGTGCCTTTTGTATTAAATTCCGATGCAATTTCTGTGTTTCATCGTCAATAAGAAGGTCCAAGGGATACAGTAAACATCAAGTGAAGCATCGGAATCTATAACTAGTATCACAGGAATGGTTCAAAACATAGTCAGTAGGAAGAGTCGGTATTCATGTACTTAAGTCGGCATTGTGCCTTTTGTATTTAATTCCGATGCAATTTCTGTGTTTCATCGTCAATACGAAGGTCCAAGGGATACAGTAAACGTGAAGTGAAGCATCGTAATCTATAACTAGTGTCACAGGATTGGTTGAAAACATAGACAGTTGGAAGAGTCAGTCTTCTAGTACTTAAGTCGGCATTGTGCCTATTGTATTTAATTCCGATGCAATTTCTGTGTTTCATCGTCAATAAGAAGGTCCTAGGGATACAGTAAATCTGAAGGGAAGCATCGGAATCTATAACTAGTGTCACAGGAATGGATCAAAACATAGACAATAAGAAGAGACAGTCTACTTGTACTTAAGTCGGCATTGTGCCTTTTCTATTTAATTCCGATGCAATTTCTGTGTTTCATCGTCAATAAGAAGGTCCAAGGGATCCAGTAAACCTGGAGTGAAGCATCGGAATCTATAACTAGTGTCACAGGAATGGTTCATAACATAGACAGTAAGAAGAGTCAGTCACCTTGTACTTAAGTCGACATTGTGCCTTTTCTATTTAATTCCGATGCAATGTCTGTGTTTCTTCGTCAATAAGAAGGTCCAAGGGATACAGTAAACCTCTAGTGAAGCATCGGAATCTATAACTAGTGTCACACGAATGGTTCAAAACATAGTCAGTCGGAAGAGTCGGTCTTAATGTACTTAATCGGCATTGTGCCTGTTGTATTTAATTCCGATGCAATTTCTGTGTTTCATCGTCAATAAGAAGGTCCAAGGGATACAGTAAACGTGAAGTGAAGCATCGTAATCTATAACTAGTGTCACAGGAATGGTTGAAAACATAGACAGTAGGAAGAGTCAGTCTTCTTGTACTTAAGTCGGCATTGTGCCTATTGTATTTAATTCCGATGCAATTTCTGTGTTTCATCGTCAATAAGAAGGTCCAAGGGATACAGTAAATCTGAAGGGAAGCATCGGAATCTATAACTAGTGTCACAGGAATGGATCAAACCATAGACAGTAAGAAGAGACAGTCTTCTTGTACTTAAGTCGGCATTGTGCCTTTTCTATTTAATTCCGATGCAATTTCTGTGTTTCATCGTCAATAAGAAGGTACAAGGGATCCAGTAAACCTGGAGTGAAGCATCGGAATCTATAACTAGTGTCACAGGAATGGTTCAAATCATAGACAGTAAGATGAGTCAGTCTCCTTGTACTTAAGTCGACATTGTGCCTTTTCTATGTAATTCCGATGCAATTTCTGTGTTTTATCGTCAATAACAAGGTCAGATGGATACAATAAACCTGAAGTGAAGCATCGGAATCTATAACTAGTGTCACAGGAATGGTTCAAAACATAGACAGTAAGTACAGTCAGTCTTCTTGTCCTTAAGTCGGCATTGTGCCTTTTGTATTTAATTCCGATGCAATTTCTGTGTTTCATCGTCAATAAGAAGTTCCAAGGGATACAGTAAACCTGGAGTGTAGCATCGGAATCTATAAATAGTGTCACAGGAATGGTTCAAACATAGACAGTAGGAAGAGTCAGTCATCATGTACTTAAGTCGGCATTGTGCCTTTTGTATTAAATTCCGATGCTATTTCTGTGATTCATCGCCAATAAGAAGGCCCATGGGATACAGTAAACCTGAAGTGAAGCATCGGATTCTGTAACTAGTTTCACAGAAATGGTTCAAACATATACAGTGGGAAGAGTCAGTCTTCTTGTACTTAAGTCGGCATTGTGCCTCTTGTATTTCATTCCGATGCTATTTCTGTGTTTCATCGTCAATAAGAAGGTCCAAGGGAAACAGTAATACTGAAGTGAAGCATCGGAATCTATAACTAGTGTCACAGGAATGGTTCAAAACATAGTCAGTAAGGAGAGTCAGTCTTCTTGTCCTTAAGTCGGCATTGTGCCTTTTGTATTTAATTCCGATGCAATTTCTGTGTTTCATCGGCAATAAGGTCAGAGGGATACAGTAAACCTGAAGTGAAGTATCGGAATCTAAAACTAGTGTCACAGGAATGGTTCAAAACATAGACAGTAGGAAGAGTCAGTCTTCTTGTACTTAAGTCGGCATTGTGCCTTTTGTATCTAATTCCGATGCAATTCCTGTGTTTCATCGTCAATAACAAGGTCAGAGGGATACAGTAAACCTGAAGTGAACCATCGGAATCCAAAACTAGTGTCACAGGAATGGTTCACAACATTGAGAGTAGGACGAGTCAGTCTTCTTGTACATAAGGGGGCATTGTTCCTTTTGTATTTAATTCCGATGCAATTTCTGTGTTTCATCGTCAATAAGAAGGTCCAAGGTATACAGTAAACCTGAAGTGAAGCATCGGAATCTATAACTAGTGTCACAGGAATGGTTCAAAACATAGTCAGTAAGAAGAGTCAGTCTTCTTGTACTTAAGTCGGCATTGTGCCTTTTCTATTTAATTCCGATGCAATTTCTGTGTTTCATCGTCAATAAGTAGGTCCAAGGGATACAGTAAACCTGAAGTGAAGCATCGGAATGTATAACTAGTGTCACAGGAATGGTTCAAAACATAGTCAGGAAGAAGAGTCAGTCTTCTTGTACCTAAGCCGGCATTGTGCCTTTTCTATTTAATTCCGATGCAATTTCTGTGTTTCATCGTCAATAAGAAGGTCCAAGGGATCCAGTAAACCTGGAGTGAAACATCGGAATCTATAACTAGTGTCACAGGAATGGTTCATAACATAGACAGTAAGACGAGTCAGTCTCCTTGTACTTAAGTCGACATTGTGCCTTTTCTATTTAATTCCGATGCAATTTCTGTGTTTCTTCGTCAATAAGAAGGTCAGAGGGACACTGTATACCTGGAGTGTAGCTTCGGAATCTATAACTAGTGTCACAGGAATGGTTCAAAACATAGACAGTAAGATCAGTCAGTCTTCTTGTCCTTAAGTCGGCATTGTGCCTTTTGTATTTAATTCCGATGCAATTTCTGTGTTTCATCGTCAATAAGAAGGTCCAAGGGATACAGTAAACCTGGAGTGTAGCAACGGAATCTATAACTATTGTCACAGGAATGGTTCAAAACATAGACGGTAAGAAGAGTCAGTCTTCGTGTACTTAAGTCGGCATTTTGCCTTTTTTATTTACTTCCGATGCAATATCTGTGTTTCATCGTCAATAATAAGGTCCAAGGGATACAGTAAACCTGAAGTGAGCATCGGAATCAATAACAAGTGTCACAGGAATGGTTCAAAACATAGTAAGTAAGAAGAGTCAGACTTCTAGTCCTTAAGTCGGCATTGTGCCTTTTGTATTTAATTCCGATGCAATTTCTGTGTTTCATCGTCAATAAGAAGGTCCAAGGGATACAGTAAACGTGAAGTGAAGCATCGTAATCTATAACTAGTGTCACAGGAATGGTTGAAAACATAGACAGTAGGAAGAGTCAGTCTTCTTGACTTAAGTCGGCATTGTGCCTATTGTATTTAATTCCGATGCAATTTATGTGTTTCATCGTCAATAAGAAGGTCCAAGGGATCCAGTAAACCTGGAGTGAAGCATCGGAATCTATAACTAGTGTCACAGGAATGGTTCATAGCATAGACAGTAAGAAGAGTCAGTCTCCTTGTACTTAAGTCGACATTGTGCCATTTCTATTTAATTCCGATGCAATTTCTGTGTTTCTTCGTCAATAAGAAGGTCCAAGGGATACAGTAAACCTCAAGTGAAGCATCGGAATCTATAACTAGTGTCACACGATGGTTCAAAACATAGTCAGTAGGAAGAGTCGGTCTTCATGTACTTAAGTCGGCATTGTGCCTTTGGTAATTAATTCCGATGCAATTTCTGTGTTTCATCGTCAATACGAAAGTCCAAGGGATACAGTAAACGTGAAGTGAAGCATTGTAATCTATAACTAGTGTCACAGGAATGGTTGAAAACATAGACAGTAGGAAGAGTCAGTCTTCTTATACTTAAGTCCGCATTGTGCCTTTTGTATTTAATTCCGATGCAATTTCTGTGTTTCATCGTCAATAAGAAGGACCAAGGGATACAGTAAATCTGAAGGGAAGCATCGGAATCTATAACTAGTGTCACAGGAATGGTTCAAAACATAGACAGTAAGAAGAGTCAGTCTTCTTGTACTTAAGTCGGCATAGTGCCTTTTGTATTTAATTCCGATGCAATTTCCGTGTTTCATCGTCAATAAGATGGTCAGAGGGATACAGTAAACCTGAAGTGAAGCATCGCAATCTGTAACTAGTGTCACAGGAATTGTTCAAAACATAGTCAGTAAGAAGAGTCGGTATTTTTGTACTTAAGTCGGCATTGTGCATTTTGTGTTTAATTCCGATGCAATTTCTGTGTTTCAGCGTCAATAACAAGGTCCAGGGGATACAATAAACCTGAAGTGAAGCATCGGAATCTATAACTAGTATCACAGGAATGGTTCAAAACAGAGACAGTAAGAAGAGTCAGTCATCATGTACTTAAGTCGCCTTTGTAGCTTTTGTATTAAATTCCGATGCAATTTCTGTCTTTCATCGTCATTAAGAAGGTCCAAGGGATACAGTAAACCTCAAGTGAAGCATCGGAATCTATAACTAGTGTCACAGGAATGGTTCAAAACTTAGTCAGTAGGAAGAGTCGGTCTTCATGTACTTAAGTCGGCATTGTGCATTTTGTATTTAATTCCGATGCAATTTCTGTGTTTCATCGTCATTAAGAAGGTCCAAGGGATACAGTAAACATGAAGTGAAGCATCGGAATCTATAACTAGTGTCACAGGAATGGTTCAAAACATAGACAGTAGGAAGAGTCAGTCTTCTTGTACTTAGCTCGGCATTGTGCCTTTTGTATTTAATTCCGATGCAATTTCTGTGATTCATCGTCAATAAGAAGGTCAGAGGGATACAGTAAACCTCCAGTGAGGCATCGGAATCTATAACTAGTGTCATAGGAATGGTTCAAAACATAGTCAGTAAGAACAGTCAGTCTTCTTATACTTAAGTCGGCATTGTGCCTTTTGTGTTTAATTCCGATGCAATTTCTGTGTCTCGTCGTCAAAAGAAGGTCCATTGGATACAGTAAACCTGAAGTGAAGCATCAGAGTCTATAACTAGTGTCATAGGAATGGTTCAAAACATAATCAATAAGAAGAGTCAGTCTTCTTGTACTTAAGTCGGCATTGTGCCTTTTGTATGTAATTCCGATGCAATTTCTGTGTTTCATCGTCAATAAGAAGATCAGAGGGATAGAGTAAACCTGAAGTGAAGCATCGGAATCTATAACTAGTGTCACAGGATTGGTTCAAATCACTGACTGTAGGAAGAGTCAATCTTCTTGTACTTAAGTAGGCATGGTGCCCTTTGTACTTAATTCCGATGGACTTTCTGTGTTCCATCGTCAATAAAAAGGTCCAGGGGATACAGAAAACCTGAAGTGAAGCATCGGAATCTATAACTAGGGTCACAGGAATGGTTCAAAACATAGACAGTAAGAAGAGTCAGTCTTCTTGTACTTAAGGACGTATTGTGCCTTTTGTATTTAATTCCGAGGCAATTTCTATGATTCATCGTCAATAAGAAGGTCCAAGGAATACAGTAAACCTGAAGTGAAGCATCAGAATCCATAACTAGTGTCACAGGAATGTTTCAAAGCATAGACAGTAAGAAGAGTCAGTCTTCTTGTACTTTAGTCTGCATTGTGCCTTTTCTATTTAATTCCGATGCAATTTCTGTGTTTCATCGTCAATAAGTAGGTCCAAGGGATACAGTAACCTGAAGTGAAGCTTTGGAATCTATAACAAGTGTCACAGGAATGGTTCAAAACATAGACAGTAAGAAGGGTCAGTCATCTTGTACTTAAGTAGGCATTGTGGCGTTTCTATTTAATTCCGATGCAATTTTTGTGTTTCCTCGTCAATAAGAAGGGCAGAGGGATACACTGAACCTGAAGTTAAGCACCGGGATCTATTAATATTGTCACAGGAATGGTTCAAAACATAGTCAGTAAGAGGAGTCAGTCTTCTTGTACTTAAGTCGGCATTGTGCATTTTGTATTTAATTCCGATGCAATTTCTCTGTTTCATCGTCAATAAGAAGGTCCAAGGGATACAGTAAATCTGAAGGGACGCATCGGAATCTATAACTAGTGTCACAGAAATTGTTCAAAACATAGACAGTAAGAAGAGTCAGTCTTCTTGTACTTGTCGGCATAGTGCTTTTGTATTTAATTCCGATGCAATTTCCGTGTTTCATCGTCAATGAGATGGTCAGAGGGATCCAGTAAACCTGAAGTGAAGCATCGCAATCTATAACTAGTGTCACAGGAATGGTTCAAAACATAGTCAGTAAGAAGTGTCAGTATTTTTGTACTTAAGTCGGCATTGTGCCTTTTGTATTTAATTACGATGCAATTTCTGTGTTTCATCGTCAATAAGAAGGCCCAAGGGATACAGTAAACCTGAAGTGAAGCATCGGAATCTATAACTAGTGTCACAGGAATGGTTCAAAACATAGACAGTAAGAAGTGTCAGTCTTCTTGTACTTAAGTCGGCATAGTGCCTTTTGTATTTAATTCCGATGTAATTTCAGTGATTCATCGTCAATAAGAAGGTCAGAGGGATACAATAAACCTGAAGTGAAGCATCGGAATCTATAACTAGTGTCACAGGAATGGTTCAAAACATAGTCAGTAAGAACAGTCAGTCTTCTTGTACTTAAGTCAGCATTGTGCCTTTTCTATTTAATTCCGGTGCAATTTCTGTGTTTCATCGTCAATAAGTAGGTCCCAGGGATACAGTAAACCTGAAGTGAAGCTTTGGAATCTTTAACTAGTGTCACAGGAATGTTTCAAAACATAGACTGTAAGAAGGGTCAGTCATCTTGTACTTAAGTAGGCATTGTGGCGTTTCTATTTAATTCCGATGCAATTTTTGTGTTTCCTCGTCAATAAGAAGGTCAGAGGGATACAGTGAACCTGAAGTTAAGCACCGGGATCTATAAATAGTGTCACAGGAATGGTTCAAAACATAGTCAGTAAGAGGAGTCAGTCTTCTTGAACTTAAGTCGGCATTGTGCCTTTTGTATTTAATTCCGATGCAATTTCTGTGTTTCATCGTCAATAAGAAGGTCCAAGGGATACAGTAAATCTGAAGCGAAGCATCGGAATCTATAACTAGTGTCACAGGAATGGTTCAAAACATAGACAGTAAGAAGAGTCAGTCTTCTTGTACTTAAGTCGGCATAGTGCCTTTTGTATTTAATTCCGATGCAATTTCCGTGTTTCATCGTCAATAAGATGGTCAGAGGGATACAGTAAACTTGAAGTGAAGCATCGCAATCTATAACTAGTGTCACAGGAATGGTTCAAAACATAGTCAGTAAGAAGAGTCAGTATTTTTGTGCTTAAGTCGGCATTGTGCCTTTTGTATTTAATTCCGATGCAATTTCTGTGTTTCATCGTCAATAAGAAGGCCCAAGGGATACAGTAAACCTGAAGTGAAGCATCGGAATCTATAACTAGTGTCACAGGAATGGTTCAAACATAGACAGTAAGAAGAGTCAGTCTTCTTGTACTCAAGTCGGCATAATGCCTTTTGTATTTAATTCCGATGCAATTTCAGTGTTTCATCGTCAATAAGAAGGTCAGAGGGGTACAATAAACCTGAAGTGAAGCATCGGAATCTATAAGTAGTGTCACAGGAATGGTTCAAAACATAGTCAGTAAGAACAGTCAGTCTTCTTGTCCTTAAGTCGGCATTGTGCATTTTGTATTAAATTCCAATGCAATTTCTTTGTTTCATCATCAATAAGAAGGTCCAAGGGATACAGTAAAACTGGAGTGTAGCATCGGCATCTATAACTAGTGTCACAGGAATGGTTCAAAACATAGACAGTAAGAAGAGTCAGTCATCATGTACTTAAGTCGGCATTGTGCCTTTTGTATTAAATTCCGATGCAATTTCTGTGTTTCATCGTCAATAAGAAGGTCCAAGGGATACAGTAAACCTCAAGTGAAGCATCGGAATCTATAACTAGTGTCACAGGAATGGTTCATAACTTAGTCAGTAGGAAGAGTCGGTCTTCATGTACTTAAGTCGGCATTGTGCCTTTTGTATTTCATTCCGATGCAATTTCTGTGTTTCATCGTCATTAAGAAGGTCCAAGGGATACAGTAAACATGAAGTGAAGCATCGGAATCTATAACTAGTGTCACAGGTATGGTTCAAAACATAGACAGTAGGAAGGGTCAGTCTTCTTGTACCTAAGTCGGCATTGTGCCATTTCTATTTAATTCCGATGCAATTTCTGTGTTTCATCGTCAATAAGAAGGCCCAAGGGATACAGTAAACCTGAAGTGAAGCGTCGGAATCTATAACTAGTGTCACAGGAATGGTTCAAAACATAGACAGTAAGAAGAGTCAGTCTTCTTGTACTTAAGTCGGCATAGTGCCTTTTGTATTTAATTCCGATGCAATTTCTGTGCTTCATCGTCAATAAGATGGTCAGAGGGATACAGTAAACCTGATGTGAAGCATCGCAAACTATAACTAGTGTCACCGGAATGGTTCAAAACATAGTCAGTAAGAAGAGTCAGTATTTTTGTACTTAAGCCGGCATTTTGCCTTTTGTGTTTAATTGCGATGCAATCGCTGTGTTTCAGCGTCAATATCAAGGTCCTAAGGGATACAGTAATCCTGAAGTGAAGCATCGGAATCTATAACTAGTGTCACAGGAATGGTTCAAAATATAGTCAGTAAGAAGAGTCAGTCTTCTTGTCCTTAAGTCGGCATTGTGCCTTTTGTATTTATTTCCGATGCAATTTCTGTGTTTCATCGGCAATCAGAAGGTCCAAGGGATACAGTAAACCTGGAGTGAAGCATCGGAATCCATAACTAGTGTCAAAGGAATGGTTCAAAACATAGACAGTAGGAAGAGTCAGTCTTCTTGTACTTAAGTCGGCATTGTGCCCCTTGTATTTCATTCCGATGCAATTTCTGTGTTTCTATCGTCAATAAGAAGGTCCGAGGGAAACAGTAATACTGAAGTGAAGCCTCGGAATCTATAACTAGTGTCACAGGAATGGTTCAAAGCATAGTCAGTAAGAAGAGTCTGTCTTCATGTCCTTAAGTCGGCATTGTGCCTTTTGTATTTAATTCCGATGCAATTTCTGTGTTTCATCGGCAATAAGGTCAGAGGGATACAGTAAACCTGAAGTTAAGTATCGGAATCTATAACTAGTGTCACAGGAATTGTTCAAAACATAGACAGTAGGAAGAGTCAGTCTTCTTGTACTTAAGTCGGCATTGTGCCTTTTGTATCTAATTCCGATGCAATTTCTGTGTTTCATCGTCAATAAGAATGTCAGAGGGATACAGTAAACCTGAAGTGAACCATCGGAATCCAAAACTAGTGTCACAGGAATGGTTCAAAACATAGAGAGTAGGACGAGTCAGCCTTCTTGTACATAAGGCGGCATTGTTCCTTTTGTATTTAATTCCGATGCAATTTCTGTGTTTCATCGTCAATAAGAAGGTCCAAAGTATACAGTAAACCTGAAGTGAAGCATCGGAATCTATAACTAGTGTCACAGGAATGGTTCAAAACATAGTCAGTAAGAAGAGTCAGTCTTCTTGTACTTAAGTCGGCATTGTGCCTTTTCTATTTAATTCCGAAGCAATTTCTGTGTTTCATCATCAATAAGAAGGTCCAAGGGATCCAGTAAACCTGGAGTGAAGCATCGGAATCTATAACTAGTGTCACAGGAATGGTTCATAACATAGACAGTAAGAAGAGTCAGTCTCCTTGTACTTAAGTCGACATTGTGCCTTTTCTATTTAATTCCGATGCAATTTCTGTGTTTCTTCGTCAATAAGAAGGTCAGAGGAATACAGTATACCTGGAGTGTAGCTTCGGAATCCATAACTAGTGTCACAGGAAAGGTTCAAATCATAGACAGTAAGATCAGTCAGTCTTCTTGTCCTTAACTCGGCATTTTGCCTTTTGTATTTAATTCCGATGCAATTTCTGTGTTTCATCGTCAATAAGAAGGTCCAAGGGATACGGTAAACCTGGAGTGTAGCAACGGAATCTATAACTAGTGTCACAGGAATGGTTCAAAACTTAGACGGTAAGAAGAGTCAGTCTTCGTGTACTTAAGTCGGCATTTTGCCTTTTTTATTTACTTCCGATGCAATTTCTGTGGTTCATCGTCAATAATAAGGTCCAAGGGATACAGTAAACCTGATGTGAAGCATCGGAATCAATAACTAGTGTCACAGGAATGGTTCAAAACATAGTAGGTAAGAAGAGTAAGTCTTCTAGTCCTTAAGTCGGCATTGTGCCTTTTGTATTTAATTCCGATGCAATTTCTGTGTTTCATCGTCAATAAGAAGGTCCAAGGGATACAGTAAACGTGAAGTGAAGCATCGTAATCTATAACTAGTGTCACAGGAATGGTTGAAAACATAAACAGTAGGGAGAGTCAGTCTTCTTGTACTTAGGTCGGCATTGTGCCTATTGTATTTAATTCCGATGCAATTTCTGTGTTTCATCGTCAATAAGAAGGACCACGGGATACAGTAAATCTGAAGGGAAGCATCGGAATCTATAACTAGTGTCACAGGAATGGATCAAAACATAGACAGTAAGAAGAGTCAGTCTTCTTGTACTTAAGTCGGCATTGTGCCTTTTCTATTTAATTCCGATGCAATATCTGTGTTTCATCGTCAATAAGAAGGTCCAAGGGATCCAGTAAACCTGGAGTGAAGCATCGGAATCTATAACTAGTGTCACAGGAATGGTTCATAAAATAGACAGTACGAAGAGTCAGTCTCCTTGTACTTAAGTCGACAATATGCCTTTTCTACTTAATTCCGATGCAATTTCTGTGTTTCTTCGTCAATAAGAAGGTCCAAGGGATACAGTAAACCTCAAGTGAAGCATCGGAATCTATAAGTAGTGTCACAGGAATGGTTCAAAACATAGACAGTAAGAAGAGTCAGTCTTCTTGTACTTAAGTCGGCATAGTGCCATTTGTATTTAATTCCGATGCAATTTCCGTGTTTCATCGTCAATAAGATGGTCAGAGGGATACAGTAAACCTGAAGTGAAGCATCGCAATCTATAACTAGTGTCACAGAAATGGTTCAAAACATAGTCAGTAAGAACAGTCAGTCTTCTTCTCCTTAAGTCGGCATTGTGCCTTTTGTATTAAATTCCGATGCAATTTCTGTGTTTCATCGTCAATAAGAAGGTCCAAGGGATACAGTAAACCTCAAGTGAAGCATCGGAGTCTATAACTAGTGTCACAGGAATGGTTCAAAGCTCAGTCAGTGGGAAGAGTCGGTCTTCATGTACTTAAGTCGGCATTGTGCCTTTTATATTTAATTCCGATGCAATTTCTGTGTTTCATCGTCATTAAGAAGGTCCAAGGGATACAGTAAACGTGAAGTGAAGCATCGGAATCTATAACTAGTGTCACAGGAATGGTTCAAAACATAGACAGTAGGAAGAGTCAGTCTTCTTGTACTTAAGTCGGCATTGTGCCTTTTGTATTTAATTCCGATGCAATTTCTGTGTTTCATCGTCAATAAGAGGGTCCAAGGGATACAGTAAACCTGAAGTAAAGCATCGGGATCTATAACTAGTGTCACAGGAATGGTTCAAAACATAGACAGTAAGAAGAGTCAGTCTTCTTGTACTTAAGTCGGCATAGTGCCTTTTGTATTTAATTCCGATGCAATTTCTGTGCTTCATCGTCAATAAGATGGTCAGAGGGATACAGTAAACCTGAAGTGAAGCATCGCAATCTATAACTAGTGTCACAGGAATGGTTCAAAACATAGTCAGTAAGAAGAGTCAGTATTTTTGTACTTAAGTCGGCATTGTGCCTTTTGTAATTAATTCCGATGCAATTTCTGTGTTTCATCGTCAATAAGAAGATCAGAGGGATACAGGAAACCTGAAGTGAAGCATCGGAATCTATAACTAGTGTCACAGGAATGGTTCAAAACATAGACAGTAAGAAGAGTCAGTCTTCTTGTACTTAAGTCGGCATAGTGCCTTTTGTATTTAATTCCGATGCAACTTCTGTGCTTCATCGTCAATAAGATGGTCAGAGGGATACAGTAAACCTGAAGTGAAGCATCGTAATCTATAACTAGAGTCACAGGAATGGTTCAAAACATTGACAGTAGGAAGAGTCAGTCTTCTTGTACTTAAGATTGCATTGTGCCCTTTGAATTTAGTTCCGATACAATTTCTGTGTTTCATCGTCAATAAGAAGGTCCAAGGGATACAGTAAACCTGAAGTGAAGCATCGGAATCTATAACTAGTGTCACAGGAATGGGTCAAAACATAGACAGTAAGAAGAGTCAGTCTTCTTGTACTTAATTCGGCATTGTGCCTTTTGTATTTAATTCCGATGGAATTTCTGTGTTTCATCATCAATACGATGGTCCAAGGGATACAGTAAACCTGAAGTGAAGAATCGGAATCTATAACTAGTGTCACAGGAATGGTTCGAAACATAGACAGTAAGAAGGGGCAGCATTCTTGTACTTAGGTCGGCATTGTGCCTTTTGTATTTAATTCCGATGCAATTTCTGTGTTTCGTCGTCAATAAGAAGGTCCAAGGGATACAGTAAAACTGAAGTCAAGCATCGGAATCTATAACTAGTGTCACAGGAATGGTTCAAAACATAGCCAGTAAGAAGAGTCAGTCTTCTTGCACTTAAATCGGCATTGTGCCTTTCGTATTTACTTCCGATGCAATTTCTATGTTTCATAGTCAATAAGAAGATCAGTGGGATACAGTAAACCTGAAGTGAAGCATCGGAATCTATAACTGGTGTCACAGGAATGGTTCAAAACATAGACAGTAAGAAGAGTCAGTCTTCTTGTACTTAAGGCGGTATTGTGGCTTTTGTATTTAATTCCGAGGCAATTTCTATGTTTCATCGTCAATAAGTAGGTCAGAGGCATACAGTAAACCTCAAGTGAGGCATCGGAATCTATAACTAGCGTCACAGGAATGGTTCGAAGCATATTCAGTAAGAAGAGTCAGTCTTCTTTTACTTAAGTCGGCATTGTGCCTTTTGTATTTAATTCCGATGCAATTTCTGTGTTCCATAGTCAATAAGAAGGTCCCAGGGATACAGTAAACCTGGAGTGAAGCATCGGAATCTATAACTAGTGTCACAAAGATGGTTCAAAACATAGACAGTAAGAAGAGTCAGTATTCTTGTACTTAAGTTGGCATTGTGCCATTTGTATTTAATTCCGATGCAATATCTGTGTTTCATCGTCAATATGAAGATCAGAGGGACACAGTAAACCAGAAGTGAAGCATTGGAATCTATAACTAGTGTCACAGGAATGGTTCAAATCATTGACAATAGGAAGAGTCAGTCTTCTTGTACTTAAGTCGGCATTGTGCCTTTTGTATTTAATTCCGATGCAGTTTCTGTGTTTCATCGCCAATAAGAAGGTCCAAGGGATACAGAAAACCTGAAGTGAAGCATCAGAATCTATAACTAGTGTCACAGGAATGGTTTAAAGCATAGTCAGTAAAAAGAGTCAGTCTTCTTGTACTTAAGTTGGCGTTGTGCCTTTTGTATTTAATTCCGATGCAATTTCTGTGTTTCATCGTCAATAAGAAGGTCAGAGGGATACAGTAAACCTGAAGTGAAGCATCGGCATCCATAACTAGTGTCCCAGGAATGGTTCAAAACATAGTCAGTAAGAAGAGTCAGTCTTCTTGTCCTTAAGGTGGCATTGTGCCTTTTGTATTTAATTGCGATGCAATTACTGTGTTTCATCGTCAATAAGAAGGTCAGAGGGATACAGTAAACCTGAGGAGAAGCATCGGAATCCACAACTAGTGTCACAGGAATGGTTCAAAACATAGAATGTAGGAAGAGTCTGTCTTCTTGTCCTTAAGTCGGTTTTGAGCCTTTTGTATTTAATTCCGATGCAATTTCTGTGTTTCATCTTCAATAAGAAGGTCCAAGGGATACAATAAAACTGGAGTGTAGCATCGGAATCTATAACTAGTGTAACAGGAATGGTTCATAGCATAGACAGTAAGAAGAGTCAGTCCTCGTGTACTTAATTCGGCATTTTTCCTTTTGTATTTAATTCCGATGCAATTTCGGTGTTTCATCGTCAATACGAATGTCCATGGTATACAGTAAACCTGAAGTAAAGCATCGGAATCTATAACTAGTGTCACAGGAATGGTTCAAACTATAATCAGTAAGAAGAGTCAGTCTTCTTGTACTTAAGTCGGCATTGTGCTTTTCTATTTAATTCCGATGCAATTTCTGTGTTTCATGGTCAAAAAGAAGGTCAGAGGGATACAGTAAACCTGAAGAGAAGCATCGGAAGCCACAACTAGTGCTACAGGAATGGTTCAAACCATAGACAGTAAGAAGATTCTGTCTTCTTGTCTTCAAGTCGGCATTGTGCATTTTGTATTTAATTCCGATGCAATTTTTGTGTTTCATCGTCAATAAGACGGTCCAAGAGATACAATAAAACTGGAGTGTAGCATCGGAATCTATAACTAGTGTAACAGGAATGGTTCAAAGCATAGACAGTAAGAAGAGTCAGTCTTCGTGTACTTAAGTCGGCATTTTGTCTTTTGTATTTCATTCCGATGCAATTTGTGTGTTTCATCGTCAATAAGAAGGTCCAAAGGATACAGTAAACCTGAAGTGAAGCATCGGAATCTATAACTAGTGTCACAGGATTGGTTCAAAACATAGTCAGCAAGAAGACTCAGTCTTCTCGTTCTTAAGTCGGCATTGTGCCTTTTCTATTTAATTCCGATGCAATTTCTGTGTTTCATCGTCAATAACAAGTTCCAAGGGATACAGATAAGTCGGCTTGTGCCTTTTGTATTTAATTGCAATGCAATTTCTGTGTTTCATCGTCATTAGACGGCCCAAGAGATACAATAAAACTGGAGTGTAGCATCGGAATCTATAACTAGTGTAACAGGAATGGTTCAAAGCATAGACAGTAAGAAGAGTCAGTCTTCGTGTACTTAAGTCGGCATTGTGCCTTTTGTATTTAATTCCGATGCAATTTCTGTGTTTCATCGTCAATAAGAAGGTCCAAGGGATACCTAAAACCTGAAGTGAAGCATCAGAATCTATAACTAGTGTCACAGGAATGGTTTAAAGCATAGTCAGTAAAAAGATTCAGTCTTCTTGTACTTAAGTTGGCGTTGTGCATTTTGTATTTAATTCCGATGCAATTTCTGTGTTTCATCGTCTATAAGAAGGCCCAAGGTATACAGTCAACTTGAAGTAAGGCATCGGAATCTATAACTAGTGTCACAGGAATGGTTCAAACTATAATCAGTAAGAAGTGTCAGTCTTCTTGTACCTAAGTCGGCATTGTGCCTTTTCTATTTAATTCCGATGCTATTTCTGTGTTTCATCGTCAATAAGAAGGTCCAAGGTATACAGTAAACCTGGAGTGATGCGTCGGAATCTATAACTAGTGTCACAGGAATGGTTCAAATCATAGACAATAGGAAGGGTCAGTGTGCTTGTACTTAAGTCGGCATTGTGGCTTTTGTATTTAATGCCGATGCAATTTCTGTGTTTCATCCTCAATAAGAAGGTCCTAGGGATACAGTTAACCTGAAGTGAAGCATCGGAATCTACAACTAGGGTCACAGGGTTGGTTCAAAACATAGAAAGTAAGAAGAGTCAGTCTTCTTGTACTTAAGTCGGCATTGTGCCTTTTGTATTTAATTCCGATGCAATTTCTGTGTTGCATCGTCAATATGAAGGTCCAAGGGAAACAGTAAACCTGAAGTGAAGCATCGGAATCTATAACTAGTGTCACAGGAATGGTTCAAAGCATAGACAGTACGACGAGTCAGTCTTTTGTACTTAAGTCGGCTTTTGCCTTATCTATTTAACTGCGATGCAATTTCTGTGTTTCATCGTCAATAACAAGGTCCAAGGGATACAGTAAACCTGGAGTGAAGCATCGGAATCTATAACTCGTGTCACAGGAATAGTTCAAAACATAGACATTAAGAAGGGTCAGTCGTCTTGTACTTAAGTCGGTATTGTGCCTTTTGTATTTAATTCCGATACAATTTCTGTGTTTCATCATCAATAAGAAGGTCCAAGGGATACAATAAACCTGGAGTGTAGCATCGGAATCTATAACTAGTGTCACAGGAATGGTTCAAAGCATAGACAGTAAGAAGAGTCAGTCTTCGTGTACTTAAGTCGGCATTGTGCCTTTTCTATTTAATTCCGATGCAATTTCTGTGTTTCATCGTCAATAACAAGGTCCAAGGGATACAGTAAAGCTGGAGTGAAGCATCGGAATCTATAACTAGTGTCACAGGAATGGTTCAAAACATAGTCAGTAAGAAGAGTCAGTCTTCTTGTCCTTAAGGTGGCATTGTGCCTTTTGTATTGAAATTCCGATGCAATTTCTGTGTTTCATCGTCATTAAGAAGGTCAGAGGGATATAGTAAACCTGAAGAGAAGCATCTGAATCCACAACTACTGTCACAGGAATGGTTCAAAGCATAGACAGTAGGAAGAATCTGTCTTCTTGTCCTTAAGTCGGCATTGTGCCTTTTGTATTTAATTCCGATGCAATTTCTGTGTTGCATCGTCAATATGAAGGTCCAAGGGATACAGTACACCTGAAGTGAAACATCGGAATCTATAACTAGTGTCACTGGAGTGGTTCAAAATATAGACAGTAAGAAGAGTCAGTCTTCTTGTACTTAAGACGGCATGGTGGCTTTCGTATTTAATTCCGATGCAATTTCTGTGATTCATTGTCATTAAGAAGGTACAAGGGAAACAGTAAACCTGAAGTGAAGCATCGGAATCTATAACTAGTGTCACAGGAATGGTTCAAAACATAGACAGTACGAAGAGTCAGTCTTTTGTACTTAAGTCGGCATTGTGCCTTATCTATTTAACTGCGATGCAATTTCTGTGTTTCATCGTCAATAACAAGGTCCAAGGGATACAGTAAACCTGGAGTGAAGCATCGGAATCTATAACTAGTGTCACAGGAATGGTTCAAAACATAGACAGTACGAAGAGTCAGTCTTTTGTACTTAAGTCGGCATTGTGCCTTATCTATTTAACTGCGATGCAATTTCTGTGTTTCATCATCAATAAGACGGTCCAAGGGATACAATAAACCTGGAGTGTAGCATCGGAATCTATAACTAGTGTCACAGGAATGGTTCAAAGCATAGACAGTAAGAAGAGTCAGTGTTCGTGTACTTAAGTCTGCATTTTGCCTTTTGCATTTAATTCCGATGCAATTTCTGTGTTTCATCGTCATTAAGAAGGTCCAAGGGATACAGTAATCCTGAAGTGAAGCATCGGAATCTATAACTAGTGTCACAGGAATGGTTCAAATCATAGTCAGTAAGAAGAGTCAGTCTTCTTGTCCTTAAGTCGGCATTGTGCCTTTTCTATTTAATTCCGATGCAATTTCTGTGTTACATCGTCAATAACAAGGTCCAAGGGATACAGTAAAGCTGGAGTGAAGCATCGGAATCTATAACTAGTGTCACAGGAATGGTTCAAAACATAGTCACTAAGAAGAGTCAGTCTTCTTGTCCTTACGGTGGCATTGTGCCTTTTGTATTTAATTCCGATGCAATTTCTGTGTTTCATCGTCAATAAGAAGGTCCAAGGGATACAATAAAACTGGAGTGTAGCATCGGAATCTATAACTAGTGTAACAGGAATGGTTCAAAGCATAGACAGTAGGAAGAGTCAGTCTTCTTGTACTTAAGTCGGCATTGTGCCTTTTGTATTTAATTCCGATGCAATTTCGGTGTTTCATCGTCAATAAGAAGGTCCAAGGTATACAGTAAATCTGAAGTAAAGCATCGGAATCTATAACTAGTGTCACAGGAATGGTTCAAACTATAATCGGTAAGAAGAGTCAGTCTTCTTGTACTTAAGTCGGCATTGTGCTTTTCTGTTTAATTTCCGATGCAATTTCTGTGTTTCATCGTCAATAAGAAGGTCCAAGGGCTACAGTAAACCTGAAGTGAAGCATCGGATTCTATAACTAGTGTCACAGGAATGGTTCAAAACATATACAGTACGAAGAGTCAGTCTTTTGTACTTAAGTCGGCATTGTGCCTTATCTATTTAACTGCGATGCAATTTCTGTGTTTCATCGTCAATAACAAGGTCCAAGGGATACAGTAAACCTGGAGTGAAGCATCGGAATCTATAACTAGTGTCACAGGAATGGTTCAAAACATAGACAGTACGAAGAGTCAGTCTTTTGTACTTAAGTCGGCATTGTGCCTTATCTATTTAACTGCGATGCAATTTCTGTGTTTCATCATCAATAAGACGGTCCAAGGGATACAATAAACCTGGAGTGTAGCATCGGAATCTATAACTAGTGTCACAGGAATGGTTCAAAGCATAGACAGTAAGAAGAGTCAGTGTTCGTGTACTTAAGTCTGCATTTTGCCTTTTGCATTTAATTCCGATGCAATTTCTGTGTTTCATCGTCATTAAGAAGGTCCAAGGGATACAGTAATCCTGAAGTGAAGCATCGGAATCTATAACTAGTGTCACAGGAATGGTTCAAATCATAGTCAGTAAGAAGAGTCAGTCTTCTTGTCCTTAAGTCGGCATTGTGCCTTTTCTATTTAATTCCGATGCAATTTCTGTGTTACATCGTCAATAACAAGGTCCAAGGGATACAGTAAAGCTGGAGTGAAGCATCGGAATCTATAACTAGAGTCACAGGAATGGTTCAAAACATAGTCAGTAAGAAGAGTCAGTCTTCGTGTCCTTAAGGTGGCATTGTGCCTTTTGTATTTAA
The DNA here is from genome assembly GCF_023864345.2 of Schistocerca serialis cubense. Classification (NCBI taxonomy): domain Eukaryota; kingdom Metazoa; phylum Arthropoda; class Insecta; order Orthoptera; family Acrididae; genus Schistocerca; species Schistocerca serialis. Next base: position 180,080,297 of record NC_064649.1, read on the forward strand.
TTCCGATGCAATTTCTGTGTTTCATCGTCAATAAGAAGGGCCAAGGGATACAATAAAACTGGAGTGTGACATCGGAATCTATAACTAGTGTCACAGGAATCGTTCAAACATAGTCAGTAAGAAGACTCAGTCTTATTGTTCTTAAGTCGGCATTCTGCATTTTCTATTTAATTCCGATGCAATTTCTGTGTTTCATCGTCAATAACAAGTTCCAAGGGATACAGTAAAGCTGGAGTGAAGCATTGGAATCTATAACTAATGTCACAGGAATGGTTCAAAACATAGTCAGTAAGAAGAGTCAGTCTTCTTGTCCTTTAGTCGGCATTGTGCCTTTTGTATTTAATTCCGATGCAATTTCTGTGTTTCATCGTCAATAAGAAGGTCAGAGGGATAGAGTAAACCTGAATAGAAGCATCGGAATCCATAACTAGTGTCACAGGAATGGTTCAAAACATAGTCAGTAAGAAGAGTCAGTCTTCTTGTCCTTAAGGTGGCATTGTGCCTTTTGTATTTAATTGCGATGCAATTACTGTGTTTCATCGTCAATAAGAAGGTCAGAGGGATACAGTAAACCTGAGGAGAAGCATCGGAATCCACAACTAGTGTCACAGGAATGGTTCAAAACATTTAATGTAGGAAGAGTCTGTCTTCTTGTCCTTAAGTCGGTTTTGTGCCTTTTGTATTTAATTCCGATGCAATGTCTGTGTTTCATCGTCAATAAGAAGGTCCAAGGGATACAATAAAACTGGAGTGTAGCATCGGAATCTATAACTAGTGTAACAGGAATGGTTCAAAGCATAGACAGTAAGAAGAGTCAGTCCTCGTGTATTTAATTCGGCATTTTTCCTTTTGTATTTAATTCCCATGCAATTTCGGTGTTTCATCGTCAATACGAATGTCCAAGGTATACAGTAAACCTGAAGTAAAGCATCGGAATCTATAACTAGTGTCACAGGAATTGGTCAAACTATAATCAGTAAGAAGAGTCAGTCTTCTTGTACTTAAGTCGGCATTGTGCCTTTTCTATTTAATTCCGATGCAATTTCTGTGTTTCATCGTCAATAAGAAGGTCCAAGGGATACAGTAAACCTGAAGTGTAGTTTCGGAATCTATAACTAGTGTAACAGGAATGGTTCAAAGCATAGACAGTAAGAAGAGTCAGTCTTCGTGTACTTAAGTCTGCATTTTGTCTTTTGTATTTAATTCCGATGCAATTACTGTGTTTCATCGTCAATAACAAGGCCCAAGGGATACAGATAAGTCGGCTTTGTGCCTTTTGTATTTAATTGCAATGCAATTTCTGTGTTTCATCGTCAATTACACGGCCCAAGAGATACAATAAAACTGAACTGTAGCATCGGAATCTATAACTAGTGTAACAGGAATGGTTCAAAGCATAGACAGTAAGAAGAGTCAGTCTTCGTGTACTTAAGTCGGCATGTTGCCTTTTGTATTTAATTCCGATGCAATTTATGTGTTTCATCTTCAATAAGAAGGTCCAAGGGATACAGTAAACCTGAGGTGAAGCATCGGAATCTATAACTAGTGTCACAGGAATGGTTCATAACATAGTCAGTGAAGCATCGGAATCTATAACTAGTGTCACAGGAATGGTCCAAAACATAGTCAGTATGAAGAGTCAGTCTTTTTGTCCGTAAGTCGGCATTGTGCCTTTTGTATTTAATTCCGATGCAATTTCTGTGATTCATCGTCAATAAGAATGTCAGAGGGATACAGTAAACCTCAAGAGAAGCATCGGAATCCACAACTAGTGTCACAGGAATGGTTCAAAGCATAGACAGTAGGAAGAGTCTGTCATCTTGTACTTAAGTCGGCATTGTGCCTTTTGTATTTAATTCCGATGCAATTTCTGTGTTTCATCGTCTATAAGAAGGCCCAAGGTATACAGTAAACTTGAAGTAAAGCATCGGAATCTATAACTAGTGTCACAGGAATGGTTCAAACTATAATCAGTAAGAAGTGTCAGTCTTCTTGTACCTAAGTCGGCATTGTGCCTTTTCTATTTAATTCCGATGCTATTTCTGTGTTTCATCGTCAATAAGAAGGTCCAAGGTATACAGTAAACCTGGAGTGAAGCGTCGGAATCTATAACTAGTGTCACAGGAATGGTTCAAATCATAGACAATAGGAAGGGTCAGTGTGCTTGTACTTAAGTCGGCATTGTGGCTTTTGTATTTAATGCCGATGCAATTTCTGTGTTTCATCCTCAATAAGAAGGTCCAAGGGATACAGTAAACCTGAAGTGAAGCATCGGAATCTACAACTAGGGTCACAGGGTTGGTTCAAAACATAGAAAGTAAGAAGAGTCAGTCTTCTTGTCCTTAAGTCGGCATTGTGCCTTTTGTATTTAATTCCGATGCAATTTCTGTGTTGCATCGTCAATATGAAGGTCCAAGGGAAACAGTAAACCTGAAGTGAAGCATCGGAATCTATAACTAGTGTCACAGGAATGGTTCAAAACGTAGACAGTAGGAAGAGTCAGTCTTTTGTACTTAAGTCGGCTTTTGCCTTATCTATTTAACTGCGATGCAATATCTGTGTTTCATCGTCAATAACAAGGTCCAAGGGATACAGTAAACCTGGAGTGAAGCATCGGAATCTATAACTAGTGTCACAGGAATAGTTCAATACATAGACATTAAGAAGGGTCAGTCGTCTTGTACTTAAGTCGGTATTGTGCCTTTTGTATTTAATTCCGATACAATTTCTGTGTTTCATCATCAATAAGAAGGTCCAAGGGATACAATAAACCTGGAGTGTAGCATCGGAATCTATAACTAGTGTCACAGGAATGGTTCAAAGCATAGACAGTAAGAAGAGTCAGTGTTCTTGTACTTAATTCGGCATTGTGCCTTTACTATTCAATTCCGATGCAATTTCTGTGTTTCATCCTCAATAACAAGTTCCAAGGGATACAGTAAAGCTGGAGTGAAGCATCGGAATCTATAACTAGTGTCACAGGAATGGTTCAAAACATAGTCAGTAAGAAGAGTCAGTCTTCTTGTCCTTAAGGTGGCATTGTGCCTTTTGTATTTAATTCCGATGCAATTTCTGTGTTTCATCGTCAATAAGAAGGTCAGAGGGATATAGTAAACCTGAAGAGAAGCATCGGAATCCACAACTAGTGTCACAGGAATGGTTCAAAGCATAGACAGTAGGAAGAATCTGTCTTCCTGTCCGTAAGTCGGCATTGTGCCTTTTGTATTTAATTCCGATGCAATTTCTGTGTTGCATCGTCAATATGAAGGTCCAAGGGATACAGTAAAGCTGGAGTGAAGCATCGGAATCTATAACTAGTGTCACAGGTATGGTTCAAAACATAGTCAGTAAGAAGAGTCAGTCTTCTTGTCCTTAAGGTGGCATTGTGCCTTTTGTATTTAATTCCGATGCAATTTCTGTGTTTCATCGCCAATAAGAAGGTCAGAGGGATATAGTAAACCTGAAGAGAAGCATCGGAATCCACAACTAGTGTCACAGGAATGGTTCAAATCATAGAATGTAGGAAGAGTCTGTCTTCTTGTCCTTAAGTCGGTTTTGTGCCTTTTGTATTTAATTCCGATGCAATTTCTGTGTTTCATCGTCAATAAGAAGGTCCAAGGGATACAATAAAACTGGAGTGTAGCATCGGAATCTATAACTAGTGTAACAGGAATGGTTCAAAGCATAGACAGTGAGAAGAGTCAGTCCTCGTGTACTTAATTCGGCATTTTTCCTTTTGTATTTAATTCCGATGCAATTTCGGTGTTTCATCGTCAATACGAATGTCCAAGGTATACAGTAAACCTGAAGTAAAGCATCGGAATCTATAACTAGTGTCACAGGAATGGTTCAAACTAGAATCAGTAAGAAGAGTCGGTCTTCTTGTACTTAAGTCGGCATTGTGCCTTTTCTATTTAATTCCGATGCAATTTCTGTGTTTCATCGTCAATAAGAAGGTCCAAGGGATACAGTAAACCTGAAGTGAAGCATCGGAATCTATAACTAGTGTCACAGGAATGGTTCAATACATAGTCAGTAAGAAGAGTCAGTCTTCTTGTTCTCAAGTCGGAATTGTGCTTTTCTATTTAATTCCGATGCAATATCTGTGATTCATCGTCAATAACAAGGTCCAAGGGATACAGTAAAGCTGGAGTGTAGCATCGGAATCTATAACTAGTGTCACAGGAATGGTTCAAAACTTAGTCAGTAAGAAGAGTCAGTCTTCTTGTCCTTAAGGTGGCATTGTGCCTTTTGTATTTAATTCCGATGCAATTATTGTGTTTCATGGTCAATAAGAAGGTCAGAGGGATACAGTAAACCTGAAGAGAAGCATCGGAATCCACAACTAGTGCTACAGGAGTGGTTCAAAACATAGACAGTAAGAATATTCTGTCTTCTTGTCTTTATGTCGGCTTTGTGCCTATTGTATTTAATTCCAATGCAATTTTTGTGTTTCATCGTCAATAAGACGGTCCAAGAGATACAATAAAACTGGAGTGTAGCATCGGAATCTATAACTAGTGTAACAGGAATGGTTCAAAGCATAGACAGTAAGAAGAGTCAGTCTTCGTGTACTGAAGTCGGCATTTTGTCTTTTGTATTTAATTCCGATGCAATTTATGTGTTCCATCGTCAATAAGAAGGTCCAAAGGATACAGTAAACCTTAAGTGAAGCATCGGAATCTATAACTAGAGTCACAGGATTGGTTCAAAACATAGTCAGCAAGAAGACTCAGTCTTCTTGTTCTTAAGTCGGCATTGTGCCTTTTCTATTTAATTTCGATGGAATTTCTGTGTTTCATCGTCAATAACAAGGTCCAAGGGATACAGATAAGTCGGCTTTGTGCCTTTTGTATTTAATTGCAATGCAATTTCTGTGATTCATCGTCAATTAGACAGACCAAGAGATACAATAAAACTGGAGTGTAGCATCGGAATCTATAACTAGTGTAACAGGAATGGTTCAAAGCATAGACAGTAAGAAGAGTCAGTCTTCGTGTACTTAAGTCGGCATTTTGCCTTTTGTATTTAATTCCGATGCAATTTATGTGTTTCATCTTCAATAAGAAGGTCCAAGGGATACAGTAAACCTGAAGTGAAGCATCGGAATCTATAACTAGTGTCACAGGAATGGTTCACAACATAGTCAGTGAAGCATCGGAATCTATAACTAGTGTCACAGGAATGGTTCAAAACATAGTCAGTATGAAGAGTCAGTCTTTTTGTCCGTAAGTCGGCATTGTGCCTTTTGTATTTAATTCCGCTGCAATTTCTGTGATTCATCGTCAATAAGAATGTCAGAGGGATACAGTAAACCTCAAGAGAAGCATCGGAATCCACAACTAGTGTCACAGGAATGGTTCAAAGCATAGACAGTAGGAAGAGTCTGTCATCTTGTACTTAAGTCGGCATTGTGCCTTTTGTATTTAATTACGATGCAATTTCTGTGTTTCATCGTCTATAAGAAGGCCCAAGGTATACAGTAAACTTGAAGTAAGGCATCGGAATCTATAACTAGTGTCACAGGAATGGTTCAAACTATAATCAGTAAGAAGTGTCAGTCTTCTTGTACCTAAGTCGGCATTGTGCCTTTTCTATTTTATTCCGATGCTATTTCTGTGTTTCATCGTCAATAAGAAGGTCCAAGGTATACAGTAAACCTGGAGTGAAGCGTCGGAATCTATAACTAGTGTCACAGGAATGGTTCAAATCATAGACAATAGGAAGGGTCAGTGTGCTTGTACTTAAGTCGGCATTGTGGCTTTTGTATTTAATGCCGATGCAATTTCTGTGTTTCATCCTCAATAAGAAGGTCCTAGGGATACAGTTAACCTGAAGTGAAGCATCGGAATCTACAACTAGGGTCACAGGGTTGGTTCAAAACATAGAAAGTAAGAAGAGTCAGTCTTCTTGTACTTAAGTCGGCATTGTGCCTTTTGTATTTAATTCCGATGCAATTTCTGTGTTGCATCGTCAATATGAAGGTCTAAGGGAAACAGTAAACCTGAAGTGAAGCATCGGAATCTATAACTAGTGTCACAGGAATGGTTCAAAGCATAGACAGTACGACGAGTCAGTCTTTTGTACTTAAGTCGGCTTTTGCCTTATCTATTTAACTGCGATGCAATTTCTGTGTTTCATCGTCAATAACAAGGTCCAAGTGATACAGTAAACCTGGAGTGAAGCATCGGAATCTATAACTCGTGTCACAGGAATAGTTCAAAACATAGACATTAAGAAGGGTCAGTCGTCTTGTACTTAAGTCGGTATTGTGCCTTTTGTATTTAATTCCGATACAATTTCTGTGTTTCATCATCAATAAGAAGGTCCAAGGGATACAATAAACCTGGAGTGGTGCATCGGAATCTATAACTAGTGTCACAGGAATGGTTCAAAGCATAGACAGTAAGAAGAGTAAGTCTTCGTGTACTTAAGTCGGCATTGTGCCTTTTCTATTTAATTCCGATGCAATTTCTGTGTTTCATCGTCAATAACAAGGTCCAAGGGATACAGTAAAGCTGGAGTGCAGCATCGGAATCTATAACTAGTGTCACAGGAATGGTTCAAAACATAGTCAGTAAGAAGAGTCAGTCTTCTTGTCCTTAAGGTGGCATTGTGCCTTTTGTATTGAAATTCCGATGCAATTTCTGTGTTTCATCGTCATTAAGAAGGTCAGAGGGATATAGTAAACCTGAAGAGAAGCATCGGAATCCACAACCACTGTCACAGGAATGGTTCAAAGCATAGACAGTAGGAAGAATCTGTCTTCTTGTCCTTAAGTCGGCATTGTGGCTTTTGTATTTAATTCCGATGCAATTTCTGTGTTGCATCGTCAATATGAAGGTCCAAGGGATACAGTACACCTGAAGTGAATCATCGGAATCTATAACTAGTGTCACTGGAGTGGTTCAAAATATAGACAGTAAGAAGAGTCAGTCTTCTTGTACTTAAGACGGCATTGTGGCTTTCGTATTTAATTCCGATGCAATTTCTGTGATTCATTGTCATTAAGAAGGTCCAAGGGAAACAGTAAACCTGAAGTGAAGCATCGGAATCTATAACTAGTGTCACAGGAATGGTTCAAAACATAGACAGTACGAAGAGTCAGTCTTTTGTACTTAAGTCGGCATTGTGCCTTATCTATTTAACTGCGATGCAATTTCTGTGTTTCATCGTCAATAACAAGGTCCAAGGGATACAGTAAACCTGGAGTGAAGCATCGGAATCTATAACTAGTGTCACAGGAATGGTTCAAAACATAGACAGTACGAAGAGTCAGTCTTTTGTACTTAAGTCGGCATTGTGCCTTATCTATTTAACTGCGATGCAATTTCTGTGTTTCATCATCAATAAGACGGTCCAAGGGATACAATAAACCTGGAGTGTAGCATCGGAATCTATAACTAGTGTCACAGGAATGGTTCAAAGCATAGACAGTAAGAAGAGTCAGTGTTCGTGTACTTAAGTCTGCATTTTGCCTTTTGCATTTAATTCCGATGCAATTTCTGTGTTTCATCGTCATTAAGAAGGTCCAAGGGATACAGTAATCCTGAAGTGAAGCATCGCAATCTATAACTAGTGTCACAGGAATGGTTCAAATCATAGTCAGTAAGAAGAGTCAGTCTTCTTGTCCTTAAGTCGGCATTGTGCCTTTTCTATTTAATTCCGATGCAATTTCTGTGTTACATCGTCAATAACAAGGTCCAAGGGATACAGTAAAGCTGGAGTGAAGCATCGGAATCTATAACTAGTGTCACAGGAATGGTTCAAAACATAGTCACTAAGAAGAGTCAGTCTTCTTGTCCTTACGGTGGCATTGTGCCTTTTGTATTTAATTCCGATGCAATTTCTGTGTTTCATCGTCAATAAGAAGGTCCAAGGGATACAATAAAACTGGAGTGTAGCATCGGAATCTATAACTAGTGTAACAGGAATTGTTCAAAGCATAGACAGTAGGAAGAGTCAGTCTTCTTGTACTTAAGTCGGCATTGTGCCTTTTGTATTTAATTCCGATGCAATTTCGGTGTTTCATCGTCAATAAGAAGGTCCAAGGTATACAGTAAATCTGAAGTAAAGCATCGGAATCTATAACTAGTGTCACAGGAATGGTTCAAACTATAATCGGTAAGAAGAGTCAGTCTTCTTGTACTTAAGTCGGCATTGTGCTTTTCTGTTTAATTTCCGATGCAATTTCTGTGTTTCATCGTCAATAAGAAGGTCCAAGGGCTACAGTAAACCTGAAGTGAAGCATCGGATTCTATAACTAGTGTCACAGGAATGGTTCAAAACATAGTCGTAAGAAGAGTGACTCCTCTTGTTCTTAAGTCGGCATTGTGCCTTTTCTAATTAATTCCGATGCAATTTCTGTGATTCATCGTCAATAACAAGGTTCAAGGGATACAGTAAAGCTGGAGTGAAGCATCGGAATCTATAACTAGAGTCACAGGAATGGTTCAAAACATAGTCAGTAAGAAGAGTCAGTCTTCGTGTCCTAAAGGTGGCATTGTGCCTTTTGTATTTAATTCCGATGCAATTTCTGTGTTTCATCGTCAATAAGAAGGTCTGAGGGATACAGTAAACCTAAAGAGAAGCATCGGAATCCACAACTATTGCCACAGAAATGGTTCAAACCATAGACAGTAAGAAGAGTCTGTCTTCTTGTCCTTAAGTCGGCATTGTGCGTTTTGTATTTAATTCCGATGCAATTTCTATGTTTCATCGTCAATAAGAAGGTACAAGGGATACAGTAAACCAGAAGTGAAGCGTCGGAATCTATATCTAGTGTCACAGGAATGGTTCAAAACATAGACAGTACGAAGAGTCAGTGTGCTTGTACTTTAGTCGGCATTGTGCCTTTTGTATTTAATTCCGATGCAACTTCTGTGTTTCATCGTCAATAAGAAGGTCCAAGGGATACAGTAAACCTGAAGTGAAGCATCGGAATCTACATCTAGTGTCACAGGATTGGTTCAAAACATAGACAGTAAGAAGAGTCAGTCTTCTTGTACTTAAGTCGGCATTGTGCCTTTTGCATTTAATTCGGATGCAATTTCTGTGTTTCAATCGTCAATAAGAAGGTCCAAGGAATACAGTAAACCTGAAGCGAAGCATCGGAATCTGTAACTGGTGTCAATGGAATGGTTCAAAACATAGACAGTAAGAAGAATCAGTCTTCTTGTCCTTAAGTCGGCATTGTGCATTTTGTATTTACTTCCGATGCAATTTCTGTGTTTCATCGTCAATAAGAAGGTCCAAGGAATACAGTAAACCTGGAGTGAAGCATCGGAATCTATAACTAGTGTCACAGGGATGGTTCAAAACATAGTCAGTACGAAGAGTCAGTCTTCTTGTCCTTAAGTTGGCATTGTGAGTATTGTAGTTAATTCCGATGCAATTTCTGTGTTTCATCGCCAATAAGAAGATCGGGGGGATACAGTAAACCTGAAGTGAAGCATCGGAATCCACAACTAGTGTCACAGGAATGGTTTAAAACATAGACAGTAGGAAGAGTCAGTCTTCTTGTACTTAAGTCTTCATTGTGCCTTTTGTATTTAATTCCGATGCAATTTCTGTGTTTCATCATCAATAAGAAGGTCCAAGGGATACAGTAAACCTGAAGTAAGGCATCGGAATCCACAACTAGTGTCACAAGATTGGTTTAAAACATAGACAGTAAGAAGAGTCAGTCTTCTTGTACTTAAGTCGGCATTGTGCCTTTTCTATTTAATTCCGATGCAAATTCTGTGTTTCATCGTCAATAAAAAGGTCAGAGGGATACAGTAAACCTGAAGTGATGCATCGGAATCTATAACTAGTGTCACAGTAATGTTTCAAAACATAGACAGTAAGAAGAGTCACTCTTCCTGTACTTAAGTCGGCATTGTGTCTTTTGTATTTGATTCCGATGCAATTTCTGTGTTTCATCGTCAATAAGAAGGTCCAAGGGATACAGTAAACCTGAAGTGAAGCATCGGAACCTATAACTAGTGTCACTGGAATGGTACTAAATATAGACAGTAAGAAGAGTCAGTCTTCCTGTACTTAAGTCGGCATTGTGGCTTCTGTATTTAATTCCGATGCAATTTCAGTGATTCATCGTCAATACGAAGGTCCAAGGGAAACAGTAAACCTGAAGTAAAGCGTCGGAATCCATAACTAGTGTCATAGAAATGGTTCAAACTATAATCAGTAAGAAGAGTCAGTCTTCTTGTACTTCAGTCGGCATTGTGCCATTTCCACTTAATTCCGATGCAATTTCTGTGTTTCATCGTCAATAAGAAGGTCCAAGTGATACAGTAAACCCGAAGTGAAGCATCGGAACCTATAACTAGTGTCATAGGAATGGTTCAAAACATAGTCAGTAAGAAGAGTCAGTCTTCTTGTCGTTAAGTTAGCTTTGTGCCTTTTGTATTTAATTCCGATGCAATTTCTGTGTTTCATCGTCAATACGAAGGTCAGAGGTACACAGTAAACCTGAAGTAAACCATCGGAATCTGTAACTAGTATCACAGGAATGGTTCAAACTATAATCAGTAAGAAGAGTCAGTCATCTTGTACTTAAGTCGGCATTGTGCCTTTTCTACTTAATTCAAATGCAATTTCTGTGTTTCGTCGTCAATAAGAAGGTCCAAGGGATACAGTAAAACTGAAGTGAAGCATCGGAATCTATAACTAGAGTCACAGGAAAGGTTCAAAAGATAGACAGTGAGAAGAGTCAGTCTTCTTGTACTCAAGTCGGCATTGTGCCTTTTCTATTTAATTCCGATGCAATTTCTGTGTTTCATCGTCAATAAGAAGGTCCAAGGGATACAGTAAACCTGAAGTGAAGCATCGGAACCTATAACTAGTGTCACAGGAATGGTTCAAACATAGTCAGTAAGAAGATTCAGTCATCTTGCACTTATGTCGGCATTGTGACTTTTCTATTTAATTCCGATGCAATTTCTGTGTTTCATCGTCAATAAGAAGGTCCAAGGTATACAGTAAACCTGAAGTAAACCATCGGAATCTGTAACTAGCGTCACAGGAATGGTTCAAACTATAATCAGTAAGAAGAGTCAATCTTCTTGTACTTAAGTCGGCATTGTGCCTTTTCTATTTAATTCCGATGCAGTTTCTGTGTTTCATCGTCTATAAGAAGGTCCAAGGGATACAGTAAACCTGAAGTGAAGCATCGGAATCTATAACTAGTGTCACTGGAATGGTTCTAAATATAGACAGTAAGAAGAGTCAGACTTCCTGTACTTAAGTCGGCATTGTGGCTTTTGGTTTTAATTCCGATGCAATTTCAGTGATTCATCGTCAATAAGAAGGTCCGAGGGAAACAGTAAACCTGAAGTGAAGCATCGGAATCTATAACTAATGTCACAGGAATGGTTCAATACATAGACAGTACGAAGAGTCAGTCTTCTTGTACTTAAGTCGGCATTGTTCCTTTTCTATTTAATTCAGATGCAATTTCTGTGTTTCATCGTCAATAACAAGGTCCAAGGGATACAGTAAACCTGGAGTGAAGCATCGGAATCTATAACTAGTGTCACAGGAATGGTTCAAATCATAGTCAGTAAGAAGAGTCAGTCTTCTTGTCCTTAAGTTGGCATTGTGCCTTTTGTATTTAATTCCGATGCAATTTCTGTGTTTCATCGTCAATAAGAAGGTCAGAGGTATACAGTAAACCTGAAGTGAAGCATCGGAATCCACAACTAGTGTCACAGGAAAGGTTCAAAACATAGACAGTAGGAAGAGTCAGTCTTCTTGTACTTAAGTCGGCATTGTGCCTTTTGTATTTAATTCCGATCCAATTTCTGTGTTTCATCGTCAATAAGAAGGTACAAGGGATACAGTTAACGTGAAGTGAAGCGTCGGAATCTATAACTAGTGCCACAGGAATGGTTCAAAACATAGACAGTAGGAAGAGTCAGTCTTCTTGTACTTAAGTCGGCATTGTGCATTTTGTATTTAATTCCGATGCAATTTCTGTGTTTCATCGTCCATAAGAAGGTCCAAGTTATACAGTAAACCTGAAGTAAAGCATCGGAATCTATAACTAGTATCACAGGAATGGTTCAAACTATAATCAGTAAGAAGAGTCAGTCATCTTGTACTTAAGTCGGCATTGTGCCTTTTCTACTTAATTCAAATGCAATTTCTGTGTTTCGTCGTCAATAAGAAGGTCCAAGGGATACAGTAAAACTGAAGTGAAGCATCGGAATCTATAACTAGAGTCACAGGAAAGGTTCAAAAGATAGACAGTGAGAAGAGTCAGTCTTCTTGTACTCAAGTCGGCATTGTGCCTTTTCTATTTAATTCCGATGCAATTTCTGTGTTTCATCGTCAATAAGAAGGTCCAAGGGATACAGTAAACCTGAAGTGAAGCATCGGAACCTATAACTAGTGTCACAGGAATGGTTCAAACATAGTCAGTAAGAAGATTCAGTCATCTTGCACTTATGTCGGCATTGTGACTTTTCTATTTAATTCCGATGCAATTTCTGTGTTTCATCGTCAATAAGAAGGTCCAAGGTATACAGTAAACCTGAAGTAAACCATCGGAATCTGTAACTAGCGTCACAGGAATGGTTCAAACTATAATCAGTAAGAAGAGTCAATCTTCTTGTACTTAAGTCGGCATTGTGCCTTTTCTATTTAATTCCGATGCAGTTTCTGTGTTTCATCGTCTATAAGAAGGTCCAAGGGATACAGTAAACCTGAAGTGAAGCATCGGAATCTATAACTAGTGTCACTGGAATGGTTCTAAATATAGACAGTAAGAAGAGTCAGACTTCCTGTACTTAAGTCGGCATTGTGGCTTTTGGTTTTAATTCCGATGCAATTTCAGTGATTCATCGTCAATAAGAAGGTCCGAGGGAAACAGTAAACCTGAAGTGAAGCATCGGAATCTATAACTAATGTCACAGGAATGGTTCAATACATAGACAGTACGAAGAGTCAGTCTTCTTGTACTTAAGTCGGCATTGTTCCTTTTCTATTTAATTCAGATGCAATTTCTGTGTTTCATCGTCAATAACAAGGTCCAAGGGATACAGTAAACCTGGAGTGAAGCATCGGAATCTATAACTAGTGTCACAGGAATGGTTCAAATCATAGTCAGTAAGAAGAGTCAGTCTTCTTGTCCTTAAGTTGGCATTGTGCCTTTTGTATTTAATTCCGATGCAATTTCTGTGTTTCATCGTCAATAAGAAGGTCAGAGGTATACAGTAAACCTGAAGTGAAGCATCGGAATCCACAACTAGTGTCACAGGAAAGGTTCAAAACATAGACAGTAGGAAGAGTCAGTCTTCTTGTACTTAAGTCGGCATTGTGCCTTTTGTATTTAATTCCGATCCAATTTCTGTGTTTCATCGTCAATAAGAAGGTACAAGGGATACAGTTAACGTGAAGTGAAGCGTCGGAATCTATAACTAGTGCCACAGGAATGGTTCAAAACATAGACAGTAGCAAGAGTCAGTGTTCTTGTACTTAAGTCGGCATTGTGCCTTTTGTATTTAATACCGATGCAATTTCAGTGTTTCATCGTCAATAAGAAGGTCAGAGGGATACAGTAAACCTGGAGTGTAGCATCGGAATCTATAACTAGTGTCACAGGAATGGTTCAAACTATAATCAGTAAGAAGTGTCAGTCTTCTTGTACTTAAGTCGGCATTGTGCCACTTTCTATTTCATTTGATGCAATTTCTGTGTTACATCGTCAATAACAAGGTCCAAGGGATACAGTAAACCTGGAGTGAAGCATCGGAATCTATAATTAGTGTCACAGGAATGGTTCAAAGCATAGTCAGTAGGAAGAGTCAATCTTCTTGTCATTAAGTTGGCTTTGTGACTTTGGTATTTAATTCCGATGCAATTTCTGTCATTCATCGTCAATAAGAAGGTCAGAGGTATACAGTAAACCTGAAGTGAAGCATCGGAATCCACAACTAGTGTCACAGGAATGGTTCAAAACATAGACAGTGGGAAGAGTCAGTCTTCTTGTATTTAAGTCGGCATTGTGCCTTTTGTATTTAATTCCGATGCAATTTCTGTGTTTCATCGTCCATAAGACGGTCCAAGTTATACAGTAAACCTGAAGTAAAGCATCGGAATCTATTACTAGTGTCACAGCAATGGTTCAAACTATAATCAGTAAGAAGAGTCAGTCTTCTTGTACTTAAGTCGGCATTGTGCCTTTTCTACTTAATTCCAAGGCAATTTCTGTGTTTCATCGTCAATAAGAAGGTCCAAGGGATACAGTAAACCTGGAGTGAAGCATCGGAATCTATAACTAGAATCACAGGAAAGGTTCAAAACATAGACAGTGAGAAGAGTCAGTCTTCTTGTACTTAAGTCGGCATTGTGCTTTTATTATTTAATTCCGAAGCAATTTCTATGTTTCATCGCCAATAAGAGGGTCCAAGGGATACAGTAAACCTGAAGTGAAGCATCGGAATCTATAACTAGTGTCACAGGAATGGTTCAAACATAGTCAGTAAGAAGAGTCAGTCATCTTGCACTTAAGTCGGCATTGTGCCTTTTCTATTTAATTCCGATGCAATTTCTGTGTTTCATCGTCAATAAGAAGGTCCAAGGTATACAGTAAACCTGAAGTAAAGCAACGGAATCTATAACTAGTGTCACAGGAATGGTTCAAAGTATAATCAGTAAGAAGAGTCAGTCTTCTTGTACTTAAGTCGGCATTGTGCCTTTTCTATTTAATTCCGATGCAGTTTCTGTGTTTCATCGTCAATAGGAAGGTCCAAGGGATACAGTAAACCTGAAGTGAAGCATCGGAATCTATAACTAGTGTCACTGCGATGGTTCTAAATATAGACAGTAAGAAGAGTCAGTCTTCCTGTACTTAAGTCGGCATTGTGGCTTTTGTAATTAATTCCGATGCAATTTCAGTGATTCATCGTCAATAAGAAGGTCCAAGGGAAACAGTAAACCTGAAGTGAAGCATCGGAATCTATAACTAGTGTTACAGGAATGGTTCAAAACATAGACAGTACGAAGAGTCAGTCTTCTTGTACTTAAGTCGGCATTGTTCCTTTTCTATTTAAGTCAGATGCAATTTCTGTGTTTCATCGTCAATATCAAGGTCCAAGGGATACAGTAAACCTGGAGTGAAGCATCGGAATCTATAACTAGTGGCACAGGATTGGTTCAAAAAATAGTCAGTAAGAGGAGTCAGTCTTCTTGTCCTTAAGTTGGCATTGTGCCTTTTGTATTTAATTCCGATGCAATTTCTGTGTTTCATCGTCAATAAGAAGGTCAGAGGGATACAGTAAACCTGAAGTGTAGCATCGGAATCTATAACTAGTGTCACAGGAATGGTTCAAAACATAGACACTAAGAAGAGTCAGTCTTCGTGTACTTAAGTCGGCATTTTGCCTTTTGTATTTAATTCCGATGCAATTTCTGTGTTTCATCGTCAACAAGAAGGTCCAAGGGATACAGTAAACCTGAAGTGAAGCATCGGAATCTATAACTAGTGTCACAGGAATGGTTCAAAAAATAGACAATAAGAAGAGTCAGTCTTCATGTACTTAAGTCGGCATTGTGCCTTTGATATTTAATTCCGATGCAATTTCTGTGTTTCATCGTCAATAAGAGGGCAGAGGGATACAGTAAACCTCAAGTGAAGCGTCGGAATCTATAACTAGTGTCACAGGATTGGTTCAAATCATAGCCAGTAAGAAGAGTCAGTCTTCTTGTACTTAAGTCGGCATTGTGCCTTTCGTATTTAATTCCGATGCAATTTCTGTGTTTCATCGTCAATAAGAAGGTCAGAGGTACACAGTAAACCTGAAGTGAAGCATCGGAATCCACAACTAGTGTCACAGGAATGGTTCAAACATAGACAGTAGGAAGAGTCAGTCTTCTTGTACTTAAGTCGGCATTGTGCATTTTGTATTTAATTCCGATGCAATTTCTGTGTTTCATCGTCCATAAGAAGGTCCAAGTTATACAGTAAACCTGAAGTAAAGCATCGGAATCCATAACTAGTGTCACAGGAATGGTTCAAACAATAATCAGTCAGAAGAGTCAGTCTTCTTGTACTTAAGTCGGCATTGTGCCTTTTCTATTTAATTCCCATGCAGTTTCTGTGTTTCATCGTCAATAAGAAGGTCCAAGGGATACAGTAAACCTGGAGTGAAGAATCGGAATCTATAACTAGTGTCACAGGAAAGGTTCAAATCATAGACAGTAAGAAGAGTCAGTCTTCTTGTACTTAACTCGGCATTGTGCCTTTTCTATTTAATTCCGATGCAATTTCAGTGTTTCATCGTCAATAAGAAGGTCAGAGGGATACAGTAAACCTGGAGTGTAGCATCGGAATCTATAACTAGTGTCACAGGAATGGTTCAAACTATAATCAGTAAGAAGTGTCAGTCTTCTTGTACTTAAGTCGGCATTGTGCCACTTTCTATTTCATTTGATGCAATTTCTGTGTTACATCGTCAATAACAAGGTCCAAGGGATACAGTAAACCTGGAGTGAAGCATCGGAATCTATAATTAGTGTCACAGGAATGGTTCAAAGCATAGTCAGTAAGAAGAGTCAATCTTCTTGTCCTTAAGTTGGCTTTGTGACTTTGGTATTTAATTCCGATGCAATTTCTGTCATTCATCGTCAATAAGAAGGTCAGAGGTATACAGTAAACCTGAAGTGAAGCATCGGAATCCACAACTAGTGTCACAGGAATGGTTCAAAACATAGACAGTGGGAAGAGTCAGTCTTCTTGTATTTAAGTCGGCATTGTGCCTTTTGTATTTAATTCCGATGCAATTTCTGTGTTTCATCGTCCATAAGACGGTCAAAGTTATACAGTAAACCTGAAGTAAAGCATCGGAATCTATTACTAGTGTCACAGCAATGGTTCAAACTATAATCAGTAAGAAGAGTCAGTCTTCTTGTACTTAAGTCGGCATTGTGCCTTTTCTACTTAATTCCAAGGCAATTTCTGTGTTTCATCGTCAATAAGAAGGTCCAAGGGATACAGTAAACCTGGAGTGAAGCATCGGAATCTATAACTAGAGTCACAGGAAAGGTTCAAAACATAGACAGTGAGAAGAGTCAGTCTTCTTGTACTTAAGTTGGCATTGTGCTTTTATTATTTAATTCCGAAGCAATTTCTATGTTTCATCGCCAATAAGAAGGTCCAAGGGATACAGTAAACCTGAAGTGAAGCATCGGAATCTATAACTAGTGTCACAGGAATGGTTCAAACATAGTCAGTAAGAAG
This sequence comes from Schistocerca serialis cubense, assembly GCF_023864345.2. Lineage (NCBI taxonomy): Eukaryota > Metazoa > Arthropoda > Insecta > Orthoptera > Acrididae > Schistocerca > Schistocerca serialis. Next base: position 180,097,539 of record NC_064649.1, read on the forward strand.
AGTCAGTCTTCTTGCACTTAAGTCGGCATTGTGCCTTTTCTATTTAATTCCGATGCAATTTCTGTGTTTCATCGTCAATAAGAAGGTCCAAGGTATACAGTAAACCTGAAGTAAAGCAACGGAATCTATAACTAGTGTCACAGGAATGGTTCAAAGTATAATCAGTAAGAAGAGTCAGTCTTCTTGTACTTAAGTCGGCATTGTTCCTTTTCTATTTAAGTCAGATGCAATTTCTGTGTTTCATCGTCAATATCAAGGTCCAAGGGATACAGTAAACCTGGAGTGAAGCATCGGAATCTATAACTAGTGTCACAGGATTGGTTCAAAAAATAGTCAGTAAGAGGAGTCAGTCTTCTTGTCCTTAAGTTGGCATTGTGCCTTTTGTATTTAATTCCGATGCAATTTCTGTGTTTCATCGTCAATAAGAAGGTCAGAGGGATACAGTAAACCTGAAGTGTAGCATCGGAATCTATAACTAGTGTCACAGGAATGGTTCAAAACATAGACAGTAAGAAGAGTCAGTCTTCGTGTACTTAAGTCTGCATTTTGCCTTTTGTATTTAATTCCGATGCAATTTCTGCGTTTCATCGTCAACAAGAAGGTCCAAGGGATACAGTAAACCTGAAGTGAAGCATCGGAATCTATAACTAGTGTCACAGGAATGGTTCAAAACATAGTCAGTAAGAAGAGTCAGTCTTCTTGTACTTAAGTCGGCATTGGGCCTTTTCTCTTTAATTCCGATGCAATTTCTGTGTTTCATCGTCAATAAGAAGGCCCAAGGGACACAGTAAACCTGGAGTGAAGCATCGGAATCTGTAACTAGTGTCAATGGAATGGTTCAGAACATAGACATTAAGAAGAGTCAGTCTCTTTGTACTTAAGTCGGCATTGAGCCTTGTGTATTTAATTCCGATGCTATTTCTGAGTTTCATCGTCAATAAGAAGGTCAGAGGGATACAGTTAACCTGAAGTGAAGCATCGGAATCTATAACTAGTGTCACAGGAATGGTTCAAAACATAGTCAGTAAGAAGTATCAGTCGTCTTGTCCTTAAGTCGGCAATGTGCCTTTTGTATTTAATTCCTAAGCAATTTCTATGCATCATCGTCAATAAGATGGTCCAAGGGATATAGTAAACCTGGAGTGAAGGATCGATATCCATAACTAGTGTCACATTAATGGTTCAAATCATTAACAGTAAGAACAATCAGTCTTCTTGTACTTAAGTCGGCATTGTGCCTTTTGTATTTAATTCCGATGCAATTTCTGTGTTTCATCGTCAATAAGAAGGTCCAAGGGATACAGTAAACCTGAAGTGAAGCTTCGGAATCTATAACTAGTATCACAGGAATGGTTCAAATCATTGTCAATAAGAAGAGTCGGTCTTCATGTACTTAAGTCGGCATTGTGCCTTTTGTATTTAATTCCGATGCAATTTCTGTGTTTCATCGTCAATAAGAAGGTACAAGGAATACAGTTAACGTGAAGTGAAGCGTCGGAATCTATAACTAGTGCCACAGGAATGGTTCAAACATAGACAGTAGCAAGAGTCAGTGTTCTTGTACTTAAGTCGGCATTGTGCCTTTTGTATTTAATTCCGATGCAATTTCTGTGTTTCATCGTCAATACGAAGGTCCAAGGGATACAGTAAACCTGAAGTGAAGCATCGGAATCTACAACTAGTTTCACAGGAATGGTTCAAAAAATAGACAATAAGTAGAGTCAGTCTTCATGTACTTATGTCGGCATTGTGCCTTTGATATTTAATTCCGATGCAATTTCTGTGTTTCATCGTAAATAAGAGGGTAGAGGGATACAGTAAACCTCAAGTGAAGCGTCGGAATCTATAACTAGTGTCACAGGATTGGTTCAAAACATAGTCAGTAAGAAGAGTCAGTCTTCTTGTACTTAAGTCGGCATTGTGCCTTTTCTACTTAATTCCAATGCAATTTCTGTGTTTCATCGTCAATAAGAAGGTCCAAGGGATACAGTAAAACTGAAGTGAAGCATCGGAATCTATAACTAGAGTCACAGGAAAGGTTCAAAACATAGACAGTGAGAAGAGTCAGTCTTCCTGTACTCAAGTCGGCATTGTGCCTTTTCTATTTAATTCCGATGCCATTTCTGTGTTTCATCGTCAATAAGAAGGTCCAAGGGATACAGTTAACCTGAAGTGAAGCATCGGAACCTATTACTAGTGTCACAGGAATGGTTCAAACATAGTCAGTAAGAAGATTCAGTCATCTTGCACTTAAGTCGGCATTGTGCCTTTTCTATTTAATTCCGATGCAATTTCTGTGTTTCATCGTGAATAAGAAGGTCCAAGGTATACAGTAAACCTGAAGGAAAGCATCGGAATCTATAACTAGCGTCACAGGAATGGTTCAAACTATAATCAGTAAGAAGAGTCAGTCTTCTTGTACTTAAGTCGGCATTGTGCCTTTTCTATTTAATTCCGATGCAGTTTCTGTGTTTCATCGTCTATAAGAAGGTCCACGGGATACAGTAAACCTAAAGTGAAACATCGGAATCTATAACTAGTGTCACTGGAATGGTTCTAAATATAGACAGTAAGAAGAGTCAGACTTCCTGTACTTAAGTCGGCATTGTGGCTTTTGGTTTTAATTCCGACGCAATTTCAGTGATTCATCGTCAATAAGAAGGTCCGAGGGAAACAGTAAACCTGAAGTGAAGCATCGGAATCTATAACTAATGTCACAGGAATGGTTCAATACATAGACAGTACGAAGAGTCAGTCTGCTTGTACTTAAGTCGGCATTGTTCCTTTTTTATTTAATTCAGATGCAATTTCTGTGTTTCATCGTCAATTACAAGGTCCAAGGGATACAGTAAACCTGGAGTGAAGCATCGGAATCTATAACTAGTGTCACAGGAATGGTCCAAATCATAGTCAGTAAGAAGAGTCAGTCTTCTTGTCCTTAAGTCGGCATTGTGCCTTTTCTATTTAATTCCGATGCAATTTCAGTGTTTCATCGTCAATAAGAAGGTCAGAGGTATACAGTAAACCTGAAGTGAAGCATCGGAATCCACACCTAGTGTCACAGGAATGGTTCAAAACATAGACAGTAGGAAGAGTCAGTCTTCTTGTACTTAAGTCGGCATTGTGCCTTTTGTATTTAATTCCGATGCAATTTCTGTGTTTCATCGTCAATAAGAAGGTCCAAGGTATACAGTAAACCTGAATTAAAGCATCGGAATCTATAACTAGTGTCACAGGAATGGTTCAAACTATAATCAGTCAGAAGAGTCAGTCTTCTTGTACTCAAGTCGGCATTGTGCCTTTTCTATGTAATTCCCATGCAGTTTCTGTGTTTCATCGTCAATAAGAAGGTCCAAGGGATACAGTAAACCTGGAGTGAAGAATCGGAATCTATAACTAGTGTCACAGGAAAGGTTCAAATCATAGACAGTAAGAAGAGTCAGTCTTCTTGTACTTAAGTCGGCATTGTGCCTTTTCTATTTAATTCCGATGCAATTTCAGTGTTTCATCGTCAATAAGAAGGTCAGAGGGATACAGTAATCCTGGAGTGTAGCATCGGATTCTATAACTAGTGTCACAGGAATGGTTCAAACTATAATCAGTAAGAAGTGTCAGTCTTCTTGTACTTTAGTCGGCATTGTGCGTCTTTCTATTTAATTTGATGCAATTTATGTGTTTCATTTTCAATAACAAGGTCCAAGGGATACAGTAAACCTGGAGTGAAGAATCGGAGTCCACAACTAGTGTCACAGGAATGGTTCAAAACATAGACAGTAGGAAGAGTCAGTCTTCTTGTACTTAAGTCGGCATTGTGCATTTTGTATTTAATTCCGATGCAATTTCTGTGTTTCATCGTCCATAAGACGGTCCAAGTTATACAGTAAACCTGAAGTAAAGCATCGGAATCTATAACAAGTGTCACAGCAATGGTTCAAATTATAATCAGTAAGAAGAGTTAGTCTTCTTGTACTTAAGTCGGCATTGTGCCTATATTATTTAATTCCGAAGCAATTTCTGTGTTTCATCGCCAATAAGAAGGTCCAAGGGATACAGTAAACCTGAAGTGAAGCATCGGAATCTATAACTAGTGTCATAGGAATGGTTCAAAACATAGTCAGTAAGAAGAGTCAGTCTTCTTGCACTTAAGTCGTCATTGTGCCTTTTCTATTTAATTCCGATGCAATTTCTGTGTTTCATCGTCAATAAGAAGGTCCAAGGTATACAGTAAACCTGAAGTAAAGCATCGGAATCTATAACTAGTGTCACAGGAATGGTTCAAAATATAATCAGTAAGAAGAGTCAGTCTTCTTGTACTTAAGTCGGCATTGTGCCTTTTCTATTTAATTCCGATGCAGTTTCTGTGTTTCATCGTCAATAAGAAGGTCCAAGGGATACAGTAAACCTGAAGTGAAGCATCGGAATCTATAACTAGTGTAACTGGAATGGTTCTAAATATAGACAGTAAGAAGAGTCAGTCTTCCTGTACTTAAGTCGGCATTGTGGCTTTTGTAATTAATTCCGATGCATTTTCAGTGATTCATCGTCAATAAGAAGGTCCAAGGGAAACAGTAAACCTGAAGTGAAGCATCGGAATCTATAACTAGTGTCACAGGAATGGTTCATAACATAGACAGTACGAAGAGTCAGTCTTCTTGTACTTAAGTCGGCATTGTTCCTTTTCTATTTAAGACAGATGCAATTTCTGTGTTTCATCGTCAATAAGAAGGTCAGAGGTATACAGTAAACCTGAAGTGAAGCACCGGAATCCACAACTAGTGTCACAGGAATGGTTCAAAACATAGACAGTGGGAAGAGTCAGTGTTCTTGTACTTAAGTCGGCATTGTGCCTTTTGTATTTAATTCCGATGCAATTTCTGTGTTTCATCGTCAATAAGAAAGCCCAAGGTATACAGTAAACCAGAAGTAAAGAATCGGAATCTATAACTAGTGTTACAGGAATGGTTCAAACTATAATCAGTAAGAAGAGTCAGTCTTCTTGTACTAAATTCGGCATTGTGCCTTTTCTATTTAATTCCGATGCAATTTCAGTGTTTCATCGTCAATAAGAAGGTCAGAGGGATACAGTAAACCTGGAGTGTACCATCGGAATCTATAACTAGTGTCACAGGAATGGTTCAAAACATAGACAGTAAGAAGAGTCAGTCTTCGTGTACTTAAGTCGGCATTTTGCTTCTTGTATTTAATTCCGATGCAATTTCTGTGTTTCATCGTCAACAAGAAGGTCCAAGGGATACAGTAAACCTGAAGTGAAGCATCGGAATCTATAACTAGTGTCACAGGAATGGTTCAAAACATAGTCAGTAAGAAGAGTCAGTCTTCTTGTACTTAAGTCGGCATTGGGCCTTTTCTCTTTAATTCCGATGCAAATTTCTGTGTCTCATCGTCAATAAGAAGGTCCAAGGGATACAGTAAAACTGAAGTGAAGCATCGGAATCTATAACTAGAGTCACAGGAAAGGTTCAAAACATAGACAGTGAGAAGAGTCAGTCTTCTTGTACTCAAGTCGGCATTGTGCCTTTTCTATTTAATTCCGATGCAATTTCTGTGTTTCATCGTCAATAAGAAGGTCCAAGGTATACAGTAAACCTGAAGTGAAGCATCGGAACCTATAACTAGTGTCACAGGAATGGTTCAAACATAGTCAGTAAGAAGATTCAGTCATCTTGCACTTAAGTCGGCATTGTGCCTTTTCTATTTAATTCCGATGCAATTTCTGTGTTTCATCGTCAATAAGAAGGTCAAAGGTATACAGTAAACCTGAAGTAAAGCATCGGAATCTATAACTAGTGTCACTGGAATGGTTCTAAATATAGTCAGTAAGGAGAGTCAGACTTCCTGTACTTAAGTCGGCATTGTGGCTTTTGGTTTTAATTCCGATGCAATTTCAGTGATTCATCGTCAATAAGAAGGTCCGAGGGAAACAGTAAACCTGAAGTGAAGCATCGGAATCTATAACTAATGTCACAGGAATGGTCCAATACATAGACAGTACGAAGAGTCAGTCTTCTTGTACTTAAGTCGGCATTGTTCCTTTTCTATTTAATTCCGATGCAATTTCAGTGTTTCATCGTCAATAAGAAGGTCAGAGGGATACAGTAAACCTGGAATGTAGCATCGGAATCTATAACTAGTGTCACAGGAATGGTTCAAACTATAATCAGTAAGAATTGTCAGTCTTCTTGTACTTAAGTCGGCATTGTGCCTCTTTCTATTTAATTTGATGCAATTTCTGTGTTTCATCTTCAATAACAAGGTCCAAGGGATACAGTAAACCTGGAGTGAAGCATCAGAATCTATAATTAGTGTCACAGGAATGGTTCAAAACATAGTCAGTAAGAAGAGTCAATCTTCTTGTCCTTAAGTTGGCTTTGTGACTTTTGTATTTAATTCCGATGCAATTTCTGTGTTTCATCGTCAATAAGATGGTCAGAGGTATACAGTATACCTGAAGTGAAGCATCGGAATCCACAACTAGTGTCACAGGAATGGTTCAAAACATAGACAGTAGGAAGAGTCAGTCTTCTTGTACTTAAGTCGGCATTGTGCATTTTGCATTTAATTCCGATGCAATTTCTGAGTTTCATCGTCCATAAGACGGTCCAAGTTATGCAGTAAACCTGAAGTAAAGCATCGGAATCTATAACTAGTGTCACAGCAATGGTTCAAATTATAATCAGTAAGAAGAGTTAGTCTTCTTGTACTTAAGTCGGCATTGTGCCTTTTCTACTTAATTCCAAGGCAATTTCTCTGTTTCATCGTCAATAAGAAGGTCCAAGGGATACCGTAAACCTGGAGTGAAGCATCGGAATCTATAACTAGAGTCACAGGAAAGGTTCAAAACATAGACAGTGAGAAGAGTCAGTCTTCTTGTACCTAAGTCGGCATTGTGCCTTTATAATTTAATTCCGAAGCAATTTCTGTGTTTCATCGCCAATAAGAAGGTCCAAGGGATACAGTAAACCTGAAGTGAAGCATCGGAATCTATAACTAGTGTCATAGGAATGGTTCAAAACATAGTCTGTAAGAAGAGTAAGTCTTCTTGCACTTAAGTCGTCATTGTGCCTTTTCTATTTAATTCCGATGCAATTTCTTTGTTTCATCGTCAATAAGAAGGTCCAAGGTATACAGTAAACCTGAAGTAAAGCATCGGAATCTATAACTAGTGTCACAGGAATGGTTCAAAATATAATCAGTAAGAAGAGTCAGTCTTCTTGTACTTAAGTCGGCATTGTGCCTTTTCTATTTAATTCCGATGCAGTTTCTGTGTTTCATCGTCAATAAGAAGGTCCAAGGGATACAGTAAACCTGAAGTGAAGCATCGGAATCTATAACTAGTGTCACTGGAATGGTTCTAAATATAGACAGTAAGAAGAGTCAGTCTTCCTGTACTTAAGTCGGCATTGTGGCTTTTGTAATTAATTCCGATGCATTTTCAGTGATTCATCGTCAATAAGAAGGTCCAAGGGAAACAGTAAACCTGAGGTGAAGCATCGGAATCTATAACTAGTGTCACAGGAATGGTTCAAAACATAGACAGTACGAAGAGTCAGTCTTGTTGTACTTAAGTCGGCATTGTTCCTTTTCTATTTAAGTCAGATGCAATTTCTGTGTTTCATCGTCAATAACAAGGTCCAAGGGATACAGTAAACCTGGAGTGAAGCATCGGAATCTATAACTAGTGTCACAGGATTGGTTCAAAAAATAGTCAGTAAGAGGAGTCAGTCTTCTTGTCCTTAAGTTGGCATTGTGCCTTTTGTATTTAATTCCGATGCAATTTCTGTGTTTCATCGTCAATAAGAAGGTCAGAGGTATACAGTAAACCTGAAGTGAAGCACCGGAATCCACAACTAGTGTCACAGGAATGGTTCAAAACATAGACAGTAGGAAGAGTCAGTCTTCTTGTACTTAAGTCGGCATTGTGCCTTTTGTATTTAATTCCGATGCAATTTCTGTGTTTCATCGTCAATAAGAAAGCCCAAGGTATACAGTAAACCTGAAGTAAAGAATCGGAATCTATAACTAGTGTTACAGGAATGGTTCAAACTATAATCAGTAAGAAGAGTCGGTCTTCTTGTACTAAAGTCGGCATTCTGCCTTTTCTATTTAATTCCGATGCAATTTCAGTGTTTCATCGTCAATAAGAAGGTCAGAGGGATACAGTAAACCTGGAGTGTAGCATCGGAATCTATAACTAGGGTCACAGGAATGGTTCAAAACATAGACAGTAAGAAGAGTCAGTCTTCGTGTACTTAAGTCGGCATTTTGCCTTTTGTATTTAATTCCGGTGCAATTTCTGTGTTTCATCGTCAACAAGAAGGTCCAAGGGATACAGTAAACCTGAAGTGAAGCATCGGAATCTATAACTAGTGTCACAGGAATGGTTCAAAGCATAGTCAGTAAGAAGAGTCAGTCTTCTTGTACTTAAGTCGGCATTGGGGCTTTTCTCTTTAATTCCGATGCAATTTCTGTGTTTCATCGTCAATAAGAAGGTCCAAGGGATACAGTAAAACTGAAGTGAAGCATCGGAATCTATAACTAGAGTCACAGGAAAGGTTCAAAACATAGACAGTGAGAAGAGTCAGTCTTCTTGTACTCAAGTCGGCATTGTGCCTTTTCTACTTAATTCCGATGCAATTTCTGTGTTTCATCGTCAATAAGAAGGTCCAAGGGATACAGTAAACCTGAAGTGAAGCATCGGAACCTATAACTAGTGTCACAGGAATGGTTCAAACATAGTCAGTAAGAAGATTCAGTCATCTTGCACATAAGTCGGCATTGTGCCTTTTCTATTTAATTCCGATGCAATTTCTGTGTTTCATCGTCAATAAGAAGGTCCAAGGTATACAGTAAACCTGAAGTAAAGCATCGGAATCTATAACTAGCGTCACAGGAATGGTTCAAACTATAATCAGTAAGAAGAGTCAGTCTTCTTGTACTTAAGTCGGCAATGTGCCTTTTCTATTTAATTCCGATGCAGTTTCTGTGTTTCATCGTCTATAAGAAGGTCCAAGGGATACAGTAAACCTGAAGTGAAACATCGGATTCTATAACTAGTGTCACTGGAATGGTTCTAAATATAGACAGTAAGAAGAGTCAGACTTCCTGTACTTAAGTCGGCATTGTGGCTTTTGGTTTTAATTCCGATGCAATTTCAGTGATTCATCGTCAATAAGAAGGTCCGAGGGAAACAGTAAACCTGAAGTGAAGCATCGGAATCTATAACTAATGTCACAGGAATGGTTCAATACATAGACAGTAGGAAGAGTCAGTCTTCTTGTACTTAAGTCGGCATTGTTCCTTTTCTATTTAATTCAGATGCAATTTCTGTGTTTCATCGTCAATTACAAGGTCCAAGGGATACAGTAAACCTGGAGTGAAGCATCGGAATCTATAACTAGTGTCACAGGAATGGTTCAAATCATAGTCAGTAAGAAGAGTCAGTCTTCTTGTCCTTAAGTCGGCATTGTGCCTTTTCTATTTAATTCCGATGCATTTTCAGTGTTTGATCGTCAATAAGAAGGTCAGAGGTATACAGTAAACCCGAAGTGAAGCATCGGAATCCACACCTAGTGTCACAGGAATGGTTCAAAACATAGACAGTAGGAAGAGTCAGTCTTCTTGTACTTAAGTCGGCATTGTGCCTTTTGTATTTAATTCCGATGCAATTTCTGTGTTTCATCGTCAATAAGAAGGTCCAAGGTATACAGTAAACCTGAATTAAAGCATCGGAATCTATAACTAGTGTGACAGGAATGGTTCAAACTATAATCAGTCAGAAGAGTCAGTCTTCTTGTACTTAAGTCGGCATTGTGCCTTTTCCATTTAATTCCCATGCAGTTTCTGTGTTTCATCGTCAATAAGAAGGTCCAAGGGATACAGTAAACCTGGAGTGAAGAATCGGAATCTATAACTAGTGTCACAGGAAAGGTTCAAATCATAGACAGTAAGAAGAGTCAGTCTTCTTGTACTTAAGTCGGCATTGTGCCTTTTCTATTTAATTCCGATGCAATTTCAGTGTTTCATCGTCAATAAGAAGGTCAGAGGGATACAGTAAACCTGGAGTGTAGCATCGGAATCTATAACTAGTGTCACAGGAATGGTTCAAACTATAATCAGTAAGAAGTGTCAGTCTTCTTGTACTTAAGTCGGCATTGTGCCTCTTTCTATTTAATTTGATGCAATTTCTGTGTTTCATCTTCAATAACAAGGTCCAAGGGATACAGTAAACCTGGAGTGAAGCATCGGAATCTACAATTAGTGTCACAGGAATGGTTCAAAACATAGTCAGTAAGAAGAGTCAATCTTCTTGTCCTTAAGTTGGCTTTGTGACTTTTGTATTTAATTCCGATGCAATTTCTGTGTTTCATCGTCAATAAGAAGGTCAGAGGTATACAGTAAACCTGAAGTGAAGCATCGGAATCCACAAGTAGTGTCACAGGAATGGTTCAAAACATAGACAGTAGGAAGAGTCAGTCTTCTTGTACTTAAGTCGGCATTGTGCATTTTGTATTTAATTCCGATGCCATTTCTGAGTTTCATCGTCCATAAGACGGTCCAAGTAATACAGTAAACCTGAAGTAAAGCATCGGAATCTATAACTAGTGTCACAGCAATGATTCAAAGTATAATCAGTAAGAAGAGTCAGTCTTCTTGTACTTAAGTCGGCATTGTGCCTTTTCTACTTAATTCCAAGGCAATTTCTCTGTTTCATCGTCAATAAGAAGGTCCAAGGGATACAGTAAACCTGGAGTGAAGCATCGGAATCTATAACTAGAGTCACAGGAAAGGTTCAAAACATAGACAGTGAGAAGAGTCAGTCTTCTTGTACTTAAGTCGGCATTGTGCCTTTATTATTTAATTCCGAAGCAATTTCTGTGTTTCATCGCCAATAAGAAGGTCCAAGGGATACAGTAAACCTGAAGTGAAGCATCGGAATCTATAACTAGTGTCATAGGAATGGTTCAAAGCATAGTCAGTAAGAAGAGTCAGTCTTCTTACACTTAGGTCGGCATTGTGCCTTTTCTATTTAATTCCGATGCAATTTCTGTGTTTCATCGTCAATAAGAAGGTCCAAGGTATACAGTAAACCTGAAGTAAAGCATCGGAATCTATAACTAGTGTCACAGGAATGGTTCAAAATATAATCAGTAAGAAGAGTCAGTCTTCTTGTACTTAAGTCGGCATTGTGCCTTTTCTATTTAATTCCAATGCAGTTTCTGTGTTTCATCGTCAATAAGAAGGTCCAAGGGATACAGTAAACCTGAAGTGAAGCATCGGAATCTATAACTAGTGTCACTGGAATGGTTCAGAACATAGACATTAAGAAGAGTCAGTCTTCCTGTACTTAAGTCGGCATTGTGGCTTTTGTAATTAATTCCGATGCATTTTCAGTGATTCATCGTCAATAAGAAGGTCCAAGGGAAACAGTAAACCTGACGTGAAGCATCGGAATCTATAACTAGTGTCACAGGAATGGTTCATAACATAGACAGTACGAAGAGTCAGTCTTCTTGTACTTAAGTCGGCATTGTTCCTTTTCTATTTAAGTCAGATGCAATTTCTGTGTTTCATCGTCAATAAGAAGGTCCAAGGGATACAGTAAACCTGGAGTGAAGCATCGGAATCTATAACTAGTGTCACAGGATTGGTTCAAAAAATAGTCAGTAAGAGGAGTCAGTCTTCTTGTCCTTATGTTGGCATTGTGCCTTTTGTATTTAAATCCGATGCAATTTCTGTGTTTCATCGTCAATAAGAAGGTCAGAGATATACAGTAAACCTGAAGTGAAGCACCGGAATCCACAACTAGTGTCACAGGAATGGTTCAAAACATAGAGAGTAGGAAGAGTCAGTCTTCTTGTACTTAAGTCGGCATTGTGCCTTTTGTATTTAATTCCGATGCAATTTCTGTGTTTCATCGTCAATAAGAAAGCCCAAGGTATACAGTAAACCTGAAGTAAAGAATCGGAATCTATAACTAGTGTTACAGGAATGGTTCAAACTATAATCAGTAAGAAGAGTCAGACTTCTTGTACTTAAGTCGGCATTGTGCCTTTTCTATTTAATTCCGATGCAGTTTCTGTGTTTCATCGTCAATAAGAAGGTCCAAGGGATACAGGAAGCCTGGAGTGAAGCATCGGAATCTATAACTAGTGTCACAGGAAGGGTTCAAATCATAGACAGTAAGGAGAGTCAGTCTTCTTGTACTAAAGTCGGCATTGTGCCTTTTCTATTTAATTCCGATGCAATTTCAGTGTTTCATCGTCAATAAGAAGGTCAGAGCGATACAGTAAACCTGGAGTATAGCATCGGAATCTATAACTAGTGTCACAGGAATGGTTCAAAACATAGACAGTAAGAAGAGTCAGTCTTCGTGTACTTAAGTCGGCATTTTGCCTTTTGTATTTAATTCCGATGCAATTTCTGTGTTTCATCGTCAACAAGAAGGTCCAAGGGATACAGTAAACCTGAAGTGAAGCATCGGAATCTATAACTAGTGTCACAGGAATGGTTCAAAACATAGTCAGTAAGAAGAGTCAGTCTTCTTGTACTTAATTCGGCATTGGGCCTTTTCTCTTTAATTCCGATGCAATTTCTGTGTTTCATCGTCAATAAGAAGGTCCAAGGGACACAGTAAACCTGGAGTGAAGCATCGGAATCTGTAACTAGTTTAAATGGAGTGGTTCAGAACATAGACATTATGAAGAGTCAGTCTTCTTGTACTTAAGTCGGCATTGAGACTTGTGTATTTAATTCCGATTCTATTTCTGAGTTTCATCGTCAATAAGAAGGTCAGAGGGATACAGTAAACCTGAAGTGAAGCATCGGAATCTATAACTAGTGTCACAGGAATGGTTCAAAACATAGTCAGTAAGAAGAATCAGTCGTCTTGTCCTTAAGTCGGCAATGTGCCCTTTGTGTTTAATTCCGATGCAATTTCTATGCATCATCGTCAATAAGATGGTCCAAGGGATATAGTAAACCTGGAGTGAAGGATCGGAATCCATAACTAGTGTCACATTAATGGTTCAAATCATAAACAGTAAGAACAATCAGTCTTCTTGTACTTAAGTCGGCATTGTGCCTTTTGTTTTTAATTCCGATGCAATTTCTGTGTTTCATCGTCAATAAGAAGGTCCAAGGGATACAGTAAACCTGAAGTGAAGCATCGTAATCTATAACTAGTATCAAAGGAATGGTTCAAATCATTGTCAATAAGAAGAGTCGGTCTTCATGTATTAAGTCGGCATTGTGCCTTTTGTATCTAATTCCGATGCAATTTCTGTGTTTCATCGTCAATAAGAAGGTACAAGGGATACAGTTAACGTGAAGTGAAGCGTCGGAATCTATAACTAGTGCCACAGGAATGGTTCAGACATAGACAGTAGCAAGAGTCAGTGTTCTTGTACTTAAGTCGGCATTGTGCCTTTTGTATTTGATTCTGATGCAATTTCCGTGTTTCATCGTCAATAAGAAGGTCCAAGGGATACAGTAAACCTGAAGTGAAGCATCGGAATCTACAACTAGTGTCACAGAAATGGTTCAAAAAATAGACAGTAAGAAGAGTCAGTCTTCTTGTACTTAAGTCGGCATTGTGCCTTTGATATTTAATTCCGATGCAATTTCTGTGTTTCATCGTCAATAAGAGGGTCAAAGGGATACAGTAAACCTCAAGTGAAGCGTCGGAATCTATAACTAGTGTCACAGGATTGGTTCAAAACATAGTCAGTCAGAAGAGTCAGTCTTCTTGTACTTAAGTCGGCATTGTGCCATTCGTATTTAATTCCGATGCAATTTCTGTGTTTCACCGTCAATAAGAAGGTCAGAGGGATACAGTAAACCTGAAGTGAAGCATCGGAATCTATAACTAGTGTCACAGGAATGGTTCAAACATATACAGTAAGAAGAGTCAGTCCTCTTGTACTTAAGTCGGCATTGTACATTTTGTATTTAATTCCGATGCAATTTCTGTGTTTCATCGTCAATAAGAGGGTCAGAGGGATACAGTTAACATGAAGTGAAGCATCGGAATCTATAACTAGGGTCACAGGAATGGTTCAAAACATAGTCAGTGAGAAGAGTCAGTCTTCTGGTCGTAAAGTCGGCTTTGTGCCATTTGTATTTAATTCCGATGCAATATCTGTGTTTCATCGTCAATAAGTAGGTGTAAGGGATACAGTAAACCTGGAGTGAAGCTTCGGAATCTATAACTAGAGTCACAATAATGGTTCAAAAGATAGACAGTAAGAAGGGTCGGTCTTCTTGTACTTAAGTCGGAATTGTGCCTTTTGTATTTAATTCCGATGCAATTTCTGTGTTTCATCGTCAATAAGAGGGTCAAAGGGATACAGTCAACCTCAAGTGAAGCGTCGGAATCTATAACAAGTGTCACAGGATTGGTTCAAAACATAGTCAGTAAGAAGAGTCAGTCCTCTTGTACTTAAGTCGGCATTGTGCCTTTTGTATTTATTTCCGATGCAATTTCTGTGTTTCATCGTCAGTAAGAAGGTACATGGGATACAGTTAACCTGATGTGAAGCGTGGAATCAATAACTAGTGCCACAGGAATGGTTCAAAACGTAGACAGTAGGAAGAGTCAGTGTTCTTGTACTTAAGTCGGCATTGTGCCTTTTGTATTTAATTCCGATGCAATTTCTGTGTTTCATCGCCAATAAGTAGGTCCAAGGGATACAATAAACCTGAAGTGTAGCATCGGAATCTACAACTAGTGTCACAGGATTGGTTCAAAACATAGACAGTAAGAAGAGTCAATCTTCTTGTACTTATGTCGGCATTGTGCCTTTTCTATTTAATTCCGATGCAATTTCTGTGTTTCATCGTCAATAAGAAGGTCAGAGGGATACAGTAAACCTGAAGTGAAGCATCGGAATCTATAACTAGTGACTCAGGAATGGTTCAAAACATAGTCAGTAAGAAGAGACCGTCTTCTTGTACTTAAGTCGGCATTGTGCCTTTCGTATTTAATTCCGACGCAATTTCTGTGCTTCACCGTCAATAAGAAGGTCAGAGGGATACAGTAAACCTGAAGTGAAGCATCGGAATCTATAACTAGTGTCACAGGAATGGTTCAAACATATATTTTAATAAGAGTCAGTCTTCTTGTACTTAAGTCGGCATTGTGCCTTTTGTATTTAATTCCGATGCAATTTCTGTGTTTCATCGTCAATAAGAGGGTCAGAGGGATACAGTAAACATGAAGTGAAGCATCGGAATCTATAACTAGTGTCACAGGAATGGTTCAAAACGTAGTCAGTAAGAAGAGTCAGTCCTCTTGTACTTAAGTCGGCATTGTGCCTTTTGTATTTAATTCCGATGCAATTTCTGTGATTCACCGTCAATAAGAAGATCAGAGGGATACAGTAAAAATGAAGTGAAGCATCGGAATCTATAACTAGTGTCACAGGAATGGTTCAAACATATACAGTAAGAAGATTCAGTCTTCTTGTCCTTAAGTCGCCATTGTGCCTTTTGTATTAAATTCCGATGCAATTTCTGTGTTTCATCGTCAATAAGTAGGTCCAAGGGATACAGTAAACCTGGAGTGAAGCACGGGAATCTATAACTAGAGTCACAGTAATGGATCAAATCATAGACAGTAAGAAGAGTAGGTCTTCTTGTACATAAGTTGGCATTGTGCCTTTTGTATTTATTTCCGATGCAATTTCTGTGTTTCATCGTCAATAAGAAGGTCCAAGGTATACAGTAAACCTGAAGTAAAGCATCGGCATCTATAACTAGTGTCACAGGAATGGTACAAACTATAATCAGTAAGAAGAGTCAGTCTTCTTGTACTTAAGTCGGCATTATGCCTTTTCTATTTAATTCCGATGCAGTTTCTGTGTTTCATCGTCAATAAGAAGGTCCAAGGGATACAGTAAACCTGAAGTGAAGCATCAAAATCTATAAATAGTGTCACTGGGATGGTTCTAAATATAGACAGTAAGAAGAGTCAGTCTTCCTGTACTGAAGTCGGCATTGTGACTTTTGTATTTAATTCCGATGCAATTTCAGTGATTCATCGTCAATAAGAAGGTCCAAGGGAAACAGTAAACCTGAAGTGAAGCATCGGAATCAATAACTAGTGTCACAGGAATGGTTCAAAACATAGACAGTAAGAAGAGTCAGTCTTCTTGTACTTAAGTCGGCATTGTGCCTTTTGTATTTAATTCCGATGCAATTTCTGTGTTTCATCGTCAATAAGAAGGTCCAAGATATACAGTAAACCTGAAGTAATGCATCGGAATCTATAACAAGTGTCACAGGAATGGTTCAAACCATAGACAATAAGAAGAGTCAGTCATCGTGTACTTAAGTCGACATTTTGCCTTTTGTATTTAATTCCGATGCAATTTCTGTGTTTCATCGTCAATAAGAAGTTCCAAGGGATACAGTAAACCTGAAGTGAAGCATCGGAATCTATAACTAGTGTCACAGGAATGGTTCAAAACATAGTCAGTAAGAAGAGTCAGTCTTCTTGTACTTAAGTCGCCATTCGGCCTTTTCTATTTAATTCCGATGCAATTTCTGTGTTTCATCGTCAATAAGAAGGTCCAAGGGATACAGTTAACCTGGAGTGAAGCATCGGAATCTGTAACTAGTGTCAATGGAATGGTTCAAAACATAGTCATTAAGAAGAGTCAGTCTTCTTGTACTTAAGTCGACATTGAGCCTTTTGTATATTATTCCGATGCTATTTCTGAGTTTCATCGTCAATTAGAAGGTCAGAGGGATACAGTAATCCTGAAGTGAAGCATCGGAATCTATAACTAGTGTCACAGGAATGGTTCAAAACATAGTCAGTAAGAAGAGTCAGTCGTCTTGTCCTTAAGTCGGCATTGTGCCTTTTGTATTTAATTCCGTTGCAATTTCTATGTTTTATCGTCAATAAGAAGGTCCAAGGGATATAGTAAACCGGGAGTGAAGGATCGGAATCTATAACTAGTGTCACAGGAATGGTTCAAATCATAGACAGTAAGAAGAGTCAGTCCACTTGTACCTAAGTCGGCATTGTTCCTTTTGTATTAAATTCCGATGCAATTTCTGTGTTTCATCGTCAATAAGAAGGTCAGAGGGATACAGTAAACCTGAAGTGAAGCATCGGAATCTATAACTAGTATCACAGGAATGGTTCAAATCATTATCAATAAGAAGAGTCGGTCTTCATGTACTTAAGTCGGCATTGTGCCTTTTGTATTTAATTCCGATGCAATTTCTGTGTTTCATCGTCAATAAGTGAGTCTAAGGAATACAGTAAACCTGGAGTGAGCATCGTAATCTTTAACTAGAGTCACAGTAATGGTTCAAAACATAGACAGTAAGAAGGGTCGGTGTCCTTGTACTTAAGTCGGCATTGTGCCTTTTGTATTTAATTCCGATGCAATGTCTGTGTTTCATCGTCAATAAGAAGGTACAAGGGATACAGTTAACGTCAAGTGAAGCGTCGGAATCTATAACTAGTGCCACAGGAATGGTTCAAAACATAGACAGTAGCATGAGTCAGTGTTCTTGTACTTAAGTCGGCATTGTGCTTTTGTATTTAATTCCGATGCAATTTCTGTGTTTCATCGTCAATAAGAAGGTCCAAGGGATACAGTAAACCTGAAGTGAAGCATCGGAATCTACAACTAGTGTCACAGCATTGGTTCAAAACATAGACAGTAAGAAGAGTCAGTCTTCTTGTACTTAAGTCGGCATTGTGCCTTTGCTATTTAATTCCGATGCAATTTCTGTGTTTCATCGTCAATAAGAGGGTCAGAGGGATACAGTAAACCTCAAGTGAAGCATCGGAATCTATAACTAGTGTCACAGGAATAGTTCAAAACATAGTCAGTAAGAAGAGTCAGTCTTCTTGTACTTAAGTCGGCATTGTGCCTTTCGTAATTAATTCCGATGCAATTTCTGTGTTTCACCGTCGATAAGAAGGTCAGAGGGGTACAGTAAACCTGAAGTGAAGCATCGGAATCTATAACTAGTGTCACAGGAATGGTTCAAACATATACAGTAAGAAGAGTCAGTCTTCTTGTACTTAAGTCGGCATTGTGCCTTTCGTATTTAATTCCGATGCAATTTCTGTGTTTCACCGTCGATAAGAATGTCAGAGGGGTACAGTAAACCTGAAGTGAAGCATCGGAATCTATAACTAGTGTCACAGGAATGGTTCAAACATATACCGTAAGAAGAGTCAGTCTTCTTGTACTTAAGTCGGCATTGTGCTTTTTGTATTTAATTCCGATGCAATTTCTGTGTTTCATCGTCAATAAGAGGGTCAGAGGGATACAGTAAACATGAAGTGAAGCATCGGAATCTATAACTAGTGTCACAGGAATGGTTCAAAACATAGTCAGAAAGAAGAGTCAGTCTTCTGGTCGTAAAGTCGGCTTTGTGCCTTTTGTATTTATTTCCGATGCAATTTCTGTGTTTCATCGTCAATAAGTAGGTCCAAGGGATACAGTAAACCGGAAGTGAAGCATCGGAATCTACAACTAGTGTAACAGGATTGGTTCTAAACATAGACAGTAAGAAGAGTCAATCTTCTTGTACGTAAGTCGGCATTTACCTTTTCTATTTAGTTCCGATGCAATTTCTGTGTTTCATCGTCAATAAGAAGGTCAGAGGAATACAGTAAACCTGAAGTGAAGCATCGGATTCTATAACTAGTGTCACAGGAACGATTCAAAACATAGTTAGAAGAGACCGTCTTCTTGCACTTAAGTCGGCATTGTGCCTTTCGTATTTAATTCCGATGCAATTTCTGTGTTCCACCGTCAATAAGAAGGTCAGAGGGATACAGTAACGCTGAAGTGAAGCATCGGAACCTATAACTAGAGTCACAGGAATGGTTCAAACATATACAGTAAGAGGAGTCAGTCTTCTTGTTCTTAAGTCGGCATTGTGCCTTTTGTATTTAATTCCGATGCAATTTCTGTGTTTCATCGTCAATAAGAGGGCCACAGGGATACAGTAAACATGAAGTGAAGTATCGGAATATATAACTAGTGTCACAGGACTGGTTCAAAACATAGTCAGTAAGAATATTCAGTATTCTTGTCCTTAAGTCGCCATTGTGCCTTTCGTATTTAATTCTGATGCAATTTCTGTGTTTCATCGTCAATAAGTAGGTCCAAGGGATACAGTAAACCTGGAGTGAAGCACGGGAATCTATAACTAGAGTCACAGTATTGGATCAAAACATAGACAGTAAGAAGAGTAGGTCTTCTTGTACTTAAGTTGGCATTGTGCCTTTTGTATTTAATTCCGATGCAATTTCTGTGTTTCATCGTCAATAAGAAGGTAAAAGGTATACAGTAAACCTGAGGTAAAGCATCGGAATCTATAACTAGTGTCACAGGAATGGTTCAAACTATAATCAGTAAGAAGAGTCAGTCTTCTTGTACTTAAGTCGGCATTGTGCCTATTCTATTTAATTCCGATGCAATTTCTGTGTTTCATCGTCAATAAGAAGGTCCAAGGTATACAGTAAACCTGAAGTGAAGCTTAAAAATCTATAACTAGTGTCACTGGAATGGTTCAAAATATAGACAGTAAGAAGAGTCAGTCTTCCTGTACTTCAGTCGGCATTGTGGCTTTTGTATTTAATTCCGACGCAATTTCCGTGTTTCATCGTCAATAAGAAGGTCCAAGGGATACAGTAAACCTGGAGTGAAGCATCGGAATCTATAACTAGTGTCACAGGAATGGTTCAAAACATAGTCAGTAAGAAGAGTCAGTCGTCTTGTCCTTAAGTTGGCATTGTGCCTTATGTATTTAATTCCGATGCAATTTCTGTGTTTCATCGTCAATAAGAAGGTCAGAGGTATACAGTAAACCTGAAGTGAAGCATCGGAATCCACAACTAGCGTCACAGGAATGGTTCAAAACATAGACAGTAGGAAGAGTCAGTCTTCTTGTACTTAAGTCGGCATTGTGCCTTTTGTATTTAATTCCGATGCCATTTCTGTGTTTCATCGTCAATAAGAAGGTCCAAGGTATACAGTAAACCTGAAGTAAAGCATCGGAATCTATAACAAGTGTCACAGGAATGGTTCAAACTATAATCAGTAAGAAGAGTCAGTCTTCTTGTACTTAAGTCGGCATTGTGCCTTTTCTATTTAACTCCGATGCAGTTTCTGTGTTTCATCGTCAATAAGAAGGTCCAAGGGATACAGTAAACCAGGAGTGAAGCATCGGAATCTATAACTAGTGTCACAGGAAGGGTTCAAAATGTAGTCAGTAAGAAGAGTCAGTCCTCTTGTACTTAAGTCGGCATTGTGCCTTTCGTATTTAATTCCGATGCAATTTCTGTGTTTCACCGTCAATAAGAAGATCAGAGGAATACAGTAAACCTGAAGTGAAGCATCGGAATCTATAACTAGTGTCACAGGAATGGTTTAAACATATACAGTAAGAAGATTCAGTCTTCTTGTCCTTAAGTCGCCATTGTGCCTTTTGTATTAAATTCCGATGCAATTTCTGTGTTTCATCGTCAATAAGAAGGTCCAAGGGATACAGTAAACCTGAAGTGAAGCATCAAAATCTATAACTAGTGTCACTGGGATGGTTCTAAATATAGACAGTAAGAAGAGTCAGTCTTCCTGTACTAAAGTCGGCATTGTGTCTTTTGTATTTAATTCCGATGCAATTTCTGTGTTTCATCGTCTATAAGAAGGTCCAAGGGAAACACTAAACCTGAAGTGAAGCATCGGAATCTATAACTAGTGCCACAGGAATGGTTCAAAACATAGACAGTAGCATGAGTCAGTGTTCTTGTACTTAAGTCGGCATTGTGCCTTTTGTATTTAATTCCGATGCAATTTCTGTGTTTCATCGTCAATAAGAAGGTACAAGGGATACAGTAAACCTGAAGTGAAGCATCGGAATCTACAACTAGTGTCACAGGATTGGTTCAAATCATAGACAGTAAGATGAGTCAGTCTTCTTGTACATAAGTCGGCATTGTGCCTTTGCTATTTAATTCCGATGCAATTTCTGTGTTTCATCGTCAATTAGAGGGTCAGAGGGATACGGTAAACCTCAAGTGAAGCATCGGAATCTATAACTAGTGTCACAGGAATGATTCAAAACATAGTCAGTAAGAAGAGACCGTCTTCTTGCACTTAAGTCGGCATTGTGCCTTTCGTATTTAATTCCGATGCAATTTCTGTGTTTCACCGTCAATAAGAAGGTCAGAGGGATACAGTAACGCTGAAGTGAAGCATCGGAACCTATAACTAGAGTCACAGGAATGGTTCAAACATATACAGTAAGAAGAGTCAGTCTTCTTCTTCTTAAGTCGGCATTGTGCCTTTTGTATTTAATTCCGATGCAATTTCTGTGTTTCATCGTCAATAAGAGGGTCACAGGGATACAGTAAACATGAAGTGAAGTATCGGAATCTATAACTAGTGTCACAGGAATGGTTCAAAACATAGTCAGTAAGAAGAGTCAGTCTTCTTGTACTTAAGTCGGGATTGTGCCTTTCGTATTTAATTCCGATGCAATTTCTGTGTTTCACCGTCGATAAGAAGGTCAGAGGGGTACAGTAAACCTGAAGTGAAGCATCGGAATCTATAACTAGTGTCACAGGAATGGTTCAAACATATACAGTAAGAAGAGTCAGTCTTCTTGTACTTAAGTCGGCATTGTGCCTTTCGTATTTAATTCCGATGCAATTTCTGTGTTTCACCGTCGATAAGAAGGTCAGAGGGGTACAGTAAACCTGAAGTGAAGCATCGGAATCTATAACTAGTGTCACAGGAATGGTTCAAACATATACAGTAAGAAGAGTCAGTCTTCTTGTACTTAAGTCGGCATTGTGCTTTTTGTATTTAATTCCGATGCAATTTCTGTGTTTCATCGTCAATAAGAGGGTCAGAGGGATACAGTAAACATGAAGTGAAGCATCGGAATCTATAACTAGTGTCACAGGAATGGTTCAAAACATAGTCAGAAAGAAGAGTCAGTCTTCTGGTCGTAAAGTCGGCTTTGTGCCTTTTGTATTTATTTCCGATGCAATTTCTGTGTTTCATCGTCAATAAGTAGGTCCAAGGGATACAGTAAACCGGAAGTGAAGCATCGGAATCTACAACTAGTGTAACAGGATTGGTTCTAAACATAGACAGTAAGAAGAGTCAATCTTCTTGTACTTAAGTCGGCATTTACCTTTTCTATTTAGTTCCGATGCAATTTCTGTGTTTCATCGTCAATAAGAAGGTCAGAGGGATACAGTAACGCTGAAGTGAAGCATCGGAACCTATAACTAGAGTCACAGGAATGGTTCAAACATATACAGTAAGAAGAGTCAGTCTTCTTGTTCTTAAGTCGGCATTGTGCCTTTTGTATTTAATTCCGATGCAATTTCTGTGTTTCATCGTCAATAAGAGGGTCACAGGGATACAGTAAACATGAAGTGAAGTATCGGAATCTATAACTAGTGTCACAGGAATGGTTCAAAACATAGTCAGTAAGAATATTCAGTATTCTTGTCCTTAAGTCGGCATTGTACCTTTCGTATATAATTCTGATGCAATTTCTGTGTTTCATCGTCAATAAGTAGGTCCAAGGGATACAGTAAACCTGGAGTGAAGCACGGGAATCTATAACTAGAGTCACAGTAATGGATCAAAACATAGACAGTAAGAAGAGTAGGTCTTCTTGTACTTAAGTTGGCATTGTGCCTTTTGTATTTAATTCCGATGCAATTTCTGTGTTGCATCGTCCATAAGAAGGTAAAAGGTATACAGTAAACCTGAGGTAAAGCATCGGAATCTATAACTAGTGGCACAGGAATGGTTCAAACTATAATCAGTAAGAAGAGTCAGTCTTCTTGTACTTAAGTCGGCATTGTGCATATTCTATTTAATTCCGATGCAATTTCTGTGTTTCATCGTCAATAAGAAGGTCCAAGGTATACAGTAAACCTGAAGTGAAGCTTAAAAATCTATAACTAGTGTCACTGGAATGGTTCTAAATATAGACAGTAAGAAGAGTAAGTCCTCCTGTACTTAAGTCGGCATTGTGGCTTTTGTATTTATTTCCGATGCAATTTCTGTGTTTCATCGTCAATAAGAAGGTCCAAGGGATACAGTAAACCTGGAGTGAAGCATCGGAATCTATAACTAGTGTCACAGGAATGGTTCAAAACATAGTCAGTAAGAAGAGTCAGTCGTCTTGTCCTTAAGTCGGCATTGTGCCTTATGTATTTAATTCCGATGCAATTTCTGTGTTTCATCGTCAATAAGAAGGTCAGAGGTATACAGTAAACCTGAAGTGAAGCATCGGAATCCACAACTAGTGTCACAGGAATAGTTCAAAACATAGACAGTAGGAAGAGTCAGTCTTCTTGTACTTAAGTCGGCATTGTGCATTTTGTATTTAATTCCGATGCCATTTCTGTGTTTCATCGTCAATAAGAAGGTCCAAGGTATACAGTAAAACTGAAGTAAAGCATCGGAATCTATAACAAGTGTCACAGGAATGGTTCAAACTATAATCAGTAAGAAGAGTCAGTCTTCTTGTACTTAAGTCGGCATTGTGCCTTTTCTATTTAACTCCGATGCAGTTTCTGTGTTTCATCGTCAATAAGAAGGTCCAAGGGATACAGTAAACCAGGAGTGAAGCATCGGAAACTATAACTAGTGTCACAGGAAGGGTTCAAAACGTAGTCAGTAAGAAGAGTCAGTCCTCTTGTACTTAAGTCGGCATTGTGCCTTTCGTATTTAATTCCGATGCAATTTCTGTGTTTCACCGTCAATAAGAAGATCAGAGGGATACAGTAAACCTGAAGTGAAGCATCGGAATCTATAACTAGTGTCACAGGAATGGTTTAAACATATACAGTAAGAAGATTCAGTCTTCTTGTCCTTAAGTCGCCATTGTGCCTTTTGTATTAAATTCCGATGCAATTTCTGTGTTTCATCGTCAATAAGAAGGTCCAAGGGATACAGTAAACCTGAAGTGAAGCATCAAAATCTATAACTAGTGTCACTGGGATGGTTCTAAATATAGACAGTAAGAAGAGTCAGTCTTCCTGTACTGAAGTCGGCATTGTGACTTTTGTATTTAATTCCGATGCAATTTCTGTGTTTCATCGTCAATAAGAAGGTCCAAGGGAAACACTAAACCTGAAGTGAAGCATCGGAATCTATAACTAGTGCCACAGGAATGGTTCAAAACATAGACAGTAGCATGAGTCAGTGTTCTTGTACTTAAGTCGGCATTGTGCCTTTTGTATTTAATTCCGATGCAATTTCTGTGTTTCATTGTCAATAAGAAGGTACAAGGGATTCAGTAAACCTGAAGTGAAGCATCGGAATCTACAACTAGTGTCACAGGATTGGTTCAAAACATAGACAGTAAGAAGAGTCAGTCTTCTTGTACATAAGTCGGCATTGTGCCTTTGCTATTTAATTCCGATGCAATTTCTGTGTTTCATCGTCAATTAGAGGGTCAGAGGGATACGGTAAACCTCAAGTGAAGCATCGGAATCTATAACTAGTGTCACAGGAATGGTTCAAAACATAGTCAGTAAGAAGTGTCAGTCTTCTTGTACTTAAGTCGGCATTGTGCCTTTCGTATTTTATTCCGATGCAATTTCTGTGTTTCACCGTCGATAAGAAGGTCAGAGGGGTACAGTAAACCTGAAGTGAAGCATCGGAATCTAAAACTAGTGTCACAGGAATGGTTCAAACATATACAGTAAGAAGAGTCAGTCTTCTTGTACTTAAGTCGGCATTGTGCCTTTCGTATTTAATTCCGATGCAATTTCTGTGTTTCACCGTCGATAAGAAGGTCAGAGGGGTACAGTAAACCTGAAGTGAAGCATCGGAACGTAAAACTAGTGTCACAGGAATGGCTCAAACATATACAGTAAGAAGAGTCAGTCTTCTTGTACTTAAGTCGGCATTGTACCTTTTGTATTTAATTCCGATGCAATTTCTGTGTTTCATCGTCAATAAGAGGGTCAGAGGGATACAGTAAACATGAAGTGAAGCATCGGAATCTATAACTAGTGTCACAGGAATGGTTCAAAACGTAGTCAGTAAGAAGAGTCAGTCTTCTGGTCGTAAAGTCGGCTTTGTGCCTTTTGTATTTAATTCCGATGCAATTTCTGTGTTTCATCGTCACTAAGTAGGTCTAAGGGATACAGTAAACCTGGAGTGAAGCATCGGAATCTATAACTAGAGTCACAATAATGGTTCGAAACATTGACAGTAAGAGGGGTCGGTCTTCTTGTACTTAAGTCGGCATTGTGCCTTTTGTATTTAATTCCGATGCAATTTCTGTGTTTCATTGTCAATAAGAAGGTCCAAGGGATACTGTAAACCAGAAGTGAAGCATCGGAATCTATAACTAGTGTCACTGGAATGGTTCAAAGTATAGACAGTAAGAAGAGTCAGTCCTCTTGTACTTAAGTCGGCATTGTGCCTTTTGTATTTAATTCCGATGGAATTTCTGTGTTTCATCGTCAATAAGAAGGTACATGGGATACAGTTAACCTGAAGTGAAGCGTCGGAATCTATAGCTAGTGCCACAGGAATGGTTCAAAGCATAGACAGTAGGAAGAGTCAGTGTTCTTGTACTGAAGTCGGCATTGTGCGTTTTGTATTTAATTCCGATGCAATTTCTGTGTTTCATCGTCAATAAGTAGGTCCAAGGGATATAGTAAACCTGAAGTGAAGCACCGGAATCTACAACTAGTGTCACAGAATTGGTTCTAAACATAGACAGTAAGAAGAGTCAATCTTCTTGTACTTAAGTCGGCATTGTACCTTTTCTGTTTAGTTCCGATGCAATTTCTGTGTTTCATCGTCAATAAGAAGGTCAGAGGGATACAGTAAACCTGAAGTGAAGCATCGGAATCTATAACTAGTGTCACAGAAATGATTCAATACTTAGTCAGTTAGAAGAGACCGTCTTCTTGCACTTAAGTCGGCATTGTGCCTTTCGTATTTAATTCCGAAGCAATTTCTTTGTTTCACCGTCAATAAGAAGGTCAGAGGGATACAGTAAACATGAAGTGAAGTATCGGAATCTATAACTAGTGTCACAGGAATGGTTCAAAACATAGTCAGTAAGAAGATTCAGTATTCTTGTCCTTAAGTCGCCATTGTGCCTTTCGTATTTAATTCTGATGCAGTTTCTGTGTTTCATCGTCAATAAGAAGGTCCAAGGGATACAGTAAACCAGGAGTGAAGCATAGGAATCTATAACTAGTGTCACAGGAAAGGTTCACATCATAGACAGTAAGAAGAGTCAGCCTTCTTGTACTTAAGCCGGCATTGTGCCTTTTCTATTTAATTCCGATGCAATTTCTGTGTTTCATTGTCAATAAGAAGGTCAGAGGGATACAGTAAACCTGGAGTGTAGCATCGGAATCTATAACTAGTGTCACAGGAATGGTTCATAACATAGACAATAAGAAGAGTCAGTCTTCGTGTATTTAAGTCGGCATTTCTCCTTTTGTATTTAATTCCGATTGCAATTTCTGTGTTTCATCGTCAATAAGAAGGTCCAAGGGATACAGTAAACCTGAAGTTAAGCATCGGAATCTATAACTAGTGTCACAGGAATGGTTCAAAACATAGTCAGTAAGAAGAGTCAGTCTTCTTGTTCTTAAGTCGGCCTTCGGCCTTTTCCATTTAATTCCGATAGAATTTCTGTGATTCATCGTCAATAAGAAGGTCCAAGGGATACAGTAAACCTGGACCGAAGCATCGGAATCTGTAACTAGTGTCAATGGAATGGTTGAAAACATTGTCATTAAGAAGAGTCAGTCATCTTGTACTTAAGTCGGCATTGAGCCATTTGTATTTAATTCCAATGTAATGTCTGTGTTTCATCGTCAATAAGAGGGTACAAGGGATACAGTTAACGTGAAGTGAAGCGTCGGAATCTATAACTAGTGCCAGAGGAATGGTTCAAAACATAGACAGTAGCATGAGTCAGTGTTCTTGTACTTAAGTCGGCATTGTGCCTTTGCTATTTAATTCCGATGCAATTTCTGTGTTTCATCGTCAATAAGAGGGTCAGAGGTATACAGTAAACCTCAAGTGAAGCATCGGAATCTATAACTAGTGTCACAGGAATGGTTCAAAACATAGTCAGTAAGTAGAGTCAGTCTTCTTGTACTTAAGTCGGCATTGTGACTTTCGTATTTAATTCCGATGCAATTTCTGTGTTTCACCGTCGATAAGAAGGTCAGAGGGATACAGTAAACCTGAAGTGAAGCATCGGAATCTATAACTAGTGCCGCAGGAATGGTTCAAACATATACAGTAAGAAGAGTCAGTCTTCTTGTTCTTAAGTCGGCATTGTGCCTTTTGTATTTAATTCCGATGCAATTTCTGTGTTTCATCGTCAATAAGAGGGTCACAGGGATACAGTAAACATGAAGTAAAGTATCGGAATCTATAACTAGTGTCACAGGAATGGTTCAAAACATAGTCAGTAAGAAGATTCAGTATTCTTGTCCTTAAGTCGCCATTGTGCCTTTCGTATTTAATTCTGATGCAGTTTCTGTGTTTCATCGTCAATAAGAAGGTCCAAGGGATACAGTAAACCAGGAGTGAAGCATAGGAATCTATAACTAGTGTCACAGGAAAGGTTCAAATCATAGACAGTAAGAAGAGTCAGCCTTCTTGTACTTAAGTCGGCATTGTGCCTTTTCTATTTAATTCCGATGCAATTTCTGTGTTTCATCGTCAATAAGAAGGTCAGAGGGATACAGTAAATCTGGAGTGTAGCATCGGAATCTATAACTAGTGGTACAGGAATGGTTCATAACATAGACAATAAGAAGAGTCAGTCTTCGTGTACTTAAGTCGGCATTTTGCCTTTTGTATTTAATTCCGATTGCAATTTCTGTGTTTCATCGTCAATAAGAAGGTCCAAGGGATGCAGTAAACCTGAAGTTAAGCATCGGAATCTATAACTAGTGTCACAGGAATGGTTCAAAACATAGTCAGTAAGAAGAGTCAGTCTTCTTGTTCTTAAGTCGGCCTTCGGCCTTTTCCATTTAATTCCGATACAATTTCTGTGATTCATCGTCAATAACAAGGTCCAAGGGAAACAGTAAACCTGAAGTGAAGCATCGGAATCTATAACTAGTGTCACAGGAATGGTTCATAACATAGTCGGTAAGAAGAGTCAGTCTTCTTGTCCTTAAGTTGGCATTGTGCCTTTTGTATATAATTCCGATGCAATTTCTGTGTTTCATCGTCAATAAGAAGGTCAGAGGTATACAGTAAACCTGAAGTGAAGCATCGGAATCCACAACTAGTGTCACAGAAATGGTTCAAAACATAGACAGTAGGAAGAGTCAGTCTTCTTGTACTTAAGTCGGCATTCTGCCTTATGTATTTAATTCCGATGCAATTTCTGTGTTTCATCGTCAATAAGAAGGTCCAAGGTATACAGTAAACCTGAAGTAAAGCATCGCAATCTATAACTAGTGTCACAGGAATGGTTCAAACTATAATCAGTAAGAAGAGTCAGTCTTCTTGTAATTAAGTCGGCATTGTGCCTTTTCTATTTAATTCCGATGCAGTTTCTGTGTTTCATCGTCAATAAGAAGGTCCAAGGGATACAGTATACCTGGAGTGAAGCATCGGAATCTATAACTAGTGTCACAGGAAAGGTTCAAATCATAGACAGTAAGAAGAGTCAGCCTTCTTGTACTTAAGTCGGCATTTTGCCTTTAATATTTAATTCCGATGAAATTTCTGTGTTTCATCGTCAATAAGAAGGTCAGAGGGATACAGTAAACCTGGAGTGTAGCATCGGAATCTATAACTAGTGTCACAGGAATGGTTCAAAACATAGACAATAAGAAGAGTCAGTCTTCGTGTACTTAAGTCGGCATTTTGCCTTTTGTATTTAATTCCGATGCAATTTCTGTGTTTCATCGTCAATAAGAAGGTCCAAGGGATACAGTAAACCTGAAGTGAAGCATCGGAATCTATCACTAGCGTCACAGGAATGGTTCAAAACATAGTCAGTAAGAAGAGTCAGTCTTCTTGTACTTAAGTCGGCATTCGGCCTTTTCTATTTAATTCCGATGCAATTTCTGTGTTTCATCGTCAATAAGAAGGTCCAAGGGATACAGTAAACCTGGAGTGAAGCATCGGAATCTGTAACTAGTGTCAATGGAATGGTTCAAAGCATAGTCATTAAGAAGAGTCAGTCTTCTTGTACTTAAGTCGGCATTGAGCATTTTGTATTTAATTCCGATGCTATTTCTGAGTTTCATCGTCAATAAGAAGGTCAGAGGGATACAGTAAACCTGAAGTGAAGCATCGGAATCTGTAACTAGTGTCACAGGAATGGTTCAAAACATAGTCAGTAAGAAGAGACAGTCGTCTTGTCCTTAAGTCGGCATTGTGCCTTTTGTATTTGATTCCGGTGCAATTTCTATGTTTCATTGTCAATAAGAAGGTCCAAGGGATACAGTAAACCTGGAGTGAAGCATCGGAATCTGTAACTAGTGTCAATGCAATTGTTCAAAACATAGTCATTAAGAAGAGTCAGTCTTCTTGTACTTAAGTCGGCATTGAGCCTTTTGTATTTAATTCCGATGCTATTTCTGAGTTTCATCGTCAATAAGAAGGTCATAGGGATACAGTAAACCTGAAGTGAAGCATCGGAATCTGTAACTAGTGTCACAGGAATGGTTCAAAATATAGTCAGTAAGAAGAGTCAGTCTTCTTGTACTTAAGTCGGCATTCGGCCTTTTCTATTTAATTCCGATGCAATTTCTGTGTTTCATCGTCAATAAGAAGGTCCAAGGGATACAGTAAACCAGAAGTGAAGCATCGGAATCTATAACTAGTGTCACTGGAATGGTTCAAAGTATAGACAGTAAGAAGAGTCAGTCCTCTTGTACTTAAGTCGGCATTGTGCCTTTTGTATTTAATTCCGATGCAATTTCTGTGTTTCATCGTCAATAAGAAGGTACATGGGATACAGTTAACCTGAAGTGAAGCGTCGGAATCTATAGCTAGTGCCACAGGAATGGTTCAAAACATAGACAGTGGGAAGAGTCAGTGTTCTTGTACTTAAGTCGGCATTGTGCGTTTTGTATTTAATTCCGATGCAATTTCTGTGTTTCATCGTCAGTAAGTAGGTCCATGGGATACAGTAAACCTGAAGTGAAGCATCGGAATCTACAACTAGTGTCACAGGATTGGTTTCCAAACATAGACATTAAGAAGAGTCAATCTTCTTGTACTTAAGTCGGCATTGTACCTTTTCTATTTAGTTCCGATGCAATTTCTGTGTTTCATCGTCAGTAAGAAGGTCAGAGGGATACAGTAAACCTGAAGTGAAGCATCGGAATCTATAACTAGTGTCACAGGAATGATTCAAACATAGTCAGTAAGAAGAGACCGTCTCCTTGCACTTAAGTCGGCATTGTGCCTTTCGTATTTAATTCCGATGCAATTTCTGTGTTTCACCGTCAATAAGAAGGTCAGAGGGATACAGTAACGCTGAAGTGAAGCATCGGAATCTATAACTAGTGTCACAGGAATGGTTCAAACATAGACAGTAAGAAGAGTCAGTCTTCTTGTACTTAAGTCGGCATTGTGCCTTTTGTATTTAATTCCGATGCAATTTCTGTGTTTCATCGTCAATAAGAGGGTCACAGGGATACAGTAAACATGAAGTGAAGTATAGGAATCTATAACTAGTGTCACAGGAATGGTTCAAAACATAGTCAGTAAGAAGATTCAGTATTCTTGTCCTTAAGTCGCCATTGTGCCTCTCGTATTTAATTCTGATGCAATTTCTGTGTTTCATCGTCAATAAGTAGGTACAAGGGATACAGTAAACCTGGCGTGAAACACCGGAATCTATAACTAGAGTCACAGTAATGGATCAAAACATAGACAGTAAGAAGAGTAGGTCTTCTTGTACTTAAAATGGCATTGTGCCTTTTGTATTTAATTGCGATGCAATTTCTGTGTTTCATCGTCAATAAGAAGGTCAGTGGGATACAGTAAACCTGAAGTGAAGCATCGGAATCCACAACTAGTGTCACTGGAATGGTTCAAGACATAGGCAGTAGGAAGAGTCAGTCTTCTTGTACTTAAGTCGGCATTGTGCCTTTTGGATTTAATTCCGATGCAATTTCTGTGTTTCATCGTCAATAAGAAGGTCCAAGGTATACGGTAAACCTGACGTAAAGCATCGGAATCTATAACTAGTGTCACAGGAAAGGTTCAAATTATAATCAGTAAGAAGAGTCGGTCTTTTTGTACTTAGGTCGGCATTGTGCCTTTTCTATTTAATTCCGATGCAATTTCTGTGTGTCATCGTCAAGAAGAAGATCCAAGGGATACAGTAAACCTGGAGTGAAGCACCGGAATCTATAACTAGAGTCACAGTAATGGTTCAAAAAATAGACAGTAAGAAGAGTCAGTCTTCGTATACTTAAGTCGGCATTTTGCCTTTTGTATTTAATTCCGATGCAATTTCTGTGTTTCATCGTCAATTAGAAGGTACAAGGCAGACAGTAAACCTGAAGTGATGCGTCGGAATCTATATCTAGTGTCACCGGAATGGTTCAAAACATAGACAGTAAGAAGAGTCCGTCTTCTTGTACTTAAGTCGGCATTGTGCCTTTTGTATTTAATTCCGATGCAATATCAGTGTTTCATCGTCAATAAGAAGGTCCAAGGGATACAGTAAATCTGAAGTGAAGCATTGGAATCTATAACTAGTGTCACTGGAATGGTTCAAAATATAGACAGTAACGAGAGTCGGTCTTCTTGTACTTAAGTCGGCATTGTGCCTTTTCTATTTAATTCCGATGCAATTTCTGTGATTCGACGTCAATAAGAAGGTCCAAGGGAAACAGTAAACCTGAAGTGACGCATCGGAATCTATAACTAGTGTCACAGGAATGGTTCCAAACATAGACAGTACGAAGAGTCAGTCTTCTTGTCCTTAAATCGGCATTGTGGCTTTTGTATTTAATTCCGATGCGATTTCTGTGTTTCATCGTCAAATAGAAGGTCCAAGGGATACAGTGAACCTGAAGTGAAGCATCGGAATCTACAACTAGTGTCACAGGATTAGTTAAAAGCATAGACAGTAAGAAGAGTCAGTCTTCTTGTACTTAAGTC
The DNA here is from genome assembly GCF_023864345.2 of Schistocerca serialis cubense. NCBI lineage: Eukaryota > Metazoa > Arthropoda > Insecta > Orthoptera > Acrididae > Schistocerca > Schistocerca serialis. Next base: position 180,129,698 of record NC_064649.1, read on the forward strand.
GGCATTGTGCCTTTTCTATTTAATACCGATGGAATTCCTGTGTTTCATCGTCAATAAGAAGGTCAGAGGGATACAGTAACCCTCAGGTGAAGCATCGGAACCTATTACTAGTGTCACAGGAAAGGTTCAAAACATAGTCAGGAAGAAGAGTCAGTCTTCTTGTACTTAAGTCGGCATAGTGCCCTTCGTATTTATTTCCGATGCAATTTCTGTGTTTCATCGTCAATAAGAAGGTCCACGGGACACAATAAACCTGGAGTGTAGCGTAGGAATCTATAACTAGTGTCACAGGAATGTTTCAAAACATAGACAGTAAGAAGAGTCAGTCTTCGTATACTTAAGTCGGCATTTTGCCTTTTGTATTTAATTCCGATCCAATTTCTGTGTTTCATCGTCAATAAGAAGGTACAAGGCATACAGTAAACCTGAAGTGATGCGTCGGAATCTATATCTAGTGTCACCGGCATGGTTCAAAACATAGACAGTAAGAAGAGTCAGTCTTCTTGTACTTAAGTCGGCATTTTGCCTTTAATATTTAATTCCGATGCAATTTCAGTGTTTCATCGTCAAGTAGAAGGTCCAAGGGATACAGTAAACCTGAAGTGAAGCATCGGAATCCACAACTAGTGTCACAGGATTGGTTCAAAACATTGACAGTAAGAAGAGTCAGTCTTCTTGTACTTAAGTCGGCATAGTGCCTATTGTATTTAATTCCGATGCAATTTCTGTGTTTCATCGTCAATAAGAAGGTACAAGGGATACAGTAAACCTGAAGTGATGCGTCGGAATCTATAACTAGTGTCACAGGAATGGTTCAAATCATAGTCAGTAAGAAGAGTCAGCCTTTTTGTACTTAAGTCGGCATTGTGCATCTCGTATTTAATTCCGATGCAATTTCTGTGTTTCACCGTCAATAAGAAGGTCACAGGGATACAGTAAACCTGAAGTGAAGCATCGGAATCTATAACCAGTGTCAGAGGAATGGTTCAAACATATACAGTAAGAAGAGTTAGTGTTCTTGTACTTAAATCGGCATTGTGCCTTTTGTATTTAATTCCGGTGCAATTTCTGTGTTTCATCGTCAATAAGAAGGTCCTGGGGATACAGTGAACCTGAAGTGAAGAATCGGAATGTACAACTAGTGTCACAGGATTGGTACAAAACATAGACAGTAGGAAGAGTCAGTCTTCTTGTACTTAAGTCGGCATAGTGCCTTTTGTATTTAATTCCGATGCAATTTCTGTGTTTCATCGTCAATAAGAGGGTCAGAGGGATACAGTAAACATGAAGTCAAGCATCGGAGTCTATAACTAGTGTCACAGGAATGGTTCAAAAGATAGTCAGTAAGAAGACTCAATCTTCTTGTCCTTAAGTCGGCATTGTGCCTTTTGTATTTAATTCCGATGCAATTTCTTTGTTTCTCCGTCAATAAGTAGGTCCAAGGGAAACAGTAAACCTGAAGTGACGCATCGGAATCTATAACTAGTGTTACATGAATGGTTCTAAACATATAGAGTAAGAAGAGTTACTGTTCTTGTACTTAATTTGGCATTGTGCCTTTTGTATTTAATTCCGGTGCAATTTCTGTGTTTCATCGGCAATAAGGTCAGAGGGATACAGTAAACCTGAAGTGAAGCATCGGAATCCATAACTAGTGACACAGGAATGGGTCAAAACATAGACAGTAGGAAGAGTCAGTCTTCTTGTACTTAAGTCGGCATTGTGCCTTTTCTATTTATTTCCGATGCAATTTCTGTGATTCATTGTCAATAAGAAGGTCCAAGTGAAACGGTAAACCTGAAGTGACGCATCGGAATCTATAACTAGTGTCACAGGAATGGTTTCAAACATAGACAGTACGAAGAGTCAGTCGTCTTGTACTTAAGTCGGCATTGTGGCTTTTATATTTAATTTCGATGCAATTTCTGTGTTTCATCGTAAATAAGAAGGTCAGAGGTATACAGTAAACCTGAAGTGAAGCATCGAAATCTATAACTAGTGTCACAGGAATGGTTCATAACATAGTCAGTAAGAAGAGTCAGTCTTCTTGTCCGTAAGTCGGCATTGTGCCTTTTGTATTTAATTCCGATGCAATTTCTGTTTTTCATCGGCAATAAGGTCAGAGGGATACAGTAAACCTGAAGTGAAGCATAGGAATCCATAACTAGTGTCACAGGAATGGTTCAAAACATAGACAGTAGGAGGAGTCGGTCTTCTTGTACTTAAGTCGGCATTGTGCCTTCTGTATTTAATTCCGATGCAATTTCTGTGTTTCATCGTCAATATGAAGGTCAGAGGGATACAGTAAACCTGAAGTGAAGCATAGGAATCCAAAACTAGTGTCACAGGAATGGTTCAAAACATAGACAGTAGGAAGAGTCAGTCTTCTTGTACGTAAGTCGGCATTGTGCCTTTTGTATTTAATTCCGATGCAATTTCTGTGTTTCATTGTCAATAAGAAGGTCCAAGGTATACAGCAAACCTGAAGTGAAGCATCGGAATCTATAACTAGTGTCACAGGCATGGTTCAAAACATAGTCAGTAAGAAGAGTCAGTCTTCTTGTACTTAAGTCGGCATTGTGCCTTTTCTATTTAATTCCGATGCAATTTCTGTTTTTCATCGTCAATAAGAAGGTCAGAGGGATACAATAAACCTGAAGTGAAGCATCGGAATCTATAATTAGTGTCACAGGAATGGTTCAAAACATAGACAGTAAGAAGAGTCATTCTTCGTGTACTTAAGTCGGCATTTTGCCTTTTGTATTTATCCGTTGCAATTTCTGTGTTTCATCGTCAATACGAAGGCCCAAGGGATACATTAAACCTCAAGTGAAGCATCGGAATCTATAACTAGTTTCACAGGAATGGTTCAAAGCATAGTCAGTAAGAAGAGTCAATCTTCTTGTCCTTAAGTTGGCATTGTGCGTTTTGTATTTAATTCCGATGCAATTTCTGTGTTTCTTCGTCAGTAAGTAGGTCCATGGGATACAGTAAACCTGAAGTGAAGCATCGGAATCTACAACTAGTGTCACAGGATTGGTTCTAAACATAGACAGTAAGAAGAGTCAATCTTCTTGTACTTAAGTCGGCATTGTACCTTTTCTATTTAATTCCGATGCAATTTCTGTTTTTCATCGTCAATAAGAAGGTCCAAGGGATACAGTAAACCTGGAGAGAAGCATCGGAATCTATCACTAGAGTCACAGGAATGGTTCAAAGCATAGACAGTAAGAAGGGTCAGTCCTCTTGTACTTAAGTCGACATTGTGGCTTTTCTATTTATTTCCGATGCAATTTCTGTGTTTCATCGTCAATAAGAAGGTCAGAGGGATACAATAAACCTGAAGTGAAGCATCGGAATCTATAACTAGTGTCACAGGAATGGTTCAAACATAGACAGTAAGAAGAGTCAGTCTTCTTGTACTTAAGTCGGCATTGTGCCTTTTGTATTTAATTCCGATGCAATTTCTGTGTTTCATCGTCAATAAGAGGGTCACAGGGATACAGTAAACATGAAGTGAAGTATCGGAATCTATAACTAGTGTCACAGGAATGGTTCAAAACATAGTCAGTAAGAAGATTCAGTATTCTTGTCCTTAAGTCGCCATTGTGCCTTTCGTATTTAATTCTGATGCAATTTCTGTGTTTCATCGTCAATAAGTAGGGCCAAGGGATACAGTAAACCTGAAGTGAAGCTTAAAAATCTATAACTAGTGTCTCTGGAATGGTTCTAAATATAGACAGTAAGAAGAGTCAGTCTTCCTGTACGTAAGTCGGCATTGTGGCTTTTGTATTTAATTCCGATGCAATTTCAGTGATTCATCGTCAATAAGAAGGTCCAAGGGAAACAGTAAACCTGAAGTGAAGCATCGGAATCTACAACTAGTGTCACAGGAATGGTTCAAAGCATAGACAGTACGAAGGGTCAGTCTTCTTGTACTTAAGTCGGCATTGTTCCTTTTCTATTTAATTCAGATGCAATTTCTGTGTTTCATCGTCAATAACAAGGTCCAAGGGATACAGTAAACCTGGAGTGAAGCATCGGAAACTATAACTAGTGTCACAGGAATGGTTCAAAACATAGTCGGTAAGAAGTGTCAGTCTTCTTGTCCTTAAGTTGGCATTGTGCCATTTGTATTTAATTCCGATGCAATTTCTGTGTTTCATCGTCAATAAGAAGGTCAGAGGTATACAGTAAACCTGAAGTGAAGCATCGGAATCCACAACTAGTGTCACAGAAATGGTTCAAAACGTAGACAGTAGGAAGAGACAGTCTTCTTGTACTTAAGTCGGCATTGTGCCTTTTGTATTTAATTCCGATGCAATTTCTGTGTTTCATCGTCAATAAGAAGGTCCAAGGTATACAGTAAACCTGAAGTAAAGCATCGGAATCTATAACTAGTGTCACAGGAATGGATCAAACTATAATCAGTAAGAAGAGTCAGTCTTCTTGTACTTAAGTCGGCATTGTGCCTTTTCTATTTAATTCCGATGCAGTTTCTGTGTTTCATCGTCAATAAGAAGGTCAGAGGGATACAGTAAACCTGGAGTGAAGCATCGGAATCTATAACTAGTGTCACAGGAAAGGTTCAAATCATAGACAGTAAGAAGAGTCAGCCTTCTTGTACTTAAGTCGGCATTATGCCTTTTCTATTTAATTCCGATGCAATTTCTGTGTTTCATCGTCAATAAGAAGGTCAGAGGGATACAGTAAACCTGGAGTGTAGCATCGGAATCTATAACTAGTGTCACAGGAATGGTTCAAAACATAGACAATAAGAAGAGTCAGTCTTCGTGTACTTAACTCGGCATTTTGCCTTTTGTATTTAATTCCGATGCAATTTCTGTGTTTCATCGTCAATAAGAAGGTCCAAGGGATACAGTAAACCTGAAGTGAAGCATCGGAATCTGTAACTGGTGTCACAGGAATGGTTCAAAACATAGTCAGTAAGAAGAGACAGTCTTCTTGTCCTTAAGTCTGCATTGTGCCTTTTCTATTTTATTCCGATGCTATATCTGTGTTTCACCGGCAATAACGTCAGAGGGATACAGTAAACCTGAAGTGAAGCATCGGAATCTATAACTAGTGTCACAGGAATGGTTCAAAACATAGACAGTAGGAAGAGTCAGTCTTCTTGTACTTAATTCGGCATTGTGCCTTTTGTATTTAATTCTGATGCAATTTCTGTGTTTCATCGTCAATAAGAAGGTCAGAGGGATACAGTAAACCTGAAGTGAAGGATCGGAATCCAAAAATAGTGTCAAAGGAACGGTTCAAAACATAGACAGTAGGAAGAGTCAGTGTTCTTGTACGTAAGTCGGCATTGCGCCTTTTGTATTTAATTCCGATGCAATTTCTGTGTTTCATCGTCAATAAGAAGGTCCAAGGTATACAGCAAACCTGAAGTGAAGCATCGGAATCTATAACTAGTATCACAGAAATTGTTCAAAGCATAGTCAGTGAGAAGAGTCTGTCTTCTTGTACTTAAGTCGGCATTGTGCCTTTTGTATTTAAATCAGTTGCAATTTCTGTGTTTCATCGTCAATAAGAAGGTCCAAGGGATACAGTGAACCTGAAGTGAAGAATCGGAATCTACAACTAGTGTCACAGGATTGGTTCAAAACATAGACAGTAAGAAGAGTCAGTCTTCTTGTCCTTAAGTCGGCATTGTGCCTTTTGTATTTATTTCCGATGCAATTTCTGTGTTTCATCGTCAATAAGAGGGTCAGAGGGATACAGTAAACATGAAGTCAAGCACCGGAGTCTATAACTATTGTCACAGGAATGGTACAAACATAGTCAGCAAGAAGAGTCAGTCTTCTTGTCCTTAAGTCGGCATTGTGCCTTTTGTATTTACTTCCGATGCAATTTCTGTGTTTCTTCGTCAATAAGTAGGTCCAAGGGATACAGTAAACGTGGAGTGAAGCACCGGAATCTATAACTAGAGTCACAGTAATGGTTCAAATCATTGACAGTAAGAAGAGTCGGTCTTCTTGTACCCATGTCGGCATTGTGCCTTTTGTATTTAATTCCGATGCAATATCAGTGTTTCATCGTCAATAAGAAGGTCCAAGGGATACAGTAAACCTGAAGTGAAGCATCGGAATCTATAACTAGTGTCACTGGAATGGTTCAAAATATAGACACTAAAAAGATTCAGTCTTCTTGTACATAAGTCGGCATTGTGCCTTTTCTATTTAATTCCGATGCAATTTCTGTGATTCATCGTCAATAAGAAGGTCCAAGTGAAACGGTAAACCTGAAGTGACGCATCGGAATCTATAACTAGTGTCACAGGAATGGTTCCAAACATAGACAGTACGAAGAGTCAGTCTTCTTGTACTTAAGTCGGCATTGTGGCTTTTATATTTAATTTCGATGCAATTTCTGTGTTTCATCGTAAATAAGAAGGTCAGAGGTATACAGTAAACCTGAAGTGAAGCATCGAAATCTATAACTAGTGTCACAGGAATGGTTCATAACATAGTCAGTAAGAAGAGTCAGTCTTCTTGTCCGTAAGTCGGCATTGCGCCTTTTCTATTTAATTCCGATGCAATTTCTGTATTTCATCGGCAATAAGGTCAGAGGGATACAGTAAACCTGAAGTGAAGCATCGGAATCCATAACTAGTGTCACAGGAATGGTTCAAAACATAGACAGTAGGAAGAGTCAGTCTTCTTGTACTTAAGTCGGTATTGTGCCTTCTGTATTTAATTCCGATGCAATTTCTGTGTTTCATCGTCAATATGAAGGTCAGAGGGATACAGTAAACCTGAAGTGAAGCATCGGAATCCAAAACTAGTGTCACAGGAATGGTTCAAAACATAGACAGTAGGAAGAGTCAGTCTTCTTGTACGTAAGTCGGCATTGTGCCTTTTGTATTTAATTCCGATGCAATTTCTGTGTTTCATTGACAATAAGAAGGTACAAGGTATACAGCAAACCTGAAGTGAAGCATCGGAATCTATAACTAGTGTCACAGGAATGGTTCAAAACATAGTCAGTAAGAAGAGTCAGTCTTCTTGTACTTAAGTCGGCATTGTGCCTTTTCTATCTAATTCCGATGCAATTTCTGTTTTTCATCGTCAATAAGAAGGTCCAAGGGATACAGTAAACCTGGAGAGAAGCATCGGAATCTATCACTAGAGTCACAGGAATGGTTCAAAGCATAGACAGGAAGAAGAGTCAGTCCTCTTGTGCTTAAGTCGACATTGTGCCTTTTCTATTTATTTCCGATGCAATATCTGTGTTTCATCGTTAATAAGAATGTCAGAGGGATACAATAAACCTGAAGTGAAGCATCGGAATCTATAACTAGTGTCACAGGAATGGTTCAAAACATAGACAGTAAGAAGAGTCATTCTTCGTGTACTTAAGTGGGCATTTTTCCTTTTGTATTTATCCGTTGCAATTTCTGTGTTTCATCTTCGATACGAAGGCCCAAGGGATACATTAAACCTCAAGTGAAGCATCGGAATCTATAACTAGTTTCACAGGAATGGTTCTAAGCATAGTCAGTAAGAAGAGTCAGTCTTCTTGTCCTTAAGTTGGCATTGTGCCTTTTGTATTTAATTGCGATGCAATTTCTGTGTTTCATCGTCAATAAGAAGGTCAGTGGGATACAGTAAACCTGAAGTGAAGCATCGGAATCCACAACTAGTGTCACTGGAATGGTTCAAGACATAGGCAGTAGGAAGAGTCAGTCTTCTTGTACTTAAGTCGGCATTGTGCCTTTTGTATTTAATTCCGTTGCAATTTCTGTGTTTCATCGTCAATAAGAAGGTCCAAGGTATACAGTAAACCTGACGTAAAGCATCGGAATCTATAACTAGTGTCACAGGAATGGTTCAAATTATAATCAGTAAGAAGAGTCAGTCTTTTTGTACTTAGGTCGGCATTGTGCCTTTTCTATTTAATTCCGATGCAATTTCTGTGTGTCATCGTCAATAAGAAGATCCAAGGGATACAGTAAACATGGACGAAGCATCGGAATCTATAACAAGTGTCACAGGAAAGGTTCAAAACATAGACAGTAAGAAGAGTTAGTCTTCTTGTACTTAAGTCGGCATTGTGCATTTTCTATTTAATTCCGATGCAATTTCTGTGTTTCATCGTCAATAAGAAGGTCAGAGGGATACAGTAAACCTGAGGTGAAACATAGGAATCTATAACTAGTGTCACAGGAATGGTTTAAAACATAGACAGTAAGAAGAGTCAGTCTTCGTATACTTAAGTCGGCATTTTGCCTTTTGTATTTAATTCCGATGCAATTTCTGTGTTTCATCGTCAATAAGAAGGTACAAGGGATACAGTAAACCTGAAGTGAAGCGTCGGAATCTATAACTAGTGTCACAGGAATGGTTCAAAACATAGCCAGTAGGAAGAGTCAGTGTTCTTGTACTTAAGTCGGCATTGTGCCTTTTGTATTTAATTCCGATGCAATTTCTGTGTTTCATCGTCAATAAGAACGTCCAAGGGATACAGTAAACCTGAAGTGAAGCATCGGAATCTACAACTAGTGTCACAGGATTGGTTCAAAACATAGACAGTAAGAAGAGTCAGTCTTCTTGTACTTCAGTCGGCATTGTGACTTTTCTATTTAATTCCGATGCAATTTCTGTGTTTCATCGTCACTAAGGAGGTCAGAGGGATATAGTAAACCTGAAGTGAAGCATCGGAACCTATAACTAGTGTCACAGGAATGGTTCAAAACATAGTCAGTAAGAAGAGTCAGTATTCTTGTACTTAAGTCGGCATTGTGCCATTCGTATTTAATTCCGATGCAATTTCTGTGTTTCACCGTCAATAAGATGGTCAGAGGGATACAGTAAACCTGAAGTTAAGCATCGGAATCTATAACCAGTGTAACAGGAATGGTTCAAACATATACAGTAAGAAGAGTCAGTCTTCTTGTACTAAAGTCGGCATTGTGCCTTTTGTATTTATTTCCGATGCAATTTCTGTGTTTCATCGTCATTAAGAGGGTCATAGGTATACAGTAAACCTGACGTAAAGCATCGGAATCTATAACTAGTGTCACAGGAATGGTTCAAATTATAATCAGTAAGAAGAATCAGTCTTTTTGTACTTAGGTCGGCATTGTGCCTTTTCTATTTAATTCCGATGCAATTTCTTTGTGTCATCGTCAAGAAGAAGATCCAAGGGATACAGTAAACCTGGAGTGAAGCACCGGAATCTATAACTAGAGTCACAGTAATGGTTCAAAAAATAGACAGTAAGAAGAGTCAGTCTTCGTATACTTAAGTCGGCATTTTGCCTTTTGTATTTAAATCCGATGCAATTTCTGTGTTTCATCGTCAATAAGAAGGTACAAGGCATACAGTAAACCTGAAGTGATGCGTCGGAATCTATATCTAGTGTCACCGGAATGGTTCAAAACATAGACAGTAAGAAGAGTCCGTCTTCTTGTACTTAAGTCGGCATTGTGCCTTTTGTATTTAATTCCGATGCAATATCAGTGTTTCATCGTCAATAAGAAGGTTCAAGGGATACAGTAAATCTGAAGTGAAGCATTGGAATCTATAACTAGTGTCACTGGAATGGTTCAAAATATAGACAGTAAGGAGAGTCGGTCTTCTTGTACTTAAGTCGGCATTGTGCCTTTTCTAATTAATTCCGATGCAATTTCTGTGATTCATCGTCAATAAGAAGGTCCAAGGGAAACAGTAAACCTGAAGTGACGCATCGGAATCTATAACTAGTGTCACAGGAATGGTTCCAAACATAGACAGTACGAAGAGTCAGTCTCCTTGTACTTAAATCGGCATTGTGGCTTTTGTATTTAATTCCGATGCGATTTCTGTGTTTCATCGTCAAATAGAAGGTCCAAGGGATACAGTGAACCTGAAGTGAAGCATCGGAATCTACAACTAGTGTCACAGGATTAGTTCAAAACATAGACAGTAAGAAGAGTCAGTCTTCTTGTACTTAAGTCGGCATTGTGCCTTTTCTATTTAATACCGATGCAATTACTGTGTTTCATCGTCAATAAGAAGGTCCACGGGACACAATAAACCTGGAGTGTAGCGTAGGAATCTATAACTAGTGTCACAGGAATGTTTCAAAACATAGACAGTAAGAAGAGTCAGTCTTCGTATACTTAAGTCGGCATTTTGCCTTTTGTATTTAATTCCGATGCAATTTCTGTGTTTCATCGTCAATAAGAAGGTACAAGGCATACAGTAAACCTGAAGTGATGCGTCGGAATCTATATCTAGTGTCACCGGAATGGTTCAAAACATAGACAGTAAGAAGAGTCAGTCTTCTTGTACTTAAGTCGGCATTTTGCCTTTAATATTTAATTCCGATGCAATTTCAGTGTTTCATCGTCAAGTAGAAGGTCCAAGGGATACAGTAAAACTGAAGTGAAGCATCGGAATCCACAACTAGTGTCACAGGATTGGTTCAAAACATTGACAGTAAGAATAGTCAGTCTTCTTGTACTTAAGTCGGCATAGTGCCTATTGTATTTAATTCCGATGCAATTTCTGTGTTTCATCGTCAATAAGAAGGTACAAGGGATACAGTAAACCTGAAGTGATGCGTCGGAATCTATAACTAGTGTCACAGGAATGGTTCAAAACATAGTCAGTAAGAAGAGTCAGTCTTTTTGTACTTAAGTCGGCATTGTGCATCTCGTATTTAATTCCGATGCAATTTCTGTGTTTCACCGTCAATAAGAAGGTCACAGGGATACAGTAAACCTGAAGTGAAGCATCGGAATCTATAACCAGTTTCAGAGGAATGGTTCAAACATATACAGTAAGAAGAGTTAGTGTTCTTGTACTTAAATCGGCATTGTGCCTTTTGTATTTAATTCCGGTGCAATTTCTGTGTTTCATCGTCAATAAGAAGGTCCTAGGGATACAGTGAACCTGAAGTGAAGAATCGGAATGTACAACTAGTGTCACAGGATTGGTACAAAACATAGACAGTAGGAAGAGTCAGTCTTCTTGTACTTAAGTCGGCATAGTGCCTTTTGTATTTAATTCCGACGCAATTTCTGTGTTTCATCGTCAATAAGAGGGTCAGAGGGATACAGTAAAAATGAAGTCAAGCATCAGAGTCTATAACTAGTGTCACAGGAATGGTTCAAAAGATAGTCAGTAAGAAGACTCAATCTTCTTGTCCTTAAGTCGGCATTGTGCCTTTTGTATTTAATTCCGATGCAATTTCTTTGTTTCTCCGTCAATAAGTAGGTCCAAGGGAAACAGTAAACCTGAAGTGACGCATCGGAATCTATAACTAGTGTTACATGAATGGTTCTAAACATAGACAGTAAGAAGAGTCCGTCTTCTTGTACTTAAGTCGGCATTGTGGCTTTTATATTTAATTTCGATGCAATTTCTGTGTTTCATCGTAAATAAGAAGGTCAGAGGTATACAGTAAACCTGAAGTGAAGCATCGAAATCTATAACTAGTGTCACAGGAATGGTTCATAACATAGTCAGTAAGAAGAGTCAGTCTTCTTGTCCGTAAGTCGGCATTGTGCCTTTTGTATTTAATTCCGATGCAATTTCTGTTTTTCATCAGCAATAAGGTCAGAGGGATACAGTAAACCTGAAGTGAAGCATCGGAATCCATAACTAGTGTCACAGGAATGGTTCAAAACATAGACAGTAGGAAGAGTCAGTCTTCTTGTACTTAAGTCGGCATTGTGCCTTCTGTATTTAATTCCGATGCAATTTCTGTGTTTCATCGTCAATATGTCGGTCAGAGGGATACAGTAAACCTGAAGTGAAGCATAGGAATCCAAAACTAGTGTCACAGGAATGGTTCAAAACATAGACAGTAGGAAGAGTCAGTCTACTTGTACGTAAGTCGGCATTGTGCCTTTTGTATTTAATTCCGATGCAATTTCTGTGTTTCATTGTCAATAAGAAGGTCCAAGGTATACAGCAAACCTGAAGTGAAGCATCGGAATCTATAACTAGTGTCACAGGCATGGTTCAAAACATAGTCAGTAAGAAGAGTCAGTCTTCTTGTACTTAAGTCGGCATTGTGCCTTTTCTATTTAATTCCGATGCAATTTCTGTTTTTCATCGTCAATAAGAAGGTCCAAGGGATACAGTAAACCTGGAGAGAAGCATCGGAATCTATCACTAGAGTCACAGGAATGGTTCAAAGCATAGACAGTAAGAAGGGTCAGTCCTCTTGTACTTAAGTCGACATTGTGGCTTTTCTATTTATTTCCGATGCAATTTCTGTGTTTCATCGTCAATAAGAAGGTCAGAGGGATACAATTAACCTGAAGTGAAGCATCGGAATCTATAACTAGTGTCACAGGAATGGTTCAAAACATAGACAGTAAGAAGAGTCATTCTTCGTGTACTTAAGTCGGCATTTTGCCTTTTGTATTTATCCGTTGCAATTTCTGTGTTTCATCGTCAATACGAAGGCCCAAGGGATACATTAAACCTCAAGTGAAGCATCGGAATCTATAACTAGTTTCACAGGAATGGTTCAAAGCATAGTCAGTAAGAAGAGTCAGTCTTCTTGTCCTTAAGTTGGCATTGTGCCTTTTGTATTTAATTCCGATGCAATTTCTGTGTTTCATCGTCAATAAGAAGGTCAGTGGGATACAGTAAACCTGAAGTGAAGCATCGGAATCCACTACTAGTGTCACAGGAATGGTTCAAGACATAGGCAGTAGGAAGAGTCAGTCTTCTTGTACTTAAGTCGTCATTGTGCCTTTTGTATTTAATTCCGATGCAATTTCTGTGTTTCATCGTCAATAAGAAGGTCCAAGGTATACAGTAAACCTGACGTAAAGCATCGGAATCTATAACTAGTGTCACAGGAATGGTTCAAATTATAATCAGTAAGAAGAGTCAGTTTTTTTGTACTTAGGTCGGCATTGTGCCTTTTCTATTTAATTCCGATGCAATTTCTGTGTGTCATCGTCAATAAGAAGATCCAAGGGATACAGTAAACCTGGAGCGAAGCATCGGAATCTATAACAAGTGTCACAGGAAAGGTTCAAAACATAGACAGTAAGAAGAGTTAGTCTTCTTGTACTTAAGTCGGCATTGTGCATTTTCTATTTAATTCCGATGCAATTTCTGTGTTTCATCGTCAAAAAGAAGGTCAGAGTGATACAGAAAACCTGAGGTGAAGCATAGGAATCTATAACTAGTGTCACAGGAATGGTTTAAAACATAGACAGTAAGAAGAGTCAGTCTTCGTATACTTAAGTCGGTATTTTGCCTTTTGTATTTAATTCCGATGCAATTTCTGTGTTTCATCGTCAATAAGAAGGTACAAGGGATACAGTAAAAATAAAGTGAAGCGTCGGAATCTATAACTAGTGTCACAGGAATAGTTCAAAACATAGCCAGTAGGAAGAGTCAGTGTTCTTGTACTTAAGTCGGCATTGTGCCCTTTGTATTTAATTCCGATGCAATTTCTGTGTTTCATCGTCAATAAGAACGTCCAAGGGAAACAGTAAACCTGAAGTGAAGCATCGGAATCTACAACTAGTGTCACAGGATTGGTTCAAAACATAGACAGGAAGAAGAGTCAGTCTTCTTGTACTTCAGTCGGCATTGTGACTTTTCTATTTAATTCCGATGCAATTTCTGTGTTTCATCGTCACTAAGGAGGTCAGAGGGATATAGTAAACCTGAAGTGAAGCATCGGAATCTATAACTAGTGTCACAGGAATGGTTCAAAAAATAGACAGTAAGAAGAGTCAGTCTTCGTATACTTAAGTCGGAATTTTGCCTTTTGTATTTAATTCCGATGAAATTTCTGTGTTTCATCGTCAATAAGAAGGTACAAGGCATACAGTAAACCGGAAGTGATGCGTCGGAATCTATAACTAGTGTCACAGGAATGGTTCAAAACATAGTCAGTAAGAAGAGTCAGTCTTCTTGTACTTAAGTCGGCATTTTGCCTTTTCTATTTAATTCCGATGCAATTTCTGTTTTTCATCGTCAATAAGAAGGTCCAAGGGTTACAGTAAGCCTGGAGAGAAGCATCGGAATCTATCACTAGCGTCACAGGAATGGTTCAAAGCATAGACAGTAAGAAGAGTCAGTCCTCTTGTACTTAAGTCGACATAGTTCCTTTTCTATTTATTTCCGATGCAATTTCTGTGTTTCATCGTCAATAAGAAGGTCAGAGGGATGCAATAAACCTGAAGTGAAGCATCGGAATCTATAACTAGTGTCACAGGAATGGTTCAAATCATAGACAGTAAGAAGAGTCATTCTTCGTGTACTTAAGTCGGCATTTTGCCTTTTGTATTTATCCGTTGCAATTTCTGTGTTTCATCGTCAATACGAAGGCCCAAGGGATACATTAAACCTCAAGTGAAGCATCGGAATCTATAACTAGTTTCACAGGAATGGTTCAAAGCATAGTCAGTAAGAAGAGTCAGTCTTCTTGTCCTTAAGTTGGCATTGTGCCTTTTGTATTTAATTCCGATGCAATTTCTGTGTTTCATCGTCAATAAGAAGGTCAGTGGGATACAGTAAACCTGAAGTGAAGCATCGGAATCCACAACTAGTGTCACAGGAATGGTTCAAGACATAGGCAGTAGGAAGAGTCAGTCTTCTTGTACTTAAGTCGGCATTGTGCCTTTTGTATTTAATTCCGATGCAATTTCTGTGTTTCATCGTCAATAAGAAGGTCCAAGGTATACAGTAAACCTGACGTAAAGCATCGGAATCTATAACTAGTGTCACAGGAATGGTTCAAATTATAATCAGTAAGAAGAGTCAGTCTTTTTGTACTTAGGTCGGCATTGTGCCTTTTCTATTTAATTCCGATGCAATTTCTGTGTGTCATCGTCAATAAGAAGATCCAAGGGATACAGTAAACCTGGAGCGAAGCATCGGAATCTATAACAAGTGTCACAGGAAAGGTTCAAAACATAGACAGTAAGAAGAGTTAGTCTTCTTGCACTTAAGTCGGCATTGTGCATTTTCTATTTAATTCCGATGCAATTTCTGTGTTTCATCGTCAATAAGAAGGTCAGAGGGATACAGTAAACCTGAGGTGAAGCATAGGAATCTATAACTAGTGTCACAGGAATGGTTTAAAACGTAGACAGTAAGAAGAGTCAGTCTTCCTATACTTAAGTCGGCATTTTGCCTTTTGTATTTAATTCCGATGCAATTTCTGTGTTTCATCGTCAATAAGAAGGTACAAGGGATACAGTAAACCTGAAGTGAAGCGTCGGAATCTATAACTAGTGTCACAGGAATGGTTCAAAACATAGCCAGTAGGAAGAGTCAGTGTTCTTGTACTTAAGTCGGCATTGTGCCTTTTGTATTTAATTCCGATGCAATTTCTGTGTTTCATCGTCAATAAGAACGTCCAAGGGATACAGTAAACCTGAAGTGAAGCATCGGAATCTACAACTAGAGTCACAGGATTGGTTCAAAACATAGACAGGAAGAAGAGTCAGTCTTCTTGTACTTCAGTCGGCATTGTGACTTTTCTATTTAATTCCGATGCAATTTCTGTGTTTCATCGTCAATAAGGAGGTCAGAGGGATATAGTAAACCTGAAGTGAAGCATCGGAATCTATAACTAGTGTCACAGGAATGGTTCAAACATAGTCAGTAAGAAGATTCAGTCTTCTTGTACTTAAGTCGGCATTGTGCCATTCGTATTTAATTCCGATGCAATTTCTGTGTTTCACCGTCAATAAGATGGTCAGAGGGATACAGTAAACCTGAAGTGAAGCATCGGAATCTATAACCAGTGTAGCAGGAATGGTTCAAACATATACAGTAAGAACAGTCAGTCTTCTTGTACTAAAGTCGGCATTGTGCCTTTTGTATTTAATTCCGATGCAATTTCTGTGTTTCATCGTCATTAAGAGGGTCATAGGGGTACAGTAAACATGAAGTCAAGCATCGGAGTCTATAACTAGTGTCACAGGAATGATTCAAAGCATAGTCAGTAAGAAGAGTCGGTCTTCTTGTCCTTAAGTCGGCATTCTGCCTTTTGTATTAAATTCCGTTGCAATTTCTGTGTTTCATCGTCAATACGTAGGTCCAAGGGATACAGTAAACCTGGAGTGAAGCACCGGAATCTATAACTAGTGTCACTGGAATGGTTCAAAATATAGACAGTTGGAAGAGTCGGTCTTCTTGTACTTAAGTCGGCATTGTGCCTTTTCTATTTAATTCCGATGCAATTTCTGTGATTCATCGTCAATAAGAAGGTCCAAGGGAAACAGTAAACCTGAAGTGACGCATCGGAATCTATAACTAGTGTCACAGGAATGGTTCCAAACATAGACAGTACGAAGAGACAGTCTTCTTGTACTTAATTCGGCATTGTGGCTTTTGTATTTAATTCCGATGCGATTTCTGTGTTTCATCGTCAATTAGAAGGTCCAAGGGATACAGTGAACCTGCAGTGAAGCATCGGAATCTACAACTAGTGTCACAGGATTAGTTCAAAACATAGACAGTAAGAAGAGTCAGTCTTCTTGTACTTAAGTCGGCATTGTGCCTTTTTTATTTAATTCCGATCCAATTTCTGTGTTTCATCGTCAATAAGAAGGTCAGAGGGATTCAGTAACCCTGAGGTGAAGCATCGGAACCTATTACTAGTGTCACAGGAAAGGTTCAAAACATAGTCAGGAAGAAGAGTCAGTCTTCTTGTACTTAAGTCGGCATAGTGCCCTTCGTACTTAATTCCGATGCAATATCTGTGTTTCATCGTCAATAAGAAGGTCCAAGGGACACAATAAACCTGGAGTGTAGTGTAGAAATCTATAACTAGTGTCACAGGAATGTTTCAAAACATAGACAGTAAGAAGAGTCAGTCTTCGTATACATAAGTCGGCATTGTGCCTTTCGTATTTAATTCCGATGCTATTTCTGTGTTTCACCGTCAATAAGAATGTCCGAGGGATACAGTAAACCTGAAGTGAAGCATCGGAATCTATAACCAGTGTAGCAGGAATGGTTCAACTTATACAGTAAGAAGAGTCAGTCTTCTTGTACTAAAGTCGGCATTGTGCCTTTTGTATTTAGTTCCGATGCAATTTCTGTGTTTCATCGTCAATAAGAGGGTCATAGGCATACAGTAAACACGAAGTCAAGCATCGGAGTCTATAACTAGTGTCACAGGAATGGTTCAAAACATAGTCAGTAAGAAGAATCAGTCTTCTTGTCCTTAAGTCGGCATTGTGCCTTTTGTATTTAATTCCGTTGCAATTTCTGTGTTTCATCGTCAATACGTAGGTCCAAGGGATACAGTAAACCTGAAGTGATGCGTCGGAATCTATAACTAGTGTCACAGGAATGGTTCAAAACATAGTCAGTAAGAAGAGTCAGTCTTTTTGTACTTAAGTCGGCATTGTGCCTTTCGTATTTAATTCCGATGCAATTTCTGTGTTTCACCGTCAATAAGAAGGTCAGAGGGATACAGTAAACCTGAAGTGAAGCATCAGAATCTATAACCAGTGTCACAGGAATGGTTCAAAACATAGTCAGTAAGAAGACTCAATCTTCTTGTCCTTAAGTCGGCATTGTGCCTTTTGTATTTAATTCCGATGCAATTTCTTTGTTTCTTCGTCAATAAGTAGGTCCAAGGGAAACAGTAAACCTGAAGTGACGCTTCGGAATCTATAACTAGTGTTACATGAGTGGTTCCAAACATATACAGTAAGAAGAGTTAGTGTTCTTGTACTTAAATTGGCATTGTGCCTTTTGTATTTAATTCCGGTGCAATTTCTGTGTTTCATCGGCAATAAGGTCAGAGGGATACAGTAAACCTGAGGTGAAGCATCGGAATCCATAACTAGTGACAAAGGAATGGGTCAAAACATAGACAGTAGGAAGAGTCAGTCTTCTTGTACTTAAGTCGGCATTGTGCCTTCTGTATTTAATTCCGATGCAATTTCTGTGATTCATCGTCAATAAGAAGGTCCAAGGTATACAGCAAACCTCAAGTGAAGCGTCGGAATCTATAACTAGTGTCACAGGAACGGTTCAAAACATAGTCAGTAAGAAGAGTCAGTCTTCTTGTACTTAAGTCGGCATTGTGCCTTTTCCATTTAATTCCGATTCAATTTATGTGTTTCATCGTCAATAAGAAGGTCCAAGGGATACAGTAAACCTGGAGTGAAGCATCGGAATCTATTACTAGAGTCACAGGAATGGTTCAAAACATAGACAGTAAGAAGAGTCAGTCCTCTTGTACTTAAGTCGACATTGTGCCTTTTCTATTTATTTCCGATGCAATTTCTGTGTTTCATCGCCAATAAGAAGGTCAGAGGGATACAATAAACCTGAAGTGAAGCATCGGAATCTATAACTAGTGTCACAGGAATGGTACAAAACATAGACAGTAAGAAGAGTCAGTCTTCGTGTACTTAAGTCGTCATTTTGCCTTTTGTATTTAAATCCGATGCAATTTCTGTGTTTCATCGTCAATACGAAGGCCCAAGGGATACATTAAACCAGAAGTGAAGCATCGGAATCTACAACTATTGTCACAGGATTGGTTCAAAACATAGACAGTAAGAAGAGACAGTCTTCTTGTACTTATGTCGGCATTGTGCCTTTTGTATTTAATTCCGATTTAATTTCTGTGATTCATTGTCAATAAGAAGGTCCAAGGGAAACAGTAAACCTGAAGTGAAGCATCGGAATCTATAACTAGTGTCACAGGAATGGTTCCAAACATAGGCAGTACGAAGAGTCAGTCTTCTTGTACTTAATTCGGCATTGTGGCTTTTGTATTTAATTCCAATGCAATTTCTGTGATTCATCGTCAATAAGAAGGTCCAAGGGAAACAGTAAACCTGAAGTGACGCATCGGAATCTATAACTAGTGTCACAGGAATGGTTCCAAACATAGACAGTACGAAGAGTCAGTCTTCTTGTACTTAAGTCGGCATTGTGGCTTTTGTATTTAATTCCAATGCAATTTCTGTGTTTCATCGTCAATAAGAAGGTCATAGGTATACAGTAATCCTGAAGTGAAGCATCGGAATCTATAACTAGTGTCACAGGAATGGTTCCAAACATAGTCAGTAAGAAGAGTCAGTCTTCTTGTACTTAAGTCGGCATTGTGCCTTTCGTATTTAATTCCGATGCAATTTCTGTGTTTCACCGTCAATAAGAAGGTCAGAGTGATACAGTACACCTGAAGTGAAGCATCGAAATCTATAACCAGTGTAGCAGGAATGGTTCAAACATATACAGTAAGAAGAGTCAGTCTTCTTGTACTAAAGTCGGCATTGTGCCTTTTGTATTTAATTCCGATGCAATTTCTGTGTTTCATCGTCAATAAGAAGGTCCAAGGGAAACACTAAACCTGAAGTGAAGCATCGGAATCTATAACTAGTGTCACAGGAATGGTTCCACACATAGACAGTACGAAGAGTCAGTCTTCTTGTACTTAAGTCGGCATTGTGGCATTTGTATTTAATTCCGATGCAATTTCTGTGTTTCATCGTCAATAAGAACGTCAGAGGGATACAGTAAACCTAAGGTGAAGCATCGGAATCTATAACTAGTGTCACAGGAATGGTTCAAAACATAGATAGTAGGAAGAGTCAGTCTTCTTGTATTTAAGTCGACATTGTGCATTTGTATTTAATTCCGATGCAATTTCTGTGATTCATCGTCAATACGAAGGTCCAAGGGATACAGTAAACCTGAAGTGAAGCATCGGACGCTATAACTAGTGTCACAGAAATGGTTCAAAACATAGACAGTAGAAAGAGTCAGTCATCTCATACTTAAGTCGGCATTGTGCCTTTTGTATTTAATTCCGATGCCATTTCTGTGTTTCATCGTCAATAAGAAGGTCGAAGGGAAACAGTAAACCTGAAGTGAAGCATCGGAATCTATTACCAGTGTCACCGGAATGGTACCACACATAGACAGTACGAAGAGTCAGTCTTCTTGTACTTAAGTCGGCATTGTATATTTTGTATTTAATTCCGATGCAATTTCTGTGTTTCATCGTCAATAAGAACGTCAGAGGGATACAGTAAACCTGAGGTGAAGCATCGGAATCTATAACTAGTGTCACAGGAATGGTTCATAACATAGTCAGTAAGAAGAGTCAGTCTTCTTGTCCTTAAGTCGGCATTGTGCCTTTTCTATTTATTTCCGTTGCATTTTCTGTGTTTCATCGTCAATAAAAAGGTCAGAGGGATACAATAAATCTGAAGTGAAGCATCGGAATCTATAACTAGTGTCACAGGAATGGTTCAAAACATAGACAGTAAGAAGAGTCAGTCTTCGTGTACTTAAGTCGGCATTTTGCCTTTTGTATTTAAATCCGATGCAATTTCTGCGTTTCATCGTCAATGCGAAGGCCCAAGGGATACATTAAACCTGAAGTGAAGCATCGGAATCTATAACTAGTGTCACAGGAATGGTTCAAAGCATAGTTAGTAAGAAGAGTCAGTCTTCTTGTCCTTAAGTTGGCATTGTGCCTTTTGTATTTAATTCCGATGTAACTTCTGTGTTTCATCGTCAATAAGAAGGTCCAAGGGATACAGTAAACCTGAAGTGAAGCATCGGAATCCACAACTAGTGTCACAGGAATGGTTCAAAACATAGGCAGTAGGAAGAGTCAGTCTTCTTGTACTTATGTCGGCATTGTTCTTTTGTAATTAATTCCGATGCAATTTCTGTGTTTCATCGTCAATAAGAAGGTCCAAGGTATACAGTAAACTTGACGTAAAGCATCGGAATCTATAACTAGTGTCACAGGAATCGTTCAAACTATAATCAGTAAGAAGAGTCAGTCTTTTTGTACTTAAGTCTGCTTTGTGCCTTTTCTATTTAATTCCGACGCAATTTCTGTGTTTCATCGTCAATAAGAAGGTCCAAGGGAAACAATAAACATGAAGAGACGCATCGGAATCTATAACTAGTGTCACAGGAATGGTTCCAAACATAGATGGTACGAAGAGTCAGTCTTCTTGTACTTAAGTCGGCATTGTGGCTTTTGTATTTAATTCCGATGCAATTTCTGAGTTTCATCGTCAATAAGAAGGTGCAAGGGATACAGTGAACCTGTAGTGAAGCATCGGAATCTACAACTATTGTCACAGGATTGGTTCAAAACATAGACAGTAAGAAGAGACAGTCTTCTTGTACTTATGTCGGCATTGTGCCTTTTTTATTTAATTCCGATTTAATTTCTGTGATTCATTGTCAGTAAGAAGGTCCAAGGGAAACAGTAAACCTGAAGTGAAGCATCGGAATCTATAACTAGTGTCACAGGAATGGTTCCAAACATAGACAGTACGAAGAGTCAGTCTTCTTGTACTTAATTCGGCATTGTGGCTTTTGTATTTAATTCCAATGCAATTTCTGTGATTCATCGTCAATAAGAAGGTCCAAGGGAAACAGTAAACCTGAAGTGACGCATCGGAATCTATAACTAGTGTCACAGGAATGGTTCCAAACATAGACAGTACGAAGAGTCAGTCTTCTTGTACTTAAGTCGGCATTGTGGCTTTTGTATTTAATTCCAATGCAATTTCTGTGTTTCATCGTCAATAAGAAGGTCATAGGTATACAGTAATCCTGAAGTGAAGCATCGGAATCTATAACTAGTGTCACAGGAATGGTTCAAAACATAGTCAGTAAGAAGAGTCAGTCTTCTTGTCCTTAAGACGGCATTGTGCCTTTTGTATTTAATTCCGATGCAATTTCTGTGATTCATCGTCAATAAGAAGGTCCAAGGGATACAGTAAACCTGAAGTGCAGCATCGGACTCTATAACTAGTGTCACAGAAATGGTTCAAAAGATAGACAGTAGAAAGAGTCAGTCATCTCATACTTAAGTCGGCATTGTGCCTTTTGTATTTAATTCCGATGCAATTTCTGTGTTTCATCGTCAATAAGAAGTTCCAAGGGAAACAGTAAACCTGAAGTGAAGCATCGGAATCCACAACTAGTGTCACAGGAATGGTTCAAAACATAGGCAGTAGGAAGAGTCCGTCTTCTTGTACTTATGTCGGCATTGTTCGTTTGTAATTAATTCCGATGCAATTTCTGTGTTTCATCGTCAATAGGAAGGTCCAAGGTATACAGTAAACTTGACGTAAAGCATCGGAATCTATAACTAGTGTCACAGGAATGGTTCAAACTATAATCAGTAAAAAGAGTCAGTCTTTTTGCACTTAAGTCGACTTTGTGCCTTTTCTATTTAATTCCGACGCTATTTCTGTGTTTCATCGTCAATAAGAAGGTCCAAGGGAAACAGTAAACTTGAAGTGAAGCATCGGAATCTATAACTAGTGTCACAGGAATGGTTCAAACTATAAGCAGTAAGAAGAGTCAGTCTTTTTGTACTTAAGTCGGCTTTATGGTCTTTTCTATTTAATTCCGACGCAATTTCTGTGTTTCATCGTCAATAAGAAGATTCAAGGGATACAGTAAACCTGGAGTGAAGCATCGGAATCTATAACAAGTGTCACAGGAAAGGTTCAAAACATAGACAGTAAGAAGAGTCAGTCTTCTTGTACTTAAGTCGGCATTGTGCCTTTTCTATTTAATTCCGATGCAATTTCTGTGTTTCATCGTCTATAAGAAGGTCAGAGGGATACAGTAAACCTGAGGTGAAGCATCGGAATCTATAACTAGTGTCACAGGAATGGTTCAAAGCATAGTCAGGAAGAAGAGTCTGTCTTCTTGTACTTAAGTCGGCATAGTGCCTTTTGTATTTAATTCCGATGCAATTTCTGTGTTTCATCGTCACTAAGAAGGTCAGAGGGACACAGTAAACCTGAAGTGAAGCATCGGAATCAGTAACTAGTGTCACAGGAATGGTTCAAAACATAGTCAATAAGAAGAGTCAGTCTTCTTGTACTCAAGTCGGCATTGTGCCTTTCGTATTTTATTCCGATGCAATTTCTGTGTTTCACCGTCAATAAGAAGGTCAGAGGGATACAATAAACTTGAAGTGAAGCATCGGAATCAATAACCAGTGTAGCAGGAAAGGTTCAAACATATGCAGTAAGAAGAGTCAGTCTTCTTGTACTAAAGTCGGCATTGTGCCTTTTGTATTTAATTCCGATGCAATTTCTGTGTTTCATCGTCAATAAGAGGGTCATAGGGATACAGTTAACATGAAGTCAAGCATCGGGGTCTATAACTAGTGTCACAGGAATGGTTCAAAACATAGTCAGTAAGAAGAATCAGTATCCTTGTCCTTAAGTCGGCATTGTGCCTTTTGTATTTAATTCCGATGCAATTTCTGTGTTTCATCGTCAATAAGTAGGTTCAAGGGATACAGTAAACCTCGAGTGAAGCACCGGAATCTATAACTAGAGTAACAGTAATGGTTCAAAACACAGACAGTAAGAAGAGTCGGTTTTCTTGTACTTAAGTCGGCATTGTGCCTTTTGTATTTAATTCCGATGCAATATCAGTGTTTCATCGTCAATAAGAAGGTCCAAGGGATACACTAAACCTGAAGTGAAGCATCGGAATCTATAACTAGGGTCACTGGAATGGTTCAAAATATAGACAGTATGAAGAGTCAGTCTTCTTGTACTTAAGTCGGCATTGTGCCTTTTCTATTTAATTCCGATGCAATTTCTGTGATTCATCGTCAATAAGAAGGCCCAATGGAAACAGTAAACCTGAAGTGACGCATCGGAATCTATAACTAGTGTCACAGGAATGGTTCCACACATAGACAGTACAAAGAGTCAGTCGTCTTGTACTTAAGTCGGCATTGTGGCATTTGTATTTAATTCCGATGCAATGTCTGTGTTTCATCGTCAATAAGAACGTCAGCGGGATAGAGTAAACCTAAGGTGAAGCATCGGAATCTATAACTAGTCTCACAGGAATGGTTCAAATCATAGTCAGTAAGAAGAGTCAGTCTTCTTGTCCTTAAGCCGGCATTGTGCCTTTTGTATTTAATTCCGATGCAATTTCTGTGTTTCATCGGCAATAAGGTCAGAGGGATACAGTAAACCAGAAGTGAAGCATCGAAATCCATAACTAGTGTCACAGGAATGGTTCAAAACATAGACAGAAGGAAGAGTCAGTCTTCTTGTACTAATGTCGGCATTGTGCCTTCTGTATTTAATTCCGATGCAATTTCTGTGTTTCATCGTCAATAAGAAGGTCAGAGGGATACAGTAAACCTGAAGTGAAGCATCGGAATCCAAAACTAGTGTCACAGGAATGGTTCAAAACATAGACAGTAGGAAGTGTCAGTCTTCTTATACGTAAGTCAGCATTTTGCCTTTTGTATTTAAATCCGATGCAACTTCTGTGTTTCATCGTCAATAAGAAGGTCCATGGTATACAGCAAACCTGAACTGAAGCATCGGAATCTATAACTAGTGTCACAGGAATGGTTCAAAACATAGTCAGTAAGAAGAGTCAGTCTTCTTGTACTTAAGTCGGCATTGTGCCTTTTCTATTTAATTCCGACGCTATTTCTGTGTTTCATCGTCAATAAGAAGGTCCAAGGGAAACAGTAAACCTGAAGTGAAGCATCGGAATCCACAACTAGTGTCACAGGAATGGTTCAAAACATAGGCAGTAGGAAGAGTCAGTCTTCTTGTACTTATGTCGGCATTGTTCGTTTGTAATTAATTCCGATGCAATTTCTGTGTTTCATCGTCAATAAGACTGTCCAAGGTATACAGTAAACTTGACGTAAAGCATCGGAATCTATAACTAGTGTCACAGGAATGGTTCAAACTATAATCAGTAAAAAGAGTCAGTCTTTTTGTACTTAAGTCGACTTTGTGCCTTTTCTATTTAATTCCGACGCTATTTCTGTGTTTCATCGTCAATAAGAAGGTCCAAGGGAATCAGTAAACCTGAAGTGAAGCATCGGAATCTATAACTAGTGTCACAGGAATGGTTCAAACTATAAGCAGTAAGAAGAGTCAGTCTTTTTGTACTTAAGTCGGCTTTATGGTCTTTTCTATTTAATTCCGACGCAATTTCTGTGTTTCATCGTCAATAAGAAGATTCAAGGGATACAGTAAACCTGGAGTGAAGCATCGGAATCTATAACAAGTGTCACAGGAAAGGTTCAAAACATAGACAGTAAGAAGAGTCAGTCTTCTTGTACTTAAGTCGGCATTGTGCCTTTTCTATTTAATTCCGATGCAATTTCTGTGTATCATCGTCTATCAGAAGGTCAGAATGATACAGTAAACCTGAGGTGAAGCATCGGAATCTATAACTAGTGTCACAGGAATGGTTCAAAGCATAGTCAGGAAGAAGAATCAATCTTCTTGTACTTAAGTCGGCATAGTGCCTTTTGTATTTAATTCCGATGCAATTTCTGTGTTTCATCGTCACTAAGAAGGTCAGAGGGATACAGTAAACCTGAAGTGAAGCATCGGAATCTGTAACTAGTGTCACAGGAATGGTTCAAAACATAGTCAATAGGAAGAGTCAGTCTTCTTGTACTCAAGTCGGCATTGTGCCTTTCGTATTTAATTCCGATGCAATTTCTGTGTTTCACCGTCAATAAGAAGGTCAGAGGGATACAGTAAACCTGAAGTGAACCATCGGAATCTATAACCAGTGTAGCAGGAAAGGTTCAAACATGTACAGTAAGAACAGTCAGTCTTCTTGTACTATAGTCGGCATTGTGCCTTTTGTATTTAATTCCGATGCAATTTCTGTGTTTCATCGTCAATAAGAGGGTCATAGGGATACAGTTAACATGAAGTCAAGCATCGGAGTCTATAACTAGTGTCACAGGAATGGTTCAAAACATAGTCAGTAAGAAGAATCAGTATCCTTGTCCTTAAGTCGGCATTGTGCCTTTTGTATTTAATTCCGATGCAATTTCTGTGTTTCATCGTCAATAAGTAGGTTCAAGGGATACAGTAAACCTCGAGTGAAGCACCGGAATCTATAACTAGAGTCACAGTAATGGTTCAAAACACAGACAGTTAGAAGAGTCGGTTTTCTTGTACTTAAGTCGGCATTGTGCCTTTTGTATTTAATTCCGATGCAATATCAGTGTTTCATCGTCAATAAGAAGGTCCAAGGGATACACTAAACCTGAAGTGAAGCATCGGAATCTATAACTAGGGTCACTGGAATGGTTCTAAATATAGACAGTATGAAGAGTCAGTCTTCTTGTACTTAAGTCGGCATTGTGCCTTTTCTATTTAATTCCGATGCAATTTCTGTGATTCATCGTCAATAAGAAGGCCCAATGGAAACAGTAAACCTGAAGTGACGCATCGGAATCTATAACTAGTGTCACAGGAATGGTTCCAAACATAGACAGTACGTAGAGTCCGTCTTTATGTACTTAAGTCGGCATTGTGGCTTTTGTATTTAATTCCGATGCAATTTCTGTGATTCATCGTCAATAAGAAGGTCCAAGGGATACAGTAAACCTGAACTGAAGCATCGGACTCTATAACAAGTGTCACAGAAATGGTTCAAAAGATAGACAGTAGGAAGAGTCAGTCATCTCATACTTAAGTCGGCATTCTGCCTTTTGTATTTAATTCCGATGCAATTTCTGTGTTTCATCGTCAATAAGAAGGTCCAAGGGAAACGGTAAATCTGAAGTGAAGCATCGGAATCTATAACTAGTGTCACAGGAATGGTTCCACACATAGACAGTACAAAGAGTCAGTCGTCTTGTACTTAAGTCGGCATTGTGGCATTTGTATTTAATTCCGATGCAATGTCTGTGTTTCATCGTCAATAAGAACGTCAGCGGGATACAGTAAACCTAAGGTGAAGCATCGGAATCTATAACTAGTCTCACAGGAATGGTTCAAATCATAGTCAGTAAGAAGAGTCAGTCTTCTTGTCCTTAAGTCGGCATTGTGCCTTTTGTATTTAATTCCGATGCAATTTCTGTGTTTCATCGGCAATAAGGTCAGAGGGATACAGTAAACCAGAAGTGAAGCATCGAAATCCATAACTAGTGTCACAGGAATGGTTCAAAACATAGACAGAAGGAAGAGTCAGTCTTCTTGTACTAATGTCGGCATTGTGCCTTCTGTATTTAATTCCGATGCAATTTCTGTGTTTCATCGTCAATAAGAAGGTCAGAGGGATATAGTAAACCTGAAGTGAAGCATCGGAATCCAAAACTAGTGTCACAGGAATGGTTCAAAACATAGACAGTAGGAAGTGTCAGTCTTCTTATACGTAAGTCAGCATTGTGCCTTTTGTATTTAAATCCGATGCAACTTCTGTGTTTCATCGTCAATAAGAAGGTCCAAGGTATACAGCAAACCTGAACTGAAGCATCGGAATCTATAACTAGTGTCACAGGAATGGTTCAAAACATAGTCAGTAAGAAGAGTCAGTCTTCTTGTACTTAAGTCGGCATTGTGCCTTTTCTATTTAATTCCGATGCAATTTCTGTGTTTCATCGTCAATAAGAAGGTCCAAGGGATACAGTAAACCTGGAGTGAAGCATCGGAATCTATCACTAGAGTTACAGGAATGGTTAAAACATAGACAGTAAGAAGAGTCAGTCCTCTTGAACTTAAGTCGACATTGTGCCATTTCTATTTATTTCCTATGCAATTTCTGTGTTTCATCGTCAATAAGAAGGTCCAAGGGAAACAGTAAACCTGAAGTGAAGCATCGGAATCTTTAACTAGTGTCACTGGAATGGTTCAAAATATAGACAGTAAGAAGAGTCAGTCTGCTTGAACTTAAGTCGGCATTGTGCCTTTTCTATTTAACTCCGATGCAATTTCTGTGATTCATCGTCAATAAGTAGGTCCAAGGGAAACAGTAAACCTGGAGTGACGCATCGGTATCTATAACTAGTGTCACAGGAATGGTTCCAAACATAGACAGTACGAAGAGTCAGTCTTTTTGTACTTAAGTCGGCATTGTGCCTTTGGTATTTAATTCCGATGCAATTTCTGTGTTTCACCGTCAATAAGAAGGTCTGAGGGATACATTAAACCTGAAGTGAAGCATCGGAATCTATAACCAGTGTCAGAGGAATGGTTCAAACATATACAGAAAGAAGAGTCAGTGTTCTTGTACTTAAGTCGGCATTGTGCCTTTTGTATTTAATTCCGATGCAATTTCTGTGTTTCTTCGTCAATAAGTAGGTCCATGGGATACAGTAAACCTGGAGTGAAGCACCGGAATCTATAACTAGAGTCACAGTAATGGTTCAAAACATAGACAGTAAGAAGAGTCGGTCTTCTTGTACTTAAGTCGGCATTGTGCCTTTTGTAATTAATTCCGATGCAATATCAGTGTTTCATCGTCAATAAGAAGGTCCAAGGGATACAGTAAACCTGAAATGAAGCTTCGGAATCTATAACTAGTGTCACTGGAAAGGCTCAAAATATAGACAGTAAGAAGAGTCAGTCTTCTTGTACTTAAGTCGGCATTGTGCCTTTTCTGTTTAATGCCGATGCAATTTCTCTGATTCATCGTCAGTTAGGAGGTCCAAGGGAAACAGTAAACCTGAAGTGACGCATCGGAATCTATAACTAGTGTCACAGGAATGGTTCCAAACATAGACAGTACGAAGAGTCAGTCTTCTTCTACTTACGTCGGCATTGTGGCTTTTGTATTTAATTCCGATGCAATTTCTGTGTTTCATCGTCAATACGAAGGTCAGAGGTATACAGTAAACCCGAAGTGAAGCATCGGATTCTATAACTAGTGTCACAGGAATGGTTCAAAACATAGTCAGTAAAAAGAGTCAGTCTTCTTAAGTCAGCATTGTCCATTTGTATTTAATTCCGATGCAATTTCTGTGATTCATCGTCAATAAGAAGGTCCAAGGGATACAGTAAACCTGAAGTGAAGCATCGGACGCTATAACTAGTGTCACAGAAATGGTTCAAAACATAGACAGTAGAAAGAGTCAGTCATCTCATACTTAAGTCGGCATTGTGCCTTTTGTATTTAATTCCGATGCCATTTCTGTGTTTCATCGTCATTAAGAAGGTCCAAGGGAAACAGTAAACCGGAAGTGAAGCATTGGAATCTATAACTAGTGTCACAGGAATGGTTCAAAACATAGACAGTAGGAAGAGTCAGTCTTCTTGTACGTAAGTCGGCATTGTGCCTTTTGTATATAATTCCGATGCAATTTCTGTGTTTCATCGTCATTAAGAACGTCAGAGGGATACAGTAAACCTGAGGTGAAGCATCGTAATCTATAACTAGTGTCACAGGATTAGTTCATAACATAGTCAGTAAGAAGAGTCAGTCTTCATGTCCTTAAGTCGGCATTGTGCCTTTTGTATTTAATTCCGATGCAATTTCTGTGTTTCATCGGCAATAAGGTCAGAGGGATACAGTAAACCTGAAGTGAAGCATCGAAATCCATAACTAGTGACACAGGAATGGGTTAAAACATAGACAGTAGCAAGAGTCAGTCTTCTTGTACTTATGTCGGCATTGTGCATTCTGTATTTAATTCCGATACAATTTCTGTCATTCATCGTAAATATGAAGGTCAGATGGATACAGTAAACCTGAAGTGAAGCATCGGAATCCAAAACTAGTGTCACAGGAATGGTTCAAAACATAGACAGTAGGAAGAGTCAGTCTTCTTGTACGTAAGTCGGCATTGTGCCTTTTGTATATAATTCCGATGCAATTTCTGTGTTTCATCGTCAATAAGAAGGTCCAAGGTATACAGCAAACCTGAAGTGAAGCATCGGAATCTATAACTAGTGTCACAGGAATGGTTCAAAGCATAGTCAGTAAGAAGAGTCAGTCTTTTTGTACTTAAGTCGGCTTTGTGCATTTTCTATTTAATTCCGAAGCAATTTCTGTGTATCATCGTCAATAACAAGATCCAAGGGATACAGTAAACCTGGAGTGAAGCATCGGAATCTAAACTAGTGTCACAGTAAAGGTTAAACACATAGACAGTAAGAAGAGTCAGTCTTCTTGTACTTAAGTCGGCATTGTGCCTTTTCTATTTAATTCCGATGCAATTTCTGTGTTTCATCGTCAATAAGAAGGTCACAGGGATACAGTAAACCTGAGGTGAAGCATCGGAACCTATAACTAGTGTCACAGGATTGGTTCATAACATAGTCAGTAAGAAGAGTCAGTCCTCATGTCCTTAAGTCGGCATTGTGCCTTTTGTATTTAATTCCGATGCAATTTCTGTGTTTCATCGGCAATAAGGTCAGAGGGATACAGTAAACCTGAAGTGAAGCATCGAAATCCATAACTAGTGACACAGGAATGGGTTAAAACATAGACAGTAGCAAGAGTCAGTCTTCTTGTACTTATGTCGGCATTGTGCATTCTGTATTTAATTCCGATACAATTTCTGTGATTCATCGTAAATATGAAGGTCAGATGGATACAGTAAACCTGAAGTGAAGCATCGGAATCCAAAACTAGTGTCACAGGAATGGTTCAAAACATAGACAGTAGGAAGAGTCAGTCTTCTTGTACGTAAGTCGGCATTGTGCCTTTTGTATATAATTCCGATATAATTTCTGTGTTTCATCGTCAATAAGAAGGTCCAAGGTATACAGCAAACCTGAAGTGAAGCATCGGAATCTATAACTAGTGTCACAGGAATGGTTCAAAGCATAGTCAGTAAGAAGAGTCAGTCTTTTTGTACTTAAGTCGGCTTTGTGCATTTTCTATTTAATTCCGAAGCAATTTCTGTGTATCATCGTCAATAACAAGATCCAAGGGATACAGTAAACCTGGAGTGAAGCATCGGAATCTAAACTAGTGTCACAGGAAAGGTTAAACACATAGACAGTAAGAAGAGTCAGTCTTCTTGTACTTAAGTCGGCATTGTGCCTTTTCTATTTATTTCCGATGCAATTTCTGTGTTTCATCGTCAATAAGAAGGTCATAGGGATACAGTAAACCTGAAGTGTAGCATAGGACTCTATAACTAGTGTCACAAGAATGGTTCAAAACATAGACAGTAAGAAGAGTCAGTCTTCGTGTACTTAAGTCGGCATTTTGCCTTTTGTATTTAATTCCGATACAATTTCTGTGTTTCATCGTCAATAAGAAGGTACAAGGGATACAGTAAACCTGAAGTGAAGCGTCGGAATCTATAACTAGTGTCACAGGAATGGTTCAAAACATAGCCAGTAGGAAGAGTCAGTGTTCTTGTACTTAAGTCGGCATTGTGCCTTTTGTATTTAATTCCGATGCAATTTATGTGTTTCATCGTCAATAAGAAGGTCCAAAGGATAAAGTAAAACTGAAGCGAAGCATCGGAATCTACAACTAGTGTCACAGGATTGGTTCAAAACATAGACAGTAAGAAGAGTCAGTCTTCTTGTACTTAAGTCGGCATTGTGCCTTTTCTATTTAATTCCGATGCAATTTCTGTGTTTCATCGTCACTAAGAAGGTCAGAGGGATACAGTAAACCTGAAGTGAAGCATCGGAATCTATAACTAGTGTCACAGGAATGGTTCAAAACATAGTCAGTAAGAAGAGTCAGTCTTCTTGTACTTAAGTCGGCATTGTGCCTTTCGTATTTAATTCCGATGCTATTTCTGTGATTCACCGTCAATAAGAAGGTCCGAGGGATACAGTAAACCTGAAGTGAAGCATCGGAATCTATAACCAGTGTAGCAGGAATGGTTCAAACTTATACAGTAAGAAGAGTCAGTCTTCTTGTACTAAAGTCGGCATTGTGCCTTTTGTATATAATTCCGATGCAATTTCTGTGTTTCATCGTCAATAAGAGGGTCATAGGGATACAGTAAACCTGGAGTGAAGCACCGGAATCTATAACTAGAGTCACAGTAATGGTTCAAATCATAGACAGTAAGAAGAGTCGGTCTTCTTGTACTTAAGTCGGCAGTGTGCCTTTTGTATTTAATTCCGAAGCAATATCAGTGTTTCATCGTCAATAAGAAGGTCCAAGGGATACAGTAAATCTGAAGTGAAGCATCGGAATCTATAAATAGTGTCACAGGAATGGTTCAAAATATAGACAGTATGAAGAGTCAGTCTTCTTGTACTTAAGTCGGCATTGTGCCTTTTCTATTTAATTCCGAAGCAATTTCTGTGTTTCATCGGCAATAAGGTCAGAGGGATACAGTAAACCTGAAGTGAAGCATCGGAATCCATAACTAGTGTCACAGGAATGGTTCAAAACATAGACAGTAGGAAGAGTCAGTTTTCTTGTACATAAGTCGCCATTGTGCCTTCTGTATTTAATTCCGATGCAATTTCTGTGTTTCATCGTTAATAAGAAGGTCAGAGGGATACAGTAAACCTGAAGTGAAGCATCGGAATCCAAAACTAGTGTCACAGGAATGGTTCAAAACATAGACAGTAGGAAGTGTCAGTCTTCTTGTACGTATGTCGCCATTGTGCCTTTTGTATTTAAGTCCTATGCAATTTCTGTGTCTCATCGTCAATAAGAAGGTCCAAAGTATACAGCAAACCTGAAGTGAAGCATCGGAATCTATAACTAATGTCACAGGTATGGTTCAAAACATAGTCAGTAAGAAGAGTCAGTCGTCTTGAACTTAAGTCGACATTGTGCCTTTTCTATTTAATTCCGATGCAATTTCTATGTTTCATCGTCAATAAGAAGGTCCAAGGGATACAGTAAACCTGGAGTGAAGCATCGGAATCAATCACTAGAGTCGCAGGAATGGTTCAAAACATAGACAGTAAGAAGAGTCAGTCGTCTTGTACTTGAGTCGACATTGTGCCTTTTCTATATAATTCCGATGCAATTTCTGTGTTTCATCGTCAATAAGAAGGTCAGAGGGATAGAATAAACCTGAAGTGAAGCATCGGAATCTATAACTAGTGTCACAGGAATGGTTCAAAACATAGACAGTAAGAAGAGTCAGTCTTCGTGTACTAAAGTCGGCATTTTTCCTTTTGTATTTAAATCCGATGCAATTTCTGTGTTTCATCGTCAATACGAAGGTCCAAGGGATACAGTAAACCTGAAGTGAAGCATCGGAATCTATAACTAGTGTCACAGGAACGGTTCAAAACATAGTCAGTAAGAAGAGTCAGTCTTCTTGTCCTTAAGTTGGCATTGTGCCTTTTGTATATAATTCCGATGCAATTTGTGTGTTTCATCGTCAATAACAAGGTCAGAGGGATACAGTAAACCGAAAGTGAAGCATCGGAATCCACAACTAGTGCCACAGGAATGGTTCAAAACATATGCAGTAGGAAGAGACAGTCTTCTTGTACTTAAGTCGGCATTGTGCCATTTGTATTTAATTCCGATGCAATTTCTGTGTTTCATCGTCAATAAGAAGGTCAGAGGGATACAGTAAACCGAAAGTGAAGCATCGGAATCTATAACTAGTGTCACAGGAATGGTTCAAACTATAATCAGTAAGAAGAGTCAGTCTTTATGTATTTAAGTCCTCATTGTGCCTTTTGTATTTAATTCCGATGCAATTTCTGTGTTTCATCGTCAACAAGAAGGTCCAAAGGAAACAGTAAACCTGAAGTGAAGCATCGGAATCTATAACTAGTGTCACAGGAAAGGTTCCACACATAGACAGTACGAAGAGTCAGTCTTCCTGTACTTAAGTCGGCATTGTGGCTTTTGTATTTAATTCCGATGCAATTTCTGAGCTTCATCGTCAATAAGAACGTCAGAGGTATACAGTAAACCTGAAGTGAAGCGTCGGAATCTATAACGAGTGTCACAGGAATGGTTCAAAACATAGTCAGTAAGAAGTGTCAGTCTTCTTGTCCATATGTCGGCATTCTGCCTTTTGTATTTAATTCCGATGCAATTTCTGTGATTCATCGTCAATAAGCAGGTCCATGGGATACAGTAAACCTGAAGTGAAGCATCGGACTCTATAACTAGTGTCACAGAAATGGTTCAAAACATAGACAGTAGGAAGAGTCAGGCATCTCATACTTAAGTCGGCATTGTGCCTTTTGTATTTAATTCCGATGCAATTTCTGTGTTTCATCGTCAATAAGAAAGTCCAAGGGAAACAGTAAACCTGAAGTGAAGTATCGGAATCTATAACTAGTGTCACAGGAATGGCTCCACACATAGACAGTACGAAGAGTCAGTCTTCTTGTACTTAAGTAAGCATTGTGGCTTTTGTATTTAATTCCAATGCAATTTCTGTGTTTCATCGTCAATAAGAACGTCAGAGTTATACAGTAAACCTGAAGTGAAGCATCGGAATCTATAACTAGTGTCATAGGAATGGTTCCAAACATAGACAGTACGAAGAGTCAGTCTTCTTGTACTTAAGTCGGCATTGTGCGTTTTGTATTTAATTCCGATGCAATTTCTGTGTTTCATCGGCAATAAGGTCAGAGGGATACAGTAAACCTGAAGTGTAGCATCGTAATCCAAAACTAGTGTCACAGGAATGGTTCAAAACATAGACAGCAGGATGTGTCAGTCTTCTTGTACGTAAGTCGGCATTGTGCCTTTTGTATTTAATTCCGATGCAATTTCTGTGTTTCATCGTCAATAAGAAGGTCCAAGGTATACAGCAAACCTGAAGTGTAGCATCGGAATCTATAACTAGTGTCACACGAATGGTTCAAAACATGGTAGTAAGAAGAGTCAGTCTTCTTGTACTTAAGACGGCATTGTGCCTTTTCTATTTAATTCCGATGCAATTTCTGTGTTTCATCGTCAATAAGAAGGTCCAAGGGATACAGTAAACCTGGAGTGAAGCATCGGAATCTATCACTAGAGTCACAGGAATGGTTCAAAACATAGACAGTAAGAACAGTCTGTCTTCGTGTACTTAAGTCGGCACTTTGCCTTTTGTAGGAAGAGTCGGTCTTCATATACTTAAGTCGACATTGTGCCTTTTCTATTTATTTCCGATGCAATTTCTGTGTTTCGTCGTCAATAAGAAGGTCAGAGGGATACAATAAAACTGAAGTGAAGCATCGGAATCTATAACTAGTAACACAGGAATGGTTCAAAATATAGACAGTAAGAGGAGTCAGTCTTCGTGTACTTAATTCGGCATTTTGCCTTTTGTATTTACATCCGATGCAATGTCTGTGTTTCATCGTCAATACGAAGGTCCAAGGGACACAGTAAACCTGAAGTGAAGCATCGGAATCTATAACTAGTGTCACAGGAATGGTTCAAAACATAGTCAGTAAGAAGAGTCAGTCTTCTTGTCCATAAGTTGGCATTGTGCCTTTTGTATTTAATTCCGATGCAATTTCTGTGTTTCATCGTCAATAAGAAGGTCCAAGGTATACAGTAAACCTGACGTAAAGCATCGGAATCTATACCTAGTATCACAGGATTGGTTCAAACTATAATCAGTAAGAAGAGTCAGTCTTTTTGTACTTAAGTCGGCATTGTGCCTTTTCTATTTAATTCCGATGCAATTTCTGTGTTTCATCGCCAATAAGAAGGTCCAAGGGATACAGTAAACCTGGAGTGAAGCATCGGAATCTATAACAAGTGTCACAGGAAAGGTTCAAAACATAGACATTAAGAAGAGTCAGTCTTCTTGTACTTAAGTCGGCATTGTGCCTTTTCAATTTAATTCCGATACAATTTCTGTGTTTCATCGTCAATAAGATGGTCAGAGGGATACAGTAAACCTGAGGTGAAGCATTTGAATCTATAACTAGTGTCACAGGAATGGTTCAAAACACAGTCAGGAAGAAGAGTCAGTCTTCTTGTAATTAAGTCGGCATTGTGCCCTTTGTATTTAATTCCGAAGCAATTTCTGTGTTTCATTGTCAATAAGACGGTCCAAGGGATACAGCAAACCTGGAGTGTAGCATAGGAATCTATAACCAGTGTCACAGGAATGGTTCAAAACATAGACAGTAAAAAGAGTCAGTCTTCGTATACTTAAGTCGGCATTTTGGTTTTTGTATTTAATTCCGATGCAATTTCTGTGTTTCATCGTCAATAAGAAGGACCAAGGGATACAGTAAACCTGAAGGGAAGCATCGGAATCTATAACTAGTGTCACAGGAATGGTTCAAAACATAGTCAGTAAGAAGAGTCAGTCTTCTTGTACTTACGTCGGCATTGTGCCTTTTCTATTTAATTCCGATGCAATTTCTGTGTTTTATCGTCATCAAGAAGGTCCAAGGGATACGGTAAACCTGGAGTGAATCATCGGAATCTGTAACTAGTGTCACAGGAATGGTTCCACATATAGACAGTACGAAGAGTCAGTCTTCTTGTACTTAAGTCGGCATTGTGGCTTTTGTATTTAATTCCGATGCAACTTCTGTGTTTCATCGTCAATAAGAAGGTCCAAGGGATACAGTAAACCTGAGGTGAAGCATCGGAATCTATAACTAGTGTCACAGGAATGGTTCAAAACATAATCAGTAAGTAGAGTCAGTCTTCTTGTCCTTAAGTCGGCATTGTGCCTTTTCTATTTAATTGCGAGGCAATTTCTGTGTTTCATCGTCAATAAGAAGGTCAAAGGGATAGAGTAAACCTGAAGTGAAGCACCGTAATCCAAAAATAGTGTCACAGGAATGGTTCAAAACATAGACAGAAGGAAGTGTCAGTCTTCTAGTACGTAAGTCGGCATTGTGCCTTTTTTATTTAATTCCGATGCAATTTCTGTGTTTCATCGTCAATAAGAAGGTCCAAGGTATACAGCAAACCTGAAGTGAAGCATCGGAATCTATAACTAGTGTCACACGAATGGTTCAAAACATAGTAGTAAGAAGAGTCAGTCTTCTTGTACTTAAGACGGCATTGTGCCTTTTGTATTTAATTCCGATGCAATTTCTGTGTTTCATCGTCAATAAGAAGGTCCAAGGGATACAGCAAACCTGGAGTGTAGCATAGGAATCTATAACCAGTGTCACAGGAATGGTTCAAACATAGACAGTAAAAAGAGTCAGTCTTCGTATACTTAAGTCGGCATTTTGGTTTTTGTATTTAATTCCGATGCAATTTATGTGTTTCATCGTCAATAAGAAGGTCCAAGCGATACAGTAAAACTGAAGTGAAGCATCGGAATCTACAACTAGTGTCACAGGATTGGTTCAAAACATAGACAGTAAGAAGAGTCAGTCTTCTTGTACTTAAGTCGGCATTGTGCCTTTTCTATTTAATTCCGATGCAATTTCTGTGTTTCATCGTCACTAAGAAGGTCAGAGGGATACAGTAAACCTGAAGTGAAGCATCGGAATCTATAACTAGTGTCTCAGGAATGGTTCAAAACATAGTCAGTAAGAAGAGTCAGTCTTCTTGTACTTAAGTCGGCATTGTGCCTTTCGTATTTAATTCCGATGCTATTTCTGTGTTTCACCGTCAATAAGAAGGTCGGCGGGATACAGTAAACCTGAAGTGAAGCATCGGAATCTATAACCAGTGTAGCAGGAATGGTTCAAACTTATACAGTAAGAAGAGTCAGTCTTCTTGTACTAAAGTCGGCATTGTGCCTTTTGTATTTAATTCCGATGCAATTTCTGTGTTTCATCGTCATTAAGAGGGTCATAGGGATACAGTAAACACGAAGTCAAGCATCGGAGTCTATAACTAGTGTCACAGGAATGGTTCAAAACGTAGTCAGTAAGAAGAATCAGTCCTCTTGTCCTTAAGTCGGCATTGTGCCTTTTGTATTTAATTCCGTTGCAATTTCTGTGTTTCATCGTCAATAAGTAGGTCCAAGAGATACAGTAAACCTATAGTGAAGCACCGGAATCTATAACTAGTGTCACAGGAATGGTTCAAACATAGACAGTAAGAAGAGTCAGTCTTCTTGTACTTAAGTCGGCATTGTGGCTTTTGTATTTTATCCTGTGTTTCATCGTCAATAAGAAGGTCAGAGGGATACAGTAAACCTGAGGTGAAGCACCGGAATCTATAACTAATGTCACAGGAATGGTTCAAAACATAGTCGGTAAGAAGAGTCGGTCTTCATGTCCTTAAGTCGGCATTGTGCCTTTTGTATTTAATTCCGATGCAATTTCTGTGTTTCATCGGCAATAAGGTCAGAGGGATACAGTAAACCTG
The DNA here is from genome assembly GCF_023864345.2 of Schistocerca serialis cubense. Classification (NCBI taxonomy): domain Eukaryota; kingdom Metazoa; phylum Arthropoda; class Insecta; order Orthoptera; family Acrididae; genus Schistocerca; species Schistocerca serialis. Next base: position 180,167,578 of record NC_064649.1, read on the forward strand.
ATGTGAAGCATCGGAATCCATAACTAGTGTCACAGGAATGGTTCAAAACATAGACAGTAGGAAGAGTAAGTTTTCTTGTACTTAAGTCGCCATTGTACCTTCTGTATTTAATTCCGATGCAATTTCTGTGTTTCATCGTCAATAACAAGGTCAGAGGGATACAGTAAACCGAAAGTGAAGCATCGGAATCCACAACTAGTGTCACAGGAATGGTTCAAAACATATGCAGTAGGAAGAGACAGTCTTCTTGTACTTAAGTCGGCATTGTGCCATTTGTATTTAATTCCGATGCAATTTCTGTGTTTCATCGTCAATAAGAAGGTCCAAGGTATACAGTAAACCTGACGTAAAGCATCGGAATCTATAACTAGTGTCACAGGAATGGTTCAAACTATAATCAGTAAGAAGAGTCAGTCTTTTTGTACTTAAGTCGGCATTGTGCCTTTTCTATTTAATTCCGATGCAATTTCTGTGTTTCATCGTCAATAAGAAGGTCCAAGGGATACAGTAAACCTGGAGTGAAGCATCGGAATCTGTAACAAGTGTCACACGAAAGGTTCAAAGCATAGACAGTAAGAAGAGTCAGTCTTCTTGTACTTAAGTCGGCATTGTGCCTTTTCTATTTAATTCCGATGCAATTTCTGTGTTTCATCGTCAATAAGAAGGTCAGAGGGATACAGTAAACCTGAGGTGAAGCATCGGAATCTATAACTAGTGTCACAGGAATGGTTCAAAACACAGTCAGGAAGAAGAGTCAGTCTTCTTGTACTTAAGTCGGCATTGTGCCCTTTGTATTTAATTCCGAAGCAATTTCTGTGTTTCATTGTCAATAAGACTCTCCAAGGGATTCAGCAAACCTGGAGTGTAGCATAGGAATCTATAACCAGTGTCACAGGAATGGTTCAAACATAGACAGTAAAAAGAGTCAGTCTTCGTATACTTAAGTAGGCATTTTGCATTTTGTATTTAATTCCGATGCAATTTCTGTGTTTCATCGTCAATAATAAGGTTCAAGGGATACAGTAAACCTGATGTGAAGCATCGGAATCTATAACTAGTGTCACAGGAATGGTTCAAAACATAGTCAGTAAGAAGAGTCAGTCTTCTTGTACTTACGTCGGCATTGTGCCTTTTCTATTTAATTCCGATGCAATTTCTGTGTTTTATCGTCATCAAGAAGGTCCAAGGGATACGGTAAACCTGGAGTGAATCATCGGAATCTGTAACTAGTGTCACAGGAATGGTTCCACACATAGACAGTACGAAGAGTCAGTCTTCTTGTACTTATGTCAGCATTGTGGCTTTTGTATTTAATTCCGATGCAACTTCTGTGTTTCATCGTCAATAAGAACGTCAGAGGGATACAGTAAACCTGAGGTGAAGCATCGGAATCTATAACTAGTGTCACTGGAATGGTTCAAAACACAGTCAGGAAGAAGTGTCAGTCTTCTTGTACTTAAGTCGGCATTGTGCCCTTTGTATTTAATTCCGAAGCAATTTCTGTGTTTCATTGTCAATAAGACGGTCCAAGGGATACAGCAAACCTGGAGTGTAGCATAGGAATCTATAAGCAGTGTCACAGGAATGGTTCAAAACATAGACAGTAAAAAGAGTCAGTCTTCGTATACTTAAGTCGGCATTTTGCCTTTTGTATTTAATTCCGATGCAATTTCTGTGTTTCATCGTCAATAAGAAGGTCCAAGGGATACAGTAAACCTGAAGTGAAGCATCGGAACCTATAACTAGTGTCACAGCAATGGTTCAAAACATAGTCAGTAAGAAGAGTCAGTCTTCTTGTACTTACGTCGGCATTGTGCCTTTTCTATTTAATTCCGATGCAATTTCTGTGTTTTATCGTCATCAAGAAGGTCCAAGGGATACGGTAAACCTGGAGTGAATCATCGGAATCTGTAACTAGTGTCACAGGAATGGTTCCACACATAGACAGTACGAAGAGTCAGTCTTCTTGTACATTAGTCGGCATTGTGGCTTTTGTATTTAATTCCGATGCAACTTCTGTGTTTCATCGTCAATAAGAACGTCAGAGGGATACAGTAAACCTGAGGTGAAGCATCGGAATCTATAACTAGTGTCACAGGAATGGTTCAAAACATAGTCAGTAAGAAGAGTCAGTCTTCTTGTCCTTAAGTCGGCATTGTGCCTTTTCTATTTAATTCCGAGGCAATTTCTGTGTTTCATCGTCAATAAGAAGGTCAAAGGGATAGAGTAAACCTGAAGTGAAGCATCGTAATCCAAAACTAGTGTCACAGGAATGGTTCAAAACATAGACAGAAGGAAGTGTCAGTCTTCTAGTACGTAAGTCGGCATTGTGCCTTTTGTATTTAATTCCGATGCAATTTCTGTGTTTCATCGTCAATAAGAAGGTCCAAGGTATTCAGCAAACCTGAAGTGATGCACCGGAATCTATAACTATTGTCACAGGATTGGTTCAAACTATAATCAGTAAGAAGAGTCAGTCTTTTTGTACTTAAGTCGACATTGTGCCTTTTCTTTTTATATCCGATGCAATTTCTGTGTTTCATCGTCAATAACAAGGTCCAAGGGATACAGTAAACCTGGAGTAAAGCATATGAATCTATAACAAGTGTCACAGGAAAGGTTCAAAACATAGGCAGTAAGAAGAGTCAGTCTTCTTGCACTTAAGTCGGCATTGTGCCTTTTCTATTTAATTCCGATGCCATATCTGTGTTTCATCGTCAATAAGAAGGTCAGAGGGATACAGTAAACCTGGGGTTAAGCATCGGAATCTATAACTAGTGTCACAGGAATGGTTCAAAACACAGTCAGAAAGATGAGTCAGTCTTCTTGTACTTAAGTCGGCATTGTGCCCTTTGTATTTAATTCCGATGCAATTTCTGTGTTTCATCGTCAATAAGACGGTCCAAGGGATACAGCAAACCTTGAGTGTAGCATAGGAATCTATAACTAGTGTCACAGGAATGGTTCAAAACAGAGACAATAAGAAGAGTCAGTCTTCGTATACTTATGTCGGCATTTTGCCTTTTGTATTTAATTCCGATGCAATTTCTGTGTTTCATCGTCAATAAGAAGGTCCTAGGGATACAGTAAACCTGAAGTGAAGCATCGGAATCTATAACTAGTGTCACAGGAATGGTTCAAAACATAGTCAGTAAGAAGAGTCATCTTCTTGTACATACGTCGGCATTGTGCCTTTTCTATTTAATTCCGTTGCAATTTCTGTGTTTCATCGTCATCAAGTAGGTCCAAGGGATACGGTAAACCTGGAGTGAAGCATCGGAATCTGTAACTAGTGTCACAGGAATGGTTCCACACATAGACAGTACGAAGAGTCAGTCTTCTTTTACTTAAGTCGGCATTGTGGCTTTTGTAATTAATTCCGATGCAATTTCTGTGTTTCATCGTCAATAAGAACGTCAGAGGGATACAGTAAACCTGAGGTGAAGCATCGGAATCTATAACTAGTGTCACAGGAATGGTTCAAACATAGTCAGTAAGAAGAGTTAGTGTTCTTGTAGTTAAGTCGGCATTGTGCCTTTTCTATTTAATTCCGATGCAATTTCTGTGTTTCATCGTCAATAAGAAGGTCAGAGGGATACAGTAAACCTGAGGTGAAGCATCGGAATCTATAACTAGTGTCACAGGAATGGTTCAAAACACAGTCAGGAAGAAGAGTCAGTCTTCTTGTACTTAAGTCGGCATTGTGCCCTTTGTATTTAATTCCGAAGCAATTTCTCTGTTTCATTGTCAATAAGACGGTCCAAGGGATACAGCAAACCTGGAGTGTAGCATAGGAATCTATAACCAGTGTCACAGGAATGGTTCAAAACATACACAGTAAAAAGAGGCAGTCTTCGTATACTTAAGTCGGCATTTTGCCTTTTATATTTAATTCCGATGCAATTTCTGTGTTTCATCGTCAATAAGAAGGTCCAAGGGATACAGTAAACCTGAAGTGAAGCATCGGAATCTATAACTAGTGTCACAGGATTGGTTCAAAACATAGTCAGTAAGAAGAGTCAGTCTTCTTCTACTTACGTCGGCATTGTGCCTTTTCTATTTAATTCCGATGCAATTTCTGTGTTTTATCGTCATCAAGAAGGTCCAAGGGATACGGTAAACCTGGAGTGAATCATCGGAATCTGTAACTAGTGTCACAGGAATGGTTCCACACATAGACAGTACGAAGAGTCAGTCTTCTTGTACTTAAGTCAGCATTGTGGCTTTTGTATTTAATTCCGATGCAACTTCTGTGTTTCATCGTCAATAAGAACGTCAGAGGGATACAGTAAACCTGAGGTGAAGCATCGGAATCTATAACTAGTGTCACTGGAATGGTTCAAAACACAGTCAGGAAGAAGTGTCAGTCTTCTTGTACTTAAGTCGGCATTGTGCCCTTTGTATTTAATTCCGAAGCAATTTCTGTGTTTCATTGTCAATAAGACGGTCCAAGGGATACAGCAAACCTGGAGTGTAGCATAGGAATCTATAACCAGTGTCACAGGAATGGTTCAAAACATAGACAGTAAAAAGAGTCAGTCTTCGTATACTTAAGTCGGCACTTTGCCTTTTGTATTTAATTCCGATGCAATTTCTGTGTTTCATCGTCAATAAGAAGGTCCAAGGGATACAGTAAACCTGAAGTGAAGCATCGGAACCTATAACTAGTGTCACAGCAATGGTTCAAAACATAGTCAGTAAGAAGAGTCAGTCTTCTTGTACTTACGTCGGCATTGTGCCTTTTCTATTTAATTCCGATGCAATTTCTGTGTTTTATCGTCATCAAGAAGGTCCAAGGGATACGGTAAACCTGGAGTGAATCATCGGAATCTGTAACTAGTGTCACAGGAATGGTTCCACACATAGACTGTACGAAGAGTCAGTCTTCTTGTACATTAGTCGGCATTGTGGCTTTTGTACTTAATTCCGATGCAACTTCTGTGTTTCATCGTCAATAAGAACGTCAGAGGGATACAGTAAACCTGAGGTGAAGCATCGGAATCTATAACTAGTGTCACAGGAATGGTTCAAAACATAGTCAGTAAGAAGAGTCAGTCTTCTTGTCCTTAAGTCGGCATTGTGCCTTTTCTATTTAATTCCGAGGCAATTTCTGTGTTTCATCGTCAATAAGAAGGTCAAAGGGATAGAGTAAACCTGAAGTGAAGCATCGTAATCCAAAACTAGTGTCACAGGAATGGTTCAAAACATAGACAGAAGGAAGTGTCAGTCTTCTAGTACGTAAGTCGGCATTGTGCCTTTTGTATTTAATTCCGATGCAATTTCTGTGTTTCATCGTCAATAAGAAGGTCCAAGGTATTCAGCAAACCTGAAGTGATGCACCGGAATCTATAACTATTGTCACAGGATTGGTTCAAACTATAATCAGTAAGAAGAGTCAGTCTTTTTGTACTTAAGTCGACATTGTGCCTTTTCTTTTTATATCCGATGCAATTTCTGTGTTTCATCGTCAATAACAAGGTCCAAGGGATACAGTAAACCTGGAGTAAAGCATATGAATCTATAACAAGTGTCACAGGAAAGGTTCAAAACATAGGCAGTAAGAAGAGTCAGTCTTCTTGCACTTAAGTCGGCATTGTGCCTTTTCTATTTAATTCCGATGCCATATCTGTGTTTCATCGTCAATAAGAAGGTCAGAGGGATACAGTAAACCTGGGGTTAAGCATCGGAATCTATAACTAGTGTCACAGGAATGGTTCAAAACACAGTCAGAAAGATGAGTCAGTCTTCTTGTACTTAAGTCGGCATTGTGCCCTTTGTATTTAATTCCGATGCAATTTCTGTGTTTCATCGTCAATAAGACGGTCCAAGGGATACAGCAAACCTTGAGTGTAGCATAGGAATCTATAACTAGTGTCACAGGAATGGTTCAAAACAGAGACAATAAGAAGAGTCAGTCTTCGTATACTTATGTCGGCATTTTGCCTTTTGTATTTAATTCCGATGCAATTTCTGTGTTTCATCGTCAATAAGAAGGTCCTAGGGATACAGTACACCTGAAGTGAAGCATCGGAATCTATAACTAGTGTCACAGGAATGGTTCAAAACATAGTCAGTAAGAAGAGTCATCTTCTTGTACATACGTCGGCATTGTGCCTTTTCTATTTAATTCCGTTGCAATTTCTGTGTTTCATCGTCATCAAGTAGGTCCAAGGGATACGGTAAACCTGGAGTGAAGCATCGGAATCTGTAACTAGTGTCACAGGAATGGTTCCACACATAGACAGTACGAAGAGTCAGTCTTCTTTTACTTAAGTCGGCATTGTGGCTTTTGTAATTAATTCCGATGCAATTTCTGTGTTTCATCGTCAATAAGAACGTCAGAGGGATACAGTAAACCTGAGGTGAAGCATCGGAATCTATAACTAGTGTCACAGGAATGGTTCAAACATAGTCAGTAAGAAGAGTTAGTGTTCTTGTAGTTAAGTCGGCATTGTGCCTTTTCTATTTAATTCCGATGCAATTTCTGTGTTTCATCGTCAATAAGAAGGTCAGAGGGATACAGTAAACCTGAGGTGAAGCATCGGAATCTATAACTAGTGTCACAGGAATGGTTCAAAACACAGTCAGTTAGAAGAGTCAGTCTTCTTGTACTTAAGTCGGCATTGTGCCCTTTGTATTTAATTCCGAAGCAATTTCTCTCTTTCATTGTCAATAAGACGGTCCAAGGGATACAGCAAACCTGGAGTGTAGCATAGGAATCTATAACCAGTGTCACACGAATGGTTCAAAACATACACAGTAAAAAGAGGCAGTCTTCGTATACTTAAGTCGGCATTTTGCCTTTTATATTTAATTCCGATGCAATTTCTGTGTTTCATCGTCAATAAGAAGGTCCAAGGGATACAGTAAACCTGAAGTGAAGCATCGGAATCTATAACTAGTGTCACAGGATTGGTTCAAAACATAGTCAGTAAGAAGAGTCAGTCTTCTTCTACTTACGTCGGCATTGTGCCTTTTCTATTTAATTCCGATGCAATTTCTGTGTTTTATCGTCATCAAGAAGGTCCAAGGGATACGGTAAACCTGGAGTGAATCATCGGAATCTGTAACTAGTGTCACAGGAATGGTTCCACACATAGACAGTACGAAGAGTCAGTCTTCTTGTACTTAAGTCAGCATTGTGGCTTTTGTATTTAATTCCGATGCAATTTCTGTGTTTAATCGTCAATAAGAACGTCAGAGGGATACAGTAAACCTGAGGTGAAGCATCGGAATTTATAACTAGTGTCACAGGAATGGTTCAAAACACAGTCAGGAAGAAGAGTCAGTCTTCTTGTACTTAAGTCGGCATTGTGCCCTTTGTATTTAATTCCCAAGCAATTTCTGTGTTTCATTGTCAATAAGACGGTCCAAGGGATACAGCAAACCTGGAGTGTAGCATAGGAATCTATAACCAGTGTCACAGGAATGGTTCAAAACATAGACAGTAAAAAGATTCAGTCTTCGTATACTTAAGTCGGCATTTTGCCTTTTGTATTTAATTCCGATGCAATTTCTGTGTTTCATCGTCAATAAGAAGGTCCAAGGGATACAGTAAACCTAAAGTGAAGCATCGGAATCTATAACTAGTGTCACAGGATTGGTTCAAAACATAGTCTGTAAGAAGAGTCAGTCTTCTTGTACTTACGTCGGCATTGTGCCTTTTCTATTTAATTCCGATGCAATTTCTGTATTTTATCGTCATCAAGAAGGTCCAAGGGATACGGTAAACCTGGAGTGAATCATCGGAATCTGTAACTAGTGTCACAGGAATGGTTCCACACATAGACAGTACGAAGAGTCAGTCTTCTTGTACTTAAGTCGGCATTGTGGCTTTTGTATTTAATTCCGATGCAACTTCTGTGTTTCATCGTCAATAAGAACGTCAGAGGGATACAGTAAACCTGAGGTGAAGCATCGGAATCTATAACTAGTGTCACAGGAATGGTTCAAAACATAGTCAGTAAGAAGAGTCAGTCTTCTTGTCCTTAAGTCGGCATTGTGCCTTTTCTATTTAATTCCGAGGCAATTTCTGTGTTTCATCGTCAATAAGAAGGTCAAAGGGATAGAGTAAACCTGAAGTGAAGCATCGTAATCCAAAACTAGTGTCACAGGAATGGTTCAAAACATAGACAGAAGGAAGTGTCAGTCTTCTAGTACGTAAGTCGTCATTGTGCCTTTTGTATTTAATTCCGATGCAATTTCTGAGTTTCATCGTCAATAAGAAGGTCCAAGGTATTCAGCAAACCTGAAGTGATGCACCGGAATCTATAACTAGTGTCACAGGATTGGTTCAAACTATAATCAGTAAGAAGAGTCAGTCTTTTTGTACTTAAGTCGGCATTGTGCCTTTTCAATTTAATTCCGATGCAATTTCTGTGTTTCATCGTCAATAACAAGGTCCAAGGGATACAGTAAACCTGGAGTAAAGCATATGAATCTATAACAAGTGTCACAGGAAAGGTTCAAAACATAGACAGTAAGAAGAGTCAGTCTTCTTGCACTTAAGTCGGCATTTTGCCTTTTCTATTTAATTCCGATGCCATCTCTCTGTTTCATCGTCAATAAGAAGGTCAGAGGGATACAGTAAACCTGGGGTTAAGCATCGGAATCTATAACTAGTGTCACAGGAATGGTTCAAAACACAGTCAGGAAGAAGAGTCAGTCTTCTTGAACTGAAGTCGGCAGTTTGCCCTTTGTATTTAATTCCGATGCAATTTCAGTGTTTCATCGTCAATAAGACGGTCCAAGGGATACAGCAAACCTTGAGTGTAGCATAGGAATCTATAACTAGTGTCACAGGAATGGTTCAAAACAGAGACAGTAAGAGGAGTCAGTCTTCGTATACTTATGTCGGCATTTTGCCTTTTGTATTTAATTCCGATGCAATTTCTGTGTTTCATCGTCAATAAGAAGGTCCTAGGGATACAGTAAACCTGAAGTGAAGCATCGGAATCTATAACTAGTGTCACAGGAATGGTTCAAAACATAGTCAGTAAGAAGAGTCATCTTCTTGTACTTACGTCGGCATTGTGCCTTTTCTATTTAAATCCGATGCAATTTATGTGTTTCATCGTCATCAAGTAGGTCCAAGGGATACGGTAAAACTGGAGTGAATCATCGGAATCTGTAACTAGTGTCACAGGAATGGTTCCACACATAGACAGTACGAAGATTCAGTCTTCTTTTACTTAAGTCGACATTGTGGCTTTTGTAATTAATTCCGATGCAATTTCTGTGTTTCATCGTCAGTAAGAACGTCAGAGGGATACAGTAAACCTGAGGTGAAGCATCGGAATCTATAACTAGTGTCACAGGAATGGTTCAAACATAGCCAGTAAGAAGAGTCAGTCTTCTTGTTCTTAAGTCTGCATTGTGCTTTTTCTATTTATTTCCGATGCAATTTCTGTGTTTTATCGCCAACAAGAAGGTCAGAGGGATAGAGTAAAACTGAAGTGAAACATCATAATCCAAAACTAGTGTCACAGGAATGGTTCAAAACATAGACTGTAGGAAGTGGCAGTCTACTTGTACGTAAGTCGGCATTGTGCCTTTTGTATTTAATTCCGATGCAATTTCTGTGTTTCATCGTCATCAAGTAGGTCCAAGGGATACGGTAAACCTGAAGTGATGCATCGGAATCTATAACTAGTGTCACAGGAATGGTTCAAAACATAGTCAGTAAGAAGAGTTAGTCTTCTTGTAGTTAAGTCGGCATTGTGCCTTTTCTATTTAATTCCGATGCAATTTCTGTGTTTCATCGTCAATGAGAAGGTCCAAGGGATACAGTAAACCTGAAGTGAAGCATCGGAATCTATCACTAGAGTCACAGGAATGGTTCAAATCATAGACAGTAAGAAGAGTCAGTCCTCTTGTACTTAGGTCGACATTGTGCCTTTTCTATTTATTTCCGATGCAATTTCTGTGTTTCATCGTCAATAAGAAGGTCAGAGGGATACAATAAACCTGAAGTGAAGCATCGGAATCTATAACTAGTGTCACAGGAATGGTTCAAAACATAGACAGTAAGAAGAGTCAGTCTTCGTGTACTGAAGTCGGCATTGTGCCTTTTGTATTTAATTCCGATGCAATTTCTGTGTTTCATCGTCAATACGAAGGTCCAAGGGATACAGTAAACCTGAAGTGAAGCATCGGAATCTATAACTAGTGTCACATGAATGGTTCAAATCATAGTCTGTAAGAAGAGTCAGTCTTCTTGTCCTTAAGTTGGCATTGTGCCTTTTGTATTTAATTCCGATGCAATTTCTGTGTTTCATCGTCAATATGAAGTTCAGAGGGATACAGTAAACCGGAAGTGAACATCGGAATCCACAACTAGTGTCACAGGAATGGTTCAAAACATGTGCAGTAGGAAGAGTCAGTCTTCTTGTACTTAAGTCGGCATTGAGCCATTTGTATTTAATTCCGATGTAATTTCTGTGTTTCATCGTCAATAAGAAGGTCAGAGGGATACAGTAAACCCGAGGTGAAGCATCGGAATCTATAACTAGTGTCACAGGAATGGTTCAAATCACAGTCAGGAAGAAGAGTCAGTCTTCTTGTACTTAAGTCGGCATTGTGCCCTTTGTATTTAATTCCGATGCAATGTCTGTGTTTCATCGTCAATAAGAAGGTCCAAGGGATACAGTAAACCTGGAGTGAAGCATCGGAATCTACCACTAGAGTCACAGGAATGGTTCACAACATAGACAGTAAGAAGAGTCAGTCTTCGTGTACTTAAGTCGGCATTTTGCCTTTTGTAGGAAGAGTCGGTCTTCATGTACTTAAGACGACATTGTGCCTTTTCTATTTATTTCCGATGCAATTTCTGTGTTTCATCGTCAATAAGAAGGTCAGAGGGATACAATAAACCTGAAGTGAAGCATCGGAATCTGTAACTAGTCTCACAGGAATGGTTCAAAACATAGAAAGTAAGAAGAGTCAGTCTTCGTGTACTTAAGTCGGCATTTTGCCTTTTGTATTTTAATCCGCGAACTATCAGCTTAATAAGTCACAGCTGCAAAATACTAACACGAATTCTTTACAGACGAATGGAAAAACTGGTAGAGGCCAACCTCGGGGAAGATCAGTTTGGATTCCGTAGAAACATTGGAACACGTGAGGCAATACTGACCTTACGACTTATCTTAGAAGAAAGATTAAGGAAAGGCAAACCTACGTTTCTAGCATTTGTAGACTTAGAGAAAGCTTTTGACAACGTTGACTGGAATACTCTCTTTCAAATTCTAAAGGTGGCAGGGGTAAAATACAGGGAGCGAAAGGCTATTTACAATTTGTACAGAAACCAGATGGCAGTTATAAGAGTCGAGGGACATGAAAGGGAAGCAGTGGTTGGGAAGGGAGTAAGACAGGGTTGTAGCCTCTCCCCGATGTTGTTCAATCTGTATATTGAGCAAGCAGTAAAGGAAACAAAAGAAAAATTCGGAGTAGGTATTAAAATTCATGGAGAAGAAATAAAAACTTTGAGGTTCGCCGATGACATTGTAATTCTGTCAGAGACAGCAAAGGACTTGGAAGAGCAGTTGAATGGAATGGACAGTGTCTTGAAAGGAGGATATAAGATGAACATCAACAAAAGCAAAACAAGGATAATGGAATGTAGTCTAATTAAGTCGGGTGATGCTGAGGGAATTAGATTAGGAAATGAGGCACTTAAAGTAGTAAAGGAGTTTTGCTATTTGGGGAACAAAATAACTGATGATGGTCGAAGTAGAGAGGATATAAAATGTAGGCTGGCAATGGCAAGGAAAGCGTTTCTGAAGAAGAGAAATTTGTTAACGTCCAGTATTGATTTAAGTGTCAGGAAGTCATTTCTGAAAGTATTCGTATGGAGTGTAGCCATGTATGGAAGTGAAACATGGACGATAACCAGTTTGGACAAGAAGAGAATAGAAGCTTTCGAAATGTGGTGCTACAGAAGAATGCTGAAGATTAGATGGGTAGATCACGTAACTAATGAGGAAGTATTGAATAGGATTGGGGAGAAGAGAAGTTTGTGGCACAACTTGACCAGAAGAAGGGATCGGTTGGTAGGACATGTTCTGAGGCATCAAGGGATCACCAATTTAGTATTGGAGGGCAGCGTGGAGGGTAAAAATCGTAGAGGGAGACCAAGAGATGAATACACTAAGCAGATTCAGAAGGATGTAGGTTGCAGTAGGTACTGGGAGATGAAAAAGCTTGCACAGGATAGAGTAGCATGGAGAGCTGCATCAAACCAGTCTCAGGACTGAAGACCACAACAACAACAACATTTTAATCCGATGCAATTTCTGTGTTTCATCGTCAATACGAAGGTCCAAGGGATACAGAAAACCTGAAGTGAAGCATCGGTATCTATAACTAGTGTCACAGTAATGGTTCAAAACGTAGTCAGTAAGAAGAGTCAGTCTTCTTATCCTTAAGTTGTTATTGTGCCTCTTGTATTTAATTCCGATGCAATTTCTGTGTTTCATCGTCAATAAGAAGGTCCAAGGTATAGAGTAAACCTGACGTAAAGCATCGGAATCTATAACTAGTGTCACAGGATTGGTTCAAACTATAATCAGTAAGAAGAGTCAGTCTTTTTGTACTTAAGTCGGCATTGTGCCTTTTTTTATTTAATTCCGATGCAATTTCTGTGTTTCATCGTCAATAAGAAGGTCCAAGGGATACAGTAAACCTGGAGTGAAGCATCTGAATCTATAACAAGTGTCACAGGAAAGGTTCAAAGCATAGACAGTAAGAAGAGTCAGCCTTCTTGTACTTAAGTCGGCATTGTGCCTTTTCCATTTAATTCCGATGCAATTTCTGTTTTTCATCGTCAATAAGAAGGTCAGAGGGATACAGTAAACCTGAGGTGAAGCATCGGAATATATAACTAGTGTCACAGGGATGGTTCAAAACACAGTCAGGAAGATGAGTCAGTCATCTTGTACTTAAGTCGGCATTGTGCCCTTTGTATTTAATTCCGATGCAATTTCTGTGTTTCATCGTCAATAAGACGGTCCAAGGGATACAGCAAAACTGGAGTGTAGCATAGGAATCTATAACAAGTGTCACAGAAATGGTTCAAAACATAGACAGTAAGAAGAGTCAGTCTCCGAATACTTAAGTCGGCATTTTGCCTTTTGTATTTAATTCTGATGCAATTTCTGTGTTTCATCGTCAATAAGAAGGTCCAAGGGATACAATAAACCTGAAGTGAAGCATCAGAATCTATAACTAGTGTCACAGGAATGGTTCAAACTATAATCAGTAAGAAGAGTCAGTCTTCTTGTACTTAAGTCGGCATTGTGCCTTTTCTATTGAATTCCGATGCAATATCTGTGTTTCATCGTCAATAAGAAGGTCCATGGGATACAGTAAACCTGGAGTGAAGCATCGGAATCTGTAACAAGTGTCACAGGAAAGGTTCAAAACAAGGACAGTAAGAAGAGTCAGTCTTCTTGTACTTATTTTGGCATTGTGCCTTTTCTATTTAATTCCGATGCAATTTCTGTGTTTCATCGTCAATAAGAAGGTCAGAGGGATACAATAAAACTGAGGTGAGGCATCGGAATCTATAACTAGTGTCACAGGAATGGTTCAAAACATAGTCAGTAAGAAGAGTCAGTCTTCTTGTACTTACGTGGGCATTGTGCCTTTTCTATTTAATTCCGATGCAATTTCTGTGTTTCATCGTCAACAAGGAAGTCCAAGGGATACAGCAAACCTGGAGTAAAGCCTCGGAATCTGTAACTAGTGTCAATGGAATGGTTCAAAACATAGACAGCAAGAAGAGTTAGTCTTCTTGTACTTAAGTCGGCATTGTGCCTTTTGTATTTAATTCCGATGCTATTTCTGAGTTTCATCGTCAATACGAAAGTCAGAGGGATACAGTAAACCTGAAGTGCAGCATCGTATTCTATAACTAGTGTCACAGGAATGGTTCAAACATAGTCAGTAAGAAGAGTCAGTGTTCTTGTCCTTAAGTCGGCATTGTGCCTTTTGAATTTAATTCCGATGCAATTTCTGTGTTTCATCGTCAATAAGAAGGTCCACGGGATACAGTAATCCTGGAGTGAAACATCGCAATCTATAACTAGTGTCACAGGAATGGTTCAAAACATAGACAGTAAGAAAAGTCAGTCTTCCTGTACTTAAGACGGCATTGTGCCTTTTGTATTTAATTCCGATGCATTTTCTGTGTTTCATCGTCAATAAGAATGTCCAAGGGATACAGTAAACCTGAAGTGAAGCATCGTAATCCAAAACTAGTGTCACAGGAATGGTTCAAAACATAGACAGTAGGAAGTGTCAGTCTTCTTGTACGTAAGTCGGCATTGTGCCTTTTGTGTTTAATTCCGATGCAATTTCTGTGTTTCATCGTCAATAAGAAGGTCCAAGGTATACAGCAAACCTGAAGTGAAGCATCGGAATCTATAACTAGTGTCACAGGAATGGTTCAAAACATAGTCAGTAAGAAGAGTCAGTCTTCTTATACTTAAGTTGGCATTGTGCGTTTTGTATTTAATTCCGATGCAATTTCTGTGTTTCATCGTCAATAAGAGTGTCCAAGGGATACAGTAAACCTGAAGTGCAGCATCGGCATCTATAACTAGTGTCACAGGAATTGTTCAAAACATAGTCAGTAAGAAGAGTCAGTCTTCTTATCCATAAGTTGGCATTGTGCGTTTTGTATTTAATTGCGATGCAATTTCGGTGTTTCATCGTCAATTAGAAGGTCCAAGGTATACAGTAAACCTGACGTAAAGCATCGGAATCTATAACTAGTGTCACAGGATTGGTTCTAACTATAATCAGTCAGAAGAGTCAGTCTTTTTGTACTTAAGTCAGCATTGTGCCTTTTCTATTTAATTCCGATGCAATTTCTGTGTTTCATCGTCAATAAGAAGGTCCAAGGGATACAGTAAACCTGAATTGAAGCATCGGAATCTATAACAAGTGTCACAGGAAAGGTTCAAAACATAGTCAGTAAGAAGAGTCAGTCTTCTTGTACGTAAGTCGGCATTGTGCTTTTTGTATTTAATTTCGATGCAATTTCTGTGTTTCATCGTCAATAAGAAAGTCCAAGGTATACAGCAAAACAGAGGTGATGCATCGGAATCTATAACTAGTGTCACAGGAATGGTTCAAATCATAGTCAGTAAGAAGAGTCAGTCTTCTTGTCGTTAAGCCGGCATTGTGCCTTTTCTATTTAATTCCGATGCAATTTCTGTGTTTCATCGTCAATAAGAAGCTCCAAGGGATACAGTAAACCTGGAGTGAAGCATCGGAATCTATCACTAGAGTCACAGGAATGGTTCAAAATATAGACAGTAAGAAGAGTCAGTCCCCTTGTACTTAAGTCGACATTGTGCGTTTTCTATTTATTTCCGATGCAATTTCTGTGTTTCATCGTCAATAAGAAGGTCAGAGGGATACAAAAAACCTGAAGTGAAGCATCGGCATCTATAACTAGTGTCACAGGAATGGTTCAAAACGTAGACATTAAGAAGAGTCTGTCTTCGTGTACATAAGTCGGCATTGTGCCTTTTGTATTTAATTCCGATGCAATTCCTGTGTTTCATCGTCAATAAGAAGGTACAAGGGATACAGTAAACCTCGAGTGAAGCATCGGAGTCTATAACAAGTGTCACAGGAAAGGTTCAAAACATAGACAGTAAGAAGAGTCAGTCTTCTTGTACTTTAGTCGGCATTGTGCCTTTTCTATTTAATTCCGATGAATTTCTGTGTTTCATCGTCAATAAGAAGGTCAGAGGGATACAGTAAACCTGAGGTGAAGCATCGGAATCTATAACTAGTGTCACAGAAATGGTTCAAAACACAGTCTGGAAGAAGAGTCAGTCTTCTTGTACTTAAGTCGGCATTGTGCACTTTGTATTTAATTCCGATGCAATTTCTGTGTTTCATCGTCAATAAGAAGGTCCAAGGGACACAGTAAACCTGGAGTGTAGCATAGGAATATATAACTAGTGTCACAGGAATGGTTCAAAACACAGACAGAAAGAAGAGTCAGTCTTCGTATATTTAAGTCGGCATTGTGCCTTTTGTATTTAATTTCGTTGCAATTTCTGTGTTTCATCGTCAATAAGAAGGTCCACGGGATATAGTAAACCTGGAGTGAAACATCGCAATCTATAAGTATTGTCACAGGAATGGTTCAAAACATAGACAGTAAGAAGAGCCAGTCTTCTTGTACTTAAGTCGGCATTGTGCCTTTTGTATTTAATTCCGATGCAATTTCTGTGTTTCATCGTCAATAAGAATGTCCAAGGTATACAGTAAACCTGAAGTGAAGCATCGGAATCTATAACTAGTATCACAGGAATGGTTCAAAACATAGCCAGTAGGAAGAGTCAGTGTTCTTGTTCTTAAGTCGGCATTTTGCTTTTTGTATTTAATTCCGATGCAATTTCTGTGTTTCATCGTCAATAAGAAGGTCCAAGGGATACAGTAAACCTGAAGTGAAGCATCGGAATCTACAACTAGTGTCACAGGATTGGTTCAAAACATAGACAGTAAGAAGAGTCAGTCTTCTTGTACTTATGTCGGCATTGTGCCTTTTCTGTCTAATTCCGATGCAATTTCTGTGTTTCATCGTCACTAAGAAGGTCAGAGGGATACAGTAAACCTGAAGTGAAGCATCGGAATCTATAACTAGTGTCACAGGAATGGTTCAAAACATAGACAGTAGGAGGAGTCAATCTTCTTGTACTTAAGTCGGCATTGTGCCTTTTGTATTTAATTCCGATGCAATTTCTGTGTTTCATCGTCAATAAGAAGGTCAGAGGGATACAGTAAACCTGAAGTGAAGCATCGGAATCCAAAACTAGTGTCACAGGAATGGTTCAAAACATAGTCAGTACGAAGTGTCAGTCTTCTTGTACTTAAGTCGGCATTGTACCTTTTGTATTTAATGCCCAGGCAGTTTCTACGTTTCATCGTCAATAAGAAGGTCCAAGGTATACAGAATACCTGAAGTGAAGCATCGGAATCAATAACTAGTGACACAGGAATGGTTCAAAGCATAGTCAGTAATAAGAGTCAGTCTTCTTGTACTTAAGTCGGCATTGTGCCTTTTCTATTTAATTCCGATGCAATTTCTGTGTTTCATCGTCAATAAGAAGGTCCAAGGGATACAGTAAACCTGAAGTGAAGCATCGGAATCCATCACTAGTGTCACAGGAATGGTTCAAAACATAGACAGTAAGAAGAGGAAGTCTTGTTGTACTTAAGTCGACATTGTGCCTTTTCTATTTAATTCCGATGCAATTTCTGTGTTTCATCATCAATAACAAGGTCCAAAGGGATACAGTAAACCTGGAGTGAAGCATCGGAATCTATAACTAGTGTCACACTAATGGTTCAAAACAAAGTCACTAAGAAGGGTCAGTCTTCTTGTCCTTAAGTCGGCATTGTGCCTTTTGTATTTAATTCCGATGCAACTTCTGTGTTTCATCGTCAATAAGAACGTCCAAGGGATACAGTAAACCTGGAGTTAAGCATCGGAATCCATCACTAGTGTCACAGGAATGGTTCAAATCGTAGACAGTAGGAAGTGTCAGTCTTCTTGTACGTAAGTCGGCATTGTGCCTTTGTGTTTAATTCCGATGCAATTTCTGTGTTTCATCGTCAATAAGAAGTTCCAAGGTATACAGCAATTCTGAAGTGAAGCATCGGAATCTATAACTAGTGTCACAGGAATGGTTCAAAACATAGACAGTAAGAAGAGTCAGTCTTCGTGTACTTAAGTCGGCATTTTGCCTTTTGTAGGAAGTGTCGGTCTTCATGAACTTAAGTCTACATTGTGCCTTTTCTATACATTTCCGATGCAATTTCTGTGTTTCATCGTCAATTAGAAGGTCAGAGGGATACAATAAACCTGAAGTGAAGGATCGGAATCTATAACTAGTGTCACAGGAATGGTTCAAAACATGGTCAGTAAGAAGAGTCAGTCTTCTTATCCTTAAGTTGGCATTGTGCCTTTTGTATTTAATTCCGATGCAATTTCGGTGTTTCATCGTCAATAAGAAGGTCCAAGGGATACAGTAAACCTGGAGAGAAGCATCGGAATCTATAACAAGTGTCACAGGAAAGGTTCAAAACATAGACAGTAAGAAGAGTCAGTTTTCTTGTACTTATGTCGGCATTGTGCCTTTTCTATTTAATTCCGAAGCAATTTCTGTGTTTCATCGTCAATAAGAAGGTCGGAGGGATACAGTAAACCTGAGGTGAAGCATCGGAAACTATAACTAGTGTCACAGGAATGGCTCAAAACATAGTCAGTAAGAAGAGTCAGTCTTCTTGTACGTAAGTCGGCATTGTGCCTTTTGTATTTAATTCAGATGCAATTTCTGTGTTTCAACGTCAATAAGAAAGTCCAAGGTATACAGCAAACCTGAAGTGATGCATCGGAATCTATAACTAGTGTCACAGGAATGGTTCAAATCATAGTCAGTAAGAAGAGTCAGTGTTCTTGTCCTTAAGTTGGCATTGTGCCTTTTGTATTTAATTCCGATGCAATTTATGTGTTTCTTCGTCAATAAGAAGGTCAGAGGGATACAATAAACCTGAAGTGAAGCATCGGAATCTATAAGTAGTGTCACAGGAATGGTTCAAATCATAGACAGTAAGAGGAATCAGTCTTCGTGTACTTAAGTCGGCATTTTGCCTTTTGTAAGAAGTGTCGGTCTTCATGAACTTAAGTCGACATTGTGCCTTTTCTATTTATTTCCGATGCAATTTCTGTGTTTCATCGTCAATAAGAAGGTCAGAGGGATACAATAAACCTGAAGTGAAGCATCGGAATCTATAACTAGTGTCACAGGAATGGTTCAAAACATAGACAGTAAGAGGAGTCAGTCTTCGTGTACTTAAGTCGGCATTTTGATTTTTGTATTTAAATCCAATGCAATTTCTGTGTTTCATCGTCAATACGAACGTCCAAGGGATACAGTAAACCTGAAGTGAAGCATCGGTATCTATAACTAGTGTCACAGGAATGGTTCAAAACATAGTCAGTAAGAAGAGTCAGTCTTCTTATCCTTAAGATGGCATTGTGCCTTTTGTATTTAATTCCGAAGCAATTTCGGTGTTTCATCGTCAATTAGAAGGTCCAAGGTATACAGTAAACCTGACGTAAAGCATTGGAATCTATAACTAGTATCACAGGATTGGTTCAAACTATAATCAGTCAGAAGAGTCAGTCTTTTTGTACTTAAGTCAGCATTGTGCCTTTTCTATTTATTTCCGATGCAATTTCTGTGTTTCATCGTCAATAAGAAGGTACAAGGGATACAGTAAACCTGGAGTGAAGCATCGGAATCTCTAACAAGTGTCACAGGATTGGTTCAAACATAGTCAGTAAGAAGAGTCAGTGTTCTTGTCCTTAAGTCGGCATTGTGCATTTTGAATTTAATTCCGATGCAATTTCTGTGTTTCATCGTCAATAAGATGGTCCAAGGTATACAGCAAACCTGAAGTGAAGCATCAGAATCTGTAACTAGTGTCACAGGAATGGTTCAAAACATAGTCAGTAAGAAGAGTCAGTCTTCTTATCCTTAAGTTGGCATTGTGCGTTTTGTATTTAATTCCGATGCAATTTCTGTGTTTCATCGTCAATAAGAATGTCCAAGGGATACAGTAAACCTGAAGTGCAGCATCGGCATCTATAACTAGTGTCACAGGAATGGTTCAAAACATAGACAGTAAGAAGAGTCAGTCTTCGTGTACTTGAGTCGGCATTTTGCCTTTTGTAGGAAGTGTCGGTCTTCATGAACTTAAGTCGACATTGTGCCTTTTCTATTTATTTCCGATGCAATTTCTGTGTTTCATCGTCAATAAGAAGGTACAAGGGATACAGTAAACCTGGAGTGAAGCATCGGAATCTCTAACAAGTGTCACAGGATTGGTTCAAACATAGTCAGTAAGAAGAGTCAGTGTTCTTGTCCTTAAGTCGGCATTGTGCCTTTTGAATTTAATACCGATGCAATTTCTGTGTTTCATCGTCAATAAGAAGGTCCAAGGTATACAGCAAACCTGAAGTGAGGCATCAGATTCTATAACTAGTGTCACAGGAATGGTTCAAAACATAGTCAGTAAGAAGAGTCAGTCTTCTTATCCATAAGTTGGCATTGTGCGTTTTGTATTTAATTCCGATGCAATTTCGGTGTTTCATCGTCAATTAGAAGGTCCAAGGTATACAGTAAACCTGACGTAAAGCATCGGAATCTATAACTAGTGTCACAGGATTGGTTCAAACTATAATCAGTCAGAAGAGTCAGTCTTTTTGTACTTAAGTCAGCATTGTGCCTTTTCTATTTAATTCCGATGCAATTTCTGTGTTTCATCGTCAATAAGAAGGTCCAAGGGATACAGTAAACCTGAATTGAAGCATCGGAATCTATAACAAGTATCACAGGAAAGGTTCAAAACATAGTCAGTAAGAAGAGTCAATCTTCTTGTACGTAAGTCGGCATTGTGCCTTTTGTATTTAATTTCGATGCAATTTCTGTGTTTCATCGTCAATAAGAAAGTCCAAGGTATACAGCAAACCTGAAGTGATGCATCGGAATCTATAACTAGTGTCACAGGAATGGTTCAAATCATAGTCAGTAAGAAGAGTCAGTCTTCTTGTAGTTAAGCCGGCATTGTGCCTTTTCTATTTAATTCCGATGCAATTTCTGTGTTTCATCGTCAATAAGAAGTTCCAAGGGATACAGTTAACCTGGAGTGAAGCATC
Source organism: Schistocerca serialis cubense (assembly GCF_023864345.2). NCBI lineage: Eukaryota > Metazoa > Arthropoda > Insecta > Orthoptera > Acrididae > Schistocerca > Schistocerca serialis. Next base: position 180,188,324 of record NC_064649.1, read on the forward strand.
GGAATCTATCACTAGAGTCACAGTAATGGTTCAAATCATAGGCAGTAAGAAGAGTCAGTCCTCTTGTACTTAAGTCGACATTGTGTGTTTTCTATTTATTTCCGATGCAATTTCTGTGTTTCATCGTCAATAAGAAGGTCAGAGGGATACAAAAAACCTGAAGTGAAGCATCGGAATCTATAACTAGTGTCACAGCAATGGTTCAAAACGTAGACATTAAGAAGAGTCAGTCTTCGTGTACTTATGTCGGCATTGTGCCTTTTGTATTTAATTCCGATGCAATTTCTGTGTTTCATCGTCAATACGAAGGTCCAAGGGATACAGTAAACCTGAAGTGAAGCATCGGAATCTATAACTAGTGGCACAGGAATGGTTCAAAACATATGCAGTTGGAAGAGTCAGTCTTCTTGTACTTAAGAAGGCATTGTGCCCTTTGTATTTAATTCCGATGCAATTTCTGTGTTTCATCGTCAATAAGAAGTTCCAAGGTTTACAGTAAACCTGACGTAAAGCATCGGAATCTATAACTAGTGTCACAAGAATGGTTCAAACTATAATCAGTAAGATGAGTCAGTCTTTTTGTACTTAAGTCGGCATTGTGCCTTTTCTATTTATTTCCGATGCAATTTCTGTGTTTCATCGTCAATAAGAAGGTACAAGGGATACAGTAAACCTGGAGTGAAGCATCGGAATCTATCACTAGAGACACAGGAATGCTTCAAAACATAGACAGTAAGAAGAGTCAGTCCTCATGTACTTAAGTCGACATTGTGCGTTTTCTATTTATTTCCGATGCAATTTCTGTGTTTCATCGTCAATAAGAAGGTCAGAGGGATACAATAAACCTGAAGTGAAGCATCGGAATCTATAACTAGTGTCACAGGAATGGTTCAAAACGTAGACAGTGAGAGGAGTCAGTCTTCGTGTACTTATGTCGGCATTTTGATTTTTTGTATTTAAATCCGATGCAATTTCAGTGTTTCATCGTCAATACGAACGTCCAAGGGATACAGTAAACCTGAAGTGAAGCATCGGTATCTATAACTAGTGTCACAGGAATGGTTCAAAACATAGTCAGTAAGAAGAGTCAGTCTTCTTATCCTTAAGTTGGCATTTTGCGTTTTGTATTTAATTCCGATGCAATTTCTGTGTTTCATCGTCAATAAGAATGTCCAAGGGATACAGTAAACCTGAAGTGCAACATCGGCATCTATAACTAGTGTCACAGGAATGGTTCAAAACATAGACAGTAAGAAGAGTCACTCTTCGTGTACTTAAGTCGGCATTTTGCCTTTTGTAGGAAGTGTCGGTCTTCATGAACTTAAGTCGACATTGTGCCTTTTCTATTTATTTCCGATGCAATTTCTGTGTCTCATCGTCAACAAGAATGTCAGAGGGATACAATAAACCTGAAGTGAAGCATCGGAATCTATAACTAGTGTCACAGGAATGGTTCAAAACATAGACAGTAAGAGGAGTCAGTCTTCGTGTACTTAAGTCGGCATTTTGCCTTTTGTATTTAAATCCGATGCAATTTCTGTGTTTCATCGTCAATACGAAGGTCCAAGGGATACAGTAAACCTGAAGTGAAGCATCGGTATCTATAACTAGTGTCACAGGAATGGTTCAAAACATAGTCAGTAAGAAGAGTCAGTCTTCTTATCCATAAGTTAGCATTGTGCGTTTTGTATTTAATTCCGATGCAATTTCGGTGTTTCATCGTCAATTAGAAGGTCCAAGGTATACAGTAAACCTGACGTAAAGCATCGGAATCTATAACTAGTGTCACAGGATTGGTTCAAACTATAATCAGTCAGAAGAGTCAGTCTTTTTGTACTTAAATCAGCATTGTGCCTTTTCTATTTAATTCCGATGCAATTTCTGTGTTTCATCGTCAATAAGAAGGTCCAAGGGATACAGTAAACCTGAATTGAAGCATCGGAATCTATAACAAGTGTCACAGGAAATGTTCAAAACATAGTCAGTAAGAAGTGTCAGTCTTCTTGTACGTAAGCCGGTATTGTGCCTTTTGTATTTAATTTCGATTAATTTCTGTGTTTCATCGTCAATAAGAAAGTCCAAGGTATACAGCAAACCTGAAGTGATGCATCAGAGTCTATAACTAGTGTCACAGGAATGGTTCAAAACATAGTCAGTAAGAACAGTCAGTCTTCTTGTAGTTAAGCCGGCATTGTGCCTTTTCTATTTAATTCCGATGCAATTTCTGTGTTTCATCGTCAATAAGAAGCTCCAAGGGATACAGTAAACCTGGAGTGAAGCATCGGAACCTATCACTAGAGTCACAGGAATGGTTCAAAACATAGACAGTAAGAAGAGTCAGTCCTCTTGTACTTAAGTCGACAATGTGCGTTTTCTATTTATTTCCGATGCAATTTCTGTGTTTCATCGTCAATAAGAAGGTCAGAGGGATACAAAAAACCTGAAGTGAAGCATCGGAATCTATAACAAGTGTCTCAGGAATGGTTCAAAACGTAGACATTAAGAAGAGTCAGTCTTCGTGTACTTAAGTCGGCATTGTGCCTTTTGTATTTAATTCCGATGCAATTTCTGTGTTTCATCGTCAATACGAAGGTCCAAGGGATACAGTAAACCTGAAGTGAAGCATCGGAATCTATAACTAGTGTCACAGGAATGGTTCAAAACATATGCAGTTGGAAGAGTCAGTCTTCTTGTACTTAAGTCGGCATTGTGCCCTTTGTATTTAATTCCGATGCAATTTCTGTGTTTCATCGTCAATAAGAAGTTCCAAGGTATACAGTAAACCTGACGTAAAGCATCGGAATCTATAACTAGTGTCACAAGAATGGTTCAAACTATAATCAGTAAGATGAGTCAGTCTTTTTGTACTTAAGTCGGCATTGTGCCTTTTCTATTTAATTGCGATGCAATTCCTGTGTTTCATCGTCAATAAGAAGGTACAAGGGATACAGTAAACCTCGAGTGAAGCATCGGAGTCTATAACAAGTGTCACAGGAAAGGTTCAAACATAGACAGTAAGAAGAGTCAGTCTTCTTGTACTTTAGTCGGCATTGTGCCTTTTCTATTTAATTCCGATGAATTTCTTTGTTTCATCGTCTATAAGAAGGTCAGAGGGATACAGTAAACCTGAGGTGAAGCATCGGAATATATAACTAGTGTCACAGGAATGGTTGAAAACACAGTCAGGAAGAAGAGTCAGTCTTCTTGTACTTAAGTCGGCATTGTGCCCTTTGTATTTAATTCCGATGGAATTTCTGTGTTTCATCGTCAATAAGAAGCTCCAAGGGACACAGTAAACCTGGAGTGTAGCATAGGAATATATAACTAGTGTCACAGGAATGGTTCAAAACACAGACAGTAAGAAGAGTCAGTCTTCGTATACTTAAGTCGGCATTGTGCCTTTTGTATTTAATTTCGTTACAATTTCTTTGTTTCATTGTCAATAAGAAGGTCCACGGGATATAGTAAACCTGGAGTGAAACATCGCAATCTATAAGTATTGTCACAGGAATGGTTCAAAGCATAGACAGTAAGAAGAGGCAGTCTTCTTGTACTTAAGTCGGCATTGTGCCTTTTGTATTTAATTCCGATCCAATTTCTGTGTTTCATCGTCAATAAGAATGTCTAAGGTATACAGTAAACCTGAAGTGAAGCATCGGAATCTATAACTAGTATCACAGGAATGGTTCAAATCATAGCCAGTAGGAAGAGTCAGTGTTCTTGTACTTAAGTCGGCATTTTGCCTTTTGTATTTAATTCCGATGCAATTTCTGTGTTCCATCGTCAATAAGAAGGTCCAAGGGATACAGTAAACCTGAAGTGAAGCATCGGAATCTACAACTAGTGTCACAGGATTGGTTCAAAACATAGACAGTAAGAAGAGTCAGTCTTCTTGTACTTATATCGGCATTGTGCCTTTTCTATTTAATTCCGATGCAATTTCTGTGTTTCATCGACACTAAGAAGGTCAGAGGGATACAGTAAACCTGAAGTGAAGCATCGGAATCTATAACTAGTGTCACAGGAATGGTTCAAAACATAGACAGTAGGAAGAGTCAATCTTCTTGTACTTAAGTCGGCATTGTGCCTTTTGTATTTAATTCCGATACAATTTCTGTGTTTCATCGTCAATAAGAAGGTCAGAGGGATACAGTAAACCTGAAGTGAAGCATCGGAATCCAAAACTAGTGTCACAGGAATGGTTCAAACATAGTCAGTACGAAGTGTCAGTCTTCTTGTACTTAAGTCGGCATTGTACATTTTGTATTTAATGCCCATGCAGTTTCTACGTTTCATCGTCAATAAGAAGGTCCAAGGTATACAGAAAACCTGAAGTGAAGCATCGGAATCAATAACTAGTGACACAGGAATGGTTCAAAGCATAGTCAGTAAGAAGAGTCAGTCTTCTTGTACTTAAGTCGGCATTGTGCCTTTTCTATTTAATTCCGATGCAGTTTCTGTGTTTCATCGTCAATAAGAAGGTCCAAGGGATACAGTAAACCTGAAGTGAAGCATCGGAATCCATCACTAGTGTCACAGGAATGGTTCAAAACATAGACAGTAAGAAGAGGAAGTCTTGTTGTACTTAAGTCGACATTGTGCCTTTTCTATTTAATTCCGATGCAATTTCTGTGTTTCATCATCAATAACAAGGTCCAAAGGGATACAGTAAACCTGGAGTGTAGCATCGGAATCTATAACTAGTGTCACACTAATGGTTCAAAACAAAGTCACTAAGAAGAGTCAGTCTTCTTGTCCTTAAGTCGGCATTGTGCCTTTTGTATTTAATTCCGATTAATTTCTGTGTTCCATCGTCAATAGGAACATCCAAGGGATACAGTAAACCTGGAGTGAAGCATCGGAATCCATCACTAGTGTCACAGGAATGGTTCAAATCGTAGACAGTAGTAAGTGTCAGTCTTCTTGTACGTAAGTCGGCATTGTGCCTTTTGTGTTTAATTCCGTTGCAATTTCTGTGTTTCATCGCCAATAAGAAGGTCCAAGGTATACAGCAAACCTGAAGTGAAGCATCGGAATCTATAACTAGTGTCACAGGAATGGTTCAAAACATAGACAGTAAGAAGAGTCAGTCTTCGTGTACTTAAGTCGGCATTTTACCTTTTGTAGGAAGTGTCGGTCTTCATGAACTTAAGTCGACATTGTGCCTTTTCTATTTATTTCCGATGCAATTTCTGTGTTTCATCGTCAATAAGAAGGTCAGAGGGATACAATAAACCTGAAGTGAAGCATCGGAATCTATAACTAGTGTCACAGGAATGGTTCAAAACATAGACAGTAAGAGGAGTCAGTCTTCGTGTACTTAAGTCGGCATTTTGCCTTTTGTATTTAAATCCGATGCAATTTCTGTGTTTCATCGTCAATACGAACGTCCAAGGGATACAGTAAACCTGAAGTGAAGCATCGGTATCTATAACTAGTGTCACAGAAATGGTTCAAAACATAGTCAGTAAGAAGAGTCAGTCTTCTTATCCTTAAGTTGGCATTGTGCTTTTTGTATTTAATTCCGAAGCAATTTCGGTGTTTCATCGTCAATTAGAAGGTCCAAGGTATACAGTAAACCTGACGTAAAGCATTGGAATCTATAACTAGTGTCACAGGATTGGTTCAAACTATAATCAGTCAGAAGAGTCAGTCTTTTTGTACTTAAGTCAGCATTGTGCCTTTTCTATTTAATTCCGATGCAATTTCTGTGTTTCATCGTCAATACGAAGGTCAGAGGGATACAGCAAATCTGAGGTGAAGCATCGGAATCTATAACTAGTGTCACAGGAATGGCTCAAAACATAGTCAGTAAGAAGAGTCAGTCTTCTTGTACGTAAGTCGGCATTGTGCATTTTGTATTTAATTCAGATGCAACTTTTGTGTTTCATCGTCAATAAGAAAGTCCAAGGTATACAGCAAACCTGAAGTGATGCATCGGAATCTATAACTAGTGTCACAGGAATGGTTCAAATCATAGTCAGTAAGAAGAGTCAGTCTTCTTGTAGTTAAGCCGGCATTGTGCCTTTTCTATTTAATTCCGATGCAATTTCTGTGTTTCATCGTCAATAAGAAGCTCCAAGGGATACAGTAAACCTGGAGTGAAGCATCGGAACCTATCACTAGAGTCACAGGAATGGTTCAAAACATAGACAGTAAGAAGAGTCAGTCCTCTTGTACTTAAGTCGACATTGTGCGTTTTCTATTTATTTCCGATGCAATTTCTGTGTTTCATCGTCAATAAGAAGGTCAGAGGGATAAAATAAACCTGAAGTGAAGCATCGGAATCTATAACTAGTGTCACAGGAATGGTTCAAAACGTAGACAGTAAGAGGAGTCAGTCTTCGTGTACTTATGTCGGCATTTTGCCTTTTGTATTTAAATCCGATGCAATTTCTGTGTTTCATCGTCAATACGAACGTCCAAGGGATACAGTAAACCTGAAGTGAAGCATCGGTATCTATAACTAGTGTCACAGGAATGGTTCAAAACATAGTCAGTAAGAAGAGTCAGTCTTCTTATCCTTAAGACGGCATTGTGCCTTTTGAATTTAATTCCGATGCAATTTCTGTGTTTCATCGTCAATAAGAATGTCCATGGGATACAGTAAACCTGAAGTGCAGCATCGGCATCTATTACTAGTGTCACAGGAATGGTTCAAAACATAGACAGTAAGAAGGGTCAGTCTTCGTGTACTTAAGTCGGCATTTTGCCTTTTGTAGGAAGTGTCGGTCTTCATGAACTTAAGTCGACATTGTGCCTTTTCTATTTATTTCCGATGCAATTTGTGTGTCTCATCGTCAATAAGAAGGTCAGAGGGATACAATAAACCTGAAGTGAAGCATCGGAATCTATAACTAGTGTCACAGGAATGGTTCAAAACATAGACAGTAAGAGGAGTCAGTCTTCGTGTACTTAAGTCGGCATTTTGCCTTTTGTATTTAAATCCGATGCAATTTCTGTGTTTCATCGTCAATACGAAGGTCCAAGGGATACAGTAAACCTGAAGTGAAGCATCGGTATCTATAACTAGTGTCACAGGAATGGTTCAAAACATAGTCAGTAAGAAGAGTCAGTCTTCTTATCCATAAGTTAGCATTGTGCGTTTTGTATTTAATTCCGATGCAATTTCGGTGTTTCATCGTCAATTAGAAGGTCCAAGGTATACAGTAAACCTGACGTAAAGCATCGGAATCTATAACTAGTGTCACAGGATTGGTTCAAACTATAATCAGTCAGAAGAGTCAGTCTTTTTGTACTTAAGTCAGCATTGAGCCTTTTCTATTTAATTCCGATGCAATTTCTGTGTTTCATCGTCAATAAGAAGGTCCAAGGGATACAGTAAACCTGAATTGAACCATCGGAATCTATGACAAGTGTCACAGGAAAGGTTCAAAACATAGTCAGTAAGAAGAGTCAGTCTTCTTGTACGTAAGTCGGCATTGTGCCTTTTGTATTTAATTTCGATTCAATTTCTGTGTTTCATCGTCAATAAGAAAGTCCAAGGTATACAGCAAACCTGAAGTGATGCATCGGAGTCTATAACTAGTGTCACAGGAATGGTTCAAATCATAGTCAGTAAGAAGAGCCAGTCTTCTTGTAGTTAAGCCGGCATTGTGCCTTTTCTATTTAATTCCGATGCAATTTCTGTGTTTCATCGTCAATAATAAGCTCCAAGGGATACAGTAAACCTGGAGTGAAGCATCGGAATCTATCACTAGAGTCACAGGAATGGTTCAAAACATAGACAGTAAGAAGAGTCAGTCCTCTTGTACTTAAGTCGACACTGTGCGTTTTCTATTTATTTCCGATGCAATTTCTGTGTTTCATCGTCAATAAGAAGGTCAGAGGGATACAAAAAACCTGAAGTGAAGCATCGGAATCTATAACAAGTGTCACAGGAATGGTTCAAAACGTAGACATTAAGAAGAGTCAGTCTTCGTTTACTTAAGTCGGCATTGTGCCTTTTGTATTTAATTCCGATGCAATTTCTGTGTTTTATCGTCAATACGAAGGTCCAAGGGATACAGTAAACCTGAAGTGAAGCATCGGAATCTATAACTAGTGTCACAGGAATGGTTCAAAACATATGCAGTTGGAAGAGTCAGTCTTCTTGTACTTAAGTCGGCATTGTGCCCTTTGTGTTTAATTCCGATGCAATTTCTGTGTTTCATCGTCAATAAGAAGTTCCAAGGTATACAGTAAACCTGACGTAAAGCATCGGAATCTATAACTAGTGTCACAAGAATGGTTCAAACTATAATCAGTAAGATGAGTCAGTCTTTTTGTAATTAAGTCGGCATTGTGCCTTTTCTATTTAATTCCGATGCAATTCCTGTGTTTCATCGTCAATAAGATGGTACAAGGGATACAGTAAACCTCGAGTGAAGCATCGGAGTCTATAACAAGTGTCACAGGAAAGGTTCAAAACATAGACAGTAAGAAGAGTCAGTCCTCTTGTACTTATATCGGCATTGTGCCTTTTCTATTTAATTCCGATGCAATTTCTGTGTTTCATCGTCAATAAGAAGGTCAGAGGGATACAGTAAACCTGAAGTGAAGCATCGGAATCCAAAACTAGTGTCACAGGAATGGTTCAAAACATAGTCAGTACGAAGTGTCAGTCTTCTTGTACTTATGTCGGCATTGTACCTTTTGTATTTAATGCCCATGCAGTTTCTACGTTTCATCGTCAATAAGAAGGTCCAAGGTATACAGAAAACCTGAAGAGAAGCATCGGAATCAATAACTAGTGACACAGGAATAGTTCAAAGCATAGTCAGTAAGAAGAGTCAGTCTTCTTGTACTTAAGTCGGCATTGTGCCTTTTCTATTTAATTCCGATGCAGTTTCTGTGTTTCATCGTCAATAAGAAGGTCCAAGGGATACAGTAAACCTGAAGTGAAGCATCGGAATCCATCACTAGTGTCACAGGAATGGTTCAAAACATAGACAGTAAGAAGAGGAAGTCTTGTTGTACTTAAGTCGACATTGTGCCTTTTCTATTTAATTCCGATGCAATTTCTGTGTTTCATCATCAATAACAAGGTCCAAAGGGATACAGTAAACCTGGAGTGAAGCATCGGAATCTATAACTAGTGTCACACTAATGGTTCAAAACAAAGTCACTAAGAAGAGTCAGTCTTCTTGTCCTTAAGTCGGCATTGTGCCTTTTGTATTTAATTCCGATGCAATTTCTGTGTTTCATCGTCAATAAGAAGGTCAGAGGGATACAATAAACCTGAAGTGAAGCATCGGAATCTATAACTAGTGTCACAGGAATGGTTCAAAACATAGACAGTAAGAGGAGTCAGTCTTCGTGTACCTAAGTCGGCATTTTGCCTTTTGTATTTAAATCCGATGCAATTTCTGTGTTTCATCGTCAATACGAACGTCCAAGGGATACAGTAAACCTGAAGTGAAGCATCGGTATCTATAACTAGTGTCACAGAAATGGTTCAAAACATAGTCAGTAAGAAGAGTCAGTCTTCTTATCCTTAAGTTGGCATTGTGCCTTTTGTATTTAATTCCGAAGCAATTTCGGTGTTTCATCGTCAATTAGAAGGTCCAAGGTATACAGTAAACCTGACGTAAAGCATTGGAATCTATAACTAGTGTCACAGGATTGGTTCAAACTATAATCAGTCAGAAGAGTCAGTCTTCTTGTCCTTAAGTCGGCATTGTGCCTTTTCTATTTAATTCCGATGCAATTTCTGAGTTTCATCGTCAATAAGAAGGTCCAAGGGGTAGAGTAAACCTGGAGTGAAGCATCGGAATCTATAACAAGTGTCACAGGAAAGGTTCAAAACATAGACAGTAAGAAGGGTCAGTTTTCTTGTACTTATGTCGGCATTGTGCCTTTTCTATTTAATTCCGATGCAATTTCTGTGTTTCATCGTCAATACGAGGGTCAGAGGGATACAGTAAACCTCAGGTGAAGCATCGGAATCTATAACTAGTGTCACAGGAATGGCTCAAAACATAGTCAGTAAGAAGAGTCAGTCTTCTTGTACGTAAGTCGGCATTGTGCCTTTTGTATTTAATTCAGATGCAATTTCTGTGTTTCATCGTCAATAAGAAAGTCCAAGGTATACAGCAAACCTGAAGTGATGCATCGGAATCTATAACTAGTGTCACAGGAATGGTTCAAATCATAGTCAGTAAGAAGAGTCAGTCTTCTTGTAGTTAAGCCGGCATTGTGCCTTTTCTATTTAATTCCGATGCAATTTCTGTGTTTTATCGTCAATAAGAAGCTCCAAGGGATACAGTAAGCCTTGAGTGAAGCATCGGAATCTATCACTAGAGTCACAGGAATGGTTCAAAACATAGACAGTAAGAAGAGTCAGTCCTCTTGTACTTAAGTCGACATTGTTCGTTTTCTATTTATTTCCGATGCAATTTCTGTGTTTCATCGTCAATAAGAAGGCCAGAGGGATACAATAAACCTGAAGTGAAGCATCGGAATCTATAACTAGTGTCACAGGAATGGTTCAAAACATAGACAGTAAGAAGAGTCAGTCTTCGTGTACTTAAGTCTGCATTGTGCCTTTTGTATTTAATTCCGATGCAATTTCTGTGTTTCATCGTCAATACGAAGGTCCAAGGGATACAGTAAACCTGAAGTAAAGCATCGTAATCTATAACTAGTGTCACAGGAATGGTTCAAATCATAGTCAGTAAGAAGAGTCAGTCTTCTTGTCCTTATGTTGGCATTGTGCCTTTTGTATTTAATTCCGATGCAATTTCTGTGTTTCATCGTCAATAAGAAGGTCCAAGGTATACATTAAACCTGACGTAAAGCATCGGAATCTATAACTAGTGTCACAAGAATGGTTCAAACTATAATCAGTAAGATGAGTCAGTCTTTTTGTACTTAAGTCGGCATTGTGCCTTTTCTATTTATTTCCGATGCAATTTCTGTGTTTCATCGTTAATAAGAAGGTACAAGGGATACAGTAAACCTCGAGTGAAGCATCGGAATCTATAACAAGTGTCACAGGAAAGGTTCAAACATAGACAGTAAGAAGAGTCAGTCTTTTTGTACTTTAGTCGGCATTGTGCCTTTTCTATTTAATTCCGATGAATTTCTGTGTTTCATCGTCAATAAGAAGGTCAGAGGGATACAGTAAACCTGAGGTGAAGCATCGGAATCTATAACTAGTGTCACAGGAATGGTTCAAAACACAGTCAGGAAGAAGAGTCAGTCTTCTTGTACTTATGTCGGCATTGTGCCCTTTGTATTTAATTCCGATGCAATTTCTGTGTTTCATCGTCAATAAGAAGGTCCAAGGGACACAGTAAACCTGGAGTGTAGCATAGGAATATATAACTAGTGTCGCAGGAATGGTTCAAAACATAGACAGTAAGAAGAGTCAGTCTTCGTATACTTAAGTCGGCATTTTGCCTTTTGTATTTAATTTCGTTGCAATTTCTGTGTTTCATCGTCAATAAGAAGGTCCACGGGATAATAAACCTGGAGTGAAACATCGCAATCTATAAGTATTGTCACAGGAATGGTTCAAAACATAGACAGTAAGAAGAGGCAGTCTTCGTGTACTTAAGTCGGCATTGTGCCTTTTGTATTTAATTCCGATGCAATTTCTGTGTTTCATCGTCAATAAGAATGTCCAAGGGATACAGTAAACCTGAAGTGAAGCATCGGAATCTATAACTAGTGTCACAGGAATGGTTCAAAACATAGACAGTAGGAAGAGTCAATCTTCTTGTACATAAGTCGGCATTGTGCCTTTTGTATTTAATTCCGATGCAATTTTTGTGTTTCATCGTCAATAAGAAGGTCAGAGGGATACAGTAAACCTGAAGTTAAGCATCGGAATCCAAAACTAGTGTCACAGGAATGGTTCAAAACATAGTCAGTACGAAGTGTAAGTCTTCTTGTACTTAAGTCGGAATTGTACCTTTTGTATTTAATGCCCATGCAGTTTCTATGTTTCATCGTCAATAAGAAGGTCCAAGGTATACAGAAAACCTGAAGTGAAGCATCGGAATCTATAACTAGTGACACAGGAATGGTTCAAAGCATAGTCAGTAAGAAGAGTCAGTCTTCTTGTACTTAAGTTGGCATTGTGCCTTTTCTATTTAATTCCGATGCAATTTCTGTGTTTCATCGTAAATAAGAAGGTCCAAGGGATACAGTAAACCTGGAGTGAAGCATCGGAATCTATAACTAGTGTCAAACTAATGGTTCAAAACAAAGTCACTAAGAAGAGTCAGTCTTCTTGTCCTTAAGTCGGCATTGTGCCTTTTGTATTTCATTCCGATGCAATTTCTGTGTTTCATCGTCAATAAGAACGTCCAAGGGATACAGTATAACTGGAGTGTAGCATCGGAATCTATAACTAGTGTCACAGGAATGGTTCAAAACATAGTCAGTAAGAAGAGTCAGTCTTCTTGTACTTAAGTCGGCATTGTGCCTTTTGTATTTAATTCCGATGCAATTTCTGTGTTTCTTCGTCAATAATAATGTCCAAGGGATACAGTAAACCTAAAATGAAGCATCGGAATCTATAACTAGTGTCACAGGAATGGTTCAAAACATAGTCGGTACGAAGTGTCAGTCCTCTTGTACTTAAGTCTGCATTCTGCCTTTCGTATGTAATTCCGATACAATTTCTGTTTTCACCGTCAATAAAAAGGTCAGAGGGATACAGTAAACCTGAAGTGAAGCATCGGAATCTATAACTAGTGTCATAGTAATGGTTCAAACATAGACAGTAAGAAGAGTCAGTCTCCTTGTACTTAACTCGGCATTGTGACTTTTGTATTTAAATCCGATGCAATTTCTGTGATTCATCGTCAATAAGACGGTCAGAGGGATACAGTAAACCTGGAGTGAAGCATCGGAATCTATAACTAGAGTCTCAGTAATGGTTAAAAACATAGACAGTAAGAAGAGTCAGTCTTCTTGTACGTAAGTCGGCATTGTGCCTTTTGTATTTAATTCCGATGCAATTTCTGTGTTTCATCGTCAATAAGAAGGTCCAAGGGATACAGTAAACCTGAAGTGAAGCATCGGACTCTATAACTAGTGTCACAGAAACGGTTCAAAACATAGACAGTACGAAGAGTCAGTCATCTCATACTTAAGTCGTGATTGTGCTTTTTGTATTTAATTCCGATTCAATTTCTGTGTTTCATCGTCAATAAGAAGGTCCAAGGGGAACAGTAAACCTGAAGAGAAGCATCGGAATCTATAACTAGTGTCACAGGAATGGTCCCACACATAGACAGTACGAAGAGTCAGTCTTCTTGTACTTAACTCGGCATTGTGGCTTTTGTATTTAATTCCGATGCAATTTCTGTGTTTCATCGTCAATAAGAAGGTCCAAGGTATACAGTAAACCTGACGTAAAGCATCGGAATCTATAACTAGTGTCACAGGAATGGTTCAAACTATAGTCAGTAAGAAGATTCAGTCTTCTTGTACTTAAGTCGGCATTCTGCCTTTTGTATTTAATTCCGATGCAATTTCTGTGTTTCATCGTCAATAAGAATGTCCAAGGGATATAGTAAACCTGAAGTGAAGCATCGGAATCCATAACTAGTGTCACAGGAATGATTCAAAACATAGACAGTAGTTAGAGTCATTCTTCTTGTACTTAAGTCGGCATTGTGCCTTTTGTATTTAATTCCGATGCAATTTCTGTGTTTCATCGTCAATAAGAAGGTCAGAGGGATACAGTAAACCTGAAGTGAAGCATCGGAATCCAAAACTAGTGTCACAGGAATGGTTCAAAACATAGTCAGTACGAAGTGTCAGTCTTCTTGTACTTAAGTCGGCATTGTGCCTTTTGTATTTAATGCCCATGTAGTTTCTATGTTTCATCGTCAATAAGAAGGTCCGAGGTATACAGAAAACCTGAAGTGAAGCATCGGAATCTATAACTAGTGTCACAGGAATAGTTCAAAGCATAGTCAGTAACAAGAGTCAGTCTTCTTGTACTTAAGTCGGCATTGTGCCTTTTCTATTTAATTCCGATGCAATTTCTGTGTTTCATCGTCAATAAGAAGGTCCAAGGGATACAGTAAACCTGGAGTGAAGCATCGGAATCCATCACTAGTGTCACAGGAATGGTTCAAAACATAGACAGTAAGAAGAGTCAGTCTTCTTGTACTTAAGTCGACATTGTGCCTTTTCTATTTAATTCCGATGCAATTTCTGTGTTTCATCATCAATAACAAGGTCCAAGGGATATAGTAAACATGGAGTGAAGCATCGGAATCTATAACTAGTGTCACACTAATGGTTCAAAACAAAGTCACTAAGAAGAGTCAGTCTTCTTGTCCTTAAGTCGGCATTGTGCCTTTTGTATTTAATTCCGATGCAATTTCTGTGTTTCATCGTCAATAGGAAGGTCCAAGGGATACAGTAAACCTGGAGTATAGCATCGGAATCTATAACTAGTGTCACAGGATTGGTTCAAAATATAGACAGTAAGAAGAGTCAGTCTTTGTGTACTTAAGTCGTCATTTTGCCTTTTGTATTTAATTCCGATGCAATTTCTGTGTTTCATCGTCAATAAGAAGGTCCAAGGGATACAGTAAACCTGAAGTGAAGCATCGGAATCTATAACTAGTGTCACAGGAATGGTTCAAAACATAGTCAGTAAGAAGAGTCAGTTGTATTGTACTTAAGTCGGCTTTGTGCCTTTTGTATTTAATTCCGATGCAATTTCTGTGTTTCATCGTCAATAAGAATGTCCAAGGGATACAGTAAACCTAAAGTGAAGCATCGGAATCTATAACTAGTGTCACAGGAATGGTTCAAAACATAGTCAGTACGAAGTGTCAGTCTTCTTGTACTTAGGTCTGCATTCTGCCTTTCGTATTTAATTCCGATGCAATTTCTGTGTTTCACCGTCAATAAAAAGGTCAGAGGGATACAGTAAACCTGATGTGAAGCATCGGAATCTATAACTAGTGTCACAGTAATGGTTCAAACATAGACAGTAAGGAGAGTCAGTCTCCTTGTACTTAACTCGGCATTGTGACTTTTGTATTTAAATCCGATGCAATTTCTGTGTTTCATCGTCAATTAGACGGTCAGAGGGATACAGTAAACCTGGAGTGAAGCATCGGAATCTATAACTAGAGTCACAGTAATGGTTCAAAACATAGACAGTAAGAAGAGTCAGTCTTCATGTAATTAAGTCGGCATTGTGCCTTTTGCATTTAATTCCGATGCAATTTCTGTGTTTCATCGTCAATAAGAGGGTCCAAGGGATACAGTAAATCTGAAGTGAAGCATCGGAATCAATAACTAGTGTCACAGGAATGGTTCAAAGCATAGTCAGTAAGAAGAGTCAGTCTTCTTGTACTTAAGTCGACATTATTCCTTTTGTAATTAATTCCGATGCAATTTCTGTGTTTCATCGTCAACAAGAATGTCCAAGGGATACAGTAAACCTAAAGTGAAGCATCGGAATCTATAACTAGTGTCACAGGAATGGTTCAAAACATAGTCAGTACGAAGTGTCAGTCTTCTTGTACTTAAGTCTGGTATTCTGCCTTTCGTATTTAATTCCGATGCAATTTCTGTGTTTCACCGTCAATAAAAAGGTCAGAGGGATACAGTAAATCTGAATTGAAGTATCGGAATCTATAACTAGTGTCACAGTAATGGTTCAAACATAGACAGTAAGAAGAGTCAGTCTCCTTGTACTTAAATCGGCATTGTGACTTTAGTATTTAAATCCGATGCAATTTCTGTGTTTCATCGTCAATTAGACGGTCAGAGGGATACAGTAAACCTGGAGTGAAGCATCGGAATCTATAACTAGAGTCACAGTAATGGTTCAAAACATAGACAGTAAGAAGAGTCAGTCTTCATGTACTTAAGTCGGCATTGTGCCTTTTGTATTTAATTCCGATGCAATTTCTGTGTTTAATCTTCAATAAGAAGGTCCAAGGGAAACAGTAAACCTGATGTGAAGCATCGGAATCTATAACTAGTGTCACAGGAATGGTTCAAAACATAGACAGTACGAAGAGTCAGTTTTCTGGTACTTAAGTCGCCATTGTGGCTTTTGTATTTAATTCCGTTGCTATTTCTGTGTTTCATCGTCAATAAGAAGGTCAGAGGGATACAGTAAACCTGAAGAGAAGCATTGGAATGTATAACTAGTGTCACCGGAATGGTTCAAAACATAGACAGTAAGAAGAGTCAGTTTTCTTGTACGTAAGTCGGCATTGTGCCTTTTGTATTTAATTCCGATGCAATTTCTGTGTTTAATCGTCAATAAGAAGGTCCAAGGGAAACAGTAAACCTGATGTGAAGCATCGGAATCTGTAACTAGTGTCACAGGAATGGTTCAAAACATAGACAGTGCGAAGAGTCAGTTTTCTGGTACTTAATTCGCCATTGTGGCTTTTGTATTTAATTCCGATGCTATTTCTGTGTTTCATCGACAATAAGAAGGTCAGAGGGATACAGTAAACCTGAAGAGAAGCATCGGAATGTATAACTAGTGTCACAGGAATGGTTCAAAACATAGACAGTAAGAAGAGTCAGTTTTCTTGTACGTAAGTCGGCATTGTGCCTTTTGTCTTTAATTCCGATGCAATTTCTGTGTTTCATCGTCAATAAGAATGTCCAAAGTTTACAGTAAACCTGAAGTGAAGCATCGGAATCTATAACTAGTGTCACAGAAATGGTTCATAACATAGTCAGCAAGAAGAGTCAGTCGTCTTGTACTTAAGTCGGCATTGTGCATTTTCTATTTAATTCCGATGCAATATCTGTGTTTCATCGTCAATAAGAAGTTCCAAGGTATACAGTAAACCTGAAGTGAAGCATCGGAATCTACAACTAGTGTCACAGGATTGTTTCAAACATAGACAGTATGAAGAGTCAGTCTTCTTGTACTTAATTCGGCATGGTGCCGTTTCTATTTTATTCCGATGCAATTACTGTGTTTCATCGTCAATAAGACGGTCAGAGGGATACAGTAAACCTTAAGTGAAGCATCGGAATCTATAACTAGTGTCACAGGAATGGTTCAAAACATAGTCAGTAAGAAGAAACCATCTTCTTGTACTTAAGTCGGCATTGTGCCTTTCGTATTTAATTCCGATGCAATTTCTGTGTTTCACCGTCAATAAAAAGGGCAGAGGGATACAGTAAACCTGAAGTGAAGCATCGGAATTTATAACTAGTGACACAGGAATGGTTCAAACATATACAGTAAGAAGAGTCAGTCGTCTTGTACTTAAGTCGGCATTGTGCCTTTTGTATTTCATTCCGATGCAATTTCTGTGTTTCATCGTCAATAAGAGGGTCAGTGGCTTACAGTAAACATGAAGTGAAGCATCGGAATCCATCACTAGTGTCACAGGAATGGTTCAAAACATAGACAGTAAGAAGAGTCAGTCTTCTTGTACTTAAGTCGACATTGTGCCTTTTCTATTTAATTCCGATGCAATTTCTGTGTTTCATCATCAATAACAAGGTCCAAGGGATATAGTAAACATGGAGTGAAGCATCGGAATCTATAACTAGTGTCACACTAATGGTTCAAAACAAAGTCACTAAGAAGAGTCAGTCTTCTTGTCCTTAAGTCGGCATTGTGCCTTTTGTATTTAATTCCGATGCAATTTCTGTGTTTCATCGTCAATAGGAAGGTCCAAGGGATACAGTAAACCTGGAGTATAGCATCGGAATCTATAACTAGTGTCACAGGATTGGTTCAAAATATAGACAGTAAGAAGAGTCAGTCTTCTTGTACTTAAGTCGTCATTTTGCCTTTTGTATTTAATTCCGATGCAATTTCTGTGTTTCATCGTCAATAAGAAGGTCCAAGGGATACAGTAAACCTGAAGTGAAGCATCGGAATCTATAACTAGTGTCACAGGAATGGTTCAAAACATAGTCAGTAAGAAGAGTCAGTTGTATTGTACTTAAGTCGGCTTTGTGCCTTTTGTATTTAATTCCGATGCAATTTCTGTGGTTCATCGTCAATAAGAATGTCCAAGGGATACAGTAAACCTAAAGTGAAGCATCGGAATCTATAACTAGTGTCACAGGAATGGTTCAAAACATAGTCAGTACGAAGTGTCAGTCTTCTTGTACTTAGGTCTGCATTCTGCCTTTCGTATTTAATTCCGATGCAATTTCTGTGTTTCACCGTCAATAAAAAGGTCAGAGGGATACAGTAAACCTGATGTGAAGCATCGGAATCTATAACTAGTGTCACAGTAATGGTTCAAACATAGACAGTAAGGAGAGTCAGTCTCCTTGTACTTAACTCGGCATTGTGACTTTTGTATTTAAATCCGATGCAATTTCTGTGTTTCATCGTCAATTAGACGGTCAGAGGGATACAGTAAACCTGGAGTGAAGCATCGGAATCTATAACTAGAGTCACAGTAATGGTTCAAAACATAGACAGTAAGAAGAGTCAGTCTTCATGTAATTAAGTCGGCATTGTGCCTTTTGCATTTAATTCCGATGCAATTTCTGTGTTTCATCGTCAATAAGAGGGTCCAAGGGATACAGTAAATCTGAAGTGAAGCATCGGAATCAATAACTAGTGTCACAGGAATGGTTCAAAGCATAGTCAGTAAGAAGAGTCAGTCTTCTTGTACTTAAGTCGACATTATGCCTTTTGTAATTAATTCCGATGCAATTTCTGTGTTTCATCGTCAACAAGAATGTCCAAGGGATACAGTAAACCTAAAGTGAAGCATCGGAATCTATAACTAGTGTCACAGGAATGGTTCAAAACATAGTCAGTACGAAGTGTCAGTCTTCTTGTACTTAAGTCTGGTATTCTGCCTTTCGTATTTAATTCCGATGCAATTTCTGTGTTTCACCGTCAATAAAAAGGTCAGAGGGATACAGTAAATCTGAATTGAAGTATCGGAATCTATAACTAGTGTCACAGTAATGGTTCAAACATAGACAGTAAGAAGAGTCAGTCTCCTTGTACTTAACTCGGCATTGTGACTTTAGTATTTAAATCCGATGCAATTTCTGTGTTTCATCGTCAATTAGACGGTCAGAGGGATACAGTAAACCTGGAGTGAAGCATCGGAATCTATAACTAGAGTCACAGTAATGGTTCAAAACATAGACAGTAAGAAGAGTCAGTCTTCATGTACTTAAGTCGGCATTGTGCCTTTTGTATTTAATTCCGATGCAATTTCTGTGTTTAATCTTCAATAAGAAGGTCCAAGGGAAACAGTAAACCTGATGTGAAGCATCGGAATCTATAACTAGTGTCACAGGAATGGTTCAAAACATAGACAGTACGAAGAGTCAGTTTTCTGGTACTTAAGTCGCCATTGTGGCTTTTGTATTTAATTCCGTTGCTATTTCTGTGTTTCATCGTCAATAAGAAGGTCAGAGGGATACAGTAAACCTGAAGAGAAGCATTGGAATGTATAACTAGTGTCACCGGAATGGTTCAAAACATAGACAGTAAGAAGAGTCAGTTTTCTTGTACGTAAGTCGGCATTGTGCCTTTTGTATTTAATTCCGATGCAATTTCTGTGTTTAATCGTCAATAAGAAGGTCCAAGGGAAACAGTAAACCTGATGTGAAGCATCGGAATCTGTAACTAGTGTCACAGGAATGGTTCAAAACATAGACAGTGCGAAGAGTCAGTTTTCTGGTACTTAATTCGCCATTGTGGCTTTTGTATTTAATTCCGATGCTATTTCTGTGTTTCATCGACAATAAGAAGGTCAGAGGGATACAGTAAACCTGAAGAGAAGCATCGGAATGTATAACTAGTGTCACAGGAATGGTTCAAAACATAGACAGTAAGAAGAGTCAGTTTTCTTGTACGTAAGTCGGCATTGTGCCTATTGTCTTTAATTCCGATGCAATTTCTGTGTTTCATCGTCAATAAGAATGTCCAAAGTTTACAGTAAACCTGAAGTGAAGCATCGGAATCTATAACTAGTGTCACAGGAATGGTTCATAACATAGTCAGCAAGAAGAGTCAGTCGTCTTGTACTTAAGTCGGCATTGTGCATTTTCTATTTAATTCCGATGCAATATCTGTGTTTCATCGTCAATAAGAAGTTCCAAGGTATACAGTAAACCTGAAGTGAAGCATCGGAATCTACAACTAGTGTCACAGGATTGTTTCAAACATAGACAGTATGAAGAGTCAGTCTTCCTGTACTTAATTCGGCATGGTGCCGTTTCTATTTTATTCCGATGCAATTACTGTGTTTCATCGTCAATAAGACGGTCAGAGGGATACAGTAAACCTTAAGTGAAGCATGGGAATCTATAACTAGTGTCACAGGAATGGTTCAAAACATAGTCAGTAAGAAGAAACCATCTTCTTGTACTTAAGTCGGCATTGTGCCTTTCGTATTTAATTCCGATGCAATTTCTGTGTTTCACCGTCAATAAAAAGGGCAGAGGGATACAGTAAACCTGAAGTGAAGCATCGGAATTTATAACTAGTGACACAGGAATGGTTCAAACATATACAGTAAGAAGAGTCATTCGTCTTGTACTTAAGTCGGCATTGTGCCTTTTGTATTTCATTCCGATGCAATTTCTGTGTTTCATCGTCAATAAGAGGGTCAGTGGCTTACAGTAAACATGAAGTGAAGCATCGGAATCTATAACTAGTGCCACAGGAATGGTTCAAAACATAGTCAGTAAGAAGATTCAGTCTTCTTGTCCTTAAGTCGGCTATGAGCCTTTTGTATTTAATTCCGATGCAATTTCTGTGTTTCATCGTCAATAAGTAGGTCCAAGGGATACAGTAAACCTGGAGTGAAGCACCGGAATCTATAACTAGAGTCACAGTAATGGTTCAAAATATAGACAGTAAGAAGAGTCGGTCTTCTTGTACTTAAATCGGCATTGTGCCTTCTGTATTTAATTCCGATGCAATTTCTGTGTTTCATCGTCAATAAGAAGGTCCAAGGGATACAGTAATCCTGAAGTGAATCATCGGAATCTATAACTAGTGTCACTGGAATTTTTCAAAATATAGACAGTAAGAAGAGTCAGTCTTCTTGTACTTAAGTCGGCATTGTGCCTTTTGTATTTAATTCCGATGCAATTTCTGTGATTCATCGTCAATACGATGTTCCAAGGGATACAGTAAACCTGAAGTGAAGCATCGGACTCTATAACTAATGTCACAGAAATGGTTCAAAACATAGACAGTAAGAAAAGTCAGTCATCTCATACTTAAGTCGGCATTGTGCCTTTTGTATTTAATTCCGATTCAATTTCTGTGTTTCATCGTCAATAAGAAGGTCCAAGGGAAACAGTAAACCTGAAGTGAAGCATCGGAATCCATAAGTAGTGTCACAGGAATGGTCTCACACATAGACAGTACGAAGAGTCAGTCTTCTTGTACTTAAGTCGACATTATGCCTTTTGTAATTAATTCCGATGCAATTTCTGTGTTTCATCGTCAACAAGAATGTCCAAGGGATACAGTAAACCTAAAGTGAAGCATCGGAATCTATAACTAGTGTCACAGGAATGGTTCAAAACATAGTCAGTACGAAGTGTCAGTCTTCTTGTACTTAAGTCTGCATTCTGCCTTTCGTATTTAATTCCGATGCAATTTCTGTGTTTCACCGTCAATAAAAAGGTCAGAGGGATACAGTAAATCTGAATTGAAGCATCGGAATCTATAACTAGTGTCACAGTAATGGTTCAAACATAGACAGTACGAAGAGTCAGTTTTCTGGTACTTAATTCGCCATTGTGGCTTTTGTATTTAATTCCGATGCTATTTCTGTGTTTCATCGACAATAAGAAGGTCAGAGGGATACAGTAAACCTGAAGAGAAGCATCGGAATGTATAACTAGTGTCACAGGAATGGTTCAAAACATAGACAGTAAGAAGAGTCAGTTTTCTTGTACGTTAGTCGGCATTGTGCCTTATGTATTTAATTCCGATGCAATTTCTGTGTTTCATCGTCAATAAGAAGGTCCAAAGTTTACAGTAAACCTGAAGTGAAGCATCGGAATCTATAACTAGTGTCACAGGAATGGTTCATAACATAGTCAGCAAGAAGAGTCAGTCGTCTTGTACTTAAGTCGGCATTGTGCATATTCTATTTAATTCCGATGCAATATCTGTGTTTCATCGTCAATAAGAAGTTCCAAGGTATACAGTAAACCTGAAGTGAAGCATCGGAATCTACAACTAGTGTCACAGGATTGTTTCAAACATAGACAGTATGAAGAGTCAGTCTTCTTGTACTTAATTCGGCATTGTGCCTTTTCTATTTTATTCCGATGCAATTACTATGTTTCATCGTCAATAAGACGGTCAGAGGGATACAGTAAACCTTAAGTGAAGCATCCGAATCTATAACTAATGTCACAGGAATGGTTCAAAACAAAGTCAGTAAGAAGAAACCATCTTCTTGTACTTAAGTCGGCATTGTGCCTTTCGTATTTAATTCCGATGCAATTTCTGTGTTTCACCGTCAATAAAAAGGGCAGAGGGATACAGTAAACCTGAAGTGAAGCATCGGAATTTATAACTAGTGACACAGGAATGGTTCAAACATATACAGTAAGAAGAGTCAGTCGTCTTGTACTTAAGTCGGCATTGTGCCTTTTGTATTTCATTCCGATGCAATTTCTGTGTTTCATCGTCAATAAGAGGGTCAGTGGGTTACAGTAAACATGAAGTGAAGCATCGGAATCTATAACTAGTGTCACAGGAATGGTTGAAAACATAGTCAGTAAGAAGATTCAGTCTTCTTGTCCTTAAGTCGGCTATGAGCCTTTTGTATTTAATTCCGATGCAATTTCTGTGTTTCATCGTCAATAAGCAGGTCCAAGGGATACAGTAAACCTGGAGTGAAGCACCGGAATCTATAACTAGAGTCACAGTAATGGTTCAAAATATAGACAGTAAGAAGGGTCGCTCTTCTTGTACTTAAATCGGCATTGTGCCTTCTGTATTTAATTCCGATGCAATTTCTGTGTTTCATCGTCAATATGAAGGTCCAAGGGATACAGTAATCCTGAAGTGAATCATCGGAATCTATAACTAGTGTCACTGGAATTTTTCAAAATATAGACAGTAGGAAGAGTCAGTCTTCTTGTACTTAAGTCGGCATTGTGCCTTTTGTATTTAATTCCGATGCAATTTCTGTGATTCATCGTCAATAAGATGTTACAAGGGATACAGTAAACCTGAAGTGAGGCATCGGACTCTATAACTAATGTCACAGAAATGGTTCAAAACATAGACAGTAAGAAAAGTCAGTCATCTCATACTTAAGTCGGCATTGTGCCTTTTTTATTTAATTCCGATTCAATTTCTGTGTTTCATCGTCAATAAGAAGGTCCAAGGGAAACAGTAAACCTGAAGTGAAGCATCGGAATCTATAACTAGTGTCACAGGAATGGTCTCACACATAGACAGTACGAAGAGTCAGTCTTCTTGTACTTAAGTCGGCATTGTGGCTTTTGTAATTAATTACGATGCAATTTCTGTGTTTCATCGTCAATAAGAAGGTCAAAGGGATACAGTAAACCTGAAGTGAAGCATCGGAATGTATAACTAGTGTCACAGGAATGGTTCAAACATAATCAGTAAGAAGAGTCAGTCTTCTTGTCCTTAAGTCGGCATTGTGCCCTTTGTATTTAATTCCGATGCAATTTCTGAGTTTCATCGGCAATAAGGTCGAAGGGATACAGAAAACCTGAAGTGAAGATTCGGAATCTATAACTAGTGTCCCAGGAATGGTTCAAAACATAGACAGTAGGAAGAGTCAGTCTTCGTGTACTTAAGTCGGCATTTTGCCTTTTGTATTTAATTCCGATGCAATTTCTGTGTTTCATCGTCAATAAGAAGGTCCAAGGGATACAGTAAACCTGAAGTGAAGCATCGGAATCCACAATTAGAGTCACAGGAACGGTTCAAAACATAGAAAGTAGGAAGAGGCAGTCTTCTTGTACTTAAGTCGGCATTGTGCCTTTTGTATTTAATTTCGATGCAATTTCTGTGTTTCATCGTCAATAAGAAGGTCCAAGGTATACAGTAAACCTGACATAAAGCATCGGAATATATAACTAGTGTCACAGGAATGGATCAAACTCTAGTCAGTAAGAAGATTCAGTCTACTTGTACTTAAGTCGGCATTGTGCCTTTTGTATTTATTTCCGATGTAATTTCTGTGTTTCATCGTCAATAAGAAGGTCAGAGGGATACAGTAAACCTGAAGCGAAGCATCGGAATCCAAAACTAGTGTCACAGGAATGGTTCAAAACATAGACAGTAGGAAGAGTCAGTCTTCTTGTATGTATGTCGGCATTGTGCCTTTTGTATTTAATTCCGATGCAATTTCTGTGTTTCATCGTCATTAAGAAGGTCCAAGGTATACAGCAAACCTGAAGTGGAGCATCGGCATCTATAACTAGTGTCAGAGGAATGGTTCAAAACATAATCAGTAAGAAGAGTCAGTCTTCTCGTACTTAAGTCGGCATTGTGCCTTTTCTATTTAATTCCGATGCAATTTCTGTGTTTCATCGTCAATAAGAAGGTCCATGGGATACAGTAAAGCTGGAGTGAAGCATCGGAATCTATAACTAATGTCACAGGAATGGTTCAAATCATAGACGGTAAGAAGAGTCAGTCTTCGTGTACTTAAGTCGGCATTTTGCCTTTTGAATTTAATTCCGATGCAATTTCTGTGTTTCATCGTCAATAAGAAGGTCATAAGGATACAGTAAACCTGAAGTGAAGCATCGGAATCCACAACTAGTGTCACAGGAATGGTTCAAAACATAGACAGTAGGAAGAGGCAGTCTTCTTGTACTTAAGTCGGCATTGAGCCTTTTGTATTTAATTCCGATGCAATTTCTGTGTTTCATCGTCAATAAGAAGGTCCAAGGTATACAGTAAACCTGACGTAAAGCATCGCAATCTATAACTAGTGTCACAGGAATGGTTCAAACTATAATCAGGAAGAAGAGTCAGTCTTCTTGTACTTAAGTCGGCATTGTGCCTTTTCTATTGAATTTCGATGCAATATCTGTGTTTCATCGTCAATAAGAAGGTCCATGGGATACAGTAAACCTGGAGTGAAGCACCGGAATCTTTAACAAGTGTCACAGGAAAGGTTCAAAACAAGGACAGTAAGAAGAGTCAGTATTCTTGTACTTAAGTCTGCATTGTGCCTTTTCTATTTAATTCCGATGCAATTTCTGTGTTTCATCGTCAATAAGAAGGTCAGAGGGATACAATAAAACTGAGGTGAGGCATCGGAATCTATAACTAGTGTCACAGGAATGGTTCAAAACATAGTCAGTAAGAAGAGTCAGTCTTCTTGTACTTATGTCGGCATTGTGCCTTTTGTATCTAATTCCGATTCAATTTCTGTGTTTCATCGTCAATAAGAAGGTCCAAGGGATACAGTAAACCTGGAGTGTGGCATTGGAATCCATAAGTAGTGTCACAGGAATGGTACAAAACATGGACAGTAAGAAGAGTCAGTCTTCGTGTACATAAGTTGGCATTTTGCCTTTTGTATCTAATTCCGATGCAATTTCTGTGTTTCATCGTCAATAACAAGGTCCACGGGATGCAGAAAACCAGAAGTGAAGCATAGGAATCTATAACTAGTGTCACAGGAATGGTTCAAAGCATAGTCAGTATGAAGAGTCAGTCTTCTTGTACTTAAGTCGGCATTGTGCCTTTTGTATTTATTTCCGATGCAATTTCTATGTTTCATCGGCAATAAGACGGCCCAAGGGATATAGTAAACCTGGAGTGAAGCATCGGAATCTATAACTAGTGTCACAGGAATGGTTCATAACATAGTCAGCAAGAAGAGTCTGTCGTCTTGTACTTAAGTCGGCATTGTGCATTTTCTATTTAATTCCGATGCAATATCTGTGTTTCATCGTCAATAAGAAGTTCCAAGGGATACAGTAAACCTGAAGTGAAGCATCGGAATCTACAACTAGTGTCACAGGATTGTTTCAAACATAGACAGTAAGAAGAGTCAGTCTTCTTGTACTTAATTGGGCATTGTGCCTTTTCTATTTAATTCCGATGCAATTACTGTGTTTCATCGTCAATATGACGGTCAGAGGGATACAGTAAACCTGAAGTGAAGCATCGGAATCTATAATTAGTGTCACAGGAATGGTTCAAAACATAGTCAGTAAGAAGAAGCCATCTACTTGTACTTAAGTCAGCATTGTGCCTTTCGTATTTAATTCCGATGCAATTTCTGTGTTTCACCGTCAATAAAAAGGGCAGAGGGATACAGTAAACCTGAAGTGAAGCATCGGAGTTTATAACTAGTGTCACAGGAATGGTTCAAACATACACAGTAAGAAGAGTCAGTCTTCTTGTACTTAAGTGGGCATTGTGCCTTTTGTATTTCATTCCGGTGCAATTTCTGTGTTTCATCGTCAATAAGGGGGTCAGAGGATTACAGTAAACATGAAGTGAAGCATCGGAATCTATAACTAGTGTCACAGGAATGGTTCATAACATAGTCAGCAAGAAGAGTCTGTCGTCTTGTACTTAAGTCGGCTTTGAGCGTTTTGTATTTAATTCCGATGCAATTTCAGTGTTTCATCGTCAATAAGTAGGTCCAAGGGATACAGTAAACCTGGAGTGAAGCACCGGAATCTATAACTAGAGTCACAGTAATGGTTCAAAATATAGACAGTAAGAAGGGTCGGTCTTCTTGTACTTAAGTCGGCATTGTGCCTTTTGTATTTAATTCCGATGCAATTTCTGTGTTTCATCGTCAATAAGAAGGTCCAAGGGATACAGTAATCCTGAAGTGAAGCATCGGAATCTATAACTAGTGTCACTGGAATGGTTCAAAATATAGACAGTAAGAAGAGTCAGTCTTCTTGTACTTAAGTCGGCATTGTGCCTTTTGTATTTAATTCCGATGCAAATTCTGTGATTCATCGTCAATAAGAAGGTCCAAGGGATACGGTAAACCTGAAGTGAAGCATCGGACTCTATAACTAGTGTCACAGAAATGGTTCAAAACATAGACAGTACGAAAAGTCAGTCATCTCATACTTAAGTCGGCATTGTGCCTTTTGTATTTAATTCCGATTCAATTTCTGTGTTTCATCGTCAGTAAGAAGGTTCAAGGGAAACAGTAAACCTGAAGTGAAGCATCGGAATCTATAACTAGTGTCACAGGAATCTTCTCACACATAGACAGTACGAAGAGTCAGTCTTCTTGTACTTAAGTCGGCATTGTGGCTTTTGTAATTAATTCCAATGCAATTTCTGTGTTTCATTGTCAATAAGAAGGTCAAAGGGATACAGTAAACCTGAAGTGAAGCATCGGAATGTATAACTAATGTCACAGGAATGGTTCAAACATAATCAGTAAGAAGAGGCAGTCTTCTTGTACTTAAGTCGGCATTGTGCCTTTTGTATTTAATTCCGATGTAATTTCTGAGTTTCATCGGCAATAAGGTCGAATGGATACAGAAAACCTGAAGTGAAGCATCAGAATCTATAACTAGTGTCCTAGGAATGGTTCAAAACATAGACAGTAGGAAGAGTCAGTCTTCGTGTACCTAAGTCGGCATTTTGCCTTTTGTATTTAATTCCGATGCAATTTCTGTGTTTCATCGTCAATAAGAAGGTCAGAGGGATACAGTAAACCTGAAGTGAAGCATCGGAATGTATAACTAATGTCACAGGAATGGTTCAAACATAATCAGTAAGAAGAGGCAGTCTTCTTGTCCTTAAGTTCGCATTGTGCCTTTTGTATTTAATTGCGATGCAATTTCTGTGTTTCATCGTCAATACGAAGGGCAGAGGGATACAGTAAACCTGAAGTGAATCATCGGAATCTATAACTAGTGTCACAGGAATGGTTCAAAACATAGTCAGTAAGAAGTGTCAGTCATTTTGAACTTAACCCGGCATTGTTCCTTTTGTGTTTAATTCCGATGCAATTTCTGTTCTTCATCGTCAATACGAAGGGCAAAGGGATACAGTAAACCTGAAGTGAAGCGTCGGAATCTATAACTAGTGTCACAGGATTGGTTCAAAACATAGACAGTAAGAAAAGTCAATCGTCTTGTACTTAATTCGGCAATGTGCTTTTCTATTTAATTCCGATGCAATTTCTGTGTTTCATCGTCAATAAGAAGGTCCATGGGATACAGTAAACCTGAAGTGAAGCATCGGAATCTATAGCTAGTGTCACAGGAATGGTTCAAAACATAGACAGTAGGAAGAGGCAGTCTTCTTGTACTTAAGTCGGCATTGTGCCTTTTGTATTTAATTCCTATGCAATTTCTGTGTTTCATCGTCAATAATAAGGTCCAAGGTATACAGTAAACCTGACGTAAAGCATCGCAATCTATAACTAGAGTCACAGGAATGGTTCAAACTATAATCAGTAAGAAGAGTCAGTCTCCTTGTACTTAAGTCGGCATCGTGCCTTTTCTATTGAATTCCGATGCAATATCTGTGTTTCATCGTCAATAAGAAGGTCCATGGGATACAGTAAACCTGGAGTGAAGCATCGGAATCTGTAACAAGTGTCACAGGAAGGGTTCAAAGCAAGGACAGTAAGAAGAGTCAGTCTTCTTGTACTTATTTCGGCATTGTGCCTTTTCTATTTAATTCCGATGCAATTTCTGTGTTTCATCGTCAATAAGAAGGTCAGAGGGATACAATAAAACTGAGGTGAGGCATCGGAATCTATAACTAGTGTCACAGGAATGGTTCAAAACATAGTCAGTAAGAAGAGTCAGTCTTCTTGTACTTATGTCGGCATTGTGCCTTTTGTATGTAATTCCGATGTAATTTCTGTGTTTCATCGTCAATAAGAAGGTCCAAGGGATACAGTAAACGTGGAGTGTAGCATTGGAATCCATAACTAGTTTCACAGGAATGGTTCAAAACATGGACAGTAAGAAGTGTCAGTCTTCGTGTACATAAGTCGGCATTTTCCTTTTGTATCTAATTCCGATGCAATTTCTGTGTTTCATCGTCAATATCAAGGTCCACGGGATACAGTAAACC
The DNA here is from genome assembly GCF_023864345.2 of Schistocerca serialis cubense. Lineage (NCBI taxonomy): Eukaryota > Metazoa > Arthropoda > Insecta > Orthoptera > Acrididae > Schistocerca > Schistocerca serialis. The sequence continues at coordinate 180,217,317 of NC_064649.1, forward strand.
AGAAGTGAAGTATAAGAATCTATAACTAGTGTCACAGGAATGGTTCAAAGCATAGTCAGTAAGAAGAGTCAGTCTTCTTGTACTTAAGGCGGCATTGTGCCTTTTGTATTTATTTCCGATGCAATTTCTGTGTTTCATCGTCAATAAGACGGTCCAAGGGATATAGTAAACCTGGAGTGAAGCATCGGAATCTATAACTAGTGTCACAGGAATGGTTCAAAACATAGGCAGTAAGGAGAGTCAGTCTTCTTGTACTTAAGTCGCCATTGTGCCTTTTGTATTTAATTCCGATGCAATTTCTGTGTTTCATCGTTAATAAGAATGTACAAGGGATACAGTAAACCTGAAGTGAAGCATCGGAATCTATGACTAAAACACAGGAATGGTTAAAATCATTGTCAATAAGAAGAGTCGGTCTTCATGTACTTAAGTCGGCATTGTGCCTTTTGTATTTAATTCCGATGCAATTTATGTGTTTCATCGTCAATAAGACGGTACAAGGGATACAGTAAACCTGAAGTGAAGCGTCGGAATCTATAACTAGTGTCACAGGAATGGATCAAATCATAGACTGTAGGAAGAGTCAGTGTTCTTGTACTTAAGTCGGCATTGTGCGTTTTGTATTTCATTCCGATGCAAATTATGTGTTTCATCGTAAATAAGAAGGTCCAAGTGATACAGTAAACCTGAAGTGAAGCATCGGAATCTACAACTAGTGTCACAGGATTGGTTCAAAACATAGACAGTAAGAAGTGTCAGTCTTCTTGTAGTTAAATCGGCATTGTGCTTTTCTATTTAATTCCGATGCAATTTCTGTGTTTCATCGTCACTAAGAAGGTCAGAGGGATACAGTAATCCTGAAGTGAAGCATCGGAATCTATAACTAGTGTCACAGGAATGGTTCAAAACATAGTCAGTAAGAAGAGTCAGTCTTCTTGTACTTAAGTCGGCATTGTGCCTTTTCTATTTAATTCCGATGCAATTTCTGTGTTTCATCGTCAATAAGAAGGTCCTAGCGATACAGTAAACCTGGAGTGAAGCATCGGAATCTATCACTATAGTCAAGGGAATCGTTCAAACATAGACAGTAAGAAGAACCAGTCCTCTTGTACTTAAGTCCACATTGTGCCTTTTCTATTTAATTCCGATGCAATTTCTGTGTTTCATCATCAATAAGAAGGTCAGAGGGATACAATAACCCTGAAGTGAAGCATCGGAATCTATAACTAGTGTCACAGGAATGGTTCAAATCATAGACAGTAAGAAGAGTCAGCCTTCGTGTACTTAAGTTGGCATTTCGCCTTTTGTATTTAATTACGATGCAATTTCTGTGTTTCATCGTCCATAAGAAGGTCAGAGGGATACTGTAAACCTGAAGTGAAGCATCGGAATCCACAACTAGTGTCACAGGAATGGTTCAAAACATAGACAGTAGGAAGAGGCAGTCTTCTTGTACTTAGGTCGGCATTGTGCATTTTGTATTTAATTCCGATGCAATTTCTGTGTTTCATCCTCAATAAGAAGGTCCAAGGTATACAGTAAACCTGACGTAAAGCATCGGAATCTTTAACTAGTGTCACAGGAATGGTTCAAACTATAATCAGTAAGAAGAGTCAGTCTTCTTGTACTTAAGTCGGCATTGTGCTTCTTCTATTGAATTCCGATGCAATGTCTGTGTTTCATCGTCAATAAGAAGGTCCAAGGGATACAGTAAACCTGGAGTGAAGCATCGGAATCTATAACAAGTGTCACAGGAAAGGTTCAAAACAAGGACGGTAAGAAGAGTCAGTCTTCTTGTACTTAAGTCGGCATTGTGCCTTTTCTATTTAATTCCGATGCAATTTCTGTGTTTCATCGTCAATAAGAAGGTCAGAGGGATACAATAAACCTGAGGTGAAGCATCGGAATCTATAACTAGTGTCACAGGAATGGTTCAAAACATAGTCAGTAAGAAGAGTCAGTCTTCTTGTACTTAAGTTGGCATTGTGCCTTTTGCATTTAATTCCGATGCCATTTCTGTGTTTCATCGTCAATAAGAGGGTCCAAGGGATACAGTAAACCTGGAGTGTAACATTGGAATCTATAACTAGTGTCACAGGAATGGTTCAAAACATAGACAGTAAGAAGAGTCAGTCATCGTGTACTTAAGTCGGCATTTTGCCTTTTGTATTTAATTCCAATGCAATTTCTGTGTTTCATCGTCAATAAGAGGGTCCAAGGGATACAGTAAACCTGGAGTGTAACATTGGAATCTATAACTAGTGTCACAGGAATGGTTCAAAACATAGACAGTAAGAAGAGTCAGTCTTCGTGTACTTAAGTCGGCATTTTGCCTTTTGTATTTAATTCCGATTCAATTTCTGTGTTTCATCGTCAATAAGAAGGTCAAGGTATACAGTAAACCTGACGTAAAGCATCGGAATCTATAACTAGTGTCACAGGAATGGTTAAAACTATAATCAGTAAGAAGAGTCAGTCTTCTTATCCTTAAGTCGGCATTGTGCCTTTTGTATTTAATTCCGATGCAATTTCTGTGTTTCATCGTCAATAAGTAGGTCATAGGGATACAGTAATCCTGGAGTGAAGCACCGGACTCTATAACTAGAGTCACAGTAATGGTTCAAAACATAGACAGTAAGAAGAGTCGGTCTTCTTGTCCTTAAGTCGGCATTGTGCCTTTTGTATTTAATTCCGATGCAATTTAAGTGTTTCATCGTCAATAAGAAGGTCCAAGGGATACAGTAAACCTGAAGAACCATCGGAATCTATAACTAGTGTCACTGGAATGGTTTAAAATATAGACTTAAAGAAGAGTCAGTCTTCTTGTACTTAAGTCGGCATTGTGCTTTTTCTATTTAATTCCGATGCAATTTCTGTGATTCATCGTCAATAAGAAAGTCCATGGGATACAGTAAACCTCAAGTGAAGCATCGTACCCTATAACTAGTGTCACAGAAATGGTTCAAAACATAGACAGTACGAAGAGTCAGTCTTCTTGTACTTAAGTCGGCATTGTGGGTTTTGTATTTAATTCCGATGCAATTTCTGTGTTTCATCTTCAATAAGAAGGTCAGAGGGATACAGTAAACCTGAAGTGAATCATCGGAATCTATAACTAGTGTCACAGGAATAGTTCAAAACATAGACAGTAGGAAGAGTCAGTCTTCTTGTACTTAAGTCGGCATTGTGCCTTTTGTATTTAATTCCGATGCAATATCTGTGTTTCATCGGCAATAAGGTCAGAGGGATACAGTAAACCTGAAGTGAATCATCGGAATCTATAACTAGTGTCACAGGAATAGTTCAAAACATAGACAGTAGGAAGAGTCAGTCTTCTTGTACTTAAGTCGGCATTGTGCCTTTTGTATTTAATTCCGATGCAATTTCTGTGTTTCATCGTCAATAAGAGGGTACAAGAGATACAATAAACGTGGAGTGAAGTATTGGAATCTATCACTAGTGTCACAGGAATGCTTCAAAACATAGACAGTAAGAAGAGTCAGTCCTCTTGTACTTAAGTCGGCTTTGTGCCTTTTTTTTAATTCCGATGCTATTTATGTGTGACATCTTCAATAAGTAGGTCCTAGGGATACAGTAAACCTGGAGTGAAGCAGCGGAATCTATAACTAGAGTCACAGTAATGGTTCAAAACATAGACAGTAAGAAGAGTCGGTCTTCTTGTCCTTAAGTCGCCATTGTGCCTTTTGTATTTAATTCCGATGCAATATCAGTGTTTCATCGTCAATAAGAAGGTCCAAGGGATACAGTAAACCTGAAGAAGCATCGGAATCTATAACTAGTGTCACTGGAATGGTTCAAAATATAGACAGTAAGAAGAGTCAGTCTTCTTGTACTTAAGTCGGCATTGTGCCATTTCTATTTAATTCCGATGCAATTTCTGTGATTCATCGTCAATAAGGAAGTCCATGGGATACAGTAAACCTGAAGTGAAGCATCGGACCCTATAACTAGTGTCACAGAGATGGTTCAAAACATAGACAGTACGAAGAGTCAGTCTTCTTGTACTTAAGTCGGCATTGTGGCTTTTGTATTTAATTCCGATGCAATTTCTGTGTTTCATCGCCAATAAGAATTTCAGAGGGATACAGTAAACCAGAAGTGAAGCATCGGAATCTATAACTAGTGTCACAGGAATGGTTCAAAACATAGTCAGTAAGAAGAGTCAGTCTTCTTGTCCTTAAGTCGGCATTGTGCCTCTTGTATTTAATTCCGATGCAATATCGGTGTTTCATCGGCAATAAGGTCAGAGGGATACAGTAAACCTGAAGTGAAGCATCGGAATCTATAACTAGTGTCACAGGAATAGTTCAAAACATAGACAGTAGGAAGAGTCAGTCTTCTTGTACTTAAGTCGGCATTGTGCCTTTTCTATTTAATTCCGATGCAATTTCTGTGTTTCATCGTCAATAAGAAGGTACAAGGGATACAGTAAACCTGGAGTGAAGCATCGGAATCTATCACTAGTGTCACAGGAATGGTTCAAAACATAGACAGCAAGAAGAGTCAATCCTCTTGTACTAAAGTCGGCATTGTGCCTTTTGTATTTAATTCCGATGCAATTTCTGTGTTTCATCGTCAATAAGTAGGTCCTAGGGATACAGTCAACCTGGAGTGAAGCACCGGAATCTATAACTAGAGTCACAGTAATGGTTCAAAACATAGACAGTAAGAAGAGTCGGTCCTCTTGTCCTTAAGTCGGCATTGTGCCTTTTGTATTTAATTCCAATGTAATTTCAGTGTTTCATCGTCAATAAGAAGGTCCAAGGGATACAGTAAACCTGAAGAAGCTTCGGAATCTATATCTAGTGTCACTGGAATGGTTCAAAATATAGACAGTAAGAAGAGTCAGTCTTCATGTACTTAAGTCGGCATTGTGCCTTTTCTATTTAATTCCGATGCAATTTCTGTGATTCATCGTCAATAAGAAAGTCCATGGGATACAGTAAACCTGAAGTGAAGCATCGGACCCTATAACTAGTGTCACAGAAATGGTTCAAAACATAGACAGTACGAAGAGTCAGTCTTCTTGTACTTAAGTCGGCATTGTGGCTTTTGTATTTAATTCCGAAGCAATTTCTGTGTTTCATCGTCAATAAGAAGGTCAGAGGGATACAGTAAACCAGAAGTGAAGCATCGGAATCTATAACTAGTGTCACAGGAATGGTTCAAAACATAGTCAGTAAGAAGAGTCAGTCTTCTTGTCCTTAAGTCGGCATTGTGCCTTTTGTATTTAATTCCGATGCAATATCTGTGTTTCATCGGCAATAAGGTCAGAGGGATACAGTAAACCTGAAGTGAAGCATCGGAATCTATAAGTAGTGTCACAGGAATAGTTCAAAACATAGACAGTAGGAAGAGTCAGTCTTCTTGTACTTAAGTCGGCATTGTGCCTTTTCTATTTAATTCCGATGCAATTTCAGTGTTTCAAAGTCAATAAGAAGGTACAAGGGATACAGTAAACCTGGAGTGAAGCATCGGAATCTATCACTAGTGTCACAGGAATGGTTCAAAACATAGACAGTAAGAAGAGTCAGTCCTCTTGTACTTAAGTCGACATTGTGCCTTTTCTATTTAATTCCGATGCAATTTCTGTGTTTCATCGTCAATAAGAAGGTCAGAGGGATACAATAAACCTGAAGTGAAGCATCGGAAACTATAACTAGTGTCACAGGAATGGTTCAAAACATAGACAGTAAGAAGAGTCAGTCTTCGTGTACTTAAGTGGGCATTTTGCCTTTTGTATTTAATTCCGATGCAGTTTCTGTGTTTCATCGTCAGTATGAAGGTCCAAGGGATACAGTAAACCTGAAGTAAAGCATGGGAATCTATAACTAGTGTCACAGGAATGGTTCAAAGCATAGTCTTTAAGAAGAGTCAGTATTCTTGTACATAAATCGGCATTGTGACTTTTCCATTTAATTCCGATGCAATTTATGTGTTTCATCGTCAATAACAAGGTCCAAGGGATACACTAAACCTGGAGTGAAACATCTGAATCTATAACTAGTGTCAATGGAATGGTTCAAAACATAGACAGTAAGAAGAGTCAGTCTTCTTCTACTTAAGTCGGCATTGTGCCTTTTGTATTTAATTCCGATGCAAATTCCGTGTTTCATCGTCAATAATAAGGTCCAAGGGATACAGCAAACCTGAAGTGAAGCATCGGAATCTATAACTAGTGTCACACTAATGGTTCAAAACAAAGTCAGTAAGAAGAGTCAGTCTTCTTGTCCTTAAGTCGGCAGTGTGCCTTTTGTATTTAATTCCGATGCAATTTCTGTGTTTCATCGTCAATAAGAAGGTCCAAGGGATACAGTAAACCTGGAGTGCAGCATCGGAATCTATAACTAGTGTCACAGGAATGGTTCAAACCATAGACAGTAAGAAGAGTCAGTCTTCGTGTACTTAAGTCGGCATTTTGCCTTTTGTATTTAATTCCGATGCAATTTCTATGTTTCATCGTCAATAAGAAGGTCCAAGGGATATAGTAAACCTGAAGTGAAGCATCGGAATCTATAACTAGTGTCACAGGAATGGTTCAAAATATAGTCAGTAAGAAGAGTCAGTCTTCTTTGTACTTAAGTCTGCATTCTGCCTTTTGTATTTGATTCCGATGCAATTTCTGTGTTTCATCTCAATAAGAAGGTCAGAGGCATACAGTAAACCTGGAGTGAAGCATCGGAATCTCTAACTAGATTCACAGTAATGGTGCAAACATAGACAGTAAGAAGAGTCAGTCTTCTTGTACTTATGTCGGCATTGTGCCTTTTCTATTTAATTCCGATGCAATTTCTGTGTTTCATCGTCAATAAGAAGGTCAGAGGGATACAATATACCAGGAGTGAAGCATCGGAATCTATAAGTAGTGTCACAGGAATGATTCAAAACATAGACAGTAAGAAGAGTCAGTCTTCGTGTACTTACGTCGGCATTTTGCCTTTTGTATTTAATTCCGATGCAATTTCTGTGTTTCATCGTCAATAAGAAGGTCCAAGGGATACTGTACACCTGAAGTGAAGCATCGGAATCTATAACTATTGTCACAGGAATGGTTCAAAACATAGTCCGTAAGAAGAGTCAGTCTTCTTGTACTTAAGTCGGCATTGTGCCTATTGTATTTAATTCCGATGCAATTTCTGTGTTTCATCGTCAATAAGAAGGTCCAAGGGATACAGTAAACCTGGAGTGAAGCATCGGAATCTGTAACTAGTGTCACTGGAATGGTTCAAACATAGACAGTAAGAAGAGTCAGTCTTCTTGTACTTAAGTTGGCATTGTGCCTTTTGTATTTAATTCCGATGCTATTTCTGAGTTTCATCGTCAATTGGAAGGTCAGAGGGATACAGTAAACCTGAAGTGAAACATCGGTACCTATAACAAGTGTCACTGAAATGGTTCAAAGCATAGTCAGTAAGTAGAGTCAGTCTTCTTGTCCTTAAGTCGGTATTGTGCCTTTTGTATTTAATTCCGATGCAATTTCTGCGTTTCATCGTCAATAAGAAGGTCCAAGGGATATAGTAAACCTGGAGTGAAGCATCGGAATCTACAACTAGTGTCACAGGAATGGTTCAAAACATAGACAGTAAGAAGAGTCAGTCTTCTTGTACTTTAGTCAGCATTGTGACTTGTGTATTTAATTCCGATGCAATTTCTGTGTTTCATCGTCAATAAGAATGTCCAAGAGATACAGTAAACCTGAAGTGAAGCATCGGAATCTATAACTAGTATCACAGGAATGGTTCAAATCATTGTCAATAAGAAGAGTCGGTCTTCATGTACTTTGGTCGGCATTGTGCCTTTTGTATTTAATTCCGGTTTTATTTCTGTGTTTCATCGTCAATAAGAAGGTACAAGGGATACAGTAAATCTGAAGTGAATCGTCGGAATCTATAACTAGTGTCACAGGAATGGTTCAAAACATAGACAGTTGGAAGAGTCAGTCTTCTTGTCCTTAAGTCGGCATTGTGCCTTCTGTATTTAATTCCGATGCAATTTCTGCGTTTCATCGTCAATAAGAACGTCCAAGGGATACAGTAAACCTGGAGTGAAGCATCGGAATCTATCACTAGTGTCACAGGAATGGTTCAGAAAATAGACAGTAAGAACAGTCAGTCTTCTTGTCCTTAAGTCGGCAGTGTGCCTTTTGTATTTAATTCCGATGCAATTTCTGTGTTTCATCGTCAATAAGAAGGTCCAAGGGATACAGTAAACCTGGCGTGCAGCATCGGAATCTATAACTAGTGTCACAGGAATGGTTCAAAACATAGTCAGTAAGGAGAGTCAGTCTTCTTGTACTTAAGTCTGCATTGTGCCTTTTGTATTTGATTCCGATGCAATTTCTGTGTTTCATCGTCAATAAGAAGGTCAGAGGCATACAGTAAACCTGGAGTGAAGCATCGGAATCTCTAACTAGATTCACAGTAATGGTTCAAAACATAGACAGTAAGAAGAGTCAGCCTTCTTGTACTTAAGTCGGCATTTTGGCTTTTGTATTTAATTCCGATGCAATTTCTGTGTTTCATCGTCAATAAGAAGGTCAGAGGGATACAGTAAACCTGAAGAAAAGCATCGGAATCTATAACTAGTGTCACAGGAATGGTTCAAACATAGTCAATAAGAAGAGTCAGTCTTCTTGTCCTTAAGTCGCCATTGTGCCTTTTGTATTTCATTCCGATGCAATTTCTGTGTTTCATCGGCAATAATTTCAGAGGGATACAGTAAACCTGAAGTCAAGCATCGGAATCCATAACTAGTGTCACAGGAATGGTTCAAAACATAGACAGTAAGAAGAGTCAGTCTTCTTGTACTTAAGTCGGCATTGTGCCTTTTCTATTTAATTCCGATGAAATTTCTGTGTTTCAAAGTCAATAAGAAGGTACAAGGGATACAGTAAACCTGGAGTGAAGCATCGGAATCTATCACTAGTGTCAGAGGAATGGTTCAAAACATAGACAGTAAGAAGAGTCAGTCCTCTTGTACTTAAGTCGACATTGTGCCTTTTCTATTTAATTCCGATGCAATTTCTGTGTTTCATCGTCAATAAGAAGGTCAGAGGGATACAATAAACCTGAAGTGAAGCATCGGAATCTATAACTAGTGTCACAGGAATGGTTCAAATCATAGACAGTAAGAAGAGTCAGTCTTCGTGTACTTAAGTGGGCATTTTGCCTTTTGTATTTAATTCCGATGCAGTTTCTGTGTTTCATCGTCAGTATGAAGGTCCAAGGGATACAGTAAACCTGAAGTAAAGCATGGGAATTTATAACTAGTGTCACAGGCATGGTTCAAAACATAGTCTTTAAGAAGAGTCAGTCTTCTTGTACATAAGTCGGCATTGTGACTTTTCCATTTAATTCCGATGCAATTTATGTGTTTCATCGTCGATAACAATGTCCAAGGGATACAGTAAACCGGAGTGAAGCATCGGAATTTATAACTAGTGTCAATGGAATGGTTCAAAGGATAAACAGTAAGAAGAGTCAGTTTTCTTCTACTTAAGTCGGCATTGTGCCTTTTGTATTTAATTCCGATGCAAATACCGTGTTTCATCGTCAATAGTAAGGTCCAAGGGATACTGCAAACCTGAAGTGAAGCATCGGAATCTATAACTAGTGTCACACTAATGGTTCAAAACAAAGTCAGTAAGAAGAGTCAGTCTTCTTGTCCTTAAGTCGGCAGTGTGCCTTTTGTATTTAATTCCGATGCAATTTCTGTGTTTCATCGTCAATAAGAAGGTCCAAGGGATACAGTAAACCTGGAGTGCAGCATCGGAATCTATAACTAGTGTCACAGGAATGGTTCAAAACATAGTCAGTAAGAAGAGTCAGTCTTCTTGTACTTAAGTCGGCATTGTGGATTCTGTATTTAATTCCTATGCAATTTCTGTGTTTCATCGTCAATAAGAAGGTCCAAGGGATACAGTAAACCTGGAGTGCAGCATCGGAATCTATAACTAGTGTCACAGGAATGGTTCAAATCATTGTCAATAAGAAGAGTCGGTGTTCATGTACTTAGGTCGACATTGTGCCTTTTGTATTTAATTCCGATGCTATTTCTGTGTTTCATCGTCAATAAGAAGGTACAAGGGATACAGTAAATCTGAAGTGAATCGTCGGAATCTATAACTAGTGTCACAGTAATGGTTCAAAACATAGACAGTTGGAAGAGTCAGTCTTCTTGTCCTTAAGTCGGCATTGTGCCTTCTGTATTTAATTCCGATGCAATTTCTGCGTTTCATCGTCAATAAGAAGGTCCAAGGGATACAGTAAACCTGGAGTGAAGCATCGGAATCTATCACTAGTGTCACAGGAATGGTTCAGAACATAGACAGTAAGAACAGTCAGCCTTCTTGTACTTATGTCGACATTGTGCCTTTGCTATTTAATTCCAATGCAATTTCTGTGTTTCATCGTTAATAAGAAGGTCAGAGGGATTCAATGAACCTGAAGTTAAGCATCTTAATCTATAACTAGTGTCACAGGAATGGTTCAAAACAAAGACAGTAAGAACAGTCAGTCTTCGTGTTCTTAAGTCGGGATTTTGTCTTTTGTATTTAATTCCGATGCAATTTCTGTGTTTCATCGTCAATAAGAAGGGCCAAGGGATACAGTAAACCTTAAGTGAAGTGTCGTAATCTATAACTAGTGTCACAGGAATGGTTCAAAACATAGTCAGAAAGAAGAGTCACTCTTCTTGTCCTTAAGTCGGCATTGTGCCTTTTGTATTTAATTCCGATGCAATTTCTGTGTTTCATCGGCAATAAGGTCAGAGGGATACAGTAAACCTGAAGTGAAGCATCCGAATCTATAACTAGTGTCACAGGAATGGTTCAAAACGTAGACAGTAGGAAGAGTCAGTCTTCTTGTACTTAAGTCGGCATTGTGCCTTTTGTATTTAATTCCGATGCAATTTCTGTGTTTCATCGTCAATAAGAAGGTCAGAGGGATAAATTAAACCTGAAGTGAAGCATCAGAATCCAAAACTAGTGTCACAGGAATGGTTCAAAACATCGACAGTTGGAAGAGTCAGTCTTCTTGTACGTAAGTCGGCAATGTGCCTTTTGTATTTAATTCCGATGCAATTTCCTTGTTTCATCGTCAATAAGAAGGTCCAAGGTATACAGCAAACCTGAAGTGAAGCATCGGAATCTGTAACTAGTGTCACAGGAATGGTTCAAATCATAGACAGTAAGAAGAGTCAGTCTTCTTGTACTTAAGTCGGCATTGTGCGTTTTCTATTTAATTCCGATGCAATTTCTGTGTTTCATCGTCAATAAGAACGTCCAAGGGATACAGTAAACCTGGAGTGAAGCATCGGAATCTATCACTAGTGTCACAGGATTGGTTCAGAACATAGACATTAAGAACAGTCAGTCTTCTTGTACTTATGTCGACATTGTGCCTTTGCTATTTAATTCCGATGCAATTTCTGTGTTTCATCGTCAATAAGAAGGTCAGAGGGATTCAATGAACCTGAAGTGAAGCATCATAATGTATAACTAGTGTCACAGGAATGGTTCCAAACAAAGACAGTAAGAAGAGTCAGTCTTCGTGTCCTTAAGTCGGCATTTTGCCTTTTGTATTTAATTCCGATGCAATTTCTGTGTTTCATCGTCAATAAGAAGGTCCAAGGGATACAGTAAACCTGGATTGTAGCATCGGAATCTATAACTAGTGTCACAGGAATGGTTCAAAACATAGACCGTAAGAAGAGTCAGTCTTCGTGCACTTAAGTCGGCATTTTGCCTTTTGTATTTAATTCCGATGCAATTTCTGTGTTTCATCGTCAATAAGAAGGTCCAAGGGATATAGTAAACCTGGTGTGAAGCATCGGAATCTGTAACTAGTGTCACATGAATGGTTGAAAACATAAACAGTTGGAAGAGTCAGTGTTCTTGTACTTAAGTTAGCATTGTGCCTTTTGTATTTAATTGCTATGCAATTTCTGTGTTTCATCGTCAATAAGAAGGTCCAAAGGATACAGTACCCCTGAAGTGAAGCATCGGAATCTACAACTAGTGTCACAGGATTGGTTCAAAACATAGACGGTAAGAAGAGTCAGCCTTCTTGCACTTAAGTCGGCATTGTGCCTTTTCTATTTATTTCCGATGCAATTTCTGTGTTTCATCGTCACTAAGAAGGTCAGAGGGATACAGTAAACCTGAAGTGGAGCATCGGAATCTATAACTAGTGTCACAGGAATGGTTCAAAACATAGTCAGTAAGAAGAGTCAGTCTTCTTGTACTTAAGTTGGCATTTTGCTTTTCGTATTTAATTCCGATGCAATTTCTGTGTTTCACCGTCAATAAGAAGGTCAGAGGGATACAGTTAACCTGAAGTGAAGCATCGGAATCTATAACTAGTGTCACGGGAATGGTTCAAACATATAAAGTAAGATGAGTCAGTCTTCTTGTACTTAAGTCGGCATTGTGCCTTTTGTACTTAACTCCGATGCAATTTCTGTGTTTCATCGTCAATAAGTAAGTCCAAGGGATACAGTAAACCTGGAGTGAAGCACCGGAATCTATAACTAGAGTCACAGTAATGGTTCAAATCATAGACAATAAAAAGAGTCGGTCTTCTTGTACTTTAGTCGGCATTGTGCCTTTTGTATTTAATTCCGATGCAATTTCAGTGTTTCATCGTCAATAAGAAGGTCCAAGGGATACAGTAAACCTGAAGTGAAGCATCGGAATCTATAACTAGTGTCACTGGAATGGTTCAAAATATAGACAGTAAGAAGAGTCAGTCTTCTTGTACTGAAGCCGACATTGTGCCTTTTGTATTTAATTCCGATTCAATTTCTGTGTTTCATCGTCAATAAGGACGTCCAAAGTATACAGTAAACCTGAGGTGAAGCATCGGAACCTATAACTAGTGTCACAGGAATGGTTCAAAACATAGTCAGTAAAAAGAGTCAGTCTTCTTGTCCTTAAGTCGGCATTGTGCCTTTTGTATTTCATTCCGATGCAATTTCTGTAATTCATCGTCAATAAGAAGGTCCAAGGGATACAGTAAACCTGGAGTGAAGCATCGGAATCTGTAACTAGTGTCAATGGAATGGTTCAAAATATAGACAGTAAGAAGAGTCAGTCTTCTTGTACTGAAGCCGACATTGTGCCTTTTGTATTTAATTCCGATTCAATTTCTGTGTTTCATCGTCAATAAGGACGTCCAAAGTATACAGTAAACCTGAGGTGAAGCATCGGAACCTATAACTAGTGTCACAGGAATGGTTCAAAACATAGTCAGTAAAAAGAGTCAGTCTTCTTGTCCTTAAGTCGGCAGTTTGCCTTTTGTATTTAATTCCGATGCAATTTCTGTGTTTCATAGTCAATAAAAATGTCCAAGGGATACAGTAAACCAGAAGTGAAGCATCTGAATCTATAACTAGTATCACAGGAATGGTTCAAATCATTGTCAATAAGAAGAGTCGGTCTTCATGTACTTAAGTCGGCATTGTGCATTTTGTATTTAATTCCGATGCAATTTCTGTGTTTCATCGTCAATAAGAAGGTACAAGGGATACAGTAAACCTGAAGTGAAGCGTCGGAATCTATAACTAGTGTCACAGGAGTGGTCCAAAACATAGACAGTTGGAAGAGTAAGTGTTCTTGTACTTAAGTCGGCATTGTGCCTTTTGTATTTAAGTCCTATGCAATTTCTGTGTTTCATCGTCAATAAGAAGGTCCAAGGGATACAGTATACCTGAAGTGAAGCATCGGAATCTACAACTAGTGTCACAGAATTGGTTCAAAACATAGACGGTAAGAAGAGTCAGCCTTCATGTACTTATGTCGGCATTGTGCGTTATCTATTTAATTCCGATGCAATTTCTGTGTTTCATCGTCACTAAGAAGGTCAGAGGGATACAGTAAACCTGAAGTGAAGCATCGGAATCTATAACTAGTGTCACAGGAATGGTTAACACATATACAGTAAGAAGAGTCAGTCTTCTTGTACTTATGTCGACATTGTGCCTTTGCTATTTAATTCCGATGCAATTTCTGTGTTTCATCGTCAATAAGAAGGTCAGAGGGATTCAATGAACCTGAAGTGAAGCATCTTAATCTATAACTAGTGTCACAGGAATGGTTCAAAACAAAGACAGTAAGAAGAGTCAGTCTTCCTGTTCTTAAGTCGGCATTTTGCCTTTTGTATTTAATTCCGATGCAATTTCTGTGTTTCATCGTCAATAAGAAGGTCCAAGGGATACAGTAAACCTGGAGTGTAGCATCGGAATCTATAACTAGTGTCACAGGAATGGTTCAAAACATAGTCAGTAAGAAGAGTCAGTCTTCTTGTACTTAAGTCGGCATTGTGCCTTTTGTGTTTAATTCCGATGCTATTTCTGAGTTTCATCGTCAATAAGAAGGTCAGAGGGATACAGTAAACCTGAAGTGAAGCATCGGAACCTATAACTAGTGTCACAGGAATGGTTCAAAACATAGTCAGTAAGAAGAGTCAGTCTTCTTGTACTTAAGTCGGCATTGTGCCTTTTGTGTTTAATTCCAATGCTATTTCGGAGTTTCATCGTCAATAAGAAGGTCAGAGGGATACAGTAAACCTGAAGTGAATCATCGGAACCTATAACTAGTGTCACAGGAATGGTTCAAAACATAGTCAGTAAGAAGAGTCAGTCTTCTTGTCCTTAAGTCGGCATTGTGCCTTTAGTATTTAATTCCGATGCAATATCTGTGTTTCATCGTCAATAAGAAGGTCCAAGGGATATAGTAAACCTGGAGTGAAGAATCGGAATCTACAACTAGTGTCACAGGAATGGTTGAAAACATAGACAGTGAGGAGAGTCAGTCTTCTTGTACTTAAGACGGCGTTGTGCGTTTTGTATTGAATTTCGATGCAATTTCTGTGTTTCATAGTCAATAAAAATGTCCGAGGGATACAGTAAACCTGAAGTGAAGCATCTGAATCTATAACTAGTATCACAGGAATGGTTCGAATCATTGTCAATAAGAAGAGTCGGTCTTCATGTACTTAAGTCGGCATTGTGCATTTTGAATTTAATTCCGATGCAATTTCTTTGTTTCATCGTCAATAAGACGGTACAAGGGATACAGTAAACCTGAAGTGAAGCGTCGGAATCTATAACTAGTGTCACAGGAATGGTTCAAAACATAGACAGTTGGAAGAGTAAGTGTTCTTGTACTTAAGTCGGCATTGTGCCTTTTGTATTTAAGTCCTATGCAATTTCTGTGTTTCATCGTCAATAAGAAGGTCCAAGGGATACAGTAAACCTGAAGTGAAGCATCGGAATCTACAACTAGTGTCACAGAATTGGTTCAAAACATAGACGGTAAGAAGAGTCAGCCTTCATGTACTTAAGTCAGCATTGTGCCTTTTCTATTTAATTCCGATGCAATTTCTGTGTTTCATCGTCACTAAGAAGGTCAGAGGGATGCAGTAAACCTGAAGTGAAGTTTCGGAACCTATAACTAGTGTCACTGGAATGGTTAAAACATATACAGTAAGAAGAGTCAGTCTTCTTGTACTTAAGTCGGCATTGTGCCTTTTGTATTTAGTTCCGATGCAATTTCTGTGTTTCATCGTCAATAAGTAGGTCCAAGGGATACAGTAAACCTGGAGTGAAGCACCGGATTCTGTAACTAGAGTCACAGTAATTTTTCAAAACATAGACAATAAGAAGAGTCGGTCTTCTTCTACTTTAGTCGGCAATGTGCCTCTTGTATTTAATTCCGATGCAATTTCAGTGGTACATCGTCAATAAGAAGGTCCAAGGGATACAGTAAACCTGAAGTGAAGCATCAGAATCTATAACTAGTGTCACTGGAATGGTTCAAAATATAGACAGTAAGAAGGCTCAGTCTTCTCTTACTGAAGTCGGCGATGTGCCTTTTGTATTTAATTCCGATGGAATTTCTGTGTTTCATCGTCAATAAGAACGTCCAAAGTATACAGTAAACCTGAAGTGAAGCATCGGAACCCATAACTAGTGTCACAGGAATGGTTCAAAACATAGTCAGTAAGAAGAGTCAGTCTTCTTGTCCTTAAGTCGGCATTGTGCCATTTGTATTTAATTCCGATGCAATTTCTGTGTTTCATCGTCAATAAGAAGGTCCAAGGGATACAGTAAACCAGGAGTGAAGCATCGGAATCTGTAACTAGTGTCAATGGAATGGTTCAAAACATAGACAGTAAGAAGAGTCAGTCTTCTTGTACTTAAGTCGGCATTGTGCCTTTTGTGTTTAATTCCGATGCTATTTCTGAGTTTCATCGTCAATAAGAAGGTCAGAGGGATACAGTAAACCTGAAGTGAAGCATCGGAACCTATAACTAGTGTCACAGGAATGGTTCAAAACATAGTCAGTAAGAAGAGTCAGTCTTCTTGTACTTAAGTCGGCATTGTGCCTTTTGTATTTAATTCCGATGCTATTTCTGTGTTTCATCGTCAATAAGAAGGTCCAAGGGATATAGTAAACCTGGAGTGAAGCATCGGAATCTACAACTAGTGTCACAGGAATGGTTCAAAACATAGACAGTAAGAAGAGTCAGTCTTCTTGTACTTAAGTCGGCGTTGTGCGTTTTGTATTCAATTTCAATGCAATTTCTGTGTTTCATAGTCAACAAAAATGTCCAAGGGATACAGTAAACCTGAAGTGAAGCATCTGAATCTATAACTAGTATCACAGGAATGGTTCAAATCATTGTCAATAAGAAGAGTCGGTCTTCATGTACTTAAGTCGGCATTGTGCATTTTGTATTTAATTCCGATGCAATTTCTGTGTTTCATCGTCAATAAGAAGGTACAAGGGATACAGTAAACCTGAAGTGAAGCGTCGGAATCTATAACTAGTGTCACAGGAATGGTTCAAAACATAGACAGTTGGAAGAGTAAGTGTTCTTGTACTTAAGTCGGCATTGTGCCTTTTGTATTTAAGTCCTATGCAATTTCTGTGTTTCATCGTCAATAAGAAGGTCCAATGGATACAGTAAACCTGAAGTGAAGCATCGGAATCTACAAGTAGTGTAACAGAATTGGTTCAAAACATAGACGTAAAGAAGAGTCAGCCTTCATGTACTTAAGTCAGCATTGTGCCTTTTCTATTTAATTCCGATGCAATTTCTGTGTTTCATCGTCACTAAGAAGGTCAGAGGGATACAGTAAACCTGAAGTGAAGTTTCGGAACCTATAACTAGTGTCACAGGAATGGTTAAAACATATACAGTAAGAAGAGTCAGTCTTCTTGTACTTAAGTCGGCATTGTGCCTTTTGTATTTAATTCCGATGCAATTTCAGTGTTTCATGGTCAATAAGAAGGTCCAAGGGATACAGTAAACTTGAAGTGAAGCATCGGAATCTATAACTAGTGTCACAGGAATGGTTCAGAACATAGACAGTAAGAACAGGCAGTCTTCTTGTACTTATGTCGACATTGTGCCTTTGCTATTTAATTCCGATGCAATTTCTGTGTTCCATCGTCAATAAGAAGGTCAGAGGGATTCAATGAACCTGAAGTGAAGCATCTTAATCTATAACTAGTGTCACAGGAATGGTTCAAAACAAAGACAGTAAGAAGAGTCAGTCTTCGTGTTCTTAAGTCGGCATTTTGCCTTTTGTATTTAATTGCGATGCAATTTCTGTGTTTCATCGTCAATAAGAAGGTCCAAGGGATACAGTAAACCCGGAGTGTAGCATCGGAATCTATAGCTAGTGTCACAGGAATGGTTCAAAACATAGACCATAAGAAGAGTCAGTCTTCGTGCTCTTAAGACGGCATTTTGCCTTTTATATTTAATTCCTATGCAATTTCTGTGTTTCATCGTCAATAAGAAGGTGCAAGGGATACAGTAAACCTGAAGTGAAGCATCGGAATCTACAACTAGTGTCACAGGATTGGTTCAAAACATAGACAATAAGAAGAGTCGGTCTTCTTGTACTTTAGTCGGCATTGTGCCTCTTGTATTTAATTCCGATGCAATTTCAGTGTTACATCGTCAATAAGAAGGTCAAAGGGATACAGTAAACCTGAAGTGAAGCATCAGAATCTATAACTAGTGTCACGGGAATGGTTCAAACATATACAGTAAGATGAGTCAGTCTTCTTGTACTTAAGTCGGCATTGTGCATTTTGTATTTAATTCCGATGCAATTTCTGTGTTTCATCGTCAATAAGTAGGTCCAAGGGATACAGTAAACCTGGAGTGAAGCACCGGAATCTATAACTAGAGTCACAGTATTGGTTCAAAACATAGACAATAAGAAGAGTCGGTCTTCTTGTACTTTAGTCGGCATTGTGCCTTTTGTATTTAATTCCGATGCAATTTCAGTGTTACATCGTCAATAAGAAGGTCCAAGGGATACAGTAAACCTGAAGTGAAGCATCGGAATCTATAACTAGTGTCACTGGAATGGTTCAAAACATAGACAGTTAGAAGAGACATTCTTCTTGTACTGAAGTCGGCATTGTGCCTTTTGTATTTAATTCCGATGCAATTTCTGTGTTTCATCGTCAATAAGAACGTCCAAAGTATACAGTAAACCTGAAGTGAAGCATCGGAACCCATAACTAGTGTCACAGGAATGGTTCAAAACATAGTCAGTAAGAAGAGTCAGTCTTCTTGTCCTCAAGTCGGCATTGTGCCTTTTGTATTTAATTCCGATGCAATTTCTGTGTTTCATCGTCAATAAGAAGGTCCAAGGGATACAGTAAACCTGGAGTGAAGCATCGGAATCTGTTACTAGTGTCAATGGAATGGTTCAAAACATAGACAGTAAGAAGAGTCAGTCTTCTTGTACTTAAGTCGGCATTGTGCCTTTTGTGTTTAATTCCGATGCTATTTCTGAGTTTCATCGTCAATAAGAAGGTAAGAGGGATACAGTAATCCTGAAGTGAAGCATCGGAACCTATAACTAGTGTCACAGGAATGGTTCAAAACATAGTCAGTAAGAAGAGTCAGTCTTCTTGTACTTAAGTCGGCATTGTGCCTTTTGTGTTTAATTCCGATGCTATTTCTGAGTTTCATCGTCAATAAGAAGGTCAGAGGGATACAGTAAACCTGAAGTGAAGCATCGGAATCTACAGCTAGTGTCACAGGATTGGTTCAAAACATAGACGGTAAGAAGAGTCAGCCTTCTTGTACTTAAGTCGGCATTGTGCCTTTTCTATTTATTTCCGATGCAATTTCTGTGTTTCATCGTCACTAAGAAGGTCAGAGGGATACAGTAAACCTGAAGTGGAGCATCGGAATCTATAACTAGTGTCACGGGAATGGTTCAAACATATACAGTAAGATGAGTCAGTCTTCTTGTACTTAAGTCGGCATTGTGCCTTTTGTATTTAATTCCGATGCAATTTCTGTGTTTCATCGTCAATAAGTAGGTGCAAGGGATACAGTAAACCTGGAGTGTAGCATCGGAATCTATAACTAGAGTCACAGTAATGGTTCAAAACATAGACAATAAGAAGAGTCGGTCTTCTTTTACTTTAGTCGGCATTGTGCCTTTTGTATTTAATTCCGATGCAATTTCAGTGTTACATCGTCAATAAGAAGGTCCAAGGGATACAGTAAACCTGAAGTGAAGCTTCGGAATCTATAACTAGTGTCACTGGAATGGTTCAAAACATAGACAGTTAGGAGAGTCAGTCATCTTGTACTGAAGTCGGCATTGTGCCTTTTGTATTTAATTCCGATGCCATTTCTGTGTTTCATCGTCAATAAGAACGTCCAAAGTATACAGTAAACCTGAAGTGAAGCATCGGAACCCATAACTAGTGTCACAGGAATGGTTCAAAACATAGTCAGTAAGAAGAGTCAGTCTTCTTGTCCTCAAGTCGGCATTGTGCCTTTTGTATTTAATTCCGATGCAATTTCTGTGTTTCATCGTCAATAAGAAGGTCCAAGGGATACAGTAAACCTGGAGTGAAGCATCGGAATCTGTTACTAGTGTCAATGGAATGGTTCAAAACATAGACAGTAAGAAGAGTCAGTCTTCTTGTACTTAAGTCGGCATTGTGCCTTTTGTGTTTAATTCCGATGCTATTTCTGAGTTTCATCGTCAATAAGAAGGTCAGAGGGATACAGTAAACCTGAAGTGAAGCATCGGAACCTATAACTAGTGTCACAGGAATGGTTCAAAACATAGTCAGTAAGTAGTGTCAGTCTTCTTGTACTTAAGTCGGCATTGTGCCTTTTGTGTTTAATTCCGATGCTATTTCTGAGTTTCATCGTCAATAAGAAGGTCAGAAGGATACAGTAAACCTGAAGTGAAGCATCGGAACCTATAACTAGTGTCACAGGAATGGTTCAAAACATAGTCAGTAAGAACAGTCAGTCTTCTTGTCCTTAAGTCGGCATTGTGCGTTTTGTATTTAATTCCGATGCAATTTCTGTGTTTCATCGTCAATAAGAAGGTCCAAGGGATATAGTAAACCTGGAGTGAAGCATCGGAATCTACAACTAGTGTCACAGGAATGGTTCAAAACATAGACAGTAAGAAGAGTCAGTCTTCTTGTACTGAAGTCGGCGTTGTGCCTTTTGTATTTCCTTTTCGATGCAATTTCTGTGTTTCATAGTCAATAAAAATGTCCAAGGGATACAGTAAACCTGAAGTGAAGCATCTGAATCTATAACTAGTATCACAGGAATGGTTCAAATCATTGTCAATAAGAAGAGTCGGTCTTCATGTACTTAAGTCGGCATTGTGATTTTGTATTTAATTCCGATGCAATTTCTGTGTTTCATCATAATAAGAAGGTACAAGGGATACAGTAAACCTGAAGTGAAGCGTCGGAATCTATAACTAGTGTCACAGGAATGGTTGAAAACATAGACAGTTGGAAGAGTAAGTGTTCTTGTACTTAAGTCGGCATTGTGCCTTTTGTATGTAAGTCCTATGCAATTTCTGTGTTTCGTCGTCAATAAGGAGGTCCAAGGGATACAGTAAACCTGAAGTGAAGCATCGGAATCTACAACTAGTGTCACAGAATTGGTTCAAAACATAGACGGTAAGAAGAGTCAGCCTTCATGTACTTAAGTCGGCATTGTGCCTTTTCTATTCAATTCCGATGCAATTTCTGTGTTTCATCGTCACTAAGAAGGTCAGAGGGATACAGTAAACCTGAAGTGAAGCATCGGAATCTATAACTAGTGTCACAGGAATGGTTAAAACATATACAGTAAGAAGAGTCAGTCTTCTTGTCCTTAAGTCGGCATTGTGCTTTTTTATTTAATTCCGATGCAATTTCTGTGTTTCATCGTCAATAAGAAGGTCCAAGAGATACAGTAAACCTGGAGAGTAGCATCGGAATCTATAACTAGTGTCACAGGAATGGTACAAAGCATAGACTGTAAGAAGAGTCAGTCTTCGTGTTCTTAAGTCGGCATTTTGCCTTTTGTATTTAATTCCGATGCAATTTCTGTGTTTCATCGTCAATAAGAAGGTCCAAGCGATACAGTAAACCTGAAGCGAAGCATCGGAATCTATAACTAGTGTCACAAGAATGGTTCAAAACATAGTCAGTAAGAAGAGTCAGTCTTCTTGTCCTTAAGTCGGCATTGTGCCTTTCGTTTTTAATTCCGATGCAATTTCTGTGTTTCATCGTCAATAAGAAGGTCCAAGGGATATAATAAACCTGGAGTGAAGCATCGGAATCTATAACTAGTGTCACAGGAATGGTTCAAAACATAGACAGTAAGAAGAGTAAGTCATCTTGTACTTAAGTCGGCGTTGTGCCTTTTGTATTTAATTCCGATGCAATTTCCGTGTTTCATCGTCAATAAGAATGTCCAAGGGATACAGTAAACCTGAAGTGAAGCATCGGAATCTATAACTAGTATCACAGGAATGGTTCAAATCATTGTCAATAAGAAGAGTCGGTCTTCATGTACTTAAGTTGGCATTGTGCCTTTTGTATTTAATTCCGATGCAATCTCTGTGTTTCATCGTCAATAAGAAGGTCCAAGGGATACAGTAAACCTGAAGTGAAGCATCGGAATCTACAACTAGTGTCACAGAATTGGTTCAAAACATAGACGGTAAGAAGAGTCAGCCTTCATGTACTTAAGTCGGCATTGTGCCTTTTCTATTTAATTCCGATGCAATTTCTGTGTTTCATCGTCACTAAGAAGGTCAGAGGGATACAGTAAACCTGAAGTGAAGCATCGGAATCTATAACTAGTGTCACAGGAATGGTTAAAACATATACAGTAAGAAGAGTCAGTCTTCTTGTACTTAAGTCGGCATTGTGCCTTTTGTATTTAATTCCGATGCAATTTCTGTGTTTCATCGTCAATAAGTAGGTCCAAGGGATACAGTAAACCTGCAGTGAAGCACCGGAATCTATAACTAGAGTCGCAGTATTGGTTCAAAACATAGGCAATAAGAAGATTCGGTGATCTTGTACTTAAGTCGGCATTGTGCCTTTTGTATTTAATTCCGATGCAATTTCTGTGTTTCATTGTCAATAAGAAGGTCCAAGGGATACAGTAAACCTGAAGTGAAGCATCGGAATCTATAACTAGTGTCACAGGAATGGTTCAGAACATAGACAGTAAGAACAGTCAGTCTTCGTGCACTTATGTCGACATTGTGCCTTTGCTATTTAATGCCGATGCAATTTCTGTGTTTCATCGTCAATAAGAAGGTAAGAGGGATTCAATGAACCTGAAGTGAACCATCATAATCTATAACTAGTGTCACAGGAATGGTTAAAATCAAAGACAGTAAGAAGAGTCAGTCTTCGTGTTCTTAAGTCGGCATTTTGCCTTTTGTTTTTAAGTCCGATGCAATTTCTGTGTTTCATCGTCAATAAGAAGGTCCAAGGGATACAGTAAACCTGGAGTGTAGCATCGGAATCTATTACTAGTGTCACAGGAATGGTTCAAAACATAGACCGTAAGAAGAGTCAGTCTTCGTGCTCTTAAGTCGGCATTTTGCCTTTTGTATTTAATTCCTATGCAATTTCTGTGTTTCATCGTCAATAAGATGGTCCAAGGGATACAATAAACCTGAAGTGAAGCATCGGAATCTACAACTAGTGTCACAGGATTGGTTCAAAACATAGACGGTAAGAAGAGTCAGCCTTCTTGTACTTAAGTCGGCATTGTGCCTTTTCTATTTATTTCCGATGCAATTTCTGTGTTTCATCGTCACTAAGAAGGTCAGAGGGATACAGTAAACCTGAAGTGGAGCATCGGAATCTGTAACTAGTGTCACGGGAATGGTTCAAACATATACAGTAAGATGAGTCAGTCTTCTTGTACTTAAGTCGGCATTGTGCATTTTGTATTTAATTCCGATGCAATTTCTGTGTTTCATCGTCAATAAGTAGGTCCAAGGGATACAGTAAACCTGGAGTGAAGCACCGGAATCTATAACTAGAGTCACAGTATTGGTTCAAAACATAGACAATAAGAAGAGTCGGTCTTCTTGTACTTTAGTCGGCATTGTGCCTTTTGTATTTAATTCCGATGCAATTTCAGTGTTACATCGTCAATAAGAAGGTCCAAGGGATACAGTAAACCTGAAGTGAAGCATCGGAATCTATAACTAGTGTCACTGGAATGGTTCAAAACATAGACAGTTAGAAGAGACATTCTTCTTGTACTGAAGTCGGCATTGTGCCTTTTGTATTTAATTCCGATGCAATTTCTGTGTTTCATCGTCAATAAGAACGTCCAAAGTATACAGTAAACCTGAAGTGAAGCATCGGAACCCATAACTAGTGTCACAGGAATGGTTCAAAACATAGTCAGTAAGAAGAGTCAGTCTTCTTGTCCTCAAGTCGGCATTGTGCCTTTTGTATTTAATTCCGATGCAATTTCTGTGTTTCATCGTCAATAAGAAGGTCCAAGGGATACAGTAAACCTGGAGTGAAGCATCGGAATCTGTTACTAGTGTCAATGGAATGGTTCAAAACATAGACAGTAAGAAGAGTCAGTCTTCTTGTACTTAAGTCGGCATTGTGCCTTTTGTGTTTAATTCCGATGCTATTTCTGAGTTTCATCGTCAATAAGAAGGTAAGAGGGATACAGTAATCCTGAAGTGAAGCATCGGAACCTATAACTAGTGTCACAGGAATGGTTCAAAACATAGTCAGTAAGAAGAGTCAGTCTTCTTGTACTTAAGTCGGCATTGTGCCTTTTGTGTTTAATTCCGATGCTATTTCTGAGTTTCATCGTCAATAAGAAGGTCAGAGGGATACAGTAAACCTGAAGTGAAGCATCGGAATCTACAACTAGTGTCACAGGATTGGTTCAAAACATAGACGGTAAGAAGAGTCAGCCTTCTTGTACTTAAGTCGGCATTGTGCCTTTTCTATTTATTTCCGATGCAATTTCTGTGTTTCATCGTCACTAAGAAGGTCAGAGGGATACAGTAAACCTGAAGTGGAGCATCGGAATCTATAACTAGTGTCACGGGAATGGTTCAAACATATACAGTAAGATGAGTCAGTCTTCTTGTACTTAAGTCGGCATTGTGCCTTTTGTATTTAATTCCGATGCAATTTCTGTGTTTCATCGTCAATAAGTAGGTGCAAGGGATACAGTAAACCTGGAGTGTAGCATCGGAATCTATAACTAGAGTCACAGTAATGGTTCAAAACATAGACAATAAGAAGAGTCGGTCTTCTTTTACTTTAGTCGGCATTGTGCCTTTTGTATTTAATTCCGATGCAATTTCAGTGTTACATCGTCAATAAGAAGGTCCAAGGGATACAGTAAACCTGAAGTGAAGCTTCGGAATCTATAACTAGTGTCACTGGAATGGTTCAAAACATAGACAGTTAGGAGAGTCAGTCATCTTGTACTGAAGTCGGCATTGTGCCTTTTGTATTTAATTCCGATGCAATTTCTGTGTTTCATCGTCAATAAGAACGTCCAAAGTATACAGTAAACCTGAAGTGAAGCATCGGAACCCATAACTAGTGTCACAGGAATGGTTCAAAACATAGTCAGTAAGAAGAGTCAGTCTTCTTGTCCTCAAGTCGGCATTGTGCCTTTTGTATTTAATTCCGATGCAATTTCTGTGTTTCATCGTCAATAAGAAGGTCCAAGGGATACAGTAAACCTGGAGTGAAGCATCGGAATCTGTTACTAGTGTCAATGGAATGGTTCAAAACATAGACAGTAAGAAGAGTCAGTCTTCTTGTACTTAAGTCGGCATTGTGCCTTTTGTGTTTAATTCCGATGCTATTTCTGAGTTTCATCGTCAATAAGAAGGTCAGAGGGATACAGTAAACCTGAAGTGAAGCATCGGAACCTATAACTAGTGTCACAGGAATGGTTCAAAACATAGTCAATAAGTAGTGTCAGTCTTCTTGTACTTAAGTCGGCATTGTGCCTTTTGTGTTTAATTCCGATGCTATTTCTGAGTTTCATCGTCAATAAGAAGGTCAGAAGGATACAGTAAACCTGAAGTGAAGCATCGGAACCTATAACTAGTGTCACAGGAATGGTTCAAAACATAGTCAGTAAGAACAGTCAGTCTTCTTGTCCTTAAGTCGGCATTGTGCGTTTTGTATTTAATTCCGATGCAATTTCTGTGTTTCATCGTCAATAAGAAGGTCCAAGGGATATAGTAAACCTGGAGTGAAGCATCGGAATCTACAACTAGTGTCACAGGAATGGTTCAAAACATAGACAGTAAGAAGAGTCAGTCTTCTTGTACTGAAGTCGGCGTTGTGCCTTTTGTATTTCCTTTTCGATGCAATTTCTGTGTTTCATAGTCAATAAAAATGTCCAAGGGATACAGTAAACCTGAAGTGAAGCATCTGAATCTATAACTAGTATCACAGGAATGGTTCAAATCATTGTCAATAAGAAGAGTCGGTCTTCATGTACTTAAGTCGGCATTGTGATTTTGTATTTAATTCCGATGCAATTTCTGTGTTTCATCATAATAAGAAGGTACAAGGGATACAGTAAACCTGAAGTGAAGCGTCGGAATCTATAACTAGTGTCACAGGAATGGTTGAAAACATAGACAGTTGGAAGAGTAAGTGTTCTTTTACTTAAGTCGGCATTGTGCCTTTTGTATGTAAGTCCTATGCAATTTCTGTGTTTCGTCGTCAATAAGGAGGTCCAAGGGATACTGTAATCCTGAAGTGAAGCATCGGAATCTACAACTAGTGTCACAGAATTGGTTCAAAACATAGACGGTAAGAAGAGTCAGCCTTCATGTACTTAAGTCGGCATTGTGCCTTTTCTATTCAATTCCGATGCAATTTCTGTGTTTCATCGTCACTAAGAAGGTCAGAGGGATACAGTAAACCTGAAGTGAAGCATCGGAATCTATAACTAGTGTCACAGGAATGGTTAAAACATATACAGTAAGAAGAGTCAGTCTTCTTGTCCTTAAGTCGGCATTGTGCTTTTTTATTTAATTCCGATGCAATTTCTGTGTTTCATCGTCAATAAGAAGGTCCAAGAGATACAGTAAACCTGGAGAGTAGCATCGGAATCTATAACTAGTGTCACAGGAATGGTACAAAGCATAGACTGTAAGAAGAGTCAGTCTTCGTGTTCTTAAGTCGGCATTTGTCCTTTTGTATTTAATTCCGATGCAATTTCTGTGTTTCATCGTCAATAAGAAGGTCCAAGCGATACAGTAAACCTGAAGTGAAGCATCGGAATCTATAACTAGTGTCACAAGAATGGTTCAAAACATAGTCAGTAAGAAGAGTCAGTCTTCTTGTCCTTAAGTCGGCATTGTGCCTTTCTTTTTTAATTCCGATGCAATTTCTGTGTTTCATCGTCAATAAGAAGGTCCAAGGGATATAGTAAACCTGGAGTGAAGCATCGGAATCTATAACTAGTGTCACAGGAATGGTTCAAAACATAGACAGTAAGAAGAGTAAGTCATCTTGTACTTAAGTCGGCGTTGTGCCTTTTGTATTTAATACCGATGCAATTTCCGTGTTTCATCGTCAATAAGAATGTCCAAGGGATACAGTAAACCTGAAGTGAAGCATCGGAATCTATAACTAGTATCACAGGAATGGTTCAAATCATTGTCAATAAGAAGAGTCGGTCTTCATGTACTTAAGTTGGCATTGTGCCTTTTGTATTTAATTCCGATGCAATCTCTGTGTTTCATCGTCAATAAGAAGGTACAAGGGATACAGTAAACCTGAAGTGAAGCGTCGGAATCTATAACTAGTGTCACAGGAATGGTTCAAAACATAGAAAGTTGGAAGAGTCAGTGTTCTTGTACTTAAGTCGGCATTGTGCCTTTTGTGTTTAATTCCGATGCTATTTCTGAGTTTCATCGTCAATAAGAAGGTCAGAGGGATACAGTAAACCTGAAGTGAAGCATCGGAACCTATAACTAGTGTCACAGGAATGGTTCAAAACATAGTCAGTAAGAAGTGTCAGTCTTCTTGTCCTTAAGTCGGCATTGTGCGTTTTGTATTTAATTCCGATGCAATTTCTGTGTTTCATCGTCAATAAGAAGGTCCAAGGGATATAGTAAACCTGGAGTGAAGCATCGGAATCTACAACTAGTGTCACAGGAATGGTTCAAAACATAGACAGTAAGAAGAGTCAGTCTTCTTGTACTTAAGTCGGCGTTGTGCCTTTTGTATTTCCTTTTCGATGTAATTTCTGTGTTTCATAGTCAATAAAAATCTCCAAGGGATACAGTAAACCTGAAGTGAAGCATCTGAATCTATAAATAGTATCACAGGAATGGTTCAAATCATTGTCAATAAGAAGAGTCGGTCTTCATGTACTTAAGTCGGCATTGTGATTTTGTATTTAATTCCGATGCAATTTCTGTGTTTCATCGTCAATAAGAAGGTACAAGGGATACAGTAAACCTGAAGTGAAGCGTCGGAATCTATAACTAGTGTCACAGGAATGGTTCAAAACATAGACAGTTGGAAGAGTAAGTGTTCTTGTACTTAAGTCGGCATTGTGCCTTTTGTATGTAAGTCCTATGCAATTTCTGTGTTTCGTCGTCAATAAGGAGGTCCAAGGGATACTGTAATCCTGAAGTGAAGCATCGGAATCTACAACTAGTGTCACAGAATTGGTTCAAAACATAGACGGTAAGAAGAGTCAGCCTTCATGTACTTAAGTCGGCATTGTGCCTTTTCTATTCAATTCCGATGCAATTTCTGTGTTTCATCGTCACTAAGAAGGTCAGAGGGATACAGTAAACCTGAAGTGAAGCATCGGAATCTATAACTAGTGTCACAGGAATGGTTAAAACATATACAGTAAGAAGAGTCAGTCTTCCTGTCCTTAAGTCGGCATTGTGCTTTTTTATTTAATTCCGATGCAATTTCTGTGTTTCATCGTCAATAAGAAGGTCCAAGGGATACAGTAAACCTGGAGAGTAGCATCGGAATCTATAACTAGTGTCACAGGAATGGTACAAAACATAGACCGTAAGAAGAGTCAGTCTTCGTGTTCTTAAGTCGGCATTTTGCCTTTTGTATTTAATTCCGATGCAATTTCTGTGTTTCATCGTCAATAAGAAGGTCCAAGCGATACAGTAAACCTGAAGTGAAGGTTCGGAATCTATAACTAGTGTCACAGGAATGGTTCAAAACATAGACAGTAAGAAGAGTCAGTCTTCTTGTCCTTAAGTCGGCATTGTGCCTTTCGTATTTAATTCCGATGCAATTTCTGTGTTTCATCGTCAATAAGAAGGTCCAAGGGATATAGTAAACCTGGAGTGAAGCATCGGAATCTATAACTAGTGTCACAGGAATGGTTCAAAACATAGACAGTAAGAAGAGTCAGTCATCTTGTACTTAAGTCGGCATTGTGCCTTTTGTATTTAATTCCGATGCAATTTCCGTGTTTCATCGTCAATAAGAATGTCCAAGGGATACAGTAAACCTGAAGTGAAGCATCGGAATCTATAACTAGTATCACAGGAATGGTTCAAATCATTGTCAATAAGAAGAGTCGGTCTTCATGTACTTAAGTCGGCATTGTGCCTTTTGTATTTAATTCCGATGCAATCTCTGTGTTTCATCGTCAATAAGAAGGTACAAGGGATACAGTAAACCTGAAGTGAAGCGTCGGAATCTATAACTAGTGTCACAGGAATGGTTCAAAACATAGACAGTTGGAAGAGTCAGTGTTCTTGTACTTAAGTCGGCATTGTGCCTTTTGTATTTAATTCCTATGCAATTTCTGTGTTTCATCGTCAATAAGAAGGTCCAAGGGATATAATAAACCTGAAGTCAAGCATCGGAATCTATAACTAGTGTCACAGGAATGGTTCAAAACATAGACAGTAAGAAGAGTCAGTCATCTTGTACTTAAGTCGGCATTGTGCCTTTTGTATTTAATTCCGATGCAATTTCCGTGTTTCATCGTCAATAAGAATGTCCAAGGGATACAGTAAACCTGAAGTGAAGCATCGGAATCTATAACTAGTATCACAGGAATGGTTCAAATCATTGTCAATAAGAAGAGTCGGTCTTCATGTACTTAAGTCGGCATTGTGCCTTTAGTATTTAATTCCGATGCAATCTCTGTGTTTCATCGTCAATACGAAGGTACAAGGGATACAGTAAACCTGAAGTGTAGCGTCGGAATCTATAACTAGTGTCACAGGAATGGTTCAAAACATAGACAGTTGGAAGAGTCAGTGTTCTTGTACTTAAGTCGGCATTGTGCATTTGTATTTAATTCCTATGCAATTTCTGTGTTTCATCGTCAATAAGAAGGTCCAAGGGATATAATAAACCTGAAGTCAAGCATCGGAATCTATAACTAGTGTCACAGGAATGGTTCAAAACATAGTCAGTAAGAAGAGTCAGTCTTCTTGTACTTAAGTCGGCATTTTTCTTTTCGTATTTAATTCCGATGCAATTTCTGTGTTTCATCGTCACTAAGAAGGTCAGAGGGATACTGTAAACCTGAAGTGAAGCATCGGAATCTATAACTAGTGTCACAGGAATGGTTAAAACATATACCGTAAGAAGAGTCAGTCTTCTTGTACTTAAGTCGGCATTGTGCCTTTTGTATTTAATTCCGACGCAATTTCTGTGTTTCATGGTCAATAAGAATGTCCAAGGTATACAGCAAACCTGAAGTGAAGCATCGGAACCTATAACTAGTGTCACAGGAATGGTTCGAAACATAGTCAGTAAGAAGAGTCAGTCTTCTTGTACTTAAATCGGCATTGTGCCTTTTCTATTTAATTCCGATGCAATTTCTGTGTTTCATCGTCAATGAGAAGGTCCAAGGGATACAGTAAACCTGGAGTGAAGCATCGGAATCTATCACTAGTGTCACAAGAATGGTTCAATACATAGACAGTAAGAACAGTCAGTCTTCTTGTACTTAATTCGACATTGCGCCTTTTCTATTTAATTCCGATGCAATTTCTGTGTTTCATCGTCAATAAGAAGGTCCAAGGAATACAGTAAACCTGAAGTGAAGCATCGGAATCTACAACTAGTGTCACAGAATTGGTTCAAAACGTAGACGGTAAGAAGAGTCAGCCTTCATGTACTTAAGTCGGCATTGTGCCTTTTGTATTTAATTCCGATGCAATTTCAGTGTTACATCGTCAATAAGAAGGTCCAAGGGATACAGTAAACCTGAAGTGAAGCATCGGAATCTATAACTAGTGTCACTGGAATGGTTCAAAACATAGACAGTTAGAAGAGACAGTCTTCTTGTACTGAAGTCGGCATTGTGTTTTTTGTATTTAATTCCGATGCAATTTCTGTGTTTCATCGTCAATAAGAACGTCCAAAGTATACAGTAAACCTGAAGTGAAGCATCGGAATCCATAACTAGTGTCACAGGAATGGTTCAAAGCATAGTCAGTAAGAAGAGTCAGTCTTCTTGTCCTCAAGTCGGCATTGTGCCTTTTGTATTTAATTCCGATGCAATTTCTGTGTTTCATCGTCAATAAGAAGGTCCAATTGATACAGTAAACCTGGAGTGAAGCATCGGAATCTGTTACTAGTGTCAATGGAATGGTTCAAATCATAGACAGTAAGAAGAGTCAGTCTTCTTGTACGTAAGTCGGCATTGTGCCTTTTGTGTTTAATTCCGATGCTATTTCTGAGTTTCATCGTCAATAAGAAGGTCAGAGGGATACAGTAAACCTGAAGTGAAGCATCGGAACCTATAACTAGTGTCACAGGAATGGTTCAAAACATAGTCAGTAAGAAGAGTCAGTCTTCTTGTCCTTAAGTCGGCATTGTGCGTTTTGTATTTAATTCCGATGCAATTTCTGTGTTTCATCGTCAATAAGAAGGTCCAAGGGATATAGTAAACCTGGAGTGAAGCGTCGGAATCTACAACTAGTGTCACAGGAATGGTTCAAACATAGACAGTAAGAAGAGTCAGTCTTCTTGTACTTAAGTCGGCGTTGTGACTTTTGTATTTCCTGTTCGATGCAATTTCTGTGTTTCATAGTCAATAAAAATGTCCAAGGGATACAGTAAACCTGAAGTGAAGCATCTGAATCTATAACTAGTATCACAGGAATGGTTCAAATCATTGTCAATAAGAAGAGTCGGTCTTCATGTACTTAAGTCGGCATTGTGCCTTTTGTATTTAATTGGGATGCAATTTCTGTGTTTCATCGTCAATAAGAAGGTCCAAGGGATACAGTAAACCTGGTGTGTAGCATCGGAATCTATAAGTAGTGTCACAGGAATGGTTCAAAACATAGACCGTAAGAAGAGTCAGTCTTCGTGCTCTTAAGTCGGCATTTTGCCTTTTGTATTTAATTCCTATGCAATTTCTGTGTTTCATCGTCAATAAGAAGGTCCAATGGATACAGTAAACCTGAAGTGAAGCATCGGAATCTACAACTAGTGTCACAGGATTGGTTCAAAACATAGACGGTAAGAAGAGTCAGCCTTCTTGTACTTAAGTCGGCATTGTGCCTTTTCTATTTATTTCCGATGCAATTTCTGTGTTTCATCGTCACTAAGAAGGTCAGAGGGATACAGTAAACCTGAAGTGGAGCATCGGAATCTATAACTAGTGTCACGGGAATGGTTCAAACATATACAGTAAGATGAGTCAGTCTTCTTGTACTTAAGTCGGCATTGTGCCTTTTGTATTTAATTCCGATGCAATTTCTGTGTTTCATCGTCAATAAGTAGTTGCAAGGGATACAGTAAACCTGGAGTGAAGCACCGGAATCTATAACTAGAGTCACAGTAATGGTTCAAAACATAGACAATAAGAAGAGTCGGTCTTCTTGTACTTTAGTCGGCATTGTGCCTTTTGTATTTAATTCCGATGCAATTTCAGTGTTACATCGTCAATAAGAAGGTCCAAGGGATACAGTAAACCTGAAGTGAAGCATCGGAATCTATAACCAGTGTCACTGGAATGGTTCAAAACATAGACAGTTAGAAGAGTCAGTCTTCTTGTACTGAAGTCGGCATTGTGCCTTTTGTATTTAATTCCGATGCAATTTCTGTGTTTCATCGTCAATAAGAACGTCCAAAGTATACAGTAAACCTGAAGTGAAGCATCGGAACCCATAACTAGTGTCACTGGAATGGTTCAAAACATAGTCAGTAAGAAGAGTCAGTCTTCTTGTCCTCAAGTCGGCATTGTGCCTTTTGTATTTAATTCCGATGCAATTTCTGTGTTTCATCGTCAATAAGAAGGTCCAAGGGATACAGTAAACTTGGAGTGAAGCATCGGAATCTGTTACTATTGTCAATGGAATGGTTCAAAACATAGACAGTAAGAAGAGTCAGTCTTCTTGTACTTAAGTCGGCATTGTGCCTTTTGTGTTTAATTCCGATGCTATTTCTGAGTTTCATCGTCAATAAGAAGGTCAGAGGTATACAGTAAACCTGAAGTGAAGCATCGGAACCTATAACTAGTGTCACAGGAATGGTTCAAAACATAGTCAGTAAGAAGAGTCAGTCTTCTTGGACTTAAGTCGGCATTGTGCCTTTTGTGCTTAATTCCGATGCTATTTCTGAGTTTCATCGTCAATAAGAAGGTCAGAGGGATACAGTAAACCTGAAGTGAAGCATCGGAACCTATAACTAGTATCACAGGAATGGTTCAAATCATTGTCAATAAGAAGAGTCGGTCATCATGTACTTAAGTCGGCATTGTGATTTTGTATTTAATTCCGATGCAATTTCTGTGTTTCATCGTCAAGAAGAAGGTACAAGGGATACAGTAAACCCGAAGTGA
The DNA here is from genome assembly GCF_023864345.2 of Schistocerca serialis cubense. NCBI lineage: Eukaryota > Metazoa > Arthropoda > Insecta > Orthoptera > Acrididae > Schistocerca > Schistocerca serialis. Next base: position 180,250,469 of record NC_064649.1, read on the forward strand.
AGCGTCGGAATCTATAACTAGTGTCACAGGAATGGTTCAAAACATAGACAGTTGGAAGAGTAAGTGTTCTTGTACTTAAGTCGGCATTGTGCTTTTTGTATGTAAGTCCTATGCAATTTCTGTGTTTCGTCGTCAATAAGAAGGTCCAAGGGATACAGTAAACCTGAAGTGAAGCATCGGAATCTACAACTAGAGTCACAGAATTGGTTCAAAACATAGACGGTAAGAAGAGTCAGCCTTCATGTACTTAAGTCGGCATTGTGCCTTTTCTATTCAATTCCGATGCAATTTCTGTGTTTCAACGTCTCTAAGAAGGTCAGAGGGATACAGTAAACCAGAAGTGAAGCATCGGAATCTATAACTAGTGTCACAGGAATGGTTAAAACATATACAGTAAGAAGAGTCAGTCTTATTGTCCTTAACTCGGCATTGTGCATTTTTATTTAATTCCGATGCAATTTCTGTGTTTCATCGTCAATAAGAAGGTCCAAGGGATACAGTAAACCTGGAGTGTAGCATCGGAATCTATAACTAGTGTCACAGGAATGGTACAAAACATAGACCGTAAGAAGAGTCAGTCTTCGTGTTCTTAAGTCGGCATTTTGCCTTTTGTATTTAATTCCGATGCAATTTCTGTGTTTCATCGTCAATAAGAAGGTCCAAGCGATACAGTAAACCTGAAGTGAAGCATCGGAATCTATAACTAGTGTCACAAGAATGGTTCAAAACATAGTCAGTAAGAAGAGTCAGTCTTCTTGTCCTTAAGTCGGCATTGTGCGTTTTGTATTTAATTCCGATGCAATTTCTGTGTTTCATCGTCAATAAGAAGGTCCAAGGGATAAAGTAAACCTGGAGTGAAGCGTCGGAATCTACAACTAGCGTCACAGGAATGGTTCAAAACATAGACAGTAAGAAGAGTCAGTCTTCTTGTACTTAAGTCGGCGTTGTGCCTTTTGTATTTCCTTTTCGATGCAATTTCTGTGTTTCATAGTCAATAAAAATGTCCAAGGGATACAGTAAACCTGAAGTGAAGCATCTGAATCTATAACTAGTATCACAGGAATGGTTCAAATCATTGTCAATAAGAAGAGTCGGTCTTCATGTACTTAAGTCGGCATTGTGCCTTTTGTATTTAATTCCGATGCAATTTCTGTGTTTCATCGTCAATAAGAAGGTCCAAGGGATACTGTAAACCTGGAGTGTACCATCGGAATCTATAACTAGTGTCACAGGAATGGTTCAAAACATAGACCGTAAGAAGAGTCAGTCTTCGTGCTCTTAAGTCGGCATTTTGCCTTTTGTATTTAATTCCTATGCAATTTCTATGTTTCATCGTCAATAAGAAGGTCCAATGGATACAGTAAACCTGAAGTGAAGCATCGGAATCTACAACTAGTGTCACAGGATTGGTTCAAAACATAGACGGTAAGAAGAGTCAGCCTTCTTGTACTTAAGTCGGCATTGTGCCTTTTCTATTTATTTCCGATGCAATTTCTGTGTTTCATCGTTACTAAGAAGGTCAGATGGATAAAGTAAACCTGAAGTGGAGCATCGGAATCTGTAACTAGTGTCACGGGAATGGTTCAAACATATACAGTAAGATGAGTCAGTCTTCTTGTACTTAAGTCGGCATTGTGCCTTTTGTATTTAATTCCGATGCAATTTCTGTGTTTCATCGTCAATAAGTAGGTGCAAGGGATACAGTAAACCTGGAGTGAAGCACCGGAATCTATAACTAGAGTCACAGTAATGGTTCAAAACATAGACAATAAGAAGAGTCGGTCTTCTTGTACTTAAGTCGGCATTGTGCCTATTGTGCTTAATTCCGATGCTATTTCTGAGTTTCATCGTCAATAAGAAGGTCAGAGGGATACAGTAAACCTGAAGTGAAGCATCGGAACCTATAACTAGTGTCACAGGAATGGTTCAAAACATAGTCAGTAAGAAGAGTCAGTCTTCTTGTCCTTAAGTCGGCATTGTGCGTTTTGTATTTAATTCCGATGCAATTTCTGTGTTTCATCGTCAATAAGAACGTCCAAGGGATATAGGAAACCTGGAGTGAAGCATCGGAATCTACAACTAGTGTCACAGGAATGGTTCAAAACATAGTCAGTAAGAAGAGTCAGTCTTCTTGTCCTTAAGTCGGCATTGTGCGTTTTGTATTTAATTCCGATGCAATTTCTGTGTTTCATCGACAATAAGAAGGTCCAAGGGATATAGTAAACCTGGATTGAAGCGTCGGAATCTACAACTAGTGTCACAGGAATGGTTCAAAACATAGACAGTAAGAAGAGTCAGTCTTCTTGTACTTAAGTCGGCGTTGTGCCTTTTGTATTTCCTTTTCGATGCAATTTCTGTGTTTCATATTCAATAAAAATGTCCAAGGGATACAGTAAACCTGAAGTGAAGCATCTGAATCTATAACTAGTATCACAGGAATGGTTCAAATCATTGTCAATAAGAAGAGTCGGTCTTCATGTACTTAAGTCGGCATTGTGCCTTTTGTATTTAATTCCGATGCAATTTCTGTGTTTCATCGTCAATAAGAAGGTCCAAGGGATACAGTAAACCTGGAGGGTAGCATCGGAATCTATAACTAGTGTCACAGGAATGGTTCAAAACATAGACCGTAAGAAGAGTCAGTCTTCGTGCTCTTAAGTCGGCATTTTGCCTTTTGTATTTAATTCCTATGCAATTTCTGTGTTTCATCGTCAATAAGAGGGTCCAATGGATACAGTAAACCTGAAGTGAAGCATCGGAATCTACAACTAGTGTCACAGGATTGGTTCAAAACATAGACGGTAAGAAGAGTCAGCCTTCTTGTACTTAAGTCGGCATTGTGCCTTTTCTATTTATTTCCGATGCAATTTCTGTGTTTCATCGTCACTAAGAAGGTCAGAGGGATACAGCAAACCTGAAGTGGAGCATCGGAATCTATAACTAGTGTCACGGGAATGGTTCAAACATATACAGTAAGATGAGTCAGTCTTCTTGTACTTAAGTCGGCATTGTGCCTTTTGTATTTAATTCCGATGCAATTTCTGTGTTTCATCGTCAATAAGTAGGTGCAAGGGATACAGTAAACCTGGAGTGAAGCACCGGAATCTATAACTAGAGTCACAGTAATGGTTCAAAACATAGACAATAAGAAGAGTCGGTCTTCTTGTACTTTAGTCGGCATTGTGCCTTTTGTATTTAATTCCGATGCAATTTCAGTGTTACATCGTCAATAAGAAGGTCCAAGGGATACAGTAAAACTGAAGTGAAGCATCGGAATCTATAACTAGTGTCACTGGAATGGTTCAAAACATAGACAGTTAGAAGAGTCAGTCTTCTTGTACTGAAGTCGGCATTGTGCCTTTTGTATTTAATTCCGATGCAATTTCTGTGTTTCATCGTCAATAAGAGCGTCCAAAGTATGCAGTAAACCTGAAGTGAAGCATCGGAACCCATAACTAGTGTCACTGGAATGGTTCAAAACATAGTCAGTAAGAAGAGTCAGTCTTCTTGTCCTCAAGTCGGCATTGTGCCTTTTGTATTTAATTCCGATGCAATTTCTGTGTTTCATCGTCAATAAGAAGGTCCAAGGAATACAGTAAACCTGGAGTGAAGCATCGGAATCTGTTACTAGTGTCAATGCAATGGTTCAAAACATATACAGTAAGAAGAGTCAGTCTTCTTGTACTTAAGTCGGCATTGTGCTTTTGTGTTTAATTCCGATGCTATTTCTGAGTTTCATCGTCAATAAGAAGGTCAGAGGTATACAGTAAACCTGAAGTGAAGCATCGGAACCTATAACTAGTGTCACAGGAATGGTTCAAAACATAGTCAGTAAGAAGAGTCAGTCTTCTTGTCCTTAAGTCGGCATTGTGCGTTTTGTATTTAATTCCGATGCAATTTCTGTGTTTCATCGTCAATAAGAAGGTCCAAGGGATATAGGAAACCTGGAGTGAAGCATCGGAATCTACAACTAGTGTCACAGGAATGGTTCAAAACATAGACAGTAAGAAGAGTCAGTCTTCTTGTACTTAAGTCGGCGTTGTGCCTTTTGTATTTCCTTTTCGATGCAATTTCTGTGTTTCATAGTCAATAAAAATGTCCAAGGGATACAGTAAACCTGAAGTGAAGCATCTGAATCTATAACTAGTATCACAGGAATGGTTCAAATCATTGTCAATAAGAAGAGTCGGTCTTCATGTACTTAAGTCGGCATTGTGATTTTGTATTTAATTCCGATGCAATATCTGTGTTTCATCGTCAATAAGAAGGTACAAGGGATAGAGTAAACCTGAAGTGAAGCGTCGGAATCTATAACTAGTGTCACAGGAATGGTTCAAAACATAGACAGTTGGAAGAGTAAGTGTTCTTGTACTTAAGTCGGCATTGTGCCTTTTGTATGTAAGTCCTATGCAATTTCTGTGTTTCGTCGTCAATAAGAAGGTCCAAGGGATACAGTAAACCTGAAGTGAAGCATCGGAATCTACAACTAGTGTCACAGAATTGGTTCAAAGCATAGACGGTAAGAAGAGTCAGCCTTCATGTACTTAAGTCGGCATTGTGCCTTTTCTATTCAATTCCGATGCAATTTCTGTGTTTCATCGTCACTAAGAAGGTCAGAGGGATACATTAAACCTGAAGTGAAGCATCGGAATCTATAACTAGTGTCACAGGAATGGTTAAAACATATACAGTAAGAAGAGTCAGTCTTCTTGTCCTTAAGTCGGCATTGTGCATTTTTATTTAATTCCGATGCAATATCTGTGTTTCATCGTCAATAAGAAGGTCCAAGGGATACTGTAAACCTGGAGTGTAGCATCGGAATCTATAACTAGTGTCACAGGAATGGTACAAAACATAGACCGTAAGAAGAGTCAGTCTTCGTGTTCTTAAGTCGCCATTTTGCCTTTTGTATTTAATTCCGATGCAATTTCTGTGTTTCATCGTCAATAAGAAGGTCCAAGCGATACAGTAAACCTGAAGTGAAGCATCGGAATCTATAACTAGTGTCACAAGAATGGTTCAAAACATAGTCAGTAAGAAGAGTCAGTCTACTTGTCCTTAAGTCGGCATTGTGCCTTTCGTATTTAATTCCGATGCAATTTCTGTGTTTCATCGTCAATAAGAAGGTCCAAGGGATATAGTAAACCTGGAGTGAAGCATCGGAATCTATAACTAGTGTCACAGGAATGGTTCAAAGCATAGACAGTAAGAAGAGTCAGTCATCTTGTACTTAAGTCGGCATTGTGCCTTTTGAATTTAATTCCGATGCAATTTCCGTGTTTCATCGTCAATAAGAATGTCCAAGGGATACAGTAAAGCTGAAGTGAAGCATCGGAATCTATAACTAGTATCACAGGAATGGTTCAAATGATTGACAATAAGAAGAGTCGGTCTTCATGTACTTAAGTCGGCATTGTGCCTTTTGTATTTAATTCCGATGCAATCTCTGTGTTTCATCGTCAATAAGAAGGTACAAGGGATACAGTAAACCTGAAGTGAAGCGTCGGAATCTATAACTAGTGTCACACGAATGGTTCAAAACATAGACAGTTGGAAGAGTCAGTGTTCTTGTACTTAAGTCGGCATTGTGCCTTTTGTATTTAATTCCTATGCAATTTCTGTGTTTCATCGTCAATAAGAAGGTCCAAGGGATATAATAAACCTGAAGTCAAGCATCGGAATCTATAACTAGTGTCACAGGAATGGTTCAAAACATAGTCAGTAAGAAGAGTCAGTCTTCTTGTACTTAAGTCGGCATTTTTCTTTTCGTATTTAATTCCGATGCAATTTCTGTGTTTCATCGTCACTAAGAAGGTCAGAGGGATACTGTAAACCTGAAGTGAAGCATCGGAATCTATAACTAGTGTCACAGGAATGGTTAAAACATATACAGTAAGAAGAGTCAGTCTTCTTGTACTTAAGTCGGCATTGTGCCTTTTGTATTTAATTCCGATGCAATTTCTGTGTTTCATTGTCAATAGGAATGTCCAAGGTATACAGCAAACCTGTAGTGAAGCATCGGAATCTATAACTAGTGTCACAGGAATGGTTCGAAACATAGTCAGTATGAAGAGTCAGTCGTCTTGTACTTAAGTCGGCATTGTGCCTTTTCTATTTAATTCCGATGCAATTTCTGTGTTTCATCGTCAATGAGAAGGTCCAAGGGATACAGTAAACCTGGAGTGAAGCATCGGAATCTATCACTAGTGTCACAAGAATGGTTCAATACATAGACAGTAAGAACAGTCAGTCTTCTTGTACTTAAGTCGACATTGTGCCTTTTCTATTTAATTCCGATGCAATTTCTGTGTTTCATCGTCAATAAGAAGGTCCAAGGGACACAGTAAACCTGAAGTGAAGCATCGGATTCTACAACTATTGTCACAGGATTGGTTCAAAACATAGACGGTAAGAAGAGTCAGCCTTCTTGTACTTAAGTCGGCATTGTGCCTTTTCTGTTTAATTCCGATGCAATTTCTGTGTTTCATCGACAATAACAAGGTCCAAGGGATACAGAAAACCTGAAGTGAAGCATTGGAATCCATAACTAGTGTCACAGGATTGTTTCAAAACATAGTCAGTAAGAAGAGTCAGTCTTCTTGTACTTAAGTCGGCATTTTGCTTTTCGTATTTAATTCCGATGCAATTTCTGTGCTTCACCGTCAATAAGAAGGTCCAAGTGATACAGTAAACCTGAAGTGAAGCATCGGAATATATAACTAGTTTCACACTAATGGTTCAAAACAAAGTCAGTAAGAAGAGTCAGTCTTCTTGTCCTTAAATCGGCATTGTGCCTTTTGTATTTAATTCCGATGCAATTTCTGTGTTTCATCGTCAATAAGAAGGTCCAAGGGATACAGTAAACCTGGAGTGTTGCATCGGAATCTAAAACTAGTGTCACAGGAATGGTTCAAAACATAGACCGTAAGAAGAGCCAGTCTTCGTGTTCTTAAGTCCGCATTTTGCCCTTTGTATTTAATTCCGATGCAATATCTGTGTTTCATCGTCAATAAGAAGTTCCAAGGGATACAGTAAACCTGAAGTGAAGCATCGGAATCTATAACTAGTGTCACAGGAATGGTTCAAACATAGTCAGTAAGAAGAGTCAGTCTTCTTGTACTTAAGTCGGCATTGTGCCTTTTCTATTTAATTCCGATGCAATTTCTGTGATTCATCGTCAATAAGAAGGTCAGTGGGATACAGTAAACCTGAAGTGAAGCATCGGAATCTATAACTAGTGTCACAGGAATGGTTCAAATCATAGACAGTATGAAGAGTTAGTCTTCTTGTACTTAAGTTGGCATTGTGCCTTTTCTATTTATTTCCGATGCAATTTCTGTGTTTCATCGTCAATAAGAAGGTCTAAGGGATACAGTACACCTGAAGTGAAGCATCGGAATCTATAACTAGTGTCACACTAATGGTTCAAATCAAAGTCAGTAAGAAAAGTCAGTCTTCTTGTTCTTAAGTCGGCATTGTGCCTTTTGTATTTAATTCCGATGCAATTTCAGTGTTTCATCGACAATAACAAGGTGCAAGGGATACAGTAAACCTGGAGTGAAGCATCGGAATCTATAACTAGTGTCAATGGAATGGTTCAACACATAGACAGTAAGAAGAGTCAGTTTTCTGGTACTTAAGTCGGCATTGTGCCTATTGTATTTAATTCCGATGCAATTACTGTGTTTCATCGTCACCAAGAAGGTCAGAGGGATACAGTAAACCTGAAGTGAAGCATCGGAATCTATCGCTAGTGTCACAGGAATTGTTCAAACATAGTCAGTAAGAAGAGTCAGTCTTCTTGTTCTTAAGTCGGCATTGTGCTTTTTGTATTTAATTTCGATGCAATTTCTGTGTTTCATTGTCAATAAGAAGGTCCAAGGGATACAGTAAACATGGAGTGAAGCATCGGAATCCATAAGTAGTGTCACAGGAATGGTTCAAAGCATAGACAGTACGAAGAGTCAGTCTTCTTGTACTTAAGTCGGCATTTTGCCTTTTGCATTTAATTCCGATGCAATTTCTGTGTTTCATCGTCAATAAGAGGGTCCAAGGGATACAGTAAACCTGAAGTGAAGCATCGGAATCTATAACTAGTGTCACAGGAATGGTTCAAAACATAGACCTTAAGAAAAGTCAGTCTTCGTGTTCTGAAGTCGGCATTTTGCCTTTTGTATTTAATTCCGATGCAATTTCTGTGTTTCATCGTCAATAAGAAGGTCCAAGAGATACAGTAAACCTAAAGTGAAGCATCGGAATCTATAACTAGTGTCACACTGATGGTTGAAAACAAAGTCAGTAAGAAGAGTCAGTCTTCTTGTCCTTAAGTCGGCATTGTGCCTTTTGTATTTAATTCCGATGCAATTTCTGTGTTTCATCGTCAATAAGAAGGTCCAAGGGATACAGTTATCCTGGAGTGTAGCATCGGAATCTACAACTAGTGTCACAGGAATGGTTCAAAACATAGACCTTAAGAAAAGTCAGTCTTCGTGTTCTGAAGTCGGCATTTTGCCTTTTGTATTTAATTCCGATGCAATTTCTGTGTTTCATCGTCAATAAGAGGGTCCAAGCGATACAGTAAACCTAAAGTGAAGCATCGGAATCTATAACTAGTGTCACAGGAATGGTTCAAAACATAGTCAGTAAGAAGAGTCAGTCTTCTTGTCCTTAAGTCGGCATTGTGCCTTTTGTATTTAATTCCGATGCAATTTCTGTGTTTCATCGTCAATAAGAAAGTCCAAGGGATATAGTAAACCTGGAGTGAAGCATCGGAACCATAAGTAGTGTCACAGCAATGGTTCAAAACATAGACAGTAAGAAGAGTCAGTCTTCTTGTACTAAATTCGGCATTGTGCCTTTTGTATTTGATTCCGATGCAATTTCTGTGTTTCATCGTCAATAAGAAAGTCCAAGGGATACAGTAAACCTGAAGTGAAGCATCGGAATCTATAACTAGTATCACCGGAATGGTTCAAATGATTGACAATAAGAAGAGTCGGTCTTCATGTACTTAAGTCGGCATTGTGCCTTTTGTATTTAATTCCGATGCTATTTCTGTGTTTCATCGTCAATAAGAAGGTACAATTGGATACAGTAAACCTGAAGTGAAGCGTCGGAATCTATAACTAGTGTCACAGGAATGGTTCAAAGCATAGACAGTTGGAAGAGTCAGTGTTCTTGTACTTAAGTCGGCATTGTGCCTTTTGTATTTGATTCCTATGCAATTTCTGTGTTTCATCGTCAATAAGAAGGTCCAAGGGACACAGTAAACCTGAAGTGAAGCATCGGATACTACAACTAGTGTCACAGGATTGGTTCAAAACATAGACGGTAAGAAGAGTCAGCCTTCTTGTACTTAAGTCGGCATTGTGCCTTTTCTGTTTAATTCCGATGCAATTTCTGTGTTTCATCGTCACTAAGAATGTCAGAGGGATACACTAAACCTGAAGTGAAGCATTGGAATCTATAACTAGTGTCACAGGATTGTTTCAAAACATAGTCAGTAAGAAGAGTCAGTCTTCTTGTACTTAAGTCGGCATTTTGCTTTTCGTATTTAATTCCGATGCAAATTCTGTGCTTCACCGTCAATAAGAAGGTCCAAGTGATACAGTAAACCTGAAGTGAAGCATCGGAATATATAACTAGTTTCACACTAATGGTTCAAAACAAAGTCAGTAAGAAGAGTCAGTCTTCTTGTCCTTAAATCGGCATTGTGCCTTTTGTATTTAATTCCGATGCAATTTCTGTGTTTCATCGTCAATAAGAAGGTCCAAGGGATACAGTAAACCTGGAGTGTTACATCGGAATCTAAAACTAGTGTCACAGGAATGGTTCAAAACATAGACCGTAAGAAGAGCCAGTCTTCGTGTTCTTAAGTCCGCATTTTGCCCTTTGTATTTAATTCCGATGCAATATCTGTGTTTCATCGTCAATAAGAAGTTCCAAGGGATACAGTAAACCTGAAGTGAAGCATCGGAATCTATAACTAGTGTCACAGGAATGGTTCAAAACATAGACCTTAAGAAAAGTCAGTCTTCGTGTTCTGAAGTCGGCATTTTGCCTTTTGTATTTAATTCCGATGCAATTTCTGTGTTTCATCGTCAATAAGAAGGTCCAAGCGATACAGTAAACCTAAAGTGAAGCATCGGAATCTATAACTAGTGTCACACTGATGGTTGAAAACAAAGTCAGTAAGAAGAGTCAGTCTTCTTGTCCTTAAGTCGGCATTGTGCCTTTTGTATTTAATTCCGATGCAATTTCTGTGTTTCATCGTCAATAAGAAGGTCCAAGGGATACAGTTATCCTGGAGTGTAGCATCGGAATCTACAACTAGTGTCACAGGAATGGTTCAAAACATAGACCTTAAGAAAAGTCAGTCTTCGTGTTCTGAAGTCGGCATTTTGCCTTTTGTATTTAATTCCGATGCAATTTCTGTGTTTCATCGTCAATAAGAGGGTCCAAGCGATACAGTAAACCTAAAGTGAAGCATCGGAATCTATAACTAGTGTCACAGGAATGGTTCAAAACATAGTCAGTAAGAAGAGTCAGTCTTCTTGTCCTTAAGTCGGCATTGTGCCTTTTGTATTTAATCCCGATGCAATTTCTGTGTTTCATCGTCAATAAGAAAGTCCAAGGGATATAGTAAACCTGGAGTGAAGCATCGGAACCATAAGTAGTGTCACAGCAATGGTTCAAAACATAGACAGTAAGAAGAGTCAGTCTTCTTGTACTAAATTCGGCATTGTGCCTTTTGTATTTGATTCCGATGCAATTTCTGTGTTTCATCGTCAATAAGAAAGTCCAAGGGATACAGTAAACCTGAAGTGAAGCATCGGAATCTATAACTAGTATCACCGGAATGGTTCAAATGATTGACAATAAGAAGAGTCGGTCTTCATGTACTTAAGTCGGCATTGTGCCTTTTGTATTTAATTCCGATGCTATTTCTGTGTTTCATCGTCAATAAGAAGGTACAATTGGATACAGTAAACCTGAAGTGAAGCGTCGGAATCTATAACTAGTGTCACAGGAATGGTTCAAAGCATAGACAGTTGGAAGAGTCAGTGTTCTTGTACTTAAGTCGGCATTGTGCCTTTTGTATTTGATTCCTATGCAATTTCTGTGTTTCATCGTCAATAAGAAGGTCCAAGGGACACAGTAAACCTGAAGAGAAGCTTCGGATTCTACAACTAGTGTCACAGGATTGGTTCAAAACATAGACGGTAAGAAGAGTCAACCTTCTTGTACTTAAGTCGGCATTGTGCCTTTTCTGTTTAATTCCGATGCAATTTCTGTGTTTCATCGTCACTAAGAATGTCAGAGGGATACACTAAACCTGAAGTGAAGCATTGGAATCTATAACTAGTGTCACAGGATTGTTTCAAAACATAGTCAGTAAGAAGAGTCAGTCTTCTTGTACTTAAGTCGGCATTTTGCTTTTCGTATTTAATTCCGATGCAATTTCTGTGCTTCACCGTCAATAAGAAGGTCCAAGTGATACAGTAAACCTGAAGTGAAGCATCGGAATATATAACTAGTTTCACACTAATGGTTCAAAACAAAGTCAGTAAGAAGAGTCAGTCTTCTTGTCCTTAAATCGGCATTGTGCCTTTTGTATTTAATTCCGATGCAATTTCTGTGTTTCATCGTCAATAAGAAGGTCCAAGGGATACAGTAAACCTGGAGTGTTACATCGGAATCTAAAACTAGTGTCACAGGAGTGGTTCAAAACATAGTCAGTAAGAAGAGTCAGTCTTCTTGTACTTAAGTCGTCATTGTGCCTTTTCTATTTAATTCCGATGCAATTTCTGTGATTTATCGTCAATAAGAAGGTCCAAGGGATACAGTAAACCTGAAGTGAAGCATCGGACTCTATAACTAGTGTCACAGAAATGGTTCAAAACAAGGACAGTAGGAAGAGTCAGTCTTCCTATACTTAAGTCGGCATTGTGCGTTTTGTATTTAATTCCGATGCAATTTCTGTGTTTCATCGTCAATAAGAAGGTCGAAGGGAATCAGTAAACCTGAAGGGAAGCATCGGAATCTATAACTTGTGTCACAGGATTGGTTCCAAACATAGACAGTACGAAGAGTCAGTCTTCTTGTACTTAAGTCGGCATTGTGGCTTTTGTATTTAATTCCGATGCAATTTCTGTGTTTCATCGTCAATAAGAAGGTCAGAGGGATACGGTAAACCAGAAGTGAAGCATCGGAAACTATAACTAGTGTCACAGGAATGTTTCAAAGCATAGTCAGTAAGAAGAGTCAGTTTTCTTGTCCATAAGTCGGCATTGTGCCTTTTGTATTTAATTCCGATGCAATTTCTGTGTTTCATCGGCAATAAGATCAGAGGGATACAGTAAACCTGAAGTGATGCATCGGAATGTATAACTAGTATCACAGGAATGGTTCAAAACATAGACAGTAGGAAGAGTCAGTCTTCTTGTACTTAATTCGGCCCTGTGCCTTTTGAATTTAATTCCGATGCAATTTCTGTGTTTCATCGTCAAGAATGTCAGATGGATACAGTAAACCTGAAGTGAAGCATCGGAATCCAAAACTAGTGTCACAGGAATGGTTCAAAACATAGGCAGTAAGAAGAGTATGTCTTCTTGTACGTAAGTCGGCATTGTGCCTTTTGTATTTAATTCCGATGCAATTTCTGTGTTTCATCGTCAATAAGAGGGTCAAAGGTATCTAGAAAACCTGAAGTGAAGCATCGGAATCTATAACTAGCATCACAGGAATGGTTCAAAACATAGTCAGTAAGAAGAGTCAGTCTTCTTGTACTTAAGTCGGCATTTTGCCTTTTGTATTTAATTTCGACGCAATTTCTGTGTTTCATCGTCAATAAGAAGGTCCAAGGGATACAGTAAACCTGAAGTGAAGCATCGGAATCTAAAACTAGTGTCACAGGAATGGTTCAAAACATAGTAAGAAGAGTCAGTCTTCTTGCACTTAAGTCGGCATTGTGCCTTTTCTATTTAATTCCGATGCAATTTCTGTGTTTCATCGTCAATAAGAAGGTCCAAGGGATACAGTAAACCTGGAGTGTAGCATCGGAATCTAAAACTAGTGTCACAGGAATGGTTCAAAACATAGACCGTAAGAAGAGCCAGTCTTCGTGTTCTTAAGTCGGCATTTTGCCTTTTGTATTTAAATCCGATGCAATTTCTGTGTTTCATCGTCATTAAGAAGGTCCAAGGGATACAGTAAACCTGAAGTGAAGCATCGGAATCTATAACTAGTGTCACGGGAATAGTTCAAAACATAGTCAGTAAGAAGAGTCAGTCTTCTTGTACTTAAGTCGGCATTGTGCTTTTGTATTTAATTCCGATGCAATTTCTGTGTTTCATCGTCAATAAGAATGACCAAGGGGTACAGTAAACCTGAAGTGAAGCATCGGAATCTATAACTAGTGTCACAGGAATGGTTCAAATCATTGTCAATAAGAAGAGTCGGTCTTCATGTACTTAAGTCGGCATTGTGCCTTTTGTATTTAGTTCCGATGCACTTTCTGTGTTTCATCGTCAATAAGAAGGTACAAGGGATACAGTGAAGCTGAAGAGAAGCATCGGAATCTATAACTAGTGTCACAGGAATGGTTCAAAACATAGACAGTAGGAAGAGTAAGTGTTCTTGTACTTAAATCGACATTGTGCCTTTTGTATTTAATTCCGATGCAATTTCTGTGTTTCATCGTCAACAAGAAGGTCCAAGTATACAGTAAACCTGAAGTGAAACATCAGAATCTACAACTAGTGTCACACTAATGGTTCAAATCAAAGTCAGTAAGAAAAGTCAGTCTTCTTGTTCTTAAGTCGGCATTGTGCCTTTTGTATTTAATTCCCATGCAATTTCAGTGTTTCATCGACAATAACAAGGTGCAAGGGATACAGTAAACCTGGAGTGAAGCATCGGAATCTATAACTAGTGTCAATGGAATGGTTCAAAACATAGACAGTAAGAAGAGTCAGTCCTCTGGTACTTAAGTCGGCATTGTGCCTATTGTATTTAATTCCGATGCAATTTCTGTGTTTCATCGTCAACAAGAAGGTCAGAGGGATACAGTAAACCTGAAGTGAAGCATCGGAATCTATCGCTAGTGTCACAGGAATGGTTCAAACATAGTCAGTAAGAAGAGTCAGTCTTCTTGTTCTTAAGTCGGCATTGTGCTTTTTGTATTTAATTTCGATGCAATTTCTGTGTTTCATTGTCAATAAGAAGGTCCAAGGGAAACAGTAAACCTGAAGTGAACCATCGGAATCTATAACTGGTGTCACAGGAATGGTTCAAAGCATAGACAGTACGAAGAGTCAGTCTTCTTGTACTTAAGTCGGCATTGTGCATTTTGTATTTAATTCCGATGCCATTTCTGTGTTTCATCGTCAATAAGAAAGTCAGAGGGATACAGTAAACCTAAAGTGAAGCATCGGAATCTAAAGCTAGTGTCACAGGAATGGTTCAAAACATAGTCAGTAAGAAGAGACAGTCTTTTTGTACTTAAGTCGGCATTGTGCCTTTTGTATTTAATTCCGATGCAATTTCTGTGTTTCATCTTCAATAAGAAGGTCCATGGGATACAGTAAACATGGAGTGAAGCATCGGAATCCATATGTAGTGTCACAGGAATGGTTCAAAGCATAGACAGTACGAAGAGTCAGTCTTCTTGTACTTAAGTCGGCATTTTGCCTTTTGCATTTAATTCCGATGCAATTTCTGTGTTTCATCGTCAATAAGAAGGTCCAAGGGATACAGTAAACCTGAAGTGAAGCATCGGAATCTATAACTAGTGGCACAGGAATGGTTCAAACCATAGTCAGTAAGAAGAGTCAGTCTTCTTGTACTTAAGTCGGCATTGTGCTTTTGTATTTAATTCCGATGCAATTTCTGTGTTTCATCGTCAAAAAGAATGACCAAGGGATACAGTAAACCTGAAGTGAAGCATCGGAAACTGTAACTAGTGTCACAGGAATGGTTCAAATCATTGTCAATAAGAAGAGTCGGTCTTCATGTACTTAAGTCGGCATTGTGCCTTTTGTATTTAATTCCGATGCACTTTCTGTGTTTCATCGTCAATAAGAAGATACAAGGGATGCAGTAAAGCTGAAGAGAAGCATCGGAATCTATAACTAGTGTCACAGGAATGGTTCAAAACATAGACAGTAGGAAGAGTCAGTGTTGTTGTACTTGAGTCGGCATTGTGCCTTTTGTATTTAATTCCGATGCAATTTCTGTGTTTCATCGTCAATAAGAAGGTCCAAGGGATACAGTAAACCTGAAGTGAAGCATCGCAATCTACAACTAGTGTCACAGGATTGGTTCAAAGCATAGACAGTACGAAGAGTCAGTCTTCTTGTTCTTAAGTCGGCATTCTTGCCTTTGTATTTAATTCCGATGCAATTTCTGTGTTTCATCGTCAATACGAAGGTCATAGGGATACAGTAAACCTGAATAGATGCATCGGAATCTATAACTAGTGGCACAGGAATGGTTCAAACCATAGTCAGTAAGAAGAGTCAGTCTTCTTATACTTAAGTCGGCATTGTGCCTTTTGTGTTTAATTTCGATGCAATTTCAGTGTTTCATCGTCAATAAGAAGGTCCAAGGGATACAGTAAACCTGGAGTGAAGCATCGGAATCTATAAGTAGTGTCACAGGAATGGTTCAAAACATAGTCAGTAAGAAGAGTCAGTCTTCTTGTACTTAAGTCGGCATTGTACCTTTGTATGTAATTCCGATGCAATTTCTGTGTTTCATCGTCAATAAGAATGACCAAGGGACACAGTAAACCTGAAGTGAAGCATCGTAATCTATAACTAGTGTCACAGGAATGGTTCAAATCATTGTCAATAAGAAGAGTCGGTCTTCATGTACTTATCGGCATTGTGCCTTTTGTATTTAATTCCGATGCACTTTCTGTGTTTCATCGTCAATAAGAAGGTACAAGGCATACAGTAAACCTGAAGTAAAGCATCGGAATCTACAACTAGTGTCACAGGAATGGTTCAAAGCATAGACAGTACGAAGAGTCAGTCTTCTTGAACTTAAGTCGGCATTCTTGCTTTTGTATTTAATTCCGATGCAATTTCTGTGTTTCATCGTCAATACGAAGGTCATAGGGATACAGTAAACCTGAAGAGAAGCATCGGAATCTATAACTAGTGTCACAGGAATGGTTCAAAGCATAGTTGGTAAGAAGAGTCAGTCTTCTTATACTTAAGTCGGCATTGTGCCTTTTGTGTTTAATTTCGATGCAATTTCTGTGTTTCATCGTCAATAAGAAGGTCCAAGGGATACAGTAAACCTGGAGTGAAGCATCGGAATCTATAAGTAGTGTCACAGGAATGGTTCATAACATAGACAGTAAGAAGAGTCAGTCTTCTTGTACTTATGTCGGCTTTGTGCCTTTTGTATTTAATTCCGATGCAATTTCTGTGTTTCTTCGTCATTAAGAAGGTCCAAGGGATGCAGTGAACGTGAAGTGAAGCATCGGAATCTATAACTAGTGTCACAGGAATGGTTCAAAACATAGACAGTAAGAAGAGTCAGTCTTCTTGTACTTAAGTTGGCATTGTGCCTTTTCTATTTAATTCCGATGCAATTTCTGTGTTTCATCGTCAATAAGAAGGTCCAAGGGATACAGTAAACCTGAAGTGAAGCATCGGAATCTATAACTAGTGTCACACTAATGGTTCAAATCAAAGTCACTAAGAAGAGTCAGTCTTCTTGTTCTTAAGTCGGCATTGTGCCTTTTGTATTTAAATCCGATGAAATGTCAGTGTTTCATCGACAATAACAAAGTGCATGGGATACAGTAAACCTGGAGTGAAGCATCGGAATCTATAACTAGTGTCAATGGAATGTTCAAAACATCGACAATAAGAGGATTCAGTCTTCTTGTACTTAAGTCGGCATTGTGCCTATTGTATTTAATTCCGATGCAATTTCTGTGTTTCATCGTCAACAAGAAGGTCAGAGGGATACAGTAAACCTGAAGTGAAGCATCGGAATCTATCGCTAGTGTCACAGGAATGGTTCAAACATAGTCAGTAAGAAGAGTCAGTCTTCTTGTTCTTAAGTCGGAATTGTGCTTTTTGCATTTAATTCCGATGCAATATCTGTGTTTCATTGTCAACAAGAAGGTCCAAGGGATACAGTAAACCTGGAGCGAAGCATCGGAATCCATAACTAGTGTCACAGGAATGGTTCAAAACATAGACAGTAGGAAGAGTCAGTCTTCTTGTACTTAAGTCGTCATGGTGCCTTTTGTGTTTACATCCGATGCAATTTCTGTGTTTCATCGTCAATAAGAAGGTTCAAGGGATACAGTAACCTCAAGTGAAACATCGGAATCTATAACTAGTGTCACTGCAATGGTTCAAAATATAGACCGTAACAAGAGTCAGTCTTCTTGTAGTTAAGTCGGCATTGTGCCTTTTGTATTTAATTCCGATGCAATATCTGTGTTTCATTGTCAATAAGAAGGTCATAGGGATACTGTAAACCTGAAGAGAAGCATCGGAATCTATAACTAGTGTCACAGGAATGGTTCAAAGCATAGTCAGGGAGAAGAGTCTGTCTTCTTGTACTTAAGTCGGCATTGTGCCTTTTGTGTTTAATTCCGATGCCATTTCTGTGTTTCATCGTCAATAAGAAAGTCAGAGGGATAATGTAAACCTGAAGTGAAGAATCGGAATCTAAAACTAGTGTCACAGGAATGGTTCAAAATATAGACAGTAAGAAGAGTCAGTCTTCTTGTAGTTAAGTCGGCATTGTGCCTTTTGTATTTAATTCCGATGCAATTTCTGTGATTCATCGTCAATAAGAAGGTCCAAAGGATACAGTAAACCTGAAGTGAAACATCGGATTCTATAACTAGTGTCACAGAAATGGTTCAAAACATAGACAGTAAGAAGAGTCAGTCTTCGTGTACTTATGTCAGCATTTTAACTTTTGTATTTAATTCCGATGCAATTTCTGTGTTTCATTGTCAATAAGATGGTCCAAGGGATACTGTAAACCTGGAGCGAAGCATCGGAATCTATAACTAGTGTCACAGGAATGGTTCAAAACATAGACAGTAAGATGAGTCAGTCTTCTTGTACTTAAGTCGGAATTGTGCCTTTTGTATTTACTTCCGATGCAATTTCTGTGTTTCATTGTCAATAAGAAGGTCCAAGGGAAACAGTAAACCTGAAGTGAAGCATCGGAATCTATAACTAGTGTCACAGGAATGGTTCAAAGCATAGACAGTACGAAGAGTCAGTCTTCTTGTACTTAAGTCGGCATTTTGCCTTTTGTATTTAATTCCGATGCAATTTCTGTGTTTCATCGTCAATAAGAAGGTCCAAGGGATACAGTAAACCTGAAGTGAAGCATCGGAATCTATAACTAGTGTCACAGGAATGGTTCAAAACATAGTCAGTAAGAAGAGTCAATCTTCTTGTACTTAAGTCGGCATTGTGCTTTTGTATTTAATTCCGATGCAATTTCTGTGTTTCATCGTCAATAAGAATGACCAAGGGATACAGTAAACCTGAAGTGAAGCATCGGAATCTATAACTAGTGTCACAGGAATGGTTCAAATCATTGTCAATAAGAAGAGTCGGTCTTCATGTACTTAAGTCGCCATTGTGCCTTTTCTATTTAATTCCGATGCACTTTCTGTGTTTCATCGTCAATAAGAAGATACAAGGGGTACAGTAAAGCTGAAGAGAAGCATCGGAATCTATAACTAGTGTCACAGGAATGGTTCAAAACATAGACAGTAGGAAGAGTCAGTATTCTTGTACTTAAGTCGGCATTGTGCCTTTTGTATTTAATTCCGATGCAATTTCTGTGTTTCATCGTCATTAAGAAGGTCTAAGGGATACAGTAAACCTGAAGTGAAGCATCGGAATCTACAACTAGTGTCACAGGAATGGTTCAAAGCATAGACAGTACGAAGAGTCAGTCTTCTTGTACTTAAGTCGGCATTCTTGCTTTTGTATTTAATTCCGATGCAATTTCTGTGTTTCATCGTCAATAAGAAGGTCATAGGGACACAGTAAACCTGAAGAGAAGCATCGGAATCTATAACTAGTGTCACAGGAATGGTTCAAAGCATAGTCAGTAAGAAGAGTCAGCCTTCTTGTACTTAAGTCGGCATTGTGTCTTTTGTATTTAATTCCGATGCTATATCTGTGTTTCATCGTCAATAAGTAGGTCCAAGGGATACAGTAAACCTGGAGTGAAGCATCGGAATCTATAAGTAGTGTCACAGGAATGGTTCATAACTTTGACAGTAAGAAGAGTCAGTCTTCTTGTACTAAAGTCGGCATTGTGCCTTTTGTGTTTAATTCCGATGCCATTTCTGTGTTTCATCGTCAATAAGAAAGTCAGAGGGATACAGTAAACCTGAAGTGAAGCGTCGGAATCTATAACTAGTGTCACAGAAATGGTTCAAAGCATAGACAGTACGAAGAGTCAGTCTTCTTGTACTTACGTCGGCATTGTGCCTTTTGTATTTAATTACGATGACATTTCTGTGTTTCATCGTCAATAAGAAAGTCAGAGGGATACAGTAAACCTAAAGTGAAGCATCGGAATCTAAAGCTAGTGTCACAGGAATGGTTCAAAACATAGTCAGTAAGAAGAGACAGTATTCTAGTACTTAAGTCGGCATTGTGCCTTTTGTATTTAATTCCGATGCAATTTCTGTGTTTCATCGTCAATAAGAAGGTCCAAGGGATACAGTAAACATGGAGTGAAGCATCGGAATCCATAACTAGTGTCAATGGAATGTTCAAAACATCGACAATAAGAAGAGTCAGTCTTCTTGTACTTAAGTCGGCATTGTGCCTATTGTATTTAATTCCGATGCAATTTCTGTGTTTCATCGTCAACAAGAAGGTCAGTGGGATACAGTAAACCTGAAGTGAAGCATCGGAATCTATCGCTAGTGTCACAGGAATGGTTCAAACATAGTCAGTAAGAAGAGTCAGTCTTCTTGTACTTAAATCGGCATTGTGCCTTTTGTGTTTAATTCCGATGCCATTTCTGTGTTTCATCGTCAATAAGAAAGTCAGAGGTATACAGTAAACCTGAAGTGAAGCATCGGAATCTAAAACTAGTGTCACAGGAATGGTTCAAAACATAGTCAGTAAGAAGAGACAGTGTTCTTATAGTTAAGTCGGCATTGTGCCTTTTGTATTTAATTCCCATGCAATTTCTGTGTTTCATCGTCAATAAGAAGGTCCAAGGGATACAGTAAACCTGGAGTGAAGCATCGGAATCTATAAGTAGTGTCACAGGAATGGTTCAAAACATAGACAGTAAGAAGAGTCAGTCTTCTTGTACTTAAGTCGGCATTGTGCCTTTTGTATTTACTTCCCATGCAATTTCTGTGTTTCATCGTCAATAAGAAGTTCCAAGGGATACAGTAAGCCTCAAGTGAAGCATCAGAATCTATACCTAGTGTCACAGGAATGGTTCAAAACATAGTCAGTAGGAAGAGTCGGTCTTCATGTACTTATGTCGGCATTGTGCCTTTTGTATTTAATTCCGATGCAATTTCTGTGTTTCATCGTCATTAAGAAGGTCCAAGGGACACAGTAAACCTGAAGTGAAGCATCGGAATCTATAACTAGTGTCACAGGAATGGTTCAAAACATAGACACTAGGAAGAGTCAGTCTTCTTGTACTTAAGTTGGCATTGTGCCTTTTGTATTTAATTCCGATGCAATTTCTGTGTTTCATCGTCAATAAGAAGGTCCAAGGGATACAGTAAACCTGCAGTGAAGCATCGGAATCTATAACTAGTGTCACACTAATGGTTCAAAACAAAGTCAGTAAGAAGAGTCAGTCTTCTTGTTCTTAAGTCGGCATTGTGCCTTTTGTATTTAATTCGGATGCAATTTCTGTGTTTCATCGACAATAACAAGGTCCAAGGGATACAGAAAACCTGGAGTGAAGCATCGGAAACTATAACTAGTGTCAATGGAATGGTTCAAAAATAGTCAGTAAGAAGAGTCCGTCTTCTTGTACTTAAGTCGGCATTGTGCCTATTGTACTTAATTCCGATGCAATTTCTGTGTTTCATCGTCAACAAGAACGTCAGACGGATACAGTAAATCTGAAGTGAAGCATCGGAATTTATATCTAGTGTCACAGGAATGGTTCAAACATAGTCAGTAAGAAGAGTCAGTCTTCTTGTTCTTAATTCGGCATTGTGCTTCTTGTATTTACTTCCGATGCAATTTCTGTGTTTCAACGTCAATAAGGTACAAGGGACACAGTAAACCTGGAGCGAAGCATCTGAATCAATAACTAGTGTCACAGGAATGGTTCAAAACATAGTCAGTAGGAAGAGTCGGTCTTCATGTACTTATGTCGGCATTGTGCCTTTTGTATTTAATTCCGATGCAATTTCTGTGTTTCATCATCATTAAGAAGGTCCAAGGGATACAGTAAACCTGAAGTGAAGCATCGGAATCTATAACTAGCCTCACAGGAAGGGTTCAAAACATAGACAGTAGGAAGAGTCAGTCTTCTTGTACTTAAGTTGGCATTGTGCCTATTGTATTAAATTCCGATGCAATTTCTGTGTTTCATCGTCAATAAGAAGGTCCAAGGGATACATTAAACCTGACGTGAAGCATCGGAATCTATAACTAGTGTCACACTAATGGTTCAAAACAAAGACAGTAAGAGAGTCAGTCTTCTTGTTCTTAAGTCGGCATTGTGCCTTTTGTATTTAATTCCGATGCAATTTCTGTGTTTCATCGATAATAACAAGGTCCAAGGGATACAGTAAACCTGGAGTGAAGCATCGGAATCTATAACTAGTGTCAATGGAATGGTTAAAAAATAGTCAGTAAGAAGAGTCAGTCTTCTTGTACTTAAGTCGACATTGTGACTATTGTACTTAATTCCCATGCAATTTCTGTGTTTCATCGTCAACAAGAACGTCAGAGGGATACAGTAAACCTGAAGTGAAGCATCGGAATCTATAGCTAGTGTCACAGGAATGGTTCAAACATAGTCAGTAAGAAGAGTCAGTCTTCTTGTACTTAAGTCGGCATTGTGCTTTTTGTATTTACTTCCGATGCAATTTCTGTGTTTCAACGTCAATAAGAAGGTCCAAGGGATACAGTAAACCTGGAGCGAAGCATCTGAATCAATAACTAGTGTCACAGGAATGGTTCAAAACATAGACAGTAAGAAGAGTCAGTCTTCTTGTACTTAAGTCGGCATTGTGCCTTTTGTATTTACTTCCGATGCAATTTCTGTGTTTAATCGTCAATAAGAAGGTCCAAGGGATACAGCTAACATCAAGTGAATCATCGGAATCTATAACTAGTGTCACAGGTATGGTTCAAAACATAGTCAGTAGGAAGAGTCAGTCTTCTTGTACTTAAGTTGGCATTGTGCCTTTTGTATTAAATTCCGATGCAATTTCAGTGTTACATCGTCAATATGAAGGTCCAAGGAATACAGTAAACCACAAGTGAAGCATCGGAATCTGTAGCTAGTGTCACAGGAGTGGTTCAAAACATAGACAGTCAGAAGAGTCAGTTTTCTTGTCCTTAAGTCGGCATTGTGCCTTTTGTATTTAATTCCGATGCAATTTGTGTGGTTCTTCGTCACCAAGAAGGTCCAAGGGATACAGTAAACCTGGAGTGAAGCATCGGAATCTATAACTAGTGTCACAGGAATGGTTCAAAACATGGACTGTAAGAAGACTCAGTCTTCTTGTACTTAATTCGGCATTGTGCCTTTTGTATTTAATTCCGATGCAATTTCTGTGTTTCATCATCAATAAAAAGGTCCAAGGGAAACAGTAAACCTGGAGTGAAGCATCGGTATCTATAACTAGTGTCAATGGAATGGTTCAAACCATAAACAGTAAGAAGAGTCAGTCTTCTTGTACTTAAGTCGGCAGTGTGCCTTTTGTATTTTATTCCAATGCAATTTCTGTGTTTCAACGTTAATAGGGAGGTCCAAGGGATACAGTAAACCTCAAGTGAAGCATCGGAATCCCTAACTAGTGTCACAGGAATGGTTCAAAACACAGTCAGTAGGAAGAGTCGGTCTTCATGTACTTAAGTCGGCATTGTGCCTTTTGTATTTAATTCCGATGCAATTTCTGTGTTACATCGTCAATGAGAAGATAGTAGGGATACAGTAAACCTTAAGTGCAGCTTCGGAATCTATAACTAGTGTCACAGGAATGGTTCAATGCATAGACAGTAGGAAGAGTCAGTCTTCTTGTACTTAAGTCGGCATTGCGCCTTTTGTATTTAATTCCGATGCAATTTCTGTGTTTCACCGACAATAAGAAGGTACAAGGGATACAGTAAACCTCAAGTGAAGCATCGACATCTATAACTAGTGTCACCGGAATGGTTCAAATCATAGACAGTAAGAAAAGTCAGTCGTCTTGTACTTAAGTCGGCATTGTGCCTTTTCTATTTAATTCCAATGCAATTTCTGTGTTTCATCGTCAATAAGAAGGTCTGAGGGATACAGTATACCTGAAGTGAAGCATCCGAATCAATAACTAGTGTCACAGGAATGGTTCAAAACATAGTCTGTAAAAAGAGTCAATCTTCTTGTACTTAAGTCGGCATTGTGCCTTTTGAATTCAATTCCGATGCAATTTCTGTGTTTCATCGTCAATAAGAAGGTCAGAGGGATACAGTAAACCTGAAGTGAATCATCGGAACCTATAACTAGTGTCACAGGAATGGTTCAAACATAGTCTGTAAGAAGAGTCAGTCATTTTGAACCTAAGTCGGCATTGTGCCTTTTGTGTATAATTCCGATGCAATTTCTGTGTTTCATCGTCCATAAGAAGGTCCATAGGATACAGTAAACCCAAAGTAAAGCATCGGAATCTATAACTAGTGTCACAGGAATGGTTCAAAACAGTGACAGTAGGAAGAGTCAGTCTTCTTGTACTTAAGTCGGCATTGTGCCTTTTGTATTTAATTCCGATGCAATTTCTGTGTTTCATCGTCAATAGGAGGGTCCAAGGGATATAGTAAACCTGAAGTAAGGCATCGAAATCTATAACTAGTGTCACAGGAGTGGTTCAAAACATAGACAGTAGGAAGAGTCAGTCTTCTTGTACTTAAGTCGGCATTGTGCCTTTTGTATTTAATTCCGATTCAATTTCTGTGTTTCAGCGTCAATAAGAAGGTCCAAGGGATACAGTAAACCTGAAGTGAAGCATCGGAGACTATAACTAGTGTCACAGGAATGGTTCAAAACAAAGTCAGTAAGAAGAGTCAATCTTCTTGTCCTTAAGTCGGCATTGTGCCTTTTGTATTTAATTCCGACGCAATTTCTGTGTTTCATCGTCAATACGAAGGTGCAAGGGATACAGGAAACCTGGAGTGTAGCATCGGAATCCATAACTAGTGTCACAGGAGTGGTTCAAAACATAGTCAGTAGGAAGAGTCGGTCTTCAAGTACTTAAGTCGGCATTGTGCCTTTTGTAATTAATTCCGATGCTATTTCTGTGTTTCATCGTCAATGAGAAGGTCCTAGGGATACAGTAAACCTTAAGTGAATGTTCGTAATCTATAACTAGTGTCATAGGAATGGTTCAAATCATAGATAGTAGGAAGAGTCTGTTTTCTTGTACTTAAGTCAGCATTGTGCCTTTGGATTTAATTCCGATGCAATTTCTGTGTTTCATTGTCAATAAGAAGGTCCAAGGGATACAGTAAACCTGAAGTGAAGCATCGGAATCTATAACTAGTGTCACAGGAATGGTTCAAAAGTTAGACAGTAAGAAGAGTCAGTCTTCTTGTACTTAAGTCGGCATTGTGCCTTTTCTATTTAATTCCGATGCAATTTCTGTGTTTCATCGTCAATAAGAAGTTCCAAGGGATACAGTAAACCTGAAGTGAAGCATCGGAATCTAAAACTAGTGTTACAGGAATGGTTCATAACATAGTCAGTAAGAAGAGTCAGTCTTCTTGTACTAGGTCCGCATTGTGCCTTTTGTATTTTATTCCGATGCAATTTCTGTGGTTCATCGTCAATTAGAAGGTCAGAGGGATACAGTATACCTGAAGTGAAGCATCCGAATCTATAATAAGTGTCACAGGAATGGTTCAAAACATAGTCAGTAAAAAGAGTCAGTCTTCTTGTACTTATGTCGGCATTGTGCCTTTTGTATACAATTCCGATGCAATTTCTGTGTTTCATCGTCAATAAGAACGTCCAAAGGATACAGTAAAGCTGAAGTGAAGCATCGGAATCTATAACTAGTGTCACAGGAATGGTTCAAATCATAGACAGTAAGAAGAGT
Organism: Schistocerca serialis cubense; assembly: GCF_023864345.2. Lineage (NCBI taxonomy): Eukaryota > Metazoa > Arthropoda > Insecta > Orthoptera > Acrididae > Schistocerca > Schistocerca serialis. The sequence continues at coordinate 180,275,772 of NC_064649.1, forward strand.
CAGTCTTCTTGTACTTAAGTCGGCATCGTGCCTTTTGAATTTAATTCCGAAGCCATTTCTGTGTTTCATCGTCAATAAGAAAGTCAGAGGGATACACTAAACCTGAAGTGAAACATCGGAATCTATAGCTAGTGTCACAGGAATGGTTCAAAACATAGGCAGTAAGAAGAGTCAGTCTTCTTGTCCTTAAGTCGGCATTGTGCCTTTTGTATTTAATTCCGATGCAAATTGTGTGTTTCTTCGTCAATAAGAAGGTCCAAGGGATACAGTAAACCTGGAGTGAAGCATCGGAATCTATAACTAGTGTCACAGGAATGGTTCAAAACATAGACAGTAAGAAGAGTCAGTCTTCTTGTACTTAATTCGGCATTGTGCCTTTTGTATTTAATTCCGAAGCAATTTCTGTGTTTCATCGTCAATAGGAAGGTCCAAGGGATACAGTAAACCTGAAGTAAGGCATCGAAATCTACACTCCTGGAAATGGAAAAAAGAACACATTGACACCGGTGTGTCAGACCCACCATACTAGCTCCGGACACTGCGAGTGGGCTGTACAGGCAATGATCACACGCACGGCACAGCGGACACACCAGGAACCGCGGTGTTGGCCGTCGAATGGCGCTAGCTGCGCAGCATTTGTGCACCGCCGCCGTCAGTGTCAGCCAGTTTGCCGTGGCATACGGAGCTCCATCGCAGTCTTTAACACTGGTAGCATGCCGCGACAGCGTGGACGTGAACCGTATGTGCAGTTGACGGACTTTGAGCGAGGGCGTATAGTGGGCATGCGGGAGGCCGGGTGGACGTACCGCCGAATTGCTCAACACGTGGGGCGTGAGGTCTCCACAGTACATCGATGTTGTCGCCAGTGGTCGGCGGAAGGTGCACGTGCCCGTCGACCTGGGACCGGACCGCAGCGACGCACGGATGCACGCCAAGACCGTAGAATCCTACGCAGTGCCGTAGGGGACCGCACCGCCACATCCCAGCAAATTAGGGACACTGTTGCTCCTGGGGCATCGGCGAGGACCATTCGCAACCGTCTCCATGAAGCTGGGCTACGGTCCCGCACACCGTTAGGCCGCCTTCCGCTCACGCCCCAACATCGTGCACCCCGCCTCCAGTGGTGTCGCGACAGGCGTGAATGGAGGGACGAATGGAGACGTGTCGTCTTCAGCGATGAGAGTCGCTTCTGCCTTGGTGCCAATGATGGTCGTATGCGTGTTTGGCGCCGTGCAGGTGAGCGCCACAATCAGGACTGCATACGACCGAGGCACACAGGGCCAACACCCGGCATCATGGTGTGGGGAGCGATCTCCTACACTAGCCGTACACCACTGGTGATCGTCGAGGGGACACTGAATAGTGCACGGTACATCCAAACCGCCATCGAACCCATCGTTCTACCATTCCTAGACCGGCAAGGGAACTTGCTGTTCCAACAGGACAATGCACGTCTGCATGTATCCCGTGCCACCCAACGTGCTCTAGAAGGTGTAAGTCAACTACCCTGGCCGGCAAGATCACCGGATCTGTCCCCTATTGAGCATGTTTGGGACTGGATGAAGCGTCGTCTCACGCGGTCTGCACGTCCAGCACGAACGCTGGTCCAACTGAGGCGCCAGGTGGAAATGGCATGGCAAGCCGTTCCACAGGACTACATCCAGCATCACTACGATCGTCTCCATGGGAGAATAGCAGCCTGCATTGCTGCGAAAGGTGGATATACACTGTACTAGTGCCGACATTGTGCATGCTCTGTTGCCTGTGTCTATGTGCCTGTGGTTCTGTCAGTGTGATCATGTGATGTATCTGACCCCAGGAATGTGTCAATAAAGTTTCCCCTTCCTGGGACAATGAATTCACGGTGTTCTTATTTCAATTTCCAGAAGTGTATAACTAGTGTCACAGGAATGGTTCAAAACATAGACAGTAGGAAGAGTCAGTCTTCTTGTACTTAAGTCGGCATTGTGCCTTTTGTATTTAATTCCGATTCAATTTCTGTGTTTCAGCGTCAATAAGTATGTCCAAGGGATACAGTAAACCTGAAGTGAAGCATCGGAATCTATAACTAGTGTCACAGGAATGGTTCAAAACAAAGTCAGTAAGAAGAGTCAATCTTCTTGTCCTTAAGTCGGCATTGTGCCTTTTGTATTTAATTCCGACGCAATTTCTGTGTTTCATCGTCAATACGAAGGTCCAAGGGATACAGTAAACCTCAAGTGAAGGTTCGGAATCTATAACTAGTGTCACAGGAATGGTTCAAAACATAGCCAGTAGGAAGAGTCTGTTTTCTTGTACTTAAGTCAGCATTGTGCCTTTTGTATTTAATTCCGATGCAATTTCTGTGTTTCATCGTCAACAAGAAGGTCCAAGGGATACAGTAAACCTGAAGTCAAGCATCGGCATCTATAACTAGTGTCACAGGAATGGTTCAAAACATATACAGTAAGAAAAGTCAGTCGTCTTGTACTTAAGTCGGCATTGTGCCTTTTCTATTTAATTCCGATGCAATTTCTGTGTTTCATCGTCAATAAGAAGGTCAGAGGGATACAGTATACCTGAAGTGAAGCATCCGAATCTATAACTAGTGTCACAGGAATGGTTCAAAACATAGTCAGTAAAAAGAGTCAGTCTTCTTGTACTTAAGTCGGCATTGTGCCTTTTGAATTCAATTCCGATGCAATTTCTGTGTTTCATCGTCAATAAGAAGGTCAGAGGGATACAGTAAACCTGAAGGAAATCATCGGAATCAATAACTAGTGTCACAGGAATGGTTCAAAATATAGTCAGTAAGAAGTGTCAGTCATTTTGAACTTAAGTTGGCATTGTGCCTTTTGCGTTAATTCCGATGCAATATCTGTGTTTCATCATCAATAAGAAGGTCCAAGGGATACAGTAAACCCGAAGTAAAGCATTAGAATCTATAACTAGTGTCACAGGAATGGTTCAAAACATTGACAGTAAGAAGAGTCAGTCATCTTGTACTGAAGTCGGCATTGTGCCTTTTGTATTTAATTCCGATGCAATTTCTGTGTTTCATCGTCAATACCATGATCAGAGGGATACAGTAAACCTGAAGTGAAGCATCGGAATCTATAACTAGTGTCACAGGAATGGTTCAAAACATTGACAGTAGGAAGAGTCAGTCTTCTTGTACTTAAGTCGGCATTGAGCCTTTTGTATTTAATTCCGATGCAATTTCTGTGTTTCATCGTCAATAAGAAGGTCCAAGGGATACAGTAAACCTGAAGTGAAGCATCGGAATCTAAAACTAGTGTCACAGGAATGTTTCAAACATAGTCAGTAAGAAGATTCAGTCTTCTTGTACTAAGTCCGCATTGTGCCTTTTGTATTTAATTCCGATGCAATTTCTGTTTCATCGTCAATAAGAAGGTCAGAGGGATACAGTATACCTGAAGTGAAGCATCCGAATCTATAACTAGTGTCACAGGAATGGTTCAAAACATAGTCAGTAAACACAGTCAGTCTTCTTGTACTTAAGTCGGCATTGTGCCTTTTGTATTCAATTCCGATGCAATTTCTGTGTTTCATCGGCAATAAGACGGTCCAAGGGATACAGTAAACCTGAAGTGAAGCATCGGTATCTATAACTAGTGTCACAGGAATGGTTCAAACATAGACAGTAAGAAGTGTCAGTCATTTTGTACTTAAGTTGGTATTATGCCTTTTGTGTTTAATTCCGATGCAATTTCTGTGTTTCATCATCAATAAGATGGTCCAAGGGATACAGAAAACCCGAAGTAAAGCATCGGAATCTATAACTAGTGTCACAGGAATGGTTCAAAACATAGACAGTAAGTAGAGTCAGTCTTCTTGTACTTCAGTCGGCATTATAGCTTTTGTATTTAATTCCGATGCAATTTCTGTGTTTCATCATTAATAACATGATCAGAGGGATACAGTAAACCTGAAGTGAAGCACCGGAATCCAGGACTAGTGTCACAGGAATGGTTCAAAACATAGTCAGTAAGAAGAGTCAGTCTTCTTGTCCTTAAGTCGGCATTGTGCCTTTTGAATTTAATTCCGATGCAATTTGTGTGTTTTTTCGTCAATAAGAAGGTCCAAGGGATACAGTAAACCTGGAGTGAAGCATCGGAATCTATAACTAGTGTCACAGGAATGGTTCAAAGCATAGTCAGTAAAAAGAGTCAGCCTTCTTGCACTTAATTCGGCTTTGTGCTTTTTGTATTTAATTCCGATACAATTTCTGTGTTTCATCGTCAATAAGAAGGTTCAAGGGATACAGTAAACCTGAAGTGAGGCATCGGAATCTATAACTAGTGTCACAGGAATGGTTCCAAACATAGTCAGTAGGAAGAGCCGGTCTTCATGTACTTAAGTCGGCATTGTGCCTTTTGTAATTAATTCCGATGCAATTTCTGTCTTTCATCGTCAATAAGAAGGTCCAAGGGATACAGTAAACCTGAAGTGAAGCATCGTAATTTATAACGAGTGTCACAGGAATGGTCCAAAACATAGAGAGTAGGTAGAGTCAGTCTACTTGTACTTAAATAGGCAAGTTGCCTTTTGTATTTAATTCCGATTCAATTTCTGTGTTTCAGCGTCAATAAGAAGGTCCAAGGGATACAGTAAACCTGAAGTGAAGCATCGGAATCTATAACTAGTGTCACAGGAATAGTTCAAAACAAAGTCAGTAAGAAGAGTCAATCTTCTTGTCCTTAAGTCGGCATTGTGCCTTTTGTATTAATTTCCGATGCAATTTCTGTGTTTCATCCTCAATACGAAGGTCCAAGGGATACAGTAAACCTGGAGTGTAGCATCGGACTCTATAACTAGTGTCACAGGAATGGTTCAAATCATAGACAGTAAGAAGATTCAGTCTACGTGTACTTAAGTCGGCATTTTGCCTTTTATATTTAATTTCGATGCAATTTCTGTGTTTCATCGTCAATAAGGAGGTCCAAGGGATACAGTAAACCTCAAGTGAAGCATCGTAATCCATAACTAGTGTCACAGGAATGGTTCAAAACATAGTCAGTAGGAAGAGTCGGTCATCAGCTACTTAAGTCGGCATTGTGCCTTTTGTATTTAATTCCGATGCAATTTCAGTGTTTCATCGGCAATGAGAAGGTCGTAGGGATACAGTAAACCTCAAGTGAAGCTTCGGAATCTATAACTAGTGTCACAGGATTGGTTCAAAACATAGACAGTAGGAAGAGTCAGTCTTCTTGTACTTAAGTCGGCATTGTGCCTTTTGTATTCAGTTCCGATGCAATTTCTGTGTTTCATCGTCAATAAGAAGGTCAGACGGATACAGTAAACCTAAGGTGAATCATCGGAATCTATAACTAGTGTCACAGGAATGGTTCAAAACATAGTCAGTAAGAAGAGTCAGTCATTTTGAACTTAAGTCGGCATTGTGCTTTTGTGTTTAATTCCGATGCAATTTCTGTGTTTCATCGTCAATAAGAAGGTCCAAGGGATACAGTAAACCTGAAGTGGAGCATCGGAATCTATAACTAGTGTCACAGGAATGGTACAAAACGTAGACAGTACCAAGAGTCAGTCTTCTTGTACCTAAGACGGCATTGTGCCTTTTGTATTTAAAACCGATGCAATTTCTGTGTTTCATCGTCAATAACAAGATCAGAGGGATACAGTAGACCTGAAGTGAAGCATCGGAATCTATAACTAGTGTCACAGGAATGGTTCAAAACATTGACAGTAGGAAGAGTCAGTCTTCTTGTACTTAAGTCGGCATTGTGCATTTTGTATTTAATTCCGATGCAATTTCTCTGTTTCGTCGTCAATAAGAAGGTCCAAGGGATACAGTAAACCTGAAGTGAATAATCGGAATCTATAACTAGTGTCACAGGAATAGTTCAAATCATAGACAGTAAGAAGAGTCAGTCTTCTTGTACTTAAGTCGGTATTGTGCCTTTTGTATTTAATTCCGATGCAATTTCTGTGTTTCATCGTCAATAAGAAGGTCCAAGGGATACAGTAAACCTGAAGTGAAGCATCGGAATCTATAACTAGTGTCACAGGAATGTTTCAAAACATAGACAGTAAGAAGAGTCAGTCTTCTTGTACTTAAGTCGGCATTGTGCCTTTTCAATATAATTACGATGCAATTTCTGTGTTTCATCGTCAATAAGAAGTTCCAAAGGATACAGTAAACCTGAATTGAAGCATCGGAATCTAAAACTACTGTCACAGGAATGGTTCAAAACATAGTCAGTAAGAAGAGACAGTCTTCTAGTACTAAGTCCGCATTGTGCCTTTTTTATTTAATTGCGATGCAATTTCTGTGTTTCATCGTCAATACGAAGGGCAGAGGGATACAGTAAACCTGAAGAGAAGCATCGGAATCTATAACTTGTGTCACAGGAATGGTTCAAAACATAGACAGTTGGAAGAATCAGTCTTCTTGGACTTAAGTCGGCATTGTGCCTTTTGTATTTCATTCCGATGCAATTTCTGTGTTTCATCGTCAATAAGAAGGTCCAAGGGATACAGTATACCTGAAGTGAAGGATCGGAATCTATAACTAGTGCCACAGGAATAGTTCAAACATACACAGTAAGAAACGTCAGTCGTCTTGTACTTAAGTCGGCATTGTGCCTTTTCTATTTAATTCCGAGGCAATTTCTGTGTTTCATCGTCAATAAGAATGTCCAAGGGATACAGTAAACCTGAAGTGAAGCATCGGAATCTATAACGAGTGTCACAGTAATGGTTCAAAACATAGACAGTAAGAAGAGTCAGTCTACTTGTATTTAAGTCGGCATTGTGCATTTTCTATTTAATTCCGATGCAATTTCTGTGTTTCATCGTCAATACGAAGGGCAGAGGGATACAGTAAACCAGAAGTGAAGCATCGGAATCTATAACTAGTGTCACAGGAATAGTAGATAACATAGACAGTAAGAAGAGTCAGTCTTCTTGTACTTAAGTCGGTATTGTGCCTTTTGTATTTAATTCCGATGCAATTTCTCTGTTTCGTCGTCAATAAGAAGGTCCAAGGGATACAGTAAACCTGAAGTGAAGCATCGGAATCTATAACTAGTGTCACAGGAATAGTTCAAATCATAGACAGTAAGAAGAGTCAGTCTTCTTGTACTTAAGTCGGTTTTGTGCCTTTTGTATTTAATTCCGATGCAATTTCTGTGTTTCATCGTCAATAAGAAGGTCCAAGGGATACAGTAAACCTGAAGTGAAGCATCGGAATCTATAACTAGTGTCACAGGAATGTTTCAAAACATAGACAGTAAGAAGAGTCAGTCTTCTTCTACTTAAGTCGGCATTGTGCCTTTTCAATATAATTACGATGCAATTTCTGTGTTTCATCGTCAATAAGAAGTTCCAAAGGATACAGTAAACCTGAATTGAAGCATCGGAATCTAAAACTACTGTCACAGGAATGGTTCAAAACATAGTCAGTAAGAAGAGTCAGTCTTCTTGTACTAAGTCCGCATTGTGCCTTTTTTATTTAATTGCGATGCAATTTCTGTGTTTCATCGTCAATACGAAGGGCAGAGGGATACAGTAAACCTGAAGTGAAGCATCGGAATCTATAACTTGTGTCACAGGAATTGTTCAAAACATAGACAGTAGGAAGAATCAGTCTTCTTGGACTTAAGTCGGCATTGTGCCTTTTGTATTTCATTCCGATGCAATTTCTGTGTTTCATCGTCAATAAGAAGGCCCAAGGGATACAGTATACCTGAAGTGAAGCATCGGAATCTATAACTAGTGCCACAGGAATGGTTCAAACATACACAGTAAGAAACGTCAGTCGTCTTGTACTTAAGTCGGCATTGTGCCTTTTCTATTTAATTCCGAGGCAATTTCTGTGTTTCATCGTCAATAAGAAGGTCCAAGGGATACAGTATACCTGAAGTGAAGCATCGGAATCTATAACTAGTGTCACAGGAATGGTTCAAAACATAGACAGTAGGAAGAGTCAGTCTTCTTGTACTTAAGTCGGCATTGTGCTTTTGTATATAATTCAGATGCAATTTCTGTGTCTCATCGTCAATAAGAAGGTCCAAGGGATACAGTAAACCTGGAGTGAAGCATCGGAATCTATAACCATCGGAAGCTATAACGAGTGTCACAGTAATGGTTCAAAACATAGACAGTAAGAAGAGTCAGTCTACTTGTATTTAAGTCGGCATTGTGCCTTTTGTATTTCATTCCGATGCAATTTCTGTTTTTCATCGTCAATAAGAACGTCAGAGGGATACAGTAAACCTGAAGTGAAGCATCTGAGTCTATAACTAGTGTCACAGGAATGGTTCAAAACATAGTCAGTAAAAAGAGTCAGCCTTCTTGTACTTAAGTCGACATTGTGCCTTTTGTATTCAATTCCGATGCAATTTCTGTGTTTCATAGTCAATAAGAAGGTCAGAGGGATACAGTAAACCTGAAGTGAATCATCGGAATCTATAACTAGTGCCACAGGAATGGTTCAAAACGTAGTCAGTAAGAAGTGTCAGTCATTTTGAACTTAAGTCGGCATTGTGCATTTTGTGTTTAATTCCGATGCAATTTCTGTGTTTCATCGTCAATAAGAAGGTCCAAAGGATACAGTAAACCTGAAGTGAAGCATCGGAATCTATAACTAGTGTCACAGGAATGGTTCAAAACATAGACAGTAAGAAGAGTCAGTCTTCTTGTACTTATGTCGGCATTGTGCCTTTTATATTTAATTCCGATGCAATTTCTGTGTTTCATCGTCAATAACATGATCAGAGGGATACAGTAAACCTGAAGTGAGGCATCGGAATCTATAACTAGTGTCACAGGAATGGTTCAAAACATTGACAGTAGGAAGAGTCAGTCTTCTTGTACTTAAGTCGGCTCTGTGCCTTATGTATTTAATTCCGATGCAATTTCTGTGTTTCATCGTCAATAAGCAGGTCCAAGGGATACAGTAAACCAGAAGTGAAGCATCGGAATCTATAACTAGTGTTACAGGAATAGTTCATAACATAGACAGTAAGAAGAGTCAGTCTTCTTGTACTTAAGTCGGTATTGTGCCTTTTGTATTTAATTCCGATGCAATTTCTGTGTTTCATCGTCAATAAGAAGGTCCCAGAAATACAGTAATCCTGAAGTGAAGCATCGGAATCTATAACTAGTGTCACAGCAGTGTTTCAAAACATAGACAGTAAGAAGAGTCAGTCTTCTTGTACATAAGTCGGCATTATGCCTTTTCTATTTAATTCCGATGCAATTTCTGTGTTTCATCGTCAATAAGAAGTTACAGAGGATACAGTAAACCAGAAGTGAAGCATCGGAATCTATAACTAGTGTCACAGGAATAGTTGATAACATAGACAGTAAGAAGAGTCAGTCTTGTTGTACTTAAGTCGGTATTGTGCCTTTTGTATTAATTTCCGATGCAATTTCTGTGTTTCATCGTCAATAAGAAGGTCCAAGGGATACAGTAAACCTGAAGTGAAGCATCGGAATCTATAGCTAGTGTCACAGGAATGATTCAAACATAGACAGTAGGAAGAGTCAGTCTTCTTGTACTTAAGTCGTCATTGTGCCTTTTGTATTTAATTCCGATGCAATTTGTGTGTTTCATCGTCAATAAGATGGTCCAAGGGATACAGTAAACCTGGAGTGTAGCATCGGAATCTATAACTAGTGTCACAGGAATGGTTCAAAATAAAGACATTAAGAAGAGTCAGTCTTCATGTACTTAAGTCGGCATTTTGCCTTTTATAATAACCTCAATGCAATTTCTGTTTTTCATCGTCAATAAGAAGGTCCAAGGGATACAGTAAACCTGAACTGAAGCATCGGAATCTAAAACTAGTGTCACAGGAATGGTTCAAAACATAGTCAGTAAGAAGAGTCAGTCTACTTGTACTTAAGTCGGCATTGTGCCTTTTGTATTTAATTCCGATGCAATTTCTGTGATTCATCGTCAACAAGAATGTCCAAGGGATACAGTAAACCTGAAGTGAAGCATCGGACTCAATAACTAGTGTCACAGAAATGGTTGAAAACATAGACGGTAGGAAGAGTCAGTCTCCTTGTACTTAAGTCGGCATTGTGCCTTTTGTATTTAATTCCGATGCAATTTCTGTGTTTCATCGTCAATAAGAAGGTCCAAGGGAAACAGTAAACCTGAAGTGAATCATCGGAATCTATAACTAGTGTTACAGGAATGGTTCAAAACAAAGTCAGTAAAAAGGGTCAGTCTTCTTGTACTTAAGTCGGCATTGTGCCTTTTGTATTTAATTCCGATACAATTTCTGTGTCTCATCGTCAATAAGAAGGGCCAAGGGATACAGTAAACTTGGAGTGAATCATCGGAATCTTATAAAGGCACATTTGCATGCCGAGCGTGAGTTTCCTCGGAAACGCGAGATTTTAATTAAATAAATAATCAGTGACAAATAAATAAAGCCTATGGCACACAACTGCAGCGCTGTGTCGCTGATAAAACAAAAGTACATTTTCGTTAATCGTATGTTTGATTAAGAAAGAAGAGCTCTCGTTGAAGTGGTGCGAGAAGCACGTATTTTAGTTTATTGTCTGGCACACCGCCATATTTCATGATATAGAAAATTGCAACCATACTAGGCACTCGATTCTGTAAAGAATTTATATTTATAAAAGTAAGTAGGATTATGAACTGTAGGCTTATTCATTGAATATATCTGATTTAACTAACTGTGTAATTTTTTGTTTAGTAGACAATCACCTCTGTACGACGTTTTGGCATGGCTGGCAAATTATTGTAATATTGAGATTTAGATTATGAGTCCGCACCTACCGCAGCAGTCTTTGGAAACGATTTAATTACGAAGTCCGATTATTTCAGTTTTATTTCACGGTCAACTACGAGTAACATTGCCTTTACGAAAAAGCCATTGTCAAGCGTCTGATACCGAATAATCAAAACCTGACGACTCATAGGAGAGCCAATCAGACAGATAAAAGTAATTAATATTTTATTTTATTTTATTTTATTTTATTTATTTTATATTGGCGACTGCGTGTCGGACTTGTTATTTTGTCATTTGTTACATTGTTCTCTTTGCTTCATGTGAAAAATCAACCTTCTGGTCCTGGACTTGACTATATGAGAAATAAAAAAAAATCAGAAGATATTTGCCAATTATAAAATTTTGCGGGAAGACGCAAAGAAGCTTCCAGCAAAATAAGGTAAGACGCAGCATCTTTGCATTAGCAGGCTTGACCAGACGTATAATTCAGTGTATTAGCTTTTCAGTAAAATTCTGTAGTGTTTCTTTTCCGCATAACAGTTTCAGTGATAAATTCCATTCTCAGTATTTTTCCTTAAACAATAACGTATGCAACAATACCAATACACGAGTGTACAATATGGCCGACTTCTGTACGATATCATGTAACATGGCCAGCAGCCATTACCAATAATCTCAAATTCAGTTTATATTTTTAAATTAACAGACAGCCATTGTTGCTACGACCGATTCATGCTCAACTGCATTTTATTTTAAAACCAGTGTCAAACATTAATTTCTTGAAATATATAGCACGTGTGGCATGGTAATAACTAGAAAACAATACGCAAAAATGGAACAGCAAAGACGTACTATTCAGACGCAATCTGACTCGGACGAGAGACAAATGTTAGAAAATGACTTTACGACAGCAACCGGTAGTGACGATACATCAAATATTGACGCAAGTGTCAACGGAAATTTTGACAATAGGCCGTCCACCACAAAAATTTCAAAGTCTCAGTCAGAGCCCATGTTAATACATGACGTCACGTCTAATGACGCGGCGGGGGCAGAGACCTTGCAAACAGTAAACATTGCCAACATGTTACAAATGCTAATGAAACAAAACGCAGAAAATATGGCAACCTTAAGGATGCAGAACGCGGAAAACATGGCAACCTTAAAGACACAAAATGAACAGTTAAAGACACAAAATGACGAAATTAAATCTGATCTCATAGCAATCAAGGCATGTAATGACACTTTGTGTAAACGTGTGGAACTTATAGACGCCACACTGACCAAACAGATGACTGAACTCAGTACGAAATTTTCCAAGCTTAATACGAGACAAGAAAAGACTACAAATGACGTAGCACTTTTACAGACACAATTAAAAAACCTTAATGTCACGTGTGAAGCTCTTACTGAACAAATTCAAACATATCCTTCAGTACACGACAACCTTGAAAAACGAATTACTGACGTGCAGAATAAATTTGACGATGTTGAACAACACCTGACTGACATCTTACAATCTGATGCCACAGCTCATTTTCAAAATATTAATAAAGAATTTCATGATTGGGTAGAGAACAAAGACAAACATTTTGATAGATGCATACGTGAAAATTTACCAACAATGGTGCACGACTCCGTAGCGCAATACATTACTAATAACAAACAGCTGATCAGTGACGCAGTACAATCCGTCACTGCACCCATGAGACAATTCACTGATCAACCACAGTCTGAATGTAACGAAAATATCAGTCAAAATGTACAGTTCAGAAATCAATATACATTCGAGTATGACGCACACATACCGCACACAACATACACACAAGAACAAAACACACCACGACAACAACACATACCACAACGTGCAAACACAAACACAAGGTATTATCATGGTAAACCACAGCAACATTATCGTAATTACTCGCCAGCTGAGCATTGCAGTAATTACAGTGGTACAAATCCATATCATAATGCAAAGGAAGACGAAAGCTTAATAAAACACAGGCAATTTCAGGCTTTTATCCCAGAGAAACGAACCATTCATCCGGTGATTTTTCTTAAATCTTTTAGTAACGCATTTCCACGCACTTGGAGTGACCGGAAAAAGATTTCATATATTGTCGGTTACATCCAAGGCGATGCAGCTGTCTGGGCATACAGTCAAGCTGACGTATGTACCACGTACAGTGAGTTTGAGCGTGCCTTTCTGAACAAATTCTGGTCGCAATCCGTCCAGGAGCGACTCAGGAGACAAATTTTAGAACCTGAAACTTTTAACAGTAAAAATGGTAACTTACGCAGATATTTTGAAAAATACTTGAACATGGGACATTTTTTAGGCGAACCAGTCGCAACACGTGATATACTCCGAGCGTTGAAGGCCAAATTGCCTTTCAACATTAAGGAAAAACTTCTACATATCCCGGATGACGATTCAGATTATTTTTTAACAGCTTTAGATTCGGTTGACATGTTACTTGAAGATCAGCGCTTCGCGCGGCAAAACAGCAGCCACAATGTTTACACTAGTGGTATGCAAAACATGCAGGCTTGCCAACACAATTCTGGCGCGCCCACAGTTGGATACGCGGTACAACAAAAACAGCAAACTCACATGCCGTCTCAGTACGGAAATCAAAATCAACACGCGTATTCCAATACGAACAATAGTTACAACAGTAATAACATTTCATGCGGCAATCCATACAAAAGGCACCGCGGTAATAACTGCAACGGTAACAACGGATACAAAGGTAATAACAAAAACACAAACAGAAATAGAAATAATAATAACTACGAGCCAAGACAGCATCAAGGTTGGACTCGTAACGATCAGTACTTTCATTCAAACTCTGCTTTACCACAGCAGCCACCAGGTCAAAATTGGAGCATACCTTACGACCGACAGGTAAGTTATAATGCGCAACAGCAACAACAACCGCAAAAGTTTGGAGATCATAATAGGCAATATCCGAATGTGAATATAATAGAAATGACACCTGATGCACAACCTCAATCTGTGTCAGTACCTAGTACAAATGATAATCCAACAAACTAGAAACAGTCACTACTTTGCCCCAGGTCGTGGCTGAAGAATCCTTGGGGGGCGGCTTCAATGTTAATCAGTTATTTGACACCACACTTGAACAACAGAATAATGATATGCCGAGTAATTCTAAACAAAAACTACCTGTTTTATTTATAAGATACAACCACAATAACAATATATCAGATGAACTTTTACAAGACAGTACACAATGTCGTTTAAACACAAATGAAATTGTTTTAGCACCCACTACTGGTGTAGTAGGTGGGATTCCAACTACTATTATCCTAGATACAGGTGCAGCTGTGAGCGTTTTATCTTTTAATTTTTATAAAAAGATGTGTGAATTGGAACCTGTGCCTGAGTTTCCTGCCCAAAACTGTAAAATAACTACTGCACTAGGTAATAAGTCATGTAGGGTTACGAAGCAAGTTTTTGTAAACGTTAAAATAGGTAATGGAACCGTACAATGGCCATTCCTGGTTGTACAAAACCTTGTGACAAATTGCATATTAGGAATAGATATTATGAGCGAGAAGGACTGCATTATAGACTTCTCCAAAGGTAAATGTATTTTAAATGATAAAGGCAGTGTAATTATTATTGATTTGGACAGGAGAACTCTAAAGCATGACAAACACTGTACAGGGTACAAGGTACAGTTAGTACTTGACAAAGACATTCAAGACATGCAAACACACTCATCTGACAGAGAGCTAATGGACTTGAAAACATTGCTTGATCATAAGATAAGTGAAGCTACAGCTCTCAGTGTACATGAACGTATAAAACTACAGGAAGTGTTATCCAAATATTTACAAGTTTTTACCAAACGATTAGGTGTTATCAACACGTATGTGTACAAGATTGAAGTTAAGCCTCACAAGATCTTCTACCATAAGACATATAACGTACCGTTATCTCAACGACCTGCTGTGTGGCAAGAATTAAAACAAATGTTAGACTGGAAGGTCATTGAACCATCCACCTCACCTTATTGTAGTCCTCTACTTGTTGTCAAAAAATCAAATGGAGGCATTAGGTTAGTGTTAGACGCACGAGCTATTAATGAAATAATTTTACCGGTTCACACAAAACCTGAAAATTTAGAAGAGCAATTACAGAAATTTCTAGATGCAAAATATTTTTCCACAATAGATCTCGCTAATTCGTTTTGGCAGGTGGGTATCACTCCTGATTCTCGGAAATATACTGCATTTATGTTCGGGGGGCGAACCTATCAGTTTTGTGTTCTACCCTTCGGACTGAATGTCAGCTCTGGGGTATTCATTACAGCCCTGGATACCGTGCTTGGCGACGATTTAGTTGAGACAGTCACACACTATGTAGATGATATACTGATAGCTACACAATCCTGGAATGAACACGTTGACACACTTCAAAGAATTTTAAAAAAATTTGCACAAGCTGGAGTCACAGCCAACCTAAGAAAATCAAAATTTGGTTGCAGTGAGATAAAGTATTTAGGACATATCATTAATTCACAGGGCATACGTCCGGATCCCAGTAAATTAGATGCTATCAGAAACTTTCCTAGCCCTCGAACTAAAAAGCAGTTAAAATCATTCCTTGGGCTATGTTCATTTTTCAGACGTTTTTTGCCACAACCACTTTTGAACAGTAAACATCTGCTAAATCTACTCAGAAGGAATCAAGTTTGGATCTGGTCGAAACAGTGCCAGAATGACTTTAATACAATTAAACATGCTTTAGTGAATGCTAACATTTTGAGCCATCCAGATTTCAATTTAGATTTTTGTATGACTTGTGACGCTTCACGTACTGGCTTGGGCTGTTGCTTATTTCAAGTTGTAAAGAATAAAGAGGAGGAACAGATAAGAATTATTGGGTTTGCGAGTCGCACTCTAACTGAATGTGAGCGTACATACTCCACTACTGAGTTAGAAACACTTTCCATAGTATGGGCATTCAAGAAATTCAATTATTATTTATTAGGAAAACATACGGTAATTTACACCGATCACCAGGCCCTGACATTTTTGTTAACTTGTAAACTTGTACATCCTAGACTATCACGATGGGCAGTTACACTTCAGAACTACTCTTTTGAAATTAAGTACATAAGAGGTAAGGACAACACCATTGCAGACACTTTGTCTAGACTTCCACAAGGTATGAATGATACCAACAGTGACTTAGAAAATATAAATGACTACAGGATTCTCTTAATGCAAGACAAGCAGTATCACCAATATTATATTGATATGTGCAGAAACATGGCTGAATTACAAAAATCTGATCCTCACTGGTATAAGATAATAACATTACTGGTAGAAAAACACAACCATCCTTTGACTCAGTATTACAAGTTACACAATGATGTGTTATTTTACCGCCGACATCCAAATGCTACTAACTGGTGTGTATGCATTCCCAAAGAGTCTGAACGTAATCTAATTTGGCACACACACTTAGTTTGGGGTCATTATGGGACGAAAAAGTGTTTGGCAAAGCTCAGTACATACTGTTATTTTAGCAATATGAGATGAAAAATTTACAGGGAACTAAAAACATGTGTCATATGTCAAAAATCAAAACCTCAGAATTTATCCACAAAAACAGATTTACATTCTATTTTACCTGGTAGACCCCTGGAAATTCTGTGTACTGACATTAGTGGACCGCATCCAGCAAGCTCTGGAGGCGTCAAATATATCTTAGCTTTTTACGATATATTTTCTAAACACGTAAAACTTTATGCTTTAAAATCCGCCACTGCAAATGCTATAATACGAAGATTCTCAAGTGATTACCTGACGCACGTGGGAAAACCTAAAGCAATTCTGTCAGATAATGCAGCATACTACTCTGGGTACAAATGGAGAAATTTCTTGAAGGACAATAACATTAAAAGTATATTTATTTCGAGGTTTAGTCCACAATGTAACGCGACTGAGAGACTTTTCCGAGAATTAAATCGATTCATGAGGACCTATATTTCATCAAAACATACTAATTGGGTGTCCTACCTAAGTCTTTTCGAAGACGTACACAATAACTTAAATATTTACGATACAAATTACACACCTAACGAGATCATGTTCAATTGCAAACAGAACGATCAGTGGATAGAACCATTACCTAAGTTGTCAGACAAGGAAATCACACCTGAACAGAAAATAAAAGAAGTATTGACTACGCTGACACATCACGCACAGATACGAAACAAACATCACAGAAACATAATAAAAAGAAAACAAAAATTCGAGGTAGGAATGCTTGTACTACTTCGTACTCATCATAAATCTGTTGCACTCAAACGACGCAACGCTAAGTGGCGTCTGCTATATGAAGGACCTTATATAATTGTTAACATACCGCACCCTGGTGCGTATCTGTTACAACATCGTAGAACTAACAAAATTATTGGGCTATACGCACACCGAGATCTTAGAGCATTTCATGCTGAATAATGTAAAAGTCATACCCATCAAAATATTGCTAAGCAACTCGAAAAACTCTGTTGCTACAACACAGATAATAAGTAGTATAGAAATTTTCATTTCAGCGTTCCAGAGTCGCAGTTGAAGACAGAAGAACTTTTCTTTCAACGCCGCGGTTCCACCGAGAAGACTGAATATTAAAGTAAAATTTATGATTACGTAGCATTGAATGATATATAAATTTTTCACGGAACATTTGTGACTGTAGGTACCACTGACTTGCTATGACACCTGACGAACCGACAGACGTCATCTGTGAAGCGATCTTTTACTTCGAGAAATAGATTAGACGCACATCTCTCAGCAAGAAAAGCATCTACCAGTAGTCAAGGCCACACAGACACACTACACACACGCACAAAACGCGAGGAATCGAACATTTTCTCTCTCTTACTATTTTGAATATTTATTGAGTAGTGAAAACGCCTGGTCTTGCCTACTGATGTAATGAATGTTGTGTCTAACCTATCTTAATTTCAGATGACATCACAAAAAACATCGATAATATCCCAGCAAAACCGCTAAAGAGGATGTAAATATCTGCAATTCATGTAATCAAATATGACACAATGTAATAACCTATAGCTATGTAATGATGATGTAAACATGTTTATGTGCAACTGTATTATGTTTATGCTAAGAAAATATGTGACGTGTGTATGTATTATTACTTATGTTTTTTTTAAACTGATGTATAATGTAACTGTTACTGTGTGAAAATTTGAACGATAACGAGTGCCAAAATGTGAAAACCTTTTTTTAAAAAAAAAAAAAAAAATTGCGTAGTGAACCACTATTCACGGACATTAACGTACATTACTAAGTCTGCAACTACGCAGAAACCTATGTGAAAGAAACTGTTAATGACATTCATGATGCATCGTACCTTTGTTAACGCGATGAACGATTTCTTCGATGAGTAACCACGAACATTTAGGTGAGCTATATTAAAAAAAAAAAAAAAAAAACTGAATATGTGAAGTGCATAATTCGTGCATCGTCTAGCGACATTACTACAGTACCCAACTTCAAGATGTTAACTGGATTAAATGGACACAAAGTGCCTGTCCAGAAAACAACACGACGGGTGGAAGAATTTTGGTTGGAACTTCAGGGAATGAAATGTTCTCGAAATGTGACGGACACGCTTACCTGGACTGTCCAAGGATCGACGCCAGCTATGTGCCGTCCGAGGTTCTGCAACCAAGCTTCCACGGAATATCGAAAACGAACTGCATATGGACTAATTACTCGACGGGTCACGTCTGATCTGTAATAAACAATGCTTTTTGTCACAACGAACTGCATCACAACGACTATAATGGAAATAGGAAATGGACATGCTTATGTATCAATCACGTTGTTATACAACGATGTTACTGTGATCAAAAAAACTTTACCACGACGATACTAACCTGTAAAAAATTATTGTGCAGCAGATGAATATGAACTGTGATAACGACACCATGTGTATAGGTCAACGCACCTGAAAAATACGGACATTTTTCTTTGAAGCATTTCATTGCAATGCTATGTAACTAAGAACATTCAACAATCTAAAGTTGTATTGTATTATAACAAATATTGTAATTTTAAAACTAAGTTACCTGTCATAGATTGTAGTCTTCATATGTAATCTTGGTGGAATATTTTCTTTGTGCAACGACTAAGAAATGCGCGCGCACACGAACAATATGAACTGCAATACTGTGCCGCGTGATCTAAATTTACGAAATAACGGCAGTGCCGTAGTTACACAGACGCTTCTGCGCATGCGCGCACTCTGTTTTGCCAACATAAGAACTTTTTCGGCGCACGCGCGTCATTCAAATTTTGTGTATAATATACAGTATAATGTAAGTCATGTAAATAGTTGTAGATAACTTAGATTTTCTTGTGCCTTTAGGTGAATTGCTCGCCTGCAGGTGTGTCCTTTCGCCTCGCAATTCAGGGGGCAATATAAAGGCACATTTGCATGCCGAGCGTGAGTTTCCTCGGAAACGCGAGATATTAATTAAATAAATAATCAGTGACAAATAAATAAAGCCTATGGCACACAACTGCAGCGCTGTGTCGCTGATAAAACAAAAGTACATTTTCGTTAGTCGTATGTTTGATTAAGAAAGAAGAGCTCTCGTTGAAGTGGTGCGAGAAGCACGTATTTTAGTTTATTGTCTGGCACACCGCCATATTTCATGATATAGAAAATTGCAACCATACTAGGCACTCGATTCTGTAAAGAATTTATATTTATAAAAGTAAGTAGGATTATGAACTGTAGGCTTATTCATTGAATATATCTGATTTAACTAACTGTGTAATTTTTTGTTTAGTAGACAATCACCTCTGTACGACGTTTTGGCATGGCTGGCAAATTATTGTAATATTGAGATTTAGATTATGAGTCCGCACCTACCGCAGCAGTCTTTGGAAACGATTTAATTACGAAGTCCGATTATTTCAGTTTTATTTCACGGTCAACTACGAGTAACATTGCCTTTACGAATAAGCCATTGTCAAGCGTCTGATACCGAATAATCAAAACCTGACGACTCATAGGAGAGCCAATCAGACAGATAAAAATAATTAATATTTTATTTTATTTTATTTTATTTATTTTATAATCTATAACTAGTGTCACAGTAATGGTTCAAAACATAGGCAGTAAGAAGAGTCAGTCTACTTGTACATAAGTCGGCATTGTGCCTTTTGTATTTAATTCCGATGCAATTTCTGTGATTCATCGTCAATAAGAATGTCCAAGGGATACAGTAAAAATGAAGTGAAGCATCGGACTCTATAACTAGTGTCACAGAAATGGTTCAAAACATAGACAGTAGGAAGAGTGAGTCTCCTTGTACTTAAGTCGGCATTGTGCCTTTTGTATTTAATTCCGATGCAATTTCTGTGTTTCGTCGTCAGTAAAAAGGTCCAAGGGAAACAGTAAACCTGAAGTGAAGCATCGGAATCTATAACTAGTGTCACAGGAATGGTTCAAAACTTAGTCAGTAAAAAGAGTCAGTCTTCTTGTACTTAAGTCGGCATTGTGCATTTTGTATTCAATTCCGATGCAATTACTGTGTTTCATCGTCAGTAAGAAGGTCTGAGGGATACAGTAAACCTGAAGTTAATCATCGGAATCTATAACTAGTGTCACAGGAATGGTTCAAAACCTAGTCAGTAAGAAGTGTCAGTCATTTTGAACTTAAGTCGGCATTGTGCCTTTTGTGTTTAATTCCGATGCAATTTCTGTGTTTCATCGTCAATAAGAAGGTCCAAGGGATACAGTAAACCTGAAGTGAAACATCGGAATCTATAGCTAGTGTCACAGGAATGGTTCAAAACATAGACAATCGAAAGAGTCAGTCTTCTTGTACTTAAGTCGTCATTGTGCCTTTTGTATTTAATTCCGATGCAATTTCTGTTTTTCATCGTCAATAAGAAGGTCCAAGGGATACAGTAAACCTGAAGTGAAGCATCGGAATCCAATACTAGTGTCACAGGTATAGTTCAAACATAGACAGTAAGAAGAGTCAGTCTTCTTGTACTAAGTCCGCATTGTGCCTTTTGTATTTAATTCCGATGCCATTTCTGTGTTTCATCGTCAATAAGAAGGTCAGAGGGATACAGTATTCCTGAAGTGAAGCATCCGAATCTATAACTAGTGTCGCAGGAATGGTTCAAAACATAGTCAGTAAGAAGTGTCAGTCATTTTGAGCTTAAGTCGGCATTGTGCATTTTGTGTTTAATTCCGATGCCATTTCTGTGTTTCATCGTCAATAAGAAAGTCCAAGGGATACAGTAAACCTGAAGTGAAGCATCGGGATCTAAAACTAGTGTCACAGGAATGGTTCAAAACATAGACAGTAGGAAGAGTCAGTCTTCTTGTACTTAAGTCGTCATTGTGCCGTTTGTATTTAATTCCGATGCAATTTGTGTGTTTCATCG
This sequence comes from Schistocerca serialis cubense, assembly GCF_023864345.2. Classification (NCBI taxonomy): domain Eukaryota; kingdom Metazoa; phylum Arthropoda; class Insecta; order Orthoptera; family Acrididae; genus Schistocerca; species Schistocerca serialis. Next base: position 180,296,987 of record NC_064649.1, read on the forward strand.
TCAATAAGAAGATCAGAGGGATACAGTATACCTGAAGTGAAGCATCCGAATCTGTAACTAGTGTCACAGGAATGGTTCAAAACATAGTCAGTAAAAAGAGTGAGACTTCTTGTACTTAAGTCGGCCTTGTGCCTTTTGTATTCAATTCCGATGCAATTTCTGTGTTTCATCGTCAATAACAAGGTCAGAGGGATACAGTAAACGTGAAGTGAATCATCGGAATCTATAACTAGTGCCACAGGAATGGTTCAAAACATAGTCAATAAGAAGTGTCAGTCATTTTGAACTTAAGTCGGCATTGTGCATTTTGTGTTTAATTCCGATGCAATTTCTGTGTTTCATCGTCAATATGAAGGTCCAAGGGATACAGTAAACCTGAAGTGAAGCATCGGAATCTATAACTAGTGTCACAGGAATGGTTCAAAACATAGTCAGTAAGAAGAGTCAGTCTTCTTGTACTTAAGTCGGCATTGTGCCTTTTGTATTTAATTCCTATGCAATTTCTGTGTTTCATCGTCAATAACAAGATCAGAGGGATACAGTGAACCTGAAGTGAAGCATCGGAATCTATAACTAGTGTCACAGGAATGGCTCAAAACATTGACAGTGGGAAGAGTCAGTCTTCTTGTACTTAAGTCGGCTTTGTGCCTTTTGTATTTAATTCCGATGCAATTTCTGTGTTTCATCGACAATAAGAAGGTCCAAGGGATACAGTAAACCAGAAGTGAAGCATCGGAATCCATAACTAGTGTCACAGGAATAGTTCATAACATAGACAGTAATTAGAGTCAGTCTTCTTCTACTTAAGTCGGTATTGTCCCTTTTGTATTTAATTCCGATGCAATTTCTGTATTTCATCGTCAATAAGAAGGTCCAAGAAATACAGTAAACCTGAAGTGAAGCATCGGAATCTATAACTAGTCACAGGAATGTTTCAAAACATAGACAGTAAGAAGAGTCAGTCTTCTTGTACTTAAGTCGGCATTGTGCCTTTTCTATTTAATTCCGATGCAATTTCTGTGTTTTTATCGTCAATAAGAAGTTCCAGGGGATACAGTAAACCTGAAGTGAAGCATCGGAATCTAAAACTAGTTTCACAGGAATGGTTCAAAACATGGTCAGTAAGAAGAGTCTGTCTTCTTGTACTAAGTCCGCATTGTGCCTTTTGTATTTAATTGCGATGCAATTTTTGTGTTTCATCGTCAATACGAAGGGCAGAGGGATACAGTAAACCTGAAGTGAAGCATCGGAATCTATAACTAGTGTCACAGGAACGGTTCAAAACATAGACAGTAGGAAGAGTCAGTCTTCTTGTACTTAAGTCGGAATTGTGCCTTTTGTATTAAATTCCGATGCAATTTCTGTGTTTCATCGTCAATAAGAAGGTCTAAGGGATACAGTAAACCTGAAGTGAATCATCGGAATTTATAACTAGTGTCACAGGAATGGATCAAAACATAGACAGTAAGAAAAGTCAGTCGTCTTGTACTTAGGTCGGCAATGTGCTTTTCCATTTAATTCCGATGAAATTTCTGTGTTTCATCGTCAATAAGAAGGTCCAAGGGATACAGTAAACCTGAAGTGAAGCATCGGAATCTATAGCTAGTGTCACAGGAATGGTTCAAATCATAGACAGTAGGAAGAGTCAGTCTTCTTGTACTTATGTCGTCATTGTGCCTTTTGTATTTAATTCCGATGCAATTTCTGTTTTTCATCGTCAATAAGAAGGTCCATGGGATACGGTAAACCTGAACTGAAGCATCGGAATCTAAAACTAGTGTCACAGGAATGGTTCAAAACATAGTCAGTAAGAAGAGTCAGTCTTCATGTACTTATGTCGGCATTGTGCCTTTTGTATTGAATTCCGATACAATTTCTGAGTCTCATCGTCAATAAGAAGGCCAAGGGATACAGTAAACTTGGAGTGAATCATCGGAATCTATAACCAGTGTCACAGTAATGGTTCAAAACATAGACAGTAAGAAGAGTCAGTCTTCTTGTACTTAAGTCGGCATTGTGCCTTTTCTATTTAATTCCGATGCAATTTCTGTGTTTCATCGTCAATAAGAAGTTCCAGGGGATACAGTAAACCTGAAGTGAAGCATCGGAATCTAAAACTAGTTTCACAGGAATGGTTCAAAACATAGTCAGTAAGAAGAGTCTGTCTTCTTGTACTAAGTCCGCATTGTGCCTTTTGTATTTAATTGCGATGCAATTTTTGTGTTTCATCGTCAATACGAATGGCAGAGGGATACAGTAAACCTGAAGTGAAGCATCGGAATCTATAACTAGTGTCACAGGAACGGTTCAAAATATAGACAGTAGGAAGAGTCAGTCTTCTTGTACTTAAGTCGGAATTGTGCCTTTTGTATTTATTTCCGATGCAATTTCTGTGTTTCATCGTCAATAAGAAGGTCCAAGGGATACAGTAACCCTGAAGTGAAGCATCGGAATTTATAACTAGTGTCACAGGAATGGATCAAAACATAGACAGTAAGAAAAGTCAGTCGTCTTGTACTTAGGTCGGCAATGTGCTTTTCTATTTAATTCCGATGAAATTTCTGTGTTTCATCGTCAATAAGAAGGTCCAAGGGATACAGTAAACCTGAAGTGAAGCATCGGAATCTATAGATAGTGTCGCAGGAATGGTTCAAAACATAGACTGTAGGAAGAGTCAGTCATCTTTTACTTAAGTCGGCATTGTGCCTTTTGTATTTAATTCTGATGCAATTTCTGTGTTTCATCGTCAATAACAAGATCAGAGGGATACAGAAAACCTGAAGTGAAGCATCGGAATCTATAACTAGTGTCACAGGAATGGTTCAAAACATAGACAGTAGGAAGAGTCAGTCTTCTTGTACTTAAGTCGTCATTGTGCCATTTGTATTTAATTCCGATGCAATTTGTGTCTTTCATCGTCAATAAGAAGGTCAGAGGGATACAGTATACCTGAAGTGAAGCATCCGAATCTGTAACTAGTGTCACAGGAATGGTTCAAAACATAGTCAGTAAAAAGAGTGAGCCGTCTTGTACTTAAGTCGGCATTGTGCCTTTTGTATTCAATTCCGATGCAATTTCTGTGTTTCATCGTCAATAACAAGGTCAGAGGGATACAGTAAACGTGAAGTGAATCATCGGAATCTATAACTAGTGCCACAGGAATGGTTCAAAACATAGTCAGTAAGACGTGTCAGTCATTTTGAACTTAAGTCGGCATTGTGCATTTTGTGTTTAATTCCGATGCAATTTCTGTGTTTCATCGTCAATATGAAGGTCCAAGGGATACAGTAAACCTGAAGTGAAGCATCGGAATCTATAACTAGTGTCACAGGAATGGTTCAAAACATAGACAGTAAGAAGAGTCAGTCTTCTTGTACTTAAGTCGGCATTGTGCCTTTTGTATTTAATTCCGATGCAATTTCTGTGTTTCATCGTCAATAACAAGATCAGAGGGATACAGTGAACCTGAAGTGAAGCATCGGAATCTATAACTAGTGTCACAGGAATGGCTCAAAACATTGACAGTGGGATGAGTCAGCCTTCTTGTACTTAAGTCGGCTTTGTGCCTTTTGTATTTAATTCCGATGCAATTTCTGTGTTTCATCGACAATAAGAAGGTCCAAGGGATACAGTAAACCAGAAGTGAAGCATCGGAATCCATAACTAGTGTCACAGGAATAGTTCATAACATAGACAGTAATTAGAGTCAGTCTTCTTCTACTTAAGTCGGTATTGTCCCTTTTGTATTTAATTCCGATGCAATTTCTGTATTTCATCGTCAATAAGAAGGTCCAAGAAATACAGTAAACCTGAAGTGAAGCATCGGAATCTATAACTAGTCACAGGAATGTTTCAAAACATAGACAGTAAGAAGAGTCAGTCTTCTTGTACTTAAGTCGGCATTGTGCCTTTTCTATTTAATTCCGATGCAATTTCTGTGTTTTTATCGTCAATAAGAAGTTCCAGGGGATACAGTAAACCTGAAGTGAAGCATCGGAATCTAAATCTAGTTTCACAGGAATGGTTCAAAACATGGTCAGTAAGAAGAGTCTGTCTTCTTGTACTAAGTCCGCATTGTGCCTTTTGTATTTAATTGCGATGCAATTTTTGTGTTTCATCGTCAATACGAAGGGCAGAGGGATACAGTAAACCTGAAGTGAAGCATCGGAATCTATAACTAGTGTCACAGGAACGGTTCAAAACATAGACAGTAGGAAGAGTCAGTCTTCTTGTACTTAAGTCGGAATTGTGCCTTTTGTATTAAATTCCGATGCAATTTCTGTGTTTCATCGTCAATAAGAAGGTCTAAGGGATACAGTAAACCTGAAGTGAATCATCGGAATTTATAACTAGTGTCACAGGAATGGATCAAAACATAGACAGTAAGAAAAGTCAGTCGTCTTGTACTTAGGTCGGCAATGTGCTTTTCCATTTAATTCCGATGAAATTTCTGTGTTTCATCGTCAATAAGAAGGTCCAAGGGATACAGTAAACCTGAAGTGAAGCATCGGAATCTATAGCTAGTGTCACAGGAATGGTTCAAATCATAGACAGTAGGAAGAGTCAGTCTTCTTGTACTTATGTCGTCATTGTGCCTTTTGTATTTAATTCCGATGCAATTTCTGTTTTTCATCGTCAATAAGAAGGTCCAAGGGATACGGTAAACCTGAACTGAAGCATCGGAATCTAAAACTAGTGTCACATTAATGGTTCAAAACATAGTCAGTAAGAAGAGTCAGTCTTCATGTACTTATGTCGGCATTGTGCCTTTTGTATTGAATTCCGATACAATTTCTGTGTCTCATCGTCAATAAGAAGGCCAAGGGATACAGTAAACTTGGAGTGAATCATCGGAATCTATAACTAGTGTCACATTAATGGTTCAAAACATAGACCGTAAGAAGAGTCAGTCTACTTGTACATAAGTCGGCATTGTGCCTTTTGTATTCAATTCCGATGCAATTTCTGTTTTTCATCGTCAATAAGAAGTTCAGAGGGATACAGTAAACCTGAAGTTAATCATCGGAATCTATAACTAGTGTCACAGGAATGGTTCAAAGCATAGTTAGTAAGAAGTGTCAGTCATTTTGAACTTAAGTCGGCATTGTGCCTTTTGTGTTTAATTCCGATGCAATTTCTGTGTTTCATCGTCAATAAGAAGGTCCAAGGGATACAGTAAACCTGAAATGAAGCATCGGAATCTATAACTAGTGTCACAGGAATGGTTCAAAACATAGACAGTAAGTAGAGTCAGTCTTCTTGTACTTAAGTCGGCATTGTGCCTTTTGTATTTAAATCCGATGCAATTTCTGTGTTTCATCGTCAATAACAAGATCAGAGGGATACAGTAAACCTGAAGTGAAGCATCGGAATTCATAACTAGTGTCACAGGAATGGTTCAAAAAATAGACAGTAGGAAGAGTCAGTCTTCTTGTACTGAAGTCGGCATTGTGATTTTTGTATTTAATTCCGATGCAATTTCTGTGTTTCATCGACAATAAGAAGGTCCAAGGGATACATTAAACCAGAAGTGAAGCATCGGAATCTATAACTAGTGTCACAGGAATGGCTCAAAACATAGTCAGTAAGAAGAGTCAGTCTTCTTGTACTTTAGTCGGTATTGTGCCTTTTGTATTTAATTCCGATGCAATTTCTGTGTATCATCATCAATAAGAAGGTCCAAGAAATACAGTAAACCTGAAGTGAAGCATCGGAATCTATAACTAGTGTCACAGGAATGTTTCAAAACATAGACAGGTAGAAGAGTCAGTCTTCTTGTACTTAAGTCGGCATTGTGCCTTTTGTGTTTAACTCCCACGCAATTTGTGTGTTTCATCGTCAATAAGAAGTTCCAGGGGATACAGTAAACCTGAAGTGAAGCATCGGAATCTAAAACTAGTGTCACAGGAATGGTTCAAAACATAGCCAGTAAGAAGAGTCTGTCTTCTTGCACTAAGTCCGCATTGTGCCTTTTGTATTTAATATCGATGCAATTTCTGTGTTTCATCGTCAACACGAAGTGCAGAGGGATACAGTAAGCCTGAAGTGAAGCATCGTAATCTATAACTAGTGTCACAGGAATGGTTCAAAACATAGTCAGTAAGAAGAGTCAGTCTTCATGTACTTAAGTCGGCATTGTGCCTTTTGTATTTAATTCCGATGCAATTTCTGTGTCTCATCGTCAATAAGAAGGTCCAAGGGATTCAGTAAACCTGGAGTGAAGCATCGGAATCTATAACTAGTGTCACAGGAATGGTTCAAAATATAGACAGTAAGAAGAGTCAGTCTTCATGTACTTAAGTCGGCATTTTGCCTTTTGTAATAAACTCCGATGCAATTTCTGTTTTTCATCGTCAATAAGAAGGTCCAAGGGATACAGTAAACCTGAACTGAAGCATCGGAATCTAAAACTAGTGTCACAGGAATGGTTCAAAACATAGTCAGTAAGAAGAGTCAGTCTTCATGTACTTATGTGCGCATTGTGCCTTTTGTATTTAATTCCGATACAATTTCTGTGTCTCATCGTCAATAAGAAGGGCCAAGGGATACAGTAAACCTGAAGTGAAGCATCGGACTCTATAACTAGTGTCACAGAAATGGTTCAAAACATAGACAGTAGGAAGAGTCAGTCTCCTTGTACTTAAGTCGGCATTGTGCCTTTTGAATTTAATTCCGATGCAATTTCTGTGTTTCGTCGTCAATAAGAAGGTCCAAGGGAAACAGTAAACCTGAAGTGAAGCATCAGAATCTATAACTAGTGTCACAGGAATGGTTCAAAACATAGTCAGTAAAAAGAGTCAGTCTTCTTGTACTTAAGTCGGCATTGTGCCTTTTGTATTCAATTCCGATGCAATTTCTGTGTTTCATCGTCAAAATGAAGGTCAGAGGGATACAGTAAACCTGAAGTTAATCATCGGAATCTATAACTAGTGTCACAGGAATGGTTCAAAACATAGTTAGTAAGAAGTGTCAGTCATTTTGAACTTAAGTCGGCATTGTGCCTTTTGTGTTTAATTCCGATGCAATTTCTGTGTTTCATCGTCAATAAGAAGGTCCAAGGGATACAGTAAACCTGAAATGAAGCATCGGAATCTATAACTAGTGTCACAGGAATGGTTCAAAACATAGACAGTAAGTAGAGTCAGTCTTCTTGTACTTAAGTCGGCATTGTGCCTTTTGTATTTAATTCCGATGCAATTTCTGTGTTTCATCGTCAATAACAAGATCAGAGGGATACAGTAAACCTGAAGTGAAGCATCGGAATCTATAACTAGTGTCACAGGAATGGTTCAAAAAATTGACAGTAGGACGAGTCAGTCTTCTTGTACTTAAGTCGGCATTGTGAGTTTTGTATTTAATTCCGATTGAATTTCTGTGTTTCATCGTCAATAAGAAAGTCCAAGGGATACAGTAAACCTGAAGTGAAGCATCGGAATCCATTACTAGTGTCACAGGAATAGTTCAAAACATAGACAGTAAGAAGAGTCAGTCTTCTTGTACTTAAGTCGGTATTGTGCCTTTTGTATTTAATTCCGGTGCAATTTCTGTGTTTCATCGTCAATAAGAAGGTCCAAGAAATATAGTAAACCTGAAGTGAAGCATCGGATTCTATATCTAGTGTCACAGGAATGTTTCAAACATAGACAGTAAGAAGAGTCAGTCTTCTTGTACTTAAGTCGGCATTGTGCCTTTTCTATTTATTTCCGATGCAATTTATGTGTTTCATCGTCAATAAGAAGTTCCAAGGGATACAGTAAACCTGAAGTTAAGCATCGGAATCTAAAACTAGTGTCACAGGAATGGTTCAAAACGTAGTAAGTAAGAAGAGTCAGTCTTCTTGTACTAAGTGCGCATTGTGCCTTTTGTATTTAATTCCGATGCAATTTCTGTGTTTCATCGTCAATAAGAAGGTCAGAGGGATACGGTAAACCTGTAGTGAAGCATCGGAATCTATAACTACTGTCACAGGAATGGTTCAAAACATAGACAGTAGGAAGTGTCAGTCTTCTTGTACTTAAGTCGTCATTGTGCCTTTTGTATTTAATTCCGATGCAATTTGTGTGTTTCATCGTCAACAATTAGGTCAGAGGGATACAGTATACCTGAAGTGAAGCATCCGAATCTATAACTAGTGTCACAGGAATGGTTCAAAGCATAGTCAGTAAGAAGAGTCAGCCTTCTTGCACTTATGTCAGATTTGTGCCTTTTGTATTCAATTCCGATGCAATTTCTGTGTTTCATCGTCAATAAAAAGATCAGAGAGATGCAGTAAACCTGAAGTGAAGCATCGGAATCTACAACTAGTGTCACAGGAACGGTTCAAACATTGACAGTAGGAAGAGTCTGTCTTCTTGTACTTAAGTCGGCTTTGTGCCTTTTGTATTTAATTCCGATGCAATTTCTGTGTTTCATTGTCAATAAGAAGGTCCAAGAAATACAGTAAACCTGAAGTGAAGCATCGGAATCTATAACTAGTGTCACAGGAATGTTTCAAAACATAGACAGTAAGAAGAGTCAGTCTTCTTGTACTTACGTCGGCATTGTGCCTTTTCTATTTAATTCCGATGCAATTTCTGTGTTTCATCGTCAATAAGAAGTTCCAGGGGATACAGTAAACCTGAAGTGAAGCATCGGAATCTAAAACTAGTGTCACAGGAATGGTTCAAAACATAGTCAGTAAGAAGAGTCTGTCTTCTTGTACTAAGTCCACATTGTGCCTTTTGTATTTAATTGCGATGCAATTTCTGTGTTTCATCGTCAATACGAAGGGCAGAGGGATACAGTAAACCTGAAGTGAAGCATCGTGATCTATAACTAGTGTCACAGGAACGGTTCAAATCATAGACAGTAGGAAGAGTCAGTCTTCTTGTACTTAAGTCGGAATTGTGCCTTTTGTATTTAATTCCGATGCAATTTCTGTGTTTCATCGTCAATAAGAAGGTCCAAGGGATTCAGTAAACCTGGAGTGAAGCATCGGAATCTATAACTAGTGTCACAGGAATGGTTCAAATCAGACAGTAAGAAAAGTCAGTCGTCTTGTACTTAAGTCGGCAATGTGCTTTTCTATTTAATTCCGATGCAGTTTCTGTGTTTCATCGTCAATAAGAAGGTCCAAGGGATACAGTGAAACTGAAGTGAAGCATCGGAATCTATAGCTAGTGTCACAGGAATGGTTCAAACATAGACAGTAGGAAGAGTCAGTCTTCTTGTACTTAAGTCGGCATTGTGCCTTTTGTATTTAATTCCGATGCAATTTCTGTGTCTCATCGTCAATAAGAAGGTCCAAGGGATTCAGTAAACCTGGAGTGAAGCATCGGAATCTATAACTAGTGTCACAGGAATGGTTCAAAATATAGACAATAAGAAGAGTCAGTCTTCATGTACTTAAGTCGGCATTTTGCCTTTTGTAATAAACTCCGATGCAATTTCTGTTTTCCATCGTCAATAAGATGGTCCAAGGGATACAGTAAACCTGAACTGAAGCATCGGAATCTAAAAGTAGTGTCACAGGAATGGTTCAAAACATAGTCAGTAAGAAGAGTCAGTCTTCATGTACTTAAGTCGGCATTGTGCCTTTTGTATTTAATTCCGATGCAATTTCTGTGTCTGATCGTCAATAAGAAGGTCCAAGGGATTCAGTAAACCTGGTGTGAAGCATCGGAATCTATAACTAGTGTCACAGGAATGGTTCAAAATATAGACACTAAGAAGAGTCAGTCTTCATGTACTTAAGTCGGCATTTTGCCTTTTGTATTAAACTCCGATGCAATTTCTGTTTTTCATCGTCAATAAGAAGGTCCAAGGGATACAGTAAACCTGAACTGAAGCATCGGAATCTATAACTAGTGTCACAGGAATGTTTCAAAACATAGACAGTAAGAAGGGTCAGTCTTCTTGTACTTGAGTCGGCATTATGCCTTTTCTATTTAATTCCGATGCAATTTCTGTGTTTCATCGTCAATAAGAAGTTCCAGGGGATACAGTAAACCTGAAGTGAAGCATCGGAATCTAAAACTAGTGTCACAGGAATGGTTCAAAACATAGTCAGTAAGAAGAGTCCGTCTTCTTGTACTAAGTCCGCATTGTGCCTTTTGTATTTAATTGCAATGCAATTTCTGTGTTTCATCGTCAATACGAAGGGCAGAAGGATACAGGAAACCTGAAGTGAAGCATCGGAATCTATAACTAGTGTCACAGGAACGGTTCAAAGCATAGACAGTAGGAAGAGTCAGTCTTCTTGTACTTAAGTCAGCATTGTGCCTTTTGTATTTAATTCCGATGCAATTTCTGTGTTTCATCGTCAATAAGAAGGTCCAAGGGATACAGTAAACCTGAAGTGAAGCATCGGTATCTATAACTAGTGTCACAGGAATGGTTCAAAACATAGTCAGTAAGAAGAGTCAGTCTTCTTGTACTTAAGTCGGCATTGTGCCCTTTTGTATTTAATTCCGATGCAATATCTGTGTCTCATCGTCAATACGAACGTCCAAGGGATTCAGTAAACCGGGAGTGAAGCATCGGAATCTATAACTAGTGTCACAGTAATGGTTCAAAACATAACCAGTAAGAAGAGTCAGTGTACTTGTACTTAAGTCGGCATTGTGCCTTTTGTATTTAATTCCGATGCAATTTCTGTGTTTCATCGTCAATAAGAAGGTCCAAGGGATACAGTAAACCTGAACTGAAGCATCGGAATCTAAAACTAGTGTCACAGGAATGGTTCAAAACATAGTCAGTAAGAAGAGTCAGTCTTCATGTACTTAAGTCGGCATTGTGCCTTTTGTATTTAATTCCGATGCAATTTCTGTGTCTCATCGTCAATAAGAAAGTCCAAGGGATTTAGTAAACCGGGAGTGAAGCATCGGAATCTATAACTAGTGTCACAGTAATGGTTCAAAACATAGACAGTAAGAAGAGTCAGTGTACTTGTACTTAAGTCGGCATTCTGCCTTTTGTATTTAATTCGATGCAATTTCTGTGATTCATCGTCAACAAGAATGTCCAAGGGATACAGTAAATCTGAAGTGAAGCATCGGAATCTATAACTAGTGTCACAGGAATGGTTCAAAACATAGTCAGTAAGAAGTGTAAGTCATTTTGAACCTAAGTTGGCATTGTGCCTTTTGTGTTTAATTCCGATGCAATTTCTGTGTTTCATCGTCTATAAGAAGGTCCAAGGGATACAGTAAACCTGAATTGAAGCATCGGAATCTATAACTAGTGTCACAGGAATGGTTCAAAACATATACAGTAAGAAGAGTCAGTATTCTTGTACTTAAGTCGGCATTGTGCCTTTTGTATTTAATTCCGATGCAATTTCTGTGTTTCACCGTCAATAAGAAGTTCCAAGGGATACAGTAAACCTGGAGTGAAGCATCGGAATCTAAAACTAGTGTCACAGGAATGGTTCAAAACATAGTCAGTAAGAAGAGTCTGTCTTCTTGTACTAAGTCCGCATTGTGCCTTTTGTATTTAATTCCGATGCAATTTCTGTGTTTCATCGTCAATAAGAAGGTCCAAGGGATACAGTAAATCTGAAGTGAAGCATCGGAATACATTACTAGAGTCACAGGAATAGTTCACAACATAGACAGTAAGAAGAGTCAGTCTTCTTGTACTTAAGTCGGTATTGTGCCTTTTGTATTTAATTCCGAAGCAATTTCTGTGTTTCATTGTCAATAAGAACGTCCAAGAAATATAGTAAACCTGAAGTGAAGCATCGTAATCTATAACTAGTGTCAAAGGAATGTTTCAAAACATAGACAGTAAAAAGAGTCAGTCTTCTTGTACTTAAGTCGGCATTGTGCCTTTTGTATTTAATTCCGATGCAATTTCTGTGTTTCACCGTCAATAAGAAGTTCCAAGGGATACAGTAAACCTGGAGTGAAGCATCGGAATCTAAAACTAGTGTCACAGGAATGGTTCAAAACATAGTCAGTAAGAAGAGTCTGTCTTCTTGTACTAAGTCCGCATTGTGCCTTTTGTATTTAATTGCGATGCAATTTCTGTGTTTCATTGTCAATACGAAGGGCAGAGGGATACAGTAAACCTGAAGTGAAGCATCGGAATCTGTAACTAGTGTCACAGGAATGGTTCAAAACATAGACAGTAGGAAGAGTCAGTCTTCTTGCACTTAAGTCGGCATTGTGCCTTTTGTATTTTATTCCGATGCAATTTCTGTGTTTCATCGTCAATAAGAAGGTCCGAGGGATACGGTAAACATGGAGTGAAGCATCGGAATCTGTAACTAGTGTCACAGGAATGGCTCAAAACATAGACAGTGGGAAGAATAAGTCTTCTTGTGCTTAAGTCGGCATTGTGCCTTTTGTAATTAATTCCGATGCAATTTCTGTGTTTCATCGTCAATAAGAAGGCCAGAGGGATACAGTAAACCTGAAGTGAAGCATCGGAATCTATAACTAGTGTCACAGGAATGGTTCAAATCAGACAGTAAGAAAAGTCAGTCGTCTTGTACTTAAGTCGGCAATGTGCTTTTCTATTTAATTCCGATGCAATTTCTGTGTTTCATCGTCAATAAGAAGGTCCAAGGGATACAGTAAAACTGAAGTGAAGCATCGGAATCTATAGCTAGTGTCACAGGAATGGTTCAAACATAGACAGTAGGAAGAGTAGGTCTTCTTGTACTTAAGTCGGCATTGTGCCTTTTGTATTTAGATCCGATGCAATTTCTGTGTCTCATCGTCAATAAGAAGGTCCAAGGGATTCAGTAAACCTGGAGTGAAGCATCGGAAACTATAACTAGTGTCACAGGAATGGTTCAAAATATAGACACTAAGAAGAGTCAGTCTTCATGTACTTAAGTCGGCATTTTGCCTTTTGTAATAAACTCCGATGCAATTTCTGTTATCCATCGTCAATAAGAAGGTCCAAGGGATACAGTAAACCTGAACTGAAGCATCGGAATCTAAAAGTAGTGTCACAGGAATGGTTCATAACATAGTCAGTAAGAAGAGTCAGTCTTCATGTACTTAAGTCGGCATTGTGCCTTTTGTATTTAATTCCGATGCAATTTCTGTGTCTCATCGTCAATAAGAAGTTCCAAGGGATTCAGTAAACCTGGAGTGAAGCATCGGAATCTATAACTAGTGTCACAGGAATGGTTCAAAATATAGACAGTAAGAAGAGTCAGTCTTCATGTACTTAAGTCGGCATTTTGCCTTTGTATTAAACTCCGATGCAATTTCTGTTTTTCATCGTCAATAAGAAGGTCCAAGGGATACAGTAAACCTGAACTGAAGCATCGGAATCTATAACTAGTGTCACAGTAATGGTTCGAAACATAGACAGTAAGAAGAATCAGTCTACTTGTACTTAAGTCGGCATTGTGCCTTTTGAATTTAATTCGATGCAATTTCTGTGATTCATCGTCAATAAGAATGTCCAAGGGATACAGTAAACCTGAAGTGAAGCATCGGACTCTATAACTAGTGTCACAGAAATGGTTCAAACATAGACAGTAGGAAGAGTCAGTCTTCTTGTACTTAAGTCGGCATTGTGCCTTTTCTATTTAATTCCGATGCAATTTCTGTGTTTCGTCGTCAGTAAGAAGGTCCAAGGGAAACAGTAAACCTGAAGTGAAGCATCGGAATCTATAACTAGTGTCACTGGAATGATTCAAAACATAGTCAGTAAAAAGAGTCAGTCTTCTTGTACTTAAGTCGGCATTGTGCCTTTTGTATTCAATTCCGATGCAATTTCTGTGTTTCATCGTCAATAAGAAGGTCAGAGGGATACAGTAAACCTGAAGTTAATCATCGGAATCTATAACTAGTGTCACAGGAATGGTTCAAAGCATAGTTAGTAAGAAGTGTCAGTCATTTTGAACTTAAGTCGGCATTGTGCCTTTTGTGTTTAATTCCGATGCAATTACTGTGTTTCATCGTCAATAAGAAGGTCCAAGGGATACAGTAAACCTGAAGTGAAGCATCGGAATCCATTACTAGTGTCACAGGAATAGTTCAAAACATAGACAGTAAGAAGAGTCAGTCTTCTTGTACTTAAGTCGGTATTGTGCCTTTTGTATTTAATTCCGGTGCAATTTCTGTGTTTCATCGTCAATAAGAAGGTCCAAGAAATACAGTAAACCTGAAGTGAAGCATCGGAATCTATAACTAGTGTCACGGGAATGTTTCAAAACATAGACAGTAAGAAGAGTCAGTCTTCTTGTACTTAAGTCGGCATTGTGCCTTTTCTATTTAATTCCGATGCAATTTCTGTGTTTCATCGTCAATAAGAAGTTCCAGGGGATACAGTAAACCTGAAGTGAAGCATCGGAATCGAAAACTAGTGTCACAGGAATGGTTCAAAACATAGTCAGTAAGAAGAGTCTGTCTTCTTGTACTAAGTCCGCATTGTGCTTTTGTATTTAATTGCAATTCAATTTCTGTGTTTCATCGTCAATACGAAGGGCAGAAGGATACAGGAAACCTGAAGTGAAGCATCGGAATCAATAACTAGTGTCACAGGAACGGTTCAAAACATAGACAGTAGGAAGAGTCAGTCTTCTTGTACTTAAGTCGGCATTGTGCCTTTTGTATTTAATTCCGATGCAATTTCTGTGTTTCATCGTCAATAAGAAGGTCCAAGGGATACAGTAAACCTGAAGTGAAGCATCGGAATCTATAACTAATGTCACAGGAATGGTTCAAATCATAGACAGTAAGAAAAGTCAGTCGTCTTGTACTGAAGTCGGCAGTGTGCTTTTCTATTTAATTCCGATGCAATTTCTGTGTTTCATCGTCAATAAGAAGGTCCAAGGGATACAGTAAACCTGAAGTGAAGCATCGGAATCTATAGCTAGTGTCACAGGAATGGTTCAAACATAGACAGTAGGAAGAGTCAGTCTTCTTGTACTTAAGTCGTCATTGTGCCTTTTGTATTTAATTCCGATGCAATTTGTGTGTTTCAAAGTCAATAAGATGGTCCAAGGGATACAGTAAACCTGGAGTGTAGCATCGGAATCTATAAATAGTGTCACAGGAATGGTTCAAAATATAGACAGTAAGAAGAGTCAGTCTTCATGTACTTAAGTCGGCATTTTGCCTTTTGTAATAAACTCCGATGCAATTTCTGTTTTTCATCGTCAATAAGAAGGTCCAAGGGATACAGTAAACCTGAACTGAAGCATCGGAATCTAAAACTAGTGTCACAGTAGTGGTTCAAAACATAGACAGTAAGTAGAGTCAGTCTACTTGTACTTAAGTCGGCATTGTGCCTTTTGTATTTAATTCGATGCAATTTCTGTGATTCGTCGTCAATAACAATGTGCAAGGGATACAGTAAACCTGAAGTGAAGCATCGGACTCTATAACTAGAGTCGCAGAAATGGTTCAAACATAGACAGTAGGAAGAGTCAGTCTTCTTGTACTTAAGTCGGCATTGTGCCTTTTGTATTTAATTCCGATGCAATTTCTGTGTTTCATCGTCAATAAGAAGGTCCAAGGGAAACAGTAAACCTGAAGTGAAGCATCGGAATCTATAACTAGTGTCACAGGAATGGCTCAAAACATAGACAGTGGGAAGAATAAGTCTTCTTGTGCTTAAGTCGGCATTGTGGCTTTTGTATTTAATTCCGATGCAATTTCTGTGTTTCATCGTCAATAAGAAGGTCAGAGGGATACAGTAAACCTGAAGTGAAGCATCGGAATCTATAACTAGTGTCACAGGAATGGTTCAAATCAGACAGTAAGAAAAGTCAGTCGTCTTGTACTTAAGTCGGCAATGTGCTTTTCTATTTAATTCCGATGCAATTTCTGTGTTTCATCGTCAATAAGAAGGTCCAAGGGATACAGTAAAACTGAAGTGAAGCATCGGAATCTATAGCTAGTGTCACAGGAATGGTTCAAACATAGACAGTAGGAAGAGTCAGTCTTCTTGTACTTAAGTCGGCATTGTGCCTTTTGTATTTAGATCCGATGCAATTTCTGTGTCTCATCGTCAATAAGAAGGTCCAAGGGATTCAGTAAACCTGGAGTGAAGCATCGAAAACTATAACTAGTGTCACAGGAATGGTTCAAAATATAGACACTAAGAAGAGTCAGTCTTCATGTACTTAAGTCGGCATTTTGCCTTTTGTAATAAACTCCGATGCAATTTCTGTTTTCCATCGTCAATAAGAAGGTCCAAGGGATACAGTAAACCTGAACTGAAGCATCGGAATCTAAAAGTAGTGTCACAGGAATGGTTCAAAACATAGTCAGTAAGAAGAGTCAGTCTTCATGTACTTAAGTCGGCATTGTGCCTTTTGTATTTAATTCCGATGCAATTTCTGTGTCTCATCGTCAATAAGAAGGTCCAAGGGATTCAGTAAACCTGGAGTGAAGCATCGGAATCTATAACTAGTGTCACAGGAATGGTTCAAAATATAGACTGTAAGAAGAGTCAGTCTTCATGTACTTAATTCGGCATTTTGGCTTTGTATTAAACTCGGATGCAAATTCTGTTTTTCATCGTCAATAAGAAGGTCCAAGGGATACAGTAAACCTGAACTGAAGCATCGGAATCTATAACTAGTGTCACAGTAATGGTTCGAAACATAGACAGTAAGAAGAATCAGTCTACTTGTACTTAAGTCGGCATTGTGCCTTTTGTATTAAATTCCGATGCAATTTCTGTGATTCATCGTCAATAAGAATGTCCAAGGGATACAGTAAACCTGAAGTGATGCATCGGAATCTATAACTAGTGTCACAGAAATGGTTCAAAACATAGACAGTAGGAAGAGTCAGTCTCCTTGTACTTAAGTCGGTATTGTGCCTTTTGTATTTAATTCCGGTGCAATTTCTGTGTTTCATCGTCAACAAGAAGGTCCAAGAAATACAGTAAACCTGAAGTGAAGCATCGGAATCTATAACTAGTGTCACAGGAATGTTTCAAAACATAGACAGTAAGAAGAGTCAGTCTTCTTGTACTTAAGTCGGCATTGTGCCATTTCTATTTAATTCCGATGCAATTTCTGTGTTTCATCGTCAATAAGAAGTTCCAGGGGATACAGTAAACCTGAAGTGAAGCATCGGAATCTAAAACTAGTGTCACAGGAATGGTTCAAAACATAGTCCGTAAGAAGAGTCTGTCTTCTTGTACTAAGTCCGCATTGTGCTTTTGTATTTAATTGCAACGCAATTTCTGAGTTTCATCGTCAATACGAAGGGCAGAAGGATACAGGAAACCTGAAGTGAAGCATCGGAATCTATAACTAGTGCACAGGAACGGTTCAAAACATAGACAGTAGGAAGAGTCAGTCTTCTTGTACTTAAGTCGGCATTGTGCCTTTTGGATTTAATTCCGATGCAATTTCTGTGTTTCATCGTCAATAAGATGGTCCAAGGGATACAGTAAACCTGAAGTGAAGCATCGGAATCTATAACTAGTGTCACAGGAATGGTTCAAAACATAGACAGTAAGAAAAGTCAGTCGTCTTGTACTTAAGTCGGCAATGTGCTTTTCTATTTAATTCCGATGCAATTTCTGTGTTTCATCGTCAATAAGAAGGTCCAAGGGATACAGTAAACCTGAAGTGAAGCATCGGAATCCATAGCTAGTGTCACAGGAATGGTTCAAACATAGACAGTAGGAAGAGTCAGTCTTCTTGGACTTAAGTCGTCATTGTGCCTTTTGTATTTAATTCCGATGCAATTTGTGTGTTTCATCGTCAATAAGATGGTCCAAGGGATACAGTAAACCTGGAGTGTAGCATCGGAATCTATAAATAGTGTCACAGGATTGGTTCAAAATATAGACAGTAAGAAGAGTCAGTCTTCATGTACTTAAGTCGGCATTTTGCCTTTTGTAATAAACTCCGATGCAATTTCTGTTTTTCATCGTCAATAAGAAGGTCCAAGGGATACAGTAAACCTGAACTGAAGCATCGGAATCTAAAACTAGTGTCACAGGAATGGTTCAAAACATAGTCAGTAAGAAGAGTCAGTCTTCATGTACTTAAGTCGGCATTGTGCCTTTTGTATTTAATTCCGATGCAATTTCTGTCTCTCATCGTCAATAAGAAGGTCCAAGGGATTCAGTAAACCTGGAGTGAAGCATCGGAATCTATAACTAGTGTCACAGTAATGGTTCAAAACATAGACAGTAAGAAGAGTCAGTGTACTTGTACTTAAGTCGGCATTGTGCCTTTTGTATTTAATTCCGATGCAATTTCTGTGATTCATCGTCAACAAGAATGTCCAAGGGATACAGTAAACCTGAAGTGAAGCATCGGAATCTATAACTAGTGTCACAGAAATGGTTCAAACATAGATAGTAGGAAGAGTCAGTCTCCTTGTACTTAAGTCGGCATTGTGCCTTTTGTATTTAATTCCGATGCAATTTCTGTGTTTCATCGTCAATAAGAAGGTCCAAGGGAAACAGTAAACCTGAAGTGAAGCATCGGTATCTATAACTAGTGTCACAGGAATGGTTCAAAACATAGTCAGTAAGAAGAGTCAGTCTTCTTGTACTTAAGTCGGCATTGTGCCTTTTGTATTTAATTCCGATGCAATTTCTGTGTTTCATCGTCAATAAGAAGGTCCAAGGAATACAGTAAATCTGAATTGAAGCATCGGATTCTATAACTAGTGTCACAGGAATGGTTCAAAACATAGACAGTAAGAAAAGTCAGTCGTCTTGTACTTAAGTCGGCAATGTGCTTTTCTATTTAATTCCGATGCAATTTCTGTGTTTCATCGTCAATAAGAAGGTCCAAGGGATACAGTAAACCTGAAGTGAAGCATCGGAATCTATAACTAGTGTCACAGGAATGGTTCAAAACATATACAGTAAGAAGAGTCAGTCTTCTTGTACTTAAGTCGGCATTGTGCCCTTTGTATTTAATTCCGATGCAATTTCTGTGTTTCATCGTCAATAAGAAGGTCCAAGGGATACAGTAAACCTGAAGTGAAGCATCGGAATCCATTACTAGAGTCACAGGAATAGTTCAAAACATAGACAGTAAGAAGAGTCAGTCTTCTTGTACTTAAGTCGGTATTGTGCCTTTTGTATTTAATTCCGAAGCAATTTCTGTGTTTCATTGTCAATAAGAAGGTCCAAGAAATATAGTAAACCTGAAGTGAAGCATCGTAATCTATAACTAGTGTCAAAGGAATGTTTCAAAACATAGACAGTAAGAAGAGTCAGTCTTCTTGTACTTAAGTCGGCATTGTGCCTTTTGTATTTAATTCCGATGCAATTTCTGTGTTTCACCGTCAATAAGAAGTTCCAAGGGATACAGTAAACCTGGAGTGAAGCATCGGAATCTAAAACTAGTGTCACAGGAATGGTTCAAAACATAGTCAGTAAGAAGAGTCTGTCTTCTTGTACTAAGTCCGCATTGTGCCTTTTGTATTTAATTGCGATGCAATTTCTGTGTTTCATCGTCAATACGAAGGGCAGAGGGATACAGTAAACCTGAAGTGAAGCATCGGAATCTGCAACTAGTGTCACAGGAATGGTTCAAAACATTGACAGTAGGAAGAGTCAGTCTTCTTGCACTTAAGTCGGCATTGTGCCTTTTGTATTTAATTCCGATGCAATTTCTGTGTTTCATCGTCAATAAGAAGGTCCAAGGGATACAGTAAACCTGAAGTGAAGCATCGGACTCTATAACTAGTGTCGCAGGAATGGTTCAAAACATAGTCAGTAAGAAGTGTCAGTCATTTTGAACTTAAGTCGGCATTGTGCCTTTTGTGTTTAATTCCGATGCAATTTCTGTGTTTCATCGTCAATAAGAAGGTCCAAGGGATACAGTAAACCTGAAGTGAAGCATCGGAATCTATAACTAGTGTCACAGGAATGGTTCAAAACATTGTCAGTAAAAAGAGTCACTCTTCTTGTACTTAAGTCGGCATTGTGCCTTTTGTATTTAATTCCGATGCAATTTGTGTGTTTCATCGTCAATAAGATGGTCCAAGGGATACAGTAAACCTGGAGTGTAGCATCGGAATCTATGACTAGTGTCACAGGAATGGTTCAAAACATAGTCAGTAAGAAGAGTCAGTCATCATGTACTTAAGTCTGCATTGTGCCATTTCTATTTAATTCCGATGCAATTTCTGTGTTTCATCGTCAATAAGAAGTTCAGAGGGACACAATATACCTGGAGTGAAGCATCCGAATCTATAACTAGTGTCACAGGAATGGTTCAAAACATAGTCAAAAAAATGAGTCAGTCTTCTTGTACTTAAGTCGGCATTGTGCCTTTTGTATTCAATTCCGATGCAATTTCTGTGTTTCATCGTCAATAAGAAGGTCAGAGGGATACAGTAAACCTGAAGTGAATCATCGGAATCTATAACTAGTGTCACAGGAATGGTTGAAAACATAGTCAGTAAGAAGTGTCTGCCATTTTGAACTTAACTCGGCAATGTGCCTTTTTTGTTTAATTCCGATGCAATTTCTGTGTTTCATCGTCAATAAGAAGGTCCAAGACATAATGTAAACCTGAAGTGAAGCATCGGAAACTATAACTAGTGTCACAGGAATGTTTCAAACCATAGACAGTAAGAAGAGTCAGTCTTCTTGTACTTAAGTCGGCATTGTGCCTTTTGTATTTAATTCCGATGCAATTTGTGTGCTTCATCGTCAATAAGATGGTCCAAGGGATACAGTAAACCTGGAGTGTAGCATCGGAATCTATAACTAGTGTAACAGGAATGGTTCAAAATATAGACAGTAAGAAGAATCAGTCTTCATGTACTTAAGTCGGCATTTTGCCTTTTGTAATAAACTCCGATGCAATTTCTGTTTTTCATCGTCATTAAGAGGGTCCAAGGGATACAGTAAACCTGAACTGAAGCATCGGAATCTAAAACTAGTGTCACAGGAATGGTTCAAAACATAGTCAGTAAGAAGAGTCAGTCTTCATGTACTTAAGTCGGCATTGTGACTTTTGTATTTAATTCCGATGCAATTTCTGTGTCTCATCGTCAATAAGAAGGTCCAAGGGATTCAGTAAACCTGGAGTGAAGCATCGGAATCTATAACTAGTGTTACAGTAATGGTTCAAAACATAGACAGTAAGAAGAGTCAGTGTACTTGTACTTAAGTCGGCATTGTGCCTTTTGTATTTAATTCCGATGCAATTTCTGTGTTTCATCGTCAATAAGAAGGTCAGAGGGATACAGTAAACCTTAAGTTAATCATCGGAATCTATAACTAGTGTCACAGGAATGGTTCAAAACATAGTCAGTAAGAAGTGTCAGTCATTTTGAACTTAAGTCGGCATTGTGCCTTTTGTGTTTAATTCCGATGCAATTTCTGTGTTTCATCGTCAATAAGAAGGTCCAAGGGATACAGTAAACCTGAATTGAAGCATCGGAAACTATAACTAGTGTCACAGGAATGGTTCAAAACATAGACAGTAAGAAGAGTCAGTCTTCTTGTTCTTAAGTCGGCATTGTGCCTTTTGTATTTAATTCCGATGCAATTTCTGTGTTTCATCGTCAATAAGAAGGTCCAAGGGATACAGTAAACCTGAATTGAAGCATCGGAATCCATTACTAGAGTCACAGGAATAGATCAAAACATAGACAGTAAGAAGAGTCAGTCTTCTTGTACTTAAGTCGGTATTGTGCCCTTTGTATTTAATTCCGAAGCAATTTCTGTGTTTCATTGTCAATAAGAAGGTCCAAGAAATATAGTAAACCTGAAGTGAAGCATCGTAATCTATAACTAGTGTCAATGGAATGTTTCAAAACATAGACAGTAAGAAGAGTCAGTCTTCTTGTACTTAAGTCGGCATTGTGCCTTTTGTATTTAATTCCGATGCAATTTCTGTGTTTCACCGTCAATAAGAAGTTCCAAGGGATACAGTAAACCTGGAGTGAAGCATCGGAATCTAAAACTAGTGTCACAGGAATGGTTCAAAACATAGTCAGTAAGAAGAGTCTGTATCCTTGTACTAAGTCCGCATTGTGCCTTTTGTATTTATTTGCGATGCAATTTCTGTGTTTCATCGTCAATACGAAGGGCAGAGGGATACAGTAAACCTGACGTGAAGCATCGGAATCTGTAACTAGTGTCACAGGAATGGTTCAAATCATTGTCAGTAAGTAGAGTCAGTCTTCATGTACTTAAGTCGGCATTGTGCCTTTTGTATTTAATTCCGATGCAATTTCTGTGTCTCATCGTCAATAAGAAGGTCCAAGGGATACAGTAAACCTGGAGGGAAGCATTGCAATCTATAACTAGTGTCACAGTTATGGTTCAAAACATAGACAGTAAGAAGAGTCAGTCTACTTGTACCTAAGTCGGCATTGTGCCTTTTGTATTTAATTCGATGCAATTTCTGTGATTCATCGTCAATAAGAATGTCCAAGGGATACAGTAAACCTGAAGTGATGCATCGGAATCTATAACTAGTGTCACAGAAATGGTTCAAAACATAGACAGTCGGAAGAGTCAGTCTTCTTGTACTTAAGTCGGCATTGTGCCTTTTGTATTTAATTCCGATGCAATTTCTGTGTTTCATCGTCAATAAGAAGGTCCAAGGGAAACAGTAAACCTGAAGTGAAGCATCGGAATCTATAACTAGTGTCACAGGAATGGCTCAAAACATAGACAGTGGGAAGAATAAGTCTTCTTGTGCTTAAGTCAGCATTGTGCCTTTTGTATTTAATTCCGATGCAATTTCTGTGTTTCATCGTCAATAAGAAGGTCAGAGGGATACAGTAAACCTGAAGTGAAGCATCGGAATCTATAACTAGTGTCACAGGAATGGTTCAAAACATTGACAGTAGGAAGAGTCAGTCTTCTTGTACTTAAGTCGGCATTGTGCATTTTCTATTTAATTCCGGTGCAATTTCTCTGTTTCATCGCCAATAAGAAGGTCCAAAGGATACAGTAAACCTGAAGTGAAGCATCGGAATCTATAACTAGTGTCACAGAAATGGTTCAAACATAGATAGTAGGAAGAGTCAGTCTCCTTGTACTTAAGTCGGCATTGTGCCTTTTGTATTTAATTCCGATGCAATTTCTGTGTTTCATCGTCAATAAGAAGGTCCAAGGGAAACAGTAAACCTGAAGTGAAGCATCGGTATCTATAACTAGTGTCACAGGAATGGTTCAAAACATAGTCAGTAAGAAGAGTCAGTCTTCTTGTACTTAAGTCGGCATTGTGCCTTTTGTATTTAATTCCGATGCAATTTCTGTGTTTCATCGTCAATAAGAAGGTCCAAGGAATACAGTAAACCTGAATTGAAGCATCGGATTCTATAACTAGTGTCACAGGAATGGTTCAAAACATAGACAGTAAGAAAAGTCAGTCGTCTTGTACTTAAGTCGGCAATGTGCTTTTCTATTTAATTCCGATGCAATTTCTGTGTTTCATCGTCAATAAGAAGGTCCAAGGGATACAGTAAACCTGAAGTGAAGCATCGGAATCTATAACTAGTGTCACAGGAATGGTTCAAAACATATACAGTAAGAAGAGTCAGTCTTCTTGTACTTAAGTCGGCATTGTGCCCTTTGTATTTAATTCCGATGCAATTTCTGTGTTTCATCGTCAATAAGAAGGTCCAAGGGATACAGTAAACCTGAAGTGAAGCATCGGAATCCATTACTAGAGTCACAGGAATAGTTCAAAACATAGACAGTAAGAAGAGTCAGTCTTCTTGTACTTAAGTCGGTATTGTGCCTTTTGTATTTAATTCCGAAGCAATTTCTGTGTTTCATTGTCAATAAGAAGGTCCAAGAAATATAGTAAACCTGAAGTGAAGCATCGTAATCTATAACTAGTGTCAAAGGAATGTTTCAAAACATAGACAGTAAGAAGAGTCAGTCTTCTTGTACTTAAGTCGGCATTGTGCCTTTTGTATTTAATTCCGATGCAATTTCTGTGTTTCACCGTCAATAAGAAGTTCCAAGGGATACAGTAAACCTGGAGTGAAGCATCGGAATCTAAAACTAGTGTCACAGGAATGGTTCAAAACATAGTCAGTAAGAAGAGTCTGTCTTCTTGTACTAAGTCCGCATTGTGCCTTTTGTATTTAATTGCGATGCAATTTCTGTGTTTCATCGTCAATACGAAGGGCAGAGGGATACAGTAAACCTGAAGTGAAGCATCGGAATCTGTAACTAGTGTCACAGGAATGGTTCAAAACATAGACAGTAGGAAGAGTCAGTCTTCTTGCACTTAAGTCGGCATTGTGCCTTTTGTATTTAATTCCGATGCAATTTCTGTGTTTCATCGTCAATAAGAAGGTCCAAGGGATACAGTAAACCTGAAGTGAAGCATCGGACTCTATAACTAGTGTCGCAGGAATGGTTCAAAACATAGTCAGTAAGAAGTGTCAGTCATTTTGAACTTAAGTCGGCATTGTGCCTTTTGTGTTTAATTCCGATTCAATTTCTGTGTTTCATCGTCAATAAGAAGGTCCAAGGGATACAGTAAACCTGAAGTGAAGCATCGGAATCTATAACTAGTGTCACAGGAATGGTTCAAAACATTGTCAGTAAAAAGAGTCACTCTTCTTGTACTTAAGTCGGCATTGTGCCTTTTGTATTTATTTCCGATGCAATTTGTGTGTTTCATCGTCAATAAGATGGTCCAAGGGATACAGTAAACCTGGAGTGTAGCATCGGAATCTATGACTAGTGTCACAGGAATGGTTCAAAACATAGTCAGTAAGAAGAGTCAGTCATCATGTACTTAAGTCTGCATTGTGCCATTTCTATTTAATTCCGATGCAATTTCTGTGTTTCATCGTCAATAAGAAGTTCAGAGGGACACAATATACCTGGAGTGAAGCATCCGAATCTATAACTAGTGTCACAGGAATGGTTCAAAACATAGTCAAAAAAATGAGTCAGTCTTCTTGTACTTAAGTCGGCATTGTGCCTTTTGTATTCAATTCCGATGCAATTTCTGTGTTTCATCGTCAATAAGAAGGTCAGAGGGATACAGTAAACCTGAAGTGAATCATCGGAATCTATAACTAGTGTCACAGGAATGGTTGAAAACATAGTCAGTAAGAAGTGTCTGCCATTTTGAACTTAACTCGGCAATGTGCCTTTTTTGTTTAATTCCGATGCAATTTCTGTGTTTCATCGTCAATAAGAAGGTCCAAGACATAATGTAAACCTGAAGTGAAGCATCGGAAACTATAACTAGTGTCACAGGAATGTTTCAAACCATAGACAGTAAGAAGAGTCAGTCTTCTTGTACTTAAGTCGGCATTGTGCCTTTTGTATTTAATTCCGATGCAATTTGTGTGCTTCATCGTCAATAAGATGGTCCAAGGGATACAGTAAACCTGGAGTGTAGCATCGGAATCTATAACTAGTGTAACAGGAATGGTTCAAAATATAGACAGTAAGAAGAATCAGTCTTCATGTACTTAAGTCGGCATTTTGCCTTTTGTAATAAACTCCGATGCAATTTCTGTT
This sequence comes from Schistocerca serialis cubense, assembly GCF_023864345.2. Taxonomy (NCBI): domain Eukaryota; kingdom Metazoa; phylum Arthropoda; class Insecta; order Orthoptera; family Acrididae; genus Schistocerca; species Schistocerca serialis. The sequence goes on from NC_064649.1 coordinate 180,322,382, forward strand.
TTTCATCGTCATTAAGAGGGTCCAAGGGATACAGTAAACCTGAACTGAAGCATCGGAATCTAAAACTAGTGTCACAGGAATGGTTCAAAACATAGTCAGTAAGAAGAGTCAGTCTTCATGTACTTAAGTCGGCATTGTGACTTTTGTATTTAATTCCGATGCAATTTCTGTGTCTCATCGTCAATAAGAAGGTCCAAGGGATTCAGTAAACCTGGAGTGAAGCATCGGAATCTATAACTAGTGTTACAGTAATGGTTCAAAACATAGACAGTAAGAAGAGTCAGTGTACTTGTACTTAAGTCGGCATTGTGCCTTTTGTATTTAATTCCGATGCAATTTCTGTGTTTCATCGTCAATAAGAAGGTCAGAGGGATACAGTAAACCTGAAGTTAATCATCGGAATCTATAACTAGTGTCACAGGAATGGTTCAAAACATAGTCAGTAAGAAGTGTCAGTCATTTTGAACTTAAGTCGGCATTGTGCCTTTTGTGTTTAATTCCGATGCAATTTCTGTGTTTCATCGTCAATAAGAAGGTCCAAGGGATACAGTAAACCTGAATTGAAGCATCGGAAACTATAACTAGTGTCACAGGAATGGTTCAAAACATAGACAGTAAGAAGAGTCAGTCTTCTTGTTCTTAAGTCGGCATTGTGCCTTTTGTATTTAATTCCGATGCAATTTCTGTGTTTCATCGTCAATAAGAAGGTCCAAGGGATACAGTAAACCTGAATTGAAGCATCGGAATCCATTACTAGAGTCACAGGAATAGATCAAAACATAGACAGTAAGAAGAGTCAGTCTTCTTGTACTTAAGTCGGTATTGTGCCCTTTGTATTTAATTCCGAAGCAATTTCTGTGTTTCATTGTCAATAAGAAGGTCCAAGAAATATAGTAAACCTGAAGTGAAGCATCGTAATCTATAACTAGTGTCAATGGAATGTTTCAAAACATAGACAGTAAGAAGAGTCAGTCTTCTTGTACTTAAGTCGGCATTGTGCCTTTTGTATTTAATTCCGATGCAATTTCTGTGTTTCACCGTCAATAAGAAGTTCCAAGGGATACAGTAAACCTGGAGTGAAGCATCGGAATCTAAAACTAGTGTCACAGGAATGGTTCAAAACATAGTCAGTAAGAAGAGTCTGTATCCTTGTACTAAGTCCGCATTGTGCCTTTTGTATTTATTTGCGATGCAATTTCTGTGTTTCATCGTCAATACGAAGGGCAGAGGGATACAGTAAACCTGACGTGATGCATCGGAATCTGTAACTAGTGTCACAGGAATGGTTCAAATCATTGTCAGTAAGTAGAGTCAGTCTTCATGTACTTAAGTCGGCATTGTGCCTTTTGTATTTAATTCCGATGCAATTTCTGTGTCTCATCGTCAATAAGAAGGTCCAAGGGATACAGTAAACCTGGAGGGAAGCATTGCAATCTATAACTAGTGTCACAGTTATGGTTCAAAACATAGACAGTAAGAAGAGTCAGTCTACTTGTACCTAAGTCGGCATTGTGCCTTTTGTATTTAATTCGATGCAATTTCTGTGATTCATCGTCAATAAGAATGTCCAAGGGATACAGTAAACCTGAAGTGATGCATCGGAATCTATAACTAGTGTCACAGAAATGGTTCAAAACATAGACAGTCGGAAGAGTCAGTCTTCTTGTACTTAAGTCGGCATTGTGCCTTTTGTATTTAATTCCGATGCAATTTCTGTGTTTCATCGTCAATAAGAAGGTCCAAGGGAAACAGTAAACCTGAAGTGAAGCATCGGAATCTATAACTAGTGTCACAGGAATGGCTCAAAACATAGACAGTGGGAAGAATAAGTCTTCTTGTGCTTAAGTCAGCATTGTGCCTTTTGTATTTAATTCCGATGCAATTTCTGTGTTTCATCGTCAATAAGAAGGTCAGAGGGATACAGTAAACCTGAAGTGAAGCATCGGAATCTATAACTAGTGTCACAGGAATGGTTCAAAACATTGACAGTAGGAAGAGTCAGTCTTCTTGTACTTAAGTCGGCATTGTGCATTTTCTATTTAATTCCGGTGCAATTTCTCTGTTTCATCGCCAATAAGAAGGTCCAAAGGATACAGTAAACCTGAAGTGAAGCATCGGAATCTATAACTAGAGCCACAGGAATAGTTCAAAACATAGACAGTTAGAAGAGTCAGTCTTCTTGTACTTAAGTCGGCATTGTGCCTTTTGTATTTAATTCCGATGCAATAACTGTGTTTCATCGTCATTAAGAAGGTCAGAGGGATACAGTATACCTGAAGTGAAGCATCCGAATCTATAACCAGTGTCACAGGAATGGTTCAAAACATAGTTAGTAAAAAGCGTCAGCCTTCTTGTACTTAAGTCGGCATTGTGCCTTTTGTATTCAATTCCGATGCAATTTCTGTGTTTCATCGTCAATAAGAATGTCCAAGGGATAAAGTAAACCTGAAGTGATGCATCGGACTCTATAACTAGTGTCACAGAAATGGTTCAAAACATAGACAGTCGGAAGAGTCAGTCTTCTTGTACTTAAGTCGGCATTGTGCCTTTTGTATTTAATTCCGATGCAATTTCTGTGTTTCATCGTCAATAAGAAGGTCCAAGGGAAACAGTAAACCTGAAGTGAAGCATCGGAATCTATAACTAGTGTCACAGGAATGGCTCAAAACATAGACAGTGGGAAGAATAAGTCTTCTTGTGCTTAAGTCAGCATTGTGCCTTTTGTATTTAATTCCGATGCAATTTCTGTGTTTCATCGTCAATAAGAAGGTCAGAGGGATACAGTAAACCTGAAGTGAAGCATCGGAATCTATAACTAGTGTCACAGGAATGGTTCAAAATATAGACAGTAAGAAGAGTCGGTCTTCATGTACTTAAGTTGGCATTTTGCCTTTTGTAATAAACTCCGATGCAATTTCTGTTTTTCTTCGTCAATAAGAAGGTCCAAGGGATACAGTAAACCTGAAGTGAAGCATCGCAATCTATAACTAGTGTCACAGGAATGGTTCAGAACATAGTCAGTAAGAAGAGTCAGTGTTCATGTACTTAAGTCGGCATTGTGCCTTTTGTATTTAATTCCGATGCAATTTCTGTGTCTCATCGTCAATAAGAAGGTCCAAGGGAGACAGTAAACCTGGAGTGAAGCATCGGATTCTATAACCATCGGAAACTATAACTTAAGTCACAGTAATGGTTCAAAACATAGACAGTAAGAAGAGTCAGTCTACTTGTACTTAAGTCGGCATTGTGCCTTTTCTATTTAATTCCGATGCAATTTCTGTGTTTCATCGACAATAAGAAGGACCAAGGGATACAGTAAACCAGAAGTGAAGCATCGGAATCTATAACTAGTGTCACAGGAATGGTTCAAAACATAGACAGTAAGAAGAGCCACACTTCTTGTACTTAAGTCGGCATTGTGCCTTTTGTATTTAATTCCGATGCAATTTCTGTGTTTCATCGTGAACAAGAAGGTCCAAGGGATACAGTAAACCAGAAGTTAAGCATCTGAATCTATATCTAGTGTCACAGGAATAGTTCAAAACATAGACAGTAAGAAGAGTCAGTCTTCTTGTACTTAACTCGGTATTGTGCCTTTCGTATTTAATTCCGATGCAATTTCTGTGTTTCATCGTCAATAAGAAGGTCCAAGAAATACAGTAAACCTGAAGTGAAGCATCGGAGTCTATAACTAGTGTCACAGGAATGTTTCAAAACATAGACAGTAAGAAGAGTCAGTCTTCTTGTACTTAAGTCGGCATTGTGCCTTTTCTATTTAAATCCGATGCAATTTCTGTGTTTCATCGTCAATAAGATTGTCCAAGGGATACAGTAAACCTGGAGTGTAGCATCGGAATCTATAACTAGTGTCACAGGAATGGTTCAAAATATAGACAGTAAGAACAGTCAGTCTTCATGTACTTAAGTCGGCATTTTGCCTTTTGTAATAAACTCCGATGCAATTTCTGTTTTTCATCGTCAATAAGAAGGTCCAAGGGATACAGTAAACCTGAAATGAAGAATCGGAATCTATAACTAGTGTCACAGGAATGGTTCAAAACACAGCCAGTAATAAGAGTCAGTCTTCATGTACTTAAGTCGGCATTGTGCCTGTTCTATTTAATTTTGATGCAATTTCTGTGCTTCATCGTCAATAAGAAGGTCAGAGGGACACAGTATACCTGAAGTGAAGCATCCGAATCTATAACTAGCGTCACAGGAATGGTTCAAATCATAGTCACTAAAAAGAGTCAGTCTTCTTGTACTTAAGTCGGCATTGTGCCTTTTGTATTCAATTCCGATGCAATTTCTGTGTTTCATCGTCAATAGAAGGTCAGAGGGATACAGTAAACCTGAAGTGAATCACCGGAATCTGTAACTAGTGTCACAGGAATGGTTCAAAACATAGTCTGGTAGAAGTGTCAGTCATTTTGAACTTAACTCGGCATTGTGCCTTTTGTGTTTAATTCCGATGCAATTTCTGTGTTTCATCGTCAATAAGAAGGTCCAAGGCATAGAGTAAACCTGAAGTGAAGCATCGGAATCTATAACTAGTGTCACAGGAATGTTTCAAAACATAGACAGTAAGAAGAGTCAGTCTTCTTGTACTTAAGTCGGCATTGTGCCTTTTCTATTTAGTTACGATGCAATTTCTGTGTTTCATCGTCAATAAGAAGTTCCAAGGGATAAAGTAAACGTGAAGTGAAGCATCGGAATCTAAAACTAGTGTCACAGGAATGGTTCAAAACATAGTCAGTAAGAAGAGTCAGTGTTCTTGTACTTAAGTCGGCACTGTGCCTTTTGTATTTAATTCCGATGCAATTTCTGTGTTTCATCGTCAACAAGAAGGACCAAGGGATACAGTAAACCAGAAGTGAAGCATCGGAATCTATAACTAGTGTCACAGGAATGGTTCAAAACATAGACAGTAAGAAAAGTCAGTCGTCTTGTACTTAAGTCGGCATTGTGCATTTTCTATTTAATTCCGAGGCAATTTCCGTGTTTCATCGTCAATAAGAAGGTCCAAGGGATACAGTAAACCTGAAGTGAAGCATCGGAATCTATAACTAGTGTCACAGGAATGGTTCAAAATATAGACAGTAAGAAGAGTCAGTCTTCATGTACTTAAGTCGGCATTGTGTCTTTTGTATTTAATTCCGATGCAATTTCTGTGTCTCATCGTCAATAAGAAGGTCCAAGGGATACAGTAAACCTGGAGTGAACCATCGGAATCTATAACCATCGGAATCTATAACTAGTGTCACAGTAATGGTTAAAAACATAGACAGTAAGGAGAGTCAGTCTACTTGTACTTAAGTCGGCATTGTACCTTTTGTATTCAATTCCGATGCAATTTCTGTGTTTCATCGTCAATAAGAACGTCAGAGGGATACAGTAAACCTGAAGTGAATCATCGGAATCTATAACTAGTGTCACAGGAATGGTTCAAAACATAGTCAGTAAGAAGTGTCAGTCATTTTGAACTTAAGTCGGCATTATGCCTTTTGTGTTTAATTCCGATGCAATTTCTGTGTTTCATCGTCAATAAGAAGGTCCAAGGGATACAGTAAACCAGAAGTGAAGCATCGGAATCTATAACTAGTGTCACAGGAATAGTTCCAAACATAGACAGTAACAAGAGTCAGTCTTCTTGTACTTAAGTCGGTATTGTGCCTTTTGTATTTAATTCCGATGCAATTTCTGTGTTTCATCGTCAATAAGAAGGTTCAAGAAATACAGTAAACCTGAAGTGAAGCATCGGAATCTATAACTAGTGTCACAGGAATGTTTCAAAACATAGAGAGTAAGAAGAGTCAGTCTTCTTGTACTCAAGTCGGCATTGTGTCTTTTCTATTTAATTCCGATGCAATTTCTGTGTTTCATCGTCAATAAGAAGTTCCAAGGGATACAGTAAACCTGAAGTGAAGCATCGGAATCTAAAACTAGTGTCACAGGAATGGTTCAAAGGATAGTAAGTAAGAAGAGTCTGTCTTCTTGTACTAAGTCCGCAATGTGCCTTTTGTATTTAATTGCGATGCAATTTCTGTGTTTCATCGTCAATACGAAGGGCAGAGGGATACAGTAAACCTGAAGTGAATCATCGGAATCTATAACTAGTGTCACAGGAATAGTTCAAAACATAGACAGTAAGAAGAGTCAGTCTTCTTGTACTTAAATCGGTATTGTGCCATTTGTATTTAATTCCGATGCAATTTCTGTGTTTCATCCTCAATAAGAAGGTCCAAGAAATACAGCAAACCTGAAGTGAAGCATCGCAATCTATAACTAGTGTCACAGGAATGTTTCTAAACATAGACAGTAAGAAGATTCAGTCTTCTTGTACTTAAGTCGGCATTGTGCCTTCTCTATTTAATTCCGATGCAATTTCTGTGTTTCATCGTCAATAAGAAGTTCCAAGGGATACAGTAAACCTGTAGTGAAGCATCGGAATCTAAAACTAGTGTCACAGGAATGGTTCAAAGCATAGTCAGTAAGAAGAGTCTGTCTTCTTGTACTAAGTCCGCATTGTGCCCTTTGTATTTAATTGCGATGCAATTTCTGTGTTTCATCGTCAATACGAAGGGCAGAGGGATACAGTAAACCTGAAGTAAAGCATCGGAATCTATAACTAGTGTCACAGGAATGTTTCAAAACATAGACAGTAGGAAGAGTCACTCTTCTTGTACTTAAGTCGGCAATGTGCTTTTCAATTTAATTCCGATGCAATTTCTTTGTTTCATCGTCAATAAGAAGGTCCAAGGGGTACAGTAAACCTGAAGTGAATCATGGGAATCTATAACTAGTGTCACAGGAATGGTTCAAAACATAGTCAGCAAGAAGTGTCAGTCATTTTGAACTTCAGTCGGCATTGTGCCTTTTGTGTTTCATTCCGATGCAATTTCTGTTTTTCATCGTCAATACGAAGGGCAGAGGGAAACAGTAAACCTGAAGTGAAGCATCGGAATCTATATCTAGTGTCACAGGATTGGTTCAAAACATAGACAGTAAGAAGTGTCAGTCATTTTGAACTTAAGTCGGCATTGTGCCTTTTGTGTTTAATTCCGATGCAATTTCTGTGTTTCATCGTCAATAAGAAGGTCCAAGGGATACAGTAAACCTGAAGTGAAACATCGGAATCTATAGCTAGTGTCACAGGAATGGTTCAAAACATAGACAATCGAAAGAGTCAGTATTCTTGTACTTAAGTCGTCATTGTGCCTTTTGTATTTAATTCCGATGCAATTTCTGTTTTTCATCGTCAATAAGAAGGTCCAAGGGATACAGTAAACCTGAAGTGAAGCATCGGAATCCAATACTAGTGTCACAGGTATAGTTCAAACATAGACAGTAAGAAGAGTCAGTCTTCTTGTACTAAGTCCGCATTGTGCCTTTTGTATTTAATTCCGATGCCATTTCTGTGTTTCATCGTCAATAAGAAGGTCAGAGGGATACAGTATACCTGAAGTGAAGCATCCGAATCTATAACTAGTGTCGCAGGAATGGTTCAAAACATAGTCAGTAAGAAGTGTCAGTCATTTTGAACTTAAGTCGGCATTGTGCATTTTGTGTTTAATTCCGATGCCATTTTTGTGTTTCATCGTCAATAAGGAAGTCCAAGGGATACAGTAAACCTGAAGTGAAGCATCGGGATCTAAAACTAGTGTCACAGGAATGGTTCAAAACATAGACAGTAGGAAGAGTCAGTCTTCTTGTACTTAAGTCGTCATTGTGCCGTTTGTATTTAATTCCGAAGCAATTTGTGTGTTTCATCGTCAATAAGAAGATCAGAGGGATACAGTATACCTGAAGTGAAGCATCCGAATCTGTAACTAGTGTCACAGGAATGGTTCAAAACATAGTCAGTAAAAAGAGTGAGCCTTCTTGTACTTAAGTCGGCCTTGTGCCTTTTGTATTCAATTCCGATGCAATTTCTGTGTTTCATCGTCAATAACAAGGTCAGAGGGATACAGTAAACGTGAAGTGAATCATCGGAATCTATAACTAGTGCCACAGGAATGGTTCAAAACATAGTCAATAAGAAGTGTCAGTCATTTTGAACTTAAGTCGGCATTGTGCATTTTGTGTTTAATTCCGATGCAATTTCTGTGTTTCATCGTCAATATGAAGGTCCAAGGGATACAGTAAACCTGAAGTGAAGCATCGGAATCTATAACTAGTGTCACAGGAATGGTTCAAAACATAGTCAGTAAGAAGAGTCAGTCTTCTTGTACTTAAGTCGGCATTGTGCCTTTTGTATTTAATTCCTATGCAATTTCTGTGTTTCATCGTCAATAACAAGATCAGAGGGATACAGTGAACCTGAAGTGAAGCATCGGAATCTATAACTAGTGTCACAGGAATGGCTCAAAACATTGACAGTGGGAAGAGTCAGTCTTCTTGTACTTAAGTCGGCTTTGTGCCTTTTGTATTTAATTCCGATGCAATTTCTGTGTTTCATCGACAATAAGAAGGTCCAAGGGATACAGTAAACCAGAAGTGAAGCATCGGAATCCATAACTAGTGTCACAGGAATAGTTCATAACATAGACAGTAATTAGAGTCAGTCTTCTTCTACTTGAGTCGGTATTGTCCCTTTTGTATTTAATTCCGATGCAATTTCTGTATTTCATCGTCAATAAGAAGGTCCAAGAAATACAGTAAACCTGAAGTGAAGCATCGGAATCTATAACTAGTCACAGGAATGTTTCAAAACATAGACAGTAAGAAGAGTCAGTCTTCTTGTACTTAAGTCGGCATTGTGACTTTTCTATTTAATTCCGATGCAATTTCTGTGTTTCATCGTCAATAAGAAGTTCCAGGGGATACAGTAAACCTGAAGAGAAGCATCGGAATCTAAAACTAGTTTCACAGGAATGGTTCAAAACATAGTCAGTAAGAAGAGTCTGTCTTCTTGTACTAAGTCCGCATTGTGCCTTTTGTATTTAATTGCGATGCAATTTTTGTGTTTCATCTCAATACGAAGGGCAGAGGGATACAGTAAACCTGAAGTGAAGCATCGGAATCTATAACTAGTGTCACAGGAACGGTTCAAAACATAGACAGTAGGAAGAGTCAGTCTTCTTGTACTTAAGTCGGAATTGTGCCTTTTGTATTTAATTCCGATGCAATTTCTGTGTTTCATCGTCAATAAGAAGGTCCAAGGGATACAGTAAACCTGAAGTGAAGCATCGGAATTTATAACCAGTGTCACAGGAATGGATCAAAACATAGACAGTAAGAAAAGTCAGTCGTCTTGTACTTAGGTCGGCAATGTGCTTTTCTATTTAATTCCGATGAAATTTCTGTGTTTCATCGTCAATAAGAAGGTCCAAGGGATACAGTAAACCTGAAGTGAAGTATCGGAATCTATAGCTAGTGTCACAGGAATGGTTCAAAACATAGACAGTAGGAAGAGTCAGTCTTCTTGTACTTATGTCGTCATTGTGCATTTTGTATTTAATTCCGATGCAATTTGTGTGTTTCATCGTCAATAAGATGGTCCAAGGGATACAGTAAACCCGGAGTGTAGCATCGGAATCTATAACTAGTGTCACAGGAATGGTTCAAAATATAGACAGTAAGAAGAGTCAGTCTTCATGTACTTAAGTCGGCATTTTGCCTTTTGTAATAAACTCCGATGCAATTTATGTTTTTCATCGTCAATAAGAAGGTCCAAGGGATACGGTAAACCTGAACTGAAGCATCGGAATCTAAAACTAGTGTCACAGGAATGGTTCAAAACATAGTCAGTAAGAAGAGTCAGTCTTCATGTACTTATGTCGGCATTGTGCCTTTTGTATTGTATTCCGATACAATTTCTGAGTCTCATCGTCAATAAGAAGGCCAAGGGATACAGTAAACTTGGAGTGAATCATCGGAATCTATAACCAGTGTCACAGTAATGGTTCAAAACATAGACAGTAAGAAGAGTCAGTCTTCTTGTACTTAAGTCGGCATTGTGCCTTTTCTATTTAATTCCGATGCAATTTCTGTGTTTCATCGTCAATAAGAAGTTCCAGGGGATACAGTAAACCTGAAGTGAAGCATCGGAATCTAAAACTAGTTTCACAGGAATGGTTCAAAACATAGTCAGTAAGAAGAGTCTGTCTTCTTGTACTAAGTCCTCATTGTGCCTTTTGTATTTAATTCTGATGCAATTTCTGTGTTTCATCGTCAATAACAAGATCAGAGGGATACAGTAAACCTGAAGTGAAGCATCGGAATTTATAACTAGTGTCACAGGAATGGATCAAAACATAGACAGTAAGAAAAGTCAGTCGTCTTGTACTTAGGTCGGCAATGTGCTTTTCTATTTAATTCCGATGAAATTTCTGTGTTTCATCGTCAATAAGAAGGTCCAAGGGATACAGTAAACCTGAAGTGAAGCATCGGAATCTATAGCTAGTGTCGCAGGAATGGTTCAAAACATAGACTGTAGGAAGAGTCAGTCTTCTTTTACTTAAGTCGGCATTGTGCCTTTTGTATTTAATTCTGATGCAATTTCTGTGTTTCATCGTCAATAACAAGATCAGAGGGATACAGAAAACCTGAAGTGAAGCATCGGAATCTATAACTAGTGTCACAGGAATGGTTCAAAACATAGACAGTAGGAAGTGTCAGTCTTCTTGTACTTAAGTCGTCATTGTGCCATTTGTATTTAATTCCGATGCAATTTGTGTCTTTCATCGTCAATAAGAAGGTCAGAGGGATACAGTATACCTGAAGTGAAGCATCCGAATCTGTAACTAGTGTCACAGGAATGGTTCAAAACATAGTCAGTAAAAAGAGTGAGCCGTCTTGTACTTAAGTCGGCATTGTGCCTTTTGTATTCAATTCCGATGCAATTTCTGTGTTTCATCGTCAATAACAAGGTCAGAGGGATACAGTAAACGTGAAGTGAATCATCGGAATCTATAACTAGTGCCACAGGAATGGTTCAAAACATAGTCAGTAAGACGTGTCAGTCATTTTGAACTTAAGTCGGCATTGTGCATTTTGTGTTTAATTCCGATGCAATTTCTGTGTTTCATCGTCAATATGAAGGTCCAAGGGATACAGTTAACCTGAAGTGAAGCATCGGAATCTATAACTAGTGTCACAGGAATGGTTCAAAACATAGACAGTAAGAAGAGTCAGTCTTCTTGTACTTAAGTCGGCATTGTGCCTTTTGTATTTAATTCCGATGCAATTTCTGTGTTTCATCGTCAATAACAAGATCAGAGGGATACAGTGAACCTGAAGTGAAGCATCGGAATCTATAACTAGTGTCACAGGAATGGCTCAAAACATTGACAGTGGGATGAGTCAGCCTTCTTGTACTTAAGTCGGCTTTGTGCCTTTTGTATTTAATTCCGATGCAATTTCTGTGTTTCATCGACAATAAGAAGGTCCAAGGGATACAGTAAACCAGAAGTGAAGCATCGGAATCCATAACTAGTGTCACAGGAATAGTTCATAACATAGACAGTAATTAGAGTCAGTCTTCTTCTACTTAAGTCGGTATTGTCCCTTTTGTATTTAATTCCGATGCAATTTCTGTATTTCATCGTCAATAAGAAGGTCCAAGAAATACAGTAAACCTGAAGTGAAGCATCGGAATCTATAACTAGTCACAGGAATGTTTCAAAACATAGACAGTAAGAAGAGTCAGTCTTCTTGTACTTAAGTCGGCATTGTGCCTTTTCTATTTAATTCCGATGCAATTTCTGTGTTTTTATCGTCAATAAGAAGTTCCAGGGGATACAGTAAACCTGAAGTGAAGCATCGGAATCTAAAACTAGTTTCACAGGAATGGTTCAAAACATGGTCAGTAAGAAGAGTCTGTCTTCTTGTACTAAGTCCGCATTGTGCCTTTTGTATTTAATTGCGATGCAATTTTTGTGTTTCATCGTCAATACGAAGGGCAGAGGGATACAGTAAACCTGAAGTGAAGCATCGGAATCTATAACTAGTGTCACAGGAACGGTTCAAAACATAGACAGTAGGAAGAGTCAGTCTTCTTGTACTTAAGTCGGAATTGTGCCTTTTGTATTAAATTCCGATGCAATTTCTGTGTTTCATCGTCAATAAGAAGGTCCAAGGGATACAGTAAACCTGAAGTGAATCATCGGAATTTATAACTAGTGTCACAGGAATGGATCAAAACATAGACAGTAAGAAAAGTCAGTCGTCTTGTACTTAGGTCGGCAATGTGCTTTTCCATTTAATTCCGATGAAATTTCTGTGTTTCATCGTCAATAAGAAGGTCCAAGGGATACAGTAAACCTGAAGTGAAGCATCGGAATCTATAGCTAGTGTCACAGGAATGGTTCAAATCATAGACAGTAGGAAGAGTCAGTCTTCTTGTACTTATGTCGTCATTGTGCCTTTTGTATTTAATTCCGATGCAATTTCTGTTTTTCATCGTCAATAAGAAGGTCCAAGGGATACGGTAAACCTGAACTGAAGCATCGGAATCTAAAACTAGTGTCACATTAATGGTTCAAAACATAGTCAGTAAGAAGAGTCAGTCTTCATGTACTTATGTCGGCATTGTGCCTTTTGTATTGAATTCCGATACAATTTCTGTGTCTCATCGTCAATAAGAAGGCCAAGGGATACAGTAAACTTGGAGTGAATCATCGGAATCTATAACTAGTGTCACAGTAATGGTTCAAAACATAGACCGTAAGAAGAGTCAGTCTACTTGTACATAAGTCGGCATTGTGCCTTTTGTATTCAATTCCGATGCAATTTCTGTTTTTCATCGTCAATAAGAAGTTCAGAGGGATACAGTAAACCTGAAGTTAATCATCGGAATCTATAACTAGTGTCACAGGAATGGTTCAAAGCATAGTTAGTAAGAAGTGTCAGTCATTTTGAACTTAAGTCGGCATTGTGCCTTTTGTGTTTAATTCCGATGCAATTTCTGTGTTTCATCGTCAATAAGAAGGTCCAAGGGATACAGTAAACCTGAAATGAAGCATCGGAATCTATAACTAGTGTCACAGGAATGGTTCAAAACATAGACAGTAAGTAGAGTCAGTCTTCTTGTACTTAAGTCGGCATTGTGCCTTTTGTATTTAAATCCGATGCAATTTCTGTGTTTCATCGTCAATATAAAGATCAGAGGGATACAGTAAACCTGAAGTGAAGCATCGGAATTCATAACTAGTGTCACAGGAATGGTTCAAAAAATAGGCAGTAGGAAGAGTCAGTCTTCTTGTACTGAAGTCGGCATTGTGATTTTTGTATTTAATTCCGATGCAATTTCTGTGTTTCATCGACAATAAGAAGGTCCAAGGGATACATTAAACCAGAAGTGAAGCATCGGAATCTATAACTAGTGTCACAGGAATGGTTCAAAACATTGTCAGTAAGAAGAGTCTGTCTTCTTGCACTAAGTCCGCATTGTGCCTTTTGTATTTAATATCGATGCAATTTCTGTGTTTCATCGTCAACACGAAGTGCAGAGGGATACAGTAAACCTGAAGTGAAGCATCGTAATCTATAACTAGTGTCACAGGAATGGTTCAAAACATTGTCAGTAAGAAGAGTCAGTCCTCATGTACTTAAGTCGGCATTGTGCCTTTTGTATTTAATTCCGATGCAATTTCTGTGTCTCATCGTCAATAAGAAGGTCCAAGGGATTCAGTAAACCTGGAGTGAAGCATCGGAATCTATAACTAGTGTCACAGGAATGGTTCAAAATATAGACAGTAAGAAGAGTCAGTCTTCATGTACTTAAGTCGGCATTTTGCCTTTTGTAATAAACTCCGATGCAATTTCTGTTTTTCATCGTCAATAAGAAGGTCCAAGGGATACAGTAAACCTGAACTGAAGCATCGGAATCTAAAACTAGTGTCACAGGAATGGTTCAAAACATAGTCAGTAAGAAGAGTCAGTCTTCATGTACTTATGTGCGCATTGTGCCTTTTGTATTTAATTCCGATACAATTTCTGTGTCTCATCGTCAATAAGAAGGGCCAAGGGATACAGTAAACCTGAAGTGAAGCATCGGACTCTATAACTAGTGTCACAGAAATGGTTCAAAACATAGACAGTAGGAAGAGTCAGTCTCCTTGTACTTAAGTCGGCATTGTGCCTTTTGAATTTAATTCCGATGCAATTTCTGTGTTTCGTCGTCAATAAGAAGGTCCAAGGGAAACAGTAAACCTGAAGTGAAGCATCAGAATCTATAACTAGTGTCACAGGAATGGTTCAAAACATAGTCAGTAAAAAGAGTCAGTCTTCTTGTACTTAAGTCGGCATGGTGCCTTTTGTATTCAATTCCGATGCAATTTCTGTGTTTCATCGTCAAAAAGAAGGTCAGAGGGATACAGTAAACCTGAAGTTAATCATCGGAATCTATAACTAGTGTCACAGGAATGGTTCAAAACATAGTTAGTAAGAAGTGTCAGTCATTTTGAACTTAAGTCGGCATTGTGCCTTTTGTGTTTAATTCCGATGCAATTTCTGTGTTTCATCGTCAATAAGAAGGTCCAAGGGATACAGTAAACCTGAAATGAAGCATCGGAATCTATAACTAGTGTCACAGGAATGGTTCAAAACATAGACAGTAAGTAGAGTCAGTCTTCTTGTACTTAAGTCGGCATTGTGCCTTTTGTATTTAATTCCGATGCAATTTCTGTGTTTCATCGTCAATAACAAGATCAGAGGGATACAGTAAACCTGAAGTGAAGCATCGGAATCTATAACTAGTGTCACAGGAATGGTTCAAAAAATTGACAGTAGGACGAGTCAGTCTTCTTGTACTTAAGTCGGCATTGTGAGTTTTGTATTTAATTCCGATTCAATTTCTGTGTTTCATCGTCAATAAGAAAGTCCAAGGGATACAGTAAACCTGAAGTGAAGCATCGGAATCCATTACTAGTGTCACAGGAATAGTTCAAAACATAGACAGTAAGAAGAGTCAGTCTTCTTGTACTTAAGTCGGTATTGTGCCTTTTGTATTTAATTCCGGTGCAATTTCTGTGTTTCATCGTCAATAAGAAGGTCCAAGAAATATAGTAAACCTGAAGTGAAGCATCGGATTCTATATCTATTGTCACAGGAATGTTTCAAACATAGACAGTAAGAAGAGTCAGTCTTCTTGTACTTAAGTCGGCATTGTGCCTTTTCTATTTAATTCCGATGCAATTTATGTGTTTCATCGTCAATAAGAAGTTCCAAGGGATACAGTAAACCTGAAGTTAAGCATCGGAATCTAAAACTAGTGTCACAGGAATGGTTCAAAACGTAGTAAGTAAGAAGAGTCAGTCTTCTTGTACTAAGTGCGCATTGTGCCTTTTGTATTTAATTCCGATGCAATTTCTGTGTTTCATCGTCAATAAGAAGGTCAGAGGGATACGGTAAACCTGTAGTGAAGCATCGGAATCTATAACTACTGTCACAGGAATGGTTCAAAACATAGACAGTAGGAAGTGTAAGTCTTCTTGTACTTAAGTCGTCATTGTGCCTTTTGTATTTAATTCCGATGCAATTTGTGTGTTTCATCGTCAACAATTAGGTCAGAGGGATACAGTATACCTGAAGTGAAGCATCCGAATCTATAACTAGTGTCACAGGAATGGTTCAAAGCATAGTCAGTAAGAAGAGTCAGCCTTCTTGCACTTATGTCAGATTTGTGCCTTTTGTATTCAATTCCGATGCAATTTCTGTGTTTCATCGTCAATAAAAAGATCAGAGAGATGCAGTAAACCTGAAGTGAAGCATCGGAATCTACAACTAGTGTCACAGGAACGGTTCAAACATTGACAGTAGGAAGAGTCTGTCTTCTTGTACTTAAGTCGGCTTTGTGCCTTTTGTATTTAATTCCGATGCAATTTCTGTGTTTCATTGTCAATAAGAAGGTCCAAGGGATACATTAATCCAGAAGTGAAGCATCGGAATCTATAACTAGTGACCACAGGAATGGTTCAAAACATAGACAGAAAGAAGAGTCAGTCTTCTTGTACTTAAGTCGGTATTGTGCCTTTTGTATTTAATTCCGATGCAATTTCTGTGTTTCATCGTCAATAAGAAGGTCCAAGAAATACAGTAAACCTGAAGTGAAGCATCGGAATCTATAACTAGTGTCACAGGAATGTTTCAAAACATAGACAGTAAGAAGAGTCAGTCTTCTTGTACTTACGTCGGCATTGTGCCTTTTCTATTTAATTCCGATGCAATTTCTGTGTTTCATCGTCAATAAGAAGTTCCAGGGGATACAGTAAACCTGAAGTGAAGCATCGGAATCTAAAACTAGTGTCACAGGAATGGTTCAAAACATAGTCAGTAAGAAGAGTCTGTCTTCTTGTACTAAGTCCACATTGTGCCTTTTGTATTTAATTGCGATGCAATTTCTGTGTTTCATCGTCAATACGAAGGGCAGAGGGATACAGTAAACCTGAAGTGAAGCATCGTAATCTATAACTAGTGTCACAGGAACGGTTCAAATCATAGACAGTAGGAAGAGTCAGTCTTCTTGTACTTAAGTCGGAATTGTGCCTTTTGTATTTAATTCCGATGCAATTTCTGTGTTTCATCGTCAATAAGAAGGTCCAAGGGATTCAGTAAACCTGGAGTGAAGCATCGGAATCTATAACTAGTGTCACAGGAATGGTTCAAATCAGACAGTAAGAAAAGTCAGTCGTCTTGTACTTAAGTCGGCAATGTGCTTTTCTATTTAATTCCGATGCAGTTTCTGTGTTTCATCGTCAATAAGAAGGTCCAAGGGATACAGTGAAACTGAAGTGAAGCATCGGAATCTATAGCTAGTGTCACAGGAATGGTTCAAACATAGACAGTAGGAAGAGTCAGTCTTCTTGTACTTAAGTCGGCATTGTGCCTTTTGTATTTAATTCCGATGCAATTTCTGTGTCTCATCGTCAATAAGAAGGTCCAAGGGATTCAGTAAACCTGGAGTGAAGCATCGGAATCTATAACTAGTGTCACAGGAATGGTTCAAAATATAGAAAATAAGAAGAGTCAGTCTTCATGTACTTAAGTCGGCATTTTGCCTTTTGTAATAAACTCCGATGCAATTTCTGTTTTCCATCGTCAATAAGATGGTCCAAGGGATACAGTAAACCTGAAATGAAGCATCGGAATCTAAAAGTAGTGTCACAGGAATGGTTCAAATCATAGTCAGTAAGAAGAGTCAGTCTTCATGTACTTAAGTCGGCATTGTGCCTTTTGTATTTAATTCCGATGCAATTTCTGTGTCTGATCGTCAATAAGAAGGTCCAAGGGATTCAGTAAACCTGGTGTGAAGCATCGGAATCTATAACTAGTGTCACAGGAATGGTTCAAAATATAGACAGTAAGAAGAGTCAGTCTTCATGTACTTAAGTCGGCATTTTGCCTTTTGTATTAAACTCCGATGCAATTTCTGTTTTTCATCGTCAATAAGAAGGTCCAAGGGATACAGTAAACCTGAACTGAAGCATCGGAATCTATAACTAGTGTCACAGGAATGTTTCAAAACATAGACAGTAAGAAGGGTCAGTCTTCTTGTACTTGAGTCGGCATTGTGCCTTTTCTATTTAATTCCGATGCAATTTCTGTGTTTCATCGTCAATAAGAAGTTCCAGGGGATACAGTAAACCTGAAGTGAAGCATCGGAATCTAAAACTAGTGTCACAGGAATGGTTCAAAACATAGTCAGTAAGAAGAGTCTGTCTTCTTGTACTAAGTCCGCATTGTGCCTTTTGTATTTAATTGCAATGCAATTTCTGTGTTTCATCGTCAATACGAAGGGCAGAAGGATACAGGAAACCTGAAGTGAAGCATCGGAATCTATAACTAGTGTCACAGGAACGGTTCAAAGCATAGACAGTAGGAAGAGTCAGTCTTCTTGTACTTAAGTCAGCATTGTGCCTTTTGTATTTAATTCCGATGCAATTTCTGTGTTTCATCGTCAATAAGAAGGTCCAAGGGATACAGTAAACCTGAAGTGAAGCATCGGTATCTATAACTAGTGTCACAGGAATGGTTCAAAACATAGTCAGTAAGAAGAGTCAGTCTTCTTGTACTTAAGTCGGCATTGTGCCTTTTGTATTTAATTCCGATGCAATATCTGTGTCTCATCGTCAATAAGAAGGTCCAAGGTATTCAGTAAACCGGGAGTGAAGCATCGGAATCTATAACTAGTGTCACAGTAATGGTTCAAAACATAACCAGTAAGAAGAGTCAGTGTACTTGTACTTAAGTCGGCATTGTGCCTTTTGTATTTAATTCCGATGCAATTTCTGTGTTTCATCGTCAATAAGAAGGTCCAAGGGATACAGTAAACCTGAACTGAAGCATCGGAATCTAAAACTAGTGTCACAGGAATGGTTCAAAACATAGTCAGTAAGAAGAGTCAGTCTTCATGTACTTAAGTCGGCATTGTGCCTTTTGTATTTAATTCCGATGCAATTTCTGTGTCTCATCGTCAATAAGAAGGTCCAAGGGATTTAGTAAACCGGGAGTGAAGCATCGGAATCTATAACTAGTGTCACAGTAATGGTTCAAAACATAGACAGTAAGAAGAGTCAGTGTACTTGTACTTAAGTCGGCATTGTGCCTTTTGTATTTAATTCCGATGCATTTTCTGTGATTCATCGTCAACAAGAATGTCCAAGGGATACAGTAAATCTGAAGTGAAGCATCGGAATCTATAACTAGTGTCACAGGAATGGTTCAAAACATAGTCAGTAAGAAGTGTCAGTCATTTTGAACCTAAGTTGGCATTGTGCCTTTTGTGTTTAATTCCGATGCAATTTCTGTGTTTCATCGTCAATAAGAAGGTCCAAGGGATACTGTAAACCTGAATTGAAGCATCGGAATCTATAACTAGTGTCACAGGAATGGTTCAAAACATATACAGTAAGAAGAGTCAGTCTTCTTGTACTTAAGTCGGCATTGTGCCTTTTGTATTTAATTCCGATGCAATTTCTGTGTTTCACCGTCAATAAGAAGTTCCAAGGGATACAGTAAACCTGGAGTGAAGCATCGGAATCTAAAACTAGTGTCACAGGAATGGTTCAAAACATAGTCAGTAAGAAGAGTCTGTCTTCTTGTACTAAGTCCGCATTGTGCCTTTTGTATTTAATTCCGATGCAATTTCTGTGTTTCATCGTCAATAAGAAGGTCCAAGGGATACAGTAAATCTGAAGTGAAGCATCGGAATACATTACTAGAGTCACAGGAATAGTTCACAACATAGACAGTAAGAAGAGTCAGTCTTCTTGTACTTAAGTCGGTATTGTGCCTTTTGTATTTAATTCCGAAGCAATTTCTGTGTTTCATTGTCAATAAGAACGTCCAAGAAATATAGTAAACCTGAAGTGAAGCATCGTAATCTATAACTAGTGTCAAAGGAATGTTTCAAAACATAGACAGTAAAAAGAGTCAGTCTTCTTGTACTTAAGTCGGCATTGTGCCTTTTGTATTTAATTCCGATGCAATTTCTGTGTTTCACCGTCAATAAGAAGTTCCAAGGGATACAGTAAACCTGGAGTGAAGCATCGGAATCTAAAACTAGTGTCACAGGAATGGTTCAAAACATAGTCAGTAAGAAGAGTCTGTCTTCTTGTACTAAGTCCGCATTGTGCCTTTTGTATTTAATTGCGATGCAATTTCTGTGTTTCATTGTCAATACGAAGGGCAGAGGGATACAGTAAACCTGAAGTGAAGCATCGGAATCTGTAACTAGTGTCACAGGAATGGTTCAAAACATAGACAGTAGGAAGAGTCAGTCTTCTTGCACTTAAGTCGGCATTGTGCCTTTTGTATTTTATTCCGATGCAATTTCTGTGTTTCATCGTCAATAAGAAGGTCCAAGGGATACGGTAAACATGGAGTCAAGCATCGGAATCTGTAACTAGTGTCACAGGAATGGCTCAAAACATAGACAGTGGGAAGAATAAGTCTTCTTGTGCTTAAGTCGGCATTGTGCCTTTTGTATTTAATTCCGATGCAATTTCTGTGTTTCATCGTCAATAAGAAGGCCAGAGGGATACAGTAAACCTGAAGTGAAGCATCGGAATCTATAACTAGTGTCACAGGAATGGTTCAAATCAGACAGTAAGAAAAGTCAGTCGTCTTGTACTTAAGTCGGCAATGTGCTTTTCTATTTAATTCCGATGCAATTTCTGTGTTTCATCGTCAATAAGAAGGTCCAAGGGATACAGTAAAACTGAAGTGAAGCATCGGAATCTATAGCTAGTGTCACAGGAATGGTTCAAACATAGACAGTAGGAAGAGTAGGTCTTCTTGTACTTAAGTCGGCATTGTGCCTTTTGTATTTAGATCCGATGCAATTTCTGTGTCTCATCGTCAATAAGAAGGTCCAAGGGATTCAGTAAACCTGGAGTGAAGCATCGGAAACTATAACTAGTGTCACAGGAATGGTTCAAAATATAGACACTAAGAAGAGTCAGTCTTCATGTACTGAAGTCGGCATTTTGCCTTTTGTAATAAACTCCGATGCAATTTCTGTTATCCATCGTCAATAAGAAGGTCCAAGGGATACAGTAAACCTGAACTGAAGCATCGGAATCTAAAAGTAGTGTCACAGGAATGGTTCATAACATAGTCAGTAAGAAGAGTCAGTCTTCATGTACTTAAGTCGGCATTGTGCCTTTTGTATTTAATTCCGATGCAATTTCTGTGTCTCATCGTCAATAAGAAGTTCCAAGGGATTCAGTAAACCTGGAGTGAAGCATCGGAATCTATAACTAGTGTCACAGGAATGGTTCAAAATATAGACAGTAAGAAGAGTCAGTCTTCATGTACTTAAGTCGGCATTTTGCCTTTGTATTAAACTCCGATGCAATTTCTGTTTTTCATCATCAATAAGAAGGTCCAAGGGATACAGTAAACCTGAACTGAAGCATCGGAATCTATAACTAGTGTCACAGTAATGGTTCGGAACATAGACAGTAAGAAGAATCAGTCTACTTGTACTTAAGTCGGCATTGTGCCTTTTGAATTTAATTCGATGCAATTTCTGTGATTCATCGTCAATAAGAATGTCCAAGGGATACAGTAAACCTGAAGTGAAGCATCGGACTCTATAACTAGTGTCACAGAAATGGTTCAAACATAGACAGTAGGAAGAGTCAGTCTTCTTGTACTTAAGTCGGCATTGTGCCTTTTGTATTTAATTCCGATGCAATTTCTGTGTTTCGTCGTCAGTAAGAAGGTCCAAGGGAAACAGTAAACCTGAAGTGAAGCATCGGAATCTATAACTAGTGTCACTGGAATGATTCAAAACATAGTCAGTAAAAAGAGTCAGTCTTCTTGTACTTAAGTCGGCATTGTGCCTTTTGTATTCAATTCCGATGCAATTTCTGTGTTTCATCGTCAATAAGAAGGTCAGAGGGATACAGTAAACCTGAAGTTAATCATCGGAATCTATAACTAGTGTCACAGGAATGGTTCAAAGCATAGTTAGTAAGAAGTGTCAGTCATTTTGAACTTAAGTCGGCATTGTGCCTTTTGTGTTTAATTCCGATGCAATTACTGTGTTTCATCGTCAATAAGAAGGTCCAAGGGATACAGTAAACCTGAAGTGAAGCATCGGAATCCATTACTAGTGTCACAGGAATAGTTCAAAACATAGACAGTAAGAAGAGTCAGTCTTCTTGTACTTAAGTCGGTATTGTGCCTTTTGTATTTAATTCCGGTGCAATTTCTGTGTTTCATCGTCAATAAGAAGGTCCAAGAAATACAGTAAACCTGAAGTGAAGCATCGGAATCTATAACTAGTGTCACGGGAATGTTTCAAAACATAGACAGTAAGAAGAGTCAGTCTTCTTGTACTTAAGTCGGCATTGTGCCTTTTCTATTTAATTCCGATGCAATTTCTGTGTTTCATCGTCAATAAGAAGTTCCAGGGGATACAGTAAACCTGAAGTGAAGCATCGGAATCGAAAACTAGTGTCACAGGAATGGTTCAAAACATAGTCAGTAAGAAGAGTCTGTCTTCTTGTACTAAGTCCGCATTGTGCTTTTGTATTTAATTGCAATGCAATTTCTGTGTTTCATCGTCAATACGAAGGGCAGAAGGATACAGGAAACCTGAAGTGAAGCATCGGAATCAATTACTAGTGTCACAGGAACGGTTCAAAACATAGACAGTAGGAAGAGTCAGTCTTCTTGTACTTAAGTCGGCATTGTGCCTTTTGTATTTAATTCCGATGCAATTTCTGTGTTTCATCGTCAATAAGAAGGTCCAAGGGATACAGTAAACCTGAAGTGAAGCATCGGAATCTATAACTAGTGTCACAGGAATGGTTCAAAACATAGACAGTAAGAAAAGTCAGTCGTCTTGTACTGAAGTCGGCAGTGTGCTTTCCTATTTAATTCCGATGCAATTTCTGTGTTTCATCGTCAATAAGAAGGTCCAAGGGATACAGTAAACCTGAAGTGAAGCATCGGAATCTATAGCTAGTGTCACAGGAATGGTTCAAACATAGACAGTAGGAAGAGTCAGTCTTCTTGTACTTAAGTCGTCATTGTGCCTTTTGTATTTAATTCCGATGCAATTTGTGTGTTTCAAAGTCAATAAGATGGTCCAAGGGATACAGTAAACCTGGAGTGTAGCATCGGAATCTATAAATAGTGTCACAGGAATGGTTCAAAATATAGACAGTAAGAAGAGTCAGTTTTCATGTACTTAAGTCGGCATTTTGCCTTTTGTAATAAACTCCGATGCAATTTCTGTTTTTCATCGTCAATAAGAAGGTCCAAGGGATACAGTAAACCTGAACTGAAGCATCGGAATCTAAAACTAGTGTCACAGGAATGGTTCAAAACAGTCAGTAAGAAGAGTCAGTATTCATGTACTTAAGTCGGCATTGTGCCTTTTGTATTTAATTCCGATGCAATTTCTGTGTCTCATCGTCAATAAGAAGGTCCAAGGGATACAGTAAACCTGGAGGGAAGCATTGCAATCTATAACTAGTGTCACAGTAGTGGTTCAAAACATAGACAGTAAGAAGAGTCAGTCTACTTGTACTTAAGTCGGCATTGTGCCTTTTGTATTTAATTCGATGCAATTTCTGTGATTCATCGTCAATAAGAATGTGCAAGGGATACAGTAAACCTGAAGTGAAGCATCGGACTCTATAACTAGAGTCGCAGAAATGGTTCAAACATAGACAGTAGGAAGAGTCAGTCTTCTTGTACTTAAGTCGGCATTGTGCCTTTTGTATTTAATTCCGATGCAAATTTCTGTGTTTCATCGTCAATAAGAAGGTCCAAGGAAAACAGTAAACCTAAAGTGAAGCATCGGAATCTATAACTAGTGTCACAGGAATGGCTCAAAACATAGACAGTGGGAAGAATAAGTCTTCTTGTGCTTAAGTCGGCATTGTGGCTTTTGTATTTAATTCCGATGCAATTTCTGTGTTTCATCGTCAATAAGAAGGTCAGAGGGATACAGTAAACCTGAAGTGAAGCATCGGAATCTATAACTAGTGTCACAGGAATGGTTCAAATCAGACAGTAAGAAAAGTCAGTCGTCTTGTACTTAAGTCGGCAATGTGCTTTTCTATTTAATTCCGATGCAATTTCTGTGTTTCATCGTCAATAAGAAGGTCCAAGGGATACAGTAAAACTGAAGTGAAGCATCGGAATCTATAGCTAGTGTCACAGGAATGGTTCAAACATAGACAGTAGGAAGAGTCAGTCTTCTTGTACTTAAGTCGGCATTGTGCCTTTTGTATTTAGATCCGATGCAATATCTGTGTCTCATCGTCAATAAGAAGGTCCAAGGGATTCAGTAAACCTGGAGTGAAGCATCGAAAACTATAACTAGTGTCACAGGAATGGTTCAAAATATAGACACTAAGAAGAGTCAGTCTTCATGTACTTAAGTCGGCATTTTGCCTTTTGTAATAAACTCCGATGCAATTTCTGTTTTCCATCGTCAATAAGAAGGTCCAAGGGATACAGTAAACCTGAACTGAAGCATCGGAATCTAAAAGTAGTGTCACAGGAATGGTTCAAAACATAGTCAGTAAGAAGAGTCAGTCTTCATGTACTTAAGTCGGCATTGTGCCTTTTGTATTTAATTCCGATGCAATTTCTGTGTCTCATCGTCAATAAGAAGGTCCAAGGGATTCAGTAAACCTGGAGTGAAGCATCGGAATCTATAACTAGTGTCACAGGAATGGTTCAAAATATAGACTGTAAGAAGAGTCAGTCTTCATGTACTTAATTCGGCATTTTGGCTTTGTATTAAACTCCGATGCAATTTCTGTTTTTCATCGTCAATAAGAAGGTCCAAGGGATACAGTAAACCTGAACTGAAGCATCGGAATCTATAACTAGTGTCACAGTAATGGTTCGAAACATAGACAGTAAGAAGAATCAGTCTACTTGTACTTAAGTCGGCATTGTGCCTTTTGTATTAAATTCCGATGCAATTTCTGTGATTCATCGTCAATAAGAATGTCCAAGGGATACAGTAAACCTGAAGTGATGCATCGGAATCTATAACTAGTGTCACAGAAATGGTTCAAAACATAGACAGTAGGAAGAGTCAGTCTCCTTGTACTTAAGTCGGTATTGTGCCTTTTGTATTTAATTCCGGTGCAATTTCTGTGTTTCATCGTCAACAAGAAGGTCCAAGAAATACAGTAAACCTGAAGTGAAGCATCGGAATCTATAACTAGTGTCACAGGAATGTTTCAAAACATAGACAGTAAGAAGAGTCAGTCTTCTTGTACTTAAGTCGGCATTGTGCCTTTTCTATTTAATTCCGATGCAATTTCTGTGTTTCATCGTCAATAGGAAGTTCCAGGGGATACAGTAAACCTGAAGTGAAGCATCGGAATCTAAAACTAGTGTCACAGGAATGGTTCAAAACATAGTCCGTAAGAAGAGTCTGTCTTCTTGTACTAAGTCCGCATTGTGCTTTTGTATTTAATTGCAACGCAATTTCTGTGTTTCATCGTCAATACGAAGGGCAGAAGGATACAGGAAACCTGAAGTGAAGCATCAGAATCTATAACTAGTGCACAGGAACGGTTCAAAACATAGACAGTAGGAAGAGTCAGTCTTCTTGTACATAAGTCGGCATTGTGCCTTTTGGATTTAATTCCGATGCATTTTCTGTGTTTCATCGTCAATAAGATGGTCCAAGGGATACAGTAAACCTGAAGTGAAGCATCGGAATCTATAACTAGTGTCACAGGAATGGTTCAAAACATAGACAGTAAGAAAAGTCAGTCGTCTTGTACTTAAGTCGGCAATGTGCTTTTCTATTTAATTCCGATGCAATTTCTGTGTTTCATCGTCAATAAGAAGGTCCAAGGGATACAGTAAACCTGAAGTGAAGCATCGGAATCTATAGCTAGTGTCACAGGAATGGTTCAAACATAGACAGTAGGAAGAGTCAGTCTTCTTGGACTTAAGTCGTCATTGTGCCTTTTGTATTTAATTCCGATGCAATTTGTGTGTTTCATCGTCAATAAGATGGTCCAAGGGATACAGTAAACCTGGAGTGTAGCATCGGAATCTATAAATAGTGTCACAGGAATGGTTCAAAATATAGACAGTAAGAAGAGTCAGTCTTCATGTACTTAAGTCGGCATTTTGCCTTTTGTAATAAACTCCGATGCAATTTCTGTTTTTCATCGTCAATAAGAAGGTCCAAGGGATACAGTAAACCTGAACTGAAGCATCGGAATCTAAAACTAGTGTCACAGGAATGGTTCAAAACATAGTCAGTAAGAAGAGTCAGTCTTCATGTACTTAAGTCGGCATTGTGCCTTTTGTATTTAATTCCGATGCAATTTCTGTGTCTCATCGTCAGTAAGATGGTCCAAGGGATTCAGTAAACCTGGAGTGAAGCATCGGAATCTATAACTAGTGTCACAGTAATGGTTCAAAACATAGACAGTAAGAAGAGTCAGTGTACTTGTACTTAAGTCGGCATTGTGCCTTTTGTATTTAATTCCGATGCAATTTCTGTGATTCATCGTCAACAAGAATGTCCAAGGGATACAGTAAACCTGAAGTGAAGCATCGGAATCTATAACTAGTGTCACAGAAATGGTTCAAACATAGATAGTAGGAAGAGTCAGTCTCCTTGTACTTAAGTCGGCATTGTGCCTTTTGTATTTAATTCCGATGCAATTTCTGTGTTTCATCGTCAATAAGAAGGTCCAAGGGAAACAGTAAACCTGAAGTGAAGCATCGGTATCCATAACTAGTGTCACAGGAATGGTTCAAAACATAGTCAGTAAGAAGAGTCAGTCTTCTTGTACTTAAGTCGGCATTGTGCCTTTTGTATTTAATTCCGATGCAATTTCTGTGTTTCATCGTCAATAAGAAGGTCCAAGGAATACAGTAAACCTGAATTGAAGCATCGGATTCTATAACTAGTGTCACAGGAATGGTTCAAAACATAGACAGTAAGAAAAGTCAGTCGTCTTGTACTTAAGTCGGCAATGTGCTTTTCTATTTAATTCCGATGCAATTTCTGTGTTTCATCGTCAATAAGAAGGTCCAAGGGATACAGTAAACCTGAAGTGAAGCATCGGAATCTATAACTAGTGTCACAGGAATGGTTCAAAACATATACAGTAAGAAGAGTCAGTCTTCTTGTACTTAAGTCGGCATTGTGCCTTTTGTATTTAATTCCGATGCAATTTCTGTGTTTCATCGTCAATAAGAAGGTCCAAGGGATACAGTAAACCTGAAGTGAAGCATCGGAATCCATTACTAGAGTCACAGGAATAGTTCAAAACATAGACAGTAAGAAGAGTCAGTCTTCTTGTACTTAAGTCGGTATTGTGCCTTTTGTATTTAATTCCGAAGCAATTTCTGTGTTTCATTGTCAATAAGAAGGTCCAAGAAATATAGTAAACCTGAAGTGAAGCATCGTAATCTATACCTAGTGTCAAAGGAATGTTTCAAAACATAGACAGTAAGAAGAGTCAGTCTTCTTGTACTTAAGTCGGCATTGTGCCTTTTGTATTTAATTCCGATGCAATTTCTGTGTTTCACCGTCAATAAGAAGTTCCAAGGGATACAGTAAACCTGGAGTGAAGCATCGGAATCTAAAACTAGTGTCACAGGAATGGTTCAAAACATAGTCAGTAAGAAGAGTCTGTCTTCTTGTACTAAGTCCGCATTGTGCCTTTTGTATTTAATTGCGATGCAATTTCTGTGTTTCATCGTCAATACGAAGGGCAGAGGGATACAGTAAACCTGAAGTGAAGCATCGGAATCTGTAACTAGTGTCACAGGAATGGTTCAAAACATAGACAGTAGGAAGAGTCAGTCATCTTGCACTTAAGTCGGCATTGTGCCTTTTGTATTTAATTCCGATGCAATTTCTGTGTTTCATCGTCAATAAGAAGGTCCAAGGGATACAGTAAACCTGAAGTGAAGCATCGGACTCTATAACTAGTGTCGCAGGAATGGTTCAAAACATAGTCAGTAAGAAGTGTCAGTCATTTTGAACTTAAGTCGGCATTGTGCCTTTTGTGTTTAATTCCGATGCAATTTCTGTGTTTCATCGTCAATAAGAAGGTCCAAGGGATACAGTAAACCAGAAGTGAAGCATCGGAATCTATAACTAGTGTCACAGGAATGGTTCAAAACATTGTCAGTAAAAAGAGTCACTCTTCTTGTACTTAAGTCGGCATTGTGCCTTTTGTATTTAATTCCGATGCAATTTGTGTGTTTCATCGTCAATAAGATGGTCCAAGGGATACAGTAAACCTGGAGTGTAGCATCGGAATCTATGACTAGTGTCACAGGAATGGTTCAAAACATAGTCAGTAAGAAGAGTCAGTCATCATGTACTTAAGTCTGCATTGTGCCATTTCTATTTAATTCCGATGCAATTTCTCTGTTTCATCGTCAATAAGAAGTTCAGAGGGACACAATATACCTGGAGTGAAGCATCCGAATCTATAACTAGTGTCACAGGAATGGTTCAAAACATAGTCAAAAAAATGAGTCAGTCTTCTTGTACTTAAGTCGGCATTGTGCCTTTTGTATTCAATTCCGATGCAATTTCTGTGTTTCATCGTCAATAAGAAGGTCAGAGGGATACAGTAAACCTGAAGTGAATCATCGGAATCTATAACTAGTGTCACAGGAATGGTTGAAAACATAGTCAGTAAGAAGTGTCTGTCATTTTGAACTTAACTCGGCAATGTGCCTTTTTTGTTTAATTCCGATGCAATTTCTGTGTTTCATCGTCAATAAGAAGGTCCAAGACATAATGTAAACCTGAAGTGAAGCATCGGAAACTATAACTAGTGTCACAGGAATGTTTCAAACCATAGACAGTAAGAAGAGTCAGTCTTCTTGTACTTAAGTCGGCATTGTGCCTTTTGTATTTAATTCCGATGCAATTTGTGTGCTTCATCGTCAATAAGATGGTCCAAGGGATACAGTAAACCTGGAGTGTAGCATCGGAATCTATAACTAGTGTAACAGGAATGGTTCAAAATATAGACAGTAAGAAGAATCAGTCTTCATGTACTTAAGTCGGCATTTTGCCTTTTGTAATAAACTCCGATGCAATTTCTGTTTTTCATCGTCAATAAGAAGGTCCAAGGGATACAGTAAACCTGAACTGAAGCATCGGAATCTAAAACTAGTGTCACAGGAATGGTTCAAAACATAGTCAGTAAGAAGAGTCAGTCTTCATGTACTTAAGTCGGCATTGTGCCTTTTGTATTTAATTCCGATGCAATTTCTGTGTCTCATCGTCAATAAGAAGGTCCAAGGGATTCAGTAAACCTGGAGTGAAGCATCGGAATCTATAACTAGTGTTACAGTAATGGTTCAAAACATAGACAGTAAGAAGAGTCAGTGTACTTGTACTTAAGTCGGCATTGTGCCTTTTGTATTTAATTCCGATGCAATTTCTGTGTTTCATCGTCAATAAGAAGGTCAGAGGGATACAGTAAACCTGAAGTTAATCATCGGAATCTATAACTAGTGTCACAGGAATGGTTCAAAACATAGTCAGTAAGAAGTGTCAGTCATTTTGAACTTAAGTCGGCATTGTGCCTTTTGTGTTTAATTCCGATGCAATTTCTGTGTTTCATCGTCAATAGGAAGGTCCAAGGGATACAGTAAACCTGAATTGAAGCATCGGAAACTATAACTAGTGTCACAGGAATGGTTCAAAACATAGACAGTAAGAAGAGTCAGTCTTCTTGTTCTTAAGTCGGCATTGTGCCTTTTGTATTTAATTCCGATGCAATTTCTGTGTTTCATCGTCAATAAGAAGGTCCAAGGGATACAGTAAACCTGAATTGAAGCATCGGAATCCATTACTAGAGTCACAGGAATAGATCAAAACATAGACAGTAAGAAGAGTCAGTCTTCTTGTACTTAAGTCGGTATTGTGCCCTTTGTATTTAATTCCGAAGCAATTTCTGTGTTTCATTGTCAATAAGAAGGTCCAAGAAATATAGTAAACCTGAAGTGAAGCATCGTAATCTATAACTAGTGTCAATGGAATGTTTCAAAACATGGACAGTAAGAAGAGTCAGTCTTCTTGTACTTAAGTCGGCATTGTGCCTTTTGTATTTAATTCCGATGCAATTTCTGTGTTTCACCGTCAATAAGAAGTTCCAAGGGATACAGTAAACCTGGAGTGAAGCATCGGAATCTAAAACTAGTGTCACAGGAATGGTTCAAAACATAGTCAGTAAGAAGAGTCTGTATCCTTGTACTAAGTCCGCATTGTGCCTTTTGTATTTATTTGCGATGCAATTTCTGTGTTTCATCGTCAATACGAAGGGCAGAGGGATACAGTAAACCTGAAGTGAAGCATCGGAATCTGTAACTAGTGTCACAGGAATGGTTCAAATCATTGTCAGTAAGTAGAGTCAGTCTTCATGTACTTAAGTCGGCATTGTGCCTTTTGTATTTAATTCCGATGCAATTTCTGTGTCTCATCGTCAATAAGAAGGTCCAAGGGATACAGTAAACCTGGAGGGAAGCATTGCAATCTATAACTAGTGTCACAGTTATGGTTCAAAACATAGACAGTAAGAAGAGTCAGTCTACTTGTACCTAAGTGGGCATTGTGCCTTTTGTATTTAATTCGATGCAATTTCTGTGATTCATCGTCAATAAGAATGTCCAAGGGATACAGTAAACCTGAAGTGATGCATCGGAATCTATAACTAGTGTCACAGAAATGGTTCAAAACATAGACAGTCGGAAGAGTCAGTCTTCTTGTACTTAAGTCGGCATTGTGCCTTTTGTATTTAATTCCGATGCAATTTCTGTGTTTCATCGTCAATAAGAAGGTCCAAGGGAAACAGTAAACCTGAAGTGAAGCATCGGAATCTATAACTAGTGTCACAGGAATGGTTCAAAACATTGACAGTAGGAAGAGTCAGTCTTCTTGTACTTAAGTCGGCATTGTGCATTTTCTATTTAATTCCGGTGCAATTTCTCTGTTTCATCGCCAATAAGAAGGTCCAAAGGATACAGTTAACCTGAAGTGAAGCATCGGAATCTATAACTAGAGCCACAGGAATAGTTCAAAACATAGACAGTTAGAAGAGTCAGTCTTCTTGTACTTAAGTCGGCATTGTGCCTTTTGTATTTAATTCCGATGCAATTACTGTGTTTCATCGTCATTAAGAAGGTCAGAGGGATACAGTATACCTGAAGTGAAGCATCCGAATCTATAACCAGTGTCACAGGAATGGTTCAAAACATAGTTAGTAAAAAGCGTCAGCCTTCTTGTACTTAAGTCGGCATTGTGCCTTTTGTATTCAATTCCGATGCAATTTCTGTGTTTCATCGTCAATAAGAATGTCCAAGGGATACAGTAAACCTGAAGTGATGCATCGGACTCTATAACTAGTGTCACAGAAATGGTTCAAAACATAGACAGTCGGAAGAGTCAGTCTTCTTGTACTTAAGTCGGCATTGTGCCTTTTGTATTTAATTCCGATGCAATTTCTGTGTTTCATCGTCAATAAGAAGGTCCAAGGGAAACAGTAAACCTGAAGTGAAGCATCGGAATCTATAACTAGTGTCACAGGAATGGCTCAAAACATAGACAGTGGGAAGAATAAGTCTTCTTGTGCTTAAGTCAGCATTGTGCCTTTTGTATTTAATTCCGATGCAATTTCTGTGTTTCATCGTCAATAAGAAGGTCAGAGGGATACAGTAAACCTGAAGTGAAGCATCGGAATCTATAACTAGTGTCACAGGAATGGTTCAAAATATAGACAGTAAGAAGAGTCGGTCTTCATGTACTTAAGTTGGCATTTTGCCTTTTGTAATAAACTCCGATGCAATTTCTGTTTTTCTTCGTCAATAAGAAGGTCCAAGGGATACAGTAAACCTGAAGTGAAGCATCGCAATCTATAACTAGTGTCACAGGAATGGTTCAGAACATAGTCAGTAAGAAGAGTCAGTGTTCATGTACTTAAGTCGGCATTGTGCCTTTTGTATTTAATTCCGATGCAATTTCTGTGTCTCATCGTCAATAAGAAGGTCCAAGGGATACAGTAAACCTGGAGTGAAGCATCGGATTCTATAACCATCGGAAACTATAACTTAAGTCACAGTAATGGTTCAAAACATAGACAGTAAGAAGAGTCAGTCTACTTGTACTTAAGTCGGCATTGTGCCTTTTCTATTTAATTCCGATGCAATTTCTGTGTTTCATCGACAATAAGAAGGACCAAGGGATACAGTAAACCAGAAGTGAAGCATCGGAATCTATAACTAGTGTCACAGGAATGGTTCAAAACATAGACAGTTAGAAGAGTCAGTCTTCTTGTACTTAAGTCGGCATTGTGCCTTTTGTATTTAATTCCGATGCAATTTCTGTGTTTCATCGTGAACAAGAAGGTCCAAGGGATACAGTAAACCAGAAGTTAAGCATCGGAATCTATATCTAGTGTCACAGGAATAGTTCAAAACATAGACAGTAAGAAGAGTCAGTCTTCTTGTACTTAAGTCGGCATTGTGCCTTTTCTATTTAAATCCGATGCAATTTCTGTGTTTCATCGTCAATAAGATTGTCCAAGGGATACAGTAAACCTGGAGTGTAGCATCGGAATCTATAACTAGTGTCACAGGAATGGTTCAAAATATAGACAGTAAGAACAGTCAGTCTTCATGTACTTAAGTCGGCATTTTGCCTTTTGTAATAAACTCCGATGCAATTTCTGTTTTTCATCGTCAATAAGAAGGTCCAAGGGATACAGTAAACCTGAAATGAAGAATCGGAATCTATAACTAGTGTCACAGGAATGGTTCAAAACACAGCCAGTAAGAAGAGTCAGTCTTCATGTACTTAAGTCGGCATTGTGCCTGTTCTATTTAATTTTGATGCAATTTCTGTGCTTCATCGTCAATAAGAAGGTCAGAGGGACACAGTATACCTGAAGTGAAGCATCCGAATCTATAACTAGCGTCACAGGAATGGTTCAAATCATAGTCACTAAAAAGAGTCAGTCTTCTTGTACTTAAGTCGGCATTGTGCCTTTTGTATTCAATTCCGATGCAATTTCTGTGTTTCATCGTCAATAGAAGGTCAGAGGGATACAGTAAACCTGAAGTGAATCACCGGAATCTGTAACTAGTGTCACAGGAATGGTTCAAAACATAGTCTGGTAGAAGTGTCAGTCATTTTGAACTTAACTCGGCATTGTGCCTTTTGTGTTTAATTCCGATGCAATTTCTGTGTTTCATCGTCAATAAGAAGGTCCAAGGCATAGAGTAAACCTGAAGTGAAGCATCGGAATCTATAACTAGTGTCACAGGAATGTTTCAAAACATAGACAGTAAGAAGAGTCAGTCTTCTTGTACTTAAGTCGGCATTGTGCCTTTTCTATTTAGTTACGATGCAATTTCTGTGTTTCATCGTCAATAAGAAGTTCCAAGGGATAAAGCAAACGTGAAGTGAAGCATCGGAAACTAAAACTAGTGTCACAGGAATGGTTCAAAACATAGTCAGTAAGAAGAGTCAGTGTTCTTGTACTTAAGTCGGCACTGTGCCTTTTGTATTTAATTCCGATGCAATTTCTGTGTTTCATCGTCAACAAGAAGGACCAAGGGATACAGTAAACCTGAAGTGAAGCATCGGAATCTATAACTAGTGTCACAGGAATGGTTCAAAACATAGACAGTAAGAAAAGTCAGTCGTCTTGTACTTAAGTCGGCATTGTGCATTTTCTATTTAATTCCGAGGCAATTTCCGTGTTGCATCGTCAATAAGAAGGTCCAAGGGATACAGTAAACCTGAAGTGAAGCATCGGAATCTATAACTAGTGTCACAGGAATGGTTCAAAATATAGACAGTAAGAAGAGTCAGTCTTCATGTACTTAAGTCGGCATTGTGTCTTTTATATTTAATTCCGATGCAATTTCTGTGTCTCATCGTCAATAAGAAGGTCCAAGGGATACAGTAAACCTGGAGTGAACCATCGGAATCTATAACCATCGGAATCTATAACTAGTGTCACAGTAATGGTTAAAAACATAGACAGTAAGGAGAGTCAGTCTACTTGTACTTAAGTCGGCATTGTACCTTTTGTATTCAATTCCGATGCAATTTCTGTGTTTCATCGTCAATAAGAACGTCAGAGGGATACAGTAAACCTGAAGTGAATCATCGGAATCTATAACTAGTGTCACAGGAATGTTTCAAAACATAGAGAGTAAGAAGAGTCAGTCTTCTTGTACTCAAGTCGGCATTGTGTCTTTTCTATTTAATTCCGATGCAATTTCTGTGTTTCATCGTCAATAAGAAGTTCCAAGGGATACAGTAAACCTGAAGTGAAGCATCGGAATCTAAAACTAGTGGCACCGGAATGGTTCAGAGGATAGTAAGTAAGAAGAGTCTGTCTTCTTGTACTAAGTCCGCAATGTGCCTTTTGTATTTAATTGCGATGCAATTTCTGTGTTTCATCGTCAATACGAAGGGCAGAGGGATACAGTAACCCTGAAGTGAATCATCGGAATCTATAACTAGTGTCACAGGAATAGTTCAAAACATAGACAGTAAGAAGAGTCAGTCTTCTTGTACTTAAATCGGTATTGTGCCATTTGTATTTAATTCCGATGCAATTTCTGTGTTTCATCCTCAATAAGAAGGTCCAAGAAATACAGTAAACCTGAAGTGAAGCATCGCAATCTATAACTAGTGTCACAGGAATGTTTCAAAACATAGAGAGTAAGAAGAGTCAGTCTTCTTGTACTCAAGTCGGCATTGTGTCTTTTCTATTTAATTCCGATGCAATTTCTGTGTTTCATCGTCAATAAGAAGTTCCAAGGGATACAGTAAACCTGAAGTGAAGCATCGGAATCTAAAACTAGTGGCACCGGAATGGTTCAGAGGATAGTAAGTAAGAAGAGTCTGTCTTCTTGTACTAAGTCCGCAATGTGCCTTTTGTATTTAATTGCGATGCAATTTCTGTGTTTCATCGTCAATACGAAGGGCAGAGGGATACAGTAACCCTGAAGTGAATCATCGGAATCTATAACTAGTGTCACAGGAATAGTTCAAAACATAGACAGTAAGAAGAGTCAGTCTTCTTGTACTTAAATCGGTATTGTGCCATTTGTATTTAATTCCGATGCAATTTCTGTGTTTCATCCTCAATAAGAAGGTCCAAGAAATACAGTAAACCTGAAGTGAAGCATCGCAATCTATAACTAGTGTCACAGGAATGTTTCTAAACATAGACAGTAAGAAGATTCAGTCTTCTTGTACTTAAGTCGGCATTGTGCCTTCTCTATTTAATTCCGATGCAATTTCTGTGTTTCATCGTCAATAAGAAGTTCCAAGGGATACAGTAAACCTGTAGTGAAGCATCGGAATCTAAAACTAGTGTCACAGGAATGGTTCAAAGCATAGTCAGTAAGAAGAGTCTGTCTTCTTGTACTAAGTCCGCATTGTGCCCTTTGTATTTAATTGCGATGCAATTTCTGTGTTTCATCGTCAATACGAAGGGCAGAGGGATACAGTAAACCTGAAGTAAAGCATCGGAATCTATAACTAGTGTCACAGGAATGTTTCAAAACATAGACAGTAGGAAGAGTCACTCTTCTTGTACTTAAGTCGGCAATGTGCTTTTCAATTTAATTCCGATGCAATTTCTTTGTTTCATCGTCAATAAGAAGGTCCAAGGGGTACAGTAAACCTGAAGTGAATCATGGGAATCTATAACTAGTGTCACAGGAATGGTTCAAAACATAGTCAGCAAGAAGTGTCAGTCATTTTGAACTTCAGTCGGCATTGTGCCTTTTGTGTTTCATTCCGATGCAATTTCTGTTTTTCATCGTCAATACGAAGGGCAGAGGGAAACAGTAAACCTGAAGTGAAGCATCGGAATCTATATCTAGTGTCACAGGATTGGTTCAAAACATAGACAGTAAGAAAAGTCAGTCGTCTTGTACTTAAGTCGGCAATGTGCTTTTCTATTTAATTCCGATGCAATTTCTGTGTTTCATCGTCAATAAGAAGGTCCAAGGGATACAGTAAGCCTGAAGTGAAGCATCGGAATCTATAGCTAGTGTCACAGGAATGGTTCAAAATATAGACAGTAAGAAGAGTCGGTCTTCATGTACTTAAGTCGGCATTTTGCCTTTTGTAATAAACTCCGATGCAAATTCTGTTCTTCATCGTAAATAAGAAGGTCTAAGGGATACAGTAAACATTAACTGAAGCATCGGAATCTATAACTAGTGTCACAGAAATGGTTCAAAACATAGACAGTAGGAAGAGTCAGTCTTCTTGTACGTAAGTCGGCATTGTGCCTTTTGTATTTAATTCCGAAGCAATTTCTGTGTTTCATCGTCAATAAGAAGGTCAAAGGGAAACAGTAAACCTGAAGTGAAGAATCGGAATCTATAACTAGTGTCACAGGAAAGGTTCAAATCATAGTCAGTAAAAAGAGTCAGTCTTCTTGTACTTAATTCGGCATTGTGCCTTTTGTTTTCAATTCCGATGCAATTTCTGTGTTTCATCGTCAATAAGAAGGTCAGAGGGATACAGTAAACCTATAGTAAATCATCGGAATCAATAACTAGTGTCACAGGAATGGTTCAAAACATAGACAGTAAGAAGACTCAGTCTTCTTGTACTTAAATCGGCATTGTGCCTTGTGTATTTAATTCCGATGCAATTTCTGTGTTTCATCGTCAATAACAAGATCAGAGGGATACATTAAACCTGAAGTGAAGCAACGGAATCTATAACTAGTGTCACAGGAATGGTTCAAAACATTGACAATAGGAAGAGTCAGTCTTCTTGTACTTAAGTCGGCATTGTGCCTTTTGTACTTAATTGCGATGCAATTTCTGTGTTTCATCGTCAATACGAAGGGCAGAGGGATACAGTAAACCTGAAGTGAAGCATCGGAATCAATAACTAGTGTCACAGGAATGGTTCAAAACATAGACAGTAGGAAGAGTCAGTCTTCTTGTACTTAAGTCGGCACTGTGCATTTGTATTTAATTGCGATGCAATTTCTGTGTTTCATCGTCAATAAGAAGGTCCAAGATATACAGTAAACCTGAAGCGAAGCATCGGAATCTATAACTAGTGTCACAGGAATGGTTCAAAACATAGACAGTAAGAAAAGTCAGTCGTCTTGTACTTAAGTCGGCAATGTGCTTTTCAATTTAATTCCGATGCAATTTCTGTGTTTCATCGTCAATAAAAAGGTCCAAGGGATACAGTAAACGTGAAGTGAAGCATCGGAATCTATAGCTAGTGTCACAGGAATGGTTCAAAACATAGACAGTAGGAAGAGTCAGTCTGCTTTTACTTAAGTCGTCATTGTGCCTTTTGTATTTAATTCCGATGCAATTTGTGTGTTTCATCGACAATAAGATGGTCCACGGGATACAGTAAACCTGGAGTGTAGCATCGGAATCTATAACTAGTGTCACAGGAATGGTTCAAAATATAGACATTAAGAAGTGTCAGTCTTCATGTACTTAAGTCGGCATTTTGCCTTTTGTAATAAACTCCGATGCAATTTCTGTTTCTCATCGTCAATAAGAAGGTCCAAGGGATACAGTTAACCTGAACTGAAGCATCGGAGTTTATAACTAGTGTCACAGGAATGGTTCAAAACATAGTCAGTAAGAAGAGTCAGTCTTCATGTACTTAAGTCGGCATTGTGCCTTTTGTATTTAATTCCGATGCAATTTCTGTGTCTCATCGTCAATAAGAAGGTCCAAGGCATACAGTAAACCTGGAGTGAAACATCGGAATCTATAACTAGTGTCACAGTAATGGTTCAAAGCATAGACAGTAAGAAGAGTCAGTCTACTTGTACTTAAGTCGGCATTGTGCCTTTTGTATTTAATTCCGATGCAAGTTCTGTGTTTCACCGTCAATTAGAAGGTCCAAGGGAAACAGTAAACATGAAGTGAAGCATCGGAATCTATAACTAGTGTCACAGGAATGGCTCAAAACATAGACAGTTAGAAGAGTCAGTCTTCTTGTACTTAAGTCGGCATTGTGCCTTTTGTATTTAATTCCGATGCAATTTCTGTGTTTCATCGTCAATAAGAAGGTTAGATGGATACAGTAAACCACAAGTGAAGCATCGGAATCTATAACTAGTGTCACAGGAATGGTTCAAAACATAGTCAGTAAAAAGAGTCAGTCTTCTTGTACTTAAGTCGGCATTGTGCCTTTTGTATTTAATTCCGACGCAATTTCTGTGTTTCATCGTCAATATGAAGGTCCAAGGGAAACAATACACCTGAAGTGAAGCATCGGAATCTATAACTAGTGTCACAGGAATGGTTCAAAACATTGTCAGTAAGAAGAGTCAGTCTTCATGTACTTAAGTCGGCATTGTGCCTATTGTATTTAATTCCGATGCAATTTCTGTCTCTCATCGTCAATAAGAAGGTTCAAGGGATACAGTAAACCTGGAGTGAAGCATCGGAAACTATAACTAGTGTCACAGTAATGGTTCAAAACATAGACAGTAAGAAGAGTCAGGCTACTTCTACTTAAGTCGGCATTGTGCCTTTTCTATTTAATTCCGATGCAATTTTCGTGTTTCATCGTCAATAAGAACGTCAGAGGGATAAAGTATACCTGAAGTAAAGCATCCGAATCTATAACTAGTGTCACAGGAATGGTTCAAAACATAGTCAGTAAAAAGAGTCAGTCTTCTTGTACTTAAGTCGGCATTGTGCCTTTTGTATTCAATTCCGATGCAATTTCTGTGTTTCATCATCAATAAGAAGGTCAAAGGGATATAGTAAACCTGAAGTGAATCATCGGAATCTATAACTAGTGTCACAGGAATGGTTCAAAACATAGTCATTAAGAAGTTTCATTCATTATGAACTTAAGTCGGCATTGTGCCTTTTGTGTTTAATTCCCATGCAATTTCTGTGTCTCATCGTCAATAAGAAGGTCCAAGAAATACAGAAAACCTGAAGTGAAGCATCGGAATCTATAAATAGTGTCACAGGAATGTTTCTAAACATAGACAGTAAGAAGAGTCAGTCTTATTGTACTTAAGTCGGCATTGTGCCTTTTGTATTCAATTCCGATGCAATTTGTGTGTTTCATCGTCAATAAGAAGGTCAAAGGGATATAGTAAACCTGAAGTGAATCATCGGAATCTATAACTAGTGTCACAGGAATGGTTCAAAACATAGTCATTAAGAAGTTTCATTCATTATGAACTTAAGTCGGCATTGTGCCTTTTGTGTTTAATTCCCATGCAATTTCTGTGTCTCATCGTCAGTAAGAAGGTCCAAGAAATACAGTAAACCTGAAGTGAAGCATCGGAATCTAAAACTAGTGTCACAGGAATGGTTCACAGCATAGTCAGTAAGAAGAGTCTGTCTTCTTGTACTAAGTCCGCATTGTGCCTTTTGTATTTAATTGCGATGCAATTTCTGTGTTTCATCGTCAATACGAAGGGCAGAGGGATACAGTAAACCTGAAGTAAAGCATCGGAATCTATAACTAGTGTCACAGGAATGGTTCAAAACATAGAAAGTAGGAAGAGTCAGTCTTCTTGTACTTAAGTCGGCAATGTGCTTTTCTATTTAATTCCGATGAAATTTCTGTGTTTCATCGTCAATAAAAAGGTCCAAGGGATACAGTAAACGTGAAGTGAAGCATCGGAATCTATAGCTATTGTCTCAGGAATGGTTCAAAACATAGACAGTAGGAAGAGTCAGTCTGCTTTTACTTAAGTCGTCATTGTGCCTTTTGTATTTAATTCCGATGCAATTTGTGTGTTTCATCGACAATAAGATGGTCCACGGGATACAGTAAACCTGGAGTGTAGCATCGGAATCTATAACTAGTGTCACAGGAATGGTTCAAAATATAGACATTAAGAAGTGTCAGTCTTCATGTACTTAAGTCGGCATTTTGCCTTTTGTAATAAACTCCGATGCAATTTCTGTTTCTCATCGTCAATAAGAAGGTCCAAGGGATACAGTTAACCTGAACTGAAGCATCGGAGTTTATAACTAGTGTCACAGGAATGGTTCAAAACATAGTCAGTAAGAAGAGTCAGTCTTCATGTACTTAAGTCGGCATTGTGCCTTTTGTATTTAATTCCGATGCAATTTCTGTGTCTCATCGTCAATAAGAAGGTCCAAGGCATACAGTAAACCTGGAGTGAAACATCGGAATCTATAACTAGTGTCTCAGTAATGGTTCAAAGCATAGACAGTAAGAAGAGTCAGTCTACTTGTACTTAAGTCGGCATTGTGCCTTTTGTATTTAATTCCGATGCTAGTTCTGTGTTTCACCGTCAATTAGAAGGTCCAAGGGAAACAGTAAACATGATGTGAAGCATCGGAATCTATAACTAGTGTCACAGGAATGGCTCAAAACATAGACAGTGGGAAGAGTCAGTCTTCTTGTACTTAAGTCGGCATTGTGCCTTTTGTATTTAATTCCGATGCAATTTCTGTGTTTCATCGTCAATAAGAAGGTTAGATGGATACAGTAAACCACAAGTGAAGCATCGGAATCTATAACTAGTGTCACAGGAATGGTTCAAAACATAGTCAGTAAAAAGAGTCAGTCTTCTTGTACTTAAGTCGGCATTGTGCCTTTTGTATTTAATTCCGACGCAATTTCTGTGTTTCATCGTCAATATGAAGGTCCAAGGGAAACAATACACCTGAAGTGAAGCATCGGAATCTATAACTAGTGTCACAGGAATGGTTCAAAACATTGTCAGTAAGAAGAGTCAGTCTTCATGTACTTAAGTCGGCATTGTGCCTATTGTATTTAATTCCGATGCAATTTCTGTCTCTCATCGTCAATAAGAAGGTTCAAGGGATACAGTAAACCTGGAGTGAAGCATCGGTAACTATAACTAGTGTCACAGTAATGGTTCAAAACATAGACAGTAAGAAGAGTCAGGCTACTTCTACTTAAGTCCGCATTGTGCCTTTTGAATTTAATTGCGATGCAATTTCTGTGTTTCATCGTCAATACGAAGGGCAGAGGGATACAGTAAACCTGAAGTAAAGCATCGGAATCTATAACTAGTGTCACAGGAATGGTTCAAAACATAGAAAGTAGGAAGAGTCAGTCTTCTTGTACTTAAGTCGGCAATGTGCTTTTCTATTTAATTCCGATGAAATTTCTGTGTTTCATCGTCAATAAGAAGGTCAAAGGGAAACAGTAAACCTGAAGTGAAGCATCGGAATCTATAACTAGTGTCACAGGAATGGTTCAAAACATAGACAGTAAGAAGAGTCAGTCTTCTTGTACTTAAGTCGGCATTGTGCCTTTTGTATTTAATTCCGATGCAATTTCTGTGTTTCATCGTCAATAACAAGATCAGAGGGATACAGTAAACCTGAACTGAAGCATCGGAATCTATAACTTGTGACACAGAAATGGTTCAAAACATAGACAGTAGGAAGAGTCGGTCTTCTTGTACGTAAGTCGGCATTGTGCCTTTTGTATTTAATTCCGATGCAATTTCTGTGTTTCATCGTCAATAAGAAGGTCAAAGGGAAACAGTAAACCTGAAGTGAAGCATCGGAATCTATAACTAGTGTCACAGGAATGGTTCAAAACATAGTCAGTAAAAAGAGTCAGTCTTCTTGTACTTAAGTCGGCATTGTGCATTTTGTATTCAATTCCGATGCAATATCTGTGTTTCATCGTCAATAAGAAGGTCCAAGGGATACAGTAAACCTGAAGTTAATCATCGGAATCAATAACTAGTGTCACAGGAATGGTTCAAAACATAGACAGTAAGATGAGTCAGTCTTCTTGTACTTAAGTCGGCATTGTGCCTTTTGTATTTAATTCCGATGCAATTTCTGTGTTTCATCGTCAATAACAAGATCAGAGGGATACAGTAAACCTGAAGTGAAGCAACGGAATCTATAACTAGTGTCACAGGAATGGTTCAAA
Organism: Schistocerca serialis cubense; assembly: GCF_023864345.2. Classification (NCBI taxonomy): domain Eukaryota; kingdom Metazoa; phylum Arthropoda; class Insecta; order Orthoptera; family Acrididae; genus Schistocerca; species Schistocerca serialis. Next base: position 180,363,744 of record NC_064649.1, read on the forward strand.
ACATTGACAATAGGAAGATTCAGTCTTCTTGTACTTAAGTCGGCATTGTGCCTTTTGTATTTAATGCGATGCAATTTCTGTGTTTCATCGTCAATACGAAGGGCAGAGGGATACAGTAAACCTGAAGTGAAGCATCGGAATCAATAACTAGTGTCACAGGAATGGTTCAAAACATAGACAGTAGGAAGAGTCAGTCTTCTTGTACTTAAGTCGGCATTGTGCATTTGTATTTAATTGCAATGCAATTTCTGTGTTTCATCGTCAATAAGAAGGTCCAAGGGATACAGGAAACCTGAAGCATCGGAATCTATAACTAGTGTCACAGGAATGGTTCAAAACATAGACAGTAAGAAAAGTCAGTCGTCTTGTACTTAAGTCGTCAATGTGCTTTTCAATTTAATTCCGTTGCAATTTCTGTGTTTCATCGTCAATAAAAAGGTCCAAGGGATACAGTAAACGTGAAGTGAAGCATCGGAATCTATAGCTAGTGTCACAGGAATGGTTCAAAACATAGACAGTTGGAAGAGTCAGTCTTCTTGTACTTAAGTCGTGATTGTGCCTTTTGTATTTAATTCCGATGCAATTTGTGTGTTTCATCGACAATAAGATGGTCCACGGGATACAGTAAACCTGGAGTGTAGCATCGGAATCTATAACTAGTGTCACAGGAATGGTTCAAAATATAGACAGTAAGAAGTGTCAGTCTTCATGTACTTATGTCGGCATTTTGCCTTTTGTGATAAACTCCGATGCAATTTCTGTTTCTCATCGTCAATAAGAAGGTCCAAGGGATAGAGTAAACCTGAACTGAAGCATCGGAATCTATAACTAGTGTCACAGGAATGGTTCAAAACATAGTCAGTAAGAAGAGTCAGTCTACTTGTACTTAAGTCGGCATTGTGCCTTTTGTATTTAATCCCGATGCAAGTTCTGTGTTTCACCGTCAATAAGAAGGTCCAAGGGCACAGTAAACATGAAGTGAAGCATCGGAATCCATAACTAGTGTCACAGGAATGGCTCAAAACATAGACAGTGGGAAGAGTCAGTATTCTTGTACTTAAGTCGGCATTGTGCCTTTTGTATTTAATTCCGATGCAATTTCTGTGTTTCATCGTCAATAAGAAGGTCAGATGGATACAGTAAACCTCAAGTGAAGCATCGGAATCTATAACTAGTGTCACAGGAATGGTTCGAATCATAGTCAGTAAAAAGAGTCAGTCTTCTTGTCCTTAAGTCGGCATTGTGCCTTTTGTATTTAATTCCGATGCAATTTCTGTGTTTCATCGTCAATAAGAAGGTCCAAGGGAAACAATAAACCTGAAGTGAAGCATCGGAAACTATAACTAGTGTCACAGGAATGGTTCAAAACATTGTCAGTAAGAAGAGTCAGTCTTCATGTACTTAAGTCGGCATTGTGCATATTGTATTTAATTCCGATGCAATTTCTGTCTCTCATCGTCAATAAGAAGGTTCAAGGGATACAGTAAACCTGGAGTGAAGCATCGGAAACTATAACTAGTGTCACAGTAATGGTTCAAAACATAGACAGTAAGAAGAGTCAGGCTACTTGTACTTAAGTCGGCATTGTGCCTTTTCTATTTAATTCCGATGCAATTTTCGTGTTTCATCGTCAATAAGAACGTCAGAGGGATAAAGTATACCTGAAGTAATGCATCCGAATCTACAACTAGTGTCACAGAAATGGTTCAAAACATAGTCACTAAAAAGAGTCAGTCTTCTTGTACTTAAGTCGGCATTGTGCCTTTTGTATTCAATTCCGATGCAATTTCTGTGTTTCTTCGTCATTAACAAGATCAGAGGGATACAGTGAACCCGAAGTGAAGCATCGGAATCTATAACTAGTGTCACAGGAATAGTTCAAAACATAGACAGTAAGAAGAGTGAGTCTTCTTGTACTTAAGTCGGTATTGTGCCTTTTGTATTTAATTCCGATGCAATTTCTGTGATTCATCGTCAATAAGAAGGTCAGATGGATTCAGTAAACCTGAAGTGAAGCATCGGAATCTATAAATAGTGTCACAGGAATGTTTCAAAACATAGACAGTAAGAATAGTCAGTCTTCTTGTACTTAAGTCGGCATTGTGCCTTTTCTATTTAATTCCGATGCAATTTCTGTGTTTAATCGTCAATAAGAAGTTCCATGGGATACAGTAAACCTGAAGTGAAGCATCGGAATCTAAAACCAGTGTCACAGGAATGGTTCAAAACATAGTCAGTAAGAAGAGTCAGTCTTCTTGTACTAAGTCCACATTGTGCCTTTTGTATTTAATTGCGATGCAATATCTGTGTTTCATCGTCGATACGAAGGGCAGAGAGATACAGTAAACCTGAAGTGATGCATCGGAATCTATAACTAGTGTTCAAAACATAGACAGTATTGAGAGTCAGTCTTCTTGTACTTAAGTCGGCATTGTGTCTTTTGCAATTTATTCCGATGCAATTTCTGTGTTTCATCGTCAATAAGAAGGTCCAAGGGATACAGTAAACCTGAAGTGAAGCATCGGAATCTGTAACTAGTGTCACAGGAATGGTTCAAAACATAGACAGTAAGAAAAGTCAGTCGTCTTGTACTTAAGTCGGCATTGTGCCTTTTCTATTTAATTCCGATGCAATTTCTGTGTTTCATCGTCAATATGAAGGTCCAAAGGATACAGTAAACCCGAAGTGAAGCATCGGAATCTATAACTAGTGTCACAGGAATGGTTCAAAACATAGACAGTAAGAAAAGTCATTCGTCTTGTACTTAAGTCGGCATTGGGCCTTTTCTATTTAATTCCGATGCAATTTGTGTGTTTCATCGTCAATAAGAAGGTCCAAGGGATACAGTAAACCCGAAGTGAAGCATCGGAATCTATAACTAGTGTCACATGAATGGTTAAAAACATAGACAGTAAGAAAAGTCAGTCGTCTTGTACTTAAGTCGGCATTGTGCCTTTTCTATTTATTCCGATGCAATTTTCGTGTTTCATCGTCAATAAGAACGTCAGAGGGATAAAGTATACCTGAAGTAAAGCATCCGAATCTATAACTAGTGTCACAGGAATGGTTCAAATCATAGTCAGTAAAAAGAGTCAGTCTTCTTGTACTTAAGTCGGCATTGTGCCTTTTGTTTTCAATTCCGATGCAATTTCTGTGTTTCATCGTCAATAAGAAGGTCAAAGGGATACAGTAAACCTGAAGTGAATCATCGGAATCTATAACTAGTGTCACAGGAATGGTTCAAAACATAGTCAGTAAGAAGTTTCATTCATTATGAACTTAAGTCGGCATTGTGCCTTTTGTGTTTCATTCCCATGCAATTTCTATGTCTCATCGTCAATAAGAAGGTCCAAGGGATACAGTAAACCTGAACTGAAGCATCGGAATCTATAACTAGTGTCACAGGAATGGTCCAAAACAAAGTCAGTAAGAAGAGTCAGTCTTCTTGTACTTAAGTCGGCATTGCGACTTTTGTATTTAATTCCGATGCAATTATGTGTTTCATCGTCATTAACAAGATCAGAGGGATACAGTGAAGCATCGGAATATATAACTAGTGTCACAGGATTGGTTCAAATCATTGACAGTAGGAAGAGTCAGTCTTCTTGTACTTAAGTCGATATTGTGCATTTTGTATTTAATTCCGATGCAATTTCTGTGTTTCATCGTCAATAAGAAGGTCCAAGGGATACAGTAAACCTGAAGTGAAGCATCGGAATCTATAACTAGTGTCACAGGAATAGTTCAAAACATAGACAGTATGATGAGTGAGTCTTCTTGTACTTAAGTCGGTATTGTGCCTTTTGCATTTAATTCCGATGCAATTTCTGTGTTTCATCGTCAATAAGAAGGTCTAAGGGATTCAGTAAACCTGAAGTGAAGCATCGGAATCTATAACTAGTGTCACAGGAATGTTTCAAAACATAGACAGTAAGAATAGTCAGTCTTCTTGAACTTAAGTCGGCATTGTGCCTTTTCTATTTAATTCCGATGCAATTTCTGTGTTTCATCGTCAATAAGAAGTTCCATGGGACACAGTAAACCTGAAGTGAAGCATCGGAATCTAAAACCAGTGTCACAGGAATGGTTCAAAACATAATCAGTAAGAAGAGTCAGTCTTCTTGTACTAAGTCCGCATTGTGCCTTTTGTATTTAATTGCGATACAATTTCTGTGTTTCATCGTCAATACGAAGGGCAGAGAGATACAGTAAACCTGAAGTGAAGCATCGGAATCTATAACTAGTGTTCAAAACATAGACAGTATGAAGAGTCAGTCTTCTTGTACTTATGTCGGCATTGTGTCTTTTGCAATTTATTCCGATGCAATTTCTGTGTTTCATCGTCAATAAGAAGGTCCAAGGGATACAGTAAACTTGAAGTGAAGCATCGGAATCTATAACTAGTGTCACAGGAATGGTTCAAAACATAGTCAGTAAGAAGAGTCAGTCTTCTTGTACTAAGTCCACATTGTGCCTTTTGTATTTAATTGCGATGCAATATCTGTGTTTCATCGTCAATACGAAGGGCAGAGAGATACAGTAAACCTGAAGTGATGCATCGGAATCTATAACTAGTGTTCATAACATAGACAGTATGGAGAGTCAGTCTTCTTGTACTTAAGTCGGCATTGTGTCTTTTGCAATTTATTCCGATGCAATTTCTGTGTTTCATCGTCAATAAGAAGGTCCAAGGGATACAGTAAACCTGAAGTGAAGCATCGGAATCTGTAACTAGTGTCACAGGAATGGTTCAAAACATAGACAGTAAGAAAAGTCAGTCGTCTTGTACTTAAGTCGGCATTGTGCCTTTTCTATTTAATTCCGATGCAATTTCTGTGTTTCATCGTCAATATGAAGGTCCAAAGGATACAGTAAACCCGAAGTGAAGCATCGGAATCTATAACTAGTGTCACAGGAATGGTTCAAAACATAGACAGTAAGAAAAGTCAGTCGTCTTGTACTTAAGTCGGCATTGGGCCTTTTCTATTTAATTCCGATGCAATTTGTGTGTTTCATCGTCAATAAGAAGGTCCAAGGGATACAGTAAACCCGAAGTGAAGCATCGGAATCTATAACTAGTGTCACAGGAATGGTTCAAATCATAGTCAGTAAAAATAGTCAGTCTTCTTGTACTTAAGTCGGCATTGTGCCTTTTGTTTTCAATTCCGATGCAATTTCTGTGTTTCATCGTCAATAAGAAGGTCAAAGGGATACAGTAAACCTGAAGTGAATCATCGGAATCTATAACTAGTGTCACAGGAATGGTTCAAAACATAGTCAGTAAGAAGTTTCATTCATTATGAACTTAAGTCGGCATTGTGCCTTTTGTGTTTCATTCCCATGCAATTTCTATGTCTCATCGTCAATAAGAAGGTCCAAGGGATACAGTAAACCTGAACTGAAGCATCGGAATCTATAACTAGTGTCACAGGAATGGTCCAAAACAAAGTCAGTAAGAAGAGTCAGTCTTCTTGTACTTAAGTCGGCATTGCGACTTTTGTATTTAATTCCGATGCAATTATGTGTTTCATCGTCATTAACAAGATCAGAGGGATACAGTGAAGCATCGGAATCTGTAACTAGTGTCACAGGATTGGTTCAAATCATTGACAGTAGGAAGAGTCAGTCTTCTTGTACTTAAGTCGATATTGTGCATTTTGTATTTAATTCCGATGCAATTTCTGTGTTTCATCGTCAATAAGAAGGTCCAAGGGATACAGTGAACCTGAAGTGAAGCATCGGAATCTATAACTAGTGTCACAGGAATAGTTCAAAACATAGACAGTATGATGAGTGAGTCTTCTTGTACTTAAGTCGGTATTGTGCCTTTTGCATTTAATTCCGATGCAATTTCTGTGTTTCATCGTCAATAAGAAGGTCTAAGGGATTCAGTAAACCTGAAGTGAAGCATCGGAATCTATAACTAGTGTCACAGGAATGTTTCAAAACATAGACAGTAAGAATAGTCAGTCTTCTTGTACTTAAGTCGGCATTGTGCCTTTTCTATTTAATTCCGATGCAATTTCTGTGTTTCATCGTCAATAAGAAGTTCCATGGGACACAGTAAACCTGAAGTGAAGCATCGGAATCTAAAACCAGTGTCACAGGAATGGTTCAAAACATAGTCAGTAAGAAGAGTCAGTCTTCTTGTACTAAGTCCGCATTGTGCCTTTTGTATTTAATTGCGATACAATTTCTGTGTTTCATCGTCAATACGAAGGGCAGAGAGATACAGTAAACCTGAAGTGAAGCATCGGAATCTATAACTAGTGTTCAAAACATAGACAGTATGAAGAGTCAGTCTTCTTGTACTTATGTCGGCATTGTGTCTTTTGCAATTTATTCCGATGCAATTTCTGTGTTTCATCGTCAATAAGAAGGTCCAAGGGATACAGTAAACCTGAAGTGAAGCATCGGAATCTATAACTAGTGTCACAGGAATGGTTCAAAACATAGTCAGTAAGAAGAGTCAGTCTTCATGTACTTAAGTCGGCATTGTGCCTTTTCTATTTAGTTCCGATGCAATTTCTGTGTTTCATCGTCAATAAGAAGGACAGAGGAATACAGTATACCTGAAGTGAAGCATCCGAATCTATAACTAGTTTCACAGGAATGGTTCAAAACATAGTCAATAAAAAGAGTCAGTCTTCTAGTACTTAAGTCGGCATTGTGCCTTTTGTATTCATTTCCGATGCAATTTCTGTGTTTCATCGTCAATAAGAAGGTCAGAGGGATACAGAAAACCTGAAGTGAATCATCGGAATCTATAACTAGTGTCACAGGAATGGTTCAAAACATAGACACTAGGAAGAGTCAGTCTTCTTGTACTTAAGTCGGCATTGTGCCTTTTGTATTTAATTCCGATGCAATTTCTGTGTTTCATCGTCAATAAGAAGGTCCAAAGGATACAGTAAACCCGAAGTGAAGCATCGGAATCTATAACTAGTGTCACAGGAATGGTTCAAAACATTGACAGTAAGAAAAGTCAGTCGTCTTGTACTTAAGTCGGCATTGGGCCTTTTCTATTTAATTCCGATGCAATTTCTGTGTTTCATCGTCAATAAGAAGGTCCAAGCGATACAGTAAACCTGAAGTGAAGCATCGGAATCTATAACTAGTGTCACAGGAATAGTTAAAAGCATAGACAGTAGGAAGAGTCAGTGTTCTTGTACTTAAGTCGGCATTCTGCCTTTTGAATTTAATTCCGATGCAATTTGTGTGTTTCATCGTCAATAAGATGGTCCAAGGGATACAGTAAACCTGAAGTGAAGCATCTGAATCTATAACTAGTGTCACAGGAATGGTTCGAAAACATAGACAGTAAGAAAAGTCAGTCGTCATTTACTTAAGTCGGCATTGGGCCTTTTCTATTTAATTCCGATGCAATTTCTGTGTTTCATCGTCAATAAGAAGGTCCAAGCGATACAGTAAACCTGAAGTGAAGCATCGGAATCTATAACTAGTGTCACAGGAATGGTTAAAGGCAGAGACAGTAGGAAGAGTCAGTGTTCTTGTACTTAAGTCGGCATTCTGCCTTTTGAATTTAATTCCGATTCAATTTGTGTGTTTCATCGACAACAAGATGGTCCAAGGGATACAGAAAACCTAAAGTGTAGCATCGGAATCTATAACTAGTGTCACAGGAATGGTTCAAAAATAGACAGTAAGAAGAGTCAGTCTTCATGTACTTAAGTCGGCATTGCGCCTTTTGTATTTAATTCCGATGCAATTTCTGTGATTCGTCGTCAGTAAGAAGGTCCAAGCGATACAGTAAACCTGAAGTGAAGCAGCGGACTCTATAACTAGTTTCACAGAAATGGTTCAAAACATAGACAGTAGGAAGAGTCAGTCTTCTTGTAATTAAGTCGGCATTGTGCCTTTTGTATTTAATTCCGATGCAATTTCTGTGTTTCATCGTCAATAAGAATGTCCAAGGGAAACAGTAAACCTTAAGTGAAGCATCGGAATCTATAACTAGTGTCACAGGAATGGTTGAAAACATAGACAGTAGGAAGAGTCAGTCTTCTTGTACTTAAGTCGGCATTGTGCCTTTTGTATTTAATTCCGATGCAATTTCTGTGTTTTATCGTATATAAGAAGGTCAGATGGATACAGTAAACCTGAAGTGAAGCATCGGAATCCGAAACTAGTGTCACAGGAATGGTTCAAAACATAGACAGTAGGAAGAGTCAGTCTTCTTATACTTAAGTCGCATTGTGCCTTTTGTATTTAATTCCGATGCAATTTCTGTGTTTCATCGTCAATAACCAGGTCCAAGAGATACAGTAAACCTGAAGTGAGGCTTCGGAATCTATAACTAGTGTCACAGGAATGGTTCAAAACATAGACAGTAGGAAGAGTCAGTCTGCTTATACTTAAGTCGCATTGTGCCTTTTGTATTCAATTCCGATGCAATTTCTGTGTTTCATCGTCAATAACCAGGTCCAAGAGATACAGTAAACCTGAAGTGAGGCTTCGGAATCTATAACTAGTGTCACGGAAATGATTCAAAACATAGTCAGTAAGAAGAGTCAGTCTTCTTGTAATTAAGTCGGCATTGTGGCTTTTGTAATTAATTCCGATCCAATTTCTGTGTTTCATCGTCAATAAGAAGGTCCAAGGGATACAGTAAACCTGAAGTGAAGCATCGGAATCTATAACTAGTTTCACAGGAATGGTTCAAAGCAAAGTGAGTAAAAAGAGTCAGTCTTCTTGTCCTTATGTCGGCATTGTGCCTTTTGTATTTAATTCCGATGCAATTTCTGTGTTTCATCGTCAACAAGAAAGTCCAAGGGATACAGTAAACCTGGAGTGTAGCATCGGAATCTGTAACTAGTGTCACAGGAATTGTTCAAAAATAGACAGTAAGAAGAGTCAGTCTTCGTGTACTTAAGTCGGCATCTTGCCTTTTGTATTTAATTCCGATGCAATTTCTGTGTTTCATCGTCAATAAGAAGGTCCAAGGGATACAGTAAATCTGAAGTGAATTATCGGAATCTATAACTAGTGTCAGAGGAATGGTTCAAAACATAGTCAGTATGAAGAGTTAGTCTTCTTGTACTTATGTCGGCATTGTGCCTTTCCCATTTTATTCCAATGCAATTTCTGTGTTTCATCGTCAATAACAGGGTCCAAGGGATACAGTAATCCTGGAGTGAAGCATCGGAATCTATAACTAGTGTCAATGGAATGGATAAAATCATAGACAGTAAGAAGAGTCAGTCATCATGTACTTAAGTCGGCATTGTGCCTTTTCTATTTAGTTCCGTTGCAGTTTCTGTGTTTCATCGTCAATAAGAGGGTCAGAGGGATACAGTATACCTGAAGTGAAGCATCCGAATCTATAACTAGTGTCACAGGAATGGTTCAAAACATAGTCAATAAAAAGAGTCAGTCTTCTTGTACTTAAGTCGGCATTGTGCCTTTTGTATTCAATCCCGATGCAATTTCTGTGTTTCATCGTCAATAAGAAGGTCAGAGGGATACAGTAAACCTGAAGTGAATCATCGGAATCTATAACTAGTGTCAGAGGAATGGTTCAGAACATAGACACTAGGAAGAGTCAGTCTTCTTGTACTTAAGTCGGCATTGTGCCTTTTGTATTTAATTCCGATGGAATTTCTGTGTTTCATCGTCAATAAGAAGGTCCAAGGGATACAGTAAATCTGAAGTGAGGCATCGGAATCTATAACTAGTGTCACAGGAATGGTTCAAAACATAGAGAGTAGGAATAGTCAGTCGTCTTGTACTTAAGTCGGCATTGGGCCTTTTCTATTTAATTCCGATGCAATTTCTGTGTTTCATCGTCAATAAGAAGGTCCAAGCGATACAGTAAACCTGAAGTGAAGCATCGGAATCTATAACAAGTGTCACAGGAATCGTTAAAAGCATAGACAGTAGGAAGAGTCAGTGTTCTTGTACTTAAGTCGGCATTGTGCCTTTTGAATTTAATTACGATGCAATTTGTGTGTTTCATCGTCAATAAGATGGTCCAAGGGATACAGAAAACCTGGAGTGTAGCATCGGAATCTATAACTAGTGTCACAGGAATGGTTCAAAATATAGACAGTAAGAAGAGTCAGTCTTCATGTACTTAAGTCGGCATTGTGCCTTTTGTATTTAATTCCGATGCAATTTCTGTGATTCATCGTCAATAAGAAGGTCCAAGCGATACAGTAATCCTGAAGTGAAGCATCGGACTCTATAACTAGTTTCACAGAAATGCTTCAAAACATAGACAGTAGGAAGAGTCAGTCTTCTTGTACTTAAGTCGGCATTGTGCCTTTTGTATTTAATTCCGAAGCAATTTCTGTGTTTCATCGTCAATAAGAAGGTCCAAGGGAAACAGAAAACCTGAAGTGAATCATCGGAATCTATAACTAGTGTCACAGGAATGGTCAAAACATAGACAGTAGGAAGAGTCAGTCTTCTTGTACTTAAGTCGGCATTGTGCCTTTTGTATTTAATTCCGATGCAATTTCTGTGTTTTATCGTATATAAGAAGGTCAGAGGGATACAGTAAACCTGAAGTGAAGCATCGGAATTCGAAACTAGTGTCACAGGAATGGTTCAAAACATAGACAGTAGGAAGAGTCAGTCTACTTATACTTAAGTCGCATTGTGCCTTTTCTATTTAATTCCGATGCAATTTCTGTGTTTCATCGTCAATAAGAAGGTCAGAGGGATACCCCAAACCTGAAGTGAAGCATCGGAATCTATAACTAGTGTCACAGGAATGGTTCAAAGCAAAGTCAGTAAGAAGGTCAGTCTTCTTGTACTTAAGTCGGCATTGTGCCTTTTGTAATTAATTCCGATCCAATTTCTGTGTTTCATCGTCAATAAGAAGGTCCAAGGAATACAGTAAACCTGGAGTGTAGCATCGGAATCTATAACTAGTGTCACAGCAATTGTTCAAAACATAGACAGTAAGAAGAGTCAGTCATCGTGTACTTAAGTCGGCATTTTGACTTTTGTATCTAATTCCGATGCAATTTCTGTGTTTCATCGTCAATAAGAAGGTCCAAGGGATACAGTAAACCTGAGGTGAAGCATTGGAATCTATAACTAGTGTCACAGGAATGGTTCAAACCATAGTAATTAAGAAGAGTCATACTTCTTGTACTTAAGTCAGCATTGTGCCTTTTGTATTTAATTCCGATGCAATTTCTGGGTTTCATCGTCAATAAGAAGGTCCAAGGGAAACAGTAAACCTGATGTGAATCATCGGAATCTATAACTAGTGTCACAGGAATGGTTCAAAACATAGACAGTAGGAAGAGTCAGTCTTCTTGTACTTAAGTCGGCATTGTGCCTTTTGTATTTAATTCCGATGCAATATCTTTGTTTCATCGTCAATAACCAGGTCCAAGAGATACAGTAAACCTGAAGTGAGGCTTCGCAATCTATTACTAGTGTCACAGGAATGGTTCAAAACATAGTCAGTAAGAAGAGTCAGTCTTCTTGTACTTAAGTCGGCATTGTGCATTTTGTATTTAATTCCGATGCAATTTCTGTGTTTCATCGTCAATTAGAAGGTCCAAAGGGACAGTAAACCTGGAGTGAAGCATCGGATTCTACAACTAGTGTCACAGGAATGGTCCAAAACATAGACAGTAAGAAGAGTCAGTCTTCTTGTACTTAAGTCGACATTGTGCCTTTTCTATTTAATTCCGATGCAATTTCTGTGTTTCATCGTCAATAAGAAGGTCAGAGGGATACACCAAACCTGAAGTGAAGCATCGGAATCTATAACTAGTGTCACAGGAATGGTTCAAAGCAAAGTCAGTAAGAAGGTCAGTCTTCTTGTACTTAAGTCGGCATTGTGCCTTTTGTAATTAATTCCGATCCAATTTCTGTGTTTCATCGTCAATACGAAGGTCCAAGGAATACAGTAAACCTGGAGTGTAGCATCGGAATCTATAACTAGTGTCACAGCAATTGTTCAAAACATAGACAGTAAGAAGAGTCAGTCATCGTGTACTTAAGTCGGCATTTTGACTTTTGTATTTAATTCCGATGCAATTTCTGTGTTTCATCGTCAATAAGAAGGTCCAAGGGATACAGTAAACCTGAGGTCAAGCATTGGAATCTATAACTAGTGTCACAGGAATGGTTCAAAACAAAGTCAGTAAGAAGAGTCGGACTTCTTGTACTTAAGTCGGCATTGTGCCTCTTGTAATTAATTCCGATCCAATTTCTGTGTTTCACCGTCAATAAGAAGGTCCAAGGGATACAGTAAACCTGAGGTCAAGCATTGGAATCCATAACTAGTGTCACAGGAATGGTTCAAACCATAGTAATTAAGAAGAGTCAGTCTTCTTGTACTTAAGTCGGCATTGTGCCTTTTGTATTTAAATCCGATGCAATTTCTGGGTTTCATCGTCAATAAGAAGGTCCAAGGGAAACAGTAAACCTGAAGTGAATCATCGGAATCTATAACTAGTGTCACAGGAATGGTTCAAAACATAGACAGTAGGAAGAGTCAGTCTTCTTGTACTTAAGTCGGCATTGTGCCTTTTGTATTTAATTCCGATGCAATTTCTGTGTTTCATCGTCAATAACCAGGTCCAAGAGATACAGTAAACCTGAAGTGAGGCTTCGGAATCTATTACTAGTGTCACAGGAATGGTTCAAAACATAGTCAGTAAGAAGAGTCAGTCTTATTGTACTTAAGTCGGCATTGTGCATTTTGTATTCAATTCCGATGCAATTTCTGTGTTTCATCGTCAATTAGAAGGTCCAAAGGGACAGTAAACCTGGAGTGAAGCATCGGATTCTACAACTAGTGTCACAGGAATGGTCCAAAACATAGACAGTAAGAAGAGTCAGTCTTCTTGTACTTAAGTCGACATTGTGCCTTTTCTATTTAATTCCGATGCAATTTCTGTGTTTCATCGTCAATAAGAAGGTCAGAGGGATACACCAAACCTGAAGTGAAGCATCGGAATCTATAACTAGTGTCACAGGAATGGTTCAAAACAAAGTCAGTAAGAAGAGTCAGTCTTCTTGTACTTAAGTCGGCATTGTGCCTTTTGTAATTAATTCCGATCCAATTTCTGTGTTTCATCGTCAATAAGAAGGTCCAAGGAATACAGTAAACCTGGAGTGTAGCATCGAAATCTATAACTAGTGTCACAGGAATTGTTCAAAACATAGACAGTAAGAAGAGTCAGTCTTCGTGTACTTAAGTCGGCATTTTGACTTTTGTATTTAATTCCGATGCAATTTCTGTGTTTCATCGTCAATAAGAATGTCCAAGGGATACAGTAAACCTGAGGTGAAGTATCGGAATCTATAACTAGTGTCACAGGAATGGTTTAAACCATAGTCATTAAGAAGAGTCAGTCTTCTTGTACTTAAGTCGGCATTGTGCCTTTTGTATTTAATTCCGATGCAATTTCTGGGTTTCATCGTCAAAAACAAGGTCCAAGGGATACAGTAAACCTGGAGTGAAGCATCGGAAAATATAACTAGTGTCAATGGAATGGTTCAAAACATAGACAGTAAGAAGAGTCAGTCTTCTTGTACTTAAGTCGACATTGTGCCTTTTCTATTTAATTCCGATGCAATTTCTGTGTTTCATCGTCAATAAGAAGGTCAGAGGGATACACCAAACCTGAAGTGAAGCATCGGAATCTATAACTAGTGTCACAGGAATGGTTCAAAACAAAGTCAGTAAGAAGAGTCAGTCTTCTTGTACTTAAGTCGGCATTGTGCCTTTTGTAATTAATTCCGATCCAATTTCTGTGTTTCATCGTCAATAAGAAGGTCCAAGGAATACAGTAAACCTGGAGTGTAGCATCGGAATCTATAACTAGTGTCAGAGGAATGGTTCAAAGCATAGTCAGTAGGGAGAGTCGGTCTTCATGTACTTTAGTCGGAATTGTGCCTTTTGTATTTAATTCCGATGCAATTTCTATGTTTCATCGTCAATAAGAAGATCCAAGGGATACAGTAAACCTGAAGTGAAGCATCGGAATCTATAACTGGTGTCACATGAATGGTTCAAAATATAGACAGTAGGAAGAGTCAGTCTTCTTGTACTTAAGTCGGCATTGTGCCTTTTGTATTTAATTCCGATGCAATTTCTGTTTTTCATCGTCAATAAGAAGGTCCAAGGGATACAGTAAACCTGAAGTGAAGCATCGGAACTATTGTGGTGTCACCGCCAGACACCACACTTGCTAGGGTAGCTTAAATCGGCCGCGGTCCATGTAGTACATGTCGGGCCCGCGTGTCGCCACTGTGTAATCGCAGACCCTGCGCCACCACCACGGCAGGTCTCGTGATACGAGAGAGCACTCGCCCCAGTTGTACGAGAACCTAGCTACCGACCAGATGTACGAAGCCTTTCTCTCTCATTAGCCGAGAGACAGAATAGCCATCAGCTAAGTTATTGGCTACGAACTAGCAAGGCGCCATTTGTATCAGTACCTATAGCTTACGAGTATTCAAGAGAGATGTATTCCAAGGACTAATAAAAAGATAAGTAATAAGTATCTACATACTTTTCTTCTTATTCATTTATAAGTTCTCATGTTCCAGACTTCACGCCCGTCTGCGTTAGCCTTGCGTGCCCTATCGGCTACAGCGTTAGTCTAGCATGCCTTTTCAGCCATCTCAACTTCACGGTGTCGGCAGCTACCGACACAACAACTATAACTAGTGTCACAGAAATGGTTCAAACTAAAGTGAGTAAGAAGACTCAGTCTTCTTGTCCTTATGTCGGCATTGTGCCTTTTGTATTTAATTCCGATGCAATTTCTGTGTTTCATCGTCAACAAGAAGGTCCAATGGATACAGTAAACCTGGAGTGTAGCATCGGAATCTATAACTAGTGTCACAGGAATGGTTCAAAATATAGACAGTAAGAACACTCAGTCTTAATATACTTATGTCGGCATTTTGCCTTTTGTAATAAACTCCGATGCAATTTCTGTTTTTCATCGTCAATAAGAAGGTCCAAGGGATACAGTAAACCTGAAATGAAGCATCGGAATCTATAACTAGTGTCACAGGAATGGTTCAAAACATAGTCAGTAAGAAGAGTCAGTCTTCTTGTACTTATGTCGGCATTGTGCCTTTCCCATTTTATTCCGATGCAATGTCTGTGTTTCATCGTCAATAACAGGGTCCAAGAGATACAGTAAACCTGGAGTGAAGCATCGGAATCTATAACTAGTGTCAATGGAATGGTTAAAATCATAGACAGTAAGAAGAGTCAGACTTCTTGTGCTTAGGCCGTCATTGTGCCTTTTGTATTTAATTCCGATGCAATTTCTGTGTTTCTTCGTCAATAAGAAGGTCCAAGGGAAACAGTAAACCTCAAGTGAAGCATTGGAATCTATAACTAGGGTCACAAGAATGGTTCAAATCATAGACAGTTGGAAGAGTCAGTCTTCTTGTACTTAAGTCGGCATTGTGCCTTTTGTATTTAATTCCGATGCAATTTCTGTGTTTCATCGTCAATAAGAAAGTCCAAGGGATACAGTAAACCTGATGTGAAGCATCGGAATCTGAAACTGGTCTCACAGGAAATGATCAAAACATAGTCAGTAAGAAGAGTCAGTCTTTTTGTACTTAAGTCGGCATTGTGCCTTTTGTGTTTAATTCCGATGGAATTTCTGTGTTTCATCGTCAATAAGAAGGTCCAAGGGATACGGTAAACCTGAAGTGAAGCATCGGAATCTATAACTAGTGTCACAGGAATGGTTCAAGGCATAGACACTAAGAAGAGTCAGTCTTCTTGTACTTAAGTCGGCATTGTGCCTTTTGTATTTAATTCCGATGCAATTTCTGTGCTTCATCGTCAATAAGAAGGTCCATGGGATACAGTAAACCTGAAGTGAAGCATCGGAATCTATAACTAGTTTCACAGGAATGGTCCAAAACAAAGTCAATAAGAAGAGTCAGTCTTCTTGTACTTAAGTCGGCATTGTGCCTTTTGTATTTAATTCCGATGCAATTTCTGTGTTTCATCGTCATTAACAAGATCAGAGGGATACAGTAAACCAGAAGTGAAGCATCGGAATCTATAACTAGTGTCACAGGATTGGTTCAAACCATTGACAGTAGGAAGAGTCAGTCTTCTTGTACTTAAGTCGGCATTGTGCATTTTGTATTTAATTCCGATGCAATTTCAGTGTTTCATCGTCAATAAGAAGGTCCAAGGGATACAGTAAACCTGAAGTGAAGCATCGGAATCTATAACTAGTGTCACAGGAATATTTCAAAACATAGACTGTAAGAAGAGTGAGTCTTCTTGTACTTAAGTCGGTATTGTGCCTTTTGTATTTAATTCCGATGCAATTTCTGTGTTTCATCGTCAATAAGAAGGTCTAAGGGATACAGTAAACCTGAAGTGAAGCATCGGAATCTATAACTAGTGTCACAGGAATGTTTCAAAACATAGACAGTAAGAATAGTCAGTCTTCTTGTACTTAAGTCGGCATTGTGCCTTTTCTATTTATTTCCGATGCAATTTCTGTGTTTCATCGTCAATAAGAAGTTTCAAAGGATACAGTAAACCTGAAGTGAAGCATCAGAATCTAAAACCAGTGTCACAGGAATGGTTCAAAACATAGTCAGTAAGAGGAGTCAGTCTTCTTGTACTAAGTCCGCATTGTGCCTTTTGTATTTAATTGCGATGCAATTTCTGTGTTTTATCGTCAATACGAATGGCAGAGGGATACAGTAAACCTGGAGTGAAGCATCGGATTCTACAACTAGTGTCACAGGAATGGTCCAAAACATAGACAGTAAGAAGAGTCAGTCTTCTTGTACTTAAGTCGACATTGTGCCTTTTCTATTTAATTCCGAAGCAATTTCTGTGTTTCATCGTCAATAAGATGGTCAGAGGGATACACTAAACCTGAAGTGAAGCATTGGAATCTATAACTAGTGTCACAGGAATGGTTCAAAACAAAGTCAGTAAGAAGAGTCAGTCTTCTTGTACTTAAGTCGGCATTGTGCCTTTTGTATTTAATTCTGATGCAATTTCTGTGTTTCATCGTCATTAACAAGATCAGAGAGATACAGTAAACCTGAAGTGAAGCATCGGAATCTATAACTAGTGTCACAGGATTGGTTCAAACCATTGACAGTAGGAAGAGTCAGTCTTCTTGTACTTAAGTCGGCATTGTGCATTTTGTATTTAATTCCGATGCAATTTCAGTGTTTCATCGTCAATAAGAATGTCCAAGGGATACAGTAAACCTGAAGTGAAGCATCGGAATCTATAACTAGTGTCACAGGAATATTTCAAAACATAGACTGTAAGAAGAGTGAGTCTTCTTGTACTTAAGTCGGTATTGTGCCTTTTGTATTTAATTCCGATGCAATTTCTGTGTTTCATCGTCAATAAGAAGGTCTAAGGGATACAGTAAACTTGAAGTGAAGCATCGGAATCTATAACTAGTGTCACAGGAATGTTTCAAAACATAGACAGTAAGAATAGTCAGTCTTCTTGTACTTAAGTCGGCATTGTGCGTTTTCTATTTATTTCCGATGCAATTTCTGTGTTTCATCGTCAATAAGAAGTTTCAAGGGAGACAGTAAACCTGAAGTGATGCATCGGAATCTAAAACCAGTGTCACAGGAATGGTTCAAAACATAGTCAGTAAGAGGAGTCAGTCTTCTTGTACTAAGTCCGCATTGTGCCTTTTGTATTTAATTCCGATGCAATTTCTGTTCTTCATCGTCAATAAGAAGGTCCAAGGGATACAGCAAACCTCAAGTGAAGCATCGGAATCTATAACTAGTGTCACAGGAATGGTTCAAAGCAAAGTCAGTAAGAAGAGTCAGTCTTCTTGTCCTTATGTCGGCATTGTGCTTTTTGTATTTAATTCCGATGCAATTTGTGTGTTTCATCGTCAACAAGAAGGTCCAAGGGATACAGTAAACCTGGAGTGTAGCATCGGAATCTAGAACTAGTGTCACAGGAATTGTACAAAACATAGACAGTAAGAAGAGTCAGTTTTCGTGTACTTAAGTCGGCATCTTGCCTTTTGTATTTTATTCCGATTCAATTTCTGTGTTTCATCGTCAATAAGAAGGTCCAAGGGATACAGTAAACCTGAAGTGAATCATCGGAATCTATAACTAGTGTCACAGGAATGGTTCAAAACATAGTCAGTAAGAAGAGTCAGTCTTTTTGTACTTATGTCGGCATTGTGCATTTCCCATTTTATTCCGATGCAATTTCTGTGCTTCATCGTCAATAACAGGGTCCAAGGGATACAGTAAACCTGGAGTGAAGCATCAGAATCTATAACTAGTGACAATGAAATGGTTAAAATCATAGACAGTAAGAAGAGTCAGTCTTCTTGTGCTTAGGCCGGCATTGTACCTTTTGTATTTAATTCCGATGCAATTTCTATGTTTCATCGTCAATAAGAAGATCCAAGGGAAACAGTAAACCTCAAGTGAAGCATCGGAATCTATAACTAGTGTCACAAGAATGGTTCAAAACATAGACAGTTGGAAGAGTCAGTCTTCTTGTACTTAAGTCGGCATTGTGCCTTATGTATTTAATTCCGATGCAATTTCTGTGTATCATCGTCAATAACCAGGTCCAAGAGATACAGTAAACCTGAAGTGAGGCTACTGATTCTATAACTAGTGTCACAGGAATGGTTCAAAGCATAGTCAGTAAGAAGAGTCAGTCTTCTTGTACTTAAGTCGTCATTGTGCCTTTTGTATTAAATTCCAATGCAATTTCTGTGTTTCATCGTCAATTAGAAGGACCAAGGGATACAGTAAACCTGGAGTGAAGCATCGGATTCTACAACTAGTGTCACAGGAATGGTCCAAAACATAGACAGTAAGAAGAGTCAGTCTTCTTGAACTTAAGTCGGCATTGTGCCTTTTGTAATTAATTCCGATCCAATTTCTGTGTTTCATCGTCAATAAGAAGGTCCAAGGAATACAGTAAACCTGGAGTGTAGCATCGGAATCTATAACTAGTGTCACAGGAATGGTTCAAAACATAGACAGTAAGAAGAGTCAGTCTTCGTGTACTTAAATCGGCATTTTGACTTTTGTATTTAATTCCGATGCAATTTATGTGTTTCATCGTCAATAAGAATGTCCAAGGGATACAGTAAACCTGATGTGAAGCATCGGAATCTAAAACTGGTCTCAAAGGAATTGTTCAAAACATAGTCAGTAAGAAGAGTCAGTCTTTTAGTACTTAAGTCGGCATTGTGCCTTTTGTGTTTATTTCCGATGCAATTTCTGTGTTTCATCGTCAATAAGAAGATCCAAGGGATACAGTGCACCTGAAGTGAAGCATCGGAATCTATAACTAGTGTCACAGGAATGATTCAAAGCATAGACACTAAGAAGAGTCAGTCTTCTTGTACTTAAGTCGGCATTTTGCCTTTTGTATTTAAATCCGATGCAATTTCTGTGCTTCATCGTCAATAAGAGGATCAGAGGTATACAGTAAACCTGAAGTGAAGCATCGGAATCTATAACTAGTGTCACAGGAATGGTTCAAAACATTTACAGTAGGAAGAGTCAGTCTTCTTGTACTTAAGTCGGCATTGTGCCTTTTGTATTTAATTCCGATGCAATTTCTGTGTTTCATCGTCAATAAGAAGGTCCAAGGGATACAGTGCACCTCAAGTGAAGCATCGGAATCTATAACTAGTGTCACAGGAATGGTTCAAAACATAGACAGTAAGAAGAGTCAGCCTTCTTGTACTTAAGTCGGTATTGTGGCTTTTGTATTTAATTCCGATCCAATTTCGATGTTTCATCGTCAATCTAGAAGGTCCTAGGGATACAGTAAACCTGAAATGAAGCATCGGAATCTATGACTAGTGTCACAGGTATGGTTCAAAACATAGTCATTAAAAAGAGTCAATCTTCTTGTACTTAAGTCGGCATTGTGCCTTTTGTATTCAATTCCGATGCAATTTCTGTGTTTCATCGTCAATAAGAAGGTCAGAGGGATACAGTAAACCTGAAGTGAATCATCGGAATCTATAACTAGTGTCACAGGAATGGTTCAAAACATAGTCAGTAAGAAGTGTCAGTCATTTTGAACTTAAGTCGGCATTGTGCCTTTTGTGTTTAATTCCGATGCAATTTCTGTGTTTCATCGTCAATAAGAAGGTACAGGGAATACCGTAAACCTGAAGTGAAGCATCGGAATCTATAACTAGTGCCACAGGTATGGTTCAAAACATAGACAGTAAGAAGAGTCAGTCTTCTTGTACTTATGTCGGTATTGTGCCTTTTGTATCTAATTCCGAGCAAATTCTGTGTTTCATCGTCATTAACAAGATCAGAGGGATACAGTAAACCAGAAGTGAAGCATCGGAATCTATAACTAGTGTCACAGAAATGGTTCAAAACATTGACAGTAGGAAGGGTCACTCTTCTTGTACTTAAGTCGGCATTGTGCCTTTTGTATTTAATTCCGATGCAATTTCTGTGTTTCATCGTCAATAAGAAGGTCCAAGGGATACAGTAAACCTGAAGTGAAGCATCGGAAACTATAACTAGTGTCACAGGAGTAGTTGTAAACATAGACAGTAAGAAGAGTCATTCTTCTTGTACTTAAGTCGGTATTGTGCCTTTTGTATTTAATTCCGATGCAATTTCTGTGTTTCATCGTCAATAAGGAGGTCTGAGGGATACAGTGAACCAGAAGTGAAGCATCGGAATCTATAACTAGTGTCACAGAAATGGTTCAAAACATTGACAGGAGGATGAGTCAGTCTTCTTGTACTTAAGTCGGCATTGTGCCTTTTCTATTTAATTCCGATGCAATTTCTGTGTTTCATCGTCAACAAGAAGTTCCAAGGGATACAGTAAACCTGAAGTGAAGCATCGGAATCTAAAACCAGTGTCACAGGAATGGTTCAAAACATAGTCAGTAAGAAGAGTCAGTCTTCTTGTACTAAGTCCGCATTGAGCCTTTTGTATTTAATTGCGATGCAATTTCTGTGATTCATCGTCAATACGAAGGGCAGAGGGATACAGTAAACCTGAAGTGAAGCATCGGAATCTATAACTAGTGTCACAGGAATGGTTCAAAACATAGACAGTAGGAAGAGTCAGTCTTCTTGTACTTAAGTCGGCATTGTGCCATTTGTATTTAATTCCGATGCAATTTGTGTGTTTCATCGCCAAAAAGATGGTCCAAGGGATACTGTAAACCTGGAGTGTAGCATCGGAATCTATAACTAGTGTCACTGGAATGGTTCAAAGCATAGTCAGTAAGAAGAGTCAGTCTTCAAGTACTTAAGTCGGCATTGTGCCTTTTGTATTTAATTCCGATGCAATTTCAGTGTTTCATCGTCAATAAGAAGGTCATAGGGATACAGTATACCTGAAGTGAAGCATCCAAATCTATCACTAGTGTCACAGGAACGGTTCAAAAAACATAGTCAGTAAGAAGTGTCAGTGATTTTGAACTTAAGTCGGCATTGTGCCTTTTGTGTTTAATTCCGATGCAATTTCTGTGTTTCATCGTCAATAAGAAGGTCCAAGGGATACAGTAAACCTGAAGTGAAGCATCGGAATCTATAACTAGTGTCACAGGAATGGTTCAAAACATAGACAGTAAGAAGAGTCAGTCTTCTTGTACTTAAGTCGGCATTGTGCCTTTTGTTTTTAATTCCGATGCAATTTCTGTGTTTCATCGTCAATAAGAAGTTCCAAGAGATACAGTAAACCTGAAGTGAAGCATCGGAATCTAAAACTAGTGTCACCGGAATGGTTCAAAACATAGTCAGTAAGAAGGGTCAGTCTTCTTGTATTAAGTCCGCATTGTGCCTTTTGTATTTTATTGCGATGCAATTTCTATGTTTCATCGTCAAAACGAAGGGCATAGGGATACAGTAAACCTGAAGTGAAGCATCAGAATCTATAACTAGTGTCACAGGAATGGTTCAAAACATAGACAGTAGGAAGAGTCAGTCTTCTTGTACTTAAGTCGGCATTGTGCCTTTTGTATTTAATTCCGATGCAATTTCTGTGTTTCATCGTCCATAAGAAGGTCCACGGCATACAGTAAACCTGGAGTGTAGCATCGGAATTTATAACTAGTGTCACAGGAATGGTTCAAAATATAGACAGTAAGAACTGTCAGTCTTCATGTACTTAAGTCGGCATTTTGCCTTTTGTAATAAACTCCGATGCAATTTCTGTTTTTCATCGTCAATACCAAGGTCCAAGGGATACAGTAAACCGGAAGTGAAGCATCGGAATCTATAACTAGTGTCACAGGAGTGGTTTAAAACATACGCAGTAAGAAGAGTCAGTCTTCATGTACTTAAGTCGGCATTGTGCCTTTTGTATTTAATTCCGATGCAATTTCTGTGTTTCATCGTCAATAAGAATGTCCAAGGGATACAGTAAACCTGGAGTGAAGCATCGGAATCTATAACTAGTGTCACAGGAATGGTTCAAAACATAGACAGTAGGAAGAGTCAGTCTTCTTGTACTTAAGTCGGCATTGTGCCTTTTGTATTTAATTCCGATGCAATTTCTGTGTTTCATCGTCAATAAGAAGGTCAGAGGGATACAGTAAACCGGAAGTGAAGCATCGGAATCCGAAACTAGAGTCACAGGAATGGTTCAAAACATAGACAGTAGGAAGAGTCAGTCTTCTTGTACTTAAGTCGCATTGTGCCTTTTGTATTTAATTCCGATGCAATTTCTGTGTTTCATCGTCAATAACAAGGTCCAAGGGAAACAGTATACCTGAAGTGAAGCATCGGAATCTATAACTAGTGTCGCAGGAATGGTTCAAAACATAGACAGTAGGAAGAGTCAGTCTTCTTGTACTTAAGTCGGCATTGTGCCTTTTGTATTTAATTCCGATGCAATTTCTGTGTTTCATCGTCAATAAGTAGGTCAGAGGAATACAGTAAACCGGAAGTGAAGCATCGGAATCCGAAACTAGAGTCACAGGAATGGTTCAAAACATAGACAGTAGGAAGAGTCAGTCTTCTTGTACTTAAGTCGCATTGTGCCTTTTGTATTTAATTCCGATGCAATTTCTGTGTTTCATCGTCAATAACAAGGTCCAAGAGATAAAGTAAACCCGAAGTGAGGCTTCCGAAGCTATAACTAGTGTCATAGGAATGGTTCAAAACATAGTCAGTAAGAAGAGTCAGTCTTCTTGTACTTAACTCGCATTGTGCCTTTTGTATTTAATTCCGATGCAATTTCTGTGTTTCATCGTCAATTAGAAGGTCCAAGGGATACAGTAAACCTGGAATGAAGCATCCGAATCTACAACTAGTGTCACAGGAATGGTACAAAACATAGACACTAAGAAGAGTCAGGCTTCTTGTACTTAAGTCGACATTGTAACTTTTCTATTTAATTCCGATGCAGTTTCTGAGTGTCATCGTCAATAAGAAGGTCAGAGGGATACAATAAACCTGAAGTGAAGCATCGGAATCTATAACTAGTGTCACAGGAATGGTTCAAAACAAAGTCAGTAAGGAGAATCAGTCTTATTGTCCTTAAGTCGGCATTGTGCCTTTTGTAATTAATTGCGATCCAATTTCTGTGTTTCATCGTCAATAAGAAGGTCCAAGGGATACAGTATACCTGGAGTGTAGCATCGGAATCTATAACTAGTGTCACAGGAATGGTTCAAACCATAGACAGTAAGAAGAGTCAGTCTTCTTGTACTTAAGTCGGCATAATGCATTTTGTATTTAATTCCGATGCAATCTCTGTGTTTCATCGTCAATAAGAAGGTCCAAGGGATACAGTAAACCTCAAGTGAAGCATCGGAATCTATAACTAGTGTCACAGGAATGGTTCAAAACATAGACAGTAAGAAGAGCCAGTCTTCTTGTACTTAAGTCGGCATTGTGCCTTTTGTATTTAATTCCGATGCAATTTCTGTGTTTCATCGTCAATAAGAAGTTCCAAGGGATACAGTAAACCTGAAGTGAAGCATCGGAATCTAAAACTAGTGTCACAGGAAAGGTTCAAAACATAGTCAGTAAGAAGGGTCAGTCTTCTTGTACTAAGTCCGCATTGTGCCTTTTGTATTTTATTGCGATGCAATTTCTCTGTTTCATGGTCATTGCGAAGGGCAGAGGGATACAGTAAACCTGAAGTGAAGCATCGGAATCTATAACTAGTGTCACAGGAATGTTTCAAAACATAGACAGTAGGAAGAGTCAGTCTTCTTGTACTTAAGTCGGCATTGTGCCTTTTGTATTTAATTCCGATGCAATTTCTGTGTTTCATCGTCAATAAGAAGGTCCAAGGGATACAGTAAAACTGGAGTGTAGCATCGAAATCTATAACTGGTGTCACAGGATTGGTTCAAAATATAGACAGTAAGAACTGTCGGTCTTCATGTACTTAAGTCGGCATTTTGCCTTTTGAAATAAAGTCCGATGCAATTTCTGTTTTTCATCGTCAATACCAAGGTCCAAGGGATACAGTAAACCTGAAGTGAAGCATCGGAATCTATAACTAGTGTCACAGGAATGGTTCAAATCATAGACAGTAGGAAGAGTTAGTTTTCTTGTACTTAAGTCGGCATTGTGCCTTTTGTATTTAATTCCGATGCAATTTCTGTGTTTCATCGTCAATAAGAAGGTCCAAGGGATACAGAAAACCTGAAGTGAAGCATCGGAATCTATAACTAGTGTCACAGGAATGGTTCAAAACATAGACAGTAGGAAAAGTCAGTCGGCTTGTACGTAAGTCGGCATTGTGCCTTTTCTATTTAATTCCGATGCAATTTCTGTGTTTCATCGTCAATAAGAAGGTCCAAGGGATACAGTAAACCTTAAGTGAAGCATCGGAATCTATAACTAGTGTCACAGGAATGGTTCAAAACATAGACAGTAGGAAGAGTCAGTGTTCTTGTACTTAAGTCGGCATTGTGCCTTTTAAATTTAATTACGATGCAATTTGTGTGTTTCATCGTCAATAAGATGGTCCAAGGGATACAGGAAACCTGGAGTGTAGCATCGGAATCTATAACTAGTCTCACAGGAATAGTTCAAAATAAAGACTGTAAGAAGAGTCAGTCTTCATGTACTTAAGTCGACATTTTGCCATTTGTAACAAACTCCGATGCAATTTCTGTTTTTCATCGTCAATAATAACGTCCAAGGGATACAGTAAACCTGAAGTGAAGCATCGGAATCAATAACTAGTGTCACAGGAATGGTTCAAGGCATAACCAGTAAGAAGAGTCAGTCTTCATGTACTTAAGTCGGCATTGTGCCTTTTGTATTTAATTCCGATGCAATTTCTGTGCCTCGTCGTCAATAAGAAGGTCCAAGGGATACAGTAAACCTGGAGTGAATCATCGGAATCTATAACTAGTGTCACAGTAATGATACAACACATAGACAGTAGGAAGAGTCAGTCTTCTTGTACTTAAGTCGGCATTGTCCCTTTTTTATTTAATTCCGATGCAATTTCTGTGTTTCATCGTCAATAAGAAGGTCAGAGGGATACAGTAAACCGGAAGTGAAGCATCGGAATCCGAAACTAGAGTCACAGGAATGGTTCAAAACATAGACAGTAGGAAGAGTCAGTCTTCTTGTACTTAAGTCGCATTGTGCCTTTTGTATTTAATTCCGATGCAATTTCTGTGTTTCATCGTTAATAACAAGGTCCAAGAGATAAAGTAAAACCCGAAGTGTGGCTTCCGAATCTATAACTAGTGTCATAGGAATGGTTCAAAACATAGTCAGTAAGAAGAGTCAGTCTTCTTGTACTTAAGTCGGCATTGTGCCTTTTGTATTTAATTCCGATGCAATTTCTGTGTTTCATCGTCAATTAGAAGGTCCAAGGGATACAGTAAACCTGGAATGAAGCATCCGAATCTACAACTAGTGTCACAGGAATGGTACAAAACATAGACAGTACGAAGAGTCAGTCTTCTTGTACTTAAGTCGACATTGTGACTTTTATATTTAATTCCGATGCAGTTTCTGAGTGTCATCGTCAATAAGAAGGTCAGAGGGATACAATAAACCTGAAGTGAAGCATCGGAATCTATAACTAGTGTCACAGGAATGGTTCAAAACAAAGTCAGTAAGAAGAGTCAGTCTTCTTGTCCTTAAGTCGTCATTGTGCCTTTTGTAATTAATTCCGATCCAATTTCTGTGTTTCATCGTCAATAAGAAGGTCCAAGGGATACAGTAAACCTGGAGTGTAGCATGGGAATCTATAACTAGTGTCACAGGAATGGTTCAAAACATAGACAGTAAGAAGAGTCAGTCTTCTTGTACTTAAGTCGGCATAATGCCTTTTGTATTTAATTCCGATGCAATCTCTGTGTTTCATCGTCAATAAGAAGGTCCAAGGGATACAGTAAACCTCAAGTGAAGCATCGGAATTTATAACTAGTATCACAGGACTGGTTCAAAACATAGTCAGTACGAAGAGTCAGTCTTCTTGTACTTAAGTCGGCATTGTGCCTTTTGTATTTAATTCCGATGCAATTTCTGTGTTTCATCGTCAATAACAAGATCAGATGGATACAGTAAACCTGAAGTGAAGCATCGGAATCTATAACTAGTGTCACAGGAATGGTTCAAAACATTTACAGTAGGAAGAGTCAGTCTTCTTGTACTTAAGTCGGCATTGTGCCTTTTGTATTCAATTCCGATGCAATTTCTGTGTTTCATCGTCAATAAGAAGGTCCAAGGGATACAGTGCACCCGAAGTGAAGGATCGGAATCTATAACTAGTGTCACAGGTATGGTTCAAAACATAGACAGTAAGAAGAGTCAGTCTTCTTGTACATAAGTCGGTATTGTGGCTTTTGTATTTAATTCCGATGCAATTTCTGTGTTTCATCGTCAATACGAAGGTCCAACGTATACAGTAAACCTGAAGTGAAGCATCGGAATCAATAACTAGTGTCACAGGAATGGATGAAAGAATAGACAGTAAGAAGAGTCAGTCTTCTTGTACTTAAGTCGGCATTGTGCCTTTTCTATTTAATTCCGATGCAATTTCTGTGTTTCATCGTCAATAAGAAGATCCAAGGGATACAGTAAACCTGAAGTGAAGCATCGGAATCTATAACTAGTGTCACAGGAATGGTTCAAAACATAGTCAGTAAGAACAGTCAGTCTTCTTGTACTTAAGTCAGCGTTGTGCCTTTTGTATTTAATTCCGATGCAATCTCTGTGTTTCATCGTCAATAAGAAGGTCCAAGGGATACAGTAAACCTCAAGTGAAGCATCGGAATCTGTAACTAGTGTCAGAGGAATGTTTCAAAACATAGTCAGTAGGGAGAGTCGGTCTCCATGAACTTAAGTCGGCATTGTGCCTTTTGTATTTAATTCCGATGCAATTTCTGTGTTTCATCGTTAATAAGAAGATCCAAGGGATACAGTAAACCTGAAGTGAAGCATCGGAATCTATAACTAGTGTCACATGAATGGTTCAAAATATAGACAGTAGGAAGAGTCAGTCTTCTGGTACTTAAGTCGGCATTGTGCCTTTTGTATTTAATTCCGATGCAATTTCTGTGTTTCATCATCAATAAGAAGGTCCAAGGGATACAGTAAACCTGAAGTGATGCATCGGAATCTATAACTAGTGTCACAGGAATGGTTCAAAGCAAAGTCAGTAAGAAGAGTCAGTCTTCTTGTCCTTATGTCGGCATTGTGCCTTTTGTATTTCATTCCGATGCAATTTCTGTGTTTCATCGTCAATACGAAGGTCCAAGGGATACAGTAAACCAGGAGTGTAGCATCGGAATCTATTACTAGTGTCACAGGAATTGTTCAAAACATAGACAGTAAGAAGAGTCAGTCTTCATGTACTTAAGTCGGCATCTTGCCATTTGTATTTAATTCCGATGCAATTTCTGTGTTTCATCGTCAATAAGAAGGTCCAAGGGATACAGTAAAACTGAAGTGAATCATCGGAATCTATAACTAGTGTCACAGGAATGGTTCAAAACATAGTCAGTAAGAAGAGTCAGTCTTCTTGTACTTATGTCGGCATTGTGCCTTTTCTATTTACTTCCGATGCAATTTCTGTGTTTCATCGTCAATAACAGGTTCCATGGGATACAGTAAACGTGTTGTGAAGCATCGGAATCTATAACTAGTGTCAATGGAATGGTTAAAATCATAGACAGTAAGAAGTGTCAGTCTTCTTGTGCTTAGGCCGGCATTGTGCCTTTTGTATTTAATTCCGATGCAATTACTGTGTTTCATCGTCTATAAGAAGATCCAAGGGAAACATTAAACCTCAACTGAAGCATCGGAATCTATAACTAGTGTCACAGGAATGGTTCAAAACATAGACAGTAGGAAGAGTCAGTCTTCTTGTACTTAAGTCGGCATTGTGCCTTTTGTATTTAATTCCGATGCAATTTCTGTGTTTCAAAGTCAATAAGAATGTACAAGGGATACAGTAAACCTGAAGTGAAGCATCCGAATCTATAACTAGTGTCACAGGAATGGTTCAAAACATACTCAGTAAAAAGAGTCAGTATTCTTGTACTTAAGTCGGCATTGTGCCTTTTGTATTTAATTCCGATTCAATTTCTGTGTTTCATCGTCAATAAGATGGTCAGAGGGATACTGTAAACCTGAAGTGAGCATCGGAATCTATAACTAGTGGCACAGGAATGGTTCAAAACATAGTCAGCAAGAAGAGTCAGTCTTTTTGTACTTAAGTCGGAATTGTGCCTTTTGTATTTAATTCCGATGCAATTTCTGTGTTTCATCGTCAATAACAAGATCATAGGGATACAGTAAACCTGATGAAGTGAAGCATCGGAATCTATACCTAGTGTCACCGGAATGGTTCAAAACATTTACAGTAGGAAGAGTCAGTCTTCTTGTACTTAAGTCGACATTGTGCCTTTTGTATTTAATTCCGATGCAATTTCTGTGTTTCATCGTCAATAAGAAGTTCCAAGGGATACAGTGCACCCGATGTGAAGGATCGGAATCTATAACTAGTGTCACAGGAATGGTTCAAAACATAGACAGTAAGAAGAGTCAGTCTTCTTGTACTTAAGTCGGTATTGTGCCTTTTGTATTTATTTCCGATGCAATTTCTGTGTTTCATCGTCAATAAGAAGGTCCAAGGGATACAGTAAACCTGAAGTGAAGCATCGGAATCAATAACTAGTGTCACAGGAATGGTTGAAAGCATAGACAGTAAGAAGAGTCAGTCTTCTTGTACTTAAGTCGGCATTGTGCCTTTTCTAATTAATTCCGATGCAATTTCTGTGTTTCATCGTCAATAAGAAGATCCAAGGAATACAGTAGACCTGAATTGTAGCATCGGGATCAATAACTAGTGTCACAGGAATGGTTGAAAGCATAGACAGTAAGAAGAGTCAGTCTTCTTGTACTTAAGTCGGCATTGTGCCCTTTCTATTTAATTCCGATGCAATTTCTGTGTTTCATCGTCAATAAGAAGATCCAAGGGATACAGTAAACCTGAAGTGAAGCATCGGAATCTATAACTAGTGTCACAGGAATGGTTCAAAACATAGACACTAAGAAGAGTCAGTCTTCTTGTACTTAAGTCGGCATTGTGCCTTTTGTATTTAATTCCGATGCAATTTCTGTGTTTCATCGTCAATAACAAGATCAGAGGGATACAGTAAACCTGAAGTGAAACATCGGAATCTATAACTAGTGTCACCGGAATGGTTCAAAACATTTACAGTAGGAAGAGTCAGTCTTCTTGTACTTAAGTCGGCATTGTGCCTTTTGTATTTAATTCCGATGCAATTTCTGTGCTTAATCGTCAATAAGAAGTTCCAAGGGATACAGTGCACCTGAAGTGAAGCATCGGAATCTATAACTAGTGTCACAGGAATGGTTCAATACATAGTCAGTAAGAAGAGTCAGTCTTCTTGTACTTAAGTCGGTATTGTGCCTTTTGTATTTAATTCCGATGCAATCTCTGTGTTTCATCGTCAATAAGAAGGTCCAAGGGATAGAGTAAACCTCAAGTGAAGCATCGGAATCTATAACTAGTGTCAGAGGAATGGTTCAAAACATAGTCAGTAGGGAGAGTCGGTCTTCATGAACTTAAGTCGGCATTGTGCCTTTTGTATTTAATTCCGATGCAATTTCTGTGTTTCATCGTTAATAAGAAGATCCAAGGGATACAGTAAACCTGAAGTGAAGCGTCGGAATCTATAACTAGTGTCACATGAATGGTTCAAAATATAGACAGTAGGAAGAGTCAGTCTTCTGGTACATAAGTCGGCATTGTACATCTTGTATTTAATTCCGATGCAATTTCTGTGTTTCATCATCAATAAGAAGGTCCAAGAGATACAGTAAACCTGAAGTGATGCATCGGAATCTATAACTAGTGTCACAGGAATGGTTCAAAGCAAAGTCAGTAAGAAGAGTCAGTCTTCTTGTCCTTATGTCGGCATTGTGCCTTTTGTATTTCATTCCGATGCAATTTCTGTGTTTCATCGTCAATACGAAGGTCCAAGGGATACAGTAAACTAGGAGTGTAGCATCGGAATCTATTACTAGTGTCACAGGAATTGTTCAAAACAGAGACAGTAAGAAGAGTCAGTCTTCGTGTACTTAAGTCGGCATCTTGCCATTTGTATTTAATTCCGATGCAATTTCTGTGTTTCATCGTCAATAAGAAGGTCCAAGGGATACAGTAAACCTGAAGTGAATCATCGGAATCTATAACTAGTGTCACAGGAATGGTTCAAAAGATAGTCAGTAAGAAGAGTCAGTCTTCTTGTACTTATGTCGGCATTGTGCCTTTTCTATTTAGTTCCGATGCAATTTCTGTGTTTCATCGTCAATAACAGGGTCCAAGGGATACAGTAAACCTGTTGTGAAGCATCGGAATCTATAACTAGTGTCAATGGAATGGTTAAAATCATAGACAGTAAGAAGTGTCAGTCTTCTTGTGCTTAGGCCGGCATTGTGCCTTTTGTATTTAATTCCGATGCAATTTCTGTGTTTCATCGTCTATAAGAAGATCCAAGGGAAACATTAAACCTCAACTGAAGCATCGGAATCTATAACTAGTGTCACTGGAATGGTGCAAAACATAGACAGTAGGAAGAGTCAGTCTTCTTGTACTTAAGTCGGCATTGTGCCTTTTGAATTTAATTCCGATGCAATTTCTGTGTTTCATCGTCAATAAGAAGGTACAAGGGATACAGTAAACCTGAAGTGAAGCATCCGAATCTATAACTAGTGTCACAGGAATGGTTCAAAACATACTCAGTAAAAACAGTCAGTCTTCTTGTACTTAAGTCGGCATTTTTCCTTTTGTATTTAATTCCGATGCAATTTCTGTGTTTCATCGTCAATAAGATGGTCAGAGGGAGACAGTAAACATGAAGTGAGCATCGGAAACTATAACTAGTGTCACAGGAATGGTTCAAAACATAGTCAGCAAGAAGAGTCAGTCTTTTTGTACTTAAGTCGGAATTGTGCCTTTTGTGTTTAATTTCGATGCAATTTCTGTGTTTCATCGTCAATAAGAAGAACCAAGGGATACGGTACACCTGAACTGAAGCATAGGAATCTATAACTAGTGTCAGAGGAATGGTTCAAAACATAGACACTAA
This sequence comes from Schistocerca serialis cubense, assembly GCF_023864345.2. Taxonomy (NCBI): domain Eukaryota; kingdom Metazoa; phylum Arthropoda; class Insecta; order Orthoptera; family Acrididae; genus Schistocerca; species Schistocerca serialis. Next base: position 180,395,293 of record NC_064649.1, read on the forward strand.
GAAGAGTCAGTCTTCTTGTACTTAAGTCGGCATTGTGCCTTTTGTATTTAATTCCGATGCAATTTCTGTGTTTCATCGTCAATAACAAGATCAGAGGGATACAGTAAACCTGAAGTGAAGCATCGGAATCTATAACTAGTGTCAGAGGAATGGTTCAAAACATAGACACTAAGAAGAGTCAGTCTTCTTTTAGTTAAGTCGGCATTGTGCCTTTTGTATTTAATTCCGATGCAATTTCTGTGTTTCATCGTCAATAAGAAGGTCAGAGGGATACAGTAAACCTGAAGTGAAGCATCGGAATCTATAACTAGTGTCACAGGAATGGTTCAAATCATAGACAGTAGGAAGAGTCAGTCTTCTTGTACTTAAGTCAGCATTGTGCCTTTTGTAATTAATTTCGATGCAATTTCTGTGTTTCATCGTCAATAAGAAAGTCAGAGGGATACAGTAAACCTCAAGCGAAGCATCGGAATCAATAACTAGTGACAGAGGAATGGTTCAAAACATAGTCAGTAGGGAGAGTCGGTCTGCATGTACTTAAGTCGGCATTGTGATTTTTGTATTTAATTCCGATGCAATTTCTGTGTTTCATCGTCAATAAGAAGATCCAAGGGAACCAGTAAACCTGAAGTGTAGCATCGGAATCTATAACTAGTGTCACAGGAATGGTTCAAATCAAAGTCAGTAAGAAGAGTCAGTCTTCTTGTATTTAGGCCGGCATTGTGCCTTTTGCATTTAATTCCGATGCAATTTCTGTGTTTCATCGTCAATAAGAAGATCCAAGGGAACCAGTAAACCTCAAGTGAAGCATCGGAATCTATAACTAGTTTCACAGGAATGGTTCAAAACATAGACAGTAGGAAGAGTCAGTCTTCTTGTACTTAAGTCGGCATTGTGCTTTTTGTATTTAATTCCGAGGCAATTTCTGTGTTTCATCGTCAATAAGAAGGTCCAAGGGATACAGTAAACTGGAACTGAAGCATCCGAATCTATAACTAGTGTCACAGGAATGGTTCAAAACATAGTCAGTAAGAAGAGTCAGTCTTTTTGTACTTAAGTCGGCATTGTGCCTATGGTGTTTAATTCCGATGCAATTTCTGTGTTTCATCGTCAATAAGAAGGTCCAAAGGATACGGTAAACCTGAAGTGAAGCATCGGAATCTACAACTAGTGTCACAGGAATGGTTCAATACATAGACACTAAGAAGAGTCAGTCTTCTTGTACTTAAGTCGGCATTGTGCCTTTTTTATTTAATTCCGATGCAATTTCTGTGCTTCATCGTCAATAAGAAGATCAGAGGGATACAGTAAACCTGAAGTGAAGCATCGAAATCTATAACTAGTGTCACAGGAATGGTTCAAAACATTTACAGTAGTAGGAGTCAGTCTTCTTGTACTTATGTCGGCATTGTGCCTTTTGTATTTAATTCCGATGCAATTTCTGTGTTTCATCGTCAATAAGAAGGTCCTGGGAATACAGTGCACCTGAGGTGAAGCATCGGAATCTATAACTAGTGTCACAGGAATGGTTCAAAACATAGACAGTAGGAAGAGTCAGTCTTCTTGTACGTCAGTCGCATTGTGCCTTTTGTACTTATTTCCGATGCAATTTCTGTGTTTCATCGTCAATAAAAAGGTCCAAGGTATACAGTAAACCTGAAGTGAGGCATCGGAATCTATAACTAGTGTCACAGGAATGGTTTAAAACATAGACAGTAGGAAGAGTCAGTCTTCTTGTACTTCAGTCGCATTGTGCCTTTTGTATTTAAATCCGATGCAATTTTTGTGTTTCATCGTCAATAAGAAGGTCCAAGGTATACAGTAAACCTGAAGTGAAGCATCGGAATCTATAACTAGTGTCACAGGAATCGTTCAAAACATAGACAGTAAGAAGAGTCAGTATTCTTGTACTTAAGTCGGCATTGTGTCTTTTCAATTTAATTCCGATGCAATTTCTGTGTTTCATCGTCAATAAGAAGGTCCAAGGGATACAGTAAACCTGGAGTGAAGCATCGGAATCTATAACTAGTGTCACAGGAACGGTTCAAAACATAGACAGTGAGAAGAGTCAGTTCTTGTACTTAAGTCGACATTGTGCCTTTTCTATTTAATTCCGATGCAATTTCTGTGTTTCATCGTCAATAAGAAGGTCCAAGGGATACAGTAAACCTGGAGTGAAGCATCGGAATCTATAACTAGTGTCGCAGGAATGGTTCAAAGCATAGACAGTAAGAAGAGTCAGTCTTCTTGTACTTAAAACGGCATTATGCCTTTTGTATTTAATTCCGGTGCAATTTCTGTGTTTCATCGTCAATACGAAGGTCCAAAGGATACAGTAAACCTCAAGTGAAACATCGGAATCAACAACTAGTGTCACAGGAATGGTTCAAAACATAGTCAGTAGGAAGAGTCGGTCTTCATGTACTTAAGTCGGCATTGTGCCTTTTGTATTTAATTCCGATGCAATTTCTGTGTTTCATCGTCAATAAGAAGATGCAAGGGATACAGTAAACTTGAAGTGAAGCATCGGAATCTATAACTATTGTCACAGGAATGGTTGAAAACATAGACAGTAGGAAGAGTCAGTCTTCTTCTACTTAAGTCGGCATTTTCACTTTTGTATTTAACTCCGATGCAATTTCTGTGTTTCATCGTCAATAAGAAGGTCCAAGAGATAAAGAAAACCTGAAGTGAATCATCGGAATCTATAACTAGTGTCACAGGAATGATTCAAGACATAGACAGTAGGAAGAGTCAGTCTTCTTGTACTTAATTCGGCATTGTGCCTTTGTACTTAATTCCGATGCAGTTTCTGTGTTTCATCGTCAATAAGAAGGTCCAAGGGATACAGTAATCCTTAAGTGACGCATCGGAATCTATAACTAGTCTCACAGGAATGGTTCAAAACAAAGACAGTTAGAAAAGTCAGTCGACTTGTACTTAGGTCGGCATTGTGCCTTTTCTATTTAATTAAGACGCAATTTCTGTGTTTCATCGTCAATAAGAAGGACAGAGGGATACAGTAAACCTTAAGTGAAGCATCTGAATCCATAACTAGTGTCACAGGAATGGTTCAAAACATAGTCAGTAAAAAAAGTCAGTCTTCTTGTACTTAAGTCGGCATTGGGCATTTTGTATTTAATTCCGATGCAATTTCAGTGTTTCATCGTCAATATGATGGACAGAGGGATACAGTAAACCTGAAGTGAGCATCGGAATCTATAACTAGTGTCACAGGAATGGTTCAAAGCATAGACAGTAAGAAGACTCAGTCTTCTTGTACTTAAGTCGGCATTGTGCCTTTTCTATTTAATTCCGACGCAATTTCTGTGCTTCATTGTCAATAAGAAGGTCCAAGGGATACAGTAAACCTGAAGTGAAGCAACGGAATCTGTAACTGGTGTCACAGGAATGGTTCAAAATATAGTCAGTGAGAAGAGTCAGTCTGCTTGTACTTAAGTCGGCATTTTGCCTTTTGTATTTAATTCCGATGCAATTTCTGTGTTTCATCGTCAATAACAAGATCAGAGGGGTACAGTAAACCTGAAGTGAAGCATCGGAATCTATAACTAGTGTCACAGGAATGGTTCAAAACATTTACAGTACGAAGAGTCAGTCTTCTTGTACTTAAGTCGGCATTGTGCCTTTTGTATTGAATTCCGATGCAATTTCTGTGTTTCATCGTCAATAAGAAGGTCCAAGGGATACACTGCACCTGAAGTGAAGGATCGGAATCTATAACTAGTGTCACAGGTATGGTTCAAAACATAGACAGTAAGAAGAGTCAGTCTCCTTGTACATAAGTAGGTATTGTGGCTTCTGTATTTAATTCCGATGCAATTTCTGTGTTTCATCGTCAATACGAAGGTCCAAGGGATACAGTAAACCTGAAGTGAAGAATCGGAATCAATAACTAGTGTCACAGGAATGAATGAAAGCATAGACAGTAAGAAGAGTCAGTCTTCTTGTACTTAAGTTGGCATTGTGCCTTTTCTATTTAATTCCGATGCAATTTCTGTGTTTCATCGTCAATAAGAAGATCCAAGGGATACAGTAAACCTGAAGTGAAGCATCGGAATCTATAACTAGTGTCACAGGAATGGTTGAAAACATAGTCAGTAAGAACAGTCATTCTTCTTGTACTTAAGTCAGCGTTGTGCCTTTTGTATTTAATTCCGATGCAATCTCTGTGTTTCAAAGTCAATAAGAATGTACAAGGGATACAGTAAACCTGAAGTGAAGCATCCGAATCTATAGCTAGTGTCACAGGAATGGTTCAAAACATACTCAGTAAAAAGAGTCAGTCTTCTTGTACTTAAGTCGGCATTGTGCTTTTTGTATTTAATTCCGATGCAATTTCTGTGTTTCATCGTCAATAAGATGGTCAGAGGGATACAGTAAACCTGAAGTGAGCATCGGAATCTATAACTAGTGGCACAGGAATGGTTCAAAACATAGTCAGCAAGAAGAGTCAGTCTTTTTTTACTTAAGTCGGAATTGTGCCTTTTGTGTTTAATTTCAATGCAATTTCTGTGTCTCATCGTCAATAAGAAGAACCAAGGGATACGGTAAACCTGAAGTGAAGCATAGGAATCTATAACTAGTGTCAGAGGAATGGTTCAAAACATAGACACTAAGAAGAGTCAGTCTTCTTGTACTTAAGTCGGCATTGTGCCTTTTGTATTTAATTCCGATGCAATTTCTGTGTTTCATCGTCAATAACAAGATCAGAGGGATACAGTAAACCTGAAGTGAAGCATCGGAATCTATACCTAGTGTCACCGGAATGGTTCAAAACATTTACAGTAGGAAGAGTCAGTCTTCTTGTACTTAAGTCGGCATTGTGCCTTTTGTATTTAATTCAGATGCAATTTCTGTGTTTCATCGTCAATAAGAAGTTCCAAGGGATACAGTGCACCTGAAGTGAGGGATCGGAATCTATAACTAGTGTCACAGGAATGGTTCAAAACATAGACAGTAAGAAGAGTCAGTCTTCTTGTACTTAAGTCGGCATTGTGCCTTTTTTATTTAATTCCGATGCAATTTCTGTGCTTCATCGTCAATAAGAAGATCAGAGGGATACAGTAAACCTGAAGTGAAGCATCGAAATCTATAACTAGTGTCACAGGAATGGTTCAAAACATTTACAGTAGGAAGAGACAGTCTTCTTGTACTTATGTCGGCATTGTGCATTTTGTATTTAATTCCGATACAGTTTCTGTGTTTCATCGTCAATAAGAAGGTCCAGGGAATACAGTGCACCTGAAGTGAAGCTTCGGAATCTATAACTAGTGTCACAGGAATGGTTCAAAACATAGACAGTAGGAAGAGTCAGTCTTCTTGTACGTCAGTCGCATTGTGCCTTTTGTATTTATTTCCGATGCAATTTCTGTGTTTCATCGTCAATAAGAAGGTCCAAGGTATACAGTAAACCTGAAGTGAAGCATCGGAATCTATAACTAGTGTCACAGGAATGGTTTAAAACATAGACAGCAGGAAGAGTCAGTCTTCTTGTACTTCAGTCGCATTGTGCCTTTTGTATGTAATTCCGATGCAATTTCTGTGTTTCATCGTCAATAAGAAGGTCCAAGGTATACAGTAAACCTGAAGTGAAGCATCGGAATCTATAACTAGTGTCACAGGAATCGTTCAAAACATAGACTGTAAGAAGAGTCAGCCTTCTTGTACTTAAGTCGGCATTGTGTCTTTTCTATTTAATTCCGATGCAATTTCTGTGTTTCATCGTCAATAAGAAGGTCCAAGGGATACAGTAAACCTGGAGTGAAGCATCGGAATCTATAACTAGTGTCACAGGAACAGTTCAAAACATAGACAGTGAGAAGAGTCAGTCTTCTTGTACTTAAGTCGGCATTGTGACTTTTGTATTTAATTCCGGTGCAATTTCTGTGTTTCATCGTCAATAAGAAGGTCCAAAGAATACAGTAAACCTCAAGTGAAACATCGGAATCAACAACTAGTGTCACAGGAATGGTTCAAAACATAGTCAGTAGGAAGAGTCGGTCTTCATGTACTTAAGTCGGCATTGTGCCTTTTGTATTTAATTCCGATGCAATTTCTATGTTTCATCGTCAATAAGAAGATGCAAGGGATACAGTAAACTTGAAGTGAAGCATCGGAATCTATAACTAGTGTCACAGGAATGGTTCAAAACATAGACAGTAGGACGAGTCAGTCTTCTTCTACTTAAGTCGGCATTTTCACTTTTGTATTTAACTCCGATGCAATTTCTGTGTTTCATCGTCAATAAGAAGGTCCAAGGGATACAGAAAACCTGAAGTGAATCATCGGAATCTATAACTAGTGTCACAGGAATGATTCAGGACATAGACAGTAGGAAGAGTCAGTCTTCTTGTACTTAATTGGGCATTGTGCCTTTGTATTTAATTCCGATGCAGTTTCTGTGTTTCATCGTCAATAAGAAGGTCCAAGGGATACAGTAATCCTTAAGTGAAGCATCGGAATCTATAACTAGTGTCACAGGAATGGTTCAATACATAGACACTAAGAAGAGTCAGTCTTCTTGTACTTAAGTCGGCATTGTGCCTTTTTTATTTAATTCCGATGCAATTTCTGTGCTTCATTGTCAATAAGAAGATCAGAGGGATACAGTAAACCTGAAGTGAAGCATCGAAATCTATAACTAGTGTCACAGGAATGGTTCAAAACATTTACAGTAGTAAGAGTCAGTCTTCTTGTACTTATGTCGGCATTGTGCCTTTTGTATTTAATTCCGATGCAATATCTGTGTTTCATCGTCAATAAGAAGGACCAGGGAATACAGTGCACCTGAAGTGAAGCATCGGAATCTATAACTAGTGTCACAGGAATGGTTCAAAACATAGACAGTAGGAAGAGTCAGGCTTCTTGTACGTCAGTCGCATTGTGCCTTTTGTATTTATTTCCGATGCAATTTCTGTGTTTCATCGTCAATAAGAAGGTCCAAGGTATACAGTAAACCTGAAGTGAGGCATCGGAATCTATAACTAGTGTCACAGGAATGGTTTAAAACATAGACAGTAGGAAGAGTCAGTCTTCTTGTACTTCAGTCGCATTGTGCCTTTTGTATTTAATTCCGATGCAATTTCTGTGTTTCATCGTCAATAAGAAGGTCCAAGGTATACAGTAAACCTGAAGTGAAGCATCGGAATCTATAACTAGTGTCACAGGAATCGTTCAAAACATAGACAGTAAGAAGAGTCAGTCTTCTTGTACTTAAGTCGACATTGTGCCTTTTCTTTTTAATTCCGATGCAATTTCTGTGTTTCATCGTCAATAAGAAGGTCCAAGGGATACAGTAAACCTCGAGTGAAGCATCGGAATCTATAACTAGTGTCGCAGGAATGGTTCAAAGCATAGACAGTAAGAAGAGTCAGTCTTCTTGTACTTAAGTCGGCATTGTGCCTTTTGTATTTAATTCCGGGGCAATTTCTGTGTTTCATCGTCAATACGAAGGTCCAAAGGATACAGTAAACCTCAAGTGAAACATCGGAATCAACAACTAGTGTCACAGGAATGGTTCAAAACATAGTCAGTAGGAAGAGTCGGTCTTCATGTACTTAAGTCGGCATTGTGCCTTTTGTATTTAATTCCGATGCAATTTCTGTGTTTCATCGTCAATAAGAAGATGCAAGGGATACAGTAAACTTGAAGTGAAGCATCGGAATCTATAACTAGTGTCACAGGAATGGTTCAAAACATAGACAGTAGGAAGAGTCAGTCTTCTTCTACTTAAGTCGGCATTTTCACTTTTGTATTTAACTCCGATGCAATTTCTGTGTTTCATCGTCAATAAGAAGGTCCAAGGGATACAGTAATCCTTAACTGACGCATCGGAATCTATAACTAGTCTCACAGGAATGGTTCAAAACATAGACAGTTAGAAAAGTCAGTCGACTTGTACTTAGGTCGGCATTGTGCCTTTTCTATTTAATTAAGATGCAATTTCTGTGTTTCATCGTCAATAAGAAGGTCAGAGGGATACAGTAAACCTTAAGTGAAGCATCTGAATCTATAACTAGTGTCACAGGAATGTTCAAAACATAGTCAGTAAAAAAAGTCAGTCTTCTTGTACTTAAGTCGGCATTGGGCATTTTGTATTGAATTCCGATGCAATTTCAGTGTTTCATCGTCAATAAGATGGACAGAGGGATACAGTAAACCTGAAGTGAGCATCGGAATCTATAACTAGTGTCACAGGAATGGTTCAAAGCATAGACAGTAAGAAGACTCAGTCTTCTTGTACTTAAGTCGGCATTGTGCCTTTTCTATTTAATTCCGACGCAATTTCTGTGCTTCATTGTCAATAAGAAGGTCCAAGGGATACAGTAAACCTGAAGTGAAGCAACGGAATCTGTAACTGGTGTCACAGGAATGGTTCAAAACATAGTCAGTGAGAAGAGTCAGTCTGCTTGTACTTAAGTCGGCATTTTGCCTTTTGTATTTAATTCCGATGCAATTTCTGTGTTTCATCGTCAATAACAAGATCAGAGGGGTACAGTAAACCTGAAGTGAAGCATCGGAATCTATAACTAGTGTCACAGGAATGGTTCAAAACATTTACAGTACGAAGAGTCAGTCTTCTTGTACTTAAGTCGGCATTGTGCCTTTTGTATTCAATTCCGATGCAATTTCTGTGTTTCATCGTCAATAAGAAGGTCCAAGGGATACAGTGCACCTGAAGTGAAGGATCGGAATCTATAACTAGTGTCACAGGTATGGTTCAAGACATAGACAGTTAGAAGACTCAGTCTCCTTGTACATAAGTCGGTATTGTGGCTTCTGTATTTATTTCCGATGCAATTTCTGTGTTTCATCGTCAATACGAAGGTCCAAGGGATACAGTAAACCTGAAGTGAAGCATCGGAATCAATAACTAGTGTCACAGGAATGAATGAAAGCATAGACAGTAAGAAGAGTCAGTCTTCTTGTACTTAAGTCGGCATTGTGCCTTTTCTATTTAATTCCGATGCAATTTCTGTGTTTCATCGTCAATAAGAAGATCCAAGGGATACAGTAAACCTGAAGTGAAGCATCGGAATCTATAACTAGTGTCACAGGAATGGTTCAAAACATACTCAGTAAGAACAGTCTTTCTTCTTGTACTTAAGTCAGCTTTGTGCCTTTTGTATTTAATTCCGATGCAATCTCTGTGTTTCATCGTCATTAAGAAGGTCCAAGGGATACAGTAAACCTCAAGTGAAGCATCGGAATCTATAACTAGTGTCAGAGGAATGTTTCAAAACATAGTCAGTAGGGAGAGTCAGTCTTCATGATCTTAATTCGGCATTGTGCCTTTTGTATTTAATTCCGATGCAATTTCTGTGTTTCATCGTTAATAAGAAGATCCAAGGGATACAGTAAACGTGAAGTGAAGCATCGGAATCTATAACTAGTGTCACATGAATGGTTCAAAATATAGGCAGTAGGAAGAGTCAGTCTTCTGGTACTTATGTCGGCATTGTGCCTTTTGTATTTAATTCCGATGCAATTTCTGTGTTTCATCATCAATAAGAAGGTCCAAGAGATACAGTAAACCTGAAGTGATGCATCGGAATCTATAACTAGTGTCACAGGAATGGTTCAAAGCAAAGTCAGTAAGAAGAGTCAGTCTTCGTGTCCTTATGTCGGCATTGTGCCTTTTGTATTTCATTCCGATGCAATTTCTGTGTTTCATCGTCAGTACGAAGGTCCAAGGGATACAGTAAACCAGGAGTGTAGCATCGGAATCTATTACTAGTGTCACAGGAATTGTTCAAAACATAGACAGTAAGAAGAGTCAGTCTTCGTGTACTTAAGTCGGCATCTCGCCATTTGTATTTAATTCCGATGCAATTTCTGTGTTTCTTCGTCAATAAGAAGGTCCAAGGGATACAGTAAACCTGAAGTGAATCATCGGAATCTATAACTAGTGTCACAGGAATGGTTCAAAACATAGTCAGTAAGAAGAGTCAGTCTTCTTGTACTTATGTCGGCATTGTGCCTTTTCTATTTACTTCCGATGCAATTTCTGTGTTTCATCGTCAATAACAGGTTCCAAGGGATACAGTAAACGTGTTGTGAAGCATCGGAATCTATAACTAGTGTCAATGGAATGGTTAAAATCATAGACAGTAAGAAGTGTCAGTCTTCTTGTGCTTAGGCCGGCATTGTGCCTTTTGTATTTAATTCCGATGCAATTACTGTGTTTCATCGTCTATAAGAAGATCCAAGGGAAACATTAAACCTCAACTGAAGCATCGGAATCTATAAGTAGTGTCACAGGAATTGTTCAAAACATAGACAGTAGGAAGAGTCAGTCTTCTTGTACTTAAGTCGGCATTGTGCCTTTTGTATTTAATTCCAATGCAATTTCTGTGTTTCAAAGTCAATAAGAATGTACAAGGGATACAGTAAAGCTGAAGTGAAGCATCGGAATCTATAACTAGTGTCTCAGGAATGGTTCAAAACATACTCAGTAAAAAGAGTCAGTCTTCTTGTACTTAAGTCGGCATTGTGCTTTTTGTATTTAATTCCGATGCAATTTCTGTGTTTCATCGTCAATAAGATGGTCAGAGGGATACAGTAAACCTGAAGTGAGCATCGGTATCTATAACTAGTGTCAGAGGAATGGTTCAAAACATAGACACTAAGAAGAGTCAGTCTTCTTGTACTTAAGTCGGCATTGTGCCTTTTGTATTTAATTCCGATGCAATTTCTGTGTTTCATCGTCAATAACAAGATCAGAGGGATACAGTAAACCTGAAGTGATGCATCGGAATCTATACCTAGTGTCACCGGAATGGTTCAAAACATTTACAGTAGGAAGAGTCAGTCTTCTTGTACTTAAGTCGGCATTGTGCCTTTTGTATTTAATTCCGATGCAATTTCTGTGTTTCATCGTCAATAAGAAGTTCGAAGGGATACAGTGCACCAGAAGTGAGGGATCGGAATCTATAACTAGTGTCACAGGAATGGTTCAAAACATAGACAGTAAGAAGAGTCAGTATTCTTGTACTTAAGTCGGCATTGTGCCTTTTTTATTTAATTCCGATGCAATTTCTGTGCTTCATCGTCAATAAGAAGATCAGAGGGATACAGTAAACCTGAAGTGAAGCATCGAAATCTATAACTAGTGTCACAGGAATGGTTCAAAACATTTACAGTAGGAAGAGTCGGTCTTCTTGTACTTATGTCGGCATTGTGCATTTTGTATTAAATTCCGATGGAGTTTCTGTGTTTCATCGTCAATAAGAAGGTCCAGGGAATACAGTGCACCTGAAGTGAAGCTTCGGAATCTATAACTAGTGTCACAGGAATGGTTCAAAACATAGACAGTAGGAAGAGTCAGTCTTCTTGTACGTCAGTCGCATTGTGCCTTTTGTATTTATTTCCGATGCAATTTCTGTGTTTCATCGTCAATAAGAAGGTCCAAGGTATACAGTAAACCTGAAGTGAAGCATCGGAATCTATAACTAGTGTCACAGGAATGGTTTAAAACATAGACAGTAGGAAGAGTCAGTCCTCTTGTACTTCAGTCGCATTGTGCCGTTTGTATTTAATTCCGAAGCAATTTCTGTGTTTCATCGTCAATAAGAAGGTCCAAGGTATACAGTAAACCTGAAGTGAAGCATCGGAATCTATAACTAGTGTCACAGGAATCGTTCAAAACATAGACAGTAAGAAGAGTCAGTCTTCTTGGACTTAAGTCGGCATTGTGTCTTTTCTATCTAATTCCGATGCAATTTCTGTGTTTCATCGTCAATATGAAGGTCCGAGGGATACAGTAAACCTGGAGTGAAGCATCGGAATCTATAACTAGTGTCACAGGAACAGTTCAAAACATAGACAGTGAGAAGAGTCAGTCTTCTTGTACTTAAGTCGGCATTGTGCCTTTTGTATTTAATTCCGGTGCAATTTCTGTGTTTCATCGTCAATAAGAAGGTCCAAAGGATACAGTAAACCTCAAGTGAAACATCGGAATCAACAACTAGTGTCACAGGAATGGTTCAAAACAAGGTCAGCAGGAAGAGTCGGTCTTCATGTACTTAAGTCGGCATTGTGCCTTTTGTATTTAATTCCGATGCAATTTCTGTGTTTCATCGTCAATAAGAAGATGCAAGGGATACAGTAAACTTGAAGTGAAGCATCGGAATCTATAACTAGTGTCACAGGAATGGTTCAAAACATAGACAGTAGGAAGAGTCAGTCTTCTTCTACTTAAGTCGGCATTTTCACTTTTGTATTTAACTCCGATGCAATTTCTGTGTTTCATCGTCAATAAGAAGGTCCAAGGGATACAGAAAACCTGAAGTGAATCATCGGAATCTATAACTAGTGTCACAGGAATGATTCAGGACATAGACAGTAGGAAGAGTTAGTCTTCTTGTACTTAATTGGGCATTGTGCCTTTGTATTTAATTCCGATGCAGTTTCTGTGTTTCATCGTCAATAAGAAGGTCCAAGGGATACAGTAATCCTTAAGTGAAGCATCGGAATCTATAACTAGTCTCACAGGAATGGTTCAAAACATAGACAGTTAGAAAAGTCAGTCGACTTGTACTTAGGTCGGCATTGTGCCTTTTCTATTTAATTCCGATGCAATTTCTGTGTTTCATCGTCAATAAGAAGGTCAGAGGGATACAGTAAACCTGAAGTGAAGCATCTGAATCTATAACTAGTGTCACAGGAATGGTTCAAAACATAGTCAGTAAAAAGAGTCAGTCTTCTTGTACTTAAGTCGGCATTGGGCATTTTGTATTTAATTCCGATGCAATTTCAGTGTTTCATCGTCAATAGGATGGACAGAGGGATACAGTACACCTGAAGTGAGCATCGGAATCTATAACTAGTGTCACAGGAATGGTTCAAAGCATAGACAGTAAGAAGACTCAGTCTTCTTGTACTTAAGTCGGCATTGTGCCTTTTCTATTTAATTCCGACGCAATTTCTGTGCTTCATTGTCAATAAGAAGGTCCAAGGGATACAGTAAACCTGAAGTGAAGCAACGAAATCTGTAACTGGTGTCACAGGAATGGTTCAAACATAGTCAGTGAGAAGAGTCAGTCTGCTTGTACTTAAGTCGGCATTGTGCCTTTTGTATTTAATTCCGATGCAATATCTGTGATTCATCGTCAATAAGAATGTCCAAGGGATACAGTAAACCTGAATTGAAGCGTCAGACACTATAACTAGTTTCACAGAAATGGTTCAAAACATAGACAGTAGGAAGAGTCAGTCTTCTTGTACTTAAGCCGGCATTGTGCCTTTTGTATATAATTCCGATGCAATTTCCGTGTTTCATTGTCAATAAGAAGGTCCAAGGGAAACAGTATACCTGAAGTGAAGCATCGGAATCTATAACTAGTGTCACAGGAATGGTTCAAAACATAGACAGTAGGAAGAGTCAGTCTTCTTGTACTTAAGTCGGCATTGTCCCTTTTTTATTTAATTCCGATGCAATTTCTGTGTTTCATCGTCAATAAGAAGGTCAGAGGGATACAGTGAACCGGAAGTGAAGCATCGGAATCCTAAACTAGAGTCACAGGAATGGTTCAAAACATAGACAGTAGGAAGAGTCAGTCTTCTTGTACTTAAGTCGCATTGTGCCTTTTGTATTTAATTCCGATGCAATTTCTGTGTTTCATCGTCAATAACAAGGTCCAAGAGATAAAGTAAAACCCGAAGTGAGGCTTCCGAATCTATAACTAGTGTCATAGGAATGGTTCAAAACATAGTCAGTAAGAAGAGTCAGTCTTCTTGTACTTAAGTCGGCATTGTGCCTTTTGTATTTAATTCCGATGCAATTTCTGTGTTTCATCGTCAATTAGAAGGTCCAAGGGATACAGTAAACCTGAAATGAAGCATCCGAATCTACAACTAGTGTCACAGGAATGGTACAAAACATAGACAGTACGAAGAGTCAGTCTTCTTGTACTTAAGTCGACATTGTGACTTTTATATTTAATTCCGATGCAGTTTCTGAGTGTCATCGTCAATAAGAAGGTCAGAGGGATACAATAAACCTGAAGTGAAGCATCGGAATCTATAACTAGTGTCACAGGAATGGTTCAAAACAAAGTCAGTAAGAAGAGTCAGTCTTCTTGTCCTTAAGTCGGCATTGTGCCTTTTGTAATTAATTCCGATCCAATTTCTGTGTTTCATCGTCAATAAGAAGGTCCAAGGGATACAGTAAACCTGGAGTGTAGCATCGGAATCTATAACTAGTGTCACAGGAATGGTTCAAAACATAGACAGTAGGAAGAGTCAGTCTTCTTGTACTTAAGTCGGCATTGTGCATTTTGTATTTAATTCCGATGCAATTTCTGTGTTTCATCGTCAATAACAAGATCAGAGGGATACAGTAAACCTGAAGTGAAGCATCGGAATCTATAACTAGTGTCACAGGAATGGTTCAAAACATTTACAGTAGGAAGAGTCAGTCTTCTTGTACTTAAGTCGGCATTGTGCCTTTTGTATTCAATTCCGATGCAATTTCTGTGTTTCATCGTCAATAAGAAGGTCCAAGGGATACAGTGCACTTGAAGTGAAGGATCGGAATCTATAACCAGTGTCACAGGTATGGTTCAAAACATAGACAGTAAGAAGAGTCAGTCTTCTTGTACATAAGTCGGTATTGTGGCTTTTGTATTTAATTCCGATGCAATTTCTGTGTTTCATCGTCAATACGAAGGTCCAAGGGATACAGTAAACCTGAAGTGAAGCATCGGAATCAATAACTTGTGTCACAGGACTGGATGAAAGCATAGACAGTAAGAAGAGTCAGTCTTCTTGTACTTAAGTCGGCATTGTGCCTTTTCTATTTAATTCCGATGCAATTTCTGTGTCTCATCGTCAATAAGAAGATCCAAGGGATACAGTAAACCTGAAGTGAAGCATCGGAATCTATAACTAGTGTCACAGGAATGGTTCAAAACATAGTCAGTAAGAACAGTCAGTCTTCTTGTACTTAAGTCAGCGTTGTGCCTTTTGTATTTAATTCCGATGCAATCTCTGTGTTTCATCGTCAATAAGAAGGTCCAAGGGATACAGTAAACCTCAAGTGAAGCATCGGAATCTATAACTAGTGTCAGAGGAATGTTTCAAACATAGTCAGTAGGGAGAGTCGGTCTTCATGAACTTAAGTCGGCATTGTGCCTTTTGTATTTAATTCCGATGCAATTTCTGTGTTTCATCGTTAATAAGAAGATCCAAGGGATACAGTAAACCTGAAGTGAAGCATCGGAATCTATAACTAGTGTCACATTAATGGTTCAAAATATAGACAGTAGGAAGAGTCAGTCTTCTGGTACTTAAGTCGGCATTGTGCCTTTTGTATTTAATTCCGATGCAATTTCTGTGTTTCATCATCAATAAGAAGGTCCAAGGGATACAGTAAACCTGAAGTGATGCATCGGAATCTATAACTAGTGTCACAGGAATGGTTCAAAGCAAAGTCAGTAAGAAGAGTCAGTCTTCTTGTCCTTATGTCGTCATTGAGCCTTTTGTATTTCATTACGATGCAATTTCTGTGTTTCATCGTCAATACGAAGGTCCAAGTGATACAGTAAACCAGGAGTGTAGCATCGGAATCTATTACTAGTGTCACAGGAATTGTTCAAAACATAGACAGTAAGAAGAGTCAGTCTTCGTGTACTTATGTCGGCATCTTGCCATTTGTACTTAATTCCGATGCAATTTCTGTGTTTCATCGTCAATAAGAAGGTCCAAGGGATACAGTAAACCTGAAGTGAATCATCGGAATCTATAACTAGTGTCACAGGAATGGTTCAAAACATAGTCAGTAAGAAGAGTCAGTCTTCTTGTACTTATGTCGGCATTGTGCCTTTTCTATTTACTTCCGATCCAATTTCTGTGTTTCATCGTCAATAAGAAGGTCCAAGGGATACAGTAAACCTGGAGTGTAGCATCGGAATCTATAACTAGTGTCACAGGAATGGTTCAAAACATAGACAGTAGGAAGAGTCAGTCTTCTTGTACTTAAGTCGGCATTGTGCATTTTGTATTTAATTCCGATGCAATTTCTGTGTTTCATCGTCAATAACAAGATCAGAGGGATACAGTAAACCTGAAGTGAAGCATCGGAATCTATAACTAGTGTCACAGGAATGGTTCAAAACATTTACAGTAGGAAGAGTCAGTCTTCTTGTACTTAAGTCGGCATTGTGCCTTTTGTATTCAATTCCGATGCAATTTCTGTGTTTCATCGTCAATAAGAAGGTCCAAGGGATACAGTGCACTTGAAGTGAAGGATCGGAATCTATAACCAGTGTCACACGTATGGTTCAAAACATAGACAGTAAGAAGAGTCAGTCTTCTTGTACATAAGTCGGTATTGTGGCTTTTGTATTTAATTCCGATGCAATTTCTGTGTTTCATCGTCAATACGAAGGTCCAAGGGATACAGTAAACCTGAAGTGAAGCATCGGAATCAATAACTTGTGTCACAGGAATGGATGAAAGCATAGACAGTAAGAAGAGTCAGTCTTCATGTACTTAAGTCGGCATTGTGCCTTTTCTATTTAATTCCGATGCAATTTCTGTGTTTCATCGTCAATAAGAAGATCCAAGGGATACAGTAAACCTGAAGTGAAGCATCGGAATCTATAACTAGTGTCACAGGAATGGTTCAAAACATAGTCAGTAAGAACAGTCAGTCTTCTTGTACTTAAGTCAGCGTTGTGCCTTTTGTATTTAATTCCGATGCAATCTCTGTGTTTCATCGTCAATAAGAAGGTCCAAGGGATACAGTAAACCTCAAGTGAAGCATCGGAATCTATAACTAGTGTCAGAGGAATGTTTCAAACATAGTCAGTAGGGAGAGTCGGTCTTCATGAACTTAAGTCGGCATTGTGCCTTTTGTATTTAATTCCGATGCAATTTCTGTGTTTCATCGTTAATAAGAAGATCCAAGGGATACAGTAAACCTGAAGTGAAGCATCGGAATCTATAACTAGTGTCACATTAATGGTTCAAAATATAGACAGTAGGAAGAGTCAGTCTTCTGGTACTTAAGTCGGCATTGTGCCTTTTGTATTTAATTCCGATGCAATTTCTGTGTTTCATCATCAATAAGAAGGTCCAAGAGATACAGTAAACCTGAAGTGATGCATCGGAATCTATAACTAGTGTCACAGGAATGGTTCAAAGCAAAGTCAGTAAGAAGAGTCAGTCTTCTTGTCCTTATGTCGTCATTGTGCCTTTTGTATTTCATTCCGATGCAATTTCTGTGTTTCATCGTCAATACGAAGGTCCAAGGGATACAGTAAACCAGGAGTGTAGCATCGGAATCTATTACTAGTGTCACAGGAATTGTTCAAAACATAGACAGTAAGATGAGTCAGTCTTCGTGTACTTAAGTCGGCATCTTGCCATTTGTACTTAATTCCGATGCAATTTCTGTGTTTCATCGTCAATAAGAAGGTCCAAGGGATACAGTAAACCTGAAGTGAATCATCGGAATCTATAACTAGTGTCACAGGAATGGTTCAAAACATAGTCAGTAAGAAGAGTCAGTCTTCTTGTACTTATGTCGGCATTGTGCCATTTCTATTTACTTCCGATGCAATTTCTGTGTTTCATCGTCAATAACAGGTTCCAAGGGATACAGTAAACGTGTTGTGAAGCATCGGAATCTATAACTAGTGTCAATGGAATGGTTAAAATCATAGACAGTAAGAAGTGTCAGTCTTCTTGTGCTTAGGCCGGCTTTGTGCCTTTTGTATTTAATTCCGATGCAATTACTGTGTTTCATCGTCTATAAGAAGATCCAAGGGAAACATTAAACCTCAACTGAAACATCGGAATCTATAACTAGTGTCACAGGAATGGTTCAAAACATAGACAGTAGGAAGAGTCAGTCTTCTTGTACTTAAGTCGGCATTGTGCCTTTTGTATTTAATTCCGATGCAATTTCTGTGTTACAAAGTCAATAAGAATGTACAAGGGATACAGTAAACCTGAAGTGAAGCATCCCAATCTATAACTAGTGTCACAGGAATGGTTCAAAACATACTCAGTAAAAAGAGTCAGTCTTCTTGTACTTAAGTCGGCATTGTGCCTTTTGTAATTAATTCCGATGCAATTTCTGTGTTTCATCGTCAATAAGATGGTCAGAGGGATACAGTAAACCTGAAGTGAGCATCGGAATCTATAACTAGTGGCACAGGAATGGTTCAAAACATAGTCAGCAAGAAGAGTCAGACTTTTTGTACTTAAGTCGGAATTGTGCCTTTTGTGTTTAATTTCGATGCAATTTCTGTGTCTCATCGTCAATAAGAAGAACCAAGGGATACGGTAAACCTGATGTGAGGCATAGGAATCTATAACTAGTGTCAGAGGAATGGTTCAAAACATAGACACTAAGAAGAGTCAGTCTTCTTGTACTTAAGTCGGCATTGTGCCTTTTGTATTTAATTCCGATGCAATTTCTGTGTTTCATCGTCAATAACAAGATCAGAGGGATACAGTATACCTGAAGTGAAGCATTGGAATCTATACCTAGTGTCACCGGAGTGGTTCAAAACATTTACAGTAGGAAGAGTCAGGCTTCTTGTACTTAAGTCGGCATTGTGCCTTTTGTATTTAATTCCGATGCAATTTCTGTGTTTCATCGTCAGTAAGAAGTTCCAAGGGATACAGTGCACATGAAGTGAAGGATCGGAATCTATAACTAGTGTCACAGGAATGGTTCAAAACATAGACAGTAAGAAGAGTCAGTCTTCTTGTACTTAAGTCGGTATTGTGCCTTTTGTATTTAATTCCGATGCAATTTCTGTGTTTCATCGTCAATAAGAAGGTCCAAGGGATACAGTAAACCTGAAGTGAAGCATCGGAATCAATAACTAGTGTCACAGGAATGGTTGAAAGCATACACAGTAAGAAGAGTCAGTCTTCTTGTACTTAAGTCGGCATTGTGCCTTTTCTAATTAATTCCGATGCAATTTCTGTGTTTCATCGTCAATAAGAAGATCCAAGGAATACAGTAGACCTGAATTGTAGCATCGGAATCTATAACTAGTGTCACAGGAATGGTTCAAAACATAGACAGTAAGAAGAGTCAGACTTCATGTACTTAAGTCGGAATTGTGCCTTTTGTGTTTTTATTTCGATGCAATTTCTGTGTTTCATCGTCAATAAGAAGAACCAAGGGATACGGTAAACCTGAAGGGAAGCATAGGAATCTATAACTAGTGTCAGAAGAATGGTTCAAAACGTAGACACTAAGAAGAGTCAGTCTTCTTGTACTTAAGTCGGCATTGTGCCTTTTGTATTTAATTCCGATGCAATTTCTGTGTTTCATCGTCAATAACAAGATCAGAGAGATACAGTAAACCTGAAGTGAAGCATCGGAATCTATAACTAGTGTCACCGGAATGGTTCAAAACATTTACAGTAGGAAGAGTCAGTCTTCTTGTACTTAAGTCGACATTGTGCCTTTTGTATTTAATTCCGATGCAATTTCTGTGTTTCATCGTCAATAAGAAGTTCCAAGGGATACAGTGCACCTGAAGTGAAGGATCGGAAACTATAACTAGTGTCACAGGAATGGTTCAAAACATAGACAGTTAGAAGAGTCAGTCTTCTTGTACTTAAGTCGGTATTGTGGCTTTTGTATTTAATTCCGATGCAATTTCTGTGTTTCATCGTCAATAAGAAGGTCCAAGGGATACAGTAAACCTGAAGTGAAGCATCGGGATCAGTAACTAGTGTCACAGGAATGGTTGAAAGCATAGACAGTAAGAAGAGTCAGTCTTCTTGTACTTAAGTCGGCATTGTGCCTTTTGTATTTAATTCCGCTGCAATTTCTGTGTTTCATCGTCAATAAGAAGATCCAAGGGATACAGTAAACCTGAAGTGAAGCATCGGAACCTATAACTAGTGTCACCGGAATGGTTCAAAACATAGTCAGTAAGAAGAGTCAGTCTTCTTGTGCTTAAGTCGGTATTGTGCCTTTTGTATTTAATTCCGATGCAATCTCTGTGTTTCATCGTCAATAAGAAGGTCCAAGGGATACAGTAAACCTCAAGTGAAGCATCGGAATCTATAACTAGTGTCAGAGGAATGGTTCAAAACATAGACAGTAAGAAGAGTCAGTCTTCTTGAACTAAAGTCGGCATTGTGCTTTTTGTATTTAATTCAGATGCAATTTCTGTGTTTCATCGTCAATAAGAAGGTCCAAGGGATACAGTAAACCTGGAGTGAAGCATCAGAATCTATAACTATCGTCAAAGGAATGCTTCAAAACATAGTCATTAAGAAGAGTCAGTCTTCTTGTGCTTAAGTCGGTATTGTGCCTTTTGTATTTAATTCCGATGCAATCTCTGTGTTTCATCGTCAATAAGAAGGTCCAAGGGATACAGTAAACCTCAAGTGAAGCATCGGAATCTATAACTAGTGTCAGAGGAATGGTTCAAAACATAGTCAGTAGGGAGAGTCGGTCTTCATGAACTTAAGTCGGCATTGTGCCTTTTGTATTTAATTCCGATGCAATATCTGTGTTTCATCGTTAATAAGAAAGTCCAAGGGATACAGTAAACCTCAAGTGAAGCATCGGAATCTATAACTAGTGTCACATGAATGGTTCAAAATATAGACAGTAGGAAGAGTCAGTCTTCTGGTACTTAAGTCGGCATTGTACATTTTGTATTTAATTCCGATGCAATTTCTGTGTTTCATCATCAATAAGAAGGTCCAAGAGATACAGTAAACCTCAAGTGATGCATCGGAATATATAACTAGTGTCACAGGAATGGTTCAAAGCAAAGTCAGTAAGAAGAGTCAGTCTTCTTGTCCTTATGTCGGCATTGTGCCTTTTGTATTTCATTCCGATGCAATTTCTGTGTTTCATCGTCAATACGAAGGTCCAAGGGATACAGTAAACTAGGAGTGTAGCATCGCAATCTATTACTAGTGTCACAGGAATTGTTCAAAACATAGACAGTAAGAAGAGTAAGTCTTCGAGTACTTAAGTCGGCATCTTGCCATTTGTATTTAATTCCGATGCAATTTCTGTGTTTCATCGTCAATAAGAAGGTCCAAGGGATACAGTAAACCTGAAGTGAATCATCGGAATCTATAACTAGTGTCACAGGAATGGTTCAAAACATAGTCAGTAAGAAGAGTCAGTCTTCTTGTACTTATGTCGGCATTGTGCCTTTTCTATTTAGTTCCGATGCAATTTCTGTGTTTCATCGTCAATAACAGGGTCCAAGGGATACAGTAAACCTGTTGTGAAGCATCGGAATCTATAACTAGTGTCAATGGAATGGTTAAAATCATAGACAGTAAGAAGTGCCAGTCTTCTTGTGCTTAGGCCGGCATTGTGCCTTTTGTATTTAATTCCGATGCAATTTCTGTGTTTCATCGTCTATAAGAAGATCCAAGGGAAACATTAAACCTCAACTGAAGCATCGGAATCTATAACTAGTGCAACAGGAATGGTTCAAAACATAGACAGTAGGAAGAGTCAGTCTTCTTGTACTTAAGTCGGCATTGTGCCTTTTGTATTTAATTCCGATGCAATTTCTGTGTTTCATCGTCAATAAGAAGGTACAAGGGATACAGTAAACCTGAAGTGAAGCATCCGAATCTATAACTAGTGTCACAGGAATGGTTCAAAACATACTCAGTAAAAAGAGTCAGTCTTCTTGTACTTAAGTCGGCATTTTGCCTTTTGTATTTAATTCCGATGCAATTTCTGTGTTTTATCGTCAATAAGATGGTCAGAGGGAGACAGTAAACCTGAAGTGAGCATCGGAATCTATAACTGGTGTCACAGGAATGGTTCAAAACATAGTCAGCAAGAAGAGTCAGTCTTTTTGTACTTAAGTCGGAATTGTGCCTTTTGTGTTTAATTTCGATGCAATTTCTGTGTTTCATCGTCAATAAGAAGAACCAAGGGATACGGTAAACCTGAACTGAAGCATAGGAATCTATAACTAGTGTCAGAGGAATGGTTCAAAACATAGACACTAAGAAGAGTCAGTCTTCTTGTACTTAAGTCGGCATTGTGCCTTTTGTATTTAATTCCGATGCAATTTCTGTGTTTCATCGTCAATAACAAGATCAGAGGGATACAGTAAACCTGAAGTGAAGCTTCGGAATCTATAACTAGTGTCACCGGAATGGTTCAAAACATTTACAGTAGGAAGAGTCAGTCTTCTTGTACTTAAGTCGGCATTGTGCCTTTTGTATTTAATTCCGATGCAATTTCTGTGTTTCATCGTCAATAAGAAGTTCCAAGGGATACAGTGCACCAGAAGTGAAGCATCGGAATCTATAACTAGTTTCACAGGAATGGATCAAAACATAGACAGTAAGAAGAGTCAGACTTCATGTACTTAAGTCGGCATTGTGCCTTTTGTATTTAATTCCGATGCTATTTCTGTGTTTCATCGTCAATAAGAAGGTCCAAGGGATACAGTAAACCTGGAGTGAAGCATCGGAATCAATAACTAGTGTCACAGGAATTGTTCAAAACATAAACAGTAAGAAGAGTCAGTCTTCTTGTACTTAAGTCGGCATTGTGCCTTTTGTATTTACTTCCGATGCAATTTCTGTGTTTCATCGTCAATAACAAGACCAGAGGGATACAGTAAACCTGAAGTGAAGCTTCGGAATCTATAACTAGTGTCACCGGAATGGTTCAAAACATTTACAGTAGGAAGAGTCATTCTTCTTGTACTTAAGTCGGCATTGTGCTTTTTGTATTTAATTCCGATGCAATTTCTGTGTTTCATCGTCAATAAGAAGGTCAGAGGGATACAGTAAACCTGAAGTGAAGCATCACAATCTATAACTAGTGTCACAGGAATGGTTCAAAATATAATCAGTAAAAAGAGTCAGTCTTCTTGTACTTAAGTCGGCATTGTGTCTTTTCTATTTAATTCCGATGCAATTTCTGTGTTTCAACGTCAATAAGAAGGTCCAATGGATACAGTAAACCTGGAGTGAAGCATCGGAATCTATAACTATCGTCAAAGGAATGGTTCAAAACATAGACAGTAGGAAGAGTCAGTCTTCTTGTACTTAAGTCGGCATTGTGCCTTTTGTAATTAATTTCGATGCAATTTCTGTGTTTCATCGTCAATAAGAAGGTCAGAGGGATACAGTAAACCTCAAGCGAAGCATCGGAATCAATAACTAGTGTCAGAGGAATGGTTCAAAACATAGTCAGTAGGGAGAGTCGGTCAGCATGTACTTAAGTCGGCATTGTGATTTTTGTATTTAATTCCGATGCAATTTCTGTGTTTCATCGTCAATAAGAAGATCCAAGGGGTACAGTAAACCTGAAGTGAAGCATCGGAATCTATAACTAGTGTCACATGAATGGTTCAAAATATAGACAGTAGGAAGAGTCAGTCTTCTTGTACTTAAGTCGGCATTGTGCCATTTGTATATAATTCCGATGCAATTTCTGTGTTTCATCGTCAATAAGAAGGTCCAAGGGATACAGTAAACCTGAAGTGAAGCATCGGAATCTATAACTAGTCTCACAGGAATGGTTCAAATCAAAGTCAGTAAGAAGAGTCAGTCTTCTTGTATTTAGGCCGGCATTGTGCCTTTTGCATTTAATTCCGATGCAATTTCTGTGTTTCATCGTCAATAAGAAGATGCAAGGGAAACAGTAAACCTCAAGTGAAGCATCGGAATCTATAACTAGTGTCACAGGAATGGTTCAAAACATAGACAGTAGGAAGAGTCAGTCTTCTTGTACTTAAGTCGGCATTGTGCTTTTTGTATTTAATTCCGATGCAATTTCTGTGTTTCATCGTCAATAAGAAGGTCCAAGGGATACAGTAAACTGGAACTGAAGCATCCGAATCTATAACTAGTGTCACAGGAATGGTTCAAAACATAGTCAGTAAAAAGAGTCAGACTCCTTGGACTTAAGTCGGCATTGTGCCTTTTGTATTTAATTCCGATGCTATTTCTGTGTTTCATCGTCAATAAGATGGTCAGAGGGATACAGTAACCCTGAAGTGAGCATCGGAATCTATAACTAGTGTCACAGGAATGGTTCAAAACATAGTCAGTAAGAAGAGTCAGTCTTTTTGTACTTAAGTCGGCATTGTGCCTATGGTGTTTAATTCCGATGCAATTTCTGTGTTTCATCGTCAATAAGAAGGTCCAAAGGATACGGTAAACCTGAAGTGAAGCATCGGAATCTATAACTAGTGTCACAGGAATGGTTCAATACATAGACACTAAGAAGAGTCAGTCTTCTTGTACTTAAGTCGGCATTGTGCCTTTTTTATTTAATTCCGATGCAATTTCTGTGCTTCATCGTCAATAAGAAGATCAGAGGGATACAGTAAACCTGAAGTGAAGCATCGAAATCTATAACTAGTGTCACAGGAATGGTTCAAAACATTTACAGTAGGAAGAGTCAGTCTTCTTGTACTTATGTCGGCATTGTGCCTTTTGTATTTAATTCCGATGCAATTTCTGTGTTTCATCGTCAATAAAAAGGTCCAGGGAATACAGTGCACCTGAAGTGAAGCATCGGAATCTATAACTAGTGTCACAGGAATGGTTCAAAACATAGACAGTAGGAAGAGTCAGGCTTCTTGTACGTCAGTCGCATTGTGCCTTTTGTATTTATTTCCGATGCAATTTCTGGGTTTCATCGTCAATAAGAAGGTCCAAGGTATACAGTAAACCTGAAGTGAAGCATCGGAATCTATAACTAGTGTCACAGGAATCGTTCAAAACATAGACAGTAAGAAGAGTCAGTCTTCTTGTACTTAAGTCGGCATTGTGTCTTTTCTATTTAATTCCGATGCAATTTCTGTGATTCATCGTCAATAAGAAGGTCCAAGGGATACAGTAAACCTGGAGTGAAGCATCGGAATCTATAACTAGTGTCACAGGAACGGTTCAAAACATAGACAGTGAGAAGAGTCAGTCTTCTTGTACTTAAGTCGACATTGTGCCTTTTCTATTTAATTACGATGCAATTTCTGTGTTTCATCGTCAATAAGAAGATCCAATGGATACAGTAAACCTGGAGTGAAGCATCGGAATCTATAACTAGTGTCGCAGGAATGGTTCAAAACATAGACAGTAAGAAGAGTCAGTCCTCTTGTACTTAAGTCGGCATTGTGCCTTTTGTATTTAATTCCGGTGCAATTTCTGTGTTTCATCGTCAATAAGAAGGTCCAAAGGATACACTAAACCTCAAGTGAAACATCTGAATCAACAACTAGTGTCAGAGGAATGGTTCAAAACATAGACACTAAGAAGAGTCAGTCTTCTTGTACTTAAGTCGGCATTGTGCCTTTTGTATTTAATTCCGATGCAATTTCTGTGTTTCATCGTCAATAAGAAGTTCCAAGGGATACAGTGCACCTGAAGTGAAGCATCGGAATCTATAACTAGTTTCACAGGAATGGATCAAAACATAGGCAGTAAGAAGAGTCAGACTTCATGTACTTAAGTCGGCATTGTGCTTTTGTATTTAATTCCGATGCAATTTCTGTGTTTCATCGTCAATAAGAAGGTCAGAGGGATACAGTAAACCTGAAGTGAAGCATCAGAATCTATAACTAGTGTCACAGGAATGGTTCAAAATATAATCAGTAAAAAGAGTCAGTCTTCTTGTACTTAAGTCGGCATTGTGTCTTTTCTATTTAATTCCGATGCAATTTCTGTGTTTCATCGTCAATAAGAAGGTCCAAGGGATACAGTAAACCTGGAGTGAAGCATCGGAATCTATAACTATCGTCAAAGGAACAGTTCAAAACATAGACAGTGAGAAGAGTCAGTCTTCTTGTACTTAAGTCGACATTGTGCCTTTCATATTTAATTCCGATGCAATTTCTGTGTTTCATCGTCAATAAGAAGGTCCAAGGGATACAGTAAACCTGAAGTGAAGCATCGGAATCTATAACTAGTGTCACATGAATGGTTCAAAGCAAAGTCAGTAAGAAGAGTCAGTCTTCTTGTGTTTAGGCCGGCATTGTGCCTTTTGTATTTAATTCCGATGCAATTTCTGTGTTTCATCGTCAATAGGAAGATCCAAGGGAAACAGTAAACCTCAAATGAAGCATCGGAATCTATAACTAGTGTCACCGGAATGGTTCAAAACATAGACAGTAGGAAGAGTCAGTCTTCTTGTACTTAAGTCGACATTGTGCCTTTCATATTTAATTCCGATGCAATTTCTGTGTTTCATCGTCAATAAGAAGGTCAGAGGGATACAGATGAACCTGAAGTGAAGCATCGGAATCTATAACGAGTGTCACAGGAATGGATCAAAATATTTACAGTAGGAAGAGTCAGTCTTCTTGTACTTAAGTCGGCATTGTGCCTTTTGTATTTAATTCCGATGCAATTTCGGTGTTTCATCGTTAATAAGAAGGTCCAAGGGATACAGTGCACCTGAAGTGAAGCATCGGAATCTATAACTAGTGTCACAAGAATGGTTCAAAGCATAGACAGTAAGAAGAGTCAGTCTTCTTGAACTAAAGTCGGCATTGTGCTTTTTGTATTTTATTCAGATTCAATTTCTGTGTTTCATCGTCAATAAGAAGGTCCAAGGGATACAGTAAACCTGGAGTGAAGCATCGGAATCTATAACTAGTGTCACAAGAATGGTTCAAAACATAGTCAGTAAGAAGAGTCAGTCTTCTTTTAGTTAAGTCGGCATTGTGCCTTTTGTATTTAATTCCGATGCAATTTCTGTGTTTCATCGTCAATAAGAAGGTCAGAGGGATACAGTAAACCTGAAGTGAAGCATCGGAATCTATAACTAGTGTCACAGGAATGGTTCAAATCATAGACAGTAGGAAGAGTCAGTCTTCTTGTACTTAAGTCGGCATTGTGCCTTTTGTAATTAATTTCGATGCAATTTCTGTGTTTCATCGTCAATAAGAATGTCAGAGGGATACAGTAAACCTCAAGCGAAGCATCGGAATCAATAACTAGTGTCAGAGGAATGGTTCAAAACATAGTCAGTAGGGAGAGTCGGTCGGCATGTACTTAAGTCGGCATTGTGATTTTTGTATTTAATTCCGATGCAATTTCGGTGTTTCATCGTTAATAAGAAGATCCAAGGGATACAGTGCACCTGAAGTGAAGCATCGGAATCTATAACTAGTGTCACAAGAATGGTTCAAAGCATAGACAGTAAGAAGAGTCAGTCTTCTTGAACTAAAGTCGGCATTGTGCTTTTTGTATTTTATTCACATGCAATTTCTGTGTTTCATCGTCAATAAGAAGGTCCAAAGGATACGGTAAACCTGAAGTGAAGCATCGGAATCTATAACTAGTGTCACAGGAATGGTTCAATACATAGACACTAAGAAGAGTCAGTCTTCTTGTACTTAAGTCGGCATTGTGCCTTTTTTATTTAATTCCGATGCAATTTCTGTGCTTCATCGTCAATAAGAAGATCAGAGGGATACAGTAAACCTGAAGTGAAGCATCGAAATCTATAACTAGTGTCACAGGAATGGTTCAAAACATTTACAGTAGGAAGAGTCAGTCTTCTTGTACTTATGTCGGCATTGTGCCTTTTGTATTTAATTCCGATGCAATTTCTGTGTTTCATCGTCAATAAAAAGGTCCAGGGAATACAGTGCACCTGAAGTGAAGCATCGGAATCTATAACTAGTGTCACAGGAATGGTTCAAAACATAGACAGTAGGAAGAGTCAGGCTTCTTGTACGTCAGTCGCATTGTGCCTTTTGTATTTATTTCCGATGCAATTTCTGGGTTTCATCGTCAATAAGAAGGTCCAAGGTATACAGTAAACCTGAAGTGAAGCATCGGAATCTATAACTAGTGTCACAGGAATCGTTCAAAACATAGACAGTAAGAAGAGTCAGTCTTCTTGTACTTAAGTCGGCATTGTGTCTTTTCTATTTAATTCCGATGCAATTTCTGTGATTCATCGTCAATAAGAAGGTCCAAGGGATACAGTAAACCTGGAGTGAAGCATCGGAATCTATAACTAGTGTCACAGGAACGGTTCAAAACATAGACAGTGAGAAGAGTCAGTCTTCTTGTACTTAAGTCGACATTGTGCCTTTCATATTTAATTCCGATGCAATTTCTGTGTTTCATCGTCAATAAGAAGGTCAGAGGGATACAGATGAACCTGAAGTGAAGCATCGGAATCTATAACGAGTGTCACAGGAATGGATCAAAATATTTACAGTAGGAAGAGTCAGTCTTCTTGTACTTAAGTCGGCATTGTGCCTTTTGTATTTAATTCCGATGCAATTTCGGTGTTTCATCGTTAATAAGAAGGTCCAAGGGATACAGTGCACCTGAAGTGAAGCATCGGAATCTATAACTAGTGTCACAAGAATGGTTCAAAGCATAGACAGTAAGAAGAGTCAGTCTTCTTGAACTAAAGTCGGCATTGTGCTTTTTGTATTTTATTCAGATTCAATTTCTGTGTTTCATCGTCAATAAGAAGGTCCAAGGGATACAGTAAACCTGGAGTGAAGCATCGGAATCTATAACTAGTGTCACAAGAATGGTTCAAAACATAGTCAGTAAGAAGAGTCAGTCTTCTTTTAGTTAAGTCGGCATTGTGCCTTTTGTATTTAATTCCGATGCAATTTCTGTGTTTCATCGTCAATAAGAAGGTCAGAGGGATACAGTAAACCTGAAGTGAAGCATCGGAATCTATAACTAGTGTCACAGGAATGGTTCAAATCATAGGCAGTAGGAAGAGTCAGTCTTCTTGTACTTAAGTCGGCATTGTGCCTTTTGTAATTAATTTCGATGCAATTTCTGTGTTTCATCGTCAATAAGAAGGTCAGAGGGATACAGTAAACCTCAAGCGAAGCATCGGAATCAATAACTAGTGTCAGAGGAATGGTTCAAAACATAGTCAGTAGGGAGAGTCGGTCGGCATGTACTTAAGTCGGCATTGTGATTTTTGTATTTAATTCCGATGCAATTTCGGTGTTTCATCGTTAATAAGAAGATCCAAGGGATACAGTGCACCTGAAGTGAAGCATCGGAATCTATAACTAGTGTCACAAGAATGGTTCAAAGCATAGACAGTAAGAAGAGTCAGTCTTCTTGAACTAAAGTCGGCATTGTGCTTTTTGTATTTTATTCAGATGCAATTTCTGTGTTTCATCGTCAATAAGAAGGTCCAAAGGATACGGTAAACCTGAAGTGAAGCATCGGAATCTATAACTAGTGTCACAGGAATGGTTCAATACATAGACACTAAGAAGAGTCAGTCTTCTTGTACTTAAGTCGGCATTGTGCCTTTTTTATTTAATTCCGATGCAATTTCTGTGCTTCATCGTCAATAAGAAGATCAGAGGGATACAGTAAACCTGAAGTGAAGCATCGAAATCTATAACTAGTGTCACAGGAATGGTTCAAAACATTTACAGTAGGAAGAGTCAGTCTTCTTGTACTTATGTCGGCATTGTGCCTTTTGTATTTAATTCCGATGCAATTTCTGTGTTTCATCGTCAATAAAAAGGTCCAGGGAATACAGTGCACCTGAAGTGAAGCATCGGAATCTATAACTAGTGTCACAGGAATGGTTCAAAACATAGACAGTAGGAAGAGTCAGGCTTCTTGTACGTCAGTCGCATTGTGCCTTTTGTATTTATTTCCGATGCAATTTCTGGGTTTCATCGTCAATAAGAAGGTCCAAGGTATACAGTAAACCTGAAGTGAAGCATCGGAATCTATAACTAGTGTCACAGGAATCGTTCAAAACATAGACAGTAAGAAGAGTCAGTCTTCTTGTACTTAAGTCGGCATTGTGTCTTTTCTATTTAATTCCGATGCAATTTCTGTGATTCATCGTCAATAAGAAGGTCCAAGGGATACAGTAAACCTGGAGTGAAGCATCGGAATCTATAACTAGTGTCACAGGAACGGTTCAAAACATAGACAGTGAGAAGAGTCAGTCTTCTTGTACTTAAGTCGACATTGTGCCTTTTCTAATTAATTCCGATGCAATTTCTGTGTTTCATCGTCAATAAGAAGATCCAATGGATACAGTAAACCTGGAGTGAAGCATCGGAATCTATAGCTAGTGTCGCAGGAATGGTTCAAAACATAGACAGTAAGAAGAGTCAGTCCTCTTGTACTTAAGTCGGCATTGTGCCTTTTGTATTTAATTCCGGTGCAATTTCTGTGTTTCATCGTCAATAAGAAGGTCCAAAGGATACAGTAAACCTCAAGTGAAACATCTGAATCAACAACTAGTGTCAGAGGAATGGTTCAAAACATAGACACTAAGAAGAGTCAGTCTTCTTGTACTTAAGTCGGCATTGTGCCTTTTGTATTTAATTCCGATGCAATTTCTGTGTTTCATCGTCAATAAGAAGTTCCAAGGGATACAGTGCACCTGAAGTGAAGCATCGGAATCTATAACTAGTTTCACAGGAATGGATCAAAACATAGACAGTAAGAAGAGTCAGACTTCATGTACTTAAGTCGGCATTGTGCTTTTGTATTTAATTCCGATGCAATTTCTGTGTTTCATCGTCAATAAGAAGGTCAGAGGGATACAGTAAACCTGAAGTGAAGCATCAGAATCTATAACTAGTGTCACAGGAATGGTTCAAAGTATAATCAGTAAAAAGAGTCAGTCTTCTTGTACTTAAGTCGGCATTGTGTCTTTTCTATTTAATTCCGATGCAATATCTGTGTTTCATCGCCAATAAGAAGGTCCAAGGGATACAGTAAACCTGGAGTGAAGCATCGGAATCTATAACTATCGTCAAAGGAACGGTTCAAAACATAGACAGTGAGAAGAGTCAGTCTTCTTGTACTTAAGTCGACATTGTGCCTTTCATATTTAATTCCGATGAAATTTCTGTGTTTCATCGTCAATAAGAAGGTCCAAGGGATACAGTAAACCTGAAGTGAAGCATCGGAATCTATAACTAGTGTCACATGAATGGTTCAAAGCAAAGTCAGTAAGAAGAGTCAGTCTTCTTGTGTTTAGGCCGGCATTGTGCCTTTTGTATTTAATTCCGATGCAATTTCTGTGTTTCATCGTCAATAGGAAGATCCAAGGGAAACAGTAAACCTCAAATGAAGCATTGGAATCTATAACTAGTGTCACCGGAATGGTTCAAAACATAGACAGTAGGAAGAGTCAGTCTTCTTGTACTTAAGTCGACATTGTGCCTTTCATATTTAATTCCGATGCAATTTCTGTGTTTCATCGTCAATAAGAAGGTCAGAGGGATACAGATGAACCTGAAGTGAAGCATCGGAATCTATAACGAGTGTCACAGGAATGGATCAAAATATTTACAGTAGGAAGAGTCAGTCTTCTTGTACTTAAGTCGGCATTGTGCCTTTTGTATTTAATTCCGATGCAATTTCGGTGTTTCATCGTTAATAAGAAGGTCCAAGGGATACAGTGCACCTGAAGTGAAGCATCGGAATCTATAACTAGTGTCACAAGAATGGTTCAAAGCATAGACAGTAAGAAGAGTCAGTCTTCTTGAACTAAAGTCGGCATTGTGCTTTTTGTATTTTATTCAGATGCAATTTCTGTGTTTCATCGTCAATAAGAAGGTCCAAGGGATACAGTAAACCTGGAGTGAAGCATCGGAATCTATAACTAGTGTCACAAGAATGGTTCAAAACATAGTCAGTAAGAAGAGTCAGTCTTCTTTTAGTTAAGTCGGCATTGTGCCTTTTGTATTTAATTCCGATGCAATTTCTGTGTTTCATCGTCAATAAGAAGGTCAGAGGGATACAGTAAACCTGAAGTGAAGCATCGGAATCTATAACTAGTGTCACAGGAATGGTTCAAATCATAGACAGTAGGAAGAGTCAGTCTTCTTGTACTTAAGTCGGCATTGTGCCTTTTGTAATTAATTTCGATGCAATTTCTGTGTTTCATCGTCAATAAGAAGGTCAGAGGGATACAGTAAACCTCAAGCGAAGCATCGGAATCAATAACTAGTGTCAGAGGAATGGTTCAAAACATAGTCAGTAGGGAGAGTCGGTCTGCATGTACTTAAGTCGGCATTGTGATTTTTGTATTTAATTCCGATGCAATTTCTGTGTTTCATCGTCAATAAGAAGATCCAAGGGGAACAGTAAACCTGAAGTGAAGCATCGGAATCTATAACTAGTGTCACATGAATGGTTCAAAATATAGACAGTAGGAAGAGTCAGTCTTCTTGTACTTAAGTCGGCATTGTGCCATTTGTATATAATTCCGATGCAATTTCTGTGTTTCATCGTCAATAAGAAGGTCCAAGGGATACAGTAAACCTGAAGTGAAGCATCGGAATCTATAACTAGTCTCACAGGAATGGTTCAAATCAAAGTCAGTAAGAAGAGTCAGTCTTCTTGTATTTAGGCCGGCATTGTGCCTTTTGCATTTAATTCCGATGCAATTTCTGTGTTTCATCGTCAATAAGAAGATCCAAGGGAAACAGTAAACCTCAAGTGAAGCATCGCAATCTATAACTAGTGTCACAGGAATGGTTCAAAACATAGACAGTAGGAAGAGTCAGTCTTCTTGTACTTAAGTCGGCATTGTGCTTTTTGTATTTAATTCCGATGCAATTTCTGTGTTTCATCGTCAATAAGAAGGTCCAAGGGATACAGTAAACTGGAACTGAAGCATCCGAATCTATAACTAGTGTCACAGGAATGGTTCAAAACATAGTCAGTAAAAAGAGTCAGACTTCTTGTACTTAAGTCGGCATTGTGCCTTTTGTATTTAATTCCGATGCTATTTCTGTGTTTCATCGTCAATAAGATGGTCAGAGGGATACAGTAACCCTGAAGTGAGCATCGGAATCTATAACTAGTGTCACAGGAATGGTTCAAAACATAGTCAGTAAGAAGAGTCAGTCTTTTTGTACTTAAGTCGGCATTGTGCCTATGGTGTTTAATTCCGATGCAATTTCTGTGTTTCATCGTCAATAAGAAGGTCCAAAGGATACGGTAAACCTGAAGTGAAGCATCGGAATCTATAACTAGTGTCACAGGAATGGTTCAATACATAGGCACTAAGAAGAGTCAGTCTTCTTGTACTTAAGTCGGCATTGTGCCTTTTTTATTTAATTCCGATGCAATTTCTGTGCTTCATCGTCAATAAGATGATCAGAGGGATACAGTAAACCTGAAGTGAAGCATCGAAATCTATAACTAGTGTCACAGGAATGGTTCAAAACATTTACAGTAGGAAGTGTCAGTCTTCTTGTACTTATGTCGGCATTGTGCCTTTTGTATTTAATTCCGATGCAATTTCTGTGTTTCATCGTCAATAAGAAGGTCCAGGGAATACAGTGCACCTGAAGTGAAGCATCGGAATCTATAACTAGTGTCACAGGAATGGTTCAAAACATAGACAGTAGGAAGAGTCAGGCTTCTTGTACGTCAGTCGCATAGTGCCTTTTGTATTTATTTCCGATGCAATTTCTGGGTTTCATCGTCAATAAGAAGGTCCAAGGTATACAGTAAACCTGAAGTGAAGCATCGGAATCTATAACTAGTGTCACAGGAATCGTTCAAAACATAGACAGTAAGAAGAGTCAGTCTTCTTGTACTTAAGTCGGCATTGTGTCTTTTCTATTTAATTCCGATGCAATTTCTGTGATTCATCGTCAATAAGAAGGTCCAAGGGATACAGTAAACCTGGAGTGAAGCATCGGAATCTATAACTAGTGTCACAGGAACGGTTCAAAACATAGACAGTGAGAAGAGTCAGTCTTCTTGTACTTAAGTCGACATTGTGCCTTTTCTATTTAATTCCGATGCAATTTCTGTGTTTCATCGTCAATAAGAAGATCCAATGGATACAGTAAACCTGGAGTGAAGCATCGGAATCTATAACTAGTGTCGCAGGAATGGTTCAAAACATAGACAGTAAGAAGAGTCAGTCCTCTTGTACTTAAGTCGGCATTGTGCCTTTTCTATTTAATTCCGGTGCAATTTCTGTGTTTCATCGTCAATAAGAAGGTCCAAAGGATACAGTAAACCTCAAGTGAAACATCTGAATCAACAACTAGTGTCACAGGAATGGTTCAAAACATTGTCAGTAGGAAGAGTCGGTCTTCATGTACTTAAGTCGGCATTGTGCCTTTTGTATTTAAATCCGATGCAATATCTATGTTTCATCGTCAATAAGAAGATGCAAGGGATACAGTAAACTTGAAGTGAAGCATCGGAATCTATAACTAGTGTCACAGGAATGGTTCAAAACATAGACAGTAGGAAGAGTCAGTCTTCTTCTACTTAAGTCGGCATTTTCACTTTTGTATTTAACTCCGATGCAATTTCTGTGTTTCATCGTCAATAAGAAGGTTCAAGGGATACAGAAAACCTGAAGTGAATCATCGGAATCTATAACTTGTGTCACAGGAATGATTCATGACATAGACAGTAGGAAGAGTCAGTCTTCTTGTACTTAATTCGGCATTGTGCCCTTGTATTTAATTCCGATGCAGTTTCTGTGTTTCATCGTCAATAAGAAGGTCCAAGGGATACAGTAATCCTTAAGTGAGGCATCGGAATCTATAACTAGTCTCACAGGAATGGTTCAAAACATGGACAGTTAGAAAAGTCAGTCGACTTGTACTTAGGTCGGCATTGTGCCTTTTCTATTTACTTCCGATGCAATTTCTGTGTTTCATTGTCAATAAGAAGGTCAGAGGGATACAGTAAACCTGAAGTGAAGCATCTGAATCTATAACTAGTGTCACAGGAATGGTTCAAAACATAGTCAGTAAAAAGAGTCAGTCTTCTTGTACTTAAGTCGGCATTGGGCATTTTGTATTTAATTCCGATGCAATTTCAGTGTTTCATCGTCAATAAGATGGACAGAGGGATACAGTAAACCTGAAGTGAGCATCGGAATCTATAACTAGTGTCACAGGAATGGTTCAAAGCATAGACAGTAAGAACACTCAGTCTTCTTGTACTTAAGTCGTCATTGTGCCTTTTCTATTTAATTCCGACGCAATTTCTGTGCTTCATTGTCAATAAGAAGGTCCAAGGGATACAGTAAACCTGAAGTGAAGCAACGGAATCTGTAACTGGGGTCACAGGAATGGTTCAAAACATAGTCAGTGAGAAGAGTCAGTCTGCTTGTACTTAAGTCGGCATTGTGCCTTTTGTATTTAATTCCGATGCAATTTCGGTGTTTCATCGTTAATAAGAAGATCCAAGGGATACAGTGCACCTGAAGTGAAGCATCGGAATCTATAACTAGTGTCACAAGAATGGTTCAAAGCATAGACAGTAAGAAGAGTCAGTCTTCTTGAACTAAAGTCGGCATTGTGCTTTTTGTATTTTATTCAGATGCAATTTCTGTGTTTCATCGTCAATAAGAAGGTCCAAAGGATACGGTAAACCTGAAGTGAAGCATCGGAATCTATAACTAGTGTCACAGGAATGGTTCAATACATAGACACTAAGAAGAGTCAGTCTTCTTGTACTTAAGTCGGCATTGTGCCTTTTTTATTTAATTCCGATGCAATTTCTGTGCTTCATCGTCAATAAGAAGATCAGAGGGATACAGTAAACCTGAAGTGAAGCATCGAAATCTATAACTAGTGTCACAGGAATGGTTCAAAACATTTACAGTAGGAAGAGTCAGTCTTCTTGTACTTATGTCGGCATTGTGCCTTTTGTATTTAATTCCGATGCAATTTCTGTGTTTCATCGTCAATAAAAAGGTCCAGGGAATACAGTGCACCTGAAGTGAAGCATCGGAATCTATAACTAGTGTCACAGGAATGGTTCAAAACATAGACAGTAGGAAGAGTCAGGCTTCTTGTACGTCAGTCGCATTGTGCCTTTTGTATTTATTTCCGATGCAATTTCTGGGTTTCATCGTCAATAAGAAGGTCCAAGGTATACAGTAAACCTGAAGTGAAGCATCGGAATCTATAACTAGTGTCACAGGAATCGTTCAAAACATAGACAGTAAGAAGAGTCAGTCTTCTTATACTTAAGTCGGCATTGTGTCTTTTCTATTTAATTCCGATGCAATTTCTGTGATTCATCGTCAATAAGAAGGTCCAAGGGATACAGTAAACCTGGAGTGAAGCATCGGAATCTATAACTAGTGTCACAGGAACGGTTCAAAACATAGACAGTGAGAAGAGTCAGTCTTCTTGTACTTAAGTCGACATTGTGCCTTTTCTATTTAATTCCGATGCAATTTCTGTGTTTCATCGTCAATAAGAAGATCCAATGGATACAGTAAACCTGGAGTGAAGCATCGGAATCTATAGCTAGTGTCGCAGGAATGGTTCAAAACATAGACAGTAAGAAGAGTCAGTCCTCTTGTACTTAAGTCGGCATTGTGCCTTTTGTATTTAATTCCGGTGCAATTTCTGTGTTTCATCGTCAATAAGAAGGTCCAAAGGATACAGTAAACCTCAAGTGAAACATCTGAATCAACAACTAGTGTCAGAGGAATGGTTCAAAACATAGACACTAAGAAGAGTCAGTCTTCTTGTACTTAAGTCGGCATTGTGCCTTTTGTATTTAATTCCGATGCAATTTCTGTGTTTCATCGTCAATAAGAAGTTCCAAGGGATACAGTGCACCTGAAGTGAAGCATCGGAATCTATAACTAGTTTCACAGGAATGGATCAAAACATAGACAGTAAGAAGAGTCAGACTTCATGTACTTAAGTCGGCATTGTGCTTTTGTATTTAATTCCGATGCAATTTCTGTGTTTCATCGTCAATAAGAAGGTCAGAGGGATACAGTAAACCTGAAGTGAAGCATCAGAATCTATAACTAGTGTCACAGGAATGGTTCAAAGTATAATCAGTAAAAAGAGTCAGTCTTCTTGTACTTAAGTCGGCATTGTGTCTTTTCTATTTAATTCCGATGCAATTTCTGTGTTTCATCGCCAATAAGAAGGTCCAAGGGATACAGTAAACCTGGAGTGAAGCATCGGAATCTATAACTATCGTCAAAGGAACGGTTCAAAACATAGACAGTGAGAAGAGTCAGTCTTCTTGTACTTAAGTCGACATTGTGCCTTTCATATTTAATTCCGATGAAATTTCTGTGTTTCATCGTCAATAAGAAGGTCCAAGGGATACAGTAAACCTGAAGTGAAGCATCGGAATCTATAACTAGTGTCACATGAATGGTTCAAAGCAAAGTCAGTAAGAAGAGTCAGTCTTCTTGTGTTTAGGCCGGCATTGTGCCTTTTGTATTTAATTCCGATGCAATTTCTGTGTTTCATCGTCAATAGGAAGATCCAAGGGAAACAGTAAACCTCAAATGAAGCATCGGAATCTATAACTAGTGTCACCGGAATGGTTCAAAACATAGACAGTAGGAAGAGTCAGTCTTCTTGTACTTAAGTCGACATTGTGCCTTTCATATTTAATTCCGATGCAATTTCTGTGTTTCATCGTCAATAAGAAGGTCAGAGGGATACAGATGAACCTGAAGTGAAGCATCGGAATCTATAACGAGTGTCACAGGAATGGATCAAAATATTTACAGTAGGAAGAGTCAGTCTTCTTGTACTTAAGTCGGCATTGTGCCTTTTGTATTTAATTCCGATGCAATTTCGGTGTTTCATCGTTAATAAGAAGGTCCAAGGGATACAGTGCACCTGAAGTGAAGCATCGGAATCTATAACTAGTGTCACAAGAATGGTTCAAAGCATAGACAGTAAGAAGAGTCAGTCTTCTTGAACTAAAGTCGGCATTGTGCTTTTTGTATTTTATTCAGATGCAATTTCTGTGTTTCATCGTCAATAAGAAGGTCCAAGGGATACAGTAAACCTGGAGTGAAGCATCGGAATCTATAACTAGTGTCACAAGAATGGTTCAAAACATAGTCAGTAAGAAGAGTCAGTCTTCTTTTAGTTAAGTCGGCATTGTGCCTTTTGTATTTAATTCCGATGCAATTTCTGTGTTTCATCGTCAATAAGAAGGTCAGAGGGATACAGTAAACCTGAAGTGAAGCATCGGAATCTATAACTAGTGTCACAGGAATGGTTCAAATCATAGACAGTAGGAAGAGTCAGTCTTCTTGTACTTAAGTCGGCATTGTGCCTTTTGTAATTAATTTCGATGCAATTTCTGTGTTTCATCGTCAATAAGAAGGTCAGAGGGATACAGTAAACCTCAAGCGAAGCATCGGAATCAATAACTAGTGTCAGAGGAATGGTTCAAAACATAGTCAGTAGGGAGAGTCGGTCTGCATGTACTTAAGTCGGCATTGTGATTTTTGTATTTAATTCCGATGCAATTTCTGTGTTTCATCGTCAATAAGAAGATCCAAGGGGAACAGTAAACCTGAAGTGAAGCATCGGAATCTATAACTAGTGTCACATGAATGGTTCAAAATATAGACAGTAGGAAGAGTCAGTCTTCTTGTACTTAAGTCGGCATTGTGCCATTTGTATATAATTCCGATGCAATTTCTGTGTTTCATCGTCAATAAGAAGGTCCAAGGGATACAGTAAACCTGAAGTGAAGCATCGGAATCTATAACTAGTCTCACAGGAATGGTTCAAATCAAAGTCAGTAAGAAGAGTCAGTCTTCTTGTATTTAGGCCGGCATTGTGCCTTTTGCATTTAATTCCGATGCAATTTCTGTGTTTCATCGTCAATAAGAAGATCCAAGGGAAACAGTAAACCTCAAGTGAAGCATCGCAATCTATAACTAGTGTCACAGGAATGGTTCAAAACATAGACAGTAGGAAGAGTCAGTCTTCTTGTACTTAAGTCGGCATTGTGCTTTTTGTATTTAATTCCGATGCAATTTCTGTGTTTCATCGTCAATAAGAAGGTCCAAGGGATACAGTAAACTGGAACTG
Organism: Schistocerca serialis cubense; assembly: GCF_023864345.2. Classification (NCBI taxonomy): domain Eukaryota; kingdom Metazoa; phylum Arthropoda; class Insecta; order Orthoptera; family Acrididae; genus Schistocerca; species Schistocerca serialis. Next base: position 180,434,079 of record NC_064649.1, read on the forward strand.
AAGCATCCGAATCTATAACTAGTGTCACAGGAATGGTTCAAAACATAGTCAGTAAAAAGAGTCAGACTTCTTGTACTTAAGTCGGCATTGTGCCTTTTGTATTTAATTCCGATGCTATTTCTGTGTTTCATCGTCAATAAGATGGTCAGAGGGATACAGTAACCCTGAAGTGAGCATCGGAATCTATAACTAGTGTCACAGGAATGGTTCAAAACATAGTCAGTAAGAAGAGTCAGTCTTTTTGTACTTAAGTCGGCATTGTGCCTATGGTGTTTAATTCCGATGCAATTTCTGTGTTTCATCGTCAATAAGAAGGTCCAAAGGATACGGTAAACCTGAAGTGAAGCATCGGAATCTATAACTAGTGTCACAGGAATGGTTCAATACATAGGCACTAAGAAGAGTCAGTCTTCTTGTACTTAAGTCGGCATTGTGCCTTTTTTATTTAATTCCGATGCAATTTCTGTGCTTCATCGTCAATAAGATGATCAGAGGGATACAGTAAACCTGAAGTGAAGCATCGAAATCTATAACTAGTGTCACAGGAATGGTTCAAAACATTTACAGTAGGAAGTGTCAGTCTTCTTGTACTTATGTCGGCATTGTGCCTTTTGTATTTAATTCCGATGCAATTTCTGTGTTTCATCGTCAATAAGAAGGTCCAGGGAATACAGTGCACCTGAAGTGAAGCATCGGAATCTATAACTAGTGTCACAGGAATGGTTCAAAACATAGACAGTAGGAAGAGTCAGGCTTCTTGTACGTCAGTCGCATAGTGCCTTTTGTATTTATTTCCGATGCAATTTCTGGGTTTCATCGTCAATAAGAAGGTCCAAGGTATACAGTAAACCTGAAGTGAAGCATCGGAATCTATAACTAGTGTCACAGGAATCGTTCAAAACATAGACAGTAAGAAGAGTCAGTCTTCTTGTACTTAAGTCGGCATTGTGTCTTTTCTATTTAATTCCGATGCAATTTCTGTGATTCATCGTCAATAAGAAGGTCCAAGGGATACAGTAAACCTGGAGTGAAGCATCGGAATCTATAACTAGTGTCACAGGAACGGTTCAAAACATAGACAGTGAGAAGAGTCAGTCTTCTTGTACTTAAGTCGACATTGTGCCTTTTCTATTTAATTCCGATGCAATTTCTGTGTTTCATCGTCAATAAGAAGATCCAATGGATACAGTAAACCTGGAGTGAAGCATCGGAATCTATAACTAGTGTCGCAGGAATGGTTCAAAACATAGACAGTAAGAAGAGTCAGTCCTCTTGTACTTAAGTCGGCATTGTGCCTTTTCTATTTAATTCCGGTGCAATTTCTGTGTTTCATCGTCAATAAGAAGGTCCAAAGGATACAGTAAACCTCAAGTGAAACATCTGAATCAACAACTAGTGTCACAGGAATGGTTCAAAACATTGTCAGTAGGAAGAGTCGGTCTTCATGTACTTAAGTCGGCATTGTGCCTTTTGTATTTAAATCCGATGAAATATCTATGTTTCATCGTCAATAAGAAGATGCAAGGGATACAGTAAACTTGAAGTGAAGCATCGGAATCTATAACTAGTGTCACAGGAATGGTTCAAAACATAGACAGTAGGAAGAGTCAGTCTTCTTCTACTTAAGTCGGCATTTTCACTTTTGTATTTAACTCCGATGCAATTTCTGTGTTTCATCGTCAATAAGAAGGTCCAAGGGATACAGAAAACCTGAAGTGAATCATCGGAATCTATAACTTGTGTCACAGGAATGATTCATGACATAGACAGTAGGAAGAGTCAGTCTTCTTGTACTTAATTCGGCATTGTGCCCTTGTATTTAATTCCGATGCAGTTTCTGTGTTTCATCGTCAATAAGAAGGTCCAAGGGATACAGTAATCCTTAAGTGAGGCATCGGAATCTATAACTAGTCTCACAGGAATGGTTCAAAACATGGACAGTTAGAAAAGTCAGTCGACTTGTACTTAGGTCGGCATTGTGCCTTTTCTATTTACTTCCGATGCAATTTCTGTGTTTCATTGTCAATAAGAAGGTCAGAGGGATACAGTAAACCTGAAGTGAAGCATCTGAATCTATAACTAGTGTCACAGGAATGGTTCAAAACATAGTCAGTAAAAAGAGTCAGTCTTCTTGTACTTAAGTCGGCATTGGGCATTTTGTATTTAATTCCGATGCAATTTCAGTGTTTCATCGTCAATAAGATGGACAGAGGGATACAGTAAACCTGAAGTGAGCATCGGAATCTATAACTAGTGTCACAGGAATGGTTCAAAGCATAGACAGTAAGAACACTCAGTCTTCTTGTACTTAAGTCGTCATTGTGCCTTTTCTATTTAATTCCGACGCAATTTCTGTGCTTCATTGTCAATAAGAAGGTCCAAGGGATACAGTAAACCTGAAGTGAAGCAACGGAATCTGTAACTGGGGTCACAGGAATGGTTCAAAACATAGTCAGTGAGAAGAGTCAGTCTGCTTGTACTTAAGTCGGCATTGTGCCTTTTGTATTTAATTCCTATGCAATTTCTGTGATCCATCGTCAATAAGAAGGTCAGAGGGATACAGTAAACCTGAAGTGAAGCATCGGAATCTATAACTAGAGTCACAGGAATGGTTCAAAACATAGACAGTAGGAGAGTCAGTCTTCTTGAACTAAAGTCGGCATTGTGCCTTTTGTATTTAATTCCGATGTAATTTCTGTGCTTCATTGTCAATTAGAGGGTACAAGGGATACAGTAAACCTGGAGTGAAGCATCGGAATCTATAACTAGAGTCACAGGAATGGTTCAAATCATAGACAGTAGGAGAGTCAGTCTTCTTGAACTAAAGTCGGCATTGTGCCTTTTGTATTTAATTCCGATGCAATTTCTGTGTTTCATTGTCAATTAGAAGGTCCAAGGGATACAGTAAACCTGGAGTGAAGCATCGGAATCTATAACTAGAGTCACAAGAATGGTTCAAAACATAGTCAGTAAGAAGTGTCAGTCTTCTTGTAGTTAAGTCGGCATTGTGCCTTTTGTAATTAATTTCGATGCAATTTCTGTGTTTCATCGTCAATAAGAAGGTCAGAGGGATACAGTAAACCTGAAGTGAAGCTTCGGAATCTATAACTAGTGTCACAGGAATGGTCAAAACATAGACAGTTGGAGGAGTCAGTCTTCTTGTACTTAAGTTGGCATTGTGCCTTTTATATTTAATTCCGATGCAATTTCTGCGTTTCATCGTCAATAGGAAGGTCAGAGGGATACCGTAAACCTGAAGTGAAGCATCGGAATCTATGACTAGGGTCACCGGAATGGTTCAAACCATAAACAGTAAGAAGAGTCAGTCTTCTTGAACTAAAGTCAGCATTGTGCCTTTTGTAATTAATTCCGATGCAATTTCTGGGTTTCTATGTCAATAAGAAGGTCCAAGGGATACAGTAAACCTGGAGTGAAGCATCGGGATCTATAACTAGTGTCACAAGAATGGTTCAAAACATAGTCAGTAAGAAGAGTCAGTCCTCTTGTCGTTAAGTCGGCATTGTGCCTTTTGTATTTAGTTCCGATGCAATTTCTGTGTTTCATCGTCAATAAGAAGGTCAGAGGGATACAGTAAACCTGAATTGAAACATCGGAATCTATAACTAGTGTCACAGGAATGGTCAAAACATAGACAGTTGGAAGAGTCAGTCGTCTTGTACTTAAGTCGGCATTGTGCAATTTGTATTTAATTCCGATGAAATTTTTGTGTTTTATCGGCAATAGGAAGGTCAGAGGGATACAGTAAACCTGAAGTGAAGCATCGGAATCAAAAACTAGTGTCACAGGAAAGGTTCAAAACTTAAACAGTAAGAAGTGTCAGTCTTCTTGTACTTAAGTCGGCATTGTGCCTTTTCTAAATAATTCCTATCAATATCTGTGTTTCATCGTCAATAAGAAGGTCCAAGGGATACAGTAAACCTGGAGTGAAGCATCGGAATCTATAACTAGTGTCACAGGAATGGTTCAAAACACAAACAGTAAGAAGAGTCAGTCTTCGTGTACTTAAGTAGACATTGTGCCTTTTCTACTTAATTCCGATGCAATTTCTGGGTTTCATCGTCAATAACAAGGTCAGAGGGATACAATAAACCTGAAGTGAAGCATCGGAATCTATAACTAGTTTCACAGGAGTGGTTCAAAACATAGTCCGTAAGAAGAGTCAGTCTTCTTGTACTTATGTCCTCATTGTTCCTTTCCTATTTAATTCCGATGCAATTTCTGTGTTTCATCGTCCATACGAAGGTCCAACGGATACAGTAAACCGGGAGTGAAGCATCGGAAACCATAACTACTGTCAATGGAATGGTTGAAACATAGTCAGCAAGAAGAGTCAGTCTTCTAGTCCCTAAGTCGGCATTGTGCCTTTTGTATTTAATTCCGATGCAATTTCTGTGTTTCATAGTCAACAAGAAGGTGCAAGAGATACAGTAAACCTGGAGTGAAGCATCGGAAACTATAACTAGTGTCACAGGAATGGTTCAAAACATAGACACTAAGAAGAGTCAGACTTCTTTTACTTAAGTCTACATTGTGCCTTTTCTATTTAATTCCGATGCAATTCCTGTGTTTTATCGTCAATAAGACGGTCCAAGGGCAACAGTAAACCTGGAGTGAAGTCCCGGAATCTATAACTAGTGTCACAGGAATGGATCAAAGCATAGACTGTTAGAAGAGTCAGTCTTCTTGTACTTTAGTCGGCATTGTGCCTTTTGTATTTAATTCCGATGCAATTTCTGTGTTTCATCGTCAATAAGAAGGTCCAAGGGATACAGTAAACCTGGAGTGAAGCATCGGAATCTATAACTAGTGTCACAGGAATAGATCAAAACATAGACAGTAAGAAGAGTCAGGCTTCTTGTACTTAATTCGGCATTGTGGCTTTTGTATTTAATTCCGATGCTATTTCTGTGTTTCATCGTCAATAAGAAGATACAAGGGATACAATAAACCTGAAGTGAAGCATCGGAATTTATAACTAGTGTCACAGGAATGGATCAAAACATAGTCAGTAAGAAGATTCAGTCTTCTTGTACTTAAGTCGGAATTTTGCCTTTTGTATTTAATTCCGATGCAAGTTCTGTGTTTCATCGTCAATAAGAAGGACCAAGGGATACAGTAAACCTGGAGTGTAGCATCGGAATCTATAACTAGTGTCACAGGGATTGTTCAAATCATAGACAGTAAGAAAGGTCAGACTTCTTGTACTTAAGTCGGCATTGTGCCTTTTGTATTTAATTCCGATGCAATTTCTGTGTTTCATCGTCAATAAGAAGGTCAGAGGGATACAGTAAACCTGAAGTGAAGCATCAGAATCTATAACTAGTGTCACAGGAATGGTTCAAAATATAATCAGTAAAAAGAGTCAGTCTTCTTGTACTTAAGTCGGCATTGTGTCTTTTCTATTTAATTCCGATGCAATTTCTGTGTTTCATCGTCAATAAGAAGGTCCAAGGGATACAGTAAACCTGGAGTGAAGCATCGGAATCTATAACTATCGTCAAAGGAACGGTTCAAAACATAGACAGTGGGAAGAGTCAGTCTTCTTGTACTTAAGTCGACATTGTGCCATTTCTATTTAGTTCCGATGCAATTTCTGTGTTTCATCGTCAATAAGAAGGTCCAAGGGATACAGTAAACCTGAAGTGAAGCATCGGAATCTATAACTAGTGTCACATGAATGGTTCAAAGCAAAGTCAGTAAGAAGAGTCAGTCTTCTTGTGTTTAGGCCGGCATTGTGCCTTTTGTATTTAATTCCGATGCAATTTCTGTGTTTCATCGTCAATAAGAAGGTCAGAGGGATACAGTAAACCTCAAGCGAAGCATCGGAATCAATAACTAGTGTCAGAGGAATGGTTCAAAACATAGTCAGTAGGGAGAGTCGGTCTGCATGTACTTAAGTCGGCATTGTGATTTTTGTATTTAATTCCGATGCAATTTCTGGGTTTCATCGTCAATAAGAAGATCCAAGGGGTACAGTAAACCTGAAGTGAAGCATCGGAATCTATAACTAGTGTCACATGAATGGTTCAAAATATAGACAGTAGGAAGAGTCAGTCTTCTTGTACTTAAGTCGGCATTGTGCCATTTGTATTTAATTCCGATGCAATTTCTGTATTTCATCGTCAATAAGAAGGTCCATGGGATACAGTAAACCTGAAGTGAAGCATCGGAATCTATAACTAGTGTCACAGGAATGGTTCAAATCAAAGTCAGTAAGAAGAGTCAGTCTTCTTGTATTTAGGCCGGCATTGTGCCTTTTGCATTTAATTCCGATGCAATTTCTGTGTTTCATCGTCAATAAGAAGATCCAAGGGAAACAGTAAAGCTCAAGTGAAGCATCGGAAACTATAACTAGTGTCACAGGAATGGTTCAAAACATAGACAGTAGGAAGAGTCAGTCTTCTTGTACTTAAGTCGGCATTATGCTTTTTGTATTTAATTCCGATGCAATTTCTGTGTTTCATCGTCAATAAGAAGGTCCAAGGGATACAGTAAACTGGAACTGAAGCATCCGAATCTATAACTAGTGTCACAGGAATGGTTCAAAACATAGTCAGTAAAAAGAGTCAGACTTCTTGTACTTAAGTCGGCATTGTGCCTTTTGTATTTAATTCCGATGCTATTTCTGTGTTTCATTGTCAATAAGATGGTCAGAGGGATACAGTAAACATGAAGTGAGCATCGGAATCTATAACTAGTGTCACAGGAATGGTTCAAAACATAGTGAGTAAGAAGAGTCAGTCTTTTTGTACTTAAGTCGGCATTGTGCCTATGGTGTTTAATTCCGATGCAATTTCTGTGTTTCATCGTCAATAAGAAGGTCCAAAGGATACGGTAAACCTGAAGTGAAGCATCGGAATCTATAACTAGTGTCACAGGAATGGTTCAATACATAGACACTAAGAAGAGTCAGTCTTCTTGTACTTAAGTCGGCATTGTGCCTTTTTTATTTAATTCCGATGCAATTTCTGTGCTTCATCGTCAATAAGAAGATCAGAGGGATACAGTAAACATGAAGTGAAGCATCGAAATCTATAACTAGTGTCACAGGAATGGTTCAAAACATTTACAGTAGGAAAAGTCAGTCTTCTTGTACTTATGTCGGCATTGTGCCTTTTGTATTTAATTCCGATGCAATTTCTGTGTTTCATCGTCAATAAGAAGGTCCAGGGAATACAGTGCACCTGAAGTGAAGCATCGGAATCTATAACTAGTGTCACAGGAATGGTTCAAAACATAGACAGTAGGAAGAGTCAGTCTTCTTGTACGTCAGTCGCATTGTGCCTTTTGTATTTATTTCCGATGCAATTTCTGTGTTTCATCGTCAATAAGAAGGTCCAAGGTATACAGTAAACCTGAAGTGAAGCATCGGAATCTATAACTAGTGTCACAGGAATGGTTTAAAACATAGACAGTAGGAAGAGTCAGTCTTCTTGTACTTCAGTCGCATTGTGCCTTTTGTATTTAATTCCGATGCATTTTCTGTGTTTCATCGTCAATAAGAAGGTCCAAGGTATACAGTAAACCTGAAGTGAAACATCGGAATCTATAACTAGTGTCACAGGAATCGTTCAAAACATAGACAGTAAGAAGAGTCAGTCTTCTTGTACTTAAGTCGGCATTGAGTCTTTTCTATTTAATTCCGATGCAATTTCTGTGATTCATCGTCAATAAGAAGGTCCAAGGGATACAGTAAACCTGGAGTGAAGCATCGGAATCTATAACTAGTGTCACAGGAACGGTTCAAAACATAGACAGTGAGAAGAGTCAGTCTTCTTGTACTTAAGTCGACATTGTGCCTTTTCTATTTAATTCCGATGCAATTTCTGTGTTTCATCGTCAATAAGAAGATCCAATGGATACAGTAAACCTGGAGTGAAGCATCGGAATCTAAAACTAGTGTCGCAGGAATGGTTCAAAACATAGACAGTAAGAAGAGTCAGTCTTTTTGTACTTAAGTCGGCATTGTGCCTTTTGTATTTAATTCCGGTGCAATTTCTGTGTTTCATCGTCAATAAGAAGGTCCAAAGGATACAGTAAACCTCAAGTGAAACATCTGAATCAACAACTAGTGTCACAGGAATGGTTCAAAACATAGTCAGTAGGAAGAGTCGGTCTTCATGTACTTCAGTCGGCATTGTGCCTTTTGTATTTAATTCCGATGCAATTTCTGTGTTTCATCGTCAATAAGAAGATGCAAGGGATACAGTAAACCTGGAGTGAAGCATCGGAATCTATAACTAGTGTCACAGGAACGGTTCAAAACATAGACAGTGAGAAGAGTCAGTCTTCTTCTACTTAAGTCGGCATTTTCACTTTTGTATTTAACTCCGATGCAATTTCTGTGTTTCATCGTCAATAAGAAGGTCCAAGGGATACAGAAAACCTGAAGTGAATCATCGGAATCTATAACTTGTGTCACAGGAATGATTTATGACATAGACAGTAGGAAGAGTCAGTCTTCTTGTACTTAATTCGGCATTGTGCCTTTGTATTTAATTCCGATGCAGTTTCTGTGTTTCATCGTCAATAAGAAGGTCCAAGGGATACAGTAATCCTTAAGTGAGGCATCGGAATCTATAACTAGTCTCACAGGAATGGTTCAAAACATAGACAGTTAGAAAAGTCAGTCGACTTGTCCTTAGGTCGGCATTGTGCCTTTTCTATTTAATTCCGATGCAATTTCTGTGTTTCATCGTCAATAAGAAGGTCAGAGGGATACAGTAAACCTGAAGTGAAGCATCTGAATCTATAACTAGTGTCACAGGAATGGTTCAAAACATAGTCAGTAAAAAGAGTCAGTCTTCTTGTACTTAAGTCGGCATTGGGCATTTTGTATTTAATTCCGATGCAATTTCAGTGTTTCATCGTCAATAAGATGGACAGAGGGATACAGTAAACCTGAAGTGAGCATCGGAATCTATAACTAGTGTCACAGGAATGGTTCAAAGCATAGACAGTAAGAAGACTCAGTCTTCTTGTACTTAAGTCGTCATTGTGCCTTTTCTATTTAATTCCGACGCAATTTCTGTGCTTCATTGTCAATAAGAAGGTCCAAGGGATACAGTAAACCTGAAGTGAAGCAACGGAATCTGTAACTGGTGTCACAGGAATGGTTCAAAACATAGTCAGTGAGAAGAGTCAGTCTGCTTGTACTTAAGTCGGCATTGTGCCTTTTGTATTTAATTCCGATGCTATTTCTGTGTTTCATTGTCAATAAGATGGTCAGAGGGATACAGTAAACATGAAGTGAGCATCGGAATCTATAACTAGTGTCACAGGAATGGTTCAAAACATAGTGAGTAAGAAGAGTCAGTCTTTTTGTACTTAAGTCGGCATTGTGCCTATGGTGTTTAATTCCGATGCAATTTCTGTGTTTCATCGTCAATAAGAAGGTCCAAAGGATACGGTAAACCTGAAGTGAAGCATCGGAATCTATAACTAGTGTCACAGGAATGGTTCAATACATAGACACTAAGAAGAGTCAGTCTTCTTGTACTTAAGTCGGCATTGTGCCTTTTTTATTTAATTCCGATGCAATTTCTGTGCTTCATCGTCAATAAGAAGATCAGAGGGATACAGTAAACATGAAGTGAAGCATCGAAATCTATAACTAGTGTCACAGGAATGGTTCAAAACATTTACAGTAGGAAAAGTCAGTCTTCTTGTACTTATGTCGGCATTGTGCCTTTTGTATTTAATTCCGATGCAATTTCTGTGTTTCATCGTCAATAAGAAGGTCCAGGGAATACAGTGCACCTGAAGTGAAGCATCGGAATCTATAACTAGTGTCACAGGAATGGTTCAAAACATAGACAGTAGGAAGAGTCAGTCTTCTTGTACGTCAGTCGCATTGTGCCTTTTGTATTTATTTCCGATGCAATTTCTGTGTTTCATCGTCAATAAGAAGGTCCAAGGTATACAGTAAACCTGAAGTGAAGCATCGGAATCTATAACTAGTGTCACAGGAATGGTTTAAAACATAGACAGTAGGAAGAGTCAGTCTTCTTGTACTTCAGTCGCATTGTGCCTTTTGTATTTAATTCCGATGCATTTTCTGTGTTTCATCGTCAATAAGAAGGTCCAAGGTATACAGTAAACCTGAAGTGAAACATCGGAATCTATAACTAGTGTCACAGGAATCGTTCAAAACATAGACAGTAAGAAGAGTCAGTCTTCTTGTACTTAAGTCGGCATTGAGTCTTTTCTATTTAATTCCGATGCAATTTCTGTGATTCATCGTCAATAAGAAGGTCCAAGGGATACAGTAAACCTGGAGTGAAGCATCGGAATCTATAACTAGTGTCACAGGAACGGTTCAAAACATAGACAGTGAGAAGAGTCAGTCTTCTTGTACTTAAGTCGACATTGTGCCTTTTCTATTTAATTCCGATGCAATTTCTGTGTTTCATCGTCAATAAGAAGATCCAATGGATACAGTAAACCTGGAGTGAAGCATCGGAATCTAAAACTAGTGTCGCAGGAATGGTTCAAAACATAGACAGTAAGAAGAGTCAGTCTTTTTGTACTTAAGTCGGCATTGTGCCTTTTGTATTTAATTCCGGTGCAATTTCTGTGTTTCATCGTCAATAAGAAGGTCCAAAGGATACAGTAAACCTCAAGTGAAACATCTGAATCAACAACTAGTGTCACAGGAATGGTTCAAAACATAGTCAGTAGGAAGAGTCGGTCTTCATGTACTTCAGTCGGCATTGTGCCTTTTGTATTTAATTCCGATGCAATTTCTGTGTTTCATCGTCAATAAGAAGATGCAAGGGATACAGTAAACCTGGAGTGAAGCATCGGAATCTATAACTAGTGTCACAGGAACGGTTCAAAACATAGACAGTGAGAAGAGTCAGTCTTCTTCTACTTAAGTCGGCATTTTCACTTTTGTATTTAACTCCGATGCAATTTCTGTGTTTCATCGTCAATAAGAAGGTCCAAGGGATACAGAAAACCTGAAGTGAATCATCGGAATCTATAACTTGTGTCACAGGAATGATTTATGACATAGACAGTAGGAAGAGTCAGTCTTCTTGTACTTAATTCGGCATTGTGCCTTTGTATTTAATTCCGATGCAGTTTCTGTGTTTCATCGTCAATAAGAAGGTCCAAGGGATACAGTAATCCTTAAGTGAGGCATCGGAATCTATAACTAGTCTCACAGGAATGGTTCAAAACATAGACAGTTAGAAAAGTCAGTCGACTTGTCCTTAGGTCGGCATTGTGCCTTTTCTATTTAATTCCGATGCAATTTCTGTGTTTCATCGTCAATAAGAAGGTCAGAGGGATACAGTAAACCTGAAGTGAAGCATCTGAATCTATAACTAGTGTCACAGGAATGGTTCAAAACATAGTCAGTAAAAAGAGTCAGTCTTCTTGTACTTAAGTCGGCATTGGGCATTTTGTATTTAATTCCGATGCAATTTCAGTGTTTCATCGTCAATAAGATGGACAGAGGGATACAGTAAACCTGAAGTGAGCATCGGAATCTATAACTAGTGTCACAGGAATGGTTCAAAGCATAGACAGTAAGAAGACTCAGTCTTCTTGTACTTAAGTCGTCATTGTGCCTTTTCTATTTAATTCCGACGCAATTTCTGTGCTTCATTGTCAATAAGAAGGTCCAAGGGATACAGTAAACCTGAAGTGAAGCAACGGAATCTGTAACTGGTGTCACAGGAATGGTTCAAAACATAGTCAGTGAGAAGAATCAGTCTGCTTGTACTTAAGTCGGCATTGTGGCTTTTGTATTTAATTCCGATGCAATTTCTGTGATCCATCGTCAATAAGAAGGTCAGAGGGATACAGTAAACCTGAAGTGAAGCATCGGAATCTATAACTAGAGTCACAGGAATGGTTCAAAACATAGACAGTAGGAGAGTCAGTCTTCTTGAACTAAAGTCGGCATTGTGCCTTTTGTATTTAATTCCGATGTAATTTCTGTGTTTCATTGTCAATTAGAAGGTACAAGGGATACAGTAAACCTGGAGTGAAGCATCGGAATCTATAACTAGAGTCACAGGAATGGTTCAAATCATAGACAGTAGGAGAGTCAGTCTTCTTGAACTAAAGTCGGCATTGTGCCTTTTGTATTTAATTCCGATGCAATTTCTGTGTTTCATTGTCAATTAGAAGGTCCAAGCGATACAGTAAACCTGGAGTGAAGCATCGGAATCTATAACTAGAGTCACAAGAATGGTTCAAAACATAGTCAGTAAGAAGTGTCAGTCTTCTTGTAGTTAAGTCGGCATTGTGCCTTTTGTAATTAATTTCGATGCAATTTCTGTGTTTCATCGTCAATAAGAAGGTCAGAGGGATACAGTAAACCTGAAGTGAAGCTTCGGAATCTATAACTAGTGTCACAGGAATGGTCAAAACATAGACAGTTGGAGGAGTCAGTCTTCTTGTACTTAAGTTGGCATTGTGCCTTTTACATTTAATTCCGATGCAATTTCTGCGTTTCATCGTCAATAGGAAGGTCAGAGGGATACAGTAAACCTGAAGTGAAGCATCGGAATCTATGACTAGGGTCACCGGAATGGTTCAAACCATAAACAGTAAGAAGAGTCAGTCTTCTTGAACTAAAGTCAGCATTGTGCCTTTTGTATTTAATTCCGATGCAATATCTGTGTTTCTATGTCAATAAGAAGGTCCAAGGGATACAGTAAACCTGGAGTGAAGCATCGGGACCTATAACTAGTGTCACAAGAATGGTTCAAAACATCGTCAGTAAGAAAAGTCAGTCCTCTTGTCGTTAAGTCGGCATTGTGCCTTTTGTATTTAGTTCCGATGCAATTTCTGTGTTTCATCGTCAATAAGAAGGTCAGAGGGATACAGTAAACCTGAATTGAAACATCGGAATCTATAACTAGTGTCACAGGAATGGTCAAAACATAGATAGTTGGAAGAGTCAGTCATCTTGTACTTAAGTCGGCATTGTGCAATTTGTATTTAATTCCGATGAAATTTTTGTGTTTCATCGGTAATAGGAAGGTCAGAGGGATACAGTAAACCTGAAGTGAAGCATCGGAATCAAAAACTAGTGTCACAGGAAAGGTTCAAAACTTAAACAGTAAGAAGTGTCAGTCTTCTTGTACTTAAGTCGGCATTGTGCCTTTTCTATTTAATTCCTATCAATATCTGTGTTTCATCGTCAATAAGAAGGTCCAAGGGATACAGTAAACCTGGAGTGAAGCATCGGAATCTATAACTAGTGTCACAGGAATGGTTCAAAACATAAACGGTAAGAAGAGTCAGTCATCGTGTACTTAAGTAGACATTGCGCCTTTTCTACTTAATTCCGATGCAATTTCTGGGTTTCATGGTCAATAACAAGGTCAGAGGGATACAATAAACCTGAAGTGAAGCATCGGAATCTATAACTAGTTTCACAGGAGTGGTTCAAAACATAGTCCGTAAGAAGAGTCAGTCTTCTTGTACTTATGTCCTCATTGTTCCTTTCCTATTTAATTCCGATGCAATTTCTGTGTTTCATCGTCAATACGAAGGTCCAACGGATACAGTAAACCGAGAGTGAAGCATCGGAATCCATAACTAGTGTCAATGGAATGGTTGAAACATAGTCAGCAAGAAGAGTCAGTCTTCTAGTCCCTAAGTCGGCATTGTGCCTTTTGTATTTAATTCCGATGCAATTTCTGTGTTTCATAGTCAACAAGAAGGTCCAAGAGATACAGTAAACCTGGAGTGAAGCATCGGAAACTATAACTAGTGTCACAGGAATGGTTCAAAACGTAGACACTAAGAAGAGTCAGTCATCTTGTACTTAAGTCGGCATTGTGCCTTTTGTATTTAATTCCGATGCAATATCTGTGTTTCATCGTCAATAAGAAGGTCAGAGGGATACAGTAATCCTAAAGTGAAGCATCGGAATCTATAACTAGTGTCACAGGAATGGTTCAAATCATAGACATTAAGAAGAGTCAGACTTCTTTTACTTAAGTCTACATTGTGCCTTTTCTATTTAATTCCGATGCAATTCCTGTGTTTTATCGTCAATAAGACGGTCCAAGGGCAACAGTAAACCTGGAGTGAAGTCCCGGAATCTATAACTAGTGTCACAGGAATGGATCAAAACATAGACTGTTAGAAGAGTCAGTCTTCTTGTACTTTAGTCGGCATTGTGCCTTTTGTATTTAATTGCGATGCAATTTCTGTGTTTCATCGTCAATAAGAAGGTCCAAGGGATACAGTAAACCTGGAGTGAAGCATCGGAATCTATAACTAGTGTCACAGGGATTGTTCAAATCATAGACAGTAAGAAAGGTCAGACTTCTTGTACTTAAGTCGGCATTGTGCCTTGTGTATTAAATTCCGATGCAATATCTGTGTTTCATCGTCAATAAGAAGGTCAGAGGGATACAGTAATCCTAAAGTAAAGCATCGGAATCTATAACTAGTGCCACAGGAATGGTTGAAAGCATAGTCAGTAAGAATAGTCAGTCTTCTTGTACTTAAGTCATCATTGTGCATTTTCTATTTATTTCGGATGCAATTTCTGTGTTTCATCGTCAATACGAAGGTCCAAGGGATACAGTAAACCTGGTGTGAAGCATCGGAATCTATAAGTAGTGTCACAGGAATGGTTCAAGCCATTGACAGTAAGAAGAGTCAGACTTCTTTTTCTTAAGTCGGCATTGTGCCTTTTGTATTTAATTCCGATGCAGTTTGTGTGTTTCATTGACAATAAGAGGGTAGAAGGGATACAGTAAACCTGGAGTGAAGCTTCGGAGTCTATAACTAGTGTCACCGGATTGGTTCTACAATAGACAGTTAGAAGACTCAGTCTTCTTGTACTTAATTCAGCATTGTGCCTTTTGTATTTAATTCCGATGCAATCTCTGTGTTTCATCGTCAATAAGAAGATCAGAGGGATACAGTAAACCTGAATTGAAGCATCGGAATCTATAACTAGTGTCACAGGAATGGTCAAAACATAGATAGTAGGGAGAGTCAGTCTTCTTTTACTTAAGTCGGCATTGTGCCTTTTGTATTTAATTCCGATGAAATTTCTGTGTTTAATCGGCAATTGGAACGTCATAGGGATACAGTAAACCTGAAGTGAAGCATCGGAATCAATACCTAGTGTCACAGGAAAGGTTCAAAACATAGACAGTAAGAAGAGTCAGTCTTCTTGTACTTAATTCGGCATTGTGCCTTTTGTATTTAATTCCGATGCTATTTCTGTGTTTCATCGTCAATAAGAAGGTCCAAGGGATACAGTAATCCTTAAGTGAGGCATCGGAATTTATAACTAGTGTCACAGGAATGGATCAAAACATAGTCAGTAAGAAGATTCAGTCTTCTTGTACTTAAGTCGGAATTTTGGCTTTTGTATTTAATTCCGATGCAATTTCTGTGTTTCATCGTCAATAAGAAGGACCAAGGGATACAGTAAACCTGGTGTGTAGCATCGGAATCTATAACTAGTGTCACAGGGATTGTTCAAATCATAGACAGTAAGAAGAGTCAGACTTCTTATACTTACGTCGGCATTGTGCATTTTGTATTTAATTCCGATGCAATATCTGTGTTTCATCGTCAATAAGAAGGTCAGAGAGATACAGTAATCCTAAAGTGAAGCATCGGAATCTATAACTAGTGTCACAGGAATGGTTCAAATCATAGACAGTAAGAAGAGTCAGTCTTCTTGTACTTAATTCGGCATTGTGCCTTTTGTATTTAATTCCGATGCAATCTCTGTGTTTCATCGTCAATAAGAAAATCAGAGGGATACAGTAAACCTGAATTGAAGCAACGGAATCTATAACTAGTGTCACAGGAATGGTCAAAACATAGACAGTAGGAAGAGTCAGTCTTCTTGTACGTAAGTCGGCATTGTTCCTTTTGTATTTAATTCCGATGAAATATCTGTGTTTAATCGGCAATTGGAAGGTCAGAGGGATACAGTAAACCTGAAGTGAAGCATCGGAATCAATAACTAGTGTCACAGGAAAGGTTCAAAACATAGACTGTAAGAAGTGTCAGTCTTCTTGTACTGAAGTCGAGATTGTGCCTTTTGTGTTTTATTCCGATGCAATTTCTGTGTTTCATCGTCAATAAGAAGGTCCAAGGGATACAGAAAACCTGAAGTGTAGCATCGGAATCTATAACTAGTGTCACAGGAATGGTTCAAACATAGACAGTAAGAAGAGTCAGTCTTCTTGTACTTAAGTCGGCATTGAGCCTATTGTATTTAATTCCGATGCAATTTCTGTGTTTCATCGTCAATAAGAAGATCAGAGGGATACAGTAAACCTGAAGTGAAGCAATGGAATCTATAACTAGTGTCACAGGAATGGTTCATAACATTGACAGCAGGAAGAGTCAGGCTTCTTGTACTTACGTCGGCATTGTGCCTTTTGTATTTAATTCCGATGCAATTTCTGTGTTTCATCGACAATAAGAAGGACCAAGGGATACAGTAAGCCTGCAGTGTAGCATCGGAATCCATAACTAGTGCCACAGGGATGGTTCAAAACATAGACAGTAAGAAGAGTCAGTCTTCTTGTACTTAAGTCGGCATTGTGCCTTTTGTACTTAATACCGATGCAATATCTGTGTTTCATCGTCAATAAGAAGGTCAGGGGATACAGTAATCCTAAAGTGAAGCATCGGAATCTATAACTAGTGTCACAGGAATGGTTCAAAGCATAGTCAGTAAGAATAGTCAGTCTTATTGTACTTAAGACATCATTGTGCATTTTCTATTTAATTCGGATGCCATTTCTGTGTTTCATCGTCAATACGAAGGTCCAAGGGATACAGTAAACCTGGAGTGAAGCATCGGAATCTATAACTAGTGTCACAGGAATGGTTCAAATCATAGACAGTAAGAAGTGTCAGACTTCTTTTACTTAAGTCGGCATTGTGCATTTTGTATTTAATTCCGATGCAATTTCTGTTTTCATTGACAATAAGTAGGTCCAAGGGATACAGTAAACCTGGAGTGAAGCATCGGAGTCTATAACTAGTGTCACAGGATTGGTTCTAAAATAGACAGATTGAAGAGACAGTCTTTTTGTACTTATTTTGGCATTGTGCCTTTTGTATTTAATTCCGATGCAATCTCTGTGTTTCATCGTCAATAAGAAGATCAGAGGGATACAGTAAACCTGAATTGAAGCAACGGAATCTATAACTAGTGTCACAGGAATGGTCAAAACATAGACAGTAGGAAGAGTCAGCCTTCTTGTACTTAAGTCGGCATTGTGCCTTTTGCATTTAATTCCGATGAAATTTCTGTGTTTAATCGGCAATTGGAAGGTCAGAGGGATACAGTAAACCTGAAGTGAAGCATCGGAATCAATAACTAGTGTCACAGGAAAGGTTCAAAATATAGACTGTAAGAAGTGTCAGTCTTCTTGTACTTAGGTCGGCATTGTGCCTTTTGTATTTAATTCCGATGCATTTTCTGTATTTTATCCTCGATAAGAAGGTCCAAGGGATACGGCAAACCTGAAGTGAAGCATCGGAATCTATAACTAGTGTCACAGGAATGGTTCAAAACATAGACACTAAGAAGAGTCAGTCTTCTTGTTCTTAAGTCGGCATTGTGCCTTTTGTATTTAATTCCGATGCAATTTCAGTGCTTCATCGTCAATAAGAAGATCAGAGGGATACAGTAAACCTGAACTGAAGCATCGGAATCTATAACTAGTGTCACAGGAATGGTTCAAAACATTTACAGGAGGAAGAGTCAGTCTTCTTGTACTTAAGTCGGCATTGTGCCTGTTGTATTTAATTCCGATGAAATTTCTGTGTTTAATCGGCAATTGGGAGGTCATAGGGATACAGTAAACCTGAAGTGAAGCATCGGAATCAATACCTAGTGTCACAGGAAAGGTTCAAAACATAGACTGTAAGAAGAGTCAGACTTCTTTTACTTAAGTCGGCATTGTGCCTTTTGTATTTAATTCCGATGCAATTTCTATGCTTCATCGTCAATAAGATGGTCAGAGGGATACAGTAAACCTGAAATGAGCATCGGAATCTATAACTAGTGTCACAGGAATGGTTCAAAACATAGTCAGTAAGAAGAGTCAGTCTTTTTGTACTTAAGTCGGCATTGTGCCTTTTGTGTTTAATTCCGATGCAATTTCTGTGTTTCATCGTCGATAAGAAGGTCCAAGGGATACGGTAAACCTGAAGTGAAGCATCGGAATCTATAACTAGTGTCACAGGAATGGTTCAAATCATAGACACTAAGAAGAGTCAGTCTTCTTGTACTTAAGTCGGCATTGTGCCTTTTGTATTTAATTCCGATGCAATTTCTGTGTTTCATCGTCAATAAGAATATCAGAGGGATACAGTAAACCTGAACTGAAACATCGGAATCTATAACTAGTGTCACAGGAATGGTTCAAAACATTTACAGTAGGAAGAGTCAGTCTTCTTGTACTTAAGTCGGCATTGTGCCTTTTCTATTTAATTCCGATGCAATTTCTGTGTTTCATCGTCAATAAGAAGGTCCAAGGTATACAGTGCACGTGAAGTGAAGCATCGGAATCTATAACTAGTGTCACAAGAATGGTTCAAAACATAGTCAGTAAGAAGAGTCAGTCTTCTTGTACTTTAGTCGGCATTGTGCCTTTTGTATTTAATTCCGATGCAGTTTCTGTGTTTCATCGTCAATAAGAAGGTCCAAGGGATACAGTAAACCTGGAGTGAAGCATCGGAATCAATGACTAGTGTCACAGGGATTGTTCAAAACATAGACAGTAAGAAGAGTCAGACTTCTTGTACTTAAGTCGGCATTGTGCCTTTTGTTTTTAATTCCGATGCAATATCTGTGTTTCATCGTCAATAAGAAGGTCAGAGGGATACAGTAATCCTAAAGTGAAGCATCGGAATCTATAACTAGTGTCACAGGAATGGTTGAAAGCATAGACAGTAAGAATAGTCAGTCTTCTTGTACTTAAGTCATCATTGTGCATTTTCTATGTAATTCGGATGCAATTTCTGTGTTTCATCGTCAATACGAAGGTCCAAGGGATACAGAAAACCTGGAGTGAAGCATCGGAATCTATAACTAGTGTCACAGGAATGGTTCAAATCATAGACAGTAAGAAGAGTCAGGCTTCTTTTACTTAAGTCGGCATTGTGCCTTTTGTATTTAATTCCGATGCAATTTCTGTGATTCGTTGACAATAAGAAGGTCCAAGGGATCCAGTAAACCTGGAGTGAAGCATCGGAGTCTATAACTAGTGTCACAGGATTGGTTCTAAGATAGACAGTTAGAAGAGTCAGTCTTCTTGTACTTAATTCGGCATTGTGCCTTTTGTATTTAATTCCGATGAAATTTTTGTGTTTCATCGGTAATAGGAAGGTCAGAGGGATACAGTAAACCTGAAGTGAAGCATCGGAATCAAAAACTAGTGTCACAGGAAAGGTTCAAAACTTAAACAGTAAGAAGTGTCAGTCTTCTTGTACTTAAGTCGGCATTGTGCCTTTTCTATTTAATTCCTATCAATATCTGTGTTTCATCGTCAATAAGAAGGTCCAAGGGATACAGTAAACCTGGAGTGAAGCATCGGAATCTATAACTAGTGTCACAGGAATGGTTCAAAACATAAACAGTAAGAAGAGTCAGTCATCGTGTACTTAAGTAGACATTGCGCCTTTTCTACTTAATTCCGATGCAATTTCTGGGTTTCATCGTCAATAACAAGGTCAGAGGGATACAATAAACCTGAAGTGAAGCATCGGAATCTATAACTAGTTTCACAGGAGTGGTTCAAAACATAGTCCGTAAGAAGAGTCAGTCTTCTTGTACTTATGTCCTCATTGTTCCTTTCCTATTTAATTCCGATGCAATTTCTGTGTTTCATCGTCAATACGAAGGTCCAACGGATACAGTAAACCGGGAGTGAAGCATCGGAATCCATAACTAGTGTCAATGGAATGGTTGAAACATAGTCAGCAAGAAGAGTCAGTCTTCTAGTCCCTAAGTCGGCATTGTGCCTTTTGTATTTAATTCCGATGCAATTTCTGTGTTTCATAGTCAACAAGAAGGTCCAAGAGATACAGTAAACCTGGAGTGAAGCATCGGAAACTATAACTAGTGTCACAGGAATGGTTCAAAACGTAGACACTAAGAAGAGTCAGTCATCTTGTACTTAAGTCGGCATTGTGCCTTTTGTATTTAATTCCGATGCAATATCTGTGTTTCATCGTCAATAAGAAGGTCAGAGGGATACAGTAATCCTAAAGTGAAGCATCGGAATCTATAACTAGTGTCACAGGAATGGTTCAAATCATAGACATTAAGAAGAGTCAGACTTCTTTTACTTAAGTCTACATTGTGCTTTTTCTATTTAATTCCGATGCAATTCCTGTGTTTTATCGTCAATAAGACGGTCCAAGGGCAACAGTAAACCTGGAGTGAAGTCCCGGAATCTATAACTAGTGTCACAGGAATGGATCAAAACATAGACTGTTAGAAGAGTCAGTCTTCTTGTACTTTAGTCGGCATTGTGCCTTTTGTATTTAATTCCGATGCAATTTCTGTGTTTCATCGTCAATAAGAAGGTCCAAGGGATACAGTAAACCTGGAGTGAAGCATCGGAATCTATAACTAGTGTCACAGGGATTGTTCAAATCATAGACAGTAAGAAAGGTCAGACTTCTTGTACTTAAGTCGGCATTGTGCCTTTTGTATTAAATTCCGATGCAATATCTGTGTTTCATCGTCAATAAGAAGGTCAGAGGGATACAGTAATCCTAAAGTAAAGCATCGGAATCTGTAACTAGTGCCACAGGAATGGTTGAAAGCATAGTCAGTAAGAATAGTCAGTCTTCTTGTACTTAAGTCATCATTGTGCATTTTCTATTTATTTCGGATGCAATTTCTGTGTTTCATCGTCAATACGAAGGTCCAAGGGATACAGTAAACCTGGTGTGAAGCATCGGAATCTATAACTAGTGTCACAGGAATGGTTCAAGTCATTGACAGTAAGAAGAGTCAGACATCTTTTTCTTAAGTCGGCATTGTGCCTTTTGTATTTCATTCCGATGCAGTTTGTGTGTTTCATTGACAATAAGAGGGTAGAAGGGATACAGTAAACCTGGAGTGAAGCTTCGGAGTCTATAACTAGTGTCACCGGATTGGTTCTACAATAGACAGTTAGAAGACTCAGTCTTCTTGTACTTAATTCAGCATTGTGCCTTTTGTATTTAATTCCGATGCAATCTCTGTGTTTCATCGTCAATAAGAAGATCAGAGGGATACAGTAAACCTGAATTGAAGCATCGGAATCTATAACTAGTGTCACAGGAATGGTCAAAACATAGATAGTAGGGAGAGTCAGTCTTCTTTTACTTAAGTCGGCATTGTGCCTTTTGTATTTAATTCCGATGAAATTTCTGTGTTTAATCGGCAATTGGAACGTCATAGGGATACAGTAAACCTGAAGTGAAGCATCGGAATCAATACCTAGTGTCACAGGAAAGGTTCAAAACATAGACAGTAAGAAGAGTCAGTCTTCTTGTACTTAATTCGGCATTGTGCCTTTTGTATTTAATTCCGATGCTATTTCTGTGTTTCATCGTCAATAAGAAGGTCCAAGGGATACAGTAATCCTTAAGTGAGGCATCGGAATTTATAACTAGTGTCACAGGAATGGATCAAAACATAGTCAGTAAGAAGACTCAGTCTTCTTGTACTTAAGTCGGAATTTTGGCTTTTGTATTTAATTCCGATGCAATTTCTGTGTTTCATCGTCAATAAGAAGGACCAAGGGATACAGTAAACCTGGTGTGTAGCATCGGAATCTATAACTAGTGTCACAGGGATTGTTCAAATCATAGACAGTAAGAAGAGTCAGACTTCTTATACTTAAGTCGGCATTGTGCATTTTGTATTTAATTCCGATGCAATATCTGTGTTTCATCGTCAATAAGAAGGTCAGAGAGATACAGTAATCCTAAAGTGAAGCATCGGAATCTATAACTAGTGTCACAGGAATGGTTCAAATCATAGACAGTAAGAAGAGTCAGTCTTCTTGTACTTAATTCGGCATTGTGCCTTTTGTATTTAATTCCGATGCAATCTCTGTGTTTCATCGTCAATAAGAAAATCAGAGGGATACAGTAAACCTGAATTGAAGCAACGGAATCTATAACTAGTGTCACAGGAATGGTCAAAACATAGACAGTAGGAAGAGTCAGTCTTCTTGTACGTAAGTCGGCATTGTTCCTTTTGTATTTAATTCCGATGAAATTTCTGTGTTTAATCGGCAATTGGAAGGTCAGAGGGATACAGTAAACCTGAAGTGAAGCATCGGAATCAATAACTAGTGTCACAGGAAAGGTTCAAAACATAGACTGTAAGAAGTGTCAGTCTTCTTGTACTGAAGTCGAGATTGTGCCTTTTGTGTTTTATTCCGATGCAATTTCTGTGTTTCATCGTCAATAGGAAGGTCCAAGGGATACAGAAAACCTGAAGTGTAGCATCGGAATCTATAACTAGTGTCACAGGAATGGTTCAAACATAGACAGTAAGAAGAGTCAGTCTTCTTGTACTTAAGTCGGCATTGAGCCTATTGTATTTAATTCCGATGCAATATCTGTGTTTCATCGTCAATAAGAAGATCAGAGGGATACAGTAAACCTGAAGTGAAGCAATGGAATCTATAACTAGTGTCACAGGAATGGTTCATAACATTGACAGCAGGAAGAGTCAGGCTTCTTGTACTTACGTCGGCATTGTGCCTTTTGTATTTAATTCCGATGCAATTTCTGTGTTTCATCGACAATAAGAAGGACCAAGGGATACAGTAAGCCTGGAGTGTAGCATCGGAATCCATAACTAGTGCCACAGGGATGGTTCAAAACATAGACAGTAAGAAGAGTCAGTCTTCTTGTACTTAAGTCGGCATTGTGCCTTTTGTGTTTAATTCCGATGCAATTTCTGTGTTTCATCGTCGATAAGAAGGTCCAAGGGATACGGTAAACCTGAAGTGAAGCATCGGAATCTATAACTAGTGTCACAGGAATGGTTCAAATCATAGACACTAAGAAGAGTCAGTCTTCTTGTACTTAAGTCGGCATTGTGCCTTTTGTATTTAATTCCGATGCAATTTCTGTGTTTCATCGTCAATAAGAATATCAGAGGGATACAGTAAACCTGAACTGAAACATCGGAATCTATAACTAGTGTCACAGGAATGGTTCAAAACATTTACAGTAGGAAGAGTCAGTCTTCTTGTACTTAAGTCGGCATTGTGCCTTTTCTATTTAATTCCGATGCAATTTCTGTGTTTCATCGTCAATAAGAAGGTCCAAGGTATACAGTGCACGTGAAGTGAAGCATCGGAATCTATAACTAGTGTCACAAGAATGGTTCAAAACATAGTCAGTAAGAAGAGTCAGTCTTCTTGTACTTTAGTCGGCATTGTGCCTTTTGTATTTAATTCCGATGCAGTTTCTGTGTTTCATCGTCAATAAGAAGGTCCAAGGGATACAGTAAACCTGGAGTGAAGCATCGGAATCAATGACTAGTGTCACAGGGATTGTTCAAAACATAGACAGTAAGAAGAGTCAGACTTCTTGTACTTAAGTCGGCATTGTGCCTTTTGTTTTTAATTCCGATGCAATATCTGTGTTTCATCGTCAATAAGAAGGTCAGAGGGATACAGTAATCCTAAAGTGAAGCATCGGAATCTATAACTAGTGTCACAGGAATGGTTGAAAGCATAGACAGTAAGAATAGTCAGTCTTCTTGTACTTAAGTCATCATTGTGCATTTTCTATGTAATTCGGATGCAATTTCTGTGTTTCATCGTCAATACGAAGGTCCAAGGGATACAGAAAACCTGGAGTGAAGCATCGGAATCTATAACTAGTGTCACAGGAATGGTTCAAATCATAGACAGTAAGAAGAGTCAGGCTTCTTTTACTTAAGTCGGCATTGTGCCTTTTGTATTTAATTCCGATGCAATTTCTGTGATTCGTTGACAATAAGAAGGTCCAAGGGATCCAGTAAACCTGGAGTGAAGCATCGGAGTCTATAACTAGTGTCACAGGATTGGTTCTAAGATAGACAGTTAGAAGAGTCAGTCTTCTTGTACTTAATTCGGCATTGTGCCTTTTGTATTTAATTCCGATGAAATTTTTGTGTTTCATCGGTAATAGGAAGGTCAGAGGGATACAGTAAACCTGAAGTGAAGCATCGGAATCAAAAACTAGTGTCACAGGAAAGGTTCAAAACTTAAACAGTAAGAAGTGTCAGTCTTCTTGTACTTAAGTCGGCATTGTGCCTTTTCTATTTAATTCCTATCAATATCTGTGTTTCATCGTCAATAAGAAGGTCCAAGGGATACAGTAAACCTGGAGTGAAGCATCGGAATCTATAACTAGTGTCACAGGAATGGTTCAAAACATAAACAGTAAGAAGAGTCAGTCATCGTGTACTTAAGTAGACATTGCGCCTTTTCTACTTAATTCCGATGCAATTTCTGGGTTTCATCGTCAATAACAAGGTCAGAGGGATACAATAAACCTGAAGTGAAGCATCGGAATCTATAACTAGTTTCACAGGAGTGGTTCAAAACATAGTCCGTAAGAAGAGTCAGTCTTCTTGTACTTATGTCCTCATTGTTCCTTTCCTATTTAATTCCGATGCAATTTCTGTGTTTCATCGTCAATACGAAGGTCCAACGGATACAGTAAACCGGGAGTGAAGCATCGGAATCCATAACTAGTGTCAATGGAATGGTTGAAACATAGTCAGCAAGAAGAGTCAGTCTTCTAGTCCCTAAGTCGGCATTGTGCCTTTTGTATTTAATTCCGATGCAATTTCTGTGTTTCATAGTCAACAAGAAGGTCCAAGAGATACAGTAAACCTGGAGTGAAGCATCGGAAACTATAACTAGTGTCACAGGAATGGTTCAAAACGTAGACACTAAGAAGAGTCAGTCATCTTGTACTTAAGTCGGCATTGTGCCTTTTGTATTTAATTCCGATGCAATATCTGTGTTTCATCGTCAATAAGAAGGTCAGAGGGATACAGTAATCCTAAAGTGAAGCATCGGAATCTATAACTAGTGTCACAGGAATGGTTCAAATCATAGACATTAAGAAGAGTCAGACTTCTTTTACTTAAGTCTACATTGTGCTTTTTCTATTTAATTCCGATGCAATTCCTGTGTTTTATCGTCAATAAGACGGTCCAAGGGCAACAGTAAACCTGGAGTGAAGTCCCGGAATCTATAACTAGTGTCACAGGAATGGATCAAAACATAGACTGTTAGAAGAGTCAGTCTTCTTGTACTTTAGTCGGCATTGTGCCTTTTGTATTTAATTCCGATGCAATTTCTGTGTTTCATCGTCAATAAGAAGGTCCAAGGGATACAGTAAACCTGGAGTGAAGCATCGGAATCTATAACTAGTGTCACAGGGATTGTTCAAATCATAGACAGTAAGAAAGGTCAGACTTCTTGTACTTAAGTCGGCATTGTGCCTTTTGTATTAAATTCCGATGCAATATCTGTGTTTCATCGTCAATAAGAAGGTCAGAGGGATACAGTAATCCTAAAGTAAAGCATCGGAATCTGTAACTAGTGCCACAGGAATGGTTGAAAGCATAGTCAGTAAGAATAGTCAGTCTTCTTGTACTTAAGTCATCATTGTGCATTTTCTATTTATTTCGGATGCAATTTCTGTGTTTCATCGTCAATACGAAGGTCCAAGGGATACAGTAAACCTGGTGTGAAGCATCGGAATCTATAACTAGTGTCACAGGAATGGTTCAAGTCATTGACAGTAAGAAGAGTCAGACATCTTTTTCTTAAGTCGGCATTGTGCCTTTTGTATTTAATTCCGATGCAGTTTGTGTGTTTCATTGACAATAAGAGGGTAGAAGGGATACAGTAAACCTGGAGTGAAGCTTCGGAGTCTATAACTAGTGTCACCGGATTGGTTCTACAATAGACAGTTAGAAGACTCAGTCTTCTTGTACTTAATTCAGCATTGTGCCTTTTGTATTTAATTCCGATGCAATCTCTGTGTTTCATCGTCAATAAGAAGATCAGAGGGATACAGTAAACCTGAATTGAAGCATCGGAATCTATAACTAGTGTCACAGGAATGGTCAAAACATAGATAGTAGGGAGAGTCAGTCTTCTTTTACTTAAGTCGGCATTGTGCCTTTTGTATTTAATTCCGATGAAATTTCTGTGTTTAATCGGCAATTGGAACGTCATAGGGATACAGTAAACCTGAAGTGAAGCATCGGAATCAATACCTAGTGTCACAGGAAAGGTTCAAAACATAGACAGTAAGAAGAGTCAGTCTTCTTGTACTTAATTCGGCATTGTGCCTTTTGTATTTAATTCCGATGCTATTTCTGTGTTTCATCGTCAATAAGAAGGTCCAAGGGATACAGTAATCCTTAAGTGAGGCATCGGAATTTATAACTAGTGTCACAGGAATGGATCAAAACATAGTCAGTAAGAAGACTCAGTCTTCTTGTACTTAAGTCGGAATTTTGGCTTTTGTATTTAATTCCGATGCAATTTCTGTGTTTCATCGTCAATAAGAAGGACCAAGGGATACAGTAAACCTGGTGTGTAGCATCGGAATCTATAACTAGTGTCACAGGGATTGTTCAAATCATAGACAGTAAGAAGAGTCAGACTTCTTATACTTAAGTCGGCATTGTGCATTTTGTATTTAATTCCGATGCAATATCTGTGTTTCATCGTCAATAAGAAGGTCAGAGAGATACAGTAATCCTAAAGTGAAGCATCGGAATCTATAACTAGTGTCACAGGAATGGTTCAAATCATAGACAGTAAGAAGAGTCAGTCTTCTTGTACTTAATTCGGCATTGTGCCTTTTGTATTTAATTCCGATGCAATCTCTGTGTTTCATCGTCAATAAGAAAATCAGAGGGATACAGTAAACCTGAATTGAAGCAACGGAATCTATAACTAGTGTCACAGGAATGGTCAAAACATAGACAGTAGGAAGAGTCAGTCTTCTTGTACGTAAGTCGGCATTGTTCCTTTTGTATTTAATTCCGATGAAATTTCTGTGTTTAATCGGCAATTGGAAGGTCAGAGGGATACAGTAAACCTGAAGTGAAGCATCGGAATCAATAACTAGTGTCACAGGAAAGGTTCAAAACATAGACTGTAAGAAGTGTCAGTCTTCTTGTACTGAAGTCGAGATTGTGCCTTTTGTGTTTTATTCCGATGCAATTTCTGTGTTTCATCGTCAATAGGAAGGTCCAAGGGATACAGAAAACCTGAAGTGTAGCATCGGAATCTATAACTAGTGTCACAGGAATGGTTCAAACATAGACAGTAAGAAGAGTCAGTCTTCTTGTACTTAAGTCGGCATTGAGCCTATTGTATTTAATTCCGATGCAATATCTGTGTTTCATCGTCAATAAGAAGATCAGAGGGATACAGTAAACCTGAAGTGAAGCAATGGAATCTATAACTAGTGTCACAGGAATGGTTCATAACATTGACAGCAGGAAGAGTCAGGCTTCTTGTACTTACGTCGGCATTGTGCCTTTTGTATTTAATTCCGATGCAATTTCTGTGTTTCATCGACAATAAGAAGGACCAAGGGATACAGTAAGCCTGGAGTGTAGCATCGGAATCCATAACTAGTGCCACAGGGATGGTTCAAAACATAGTCAGTAAGAAGAGTCAGTCTTTTTGTACTTAAGTCGGCATTGTGCCTTTTGTGTTTAATTCCGATGCAATTTCTGTGTTTCATCGTCGATAAGAAGGTCCAAGGGATACGGTAAACCTGAAGTGAAGCATCGGAATCTATAACTAGTGTCACAGGAATGGTTCAAATCATAGACACTAAGAAGAGTCAGTCTTCTTGTACTTAAGTCGGCATTGTGCCTTTTGTATTTAATTCCGATGCAATTTCTGTGTTTCATCGTCAATAAGAATATCAGAGGGATACAGTAAACCTGAACTGAAACATCGGAATCTATAACTAGTGTCACAGGAATGGTTCAAAACATTTACAGTAGGAAGAGTCAGTCTTCTTGTACTTAAGTCGGCATTGTGCCTTTTCTATTTAATTCCGATGCAATTTCTGTGTTTCATCGTCAATAAGAAGGTCCAAGGTATACAGTGCACGTGAAGTGAAGCATCGGAATCTATAACTAGTGTCACAAGAATGGTTCAAAACATAGTCAGTAAGAAGAGTCAGTCTTCTTGTACTTTAGTCGGCATTGTGCCTTTTGTATTTAATTCCGATGCAGTTTCTGTGTTTCATCGTCAATAAGAAGGTCCAAGGGATACAGTAAACCTGGAGTGAAGCATCGGAATCAATGACTAGTGTCACAGGGATTGTTCAAAACATAGACAGTAAGAAGAGTCAGACTTCTTGTACTTAAGTCGGCATTGTGCCTTTTGTTTTTAATTCCGATGCAATATCTGTGTTTCATCGTCAATAAGAAGGTCAGAGGGATACAGTAATCCTAAAGTGAAGCATCGGAATCTATAACTAGTGTCACAGGAATGGTTGAAAGCATAGACAGTAAGAATAGTCAGTCTTCTTGTACTTAAGTCATCATTGTGCATTTTCTATGTAATTCGGATGCAATTTCTGTGTTTCATCGTCAATACGAAGGTCCAAGGGATACAGAAAACCTGGAGTGAAGCATCGGAATCTATAACTAGTGTCACAGGAATGGTTCAAATCATAGACAGTAAGAAGAGTCAGGCTTCTTTTACTTAAGTCGGCATTGTGCCTTTTGTATTTAATTCCGATGCAATTTCTGTGATTCGTTGACAATAAGAAGGTCCAAGGGATCCAGTAAACCTGGAGTGAAGCATCGGAGTCTATAACTAGTGTCACAGGATTGGTTCTAAGATAGACAGTTAGAAGAGTCAGTCTTCTTGTACTTAATTCGGCATTGTGCCTTTTGTATTTAATTCCGATGAAATTTTTGTGTTTCATCGGTAATAGGAAGGTCAGAGGGATACAGTAAACCTGAAGTGAAGCATCGGAATCAAAAACTAGTGTCACAGGAAAGGTTCAAAACTTAAACAGTAAGAAGTGTCAGTCTTCTTGTACTTAAGTCGGCATTGTGCCTTTTCTATTTAATTCCTATCAATATCTGTGTTTCATCGTCAATAAGAAGGTCCAAGGGATACAGTAAACCTGGAGTGAAGCATCGGAATCTATAACTAGTGTCACAGGAATGGTTCAAAACATAAACAGTAAGAAGAGTCAGTCATCGTGTACTTAAGTAGACATTGCGCCTTTTCTACTTAATTCCGATGCAATTTCTGGGTTTCATCGTCAATAACAAGGTCAGAGGGATACAATAAACCTGAAGTGAAGCATCGGAATCTATAACTAGTTTCACAGGAGTGGTTCAAAACATAGTCCGTAAGAAGAGTCAGTCTTCTTGTACTTATGTCCTCATTGTTCCTTTCCTATTTAATTCCGATGCAATTTCTGTGTTTCATCGTCAATACGAAGGTCCAACGGATACAGTAAACCGGGAGTGAAGCATCGGAATCCATAACTAGTGTCAATGGAATGGTTGAAACATAGTCAGCAAGAAGAGTCAGTCTTCTAGTCCCTAAGTCGGCATTGTGCCTTTTGTATTTAATTCCGATGCAATTTCTGTGTTTCATAGTCAACAAGAAGGTCCAAGAGATACAGTAAACCTGGAGTGAAGCATCGGAAACTATAACTAGTGTCACAGGAATGGTTCAAAACGTAGACACTAAGAAGAGTCAGTCATCTTGTACTTAAGTCGGCATTGTGCCTTTTGTATTTAATTCCGATGCAATATCTGTGTTTCATCGTCAATAAGAAGGTCAGAGGGATACAGTAATCCTAAAGTGAAGCATCGGAATCTATAACTAGTGTCACAGGAATGGTTCAAATCATAGACATTAAGAAGAGTCAGACTTCTTTTACTTAAGTCTACATTGTGCTTTTTCTATTTAATTCCGATGCAATTCCTGTGTTTTATCGTCAATAAGACGGTCCAAGGGCAACAGTAAACCTGGAGTGAAGTCCCGGAATCTATAACTAGTGTCACAGGAATGGATCAAAACATAGACTGTTAGAAGAGTCAGTCTTCTTGTACTTTAGTCGGCATTGTGCCTTTTGTATTTAATTCCGATGCAATTTCTGTGTTTCATCGTCAATAAGAAGGTCCAAGGGATACAGTAAACCTGGAGTGAAGCATCGGAATCTATAACTAGTGTCACAGGGATTGTTCAAATCATAGACAGTAAGAAAGGTCAGACTTCTTGTACTTAAGTCGGCATTGTGCCTTTTGTATTAAATTCCGATGCAATATCTGTGTTTCATCGTCAATAAGAAGGTCAGAGGGATACAGTAATCCTAAAGTAAAGCATCGGAATCTGTAACTAGTGCCACAGGAATGGTTGAAAGCATAGTCAGTAAGAATAGTCAGTCTTCTTGTACTTAAGTCATCATTGTGCATTTTCTATTTATTTCGGATGCAATTTCTGTGTTTCATCGTCAATACGAAGGTCCAAGGGATACAGTAAACCTGGTGTGAAGCATCGGAATCTATAACTAGTGTCACAGGAATGGTTCAAGTCATTGACAGTAAGAAGAGTCAGACATCTCTTTCTTAAGTCGGCATTGTGCCTTTTGTATTTAATTCCGATGCAGTTTGTGTGTTTCATTGACAATAAGAGGGTAGAAGGGATACAGTAAACCTGGAGTGAAGCTTCGGAGTCTATAACTAGTGTCACCGGATTGGTTCTACAATAGACAGTTAGAAGACTCAGTCTTCTTGTACTTAATTCAGCATTGTGCCTTTTGTATTTAATTCCGATGCAATCTCTGTGTTTCATCGTCAATAAGAAGATCAGAGGGATACAGTAAACCTGAATTGAAGCATCGGAATCTATAACTAGTGTCACAGGAATGGTCAAAACATAGATAGTAGGGAGAGTCAGTCTTCTTTTACTTAAGTCGGCATTGTGCCTTTTGTATTTAATTCCGATGAAATTTCTGTGTTTAATCGGCAATTGGAACGTCATAGGGATACAGTAAACCTGAAGTGAAGCATCGGAATCAATACCTAGTGTCACAGGAAAGGTTCAAAACATAGACAGTAAGAAGAGTCAGTCTTCTTGTACTTAATTCGGCATTGTGCCTTTTGTATTTAATTCCGATGCTATTTCTGTGTTTCATCGTCAATAAGAAGGTCCAAGGGATACAGTAATCCTTAAGTGAGGCATCGGAATTTATAACTAGTGTCACAGGAATGGATCAAAACATAGTCAGTAAGAAGACTCAGTCTTCTTGTACTTAAGTCGGAATTTTGGCTTTTGTATTTAATTCCGATGCAATTTCTGTGTTTCATCGTCAATAAGAAGGACCAAGGGATACAGTAAACCTGGTGTGTAGCATCGGAATCTATAACTAGTGTCACAGGGATTGTTCAAATCATAGACAGTAAGAAGAGTCAGACTTCTTATACTTAAGTCGGCATTGTGCATTTTGTATTTAATTCCGATGCAATATCTGTGTTTCATCGTCAATAAGAAGGTCAGAGAGATACAGTAATCCTAAAGTGAAGCATCGGAATCTATAACTAGTGTCACAGGAATGGTTCAAATCATAGACAGTAAGAAGAGTCAGTCTTCTTGTACTTAATTCGGCATTGTGCCTTTTGTATTTAATTCCGATGCAATCTCTGTGTTTCATCGTCAATAAGAAAATCAGAGGGATACAGTAAACCTGAATTGAAGCAACGGAATCTATAACTAGTGTCACAGGAATGGTCAAAACATAGACAGTAGGAAGAGTCAGTCTTCTTGTACGTAAGTCGGCATTGTTCCTTTTGTATTTAATTCCGATGAAATTTCTGTGTTTAATCGGCAATTGGAAGGTCAGAGGGATACAGTAAACCTGAAGTGAAGCATCGGAATCAATAACTAGTGTCACAGGAAAGGTTCAAAACATAGACTGTAAGAAGTGTCAGTCTTCTTGTACTGAAGTCGAGATTGTGCCTTTTGTGTTTTATTCCGATGCAATTTCTGTGTTTCATCGTCAATAGGAAGGTCCAAGGGATACAGAAAACCTGAAGTGTAGCATCGGAATCTATAACTAGTGTCACAGGAATGGTTCAAACATAGACAGTAAGAAGAGTCAGTCTTCTTGTACTTAAGTCGGCATTGAGCCTATTGTATTTAATTCCGATGCAATATCTGTGTTTCATCGTCAATAAGAAGATCAGAGGGATACAGTAAACCTGAAGTGAAGCAATGGAATCTATAACTAGTGTCACAGGAATGGTTCATAACATTGACAGCAGGAAGAGTCAGGCTTCTTGTACTTACGTCGGCATTGTGCCTTTTGTATTTAATTCCGATGCAATTTCTGTGTTTCATCGACAATAAGAAGGACCAAGGGATACAGTAAGCCTGGAGTGTAGCATCGGAATCCATAACTAGTGCCACAGGGATGGTTCAAAACATAGACAGTAAGAAGAGTCAGTCTTCTTGTACTTAAGTCGGCATTGTGCCTTTTGTACTTAATACCGATGCAATATCTGTGTTTCATCGTCAATAAGAAGGTCAGGGGATACAGTAATCCTAAAGTGAAGCATCGGAATCTATAACTAGTGTCACAGGAATGGTTCAAAGCATAGTCAGTAAGAATAGTCAGTCTTATTGTACTTAAGACATCATTGTGCATTTTCTATTTAATTCGGATGCCATTTCTGTGTTTCATCGTCAATACGAAGGTCCAAGGGATACAGTAAACCTGGAGTGAAGCATCGGAATCTATAACTAGTGTCACAGGAATGGTTCAAATCATAGACAGTAAGAAGTGTCAGACTTCTTTTACTTAAGTCGGCATTGTGCATTTTGTATTTAATTCCGATGCAATTTCTGTTTTCATTGACAATAAGTAGGTCCAAGGGATACAGTAAACCTGGAGTGAAGCATCGGAGTCTATAACTAGTGTCACAGGATTGGTTCTAAAATAGACAGATTGAAGAGACAGTCTTTTTGTACTTATTTTGGCATTGTGCCTTTTGTATTTAATTCCGATGCAATCTCTGTGTTTCATCGTCAATAAGAAGATCAGAGGGATACAGTAAACCTGAATTGAAGCAACGGAATCTATAACTAGTGTCACAGGAATGGTCAAAACATAGACAGTAGGGAGAGTCAGCCTTCTAGTACTTAAGTCGGCATTGTGCCTTTTGTATTTAATTCCGATGAAATTTCTGTGTTTAATCGGCAATTGGAAGGTCAGAGGGATACAGTAAACCTGAAGTGAAGCATCGGAATCAATAACTAGTGTCACAGGAAAGGTTCAAAACATAGACTGTAAGAAGTGTCAGTCTTCTTGTACTTAGGTCGGCATTGTGCCTTTTGTATTTAATTCCGATGCATTTTCTGTATTTTATCCTCGATAAGAAGGTCCAAGGGATACGGCAAACCTGAAGTGAAGCATCGGAATCTATAACTAGTGTCACAGGAATGGTTCAAAACATAGACACTAAGAAGAGTCAGTCTTCTTGTTCTTAAGTCGGCATTGTGCCTTTTGTATTTAATTCCGATGCAATTTCAGTGCTTCATCGTCAATAAGAAGATCAGAGGGATACAGTAAACCTGAACTGAAGCATCGGAATCTATAACTAGTGTCACAGGAATGGTTCAAAACATTTACAGGAGGAAGAGTCAGTCTTCTTGTACTTAAGTCGGCATTGTGCCTGTTGTATTTAATTCCGATGAAATTTCTGTGTTTAATCGGCAATTGGGAGGTCATAGGGATACAGTAAACCTGAAGTGAAGCATCGGAATCAATACCTAGTGTCACAGGAAAGGTTCAAAACATAGACTGTAAGAAGAGTCAGACTTCTTTTACTTAAGTCGGCATTGTGCCTTTTGTATTTAATTCCGATGCAATTTCTATGCTTCATCGTCAATAAGATGGTCAGAGGGATACAGTAAACCTGAAATGAGCATCGGAATCTATAACTAGTGTCACAGGAATGGTTCAAAACATAGTCAGTAAGAAGAGTCAGTCTTTTTGTACTTAAGTCGGCATTGTGCCTTTTGTGTTTAATTCCGATGCAATTTCTGTGTTTCATCGTCGATAAGAAGGTCCAAGGGATACGGTAAACCTGAAGTGAAGCATCGGAATCTATAACTAGTGTCACAGGAATGGTTCAAATCATAGACACTAAGAAGAGTCAGTCTTCTTGTACTTAAGTCGGCATTGTGCCTTTTGTATTTAATTCCGATGCAATTTCTGTGTTTCATCGTCAATAAGAATATCAGAGGGATACAGTAAACCTGAACTGAAGCATCGGAATCTATAACTAGTGTCACAGGAATGGTTCAAAACATTTACAGTAGGAAGAGTCAGTCTTCTTGTACTTAAGTCGGCATTGTGCCTTTTCTATTTAATTCCGATGCAATTTCTGTGTTTCATCGTCAATAAGAAGGTCCAAGGTATACAGTGCACGTGAAGTGAAGCATCGGAATCTATAACTAGTGTCACAAGAATGGTTCAAAACATAGTCAGTAAGAAGAGTCAGTCTTCTTGTACTTTAGTCGGCATTGTGCCTTTTGTATTTAATTCCGATGCAGTTTCTGTGTTTCATCGTCAATAAGAAGGTCCAAGGGATACAGTAAACCTGGAGTGAAGCATCGGAATCAATGACTAGTGTCACAGGGATTGTTCAAAACATAGACAGTAAGAAGAGTCAGACTTCTTGTACTTAAGTCGGCATTGTGCCTTTTGTTTTTAATTCCGATGCAATATCTGTGTTTCATCGTCAATAAGAAGGTCAGAGGGATACAGTAATCCTAAAGTGAAGCATCGGAATCTATAACTAGTGTCACAGGAATGGTTGAAAGCATAGACAGTAAGAATAGTCAGTCTTCTTGTACTTAAGTCATCATTGTGCATTTTCTATTTAATTCGGATGCAATTTCTGTGTTTCATCGTCAATACGAAGGTCCAAGGGATACAGAAAACCTGGAGTGAAGCATCGGAATCTATAACTAGTGTCACAGGAATGGTTCAAATCATAGACAGTAAGAAGAGTCAGGCTTCTTTTACTTAAGTCGGCATTGTGCCTTTTGTATTTAATTCCGATGCAATTTCTGTGATTCGTTGACAATAAGAAGGTCCAAGGGATCCAGTAAACCTGGAGTGAAGCATCGGAGTCTATAACTAGTGTCACAGGATTGGTTCTAAGATAGACAGTTAGAAGAGTCAGTCTTCTTGTACTTAATTCGGCATTGTGCCTTTTGTATTTAATTCCGATGCAACCTCTGTGTTTCATCGTCAATAAGAAGATCGGAGGGATACAGTAAACCTCAATTGAAGCATCGGAATCTATAACTAGTGTCACAGGAATGGTCAAAACATAGACAGTAGGAAGAGTCAGTCTTCCTGTACCAAAGTCGGCATTGTGCCTTTTGTAATTATATCCGATGAAATTTCTGTGTTTAATCGGCAATTGGAAGGTCAGAGGGATACAGCAAACCTAAAGTGAAGCATCGGAATCAATAACTAGTGTCACAGGAAAGGTTCAAAACACAGACTGTAAGAAGTGTCAGTCTTCTTGTACTTAAGTCGGCATTGTGCCTTTTGTGTGTTATTCCGATGCAATTTCTGTGTTTTATCGTCAATAAGAAGGTCCAAGGGATACAGAAAACCTGAAGTGTAGCATCGGAATCTATAACTAGTGTCACAGGAATGGTTCAAACATAGACAGTAAGAAGAGTCAGTCTTCTTGTACTTAAGTCGGCATTGAGCCTTTTGTATTTAATTCCGATGCAATTTCTGTGATTCATTGACAATAAGAAGGTCCAAGGGATCCAGTAAACCTGGAGTGAAGCATCGGAGTCTATAACTAGTGTCACAGGATTGGTTCTAAGATAGACAGTTAGAAGAGTCAGTCTTCTTGAACTTAATTCGGCATTGTGCCTTTTGTATTTAATTCCGATGCAATCTCTGTGATTCATCGTCAATAAGAAGATCAGAGGGATACAGTAAAGCTGAATTGAAGCATCGGAATCTATAACTAGTGTCATAGGAATGGTCAAAACATAGACAGTAGGAAGAGTCAGTCTTCTTGTACTTAACTCGGCATTGTGCCTTTTGTAATTATTTCCGATGAAATTTCTGTGTTTAATCGGCAATTGGAAGGTCAGAGGGATACAGTAAACCTGAAGTGAAGCATAGGAATCAATAACTAGTGTCACAGGAAAGGTTCAAAACATAGACTGTAAGAAGTGTCAGTCTTCTTGTACTTAAGTCGGCATTGTGCCTTTTGTATTTAATTCCTATGAAATTTCTGTGTTTAATCGGCAATTGGAAGGACAGAGGGATACAGTAAACCTGAAGTGAAGCATCGGTCTCAATAACTAGTGTCACAGGAAAGGTTTCAAACATAGACTGTAAGAAGTGTCAGTCTTCTTGTACTTCAGTCGGCATTGTGCCTTTTGTGTTTTATTCCGATGCAATTTCTGTGTTTCATCGTCAATAAGAAGGTCCAAGGGATACAGAAAACCTGAAGTGTAGCATCTGAATCTATAACTAGTGTCACAGGAATGGCTCAAACATAGACAGTAAGAAGAGTCAGTCTTCTTGTACTTAAGGCGGCATTGAGCCTTTTGTATTTAATTCCGATGCAATTTCTGTGTTTCATCGTCAATAAGAAGATCAGAGGGATACAGTAAACCTGAAGTGAAGCAATGGAATCTATAACTAGTGTCACAGGAATGGTTCAAAACATTGACAGTAGGAAGAGTCAGTCTTCTTGTACTTAAGTCGGCATTGTTCCTTTTGTATTTAATTCCGATGCAATTTCTGTGTTTCATCGACAATAAGAAGGACCAAGGGATACGGTAAACCTGAAGTGAAGCATTGGAATCTATAACTAGTGTCACAAGAATGGTTCAAAACATAGTCAGTGAGAAGAGTCAGTCTTGTTGTACTTTGGTCGTCATTGTGCCTTTTGTATTTAATTCCGATGCAATTTCTGTGTTTCTTCGTCAATAAGAAAGTCCAAGGGATACAGTAAACCTGGAATGAAGCATCGGAATCAATAACTAGTGTCACAGGGATTGTTCAAAACATAGACAGTAAGAAGAGTCAGACTTCTTGTACTTAAGTCGGCATTGTGCCTTTTGTATTTAATTCCGATGCAATATCTGTGTTTCATCGTCAATAAGAAGGTCAGAGGGATACAGTAATCCTAAAGTGAAGCATCGGAATCTATAACTAGTGTCACAGGAATGGTTGAAAGCATAGTCAGTAAGAATAGTCAGTCTTCTTGTACTTAAGTCATCATTGTGCACGTTCTATTTAATTCGGATGCAATTTCTGTGTTTCATCGTCAATACGAAGGTCCAAGGGATACAGTAAACCTGGAGTGAAGCATCGCAATCTTTAACTAGTGTCACAGGAATGGTTCAAACCATAGACAGTAAGAAGAGTCAGGCTTCTTTTACTTAAGTCGGCATTGTCCCTTTTGTATTTAATTCCGATGCAATTTCTGTGATTCATTGACAATAAATAGGTCCAAGGGATCCAGTAAACCTGGAGTGAAGCATCGGAGTCTATAACTAGTGTCACAGGATTGGTTCTAAGATAGACAGTTAGAAGAGTCAGTCTTCTTGTACTTAATTCGGCATTGTGCCTTTTGTATTTAATTCCGATGCAATCTCTGTGTTTCATCGTCAATAAGAAGATCAGAGGGATACAGTAAACCTGAATTGAAGCATCGGAATCTATAACTAGTGTCACAGGAATGGTCAAAACATAGACAGTAGGAAGAGTCAGTCTTCTTGTACCTAAGTCGGCATTGTGCCTTTTGTAATTATTTCCGATGAAATTTCTGTGTTTAATCGGCAATTGGAAGGTCAGAGGGATACAGCAAACCTGAAGTGAAGCATCGGAATCAATAACTAGTGTCACAGGAAAGGTTCAAAACACAGACTGTAAGAAGTGTCAGTCTTCTTGTACTTAAGTCGGCATTGTGCCTTTTGTGTGTTATTCCGATGCAATTTCTGTGTTTTATCGTCAATAAGAAGGTCCAAGGGATACAGAAAACCTGAAGTGTAGCATCGGAATCTATAACTAGTGTCACAGGAATGGTTCAAACATAGACAGTAAGAAGAGTCAGTCTTCTTGTACTTAAGTCGGCATTGAGCCTTTTGTATTTAATTCCGATGCAATTTCTGTGATTCATTGACAATAAGAAGGTCCAAGGGATCCAGTAAACCTGGAGTGAAGCATCGGAGTCTATAACTAGTGTCACAGGATTGGTTCCAAGATAGACAGTTAGAAGAGTCAGTCTTCTTGAACTTAATTCGGCATTGTGCCTTTTGTATTTAATTCCGATGCAATCTCTGTGATTCATCGTCAATAAGAAGATCAGAGGGATACAGTAAAGCTGAATTGAAGCATCGGAATCTATAACTAGTGTCATAGGAATGGTCAAAACATAGACAGTAGGAAGAGTCAGTCTTCTTGTACTTAAGTCGGCATTGTGCCTTTTGTAATTATTTCCGATGAAATTTCTGTGTTTAATCGGCAATTGGAAGGTCAGAGGGATACAGTAAACCTGAAGTGAAGCATAGGAATCAATAACTAGTGTCACAGGAAAGGTTCAAAACATAGACTGTAAGAAGTGTCAGTCTTCTTGTACTTAAGTCGGCATTGTGCCTTTTGTATTTAATTCCTATGAAATTTCTGTGTTTAATCGGCAATTGGAAGGACAGAGGGATACAGTAAACCTGAAGTGAAGCATCGGTCTCAATAACTAGTGTCACAGGAAAGGTTTCAAACATAGACTGTAAGAAGTGTCAGTCTTCTTGTACTTCAGTCGGCATTGTGCCTTTTGTGTTTTATTCCGATGCAATTTCTGTGTTTCATCGTCAATAAGAAGGTCCAAGGGATACAGAAAACCTGAAGTGTAGCATCTGAATCTATAACTAGTGTCACAGGAATGGCTCAAACATAGACAGTAAGAAGAGTCAGTCTTCTTGTACTTAAGGCGGCATTGAGCCTTTTGTATTTAATTCCGATGCAATTTCTGTGTTTCATCGTCAATAAGAAGATCAGAGGGATACAGTAAACCTGAAGTGAAGCAATGGAATCTATAACTAGTGTCACAGGAATGGTTCAAAACATTGACAGTAGGAAGAGTCAGTCTTCTTGTACTTAAGTCGGCATTGTTCCTTTTGTATTTAATTCCGATTCAATTTCTGTGTTTCATCGACAATAAGAAGGACCAAGGGATACGGTAAACCTGAAGTGAAGCATTGGAATCTATAACTAGTGTCACAAGAATGGTTCAAAACATAGTCAGTGAGAAGAGTCAGTCTTGTTGTACTTTGGTCGTCATTGTGCCTTTTGTATTTAATTCCGATGCAATTTCTGTGTTTCTTCGTCAATAAGAAAGTCCAAGGGATACAGTAAACCTGGAATGAAGCATCGGAATCAATAACTAGTGTCACAGGGATTGTTCAAAACATAGACAGTAAGAAGAGTCAGACTTCTTGTACTTAAGTCGGCATTGTGCCTTTTGTATTTAATTCCGATGCAATATCTGTGTTTCATCGTCAATAAGAAGGTCAGAGGGATACAGTAATCCTAAAGTGAAGCATCGGAATCTATAACTAGTGTCACAGGAATGGTTGAAAGCATAGTCAGTAAGAATAGTCAGTCTTCTTGTACTTAAGTCATCATTGTGCACGTTCTATTTAATTCGGATGCAATTTCTGTGTTTCATCGTCAATACGAAGGTCCAAGGGATACAGTAAACCTGGAGTGAAGCATCGCAATCTTTAACTAGTGTCACAGGAATGGTTCAAATCATAGACAGTAAGAAGAGTCAGGCTTCTTTTACTTAAGTCGGCATTGTCCCTTTTGTATTTAATTCCGATGCAATTTCTGTGATTCATTGACAATAAAAAGGTCCAAGGGATCCAGTAAACCTGGAGTGAAGCATCGGAGTCTATAACTAGTGTCACAGGATTGGTTCTAAGATAGACAGTTAGAAGAGTCAGTCTTCTTGTACTTAATTCGGCATTGTGCCTTTTGTATTTAATTCCGATGCAATCTCTGTGTTTCATCGTCAATAAGAAGATCAGAGGGATACAGTAAACCTGAATTGAAGCATCGGAATCTATAACTAGTGTCACAGGAATGGTCAAAACATAGACAGTAGGAAGAGTCAGTCTTCTTGTACCTAAGTCGGCATTGTGCCTTTTGTAATTATTTCCGATGAAATTTCTGTGTTTAATCGGCAATTGGAAGGTCAGAGGGATACAGTAAACCTGAAGTGAAGCATCGGAAACAATAACTAGTGTCACAGGATAGGTTCAAAACATAGACTGTAAGAAGTGTCAGTCTTCTTGTACTTAAGTCGGCATTGTGCCTTTTGTGTGCTATTCCGATGCAATTTCTGTGTTTCATCGTCAATAAGAAGGTCCAAGGGATACAGAAAACCTGAAGTGTAGCATCGGAATCTATAACTAGTGTCACAGGAATGGTTCAAACATAGACAGTAAGAAGAGTCAGTCTTCTTGTACTTAAGTCGGCATTGAGCCTTTTGTATTTAATTCCGATGCAATTTCAGTGTTTCATCGTCAATAAGAAGTTCAGAAGGATACAGTAAACCTGAAGTGAAGCAATGGAATCTATAACTAGTGTCACAGGAATGGTTCAAAACATTGACAGTAGGAAGAGTCAGTCTTCTTGTACTTAAGTCATCATTGTGCATTTTCTATTTAATTCGAATGCCATTTCTGTGTTTCATCGTCAATAAGAAGGTCCAAGGGATACAGTAAACCTAGAGTGAAGTATCGGAATCTATAACTAGTGTCACAGGAATGGTTCAAGTCTTAGACAGTAAGAAGAGTCAGACTTCTTTTACTTAAGTCGGCATTGTGCCTTTTTTATTTAATTCCGATGAAATTTCTATGCTTCATCGTCAATAAGATGGTCAGAGGGATACAGTAAACCTGAAGTGAGCATCGGAATCTATAACTAGTGTCACAGGAATGGTTCAAAACATTTAAAGTAGGAAGAGTCAGTCTTCTTGTACTTAAGTCGGCATTGTGCATTTTCTATTTAATTCCGATGGAGTTTCTGTGTTGTATTGTCAATAAGAAGGTCCAAGGGATACAGTGCACGTGAAGTGAAGCTTCGGAATCTATAACTAGTGTCACAAGAATGGTTCAAAACATAGTCAGTAAGAAGAGTCAGTCTTCTTGTACTTAAGTCGGCATTGTGCCTTTTGTATATAATTCCGATGCAATATCTGTGTTTCATCGTCGATAAGAAGGTCCAAGGGATACGGTAAACCTGAAGTGAAGCATCGGAATCCAAAACTAGTGTCACAGGAATGGTTCAATACATAGACACTAAGAAGAGTCAGTCTTCCTGTACTTAAGTCGGCATTGCGCCATTTGTATTTAATTCCGATGCAAATTCTGTGTTTCATCGTCAATAAGAAGGTCAGGGGGATACAGTAATCCTAAAGTGAACCATCGGAATCTATAACTAGTGTCACAGGAATGGTTCAAAGCATAGTCAGTAAGAATAGTCAGTCTTCTTGTACTTAAGTCATCATTGTGCATTTTCTATTTAATTCGAATGCCATTTCTGTGTTTCATCGTCAATAAGAAGGTCCAAGGGATACAGTAAACCTAGAGTGAAGCATCGGAATCTATAACTAGTGTCACAGGAATGGTTCAAATCATAGACAGTAAGAAGAGTCAGACTTCTTTTACTTAAGTCGGCATTGTGCCTTTTTTATTTAATTCCGATGAAATATCTATGCTTCATCGTCAATAAGATGGTCAGAGGGATACAGTAAACCTGAAGTGAGCATCGGAATGTATAACTAGTGTCACAGGAATGGTTCAAAACATAGTCAGCAAGAAGAGTCAGTCTTTTTGTACTTAAGTCGGCATTGTGCCTTTTGTGTTTAATTCCGATGCAATTTCTGTGTTTCATCGTCGATAAGAAGGTCCAAGGGATACGGTAAACCTGAAGTGAAACATCGGAATCTATAACTAGTGTCACAGGAATGGTTCAAAACATAGGCACTAAGAAGAGTCAGTCTTCCTGTACATAAGTCGGCATTGCACCTTTTGTATTTAATTCCAATGCAAATTCTGTGTTTCATCGTCAATAAGAAGATCAGAGGGATACAGTAAACCTGAACTGAAGCATCGTAATCTATAACTAGTGTCAAAGGAATGGTTCAAAACATTTACAGTAGGAAGAGTTAGGCTTCTTTTACTTAAGTCGGCATTGTGCTTTTTCTATTTAATTCCGATGCAATTTCTGTGTTTCATCGTCAATAAGAAGGTCCAAGGGATACAGTGCACGTGAAGTGAAGCATCGGAGTCTATAACTAGTGTCACAGGATTGGTTCTAAGATAGACAGTTAGAAGAGTCAGTCTTCTTGTACTTAATTCGGCATTGTGCCTTTTGTATTTAATTCCGATGCAATCTCTGTGTTTCATCGTCAATAAGAAGATCAGAGGGATACAGTAAACCTGAATTGAAGCATCGGAATCTATAACTAGTGTCACAGGAATGGTCAAAACATAGACAGTAGGAAGAGTCAGTCTTCTTGTACCTAAGTCGGCATTGTGCCTTTTGTAATTATTTCCGATGAAATTTCTGTGTTTAATCGGCAATTGGAAGGTCAGAGGGATACAGTAAACCTGAAGTGAAGCATCGGAAACAATAACTAGTGTCACAGGATAGGTTCAAAACATAGACTGTAAGAAGTGTCAGTCTTCTTGTACTTAAGTCGGCATTGTGCCTTTTGTGTGCTATTCCGATGCAATTTCTGTGTTTCATCGTCAATAAGAAGGTCCAAGGGATACAGAAAACCTGAAGTGTAGCATCGGAATCTATAACTAGTGTCACAGGAATGGTTCAAACATAGACAGTAAGAAGAGTCAGTCTTCTTGTACTTAAGTCGGCATTGAGCCTTTTGTATTTAATTCCGATGCAATTTCAGTGTTTCATCGTCAATAAGAAGTTCAGAAGGATACAGTAAACCTGAAGTGAAGCAATGGAATCTATAACTAGTGTCACAGGAATGGTTCAAAACATTGACAGTAGGAAGAGTCAGTCTTCTTGTACTTAAGTCATCATTGTGCATTTTCTATTTAATTCGAATGCCATTTCTGTGTTTCATCGTCAATAAGAAGGTCCAAGGGATACAGTAAACCTAGAGTGAAGTATCGGAATCTATAACTAGTGTCACAGGAATGGTTCAAGTCATAGACAGTAAGAAGAGTCAGACTTCTTTTACTTAAGTCGGCATTGTGCCTTTTTTATTTAATTCCGATGAAATTTCTATGCTTCATCGTCAATAAGATGGTCAGAGGGATACAGTAAACCTGAAGTGAGCATCGGAATCTATAACTAGTGTCACAGGAATGGTTCAAAACATTTAAAGTAGGAAGAGTCAGTCTTCTTGTACTTAAGTCGGCATTGTGCATTTTCTATTTAATTCCGATGGAGTTTCTGTGTTGTATTGTCAATAAGAAGGTCCAAGGGATACAGTGCACGTGAAGTGAAGCTTCGGAATCTATAACTAGTGTCACAAGAATGGTTCAAAACATAGTCAGTAAGAAGAGTCAGTCTTCTTGTACTTAAGTCGGCATTGTGCCTTTTGTATATAATTCCGATGCAATATCTGTGTTTCATCGTCGATAAGAAGGTCCAAGGGATACGGTAAACCTGAAGTGAAGCATCGGAATCCAAAACTAGTGTCACAGGAATGGTTCAATACATAGACACTAAGAAGAGTCAGTCTTCCTGTACTTAAGTCGGCATTGCGCCTTTTGTATTTAATTCCGATGCAAATTCTGTGTTTCATCGTCAATAAGAAGGTCAGGGGGATACAGTAATCCTAAAGTGAACCATCGGAATCTATAACTAGTGTCACAGGAATGGTTCAAAGCATAGTCAGTAAGAATAGTCAGTCTTCTTGTACTTAAGTCATCATTGTGCATTTTCTATTTAATTCGAATGCCATTTCTGTGTTTCATCGTCAATAAGAAGGTCCAAGGGATACAGTAAACCTAGAGTGAAGCATCGGAATCTATAACTAGTGTCACAGGAATGGTTCAAATCATAGACAGTAAGAAGAGTCAGACTTCTTTTACTTAAGTCGGCATTGTGCCTTTTTTATTTAATTCCGATGAAATATCTATGCTTCATCGTCAATAAGATGGTCAGAGGGATACAGTAAACCTGAAGTGAGCATCGGAATGTATAACTAGTGTCACAGGAATGGTTCAAAACATAGTCAGCAAGAAGAGTCAGTCTTTTTGTACTTAAGTCGGCATTGTGCCTTTTGTGTTTAATTCCGATGCAATTTCTGTGTTTCATCGTCGATAAGAAGGTCCAAGGGATACGGTAAACCTGAAGTGAAGCATCGGAATCTATAACTAGTGTCACAGGAATGGTTCAAAACATAGGCACTAAGAAGAGTCAGTCTTCCTGTACATAAGTCGGCATTGCACCTTTTGTATTTAATTCCGATGCAAATTCTGTGTTTCATCGTCAATAAGAAGATCAGAGGGATACAGTAAACCTGAACTGAAGCATCGTAATCTATAACTAGTGTCAAAGGAATGGTTCAAAACATTTACAGTAGAAAGAGTTAGGCTTCTTTTACTTAAGTCGGCATTGTGCTTTTTCTATTTAATTCCGATGCAATTTCTGTGTTTCATCGTCAATAAGAAGGTCCAAGGGATACAGTGCACGTGAAGTGAAGCATCGGAATCTATAACTAGTGTCACAAGAATGGTTCAAAACATAGTCAGTAA
This sequence comes from Schistocerca serialis cubense, assembly GCF_023864345.2. NCBI lineage: Eukaryota > Metazoa > Arthropoda > Insecta > Orthoptera > Acrididae > Schistocerca > Schistocerca serialis. The sequence continues at coordinate 180,478,943 of NC_064649.1, forward strand.
GAAGAGTCAGTCGGCATTGTGCCTTTTGTATTTAATTCCGATGAAATTTCTGTGTTTCATCGGCAATAAGAAGGTCAGAGGGATACAGTAAAACTGAAGTGAAGCATCGGAATCAAAAACTAGTGTCACTGGAAAGGTTCAAAACTTAGACAGTAAGAAGTGTCAGTCTTCTTGTACTTAAGTCGGCATTGTGCCTTTTCTATATAATTCCGATCAATATCTGTGTTTCATCGTCAATAAGGAGGTCCAAGGGATACAGTAAACCTGGTGTCAAGCATCGGAAACTATAACTAGTGTCACAGGATTGGTTCTAAAATAGACAGTTAGAAGAGTCAGTCTTCTTGTACTTAATTCGTCATTGTGCCTGTTGTATTTAATTCCGATGCAATCTCTGTGTTTCATCGTCAATAAGAAGATCAGAGGGATACAGTAAACCTGAATTGAAGCATCGGAATCTATAACTAGTGTCACAGGAATGGTCAAAACATAGACAGTAGGAAGAGTCAGTCTTCTTGTACTTAAGTCGGCATTGTGCCTTTTGTATTTAATTCCGATGAAATTTCTGTGTTTAATCGGCAATTGGAAGGTCAGAGGGATACAGTAAACCTGAAGTGAAGCATCGGAATCAATAACTAGTGTCACAGGAATGGTTCAAAGCATAGTCAGTAATAATAGTCAGTTTTCTTGTACTTAAGTCATCATTGTGCATTTTCTATTTAATTCGAATGCCATTTCTGTGTTTCATCGTCAATAATAAGGTCCAAGGGATACAGTAAACCTAGAGTGAAGCATCGGAATCTATAACTAGTGTCACAGGAATGGTTCAAATCATAGACAGTAAGATGAGTCAGACTTCTTTTACTTAAGTCGGCATTGTGCCTTTTGTATTTAATTCCGATGAAATTTCTATGCTTCATCGTCAATAAGATGGTCAGAGGGATACAGTAAACCTGAAGTGAGCATCGGAATCTATAACTAGCGTCACAGAAATGGTTCAAAACATAGTCAGTAAGAAGAGTCAGTCTTTTTGTACTTAAGTCGGCATTGTGCCTTTTGTGTTTAACTCCGATGCAATATCTGTGCTTCATCGTCGATAAGAAGGTCCAAGGGATACGGTAAACCTGAAGTGAAGCATCGGAATCTATAACTAGTGTCACAGGAATGGTTCAAAACATAGACACTAAGAAGAGTCAGTCTTCCTGTACTTAAGTCGGCATTGCGAATTTTTTATTTAATTCCGATGCAATTTCTGTGTTTCATCGTCAATAAGAAGATCAGAGGGATACAGTAAACCTGAACTGAAGCATCGGAACCTATAACTAGTGTCACAGGCATGGTTCAAAACATTTACAGTAGGAAGAGTCAGTCTTCTTGTACTTAAGTCGGCATTGTGCCTTTTGTATTTAATTCCGATGCAATTTCTGTGTTTCATCGTGAATAAGAAGGTCAGAGGGATACAGTAAACCTGAATTGAAGCATCGGAATCTATAACTAGTGTAACAGGAATGGTCAAAACATAGATAGTAGGAAGAGTCAGTCTTCTTGTACTTAAGTCGGCATTGTGCCTTTTGTATTTCATTCCGATGAAATTTCTGTGTTTCATCGGCAATAAGAAGGTCAGAGGGATACAGTAAACCTGAAGTGAAGCATCGGAATCAAAAACTAGTGTCACAGGAAAGGTTCAAAACTTAGACAGTAAGAAGTGTCAGTCCTCTTGTACTTAAGTCGGCATTGTGCCTTTTATATTTAATTCAAATCAATATCTGTGTTTCATCGTCAATAAGGAGGTCCAAGGGGTACAGTAAACCTGGTGTGAAGCATCGGAATCTATAACTAGTGTCACAGGAATGTTTCAAAACATAAACAGTAAGAAGAGTCAGTCTTCTAGTACTTAAGTCGACATTGTGCCTTTTCTACCTCATTCCGATGCAATTCCTGTGTTTCATCGTCAATAATTAGGTCAGAGGGACACAATAAACCTGAAGTGAAGCATCGGAATCTATAACTTGTGTCACAGGAATGGTTCAAAACATAGTCCGTAGGAAGAGTCAGTCTTCTTGTACTTAAGTCCTCATTGTGCCTTTCCTATTTAATTCCGATGCAATTTCTGTGTTTCATCGTCAATAAGAAGATCCAATGGATACAGTAAACCTGGAGTGAAGCATCGGAATCTATAACTAGTGTCAATGGAATGGTTCAAAACATAGTCAGTAAGAAGAGTCAGTCTTCTTGTCCCTAAGTCGGCATTGAGCCTTTTGTATTTAATTCCGATGCAATTTCTGTGTTTCATAGTCAACAATAAGGTCCAAGGGATACAGTAAACCTGGAGTGAAGCATCGGACTCTATAACTAGTGTCACACGAATGGTTCAAAACATAGAGAGTATGAAGAGTCAGTCTTCTTGTACTGAAGTCGGCATTGTGCCTTTTGTATTGAATTCCGATGCAATATCTGTGTACGTCGTAAATAAGAAGGTCAGAGGGATACAGTAATCCTAAAGTGAAGCATCGGAATCTATAACTAGTGTCACAGGAATGGTTGAAAATATAGTCAGTAAGAATAGTCAGTCTTCTTGTACTTAAGTCATCATTGTGCATTTTCTATTTAATTCGGATGCAATTACTGTGTTTCATCGTCAATACGAAGGTCCAAGGGATACAGTAAACCTGGAGTGAAGCATCGGAATCTATAACTAGTGTCACAGGAATGTTCAAAACATAGACAGTAAGAAGAGTCAGTCTTCTTGTTCTAAGTCGGCATTGAGCTTTTGTATTTAAATCTGATGTAATTTCTGTGTTTTATCGTCAATAAGAAGATCAGAGGGATACAGTAAACCTGAAGTGAAGCAATGGAATCTATAACTAGTGTCACAGGAATGGTTCAAAACATTGACAGTAGGAAGAGTCAGTCTTCTTGTACTTAAGTCGGCATTGTGGCTTTTGTATTTAAATCCGATGCAATTTCTGTGTTTCATCGTCAATAAGAATACCAAGGGATACAGTAAACCTGGAGTGAAGCATCGGAATCTATAACTAGTGTCACAGGAATGTTCAAAACATAGACAGTAAGAAGAGTCAGTCTTCTTGTTCTAAGTCGACATTGAGCTTTTGTATTTAAATCTGATGTAATTTCTGTGTTTTATCGTCAATAAGAAGATCAGAGGGATACAGTAAACCTGAAGTGAAGCAATGGAATCTATAACTAGTGTCACAGGAATGGTTCAAAACATTGACAGTAGGAAGAGTCAGTCTTTTTGTACTTAAGTCGGCATTGTGCCTTTTGTATTTAATTCCGATGCAATATCTGTGTTTCATCGCAAATATGAAGGTCAGGGGGATACAGTAATCTTAAAGTGAAGCATCGGAAACTATAACTAGTGTCACAGGAATGGTTCAAAGCATAGTCAGTAAGAATAGTCAGTCTCCTTGTGCTTAAGTCATCGTTGTGCATTTTCTATTTAATTCGGATGCAATTTCTGTGTTTCATCGTCAATAAGAAGGTCCAAGGGATACAGTGCACGTGAAGTGAAAAAATCGGAATCTATAACTAGTGTCACAGGAATGGTTCAAAACATAGACAGTAAGAAGAGTCAGTCTTCTTGTAGTTAAGTCGGTTTTGTGGCTTTTGTATTTAATTCCGATGCAATTTCTGTGTTTCATCGTCAATAAGAAGGTCCAAGGGATACAGTGAACCTGAAGTGAAGCATCGGAATCTATAACTAGTGTCACAGGAATGGTTCAAAGCATAGACAGAAAGAAGAGTCAGTCTTCTTGTACTTAAACCGGCATTGTGCCTTTTCTTTTTAATTCCGATGCAATTTCTGTGTTTCACTGTCAATAAGAAGATCCAAGGGATACAGTAAACCTGAAGTGAAGCATCGGAATCTGTAACTAGTGTCACAGGAATGGTTCAAAACATTGTCAGTAAGAAGAGTCAGTCTTTTTGTACTTAAGTCGGCATTGTGCCTTTTGTATTTAATTCCGATGAAATTTCTGTGTTTCATCGTCAATAAGAAGGTCCGAGGGATACAGTAAACCTGGAGTGAAGCATCGGAATCTATAACAAGTGTCACAGGAATGGTTTCAAACATAGACAGTAAGAAGAGTCAGTCTTCTTGTCCTTAAGTCGGCATTGTGCCTTTTGTATTTAATTCCGAAGCAATTTCTGTGTTTCATCGTCAATAAGAAGGTACAAGGGATACAGTTGACATGAATTGAAGCATCGGAATCTATAACTAGTGTCATGGGAATGGTTCAACACATAGACAGTAAGAAGAGTCAGTCTTCTTGTACTTAAGTCGGCATTGAGCCTTTTGTATTTAATTCCGATGCAATTTCTGTGTTTCATCGTCAATAAGAAGGTCAGAGGGATACAGTAAACCTGAAGTGAAGCATCAGAATCTACAACTAGAGTCACAGGAATGGTTCAAAACATAGACGGTAAGAAGAGTCAGTCTTCTCGAACTAAAGTCGGCATTGTGCCTTTTGTATTTAATTCCGATGCAATTTGTGTGTTTCATCGTCAATAAGATGGTCCAAGGGATACAGTAAACCTGGAGTGAAGCATCAGAGTCTATAACTAGTGTCACAAGAATGGTCAAAACATAGTCAGTAAGAAGAGTCAGTCTTCTTGTAGTTAAGTCGGCATTGTGCCTTTTGTATTTAATTCCGATGCAATTTCTTTGTTTCATCGGCAATAAGTTCAGAGGGATACAGTAAACCTGAAGTGAAGCATCGGAATCTATAACTAGTGTCATAGGAATGGTTCAAAGCATAGACAGTAGGAAGAGTCAGTCTTCTTGTACTAACGTCGGCATTGTGCCTTTTGTACTTAATTCCGATGCAATTTCTGTGTTTCATCGTCAATAAGAAGGTCCAAGGTATACAGTAAACCTGAAGTGAAGCATCGGAGTCTATAACTAGTGTCACAGGAATCGTTCAGAACATTGTCAGTAAGAAGAGTCAGTCTTCTTGTACTTAAGTCGGCATTGTGTCTTTTCTATTTAATTCCGATGCAATTTCTGTGTTTCATCGTCAATAAGAAGGTCCAAGGGATACAGTAAACCTGGAGTGAAGCATCGGAATCTATAACTAGTGTCACAGGAACGGTTCAAAACATAGACAATGAGAAGAGTCAGTCTCCTTGTACTTAGGTCGACATTGGGCCTTTTCTATTTAATTCCGATGCAATTTCTGTGTTCCATCGTCAATAAGAAGGTCAGAGAGATACAATAAACCTGAAGTGAAGCATCGGAATCTATAACTAGTGTCACAGGAATGGTTCAAAACATAGTCAGTAAGAAGAGTCAGCCTTCTTGTACTTAAGTCGGCATTGTGCCTTTTCTATTTAATTCCGATGCAATTTCTGTGTTTCATCGTCAGTAACGAGGTCCAAGGGATACATTAAACCTGGAGTGAAGCATCGGAATCTATAACTAGTGTCACAGGAATGGTTCAAAACATAGACAGTAGGAAGAGTCAGTCTTCTTGTACTTAAGTCGGCATTGGGCCTTTTGTATTTAATTCCGATGCAATTTCTGTGTTTCATCGTCAATAAGAAGGTCCAAGGGATACAGTAAACCTGAAGTGAAGCATCGGAATCTATAACTAGTGTCACCGGAAAGGTTCAAAGCATAGACAGTAAGAAGAGTCAGTCTTCTTGTACTTAAGTCGGCATTGTGCTTTTCTATTTAATTCCGATGCAATTTCTGTGTTTCATCGTCAATAAGAAGGTCCAAGGGATACAGTAAACCTGAAGTGAAGCATCGGAATCTATAACTAGTGTCACAGGAATGGTTCAAAGCATAGACAGTAAGAAGAGTAAGTGTTCTTGTACTTAAGTCGGCATTGTGCCTTTTGTATTTAACTCCGATGCAATTTCTGTGTTTCATCGTCAATAAGAAGGTCCGAGGGATACAGTAAACCTGGTGTGAAGCATCGGAATCTATAACTAGTGTCACAGGAATGGTTTCAAACATAGACAGTAAGAAGAGTCAGTCTTCTTGTCCTTAAGTCGGCATTGTGCCTTTTGTTTTTAATTCCGATGCAATTTCTGTGTTTCATCGTCAATAAGAAGGTCCAAGGGATACAGTTGACATGAATTGAAGCATCGGAATCTATAACAAGTGTCATGGGAATGGTTCAACACATAGACAGTAAGAAGAGTCAGTCTTCTTGTACTTAAGTCGGCATTGTGCCTTTTGTATTTAACTCCGATGCAATTTCTGTGTTTCATCGTCACCTGTAGTGAAGCATCAGAATCTATAACTAGGGTCACAGGAATGGTTAAAAACATAGACAGTAAGAAGAGTCAGTCTTCTTGAACTAAAGTCGGAATTGTGCCTTTTGTATTTAATTCCGATGCAATTTCTGTGTTTCATCGTCAATAAGATGGTCCAAGGGATACAGTAAACCTGGAGTGAAGCATCAGAGTCTATAACTAGTGTCCCAAGAATGGTTCAAAACATAGTCAGTAAGAAGAGTCAGTCTTCTTGTAGTTAAGTCGGCATTGTGCCTTTTGTATTTAATTCCGATGCAATTTCTTTGTTTCATCGTCAATAAGAAGGTCAGAGGGATACAGTAAACCTGAAGTGAAGCATCGGAATCTATAACTAGTGTCACAGGAATGGTCAAAACATAGACAGTAGGAAGAGTCAGTCTTCTTGTACTTAAGTCGGCATTGTGCCTTTTGTATTTAATTCCGATGCAATTTCTTTGTTTCATCGGCAATAAGGTCAAAGGGATACAGTAAACCTGAAGTGAAGCATCGGAATCTATAACTAGTGTCATAGGAATGGTTCAAAACATAGACAGTAGGAAGAGTCAGTCTTCTTGTACTTACGTCGGCATTGTGCCTTTTGTATTTAATTCCGATGCAATTTCTGTGTTTCATCGTCAATAAGAAGGTCAGAGGGATACAGTAAACCTGAAGTGAAGCATCGGAATCCAAAACTAGTGTCACAGGAATGGTTCAAAACATAGACAGTAGGAAGAGTCAGTCTTGTTGTACTTAAGTCGCATTGTGCCTTTGTATTTAATTCCGATGCAATTACTGTACTTCATCGTCAATAAGAAGGTCCAAGGTATACAGTAAACCTGAAGTGAAGCATCGGAGTCTATAACTAGTGTCACAGGAATCGTTCAGAACATTGTCAGTAAGAAGAGTCAGTCTTCTTGTACATAAGTCGCATAGTGTCTTTTCTATTTAATTCCGATGCAATTTCTGTGTTTCATCGTCAATAAGAAGGTCCAAGGGATACAGTAAACCTGGAGTGAAGCATCGGAATCTATAACTAGTGTCACAGGAACGGTTCAAAACATAGACAGTGAGAAGAGTCAGTCTCCTTGTACTTATGTCGACATTGGGCCTTTTCTATTTAATTCCGATGCAATTTCTGTGTTTCATCGTCAATAAGAAGGTCAGAGGGATACAATAAACCTGAAGTGAAGCATCGCAATCTATAACTAGTGTCACAGGAATGGTTCTAAACATAGTCAGTAAGAACAGTCAGCCTTCTTGTACTTAAGTCGGCATTGTGCCTTTTGTATTTAATTCCGATGCAATTTCTGTGTTTCATCGTCAGTAACGAGGTCCAAGGGATACATTAAACCTGGAGTGAAGCATCGGAATCTATAACTAGTGTCACAGGAATGGTTCAAATCATAGACAGTAGGAAGAGTCAGACTTCTTGTACTTAAGTCGGCATTGGGCATTTTGTATTTAATTCCGATGCAATTTCTGTGTTTCATCGTCAATAAGAAGGTCCAAGGGATACAGAAAACCTGAAGTGAATCATCGGAATCTATAACTAGTGTCACAGGAATGGTTCAAAGCATAGACAGTGGGAAGAGTCAGTCTTCTAGTACTTAAGTCGGCATTGTGCCTTTTGTATTTAATTCCGATGCAATTTCTGTGTTTCATCGTCAATAAGAAGGTCCAAGGGATACAGTAAAACTTAAGTGAAGCATCGGAATCCAAAACTGGTGTCACAGGAATAGTTCAAAACATAGACAGTAGGAAGAGTCAGTCTCCTTGTACATAAGTCGCATTGTGCCTTTGTATTTAATTCCGATGCAATTTCTGTGTTTCATCGTCAATAAGAAGGTCCGAGGGATACAAGTAAACCTGGAGTGAAGCATCGGAATCTATAACTAGTGTCACAGGAATGGTTTTAAACATAGACAGTAAGAAGAGTCAGTCTTCTTGTCCTTAAGTCGGCATTGTGCCTTTTGTATTTAATTCCGATGCAATTTCTGTGTTTCATCGTCAATAAGAAGGTCCAAGGGATACAGTTGACCTGAATTGAAGCATCGGAATCTATAACTAGTGTCATGGGAATGGTTCAAAACATAGACAGTAAGAAGAGTCAGTCTTCTTGTACTTAAGTCGGCATTGTGCCTTTTGTATTTAATTCCGATGCAATTTCTGTGTTTCATCGTCAATAAGAAGGTCAGAGGGATACAGTAAACCTGAAGTGAAGCATCAGAATCTAAAACTAGAGCCACAGAAATGGTTCAAACATAGACAGTAAGAAGAGTCAGTCTTCTTGTACTTAAGTCGGAATTGTGTCTTTTGTATTTAATTCCGATGCAATTTCTGTGATTCATCGTCAATAAGAAGGTCCAAGGGATACAGTAAAACTTAAGTGAAGCATCGGAATCCAAAACCGGTGTCACAGGAATAGTTCAAAACATAGACAGTAGGAAGAGTCAGTCTCCTTGTACATAAGTCGCATTGTGCCTTTGTATTTAATTCCGATGCAATTACTGTGTTTCATCGTCAATAAGAAGGTACAGGGTATATAGTAAACCTGAAGTGAAGCATCGGAATCTATAACTAGTGTCACAGGAATGGTTCAAAGCATAGACAGAAAGAAGAGACAGTCTTCTTGTACTTAAACCGGCATTGTGCCTTTTCTATTTAATTCCGATGCAATTTCTGTGTTTCACTGTCAACAAGAAGATGAAAGGGATACAGTAAACCTGAAGTGAAGCATCGGAATCTATAACTAGTGTCACAGGAATGGTTCAAAACATAGTCAGTAAGAAGAGTCAGTCTTCTTGTACTTAAGTCGGCATTGTGCCTTTTGTATTTAATTCCGTTGCAATTTCTGTGTTTCATCGTCAATAAGAAGGTCCGAGGGATACAAGTAAACCTGGAGTGAAGCATCGGAATCTATAACTAGTGTAACAGGAATGGTTTTAAACATAGACAGTAAGAAGAGTCAGTCTTCTTGTACTTAAGTCGGCATTGTGCCTTTTGTATTTTATTCCGATGCAATTTCTGTGTTTCATCGTCAATAAGAAGGTCCAAGGGATACAGTAAACCTGAAGTGAAGCATCGGAATCTATAACTAGTGTCACAGGAATGGTTCAAAACATAGACAGTAGGCAGAGTCAGTCTTCTTGTACTTACGTCGGCATTGTGGCTTTTCTATTTAATTCCGATGCATTTTCTGTGTTTCATCGTCAATAAGAAGGTCCAAGGGATACAGTGCACGTGAAGTGAAGCATCGGAATCTATACCTAGTGTCACAGGAATTGTTCAAAACATAGACAGTAAGAAGAGTCAGTCTTCTTGTACTTAAGTCGGTATTGTGGCTTTTGTATTTAATTCCGATGCAATTTCTGTGTTTCATCGTCAATAAGAAGATCCAAGGGATACAGTAAACCTGAAGTGAAGCATCGGAATCTATAACTAGTGTCACAGGAATGGTTCAAAGCATAGACAGTAAGAAGAGTCAGTCTTTTTGTACTTAAGTCGGCATTGTGCCTTTTCTATTTAATTCCGATGCAATTTCTGTATTTCATCGTCAATAAGAAGATCCAAGGGATACAGTAAACCTGAAGTGAAGCATCGGAATCTATAACTAGTGTCACAGGAATGGTTCAAAACATAGTCAGTAAGAAGAGCCAGTCTTCTTGTACTTAAGTCGGCATTGTGCCTTTTGTATTTAATTCCGATGCAATTTCTGTGTTTCATCGTCAATAAGAAGGTCCGAGGGATACAGTAAACCTGGAGTGAAGCGTCGGAATCTATAACTATTGTCACACGAATGGTTCTAAACATAGACAGTAAGAAGAGTCAGTCTTCTTCTACTTAAGTCGGCATTGTGCCTTTTGTATTTAATTCCGATGTAATTTCTGTGTTTCATCGTCAATAAGAAGGTCCAAGGGATACAGTAGACCTGAATTGAAGCATCGGAATCTATAACTAGTGTCACAAGAATGGTCAAAACATAGACAGTAGGAGGAGTCAGTCTTCTTGTACTTATGTCGGCATTGTGCCTTTTGTATTTAATTCCGATGCAATTTCTTTGTTTCATCGGCAATAAGGTCAGAGGGATACAGTAAACCTGAAGTGAAGCATCGGAATCTATAACTAGTGTCATAGGAATGGTTCAAAACATAGACAGTAGGAAGAGTCAGTCTTCTTGTACTTACGTCGGCATTGTGCCTTTTGTATTTAATTCCGATGCAATTTCTGTGTTTAATCGTCAATAAGAAGGTCCGAAGGATACAGTAAACCTTAAGTGAAGCATCGGAATCCAAAACTAGTGTCAAAGGAATGGTTCAAAACATAGACAGTAGGAAGAGTCAGTCTTCTTGTACTTAAGTCGCATTGTGCCTTTGTATTTAATTCCGATGCAATTACTGTGTTTCATCGTCAATAAGAAGGTCCAAGGTATACAGTAAACCTGAAGTGAAGCATGGGAATCTATAACTAGTGTCACAGGAATCGTTCAGAACAATGTCAGTAAGAAGAGTCAGTCTTCTTGTACTTAAGTCGGCATTGTTTCTTTTCTATTTAATTCCGATGCAATTTCTGCGTTTCCCCGTCAATAAGAAGGTCCGAGGGATACAGTAAACCTGGAGTGAAGCATCGGAATCTATAACTAGTGTCACAGGAACGGTTCAAAACATAGACAGTGAGAAGAGTCAGTCTTCTTGTACTTAAGTCGACATTGGGCCTTTTCTATTTAATTCCGATGTAATTTCTGTGTTTCATCGTCAATAAGAAGGTCAGAGGGATACAATAAACCTGAAGTGAAGCATCGGAATCTACAACTAGTGTCAAAGGAATGGTTCAAACCATAGTCAGTAAGAAGAGTCAGCCTTCTTGTACTTAAGTCGGCATTGTGCCTTTTCTATTTAATTCCGATGCAATTTCTGTGTTTCATCGTCAGTAACAAGGTCCAAGGGATACATTAAACCTGGAGTGAAGCATCGGAATCTATAACTAGTGTCACAGGCATGGTTCAAAACATAGACAGTAGGAAGAGTCAGTCTTCTTGTACTTAAGTCGGCATTGTGCATTTTGTATTTAATTCCGATGCAATTTCTGTGTTTCATCGTCAATAAGAAGGTCCAAGGGATACAGAAAACCTGAAGTGAATCATCGGAATCTATAACTAGTGTCACAGGAATGGTTCAAAACATAGACAGTGGGAAGAGTCAGTCTTCTTGTACTTAAGTCGGCATTGTGCCTTTTGTATTTTATTCCGATGCAATTTCTGTGTTTGATCGTCAATAAGAAGGTCCAAGGGATACAGTAAACCTGAAGTGAAGCATCGGAATCTATAACTAGTGTCACAGGAATAGTTCAAAACATAGACAGTAGGAACAGTCAGTCTCCTTGTAAATAAGTCGCATTGTGCCTTTGTATATAATTCCGATGCAATTACTGTGTTTCATCGTCAATAAGAAGGTCCAAGGTAAACAGCAAACCTGAAGTGAAGCATCGGAATCTATAACTAGTGTCACAGGAATCGTTCAGAACATTGTCAGTAAGAAGAGTCAGTCTTCTTCTACTTAAGTCGGCATTGTGCCTTTTCTATTTATTTCCGATGCAATTTCTGTGTTTCATCGTCAATAAGATGGTCCAAGGGCTACGGTAAACCTGAAGTGAAGCATCGGAACCAATAACTAGTGTCATAGGAATGGTTCAAAACATAGACACCTAGAAGAGTCAGTCCTCTTTAACTTAAGTCGGCATTGTGCCTTTTGTATTTAATTCCGATGCAATTTCTGTGTTTCATCGTCAATAAGAATGTCCAAGGGATACAGTAAACCTGGAGTGAAGCATCGGATTCTATAACTAGTGTCACAAGAATGGTTCAAAACATAGTCAGTAAGAAGAGTCAGTCTACTTGTAGTTAAGTCGGCATTGTGCCTTTTGTATTTAATTCCGATGCAATTTCTGTGTTTCATCGTCAATAAGAAGGTCAGAGGGATACAGTAAACCTGAAGTGAAGCATCGGAATCTATAACTAGTGTCACAGGAATGGTCATAACATAGACAGTAGGTAGAGTCAGTCTACCTGTACTTAAGTCGGCATTGTGCCTTTTGTAATTAATACCGATGCAATTTCTTTGTATCATCGGCAATAAGGTCAGAGGGATACTGTAAACCTGAAGTGAAGCATCGGAATCTATAACTAGTGTCATAGGAATGGTTCAAAACATAGACAGTAGGAAGAGTCAGTCTTCTTGTACTTACGTCGGCATTGTGCTTTTTCAATTTAATTCCGATGCAATTTCTGTGTTTCATCGTCAATAAGAAGGTCCAAGGGATACAGTAAACCTGAAGTGAAGCATCGGAAAGTATAACTAGTGTCACAGGAATCGTTCAGAAAATTGTCAGTAAGAAGAGTCAGACTTATTGTACTTAAGTCGACATTGTGCCTTTTCTATTTATTTCCGATGCAATTCCTGTGTTTCATCGTCAATAAGAAGGTTAGAGGGATACAATAAACCTGAAGTGAAGCATCGAAATCTATAACTAGTGTCACAGGAATGGTTCAAAGCATAGTCAGTAAGAAGAGTCAGCCTTCTTGTACTTAAGTCGGCATTGTGCCTTTTCGATTTAATTCCGATGCAATTTCTGTGTTTCATCGTCAATAACAAGGTCCAAGGGGTACAGTAAACCTGGAGTGAAGCATCGGAATCTATAACTAGTGTCGCAGGAATGGTTCAAAACATAGACAGTAAGGAGAGTCAGTCTTCTTGTACTTAAGTCGGCATTGTGCCTTTTGTATTTCATTCCGATGCAATTTCTGTGTTTCATCGTCAATAAGAAGGTCCAAAGGAAACAGTAAACCTCAAGTGAAGCATCGGAACCAATAACTAGTGTCACAGGAATGGTTCAAAACATAGTCAGTAGGAAGAGTCGGTCTTCATGTACTTAAGTCGGCATTGTGCCTTTTGTATTTAATTCCGATGCAATTTCTGTGGTTCATCGTCAATAAGAAGATGCAAGGGATACAGTAATCCTTAAGTGAAGCATCGGAATCTATAACTAGTGTCACAGGAATGGTTCAAAACATAGTCAGTAAAAAGAGTCAGTCTTCATGTACTTAAGTCGGCATTGTGCCTTTTGTAATTAATTCCGATGCAATTTCTGTGTTTCGTCGTCAATAAGAAGGTCCGAGGGATACAGTTAACCTGGAGTGAAGCATCGGAATCTTAAACTATTGTCACAGGAATGGTTTTAAACATAGACTGTAAGAAGAGTCAGTCTTCTTGTACTTAAGTCGGCATTGTGCCTTTTGTATTTAATTCCGATGCAATTTCTGTGTTTCATCGTCTATAAGAAGGTCCAAGGGATACAGTAGACCTGGAGTGAAGAATCGGAATCTATAACTAGTGTCACAGGAATGGTTCAAAACATAGACAGTAAGATAAGTCAGTCTTCTTGTACTTAAGTTGGTATTGTGGCTTTTGTATTTAATTCCGATGCAATTTCTGTGTTTCATCGTCAATAAGAAGGTCAAGGGAAACTGTAAACCGCAAGTGAAGCATCGGAATCTATAACTAGTTTCACAGGTATGGTACAAAGCATAGCCAGTAAGAAGAGTCAGTCTTCTTGTACTTAAGTCGGCATTGTGAATTTCTATTTAATTCCGATGCAATTTCTGTGTTTCGTTGTCAATAAGAAGGTCCAAGGGATACAGTAAACCTGAAGTGAAGCATCGGAATCTATATCTAGTGTCACAGGAATGGTTCAAATCATAGTCAGTAAAAAGAGTCAGCCTTCATGTACTTAAAGTCGGCATTGTGCCTTTTGTAATTAATTCCGATGCAATTTCTGTGTTTCGTCGTCAATAAGAAGGTCCGAGGGATACAGTTAACCTGGAGTGAAGCATCGGAATCTTAAACTATTGTCACAGGAATGGTTTTAAACATAGACTGTATGAATAGTCAGTCTTCTTGTACTTAAGTCGGCATTGTGCCTTTTGTGTTTAATTGCGATGCAATTTCTGTGTTTCATCGTCTATAAGAAGGTCCAAGGGATACAGTAGACCTGAATTGAAGCATCGGAATCTATAAGTAGTGTCACAGGAATGGTTCAAAACATACACAGATGGAAGGGTCAGTCTTCTTGTACTTAAGTCGGCATTGTGCCTTTTATATTTAATTCCGATGCAATTTCTGTGTTTCATCGTCAATTGGAAGGTCAGAGGGTTACAGTAAACCTGAAGTGAAGCATCGGAATCTATAACTAGAGTCACAGGAATGGTTCAAAACATAGACAGTAAGAAGAGTCAGTGTTCTTGTACATAAGTCGGCATTGTGCCTTTTGTATTTAACTCCGATGCAATTTCTGTGTTTCATCGTCACTAAGGTCAGAGGGATACAGTAAACCTGAAGTGAAGCATCGGAATCAATAAGTAGTGTCACAGGAATGGTTCAAAACATAGTCAGTAAGAAGAGTCAGCCTTTTTGTACTTAAGTCGGCTTTGTGCCTTTTCTATTTAATTCCGATGCAATTTCTGTGTTTCATCGTCAGTAACGAGGTCCAAGGGATACATTAAACCTGGAGTGAAGCATCGGAATCTATAAGTAGTGTCACAGGAATGGTTCAAAACATAGACAGTAGGAAGAGTCAGTCTTCTTGTACTTAAGTCGGCATTGGGCCTTTTGTATTTAATTCCGATGCAATTTCTGTGTTTCATCGTCAATAAGAAGGTCCAAGGGATACAGAAAACCTGAAGTGAATCATCGGAATCTATAACTAGTGTCACAGGAATGGTTCAAAACATGGACAGTGGGAAGAGTCAGTCTTCTTGTACTTAAGTCGGCATTGTGCCTTTTGTATTTAATTCCGATGCAATTTCTGTGATTCATCGTCAATAAGAAGGTCCAAGGGATACAGTAAAACTTAAGTGAAGCATCGGAATCCAAAACTGGTGTCACAGGAATAGTTCAAAACATAGACAGTAGGAAGAGTCAGTCTCCTTGTACATAAGTCGCATTGTGCCTTTGTATTTAATTCCGATGCAATTACTGTGTTTCATCGTCAATAAGAAGGTCCAGGGTATATAGTAAACCTGAAGTGAAGCATCGGAATCTATAACTAGTGTCACAGGAATGGTTCAAAGCATAGACAGAAAGAAGAGACAGTCTTCTTGTACTTAAACCGGCATTGTGCCTTTTCTATTTAATTCCGATGCAATTTCTGTGTTTCACTGTCAACAAGAAGATGCAAGGGATACAGTAAACCTGAAGTGAAGCATCGGAATCTATAACTAGTGTCACAGGAATGGTTCAAAACATAGTCAGTAAGAAGAGTCAGTCTTCTTGTACTTAAGTCGGCAATGTGCCTTTTGTATTTAATTCCGATGCAATTTCTGTGTTTCATCGTCAATAAGAAGGTCCGAGGGATACAAGTAAACCTGGAGTGAAGCATCGGAATCTACAACTAGTGTCACAGGAATGGTTTTAAACATAGACAGTAAGAAGAGTCAGTCTTCTTGTACTTAAGTCGGCATTGTGCCTTTTGTATTTAATTCCGATGCAATTTCTGTGTTTCATCGTCAATAAGAAGGTCCAAGGGATACAGTAAACCTGAATTGAAGCATCGGAATCTATAACTAGTGTCATAAGAATGGTTCAAAACATAGACAGTAGGAAGAGTCAGTCTTCTTGTACTTACGTCGGCATTGTGCTTTTTCTATTTAATTCCGATGCAATTTCTGTGTTTCATCGTCAATAAGAAGGTCCAAGGGATACAGTGCACTTGATGTGAAGCATCGGAATCTGTAACGAGAGTCACAGGAATGGTTCAATACATAGACAGAAAGAAGAGCCAGTCTTCTTGTACTTAAGTCGGTATTGTGGCTTTTGTATTTAATTCCGATGCAATTCCTGTGTTTCTTCGTCAATAAGAAGGTTAGAGGGATACAATAAACCTGAAGTGAAGCATCGAAATCTATAACTAGTGTCACAGGAATGGTTCAAAGCATAGTCAATAAGAAGAGTCAGCCTTCTTGTACTTAAGTCGGCATTGTGCCTTTTCGATTTAATTCCGATGCAATTTCTGTGTTTCATCGTCAATAACAAGGTCCAAGGGGTACAGTAAACCTGGAGTGAAGCATCGGAATCTATAACTAGTGTCGCAGGTATGGTTCAAAACATAGACAGTAAGGAGAGTCAGTCTTCTTGTACTTAAGTCGGCATTGTGCCTTTTGTATTTCATTCCGATGCAATTTCTGTGTTTCATCGTCAATAAAATGGTCCAAAGGAAACAGTAAACCTCAAGTGAAGCATCGGAACCAATAACTAGTGTCACAGGAATGGTTCAAAACATAGTCAGTAGGAAGAGTCGGTCTTCATGTACTTAAGTCGGCATTGTGCCTTTTGTATTTAATTCCGATGCAATTTCTGTGGTTCATCGTCAATAAGAAGATGCAAGGGATACAGTAATCCTTAAGTGAAGCATCGGAATCTATAACTAGTGTCACAGGAATGGTTCAAAACATAGTCAGTAAAAAGAGTCAGTCTTCATGTACTTAAGTCGGCATTGTGCCTTTTGTAATTAATTCCGATGCAATTTCTGTGTTTCGTCGTCAATAAGAAGGTCCGAGGGATACAGTTAACCTGGAGTGAAGCATCGGAATCTTAAACTATTGTCACAGGAATGGTTTTAAACATAGACTGTAAGAAGAGTCAGTCTTCTTGTACTTAAGTCGGCATTGTGCCTTTTGTATTTAATTCCGATGCAATTTCTGTGTTTCATCGTCTATAAGAAGGTCCAAGGGATACAGTAGACCTGGAGTGAAGAATCGGAATCTATAACTAGTGTCACAGGAATGGTTCAAAACATAGACAGTAAGATAAGTCAGTCTTCTTGTACTTAAGTTGGTATTGTGGCTTTTGTATTTAATTCCGATGCAATTTCTGTGTTTCATCGTCAATAAGAAGGTCAAGGGAAACTGTAAACCGCAAGTGAAGCATCGGAATCTATAACTAGTTTCACAGGTATGGTACAAAGCATAGCCAGTAAGAAGAGTCAGTCTTCTTGTACTTAAGTCGGCATTGTGAATTTCTATTTAATTCCGATGCAATTTCTGTGTTTCGTTGTCAATAAGAAGGTCCAAGGGATACAGTAAACCTGAAGTGAAGCATCGGAATCTATATCTAGTGTCACAGGAATGGTTCAAATCATAGTCAGTAAAAAGAGTCAGCCTTCATGTACTTAAAGTCGGCATTGTGCCTTTTGTAATTAATTCCGATGCAATTTCTGTGTTTCGTCGTCAATAAGAAGGTCCGAGGGATACAGTTAACCTGGAGTGAAGCATCGGAATCTTAAACTATTGTCACAGGAATGGTTTTAAACATAGACTTTATGAATAGTCAGTCTTCTTGTACTTAAGTCGGCATTGTGCCTTTTGTGTTTAATTGCGATGCAATTTCTGTGTTTCATCGTCTATAAGAAGGTCCAAGGGATACAGTAGACCTGAATTGAAGCATCGGAATCTATAAGTAGTGTCACAGGAATGGTTCAAAACATACACAGATGGAAGGGTCAGTCTTCTTGTACTTAAGTCGGCATTGTGCCTTTTATATTTAATTCCGATGCAATTTCTGTGTTTCATCGTCAATTGGAAGGTCAGAGGGTTACAGTAAACCTGAAGTGAAGCATCGGAATCTATAACTAGAGTCACAGGAATGGTTCAAAACATAGACAGTAAGAAGAGTCAGTGTTCTTGTACATAAGTCGGCATTGTGCCTTTTGTATTTAACTCCGATGCAATTTCTGTGTTTCATCGTCACTAAGGTCAGAGGGATACAGTAAACCTGAAGTGAAGCATCGGAATCAATAAGTAGTGTCACAGGAATGGTTCAAAACATAGTCAGTAAGAAGAGTCAGCCTTTTTGTACTTAAGTCGGCTTTGTGCCTTTTCTATTTAATTCCGATGCAATTTCTGTGTTTCATCGTCAGTAACGAGGTCCAAGGGATACATTAAACCTGGAGTGAAGCATCGGAATCTATAAGTAGTGTCACAGGAATGGTTCAAAACATAGACAGTAGGAAGAGTCAGTCTTCTTGTACTTAAGTCGGCATTGGGCCTTTTGTATTTAATTCCGATGCAATTTCTGTGTTTCATCGTCAATAAGAAGGTCCAAGGGATACAGAAAACCTGAAGTGAATCATCGGAATCTATAACTAGTGTCACAGGAATGGTTCAAAACATGGACAGTGGGAAGAGTCAGTCTTCTTGTACTTAAGTCGGCATTGTGCCTTTTGTATTTAATTCCGATGCAATTTCTGTGATTCATCGTCAATAAGAAGGTCCAAGGGATACAGTAAAACTTAAGTGAAGCATCGGAATCCAAAACTGGTGTCACAGGAATAGTTCAAAACATAGACAGTAGGAAGAGTCAGTCTCCTTGTACATAAGTCGCATTGTGCCTTTGTATTTAATTCCGATGCAATTACTGTGTTTCATCGTCAATAAGAAGGTCCAGGGTATATAGTAAACCTGAAGTGAAGCATCGGAATCTATAACTAGTGTCACAGGAATGGTTCAAAGCATAGACAGAAAGAAGAGACAGTCTTCTTGTACTTAAACCGGCATTGTGCCTTTTCTATTTAATTCCGATGCAATTTCTGTGTTTCACTGTCAACAAGAAGATGCAAGGGATACAGTAAACCTGAAGTGAAGCATCGGAATCTATAACTAGTGTCACAGGAATGGTTCAAAACATAGTCAGTAAGAAGAGTCAGTCTTCTTGTACTTAAGTCGGCAATGTGCCTTTTGTATTTAATTCCGATGCAATTTCTGTGTTTCATCGTCAATAAGAAGGTCCGAGGGATACAAGTAAACCTGGAGTGAAGCATCGGAATCTACAACTAGTGTCACAGGAATGGTTTTAAACATAGACAGTAAGAAGAGTCAGTCTTCTTGTACTTAAGTCGGCATTGTGCCTTTTGTATTTAATTCCGATGCAATTTCTGTGTTTCATCGTCAATAAGAAGGTCCAAGGGATACAGTAAACCTGAATTGAAGCATCGGAATCTATAACTAGTGTCATAAGAATGGTTCAAAACATAGACAGTAGGAAGAGTCAGTCTTCTTGTACTTACGTCGGCATTGTGCTTTTTCTATTTAATTCCGATGCAATTTCTGTGTTTCATCGTCAATAAGAAGGTCCAAGGGATACAGTGCACTTGATGTGAAGCATCGGAATCTGTAACGAGAGTCACAGGAATGGTTCAATACATAGACAGAAAGAAGAGCCAGTCTTCTTGTACTTAAGTCGGTATTGTGGCTTTTGTATTTAATTCCGATGCAATTCCTGTGTTTCTTCGTCAATAAGAAGGTTAGAGGGATACAATAAACCTGAAGTGAAGCATCGAAATCTATAACTAGTGTCACAGGAATGGTTCAAAGCATAGTCAATAAGAAGAGTCAGCCTTCTTGTACTTAAGTCGGCATTGTGCCTTTTCGATTTAATTCCGATGCAATTTCTGTGTTTCATCGTCAATAACAAGGTCCAAGGGGTACAGTAAACCTGGAGTGAAGCATCGGAATCTATAACTAGTGTCGCAGGTATGGTTCAAAACATAGACAGTAAGGAGAGTCAGTCTTCTTGTACTTAAGTCGGCATTGTGCCTTTTGTATTTCATTCCGATGCAATTTCTGTGTTTCATCGTCAATAAGATGGTCCAAAGGAAACAGTAAACCTCAAGTGAAGCATCGGAACCAATAACTAGTGTCACAGGAATGGTTCAAAACATAGTCAGTAGGAAGAGTCGGTCTTCATGTACTTAAGTCGGCATTGTGCCTTTTGTATTTAATTCCGATGCAATTTCTATGGTTCATCGTCAATAAGAAGATGCAAGGGATACAGTAATCCTTAAGTGAAGCATCGGAATCTATAACTAGTGTCACAGGAATGGTTTAAAACATAGTCAGTAAAAAGAGTCAGTCTTCATGTACTTAAGTCGGCATTGTGCCTTTTGTAATTAATTCCGATGCAATTTCTGTGTTTCGTCGTCAATAAGAAGGTCCGAGGGATACAGTTAACCTGGAGTCAAGCATCGGAATCTTAAACTATTGTCACAGGAATGGTTTTATATATAGACTGTAAGAAGAGTCAGTCTTGTTGTACTTAAGTCGGCATTGTGCCTTTTGTATTTAATTCCGATGCAATTTCTGTGTTTCATCGTCTATAAGAAGGTCCAAGGGATACAGTAGACCTGGAGTGAAGAATCGGAATCTATAACTAGTGTCACAGGAATGGTTCAAAACATAGACAGTAAGATAAGTCAGTCTTCTTGTACTTAAGTTGGTATTGTGGCTTTTGTATTTAATTCCGATGCAATTTCTGTGTTTCATCGTCAATAAGAAGGTCAAGGGAAACTGTAAACCGGAAGTGAAGCATCGGAATCTATAACTAGTTTCACAGGTATGGTACAAAGCATAGCCAGTAAGAAGAGTCAGTCTTCTTGTACTTAAGTCGGCATTGTGCCTTTTCTATTTAATTCCGATGCAATTTCTGTGTTTCGTTGTCAATAAGAAGGTCCAAGGGATACAGTAAACCTGAAGTGAAGCATCGGAATCTATATCTAGTGTCACAGGAATGGTTCAAATCATAGTCAGTAAAAAGAGTCAGCCTTCATGTACTTAAAGTCGGCATTGTGCCTTTTGTAATTAATTCCGATGCAATTTCTGTGTTTCGTCGTCAATAAGAAGGTCCGAGGGATACAGTTAACCTGGAGTGAAGCATCGGAATCTTAAACTATTGTCACAGGAATGGTTTTAAACATAGACTGTATGAAGAGTCAGTCTTCTTGTACTTAAGTCGGCATTGTGCCTTTTGTGTTTAATTGCGATGCAATTTCTGTGTTTCATCGTCTATAAGAAGGTCCAAGGGATACAGTAGACCTGAATTGAAGCATCGGAATCTATAAGTAGTGTCACAGGAATGGTTCAAAACATACACAGATGGAAGGGTCAGTCTTCTTGTACTTAAGTCGGCATTGTGCCTTTTATATTTAATTCCGATGCAATTTCTGTGTTTCATCGTCAATAGGAAGGTCAGAGGGTTACAGTAAACCTGAAGTGAAGCATCGGAATCTATAACTAGAGTCACAGGAATGGTTCAAAACATAGACAGTAAGAAGAGTCAGTGTTCTTGTACATAAGTCGGCATTGTGCCTTTTGTATTTAACTCCGATGCAATTTCTGTGTTTCATCGTCACTAATGTCAGAGGGATACAGTAAACCTGAAGTGAAGCATCGGAATCAATAAGTAGTGTCACAGGAATGGTTCAAAAAATAGTCAGTAAGAAGAGTCAGCCTTTTTGTACTTAAGTCGGCTTTGTGCCTTTTCTATTTAATTCCGATGCAATTTCTGTGTTTCATCGTCAGTAACGAGGTCCAAGGGATACATTAAACCTGGAGTGAAGCATCGGAATCTATAACTAGTGTCACAGGAATGGTTCAAAACATAGACAGTAGGAAGAGTCAGTCTTCTTGTACTTAAGTCGGCATTGGGCCTTTTGTATTTAATTCCGATGCAATTTCTGTGTTTCATCGTCAATAAGAAGGTCCAAGGGATACAGAAAACCTGAAGTGAATCATCGGAATCTATAACTAGAGTCACAGGAATGGTTCAAAACATGGACAGTGGGAAGAGTCAGTCTTCTTGTACTTAAGTCGGCATTGTGCCTTTTGTATTTAATTCCGATGCAATTTCTGTGATTCATCGTCAATAAGAAGGTCCAAGGGATACAGTAAAACTTAAGTGAAGCATCGGAATCCAAAACTGGTGTCACAGGAATAGTTCAAAACATAGACAGTAGGAAGAGTCAGTCTCCTTGTACATAAGTCGCATTGTGCCTTTGTATTTAATTCCGATGCAATTACTGTGTTTCATCGTCAATCAGAAGGTCCAGGGTATATAGTAAACCTGAAGTGAAGCATCGGAATCTATAACTAGTGTCACAGGAATGGTTCAAAGCATAGACAGAAAGAAGAGACAGTCTTCTTGTACTTCAACCGGCATTGTGCCTTTTCTATTTAATTCCGATGCAATTTCTGTGTTTCACTGTCAACAAGAAGATGCAAGGGATACAGTAAACCTGAAGTGAAGCATCGGAATCTATAACTAGTGTCACAGGAATGGTTCAAAACATAGTCAGTAAGAAGAGTCAGTCTTCTTGTACTTAAGTCGGCATTGTGCCTTTTGTATTTAATTCCGATGCAATTTCTGTGTTTCATCGTCAATAAGAAGGTCCGAGGGATACAAGTAAACCTGGAGTGAAGCATCGGAATCTACAACTAGTGTCACAGGAATGGTTTTAAACATAGACAGTAAGAAGAGTCAGTCTTCTTGTACTTAAGTCGGCATTGTGCCTTTTGTATTTTATTCCGATGCAATTTCTGTGTTTCATCGTCAATAAGAAGGTCCAAGGGATACAGTAAACCTGAAGTGAAGCATCGGAATCTATAACTAGTGTCACAGGAATGGTTCAAAACATAGACAGTAGGAGGAGTCAGTCTTCTTGTACTTACGTCGGCATTGTGCCTTTTCTATTTAATTCCGATGCATTTTCTGTGTTTCATCGTCAATAAAAAGGTCCAAGGGATACAGTGCACGTGAAGTGAAGCATCGGAATCTATAACTAGTGTCACAGGAATTGTTCAAAACATAGACAGTAAGAAGAGTCAGTCTTCTTGTACTTAAGTGGGTATTGTGGCTTTTGTATTTAATTCCGATGCAATTTCTGTGTTTCATCGTCAATAAGAAGGTCCAAGGGATACAGTAAACCTGGAGTGAAGCATCGGAATCTATAACTAGTGTCACAGGAATGGTTCAAAACATAGTCAGTAAGAAGAGCCAGTCTTCTTGTACTTAAGTCGGCATTGTGCCTTTTGTATTTAATTCCGATGCAATTTCTGTGTTTCATCGTCAATAAGAAGGTCCGAGGGATACAGTAAACCTGGAGTGAAGCGTCGGAATCTATAACTATTGTCACACGAATGGTTCTAAACATAGACAGTAAGAAGAGTCAGTCTTCTTGTACTTAAGTCGGCATTGTGCCTTTTGTATTTAATTCCGATGTAATTTCTGTGTTTCATCGTCAATAAGAAGGTCCAAGGGATACAGTAGACCTGAATTGAAGCATCAGAATCTATAACTAGTGTCACAAGAATGGTCAAAACATAGACAGTAGGAAGAGTCAGTCTTCTTGTACTTATGTCGGCATTGTGCCTTTTGTGTTTAATTCCGATGCAATTTCTTTGTTTCATCGGCAATAAGGTCAGAGGGATACAGTAAACCTGAAGTGAAGCATCGGAATCTATATCTAGTGTCATAGGAATGGTTCAAAACATAGACAGTAGGAAGAGTCAGTCTTCTTGTACTTACGTCGGCATTGTGCCTTTTGTATTTAATTCCGATGCAATTTCTGTGTTTCATCGTCAATAAGAAGGTCCAAGGGATACAGTAAACCTTAAGTGAAGCATCGGAATCCAAAACTAGTGTCAAAGGAATGGTTCAAAACATAGACAGTAGGAAGAGTCAGTCTTCTTGTACTTAAGTCGCATTGTGCCTTTGTATTTAATTCCGATGCAATTACTGTGTTTCATCGTCAATAAGAAGGTCCAAGGTATACAGTAAACCTGAAGTGAAGCATGGGAATCTATAACTAGTGTCACAGGAATCGTTCAGAACATTGACAGTAAGAAGAGTCAGTCTTCTTGTACTTAAGTCGGCATTGTGTCTTTTCTATTTAATTCCGATGCAATTTCTGCGTTTCCTCGTCAATAAGAAGGTCCGAGGGATACAGTAAACCTGGAGTGAAGCATCGGAATCTATAACTAGTGTCACAGGAACGGTTCAAAACATAGACAGTGAAAAGAGTCAGTCTTCTTGTACTTAAGTCGACATTGGGCCTTTTCTATATAATTCCGATGCAATTTCTGTGTTTCATCGTCAATAAGAAGGTCAGAGGGATACAATAAACCTGAAGTGAAGCATCGGAATCTATAACTAGTGTCAAAGGAATGGTTCAAAACATAGTCAGTAAGAAGTGTCAGTCTTCTTGTACTTACGTCGGCATTGTGCCTTTTCTATTTAATTCCGATGCAATTTCTGTGTTTCATCGTCAGTAACAAGGTCCAAGGGATACATTAAACCTGGAGTGAAGCATCGGAATCTATAACTAGTGTCACATTAATGGTTCAAAACATAGACAGTAGGAAGAGTCAGTCTTCTTGTACTTAAGTCGGCATTGTGCCTTTGTATATAATTCCGATGCAATTACTGTGTTTCATCGTCAATAAGAAGGTCCAAGGTATACAGCAAACCTGAAGTGAAGCATCGGAATCTATACCTAGTGTCACAGGAATCGTTCAGAACATTGTCAGTAAGAAGAGTCAGTCTTCTTCTCCTTAAGTCGGCATTGTGCCTTTTCTATTTAATTCCGATGCAATTTCTGTGTTTCATCGTCAATAAGATGGTCCAAGGGCTACGGTAAACCTGAAGTGAAGCATCGGAACCAATAACTAGTGTCACAGGAATGGTTCAATACATAGACACCTAGAAGAGTCAGTCTTCTTGTACTTAAGTCGGCATTGTGCCTTTTGTATTTAATTCCGATGCAATTTCTGTGTTTCATCGTCAATAAGAATGTCCAAGGGATACAGTAAACCTGGAGTGAAGCATCGGATTCTATAACTAGTGTCACAAGAATGGTTCAAAACATAGTCAGTAAGAAGAGTCAGTCTTCTTGTAGTTAAGTCGGCATTGTGCCTTTTGTAATTAATACCGATGCAATTTCTTTGTATCATCGGCAATAAGGTCAGAGGGATACAGTAAACCTGAAGTGAAGCATCGGAATCTATAACTAGTGTCATAGGAATGGTTCAAAACATAGACAGTAGGAAGAGTCAGTCTTCTTGTACTTTCGTCGGCATTGTGCCTTTTCTATTTAATTCCGATGCAATTTCTGTGTTTCATCGTCAATAAGAAGGTCCAAGGGATACAGTGCACTTGATGTGAAGCATCGGAATGTGTAACGAGAGTCACACGAATGGTTCAAAACATAGACAGTAAGAAGAGTCAGTCTTCTTGTACTTAAGTCGGTATTGTGGCTTTTGTATTTAATTCCGATGCAATTTCTGTGTTTCATCGTCAATAAGAAGGTCCAAGGGATACAGTAAACCTGAAGTGAAGCATCGGAAAGTATAACTAGTGTCACAGGAATCGTTCAGAAAATTGTCAGTAAGAAGAGTCAGTCTTCTTTTACTTAAGTCGGCATTGTGCCTTTTCTATTTAATTCCGATGCAATTTCTGTGTTTCATCGTCAATAAGAACGTCCAAGGGATACAGTAAACCTGGAGTGAAGCATCGGAATCTATAACTAGTGTCACAGGAACGGTTCAAAACATAGACAGTGAGAAGAGTCAGAATTATTGTACTTAAGTCGACATTGTGCCTTTTCTATTTATTTACGATGCAATTCCTGTGTTTCGTCGTCAATAAGAAGGTTAGAGGGATACAATAAACCTGAAGTGAAGCATCGAAATTTATAACTAGTGTCACAGGAATGGTTCAAAGCATAGTCAGTAAGAAGAGTCAGCCTTCTTGTACTTAAGTCGGCATTGTGCCTTTTCGATTTAATTCCGATGCAATTTCTGTGTTTCATCGTCAATAACAAGGTCCAAGGGGTACAGTAAACCTGGAGTGAAGCATCGGAATCTATAACTAGTGTCGCAGGAATGGTTCAAAACATAGACAGTAAGGAGAGTCAGGCTTCTTGTACTTAAGTCGGCATTGTGCCTTTTGTATTTCATTCCGATGCAATTTCTGTGTTTCATCGTCAATAAGAAGGTCCAAAGGAAACAGTAAACCTCAAGTGAAGCATCGGAACCAATAACTAGTGTCACAGGAATGGTTCAAAACATAGTCAGTAGGAAGAGTCGGTCTTCATGTACTTAAGTCGGCATTGTGCCTTTTGTATTTAATTCCGATGCAATTTCTGTGTTTCATCGTCAATAAGAAGATGCAAGGGATACAGTAATCCTTAAGTGAAGCATCGGAATCTATAACTAGTGTCACAGGAATGGTTCAAAACATAGTCAGTAAAAAGAGTCAGTCTTCATGTACTTAAGTCGGCATTGTGCCTTTTGTATTTAATTCCGATGCAATTTCTGTGTTTCATCGTCTATAAGAAGGTCCAAGGGATACAGTAGACCTGGAGTGAAGCATCGGAATCTATAACTAGTGTCACAGGAATGGTTCAAAACATAGACAGTAAGATAAGTCAGTCTTCTTGTACTTAAGTTGGTATTGTGGCTTTTGTATTTAATTCCGATGCAATTTCTGTGTTTCATCGTCAATAAGAAGGTCCAAGGGAAACAGTAAACCGGAAGTGAAGCATCGGAATCTATAACTAGTGACACAGGTATGGTACAAAGCATAGCCAGTAAGAAGAGTCAGTCTTCTTGTACTTAAGTCGGCATTGTGCCTTTTCTATTTAATTCCGATGCAATTTCTGTGTTTCATTGTCAATAAGAAGGTCCAAGGGATACAGTAAACCTGAAGTGAAGCATCGGAATCTATATCTAGTGTCACAGGAATGGTTCAAAACATAGTCAGTAAAAAGAGTCAGTCTTCATGTACTTAAAGTCGGCATTGTGCCTTTTGTAATTAATTCCGATGCAATTTCTGTGTTTCGTCGTCAATAAGAAGGTCCGAGGGATACAGTTAACCTGGAGTGAAGCATCGGAATCTTAAACTATTGTCACAGGAATGGTTTTAAACATAGACAGTAAGAAGAGTCAGTCTTCTTGTACTTAAGTCGGCATTGTGCCTTTTGTATTTAATTCCGATGCAATTTCTGTGTTTCATCGTCTATAAGAAGGTCCAAGGGATACAGTAGACCTGAATTGAAGCATCGGAATCTATAAGTAGTGTCACAGGAATGGTTCAAAACATACACTGATGGAAGGGTCAGTCTTCTTGTACTTAAGTCGGCATTGTGCCTTTTATATTTAATTCCGATGCAATTTCTGTGTTTCATCGTCAATAGGAAGGTCAGAGGGTTACAGTAAACCTGAAGTGAAGCATCGGAATCTATAACTAGAGTCACAGGAATGGTTCAAAACATAGACAGTAAGAAGAGTCAGTCTTCTTGAACTAAAGTCGGCATTGTGCCTTTTGTATTTAATTCCGATGCAAATTCTGTGTCTCATTGTCAATAAGAAGGTCCAAGGGATACAGTAAACCTGGAGTGAAGCATCGGAATCTATAACTAGTGTCACACGAATGGTTCAAAACATAGTCAGTAAGAAGAGTCAGTCTTCTTGTAGTTAAGTCGGCATTGTGCCTTTTGTATTTAATTCCGATGCAATTTCTGTGTTTCATCGTCAATAAGCAGATAAGAGGGATACAGTAAACCTGAATTGAAGCATCGGAATCTATAACTAGTGTCACAGGAATGATCAAAACGTAGACAGTAGGAGGAGTCAGTCTTCTTGTACTTAAGTCGGCATTGTGCCTTTTGTATTTAATTCCGATGAAATTTCTGTGTTTCATCGGCAATAGGAAGGTCAGAGGGATACAGTAAGCCTGAAGTGAAGCATCAGAATCAATAACTAGTGTCACAGGAAAGGTTAAAACATAGACAGTAAGAAGTGTCAGTCTTCTTGTAGTTAAGTCGGCATTGTGCCTTTTCTATTTAATTCCGATCAATATCTGTGTTTCATCGTCAATAAGAACGTCCAAGGGATACAGTAAACCTGGAGTGAAGCATCGGAATCTATAACTAGTGTCACAGGAACGGTTCAAAACATAGACAGTGAGAAGAGTCAGACTTATTGTGCTTAAGTCGACATTGTGCCTTTTCTATTTATTTCCGATGCAATTCCTGTGTTTCATCGTCAATAAGAAGGTTAGAGGGATACAATAAACCTGAAGTGAAGCATCGAAATCTATAACTAGTGTCACAGGAATGGTTCAAAGTATAGTCAGTAAGAAGATCAGCCTTCTTGTACTTAAGTCGGCATTGTGCCTTTTCGATTTAATTCCGATGCAATTTCTGTGTTTCATCGTCAATAACAAGGTCCAAGGGGTACAGTAAACCTGGAGTGAAGCATCGGAATCTATAACTAGTGTCGCAGGAATGGTTCAAAACATAGACAGTAAGGAGAGTCAGTCTTCTTGTACTTAAGTTGGTATTGTGGCTTTTGTATTTAATTCCGATGCAATTTCTGTGTTTCATCGTCAATAAGAAGGTCCAAGGGAAACAGTAAACCTGAAGTGAAGCATCGGAAAGTATAACTAGTGTCACAGGAATCGTTCAGAAAATTGTCAGTAAGAAGAGTCAGTCTTCTTTTACTTAAGTCGGCATTGTGCCTTTTGTATTTCATTCCGATGCAATTTCTGTGTTTCATCGTCAATAAGAAGGTCCAAAGGAAACAGTAAACCTCAAGTGAAGCATCGGAACCAATAACTAGTGTCACTGGAATGGTTCAAAACATAGTCAGTAGGAAGAGTCGGTCTTCATGTACTTAAGTCGGCATTGTGCCGTTTGTATTTAATTCCGATGCAATTTCTGTGTTTCATCGTCAATAAGAAGATGCAAGGGATACAGTAATCCTTAAGTGAAGCATCGGAATCTATAACTAGTGTCACAGGAATGGTTCAAAACATAGTCAGTAAAAAGAGTCAGTCTTCATGTACTTAAGTCGGCATTGTGCCTTTTGTAATTAATTCCGATGCAATTTCTGTGTTTCGTCGTCAATAAGAAGGTCCGAGGGATACAGTTAACCTGGAGTGAAGCATCGGAATCTTAAACTATTGTCACAGGAATGGTTTTAAACATAGACTGTAAGAAGAGTCAGTCTTCTTGTACTTAAGTCGGCATTGTGCCTTTTGTATTTAATTCCGATGCAATTTCTGTGTTTCATCGTCTATAAGAAGGTCCAACGGATACAGTAGACCTGGAGTGAAGCATCGGAATCTATAACTAGTGTCACAGGTATGGTACAAAGCATAGCCAGTAAGAAGAGTCAGTCTTCTTGTACTTAAGTCGGCATTGTGCCTTTTCTATTTAATTCCGATGCAATTTCTGTGTTTCATTGTCAATAAGAAGGTCCAAGGGATACAGTAAACCTGAAGTGAAGCATCGGAATCTATATCTAGTGTCACAGGAATGGTTCAAAACATAGTCAGTAAAAAGAGACAGTCTTCTTGTAGTTAAGTCGGCATTGTGCCTTTTCTATTTAATTCCGATCAATATCTGTGTTTCATCGTCAATAAGAATGTCCAAGGGATACAGTAAACCTGGAGTGAAGCATCGGAATCTATAACTAGTGTCACATGAATGGTTCAAAACATAAACAGTAAGAAGAGTCAGTCTTCTTGTACTTAAGTCGGCATTGTGCCTTTTGTATTTAATTCCGATGCAATTTCTGTGTTTCATCATCAATGAGAATATCCATGGTATACAGTAAGCGTGAAGTGAAGCATCGTAATCTATAACTGGTGTCACAGGAATGGATCAAAACATAGTCAGTAAGAAGAGTCAGTCTTCTTGTACTTAAGTCGGCATTGTGCCTTTTGTATTTAATTCCGATGCAATTTCTGTGTTTCATCGACAATAAGAATGTCCAAGGGATACAGTAAACCTGGAGTGAAGCATCGGAGTCTATAACTAGTGTCACAGGATTGGTTCTAAAATAGACAGTAAGAAGAGTCAGTCTTCTTGTACTTAAGTCGGCATTGTGCCTTTTGTATTTAATTCCGATGAAATTTCTGTGTTTCATCGGCAATAGGAAGGTCAGAGGGATACAGTAAGCCTGAAGTGAAGCATCAGAATCAATAACTAGTGTCACAGGAAAGGTTAAAACATAGACAGTAAGAAGTGTCAGTCTTCTTGTAGTTAAGTCGGCATTGTGCCTTTTCTATTTAATTCCGATCAATATCTGTGTTTCATCGTCAATAAGAACGTCCAAGGGATACAGTAAACCTGGAGTGAAGCATCGGAATCTATAACTAGTGTCACAGGAACGGTTCAAAACATAGACAGTGAGAAGAGTCAGACTTATTGTGCTTAAGTCGACATTGTGCCTTTTCTATTTATTTCCGATGCAATTCCTGTGTTTCATCGTCAATAAGAAGGTTAGAGGGATACAATAAACCTGAAGTGAAGCATCGAAATCTATAACTAGTGTCACAGGAATGGTTCAAAGTATAGTCAGTAAGAAGATCAGCCTTCTTGTACTTAAGTCGGCATTGTGCCTTTTCGATTTAATTCCGATGCAATTTCTGTGTTTCATCGTCAATAACAAGGTCCAAGGGGTACAGTAAACCTGGAGTGAAGCATCGGAATCTATAACTAGTGTCGCAGGAATGGTTCAAAACATAGACAGTAAGGAGAGTCAGTCTTCTTGTACTTAAGTTGGTATTGTGGCTTTTGTATTTAATTCCGATGCAATTTCTGTGTTTCATCGTCAATAAGAAGGTCCAAGGGAAACAGTAAACCTGAAGTGAAGCATCGGAAAGTATAACTAGTGTCACAGGAATCGTTCAGAAAATTGTCAGTAAGAAGAGTCAGTCTTCTTTTACTTAAGTCGGCATTGTGCCTTTTGTATTTCATTCCGATGCAATTTCTGTGTTTCATCGTCAATAAGAAGGTCCAAAGGAAACAGTAAACCTCAAGTGAAGCATCGGAACCAATAACTAGTGTCACAGGAATGGTTCAAAACATAGTCAGTAGGAAGAGTCGGTCTTCATGTACTTAAGTCGGCATTGTGCCGTTTGTATTTAATTCCGATGCAATTTCTGTGTTTCATCGTCAATAAGAAGATGCAAGGGATACAGTAATCCTTAAGTGAAGCATCGGAATCTATAACTAGTGTCAATGGAATGGTTCAAAACATAGTCAGTAAAAAGAGTCAGTCTTCATGTACTTAAGTCGGCATTGTGCCTTTTGTAACTAATTCCGATGCAATTTCTGTGTTTCGTCGTCAATAAGAAGGTCCGAGGGATACAGTTAACCTGGAGTGAAGCATCGGAATCTTAAACTATTGTCACAGGAATGGTTTTAAACATAGACTGTAAGAAGAGTCAGTCTTCTTGTACTTAAGTCGGCATTGTGCCTTTTGTATTTAATTCCGATGCAATTTCTGTGTTTCATCGTCTATAAGAAGGTCCAACGGATACAGTAGACCTGGAGTGAAGCATCGGAATCTATAACTAGTGTCACAGGTATGGTACAAAGCATAGCCAGTAAGAAGAGTCAGTCTTCTTGTACTTAAGTCGGCATTGTGCCTTTTCTATTTAATTCCGATGCAATTTCTGTGTTTCATTGTCAATAAGAAGGTCCAAGGGATACAGTAAACCTGAAGTGAAGCATCGGAATCTATATCTAGTGTCACAGGAATGGTTCAAAACATAGTCAGTAAAAAGAGACAGTCTTCTTGTAGTTAAGTCGGCATTGTGCCTTTTCTATTTAATTCCGATCAATATCTGTGTTTCATCGTCAATAAGAATGTCCAAGGGATACAGTAAACCTGGAGTGAAGCATCGGAATCTATAACTAGTGTCACATGAATGGTTCAAAACATAAACAGTAAGAAGAGTCAGTCTTCTTGTACTTAAGTCGGCATTGTGCCTTTTGTATTTAATTCCGATGCAATTTCTGTGTTTCATCATCAATGAGAATATCCATGGTATACAGTAAGCGTGAAGTGAAGCATCGTAATCTATAACTGGTGTCACAGGAATGGATCAAAACATAGTCAGTAAGAAGAGTCAGTCTTCTTGTACTTAAGTCGGCATTGTGCCTTTTGTATTTAATTCCGATGCAATTTCTGTGTTTCATCGACAATAAGAATGTCCAAGGGATACAGTAAACCTGGAGTGAAGCATCGGAGTCTATAACTAGTGTCACAGGATTGGTTCTAAAATAGACAGTAAGAAGAGTCAGTCTTCTTGTACTTTAGTCGGCATTGTGCCTTTTGTATTTAATTCCGTTGCAATTTCTGTGTTTCATCGTCAATAAGAAGGTCCGAGGGATACAGTAACGCTGGAGTGAAGCATAGGAATCTATAACTAGTGTCACAGGGAGGGTTCAAAACATAGACAGTAAGATGAGTCAGTATTCTTGTACTTTAGTCGGCATTGTGCTATTTGTATTTAATTCCGATGCAATTTCTGTGTTTCATCGTCGTTAAGATGGTCAGAGAAATACAGTAATCCTGAAGTTAAGCATCGAAATCTATAACTAGTGTCACAGGAATGGCTCAAAGCATAGTCAGTAAGAAGAGTCAGTCTTCTTGTAGTTAAGTCGGCATTGTGCCTTTTGTACTGAATTCCAATGCAATTTCTGTGTTTCATCGTCAATAAGAAGGTTCAAGGGATACAGTAAACCTGAAGTGAAGCATCGGAATCTATAACTAGGGTCACAGGAATGGTTCAAAACATAGACAGTATGATGAGTCAGGCTTGTAGTACTTAAGTCGGCATGTGCCTTTTCTATTTGATTCCGATGCAATTTCTTTGTTTCATCGTCAATAAGACGGTCAGAGGGATACAGTAAACCTGAAGTGAAGCATCGGAATCTATAACTAGTGTCACAGGAATGGTTCAAAACATAGACAGTTGGAACAGTCAGTCTTCTTGTACTTAAGTCGGCGTTGTGTCTTTTGTATTTAATTCCGATGCAATTTCTGTGTTTCATCGTCAATAAGAAGGTCCGAGGTATACAGTAAACCTGAAGTGAAGCATCGGAATCCATAACTAGTGTCACAGGAATGGTTCGAAACATAGTCAGTAAAAAAAGTCAGTCTTCTTGTCCTTATGTCGGCATTGTGCCTTTTGTATTTAATTCCGATGCAATTTCTGTGTTTCATCGTCAATAAGAAGGTCCAAGGGATACAGTAAACCTGGAGTGAAGCATCGGAATCTATAACTAGTGTCACAGTAATCGTTCAAAACATAGACAGTAAGAAGAATCAGACGTCTTGTACTTAAGTCGGCATTGTGCCTTTTGTATTTAATCCCGATGCAATTTCTGTGTTTCATCGGCAATAAGAAGGTCCAAGGGATACAGTAAACCGGATGTGAAGCATCGGAATCTATAACTAGTGTCACAGGAATAGTTCAAAATATAGACTGTAAGAAAAGTCAGTCTTCTTGTACTTAAGTCTGCATTGTGCCTTTTGTATTTAATTCCGATGCAATTTCTGTGATTCATCGTCAATAAGAGGGCTCCAGGGACACAGTAAACCTGAAGTGAAGCATCGGACTCTATAACTAGTGTCACAGAAATGGTTCCAAACATTGACAGTAGGAAGAGTCAGTCTTCTTGTACTTAAGTCGGCATTGTGCATTTTGTATTTAATTCCGATGCAATTTCTGTGTTTCATCGTCAATAAGAAGGTCTAAGGGATACGGTAAACCTGGAGTGAAGCATCGGAATCTATAACTAGTGTCAATGGAATGGTTCAAAACATAGACAGTAAGAAGAGTCAGTCTTCTTGTACTTAAGTCGGCATTGTGACTTTTGTATTTAATTCCGATGGAATTTCTGTGTTTCATCGTCAATAAGGTCAGAGGGATACAGTAAACCTGAGGTGAAGCATCGGAATCTATAGCTAGTGTCACTGGAATGGTTCAAAACATAGTCAGAAACAAGAGACAGTCTTCTTGTTCTTATGTCGGCATTGTGCATTTTGTATTTAATTCCGATGCAATTTCTGTGTTTCATTGTCAACAAGAAGGTCCAAGGGATACAGTAAACCTGGAGTGAAGCATCGGAATCTATAACTAGTGTCACAGGAATGGTTCAAAACATAGACAGTAAGAAGAGTCAGTCTTCTTGTACTTAAGTCGGCATTGTGCCTTTTGTATTTAATTCCGATGCAATTTCTGTGTTTCATCGTCAATAAGGAGGTCCAAGGGAAACAGTAAACCTGGAGTGAAGCACCGGAATTTATAACTAGAGTCACAGGAATGGTTCAAAACGTAGACTGTTAGAAGAGTCAGTCTTCTTGTACTTTAGGCGGCATTGTGCCTTTTGTATTTAATTCCGATGCAATATCTACGTTTCATCGTCAATAAGAAGGTCCAAGGGATACAGTAAACCTGGAGTGAAGCATCGGAATCTATAACTAGTGTCACAGGAATGGATCAAAATATAGACAGTAAGAAGAGTCAGAATTCTTGTACTTAATTCTGCATTGTGCCTTTTGTCTTTAATTCCGATGCAATTTCTGTGTTTCATCGTCAATAAGAAGATCCAAGGGATACAGTAAAGCTGAAGTGAAGAATCGGAATTTATAACTAGTGTCACAGGAATGGTTCAAAACGTAGACTGTTAGAAGAGTCAGTCTGCTTGTACTTTAGTCGGCATTGTGCCTTTTGTATTTAATTCCGATGCAATTTCTGTGTTTCATCGTCAATAAGAAGGTCCAAGGTATACAGTAAACCTGGAGTGAAGCTTCGGAATCTATAACTAGTGTCACAGGAATGGTTCAAAACATAGTCCGTAATCGAAGTCAGTCTTCTTGTACTTAAGCCCTCATTGTGCCTTTCCTATTTAATTCCGATGCAATTTCTGTGTTTCATCGTCACTAAGAAGGTCCATCGGATACAGTAAACCTGAAGTGAAGCATCGGAATCCATAACTAGTGTCACAGGAATGGTTCGAAACATAGTCAGTAAAAAAAGTCAGTCTTCTTGTCCTTATGTCGGCATTGTGCCTTTTGTATTTAATTCCGATGCAATTTCTGTGTTTCATCGTCAATAAGAAGGTCCAAGGGATACAGTAAACCTGGAGTGAAGCATCGGAATCTATAACTAGTGTCACAGTAATCGTTCAAAACATAGACAGTAAGAAGAATCAGACGTCTTGTACTTAAGTCGGCATTGTGCCTTTTGTATTTAATCCCGATGCAATTTCTGTGTTTCATCGGCAATAAGAAGGTCCAAGGGATACAGTAAACCGGATGTGAAGCATCGGAATCTATAACTAGTGTCACAAGAATAGTTCAAAATATAGACAGTAAGAAAAGTCAGTCTTCTTGTACTTAAGTCTGCATTGTGCCTTTTGTATTTAATTCCGATGCAATTTCTGTGATTCATCGTCAATAAGAGGGCTCCAGGGACACAGTAAACCTGAAGTGAAGCATCGGACTCTATAACTAGTGTCACAGAAATGGTTCCAAACATTGACAGTAGGAAGAGTCAGTCTTCTTGTACTTAAGTCGGCATTGTGCATTTTGTATTTAATTCCGATGCAATTTCTGTGTTTCATCGTCAATAAGAAGGTCAAAGGGATACGGTAAACCTGGAGTGAAGCATCGGAATCTATAACTAGTGTCAATGGAATGGTTCAAAACATAGACAGTAAGAAGAGTCAGTCTTCTTGTACTTAAGTCGGCATTGTGACTTTTGTATTTAATTCCGATGGAATTTCTGTGTTTCATCGTCAATAAGGTCAGAGGGATACAGTAAACCTGAGGTGAAGCATCGGAATCTATAGCTAGTGTCACTGGAATGGTTCAAAACATAGTCAGAAACAAGAGACAGTCTTCTTGTTCTTATGTCGGCATTGTGCATTTTGTATTTAATTCCGATGCAATTTCTGTGTTTCATTGTCAACAAGAAGGTCCAAGGGATACAGTAAACCTGGAGTGAAGCATCGGAATCTATAACTAGTGTCACAGGAATGGTTCAAAACATAGACAGTAAGAAGAGTCAGTCTTCTTGTACTTAAGTCGGCATTGTGCCTTTTGTATTTAATTCCGATGCAATTTCTGTGTTTCATCGTCAATAAGGAGGTCCAAGGGAAACAGTAAACCTGGAGTGAAGCACCGGAATCTATAACTAGAGTCACAGGAATGGTTCAAAACGTAGACTGTTAGAAGAGTCAGTCTTCTTGTACTTTAGGCGGCATTGTGCCTTTTGTATTTAATTCCGATGCAATATCTACGTTTCATCGTCAATAAGAAGGTCCAAGGGATACAGTAAACCTGGAGTGAAGCATCGGAATCTATAACTAGTGTCACAGGAATGGATCAAAATATAGACAGTAAGAAGAGTCAGAATTCTTGTACTTAATTCTGCATTGTGCCTTTTGTCTTTAATTCCGATGCAATTTCTGTGTTTCATCGTCAATAAGAAGATCCAAGGGATACAGTAAAGCTGAAGTGAAGAATCGGAATTTATAACTAGTGTCACAGGAATGGTTCAAAACGTAGACTGTTAGAAGAGTCAGTCTGCTTGTACTTTAGTCGGCATTGTGCCTTTTGTATTTAATTCCGATGCAATTTCTGTGTTTCATCGTCAATAAGAAGGTCCAAGGTATACAGTAAACCTGGAGTGAAGCTTCGGAATCTATAACTAGTGTCACAGGAATGGTTCAAAACATAGTCCGTAATCGGAGTCAGTCTTCTTGTACTTAAGCCCTCATTGTGCCTTTCCTATTTAATTCCGATGCAATTTCTGTGTTTCATCGTCACTAAGAAGGTCCATCGGATACAGTAAACCTGGAGTGAAGCATCGGAATCTATAACTAGTGTCAATGGAATGGTTCAAAACATAGTCAGTAAGAAGAGTCAGTCTTCTTGTATTTAAGGCGGCATTGTGCCTTTTGTATTTAATTCCGATGCAATTTCTGTGTCTCATCGTCAATAAGAAGGTCAGAGGGATACAGTAAACCTAAAGTGAAGCATCGGAATCTATAACTAGTGTCACCGGAATGGTTTAAATCATAGACAGTAAGAAGAGTAAGACTTCTTTTACTTAAGTCGGCATTGTGCCTTTTTCATTTAATTGCGATGCAATATCTGTGTTTCATTGACAATAAGAAGGTCCAAGGGATACAGTAAAGCTGGAGTGAAGCATCGGAGTCTATAACTAGTGTCACAGGATTGGTTCAAAAATAGACAGTAAGAAGAGTCAGTCTTCTTGTACTTAATTCGGCATTGTGCCTTTTGTATTTAATTCCGATGCAATTTCTGTGTTTCATCGTCAATAACAAGGTCAGAGGGATACAGTAAACCTGGAGTGAAGATTCGGAATCTAGAACTAGTGTCACAGGGTCGGTTCAAAAAATAGACAGTAAGATGAGTCAGTATTCTTGTACTTAATTCGGCATTGTGCTTTTTGTATTTAATTCCGATGCAATTTCTGTGATTCATCGTCACTAAGAAGGTCAGAGGGATACAGTAATCCTGAAGTTAAGCTTCGGAATGTATAACTAGTCTCACAGGAATGGTTCAAAGCATAGTCAGTAAGAAGAGTCAGTCTTCTTGTAGTTAAGTCGGCATTGTGCTTTTTGTACTGAATTCCAATGCAATTTCTGTGTTTCATCGTCAAAAAGAAGGTCCAAGGGATACAGTAAACCTGAAGTGAAGCGTCGGAACCTATAACTAGTGTCACAGGAATGGTTCAAAACTTAGACAGTAGGAAGAGTCACTCTTCTAGTACTTAAGTCGGCATTGTGCCTTTTCTATTTGATTCCGATGCAATTTCTGTGTTTCATCGTCAATAAGAAGGTCCAACGGATACAGTAAACCTGGAGTGAAGCATCGGAATCTATAACTAGTGTCAATGGAATGGTTCAAAACATAGTCTGTAAGAAGAGTCAGTCTTCTTGTCCCTATGTCGGCATTGCGCCTTTTGTATTTAATTCCGATGCAATTTATGTGTTTCATAGTCAACAAGAAGGTCCAAGGGATACAGTAAACCTGGAGTGAAGCATCGGAATCTATAACTAGTGTCACAGGAATGGTTCAAAGCATAGTCAGTAAGAAGAGTCTGTCTTCTTGTAGTTAAGTCGGCATTGTGCCTTTTCTACTGAATTCCAATGCAATTTCTATGTTTCATCGTCAAGAAGAAGGTCCAAGGGATACAGTAAACCTGAAGTGAAACATCGGAATGTATAATTAGTGTCACAGGAATGGTTCAAAACTTAGACAGTAAGAAGAGTCACACTTCTAGTACTTAAGTCGGCATTGTGCCTTTTCTATTTGATTCCGATGCAATTTCTGTGTTTCATCGTCAATTAGACGGTCAGAGGGATACAGTAAACCTGAAGTGAAGCATCGATATCTATAACTAGTGTCACAGGAATGGTTCAAAGCATAGACTGTAAGAAGAGTCAGTCTTCTTGTACTTTAGTCGGCATTGTGCCTTTTGTATTTAATTCCGATGCAATTTCTGTGTTTCATCGTCAATAAGAAGGTCCAAGGGATACAGTAAACCTGGAGTGAAGCATCGGAACCTATAACTAGTGTCACAGGAATGGTTCAAAATATATACAGTAAGAAGAGTCAGTCTCCTTGTACTTATGTCGGCATTGTGCCTTTTCTATTTCATTCCGATGCAATATCTGTGTTTCATCGTCAGTAAGAAGGTCCAAGGGATACAGTAAACCTGAAGTGAAGCATCGGAATCTATAATTAGTGTCACAGGAACGGTTCAAAACATAGTCAGTAAGAAGAGTCAATCTTCTTGTACTTAAGTCGGCATTGTGGCTTTTGTATTGAATTCCTATGCAATTTCTGTGTTTCATCGGCAATAATGTCAGAGGGATACAGTAAACCAGAAGTGAAGCATCGGTATCTATAACTAGTGTCACAGGAATGGTTCAAAGCATAGACTGTAAGAAGAGTCAGTCTTCTTGTCCTTAAGTCGGCATTGTGCCTTTCGTATTTAATTCCGATGCAATTTCTGTGTTTCATCGGCAATAATGTCAGAGGGATACAGTAAACCTGAAGTGAAGCATCGGAATCCATAACTAGTGTCACAGGAATGGTTCAAAACATAGACAGTAGGAAGAGTCAATCTTCTTGTACTTAAGTCGGCATTGTGCCTTTTGTATTTAATTCCGATGCAATTTCTGTGATTCATCGTCACTAAGAAGGTCAGAGGGATATAGTAATCCTGAAGTTAAGCATCGGAATGTATAACTAGTGTCACAGGAATGGTTCAAAGCATAGTCAGTAAGAAGATTCAGTCTTCTTGTAGTTAATTCGGCATTGTGCTTTTTGTACTGAATTCCAATGCAATTTCTGTGTTTAATCGTCAAAAAGAAGGTCCAAGGGATACAGTAAACCTGAAGTGAAGCATCGGAATCTATAACTAGTGTCACAGGAATGGTTCAAAACTTAGACAGTAGGAAGAGTCACTCTTCTAGTACTTAAGTCGGCATTGTGCCTTTTCTATTTGATTCCGATGCAATTTCTGCGTTTCATCGTCAAATAGACGGTCAGAGGGATACAGTAAACCTGATGTGAAGCATCGGTATCTATAACTAGTGTCACAGGAATGGTTCAAACATAGACTGTAGGAAGAGTCAGTCTTCTTGTACTTTAGTCGGCATTGTGCCTTTTGTATTTAATTCCGATGCAATTTCTGTGTTTCTTCGTCAATAAGAAGGTCCAAGGGATACAGTAAACCTGGAGTGAAGCATCGGAACCTATAACTAGTGTCACAGGAATGGTTCAAAACATATACAGTAAGAAGAGTCAATCTTCTTGTACTTATGTCGGCATTGTGCCTTTTCTATTTAATTCCGATGCAATATCTGTGTTTCATCGTCAATAAGAAGGTCCAAGAGATACAGTAAACCTGAAGTGAAGCATCGGAATCTATAATTAGTGTCACAGGAACGGTTCAAAAAATAGTCAGTAAGAAGAGTCAGTCTTCTTGTACTTAAGTCGGCATTGTGGCTTTTGTACTGAATTCCTATGCAATTTCTGTGTTTCATCGTCAATAAGAAGGTCAGAGGGATACAGTAAATCTGAAGTGAAGCATCGGACGGTATAACTAGTGTCACAGGAATGGTTCAAAGCATAGGTAGTAAGAAGAGTCAGTCTTCTTGTCATTAAGTCGGCATTGTGCCTTTCGTATTTAATTCCGATGCAATTTCTGTGTTTCATCGGCAATAAGGTCAGAGGGATACAGAAAACCTTAAGTGAAGCATCGGAATCCATAACTAGTGTCACAGGAATGGTTCAAAACATAGACAGTAGGAAGAGTCAGTCTTCTTGTACTTAAGTCGGCATTGTGCCTTTTGTATTTAATTCCGATGCAATTTCTGTATTTCATCGTCAATAAGAACATCAGAGGGATACAGTAAACCTGAAGTGAAGCATCGGAATCCAAAAGTAGAGTTACAGGAATGGTTCAAAACATAGACAGTGGGAAGAGTCAGTCTTCTTGTACTTAAGTCGGCATTGTGCCTTTTGTATTTAATTCCGATGCAATTTTTGTGTTTCATCGTCAATAAGAAGGTCCAAGGGATACAGTAAACCTCAAGTGAAGCATCGGAATCTTTAACTAGTGTCACAGGAGTGGTTCAAAACATAGTCAGTAAGAAGCGTCAGTCTTCTTGTACTTAAGTCGGCATTGTGCCTTTTCTATTTGATTATGATGCAATTCCTGTGTTTCATCGTCAATAAGAAGGTCCAAGGGAAACAGTAAACCTGGAGTGAAGCATCGGAATCTATAACTAGTGTCACAGGAATGGTTCAAAATATAGACTGTTAGAAGAGTCAGTCTTCTTGTAATTTAGTCGGCATTGTGCCTTTTGTATTTAATTCCGCTGCAATTTCTGTGTTTCATCGTCAATAAGAAGGTCCAAGGGATACAGTAAACTTGGAGTGAAGCATCGGAATCTATTACTAGTGTCACAGGAATGGATCAAAACATAGTCTGTAAGAGGAGTCAGTCTTCTTGTACTTAAGTCGCAATTTTGCCTTTTGTATTTAATTCCGATGCAATTTCTGTGTTTCATCGTCAATAAGAAGGACCAAGGGATACAGTTAACCTGGAGAGTAGCATCGGAATCTATAACTAGTGTCACAGGGATGGTACAAATCATAGACAGTAAGAAGAGGCAATCTTCTTGTCCTTAAGTCGGCATTGTGCCTTTTGTATTTAATTCCGATGCAATATCTGTGTTTCATCGTCAATAAGAAGGTCAGAGGGACACAGTAATCCTAAAGTGAGGCATCGGAATCTACAACTAGTGTCACAGGAATGGTTCAAATCATAGTCAGTAAAAATAGTCAGTCTTCTTGTACTTAAGTCATCATTGTGCATTTTCTATTTAATTCGGATGCAATTTCTGTGTTTCATCGTCAATAAGAAGATCCAAGGGATGCAATGAACCTGGAGTGTAGCATCGGAATCTATAACTAGTGTCACAGGAATGGTTCAAATCATAGACATTAAGAAGAGTCAGTCTTCTTGTACTTAAGTCGGCATTGTGCCTTTTGTATTTAATTCCGATGCAATTTCTGTGTTTCATCGTCAATAAGAAGGTCCAAGGGAAACAGAAAAACCTGAAGTGATGCATCGGAATCCAAACTAGTGTCACAGAAATAATTCAAACCATAGACAGTAAGAAGAGTCAATCTTCTTGTACTGTAGTCGTCATTGTGGCCTTTGTATTTAATTCCGATGCAATTTCTGTGTTTCATCGTCAATAAGAAGGTCAGAGGGATACAGTAAACCTGAAGTGAAGCATCGGACGCTATAACTTGTGTCACAGGAATGGTTCAAAACATAGTCAGTAAGAAGAGTCAGTCTTCTTGTCCTTAAGTCGGCATTGTGCCATTTGTATTTAATTCCGAAGCAATTTCTGTGTTTCATCGGCAATAAGGTCAGAGGGATACAGTAAACCTGAATTGAAGCATCGGAATCCAAAACTAGTGACACAGGAATGGCTCAAACATAGACAGTGGAAAGGGTCAATCTTCTTGTACTTAAGTCGGCATTGTGCCTTTTGCATTTAATTCCGATGCAATTTCGGTGTTTCATCGTCAATAAGAAGGTCCAAGGTATACAGTAAACCTGAAGTGAAGCATCGTAATCTATAACCAGCGTCACAGGAATCGTTCTAAACATAGTCAGTAAGAAGAGTCAGTCTTCTTGTACTTATGTCGGCATTGTGCCTTTTCTATTTAATTCCGATGCAATTTCTGTGTTTCATCGTCAATAAGAAGGTCCAAGGGATACAGTAAACCATGAGTGAAGCATCGGAATCTATAGCTAGTGTCACTGGAATGGTTCAAAACATAGTCAGTAACAATAGTCAGTCTTCTTGTCCTTTAGTCGGCATTGTGCCTTTTGTATTTAATTCCGATGC
Organism: Schistocerca serialis cubense; assembly: GCF_023864345.2. Taxonomy (NCBI): domain Eukaryota; kingdom Metazoa; phylum Arthropoda; class Insecta; order Orthoptera; family Acrididae; genus Schistocerca; species Schistocerca serialis. The sequence goes on from NC_064649.1 coordinate 180,521,348, forward strand.
AATTTTTGTGTTTCATAGTCAACAAGAAGGGCCAAGGGATACAGTAAACCTGGTGTGAAGCATCGGAATCTATAACTAGTGTCACAGGAATGGTTCAAAATATAGACAGTAAGAAGAGTCAGTCTTCTTGTACTTATGTCGGCTTTGTGCCTTTTGTATTTAATTCCGATGCAATTTCTGTGTTTCATCGTCAATAGGAAGGTCAGAGGGATACAATAAACCTGAAGTGAAGCATCGGAATCTATAACTAGTGTCACAGGAATGGTTCAAAATATAGACAGTAAGATGAGTCAGTATTCTTGTACTTAAGTCGGCATTGTGCTATTTGTATTTAATTCCGATGAAATTTCTGTGTTGCATTGTCACTAAGATGGTCAGAGGGATACAGTAATCCTGAAGTTAAGCATCGGAATCTATAGCTAGTGTCCCAGGAATGGTTCAAAGCATAGTCAGTAAGAAGAGTCAGTCTTCTTGTAGTTAAGTCGGCATGGTGCCTTTTGTACTAAATTCCAATCCAATTTCTGTGTTTCATCGTCAATAAGAAGGTCCAAGGGATACAGTAAACCTGAAGTGAAGCATCGGAACCTATAACTAGTGTCACAGGAATGGTTCAAAACATAGTCAGTAGGTAGAGTCAGGTTTCTAGTACTTAAGTCGGCATTGTGCCTTTTCTATTTGATTCCGATGCAATTTCTGTGTTTCATCGTCAATAAGACGGTCAGAGGGATAAAGTAAACCTGAAGTGAAGCAACGGAATCTATAACTAGTGTGACAGGAATGGTTCAAAACATAGACAGTTGGAACAATCAGTCTTCTTGTACTAAAGTCGGCGTTGTGTCTTTTGTATTTAATTCCGATGCAATTTCTGTGTTTCATCGTCAATAAAAAGGTCCGAGGTATACGGTAAACCTGAAGTGAAGCATCGGAAGCTATAACTAGTGTCACAGGAATGGTTCAAAGCATAGTCAGTAAGAAGAGCCAGTCTTCTTGTACTTAAGTCGGCATTGTGGCTTTTCTATTTAATTCCGATGCAATTTCTGTGTTTCATCGTCAATAAGAAGATCAGAGGGATACAGTAAACCTGAAGTGAAGCATCGGAATCCAAAAGTAGTGTCACAGGAATGATTCAAAGCATAGTCAGTAAGAAGAGTCAGTCTTCTTGTACTTATGTCGGCATTGTGCCTTTTGTATTTAATTCCGATGCAATTTCTGTGTTTCATCGTCAATAAGAAGGTCAGAGGGATACAGTAAACCTGAAGTGAAGCATCGGAATCTATAACTAGTGTCACAGGAATGGTGCAAAACACAGTCTGTAAGAAGAGTCAGTCTTCTTGTCCATAAGTCGGCATTGTGCCTTTTGTATTTAATTCCGATGCAATTTCAGTGTTTCAGCGTCAATAAGAAGGTCCAAGGGATACAGCAAACCTGGAGTGTAGCATCGGAATCTATAACTAGTGTCACAGAGAATGGTTCAAAACATAGACAGTAAGAAGACTCGGTCTTCATGTACTTATGCCGGCAGTGTGCCTTTTGTATTTAATTCCGATGCTATTTCTGTGTTTCATCGTCAATACGAAGGTCCAAGGGATACAGTAAACCTGAAGTGAAGCATAGGAATCCATAACTAGTGTCACAGGAATGGTTCAAAACATAGTCAGTAAGAAGAGTCAGTCATCTTGTCCTTAAGTCGGCATTGTGCCTTTTGTATTTAATTCCGATGCAATTTCTGTGTTTCATCGGCAATAAGGTCGGAGGGATACAGTAAACCTGAAGTGAAGCATCGTAATCTATAACTAGTTTCACAGGAATGTTTCAAACATAGACAGTAGGAAGAGTAAGTCTTCTTGTACTTAAGTCGGCATTGTGCCTTTTGTATTTAATTCCGATGCAATTTCTGTGTTTCATCGTCAATAAGAAGATCAGAGGGATACAGTAAACCTGAAGTGAAGCATCGGAATCCAAAACTAGTGTCACAGGAATGGTTCAAATCATAGACAGTAGGAAGAGCCAGTCTTCTTGTACTTAAGTCGGCATTGTGTCTTTTGTATTTAATTCCGATGCAATTTCTGTGTTTCATCGTCAATAAGAAGGTCCAAGTTATTCAGTAAACCTAAAGTGAAGCATCGTAATCTATAACTAGTGTCACAGGAATGGTTCAAAGCATAGTCAGTAAGAAGAGCCAGTCTTCTTGTACTTAAGTCGGCATTGTGGCTTTTCTATTTAATTCCGATGCAATTTCTGTGTTTCATCATCAACAAGAAGGTCCAAGGGATACAGTAAACCTGGAGTGAAGCATCGGAATCTATAACTAGTGTCACAGGAATGGTTCAAAACATAGACAATAAGAAGAGTCAGTCTTCTTGTACTAAAGTCAACATTGTGCCTTTTCTACTTAATTCCGATGCAATTTCTGTGTTTCATCGTCAATAAGAAGGTCAGAGGGATACAATAAACCTGAAGTGAAGCATCGGAATCTATAACTAGGGTCACAGGAACGGTTCAAAACATAGTCGTAAGAAGAAACAGTCTTCTTGTAATTAAGTCCTCATTGTGCCTTTAGTATTTAATTCCGATTCAATTTCTGTGTTTCATCGTCAATAAGAAGGTCCAAGGGATACAGTAAACCTGGAGTGAAGCATCGGAATCTATAACTAGTGTCACAGGAATGGTTCAAATCATAGACAGTAAGAAGAGTGAGATTACTTTTACTTAAGTCCTCATTGTGCCTTTAGTAATAATTCCGATTCAATTTCTGTGTTTCATCGTCAATAAGAAGGTCCAAGGGATACAGTAAACCTGGAGTGAAGCATCGGAATCTATAACTAGTGTCACAGGAATGGTTCAAAACATAGACAATCAGAAGAGTCAGTCTTCTCGTACTTAAGTCGGCATTGTGCCTTTTGTATTTAATTCCGATGCAATTTCTGTGTTTCATCGTCAATAAGAAGGTCCAAGGGATACAGTAAACATGGAGTGAAGCATCGGAATCTATAACTAGTGTCAATGGATTGGTTCAAAACATAGACAGTAAGAAGAGTCAGTCTTCTTGTACTTAAGTCGGCATTGTGACTTTTGTATTTAATTCCGATGCAATTTCGGTGTTTCATCGTCAATAAGAAGGTCCAAGGTATACAGTAAACCTGAAGTGAAGCATCGTAATCTATAACTAGCGTCACAGGAATGGTTCTAAACATAGTCAGTAAGAAGAGTCAGTCTTCTAGTACTTATGTCGGCATTGTGCCTTTTCTATTTAATTCCGATGCAATTTCTGTGTTTCATCGTCAATAAGAAGGTCCAAGGGATACAGTAAACCTGGAGTGAAGCATCGGAATCTATAGCTAGTGTCACTGGAATGGTTCAAAACAAAGTCAGTAACAATAGTCAGTCTTCTTGTCCTTTAGTCGGCATTGTGCCTTTTGTATTTAATTCCGATGCAATTTCTGTGTTTCATAGTCAACAAGAAGGGCCAAGGGATACAGTAAACCTGGTGTGAAGCATCGGAATCTATAACTAGTGTCACAGGAATGGTTCAAAACATAGACAGTAAGAAGAGTCAGTCTTCTTGTACTTATGTCGGCTTTCTGCCTTTTGTATTTAATTCCGATGCAATTTCTGTGTTTCATCGTCAATAGGAAGGTCAGAGGGATACAATAAACCTGAAGTGAAGCATCGGAATCTGTAACTAGTGTCACAGGAATGGTTCAAAACATAGTCATTAAGAAGAGTCAGTCTTCTTGAACTTAAGTCCTCATTGTGCCTTTCCTGTTTAATTCCGATGCAATTTCTGTGTTTCATCGTCAATAAGAAGGTCCAAGGGATACAGTAAACCTGGAGTGAAGCATCGGAATCTATAACTAGTGTCAATGGAATGGTTCAAACATAGACAGTAAGAGGAGTCAATCTTCTTGTACTTAAGTCGGCATTGTGCTATTTGTATTTAATTCCGATGAAATTTCTGTGTTGCATTGTCACTAAGATGGTCAGAGGGATACAGTAATCCTGAAGTTAAGCATCGGAATCTATAACTAGTGTCACAGGAATGGTTCAAATCATAGACAGTAGGAAGAGCCAGTCTTCTTGTACTTAAGTCGGCATTGTGTCTTTTGTATTTAATTCCGATGCAATTTCTGTGTTTCATCGTCAATAAGAAGCTCCAAGTTATTCAGTAAACCTAAAGTGAAGCATCGTAATCTATAACTAGTGTCACAGGAATGGTTCAAAGCATAGTCAGTAAGAAGAGCCAGTCTTCTTGTACTTAAGTCGGCATTGTGGCTTTTCTATTTAATTCCGATGCAATTTCTGTGTTTCATCGTCAATAAGAAGGTCCAAGGGGTACAGTAAACCTGGAGTGAAGCATCGGAATCTATAACTAGTGTCACAGGAATGGTTCAAAACATAGACAATAAGAAGAGTCAGTCTTCTTGTACTAAAGTCAACATTGTGCCTTTTCTACTTAATTCCGATGCAATTTCTGTGTTTCATCGTCAATAAGAAGGTCCAAGGGAACCAGTAAACCTGAAGTGAAGCATTGGAATCCATAACTAGTGTCACAGGAATGGTTCAAAACATAGTCAGTAAGAAGAGTCAGTCATCTTGTCCTTAAGTCGGCATTGTGCCTTTTGTATTTAATTCCGATGCAATTTCTGTGTTTCATCCGCAATAAGGTCAGAGGGATACAGTAAACCTGAAGTGAAGCATCGTAATCTATAACTAGTGTCACAGGAATGTTTCAAACATAGACAGTAGGAAGAGTAAGTCTTCTTGTACTTAAGTCGGCATTGTGCCTTTTGTATTTAATTCTGATGCAATTTCTGTGTTTCATCGTAATAAGAAGATCAGAGGGATACAGTAAACCTGAAGTGAAGCATCGGAATCCAAAACTAGTGTCACAGGAATGGTTCAAATCATAGACAGTAGGAAGAGCCAGTCTTCTCGTACTTAAGTCGGCATTGTGTCTTTTGTATTTAATTCCGATGCAATTTCTGTGTTTCATCGTCAATAAGAAGGTCAGAGGGATACAATTAACCTGAAGTGAAGCATCGGAATCCATAACTAGGGTCACAGGAACGGTTCAAAACATAGTCGTAAGAAGAAACAGTCTTCCTGTAATTAAGTCCTCATTGTGCCTTTTGTATTTAATTCCGATTCAATTTCTGTGTTTCATCGTCAATAAGAAGGTCCAAGGGATACAGTAAACCTGGAGTGAAGCATCGGAATCTATAACTAGTGTCACAGGATTGGTTCAAATCATAGACAGTAAGAAGAGTCAGATTACTTTTACTTAAGTCGGCATTGTGTCTTTTGTATTTAATTCCGATGCAATTTCTGTGTTTCATCGTCAATAAGAAGGTCCAAGGGATACAGTAAACCTGGAGTGAAGCATCGGAATCTATAACTAGTCTCAATGGAATGGTTCAAAACATAGACAGTAAGAAGAGCCAGTCTTCTTGTACTTAAGTCGGCATTGTGACTTTTGAATTTAATTCCGATGCAATTTCTGTGTTTCATCGTCAATGTGAAGGTCAGAAAGATACAGAAAATCTGAAGTGAAGCATCGGAATCTATAGCTAGTGTCACTGGAATGTTTCAAACATAGTCAGTAACAAGAGTCGGTCTTCTTGTACTTAAGTCGGCATTGTGCTTTTTGTATTTAATTCGGATGCAATTTCTGTGTTTCATCGTCACTAAGATGGTCAGAGGGATACAGTAATCCTGAAGTTAAGCTTCGGAATCTATAACTAGTGTCACAGGAATGGTTCAAAGCATAGTCAGTAAGAAGAGACAGTCTTCTTGTAGTTAAGTCGGCATTGTGCCTTTTGTACTGAATTCCTATGCAATTTCTATGTTTCATCGTCAATAAGAAGGTACAAGGGATACAGTAAACCTGAAGTGATGCATCGGAATCTATAACTAGTGTCACAGGAATGGTTCAAAACATAGACAGTAACAAGAGTCAGGCTTCTAGTACTTAAGTCGGCATTGTGCCTTTTGTATTTAATTCCCATGCAATTTCTGTGTTTCATCGGCAATAAGGTCAGAGGGATACAGTAAACCTGACGTGAAGCATCGGAATCTATAACTAGTGTCACAGGAATGGTTCAAAACATAGACAGTAAGAAGAGTCAGTCTTCTTGTACTTAAGTCATCATTGTGCATTTTCTATTTAATTCGGATGCAATTTCTGTGTTTTATCGTCAATATGAAGGTCCAAGGGATACAGTAATTCTGGAATGAAGCATCGGAATCTATAACTAGTGTCACAGGAATGGTTCAAATCATAGACAGTAAGAAGAGTCAGAATTATTTTACTTAAGTCGGCATTGTGCCTTTTGTATTTAATTCCGATGAAATTTCTGTGTTTCATCGTCAATAAGAAGATCAGAGGGATACAGTAAACCTGAAGTGAAGCATCGGAATCTATAACTAGAGTCACAGGAAGCGTCAAAACCTTGACAGTAGGAAGAGTCTGTCTTCTTGTACTTAAGTCGGCATTGTGCCCTCTGTATTTAATTCCGATGCAATATCTGTGTTTCATCGTCAATAAGAAGGTCCAAGGCATACAGTAAAACTGAAGTCAGGCATCGGAATCTATAACTAGTGTCACAGGAATGGTTCAAAGCATAGACAGTAAGAAGAGTCAGTCTTCTTGTACTTAAGTCGGCATTGTGCCTTTTGTATTTAATTCCGATGCAATTTCTGTGTTTCATCGTCAATAAGAAGGTCCAAGGGATACAGTAAACCTGGAGTGAAGCATCAGAGTCTATAACTAGTGTCACAGGATTGGTTCTAAATTAGACAGTAAGAAGAGTCAGTCTACTTGTACTTAATTCGGCATTGTGCCTTTTGTATTTAATTCCAATGCAATTTCTGTGTTTCATCGTCAATAAGATGGTCCAAGGTATACAGTAAACCTCAAGTGAAGCATCGTAATCTATAACTAGTGTCACAGGAATGGTTCAAAACATAGTCAGTAAGAAGAGTCAGTCTTCTTGTACTTAAGTAGGCATTGTGCCTTTTCTATTTAATTCCGGTGCAATTTCTGTGTTTCATCGTCAATAAGAAGGTCCAAAGGATACAGTAAACCTGGAGTGAAGCATCGGAATCTATAGCTAGTGTCACTGGAATGGTTCAAAACATAGTCAGTAACAATAGTCAGTCTTCTTGTACTTTAGTCGGCATTGTGCCTTTTGTATTTAATTCCGATGCAATTTCTGTGTTTCATAGTCAACAAGAAGGGCCAAGGGATACTGTAAACCTGGTGTGAAGCATCGGAATCTATAACTAGTGTCACAGGAATGGTTCAAAACATAGACAGTAAGAAGAGTCAGTCTTCTTGTACTTATGTCGGCATTGTGCCTTTTGTATTTAATTCCGATGCAATATCTGTGTTTCATCGACAATAGGAAGGTCAGAGGGATACAATAAACCTGAAGTGAAGCATCGGAATCTATAACTAGTGTCACAGGAATGGTTCAAAACATAGTCAGTAAGAAGAGTCAGTCTTCTTGAACTTAAGTCTTCATTGTGCCTTTCCTGTTTAATTCCGATGCAATTTCTGTGTTTCATCGTCAATAAGAAGGTCCAAGGGATACAGTAAACCTGGAGTGAAGCATCGGAATCTATAACTAGTGTCAATGGAATGGTTCAAACATAGACAGTAAGAGGAGTCAGTCTTCTTGTACTTAAGTCGGCATTGTGCCTTTTGGATTTAATTCCGATGCAATTCCAGTGTTTCATCGTCAATAAGAAGGTCAGAGGGATACAGTAAACCTGAAGTGAAGCATCGGAATCTATAGCTAGTGTCACTGGAATGGTTCAAAACATAGTCAGTAACAATAGTCAGTCTTCTTGTCCTTTAGTCGGCATTGTGCTTTTTTATTTAATTCCGATGCAATTTCTGTGTTTCATAGTCAACAAGAAGGGCCAAGGGATACAGTAAACCTGGTGTGAGGCATCGGAATCTATAACTAGTGTCACAGGTATGATTCAAAACATAGACTGTAAGAAGAGTCAGTTTTCTTGTACTTATGTCGGCATTGTGCCTTTTGTATTTAATTCCGATGCAATTTCTGTGTTTCATCGTCAATAAGAAGGTCCAAGGGATACAGTAAACCTCAAGTGAAGCATCGGAATCTTTAACTAGTGTCACAGGAGTGGTTCAAAACATAGTCAGTAAGAAGAGTCAGTCTTCTTGTACTTAAGTCGGCATTGTGCCTTTTCTATTTCATTATTATGCAATTCCTGTGTTTCATCGTCAATAAGAAGGTCCAAGGGGAACAGTAAACCTGGAATGAAGCACTGGAAGCTGTAACTAGTGTCACAGGAATGGTTCAATTCATAGATAGTAAGAAGAGTAAGACTTCTTTTACTTAAGTCGGCATTGTGCCTTTTGTATTTAATTCCGATGCAATACCAGGGTTTCATCGACAATAAGAAGGTCCCAGGGATACAGTAAACCTAGCGTGAAGCATCGGAGTCTATAACTAGTGTCACAGGATTGGTTCTAAATTAGACAGTAAGAAGAGTCAGTCTTCTTGTACTTAATTCGGCATTGTGCCTTTTCTATTTAATTCCGATGCAATTTCTATGTTTCATCGTCAATAAGAAGGTCAGAGGGATACAGTAAACCTGAAGTGAAGCATCGGAATCCATAACTAGTGTCACAGTAATGGTTCAAACCATAGTCAGTATGAAGAGTCAGTCTTCTTGTACTTAAGTCGGCATTGTGCCTATTGTATTTAATTCGGATGCAATTTCTGTGTTTCATCGTCAACAAGTAGGTCCAAGGGATACAGTAAACCTGGAGTGAAGCATCGGAATCTATAACTAGTGTCAATGGAATGGTTCAAACATAGACAGTAAGAGGAGTCAGTCTTCTTGTACTTAAGTCGGCATTGTGCCTTTTGGATTTAATTCCGATGCAATTCCAGTGTTTCATCGTCAATAAGAAGGTCAGAGGGATACAGTAAACCTGAAGTGAAGCATCGGAATCTATAGCTAGTGTCACTGGAATGGTTCAAAACATAGTCAGTAACAATAGTCAGTCTTCTTGTCCTTTAGTCGGCATTGTGCTTTTTTATTTAATTCCGATGCAATTTCTGTGTTTCATAGTCAACAAGAAGGGCCAAGGGATACAGTAAACCTGGTGTGAGGCATCGGAATCTATAACTAGTGTCACAGGTATGATTCAAAACATAGACTGTAAGAAGAGTCAGTTTTCTTGTACTTATGTCGGCATTGTGCCTTTTGTATTTAATTCCGATGCAATTTCTGTTTTTCATCGTCAATTACAAGGACCAAGGGATACAGTAAACCTGAAGTGAAGCATCGGAACCTATAACTAGTGTCACAGGAATGGTTCAAAACATAGTCAGTAGGTAGAGTCAGGCTTCTAGTACTTAAGTCGGCATTGTGCCTTTTCTATTTGATTCCGATGCAATTTCTGTGTTTCATCGTCAATAAGACCGTCAGAGGGATACAGTAATTCTGGAGTGACGCATCGGAATCTATAACTAGTGTCACAGTAATGGTTCAAAACATAGACAGTAGGAAGAATCAGACGTCTTGTACTTAAGTCGGCATTGTGCCTTTTGTATTTAATTCCGATGCAATTTCTGTGTTTCATCGTCAATTAGAAGGTCCAAGGGAACAGTAAACCTGAAATGAAGCATCGGAATCTATAACTAGTGTCACAGGAATGGTTTAAAGCATAGTCAGTAAGAAGAGTCAGTCCTCTTGTACTTAAGTCGGCATTGGGCTTTTGTATTTAATTCTGATGCAATTTCTGTGTTTCATCGTCAATAAGAAGATCAGAGGGATACAGTAAACCTGAAGTGAAGCATCGGAATCCAAAAGTAGTGTCCCAGGAATGATTCAAAACATAGTCAGTAAGAAGAGTCAGTCTTCTTGTACTTATGTCGGCATTGTGCCTTTTCTATTTAATTCCGATGCAATTTCTGTGTTTCATCGTCAATAAGAAGGTCCAAGGGAAACAGTAAACTTGGAGTGAGGCATCGGAATCTATAACTAGTGTCACAGGAATGGTTCAAAACATAGATGATAAGAAGAGTCAGTCTTCTAGTACTTAAGTCGGCATTGTGCCTTTTGTATTTAATTCCGATGCAATTTCTGTGTTTCATCGTCAATAAGAAGGTCCAAGGGATACAGTAAACCTGGAGTTAAGCATCGGAATCTATAACTAGTGTCAATGGAATGGTTCAAAACATAGACAGTAAGAAGAGTCAGTCTTCTTGTACTTAAGTCGGCATTGTGACTTTTGTATTTAATTCCGATGCAATTTCTGTGTCTCATCGTCAATGTGAAGGTCAGGGGATTACAGAAAATCTGAAGTGAAGCATCGGAATCTATAGCTAGTGTCGCTGGAATGGTTCAAACATAGTCAGTAACAAGAGTCGGTCTTCTTGTCCGTAAGTCGGCATTGTGCCTTTTGTATTTAATTCCGATGCAATTTCTGTGTTTCATAGTCAACAAGAAGGCCTAAGGGATACAGTAAACCTGGAGTGAAGCATCGGAATCTATAACTAGTGTCACAGGAATGGTTCAAAGCATAGACAGTAAGAAGAGTCAGTCTACTTGTACTTAAGTCGGCATTGTGCCATTTGTATTTAATTCCGATGCAATTTCTGTGTTCCATCGTCAATAAGAAGGTCCAAGGGATACAGTACACCTCAAGTGAAGCATCGGAATTTATAACTAGTGTCACAGGAATGGATCAAACCATAGTCAGTAAGAAGAGTCAGTCTTCTTGTACTGAAGTCGGCATTGTGCCTTTTCTATTTAATTAAGATGCAATTTCTGTGTTTCATCGTCAATTAGAAGGTCCAAGGGAAACAGTAAACCTGAAGTGAAGCATTGGAATCCATAACTAGTGTCACAGGTATGGTTCAGAACATAGTCAGTAAGAAGAGTCAGTCATCTTGTCCTTAAGTCGGCATTGTGCCTTTTGTATTTAATTCCGATGCAATTTCAGTGTTTCATCGGCAATAAGGTCAGAGGAATACAGTAAACCTGAAGTGAAGCATCGTAATCTATAACTAGTGTCACAGGAATGTTTCAAACATAGACAGTAGGAAGAGTAAGTCCTCTTGTACTTAAGTCGGCATTGTGCCTTTTGTATTTAATTCCGATGCAATATCTGAGTTTCATTGTCAATAAGAAGATCAGAGGGATACAGTAAACCTGAAGTGAAGCATCGGAATCCAAAACTAGCGTCACAGGAATGGTTCAAATCATAGACAGTAGGAAGAGCCAGTCTTCTTGTACTTAAGTCGGCATTGTGTCTTTTGTATTTAATTCCGATGCAATTTCTGTGTTTCATCGTCAATAAGAAGGTCCAAGTTCTACAGTAAACCTAAAGTGAAGCTTCGTAATCTATAACTAGTGTCACAGGAATGGTTCAAAGCATAGTCAGTAAGAAGAGCCAGTCTTCTTGTACTTAAGTCGGCATTGTGCCTTTTCTATTTAATTCCGATGCAATTTCTGTGTTTCATCGTCAATAAGAAGGTCCAAGGGATACAGTAAACCTGGAGTGAAGCATCGAAATCTATATCTAGTGTCACAGGAATGGTTCAAAACATAGACAATAAGAAGAGTCAGTCTTCTTGTACTTAAGTCTACATTGTGCCTTTTCTACATAATTCCGATGCAATTTCTGTGTTTCATCGTCAATAAGAAGGTCAGAGGGATACAATAAACCTGAAGTGAAGCATCGGAATCTATAACTAGTGTCACAGGAACGGTTCAAAACTAGTCGTAAGAAGAGTCAGTCTTCTTGTAACTAAGTCCTCATTGTGCCTTTTGTATTTAATTCCGATGCAATTTCTGTGTTTCATCGTCAATAAGAAGGTCCAAGGGATACAGTAAACCTGGAGTGAAGCATCGGAATCTATAACTAGTGTCACAGGAATGGTTCAAATCATAGACAGTAAGAAGAGTCAGACTACTTTTACTTAAGTCGGCATTGTGTCTTTTGTATTTAATTCCGATGCAATTTCTGTGTTTCATCGTCAATAAGAAGGTCCAAGGGATACAGTAAACCTGGAGTGAAGCATCGGAGTCTATAACTAGTGTCACAGGATTGGTTCTAAAATAGACAGTAAGAAGAGTCAGTCTTCTAGTTTTTAATTCGGCATTGTGCCTTTTGTATTTAATCCCGATGCAATTTCTGTGTTTCATCGTCAATAAGAAGGTCAGAGGGATACAGTAAACCTGAAGTGAAGCATCGGAATCTATAACTAGTGTCACAGGAATGGTTCAAACATAGACAGTAGGAAGAGTCAGTCTTCTTGAACTTAAGTCGATATTGTGCCTTTTGTTTTTAATTCCGATGCAATTTCTGTGTTTCATCGTCAATACGAAGATCAGAGGGATACAGTAAACCTGAAGTGAAGCATCGGAATCCAAAAGTAGTGTCACAGGAATGGTTCAAAACATAGTCAGTAAGAAGAGTCAGTCTTCTTGTACTTAAGTCGGCATTGTGCCTTTTCTATTTAATTCCGATGCAATTTCTGTGTTTCATCGTCAATAAGAAGGTCCAAGGAATACAGTAAACCTGGAGTGAAGTATCGGAATCTATAACTAGTGTCACAGGAATGGTTCAAAACATAGACAATCAGAAGAGTCAGTCTTCTTGTACTTAAGTCGGCATTGTGCCTTTTGTATTTAATTCCGATGCAATTTCTGTGTTTCATCGTCAATAAGAAGGTCCAAGGGATACAGTAAACCTGGAGTGAAGCATCGGAATCTATAACTAGTGTCAATGGAATGGTTCAAAACATAGACAGTAAGAAGAGTCAGTCTTCTTGTACTTAAGTCGGCATTGTGACTTTTGTATTTAATTCCGATGCAATTTCTGTGTTTCATCGTCAATGTGATGGTCAGAAAGATACAGAAAATCTGATGTGAAGCATCGGAATCTATAGCAAGTGTCACTGGAATGGTTCAAACATAGTCAGTAACAAGAGTCGGTCTTCTTGTACTCAAGTCGGCATTGTGCTTTTTGTATTTAATTCCGATGCAATTTCTGTGTTTCATCGTCACTAAGATGGTCAGAGAGATACAGTAATCCTGAAGTTAAGCTTCGGAATCTATAACTAGTGTCACAGGAATGGTTCAAAGCATAGTCAGTAAGAAGAGTCAGTCTTTTTGTAGTTAAGTCGGCATTGTGCCTTTTGTACTGAATTCCTATGCAATTTCTGTGTTTCATCGTCAACAAGAAGGTACAAGGGATACAGTAAATCTGAAGTAATGCATCGGAATCTATAACTAGTGTCACAGGAATGGTTCAAAACATAGACAGTAACAAGAGTCAGGCTTCTAGTACTTAAGTCGGCATTGTGACTTTTGTATTTAATTCCGATGCAATTTCTGTGTTTCATCGGCAATAAGGTCAGAGGGATACAGTAAACCTGAAGTGTAGCATCGGAATCTATAACTAGTGTCACAGGAATGGTTCAAAACATAGACAGTAAGAAGAGTCAGTCTTCTTGTACTTAAGTCAACATTGTGCATTTTCTATTTAATTCGGATGCTATTTCTGTGTTTTATCGTCAATATGAAGGTCCAAGAGATACAGTAATTCTGGAGTGAAGCATCGGAATCTATAACTAGTGTCACAGGAATGGTTCAAATCATAGACAGTAAGAAGAGTCAGATTTCTTTTACTTAAGTCGGCATTGTGCCTTTTGTATTTAATTCCGATGCAATTTCTGTGTTTCATCGTCAATAAGAAGGTCCAAGGGGTACAGTAAACCTGGAGTGAATCATCGGAGTCTATAACTAGTGTCACAGGATTGGTTCTAAAATTGACAGTAAGAGGAGTCAGTCTTCTTGTACTTAATTCGGCATTGTGCCTTTTGAATTTAATTCCGATGCGATTTCTGTGTTTCATCGGCAATAAGGTCTGAGGGATACAGTAAACCTGAAGTGAAGCATCGGAATCTATAACTAGTGTCACAGGAATGGTTCAAAACATAGACAGTAAGAAGAGTCAGTCTTCTTGTACTTAAGTCGGCATTGTGCCTTTTGTATTTAATTCCGATGCAATTTCTGTGTTTCATCGTCAATAAGAAGGTCCAAGGGATACAGTAAACCTGGAGTGAAGCATCGGAATCTATAACTAGTGTCAAAGGAATGGTTCCAAACATAGACAGTAAGAAGAGTCAGTCTTCTTGTACTTAAGTCGGCATTGTGCCTTTTGTATTTAATTCCGATGCATTTTCTGTGTTTCATCGTCAATAAGAAGGTCCAAGGGATACAGTAAACCTGGAGTGAAGCATCGGAGTCTATAACTAGTGTCACAGGATTTGTTCTAAATTAGACAGTAAGAAGAGTCAGTCTACTTGTACTTAAGTCGGCATTGTGCCTTTTGTATTTAATTCCGATGCAATTTCTTTGTTTCATCGACAATAAGAAGGTCCAAGGTATACAGTAAACCTGAAATGAAGGATCGGAATCTATAACTAGTGTCACAGGAATGGTTCAAAACATAGTCAGTAAGAAGAGTCAGTCTTCTTGTACTTATGTAGGCATTGTGCCTTTTCTATTTAATTCCGATGCAATTTCTGTGTTTCATCGTCAATAAGAAGGTCGAAGGGATCCAGTAAACCTGGAGTGAAGCATCGGAATCTATAACTAGTGTCACAGGAATGGTTCATAACATTGACAGTAAGACGAGTCAGTCTCCTTGTACTTAGGTCGACATTGTGCCTTTTCTATTTAATTCCGATGCAATTTCTGTGTTTCATCGTCAATAAGAAGGTCAGAGGGATACAATAAACCTGAAGTGAAGCATCGGAATCTATAACTAGTGTCACAGGAATGGTTCAAAACATAGTCAGTAAGAACAGTCAGTCTTCTTGTCCTTAAGTCGGCATTGTGCCTTTTGTATTTAATTCCGATGTAATTTCTGTGTTTCATCGTCAATACGGAGGTCCAAGGGATACAGTAATCCTGGAGTGTAGCATCGGAATCTATAACTAGTGTCACAGGAATGGTTCAAAACATAGACAGTAAGAAGAGTCAGTCTTCGTGTACTTAAGTCGGCATTATGCCTTTTTTATTTAATTCCGATGCAATTTCTGTGTTTCATTGTCAATAAGAAGGTCCGAGGGATGCAGTAAACCTGAAGTGAAGGATCGGAATCAATAACTAGTGTCACAGGAATGGTTCAAAACATAGGCAGTAAGAAGAGTAAGTCTTCTAGTCCTTAAGTCGGCATTGTGCTTTTTGTATTTAATTCCGATCCAATTTCTGTGTTTCATCGTCAATAAGAAGGTCCAAGGGATACAGTAAACCTGGAGTGTAGCATCGGAATCTATAACTAGTGTCACAGGAATGGTTCAAAACATAGTCAGTAGGAAGAGTCGGTCTTCATGTACTTAAGTCGGCATTGTGCCTTTTGTATTTAATTCGGATGCAATTTCTGTGTTTCATCGTCAATAAGAAGATCAGAGGGATACAGTAAACCTGAAGTGAAGCAGCGGAATCTATAACTAGAGTCACAGGAATGGTTCAAAACATTGACAGTAGGAAGAGTCAGTCTTCTTGTACTTAAGTCGGCATTGTGCCCTCTGTATTTAATTCCGATGCAATATCTGTGTTTCATCGTCAATAAGAAGGTCCAAGGGATACAGTAAACCTGAAGTGAAGAATCAGAATCTATAACTAGTGTCACAGGAATGGTTCGAAACATAGACAGTAAGAAGCGTCAGTCTTCTTGTACTTAAGTCGGCATTGTGCCTTTTGTATTTAATTCCGATGCAATTTCTGTGTTACATCGTCAATAAGAAGGTCTGAGGGATACAGTAAACCTCAAGTGAAGCATCGGAATCTATAACTAGTGTCACAGGAATGGTTCAGAACAATGTCAGTAAGCTGAGTCAGTCTTCTTGTACTTAAGTCGGCATTGTGCCTTTTGTACTTAAGTCCGATGCAATTTCTGTGTTTCAACGTCAATAAGAAGGTCCAAGGGATACAGTAAACCTTGAGTGAAGCATCGGAATCTATAGAAAGTGTCACAGGGATGGTTCAAAATATAGACAGTAAGAAGAGTCAGTATTCTTGTATATAAGTCGGTATTGTGCTTTTTGTATTTAATTCCGATGCAATTTCTGTGTTTCATCGTCAATAAGAAGGTCCAAGGGATACAGTAAACCTGACGTGAAGCACCGGAATCTATAAGCAGTGTCACAGGAATGGTTCAAAATATAGTCAGTAAGAACAATCAGTCTTCTTGTACTTAAGTCGGCATTGTGCTTTTGTATTTAATTCCGATGCAATTTCTGTGTTTCTTCATCAGTAAGAAGGTCCAAGGGATACAGTAAACCTGAAGTAAAGCATCGCAATCTATAACTAGTGTCACACGAATAGTTCAAAACATAGTCAGTAAGAAGAGTCAGTCTTCTTGTACTTAAGTAGGCATTGTGGCGTTTCTATTTAATTCCGATGCAATTTCTGTGTTTCCTCGTCAATAAGAAGGTCAGAGGGATTCAGTAAACCTGAATTGAAGCATCGGGATCTATAACTAGTGTCACAGAAATGGTTCAGAACATAGTCAGTAGGAAGAGTCGGTCTTCATGTACTTCAGTCGGCATTGTGCATTCTGTATTTAATTCCGATGCAATATCTGTGTTTAATCGTCAATATGAAGGTCCAAGGCATACAGTAAAACTGAAGTCAGGAATCGGAATCTATAACTAGTGTCACAGGAATGGTTTAAAACATAGACAGTAAGAAGAGTCAGTCTTCTTGTACTTAAGTCGGCATTGTGCCTTTTGTATTTAATTCCGATGCAATATCTGTGTTTCATCATTAATAAGAAGGTGAGAGGGATACAGTAATACTAAAGTGAAGCATCGGAATCTATAACTAGTGTCACAGGAATGGTTCATAACATAGTCAGTAAGAATGGTCAGTCTTCTTGTACTTAAGTCATCATTGTGCATTTTCTATTTAATTCGGATGCAATTTCTGTGTTTCATCGTCAATAAGAAGGTCCAAGGGATTCAGTAATTCAGGAGTGAAGCATCAGAATCTATTACTAGTGTCACAGGAATGGTTCAAATCATAGACAGTAAGAAGAGTCAGACTTCTTTTACTTAAGTCGGCATTGTGCCTTTTGTATTTAGTTCCGATGCGATTTCTGTGTTTTATCGTCAATAAGAAGGTCCAAGGGATACAGTAAACCTGGAGTGAAGCATCGGAGTCTATAACTAGTGTCACAGGATTGGTTGTAAATTAGACAGTAAGAAGAGTCAGTCTACTTGTACTTAACTCGGCATTGTGAATTTTGTATTTAATTCCAATGCAATTTCTGTGTTTCATCGTCAATAAGAAGGTCAGAGGGATACAGTAAACCTGAAGTGAAGCATCGGAATCTATAACTAGTGTCACAGGAATGGTTCAAAACATAGACATTTGGAACAGTCAGTCTTCTTGTACTTAAGTCGGCATTGTGCCTTTTCTATTTAATTATGATGCAGTTCCTGTGTTTTCCGGAATCTATAACTAGTGTCACATGAATGGTTCAAAACGTAGACTGTTAGAAGAGACAGTCTTCTTGTACTTAAGTCGGCATTGTGCCTTTTGTATTTAATTCCGATGCAATTTCTGTGTTTCATCGGCAATAGGGTCAGAAGGGTACAGTAAACCTGAAGTGAAGCATCGGAATCTATAACTAGTGTCACAGGAATAGTTCAAAACATAGACAGTAGGAAGAATCAGTCGTCTTGTACTTAAGTCGGCATTGTTCCTTTTGTATTTAATTCCGATGCAATTTCTGTGTTTCATCGTCAATAAGAAGCTCAGAGGGATTCAGTAAGCCTGAAGTGAAGCATTGGAATCCAAAACTAGTGTCACAGGAATGGTTCAAAACATAGACAGTAGGGAGAGTCAGTCTTCTTGTACTTAAGTCGGCACTGTGCCTTTTGTATTTAATTCCGATGCAATTTCTTTGTTTCATCGTCAATAAGAAGGTCCAAGGTATACAGTAAACCTGAAGTGAAGCATCGGAATCTATAAATGGTGTCACAGGAATGGTTCAAAACATAGTCAGTAAGAAGAGTCAGTCTTCTTGTACTTAAGTCGGCATTGTGCCTTTTCTATTTAATTCCGATGCAATTTCTGTGTTTCATCGTCAATAAGAAGGTCGAAGGGATCCAGTAAACCTGGAGTGAAGCATCGGAATCTATAACTAGTGTCACAGGAATGGTTCATAACATTGACAGTAAGAACAGTCAGCCTCCTTGTACTTAGGTCGACATTGTGCCTTTTCTATTTAATTCCGATGCAATTTCTGTGTTTCATCGTCAATAAGAAGGTCAGAGGGATACAATAAACCTGAAGTGAAGCATCGGAATCTATAACTAGTGTCACAGGAATGGTTCAAAACATAGTCAGTAAGAACAGTCAGTCTTCTTGTCCTTAAGTCGGCATTGTGCCTTTTGTATTTAATTCCGATTCAATTTCTGTGTTTCATCTTCAATACGGAGGTCCAAGGGATACAGTAAACCTGGAGTGTAGCATCGGAATCTATAACTAGTGTCACAGGAATGGTTCAAAACATAGACAGTAAGAAGAGTCAGTCTTCGTGTACTTAAGTCGGCATTTTGCCTTTTTTATTTAATTCCGATCAATTTCTGTGTTTCATTGTCAATAAGAAGGTCCGAGGGATACAGTAAACCTGAAGTGAAGGATCGGAATCAATAACTAGTGTCACAGGAATGGTTCAAAACATAGTCAGTAAGAAGAGTCAGTCTTCTAGTCCTTATGTCGGCATTGTGCTTTTTGTATTTAATTCCGATCCAATTTCTGTGTTTCATCGTCAATAAGAAGGTCCAAGGGATACAGTAAACCTGGAGTGTAGCATCGGAATCTATAACTAGTGTCACAGGAACGGCTCAAACCATAGTCAGTAGGAAGAGTCGGTCTTCATGTACTTAAGTCGGCATTGTGCCTTTTGTATTTAATTGGGATGCAATTTCTGTGTTTCATCGTCAGTAAGAAGGTCTAAGGGATGCAGTAACGTGAAGTGAAGCATCGGAATCTATAACTAGTGTCACAGGAATGATTCAAAACATAGACAGTAGGAAGAGTCAGTCTTCTTGTACTTAAGTTGGCATTGTGCCTCTTGTAATTAATTCCGATGCAATTTCTGTATTTCATCGTCAATAAGAAGGTCCAAGGGATACAGTAAACCTGAAGTGAAGCATCGGAATCCATAACTAGTATCACAGGAATGGTTCAAAACATAGACAGTAAGAAGAGTCAGTCTTCTTGTACTTAAGTCGGCATAGTGCCTTTTGTTTTTAATTCCGATGCAATTTCTGTGTTTCATCGTCAATAAGATCGTCAGAGGGATACAGTAAACCTGAAGTGAAGCATCGCAATCTATAACTAGTGTCACAGGAAAGGTTCAAAACATAGTCAGTAAGAAGAGTCAGTCATTTTGTACTTAAGTCGGCAATGTGCCTTTTGTGTTTAATTCCGATGCAATTTCTGTGTTTCAGCGTCATTAAGAAGGTCCAAGGGATACAGTAAACCTGAAGTGAAGCATCGGAATCTATAACTAGTGTCACAGGAATGGTTCAAAACATAGACAGTAAGAAGAGTCAGTCTTCTTGTACTTAAGTCGGCACTTTGCCTTTTGTATTTAATTCCGATGCAATTTCTGTGTTTCATCGTCAATAAGCAGATTAGAGGGATACAGTAAACCTGAAGTGAAGCATTGGAATCTATAACTAGAGTCACAGGAATGGTTCAAAACATTGACAGTAGGAAGAGTCAGTCTTCCTGTACTTAAGTCAGCATGGTGCCCTCTGTATTTAATTCCGATGCAATTTCTGTGTTTCATCGTCAATAAGAAGGTCCAAGGCACTCAGTAAAACTGAAGTCAGGCATCGGAATCCATAACTAGTGTCACAGGAATGGTTCAAAACATAGACAGTAAGAAGAGTCAGTCTTCTTGTACTTAAGTCGGCATTGTGCCTTTTGTATTTAATTCCGATGCAATTTCTGTGTTTCATCGTCAATAAGAAGGTACAAGGGATACAGTAAACCTGAAGTGAAGCACCGGAATCTATAACCAGTGTCACAGGAATGGTTCAAAATATAGTCAGTAAGAACAATCAGTCTTCTTGTACTTAAGTCGGCATTGTGCTTTTGTATTTAATTCCGATGCAATTTCTGTGTTTCTTCGTCGGTAAGAAGGTCCAAGGGATACAGTAAACCTGAAGTGAAGCATCGCAATCTATAACTAGTGTCACAGGAATGGTTCAAAACATAGTCAGTAAGAAGAGTCAGTCTTCTTGTACTTAAGTCGGCATTGTGCCTTTTGTATTTAATTCCGATGCAATTTCTGTGTTTCATCGTCAAAAAGAAGATCAGAGGGATACAGTAAACCTGAAGTGAACCATAGGAATCTATAACTAGTGTCACAGGAATGGTTCAAAACATTGACTGTAGTAAGAGTCAGTCTTCCTGTACTTAAGTCAGCATGGTGCCTTTTGTATTTAATTTCGATGCAATTTCTGTGTTTCATCGACAATAAGAAGGTCCAAGGGATACAGTAAACCTGAAGTGAAGCATCGGAATCTATAACTAGTGTCACAGGAATGGTTCAAACCATAGACAGTAAGAAGAGTCAGGCTTCTTGTGCTTAAGTCGGTATTGTGCCTTTTGTATTTAATTCCGATGCAATTTCTGTGTTTCATCGTCAATAAGAAGGTCAAAGAAATATAGTAAAACCGAAGTCAGGCATCGGAATCTATAACTAGTGTCACAGGAATGGTTCAAACACATCGCCAATAAGAAGAGTCAGTCTTCTTGTACTTAAGTAGGCATTGTGGCGTTTCTATTTAATTCCGATGCAATTTCTGTGTTTCCTCGTCCATAAGAAGGTCAGAGGGACTCAGTAAACCTGAATTGATGCATCGGGATCTATAACTAGTGTCACAGGAATGGTTCAAAACATAGTCAGGAAGAAGTGTCAGTCTTCTTGTACTTAAGTCGGCATTGTGCCTTTTGTATTTAATTCCGATGCAATTTCTGTGTTTCATCGACAATAAGAAGGTCCAAGGGATACAGTAAACCTGAAGTGAAGCATCGGAATCTATAACTAGTGTCACAGGAATGGTTCAAACCATAGACAGTAAGAAGAGTCAGGCTTCTTGTACTTAAGTCGGCATTGTGCCTTTTGTATTTAATTCCGATGCAATTTCTGTGTTTCATCGTCAATAAGAAGTTTAGAGGGATACAGTAAACCTGAAGTGAAGCATTGGAACCTATAACTAGAGTCACAGGAATGGTTCAAAACATTGACAATAGGAAGAGTCAGTCTTCTTGTACTTAAGTCGGCATTGTGCCCTCTGTATTTAATTCCGATGCAATATCTGTGTTTCATCGTCAATAAGAAGGTCCAAGTCATACAGTAAAACTGAAGTCAGGCATTGGAATCTATAACTAGAATCACAAGAATGGTTCAAAACATAGACAGTAAGAAGAGTCAGTCTTCTTGTACTTAAGTCAGCATTGTGCCTTTTGTATTTAATTCCGATGCAATTTCTGTGTTTCATCGTCAATAAGAAGGTCAGAGGGATACAGTAAACCTGAAGTGAAGCATCGCAGTCTGTAACTAGTGTCACAGGAAAGGTTCAAAACATAGTCAGTAAGAAGAGTCAGTCTTTTTGTACGTAAGTCGGCATTGTGCATTTTGTGTTTAATTCCGATGCAATTTCTGTGTTTCAGCGTCATTAAGAAGATCCAAGGGATACAGTAAACCTGAAGTGAAGCAACGGAATCTATAACTAGTGTCACAGGAATGGTTCAAAACATAGACAGTAAGAAGAGTCAGTGTTCTTGTACTTAAGTCGGCATTGTGACTTTTGTATTTAATTCCGATGCAATTTCTGTGTTTCATCGTCAATATGAGGATCAGAGGGATACAGTAAACCTGAAGTGAAGCATCGGAATCTATAACTAGAGTCACAGGAATGGTTCCAATCATTGACAGTAGGAAGAGTCAGTCTTCTTGTACTTTGGTCGCCATTGTGCCCTCTGTATTTAATTCCGATGCAATATCTGTGTTTCATCGTCAATAAGAAGGTCCAAGGGATATAGTAAAACTGAAGTCAGGCATCGGAATCTATAACCAGTGTCACAGGAATGGTTCAAACACATCGCCAGTAAGAAGAGTCAGTCTTCTTGTACTTAGGTAGGCATTGTGGCGTATCTATTTGAATTCCGATGCAACTTCTGTGTTTCCTCGTCAATAAGAAGGTCAGAGGGATTCAGTAAACCTGAATTGAAGCATCGGGATCTATAACTAGTGTCACAGGGATAGTTCAAAACATAGTCAGTAAGAAGAGTCAGTCTTCGTGTACTTAAGTCGGCATTGTGCCTTTTGTATTTAATTCCGATGCAATTTGTGTGTTTCATCATCAATAAGAAGGTCCAAGGGATACAGTAAACCTGAAGTGAAGCATCGGAATCTATAACTAGTGTCACAGGAATGGTTCCAAACATAGACAGTAAGATGAGTCAGTCTTTTTGTACTTAAGTTGGCATTGTGTCTTTTTATTTAATTCCGATGCAATTTCTGTGTTTCATCGTCAATAAGAAGATCAGAGGGATACAGTAAACCTGAAGTGAAGCATCGGAAGCTATAACTAGTGTCACAGGAGTGGTTCAATTCATTGACAATTGGAAGAGTCAGTCTTCTTGTACTTAAGTCGGCATTGTGCCTTTTGTATTTAATTCCGATGCAATTTCTGTGTTTCATCGTCAATACGAAGGTCCAAGGAATACAGTAAACCTGAAGTGAAGCATCGGAATCAATAACTAATGTCACAGGAATGGTTCAAAACATAGTCAGTAAGAAGAGTCAGTCTTCTAATCCTTAAGTCGGCATTGTGCCTTTTGTATTTAATTCCGATGCAATTTCTGTGTTTCATCGTCAGTAAGAAGGTCCAAAGGATACTGTAAACCTGAAGTGAAGCATCGGAATCTATAACTAGTGTCACAGTAATGATTCAAAACATAGACAGTAAGAAGAGTCAGTCTTCTTGTACTTAAGTCTGCATAGTGCCTTTTGTATTTAATTCCGATGCAATTTCTGTGTTTCATCGTCAATAAGATGGTCAGAGGGATACAGTAAACCTGAAATGAAGCATCGCAATCTATAACTAGTGTCACATGAATGGTTCAAAACATAGTCAGTAAGAAGAGTCAGTCTTTTTGTACTTAAGTCGGCATTGTGCCTTTTGTGTTTAATTCCGATGCAATTTCTGTGTTTCAGCGTCAATAAGATGGTCCAAGGGATACAGTAAACCTTAAGTGAAGCATCGGAAACTATAACTAGTGTCACAGGAATGGTTCAAAACATAGATTGTAAGATGAGTCAGTCTTCTTGTACTTAAGTCGGCATTGTGCCTTTTGTATTTCATTCCGATGCAATTTCTGTGTATCATCGTCAATAAGAAGATCAGAGGGATACAGTAAACCTTAAGTGAAGCATCGGAATCTATAACTAGAGTCACAGGTATGGTTCAAAACATTGACGTTAGGAAGAGTCAGTCTTCTTGTACTTAAGTCGGCATTCTGCCCTTTGTATTTAATTCCGATGCAATTTCTGTGTTTCATCGTCAATAAGAAGGTCCAAGGGATACAGTAAACCAGAAGTGAAGAATCGGAATCTATAATTAGTGTCACAGGAATGGATCGAAGCATAGACAGTAAGAAGGGTCAGACTTCTTGTAGTTAAGTCGGCATTGTGCCTTTTGTATATAATTCCGATGCAATTTCTGTGTTTCGTCTTCAATAAGAAGGTCCAAGGAATACAGTAAAACTGAAGTCAAGCATCGGAATCTATAACTAGTGTCACAGGAATGGTTCAAAACATAGTCGTTAAGAAGAGTCAGTCGTCTTGTACTTAAGTCGGCATTGTGCCTTTTGTGTTTAATTCCGATGCACTTTGTGTGTTTCATCGTCAATAAGAAGGTCTACGGGATACAGTAATCCTGGAGTGAAGCATCGGAATCTATAACTAGTGTCACAGGGATGGTTCAAAACATAGACAGTAATAAGAGTCAGTATTCTTGTACTTAAGTCGGTATTGTGCCTTTTGTATTTAATTCCGATGCAATTTCTGTGTTTCATCGTCAATACGAAGGTCAAAGGGATACATTAAACTTCAAGTGAAGCATCGGAATCTGTAACTAGAGTCACTGGAATGGTTCAAAACATTGACTGTAGGAAGAGTCAGTCCTCTTGTACTTAAGTCGGCATGGTGACTTTTTAATTTAATCCGATGCAATTTCTGTGTTTTATCGTCAATAAGAAGGTCCAAGGGATACAGTAAGCCTGTAGTGAAGCATCGGAATCTATAACTAGTGTCACAGGAATGGTTCAAAACATAGCCAGTAAGAAGAGTCAGTCTTCTTGTACTTAAGTAGGCATTGTGGCGTTTCTATTTAATTCCGATGCAATTTATGTGTTTCCTCGTCAATAAGAAGGTCAGAGGTATACAGTAAACCTGAATTCAAGCATCGGGATCTATAACTAGTGTCACAGGAATGGCTCAAAACATAGTCAGTAAGAAGAGTCTGTCTTCTTGTACTTATGTCGGTATTGTGCCTTTTTTATTTAATTCCGATGCAATTTCTGTGTTTCATCGTCAATAAGAAGGTCCAAGGGATACAGTAAACCTGAAGTGAAGCATCGGAATCTATAACTAGTGTCACAGGAATGGTTCAAAACATAGACTGTAAGATGAGTCAGTCTTCTTGTACTTAAGTCGGCATTGTGTCTTTTGTACTTAACTCCGATGCAATTTCTGTGTTTCATCGTCAATAAGAAGATCAGAGGGAGACAGTAAACCTGAAGTGAAGCATTGGAATCTATAACTAGTGTCACAGGAATGGTTCAAATCATTGACAATTGGAAGAGTCAGTCTTCTTGTACTTAATTCGGCATTGCGCCTTTTGTATTGAATTCCGATGCAATTTCTGTGTTTCATCGCCAATAAGAAGGTCCAAGGGATACAGTAAACCTGAAGTCAAGCATCGGAATCAATAACTAGTGTCACAGGAATGGTTCAAAATATAGTCAGTAAGAAGAGTCAGTCTTCTAGTCCTTAAGTCGGCATTGTGCGTTTTGTTTTTAATTCCGATGCAATTTCTGTGTTTCATCGCCAATAAGAAGGTCCAAGGGATACAGTAAACCTGGAGTGTAGCATCTGAATCTATAACTAATGTCACAGGAATGGTTCGAAACATAGACAGTAAGAAGAGTCAGTCTTCTTGTACTTAAGTCGGCATTGTGCCTTTGTATTTAATTCCGATGCAATTTCTGTGTTTCATCGTCAATAAGAAGGTCCAAGGGATACAGTATACCTGAAGTGAAGCATCGGAATCTATAACTAGTGTCACAGGAATGGTTAAAACATAGACAATAAGAAGAGTCAGTCATCTTGTACTTAAGTCGGCATAGTGCCTTTTGTATTTAATTCCGATGCAATTTCTGTGTTTCATCGTCAATAAGATGGTCAGAGGGATACAGTAAACCTGAAGTGAAGTATCGCAATGTATAACTAGTGTCACAGGAATGGTTCAAAGCATAGTCAATAAGAAGAGTCAGCCTTTTTGTACTTAAGTCGGCATTGTGCCTTTTGTGTTTAATTCCGTTGCAATTTCTGTGTTTCAGCGTCAATAAGAAGATCAGAGGGATACAGTAAACCTTAAGTGAAGCATCGGAATCTATAACTAGAGTCACAGGAATGGTTCAAAACATTGACAGTAGGAAGAGTCAGTCTTCTTGTACTTAAGTCGGCATTGTGCCCTTGTTATTAATTCCGATGCAATTTCTGTGTTTCATCGTCAATAAGTAGGTCCAAGGGATACAGTAAACCAGAAGTGAAGCATCGGAATCTATAACTAGTGTCACAGGAATGTTTCAAATCATAGACAGTAAGAATAGTCAGTCTTCTTGTACTTAAGTCGGCATTATGCCTTTTATATTTAATTCCGATGCAATTTCTGTGTTTCATCGTCAATAAGAAGGTCCAAGGTATACAGTAAACCTGAAGTGAAGAATCGGAATCTATAACCAGTGTCACAGGAATGGTTCGAAACATAGACAGTAAGAAGGGTTAGTCTTCTTGTACTTAAGTCGGCATTGTGCCTTTTGTATTTAATTCCGATGCAATATCTGTGTTTCATCGTCAATAAGATGGTCAGAGAGATACAGTAAACCTGAAGTAAAGCATCGCAATCCATAACTAGTGTCACAGGAATGTCTCAAAACATAGTCAGTAAGAAGAGTCAGTCTGTTTGTACTTAAGTCGGCATTGTGCCCTTTGTGTTTAATTCCGATGCAATTTCTGTGTTTCGGCGTCAATAAGAAGGTCCAAGGGATACAGTAAACCTGATGTGAAGCATCGGAATCTATAACTAGTATCACAGGAATAGTTCAAAGCATAGACAGTAAGATGAGTCAAGCTTCTTGTACTTAAGTCGGCATTGTGCCTTTTGTATTTAATTCCGATGCAATTTCTGTGTTTCATCGTCAATAAGAAGATCAGAGGGATACAGTAAACCTTAAGTGAAGCATCGGAATCTATAACTAGAGTCACAGGAATGGTTCAAAACATTGACAGTAGGAAGTGTCAGTGTTCTTGTACTTAAGTCGGCATTGTGCCCTTTGTATTTAATTTCGATGCAATTTCTGTGTTTCATCGTCAATAAGAAGGACCAAGGGATACAGTAAACCTGAAGTGAAGCATCGGAATCTATAACTAGTGTCACAAGAATGGTTTAAAACATAGACAGTAAGAAGAGTCAGTCATCTTGTACTTATGTCGGCATTGTGCCTTTTGTATTTAATTCAAAGCAATTTCTGTGTTTCATCGTCTATAAGAAGGTCCAAGGGATACAGAAAACCTGAAGTGAAGAATCGGAATCCTTAACTAGTGTCACAGGAATGTTTCGAAACATAGACAGTACGAAGGGTCAGTCTTCTTGTACTTAAGTAGGCATTGTGCCTGTTGTAATTAATTCCGATTCAATTTCTGTGTTTCGTCGTCAATAAGAACGTCCAAGGAATACAGTAAAACTGAAGTCAAGCATCGGAATCTATAACTAGTGTCACAGGAATGGTTCAAAACATAGCCAGTAAGAAGAGTCAGTCTTCTTGTACTTAAGTCGGCATTGTGCCTTTTGTCTTTAATTCCGATGCAATTTCTGTGTTTCATCGTCAATAAGAAGGTCCAAGGGATACAGTGAACCTGAAGTGAAGCATCGGAATCTGTAACTAGTGTCACAGGAATTGTTCAAAACATAGTCAGTAAGAAGAGTCAGTCTTCTTGTACTTAAGTCGGCATTGTGCCTTTTGTATTTAATTCCGATGAAATTTCTGTGTTTTATCGTCAATAAGAAGATCAGAAGGATACAGTATACCTGAAGTGAAGCATCGGAATCTATAACTAGTGTCACAGGAATGGTTCAAATCTTTGACAGTAGGAAGAGTAAGCCTTCTATAACTTAAGTCGGCATGGTGCCTTTTGTATTTAATTCCGATGCAATTTCTGTGTTTCATGATCAATAAGAAGGTCCAAGCGATACAGTAAACCTGAAGTGAAGCATCGGAATCTATAACTAGTGTCACAGGAATGGTTCAAAACATAGACAGTAAGATGAGTCAGTCTTATTGTACTTAAGTCGGCATTGTGCCCTTTGTATTTATTTCCGATGCAATTTCTGTGTTTCCTCGTCAATAAGAAGGTCAGAGGGATACAGTAAACCAGAAGTGAAGCATCACGATTTATAACTAGTGTCACAGGAATGGTTCAAAACATAGTCAGTAAGAAGAGTCAGTCTTCTTGTACTTAAGTCGGCATTGTGCCTTTTATATTTAATTCCGATGCAATTTCTGTGTTTCATCGTCAATAAAAAGGTCCAAGGTATACAGTAAACCGGCAGTGAAGAATCGGAATCTATAACTAGTGTCACAGGAATGGTTCGAAGCATAGACAGTAAGAAGGGTCAGTCTTCTTGCACTTAAGTCGGCATTGTACCTTTTGTATTTAATTCCGATGCAATTTCTGTGTTTCATCGTCAATAAGAAGGTCCAAGGGATACAGTAAAACTGAGGTCAAGCATCGGAAACTATAACTTGTGTCACAGGAATGGTTCAAAACATAGCCAGTAACAAGAGTCAGTTTTCTTGTACTTAAGTAGGCATTGTGGCGGTCTTTTTAATTCCGATGCAATTTCTGTGTTTCCTCGTAAATAAGAAGGTCAGAGGGATACAGTAAACCAGAAGTGAAGCATCGGAATCTATAACTAGTGTCACAGGAATGGTTCAAAACATAGACTGTAAGATGAGTCAGTCTTCTTGTACTTAAGTCGGCATTGTGTCTTTTGTACTTAATTCCGATGCAATTTCTGTGTTTCATCGTCAATAAGAATATCAGAGGGAGACAGTAAACCTGAAGTGAAGCATTGGAATCTATAACTAGTGTCACAGGAATGGTTCAAATCATTGACAATAGGAAGAGTCAGTCTTCTTGTACTTAGTTCGGCATTGTGCCTTTTGTATTTAATTCCGATGCAATTTCTGTCTTTCATCGTCTATAAGATGGTCCAAGGGATACAGTAAACCTGAAGTCAAGCATCGGAATCAATAACTAGTGTCACAGGAATGGTTCAAAACATAGTTAGAAGAGTCAGTCTTCTAGTCCTTAAGTCGGCATTGTGCGTTTTGTATTTAATTCCGATGCAATTTCTGTGTTTCATCGTCAATAAGAAGGTCCAAGGGATACAGTAAACCTGGAGTGTAGCATCTGAATCTATAACTAATGTCACAGGAATGGTTCGAAACATAGACAGTAAGAAGAGTCAGTCTTCTTGTACTTAAGTCGGCATTGTGCCTTTTCTATTTAATTCCGATGCAATTTCTGTGTTTCATCGTCAATAAGAAGGTCCAAGGGATACAGTATACCTGAAGTGAAGCATCGGAATCTATAACTAGTGTCACAGGAATGGTTAAAACATAGACAGTAAGAAGAGTCAGTCTTCTTGTACTTAAGTCGGCATAGTGCCTTTTGTATTTAATTCCGATGCAATTTCTGTGTTTCATCGTCATTAAGATGGTCAGAGGGATACAGTAAACCTGAAGTGAGGTATCGCAATTTATAACTAGTGTCACAGGAATGGTTCAAAGCATAGTCAATAAGAAGAGTCAGCCTTTTTGTACTTAAGTCGGCATTGTGCCTTTTGTGTTTAATTCCGTTGCAATTTCTGTGTTTCAGCGTCAATAAGAAGGTCCAAGGGATACAGTGAACCTGAAGTGAAGCATCGGAATCTATAACTAGTGTCACAGGAATGTTTCAAAACATAGACAGTAAGATGAGTCAGTCTTCTTGTTCTTAAGTCGGCATTGTGCCTTTTGTATTTAATTCCGATGCAATTTCTGTGTTTCATCGTCAATAAGAAGATCAGAGGGATACAGTAAACCTTAAGTGAAGCATCGGAATCTATAACTAGAGTCACAGGAATGGTTCAAAACATTGACAGTAGGAAGAGACAGTCTTCTTGTACTTAAGTCGGCATTGTGCCCTTTGTATTTCATTCCGATGCAATTTCTGTTTTTCATCGTCAATAAGAAGGTCCAAGGTATACAGTAAACCTGAAGTGAAGAATCGGAATCTGTATCTAGTGTCACAGGAATGGTTCGAAACATAGACAGTAAGAAGGGTCAGTCTTCTTGTACTTAAGTCGGCATTGTGCCTTTTGTATTTAATTCCGATGCAATTTCTGTGTTTCATCGTCAATAAGATGGTCAGAGAGATACAGTAAACCTGAAGTGAAGCATCGCAATCCATAACTAGTGACACAGGAATGGCTCAAAACATAGTCAGTAAGAAGAGTCAGTCTGTTTGTACTTAAGTCGGCATTGTGCCCTTTGTGTTTAATTCCGATGCAATTTCTGTGTTTCGGCGTCAATAAGAAGGTCCAAGGGATACAGTAAACCTGATGTGAAGCATCGGAATCTATAACTAGTGTCACAGGAATGGTTCAAAGCATAGACAGTAAGATGAGTCAGGCTTCTTGTACTTAAGTCGGCATTGTGCCTTTTGTATTTAATTCCGATGCAATTTCTGTGTTTCATCGTCAATAAGAAGATCAGAGGGATACAGTAAACCTTAAGTGAAGCATCGGAATCTATAACTAGAGTCACAGGAATGGTTCAAAACATTGACAGTAGGAAGAGTCAGTCTTCTTGTACTTAACTCGGGATTGTGCCCTTTGTATTTAATTTCGATGCAATTTCTGTGTTTCATCGTCAATAAGGAGGTCCAAGGGATACAGTAAACCTGAAGTGAAGCATCGGAATCTATAACTAGTGTCACAGGAATGGTTTAAAACATAGACAGTAAGAAGAGTCAGTCTTCTTGTACTTAAGTCGGCATTGCGCCTTTTGTATTTAATTCAAATCAATTTCTGTGTTTCATCGTCTATAAGAAGGTCCAAGGGATACAGAAAACCTGAAGTGAAGAATCGGAATCTATAACTAGTGTCACAGGAGTGGTTCGAAACATAGACAGTAAGAAGGGTCAGTCTTCTTGTACTGAAGTCGGCATTGTGCCTGTTGTAATTAATTCCGATTCAATTTCTGTGTTTCTTCGTCAATAAGAAGGTCCAAGGAATATAGTAAAACAGAAGTCAAGCATCGGAATCTATAACTAGTGTCACAGGGATGGTTCAAAACATAGCCAGTAAGAAGAGTCAGTCTTCTTGTACTTAAGTCTGCATTGTGCCTTTTGTATTTAATTCCGATGCAATTTCTGTGTTTCATCGTCAATAAGAAGGTCCAAGGGATACAGTAAACTTGAAGTGAAGCATCGGAATCTGTAACTAGTGTCACAGGAACGGTTCCAAACATAGTCAGTAAGAAGAGTCAGTCTTCTTGTACTTAGGTCGGCATTGTGCCTTTTGTATTTAATTCCGATGAAATTTCTGTGTTTCATCGTCAATAAGAAGATCAGAAGGATACAGTGAACCTGAAGTGAAGCATCGGAATCTATAACTAGTGTCACAGGAATGGTTCAAATCTTTGACAGTAGGAAGAGTCAGTCTTCTATAACTTAAGTCGGCATGGTACCTTTTGTATTTAATTCCGATGCAATTTCTGTGTTTCATGGTCAATTAGAAGGTCCAAGCGATACAGTAAACCTGAAGTGAAGCATCGGAATCTATAACTAGTGTCACAGGAATGGTTCAAAACATAGACAGTAAGAAGAGTCAGTCTTATTGTACTTAAGTCGGCATTGTGCCCTTTGTATTTATTTCCGATGCAATTTCTGTGTTTCATCGTCAATAAGAAGGTCCAACGGATACAGTAAACCTGAGGTGAAGCATCGGAATCTATAACTAGTGTCACAGGAATGGTTCAAAACATAGACAGTAAGAAGAGTCAGTCTTCTTGTACTTAAGTCGGCATTGTGCCTTTTATATTTAATTCCGATGCAATTTCTGTGTTTCATCGTCAATAAGAAGGTTCAAGGTATACAGTAAACCGGCAGTGAAGAATCGGAATCTATAACTAGTGTCACAGGAATGGTTCGAAGCATAGACAGTAAGAAGGGTCAGTCTTCTTGCACTTAAGTCGGCATTGTACCTTTTGTATTTAATTCCGATGCAATTTCTGTGTTTCATCGTCAATAAGAAGGTCCAAGGGATACAGTAAAACTGAGGTCAAGCATCGGAAACTATAACTAGTGTCACAGGAATGGTTCAAAACATAGCCAGTAACAAGAGTCAGTCTTCTTGTACGTAAGTCGGCATTGTGCCCTTTGTATTTAATTTCGATGTAATTTCTGTGTTTCATCGTCAATAAGAAGATCAGAGGGATACAGTAAACCTTAAGTGAAGCATCGGATTCTATAACTAGAGTCACAGGAATGGTTCAAAAAATTGACAGTAGGAAGAGTCAGTCTTCTTGTACTTAAGTCGGCATTGTGCCCTTTGTATTTAATTTCGATGCAATTTCTGTGTTTCATCGTCAATAAGAAGATCAGAGGGATACAGTAAACCTTAAGTGAAGCATCGGAATCTATAACTAGAGTCACAGGAATGGTTCAAAACATTGACAGTAGGAAGAGTCAGTCTTCTTGTACTTAAGTCGGCATTGTGCCCTTTGTATTTAATTCCGATGCAATTTCTGTGTTTCATCGTCAATAAGAAGATGAGAGGGATACAGTAAACCTGAAGTGATGCATCGATTCTATAACTAGGGTCACAGGAATGGTTCAAAACATAGACAGTAAGAAGGGTCAGTCATCTTGTACTTAAGTCGGCATTGTACCTTTTGTATTTAATTCCGATGCAATTTCTGTGTTTCATCGTCAATAAGAAGGTCCAAGGGATACAGTAAAACTGAGGTCAAGCATCGGAAACTATAACTAGTGTCACAGGAATGGTTCAAAACATAGCCAGTAACAAGAGTCAGTCTTCTTGCACTTAAGTAGGCATTGTGGCGTTCTTTATAATTCCGATGCAATTTCTGTGTTTCCTCGTCAATAAGAAGGTCAGAGGGATACAGTAAACCAGAAGTGAAGCATCACGATCTATAACTAGTGTCACAGGAATGGTTCAAAACATAGTCAGTAAGAAGAGTCAGTCTTCTTGTACTTAAGTCGGCATTGTGCCTTTTGTATTTACTTCCGATGCAATTTCTGTGTTTCATCGTCAATAAGAAGGTCCAAGGGATACAGTAAACCTGAAGTGAAGCATCGGAATCTACAACTAGTGTCACAGGAATGGTTCAAAACATAGTCAGTAAAAAGAGTCAGTCTTCTTGTACTTAAGTCGGCATTGTGCCTTTTGTATTTAATTCCGATGCAATTTCTGTGTTTCATCGTCAATAGGAAGGTCAGCGGGATACAGGAAACCTGAAGTGAAGCATCTGAATCTATGACTAGTGTCACAGGATTGGTTCAAAACATTGACTTTAGGAAGAGTCAGTCTTCATGTACTTAAGTCGGCATGGTGCCGTTTGTATTCAATTCCGATGCAATTTCTGTGTTTCATGGTCAATAAGAAGGTCCAATCGATACAGTAAACCTGAAGTGAAGAATCGGAATCTACAACTAGTGTCACAGGAATGGTTCAAAACATAGACAGTTAGATGAGTCAGTCTTCTTGTACTTATGTCGGTATTGTGCCATTTGTATTTAATTCCGAGGCAATTTCTGTGTTCCATCGTCAATAAGAAGGTCCAAGGAATACAGTAAACCTGAAGTGAATCATCAGAATCCGTAACTAGTGTCACAGGAATGGTTCAAAACATAGACAGTAAGAAGAGTCAGTCTTCTTGTACTTAAGTCAGCATTGTGCCTTTTCTATTTATTTCCGATTCAATTTCTGTGTTTCATCGTCAATAAGTAGGTCCAAGGGATACAGGAAACCTGAAGTGAAGCATCGGAATCTATAACTAGTGTCACAGGAATGGTTCAAAACATAGACAGTAAGAAGGGTCAGTCATCTTGTACTTAAGTCGGCATTGTGCCTTTTGTATTTAATTCCGATGCGATTTCTGTGTTTCATCGTCAATAAGAACGCCCAAGGGATACAGTAAAATTGAAGTCAAGCATCGGAAACTATAACTAGTGTCACAGGAATGCTTCAAAACATAGACAGTAAGATGAGTCAGGCTTATTGTACTTAAGTCGGCATTGGGCCTTTTGTATTTAATTCCGATGTAATTTCTGTGTTTCATCGTCAATAAGAAGATCAGAGGGATACAGTAAACCTGAAGTGAAGCATCGGAATGTATTACTAGTGTCACAGGAATGGTTCAAAACATTGACAGTAGGAAGAGTCAGTCTTCTTGTACTTAAGTCGGCATTGTGCCTTTTGTATTTTATTCCGATGCAATTTCTGTGTTTGATCATCAATAAGAAGGTCCAAGGGATACAGTAAACCTGAAGTGAAGCATCGGAATCAATAACTAGTGTCACAGGAATGGTTCAAAACATAGACAGTAAGAAGTGTCAGTCTTCTTGTACTTAAGTCGGTATTGTGATTTTGTATTTAATTCCGATGCAATTTCTGTGTTTCATCGTCAATAAGAAGGTCAGAGGGATACAGTAAACCTGAAGTGATGCATCGATTCTATAACTAGTGTCACAGGAATGGTTCAGAACATAGTCTGTCAGAAGAGCCAGTCTTCTTGTACTTAAGTCAGCATTGTGCCTTTTCTATTTAATTCCGATGCAATTTCTGTGTTTCATCGTCAATAAGTAGGTCCAAGGGATACAGAAAACCTGAAGTGAAGCATCGGAATCTATAACTAGTGTCACAGGAATGGTTCAAAACATAGACAGTAAGAAGGGTCAGTCATCTTGTACTTAAGTCGACATTGTGCCTTTTGTATTTAATTCCGATGCAATTTCTGTGTTTCATCGTCAATAAGAAGGTCCAAGGGATACAGTAAAATTGAAGTCAAGCATCAGAAACTATAACTAGTGTCACAGGAATGCTTCAAAACATAGACAGTAAGATGAGTCAGTCTTATTGTACTTAAGTCGGCATTGTGCCTCTTGTATTTAATTCCGATGCAATTTCTGTGTTTCATCGTCAATAAGAAGATCAGAGGGATACAGTTAACCTGAAGTGAAGCATCCGAATGTATTACTAGTGTCACAGGAATGGTTCAAAACATTGACAATAGGAAGAGTCAGTCTTCTTGTACTTAAGTCGGCATTGTGCCTTTTGTATTTTATTCCGCTGCAATTTCTGTGTTTGATCGTCAATAAGAAGGTCCAAGGGATACAGTAAACCTGAAGTGAAGCATCGGAATCTATAACTAGTGTCACAGGAATGGTTCAAAACATAGACAGTAAGAAGTGTCAGTCTTCTTGTACATAAGTCGGCATTGTGCCTTTTGTATTTAATTCCGATGCAATTTCTGTGTTTCATCGTCAATAAGAAGATCAGAGGGATACAGTAAACCTGAAGTGAAGCATCGGAATGTATTACTAGTGTCACAGGAATGGTTCAAACATTGACAGTAGGAAGAGTCAGTCTTCTTGTACTTAAGTCGGCATTGTGCCTTTTGTATTTTATTCCGATGCAATTTCTGTGTTTGATCGTCAATAAGAAGGTCCAAGGGATACAGTAAACCTGAAGTCTAGCATAGGAATCTATAACTAGTGTCACAGGATGGTTCTAAACGTAGCCAGTAAGAAGAGTTAGTCTTCTTGTACTTAAGTAGGCATTGTGGCGTTTCTATTGAATTCCGATGCAATTTCTGTGTTTCCTCGTCAATAAGAAGGTCAGAGGGATACAGTAAACCTGAAGTGAAGCATCGATACTATAACTAGTGTCACAGGAATGGTTCAGAACATAGTCAGTAAGAAGAGTCAGTCTTCTTGTACTTAAGTCATCATTGTGCATTTTCTATTTAATTCTGATGCAATTTCTGTGTTTCATCGTCAATAAGAAGGTCCAAGGGATACAGTAAACCTGGAGTGAAGCATCGGAATCTATAACTAGTGTCACAGGAATGGTTCAAAACATAGACAGTAAGAAAAGTCAGACTTCTTTTACTTATGTCGGCATTATGCCTTTTGTATTTAATTCCGATGCAATTTCTGTGTTTCATCGTCAATAAGAAGGTCCAAGGGATACAGTAAACCTGGAGTGTAGCTTCAGAATCTATTACTAGTGTTACAGGAATGGTTCAAAACATAGACAGTAAGAATAGTCAGTCCTCTTGTACTTAAGTCGGCATTGTGCCTTTTGTATATAATTCCGATGCAATTTCTGTGTTTAATCGTCAATAAGTAGGTCCAACGGATTCAGTAAACCTGAAGTGAAGCATCGGAATCTATAACTAGTGTCACAGGAATGGTTCAAAACATAGACAGTAAGAAGGGTCAGTCATCTTGTACTTAAGTCGGCATTGTGCCATTTGTATTTAATTCCGATTCAATTTCTGTGTTTCATCGTCAATAAGAATGTCCAAGGGATACAGTAAAACTGAAGTCAAGCATCGGAAACTATAACTAGTGTCACTGGAATGGTTCAAAACATAGCCAGTAACAAGAGTCAGTCTTCTTGTGCTTAAGTAGGCATTGTGGCGTTTCTATTTAATTCCGATGCAATTTCTGTGTTTCCTCGTCAATAAGAAGGTCAGAGGGATACAGTAAACCAGAAGTGAAGCATCGGGATCTATAACTAGTGTCACAGGAATGGTTCAAAACATAGTCAGTAAGAAGAGTCAGTCTTCTTGTACTTAAGTCGGCATTGTGCCTTTTGTATTTACTTCCGATGCAATTTCTGTGTTTCATCGTCAATAAGAATGTCCAAGGGATACAGTAAACCTGAAGTGAAGCATCGGAATCTATAACTAGAGTCACAGGAATGGTTCAAATCATAGTCAGTAAAAAGAGTCAGTCTTCTTGTACTTAAGTCGGCATTGTGCCTTTTGTATTTAATTCCGATGCAATTTCTGTGTTTCATCGTCAATAAGAAGGTCAGCGGGATACAGGAAACCTGAAGTGAAGTATCGGAATCTATAACTAGTGTTACAGGAATGGTTCAAAACATAGACAGTAAGAAGAGTCAGTCTTCTTGTACTTATGTCGGCCTTGTGCCTTTTGTATTTAATTCCGATGCAATTTCTGTTTTTCATCGTCAATAAGAAGGTCCAAGGGATACAGTAAACCTAAAGTGAAGCATAGGAATCCATAACTAGTGTCACAGGAATGGACCAAAACATAGACAGTAAGAAGGGTCAGTCTTCTTGTACTAAAGTCGGCATTGTGCCTTTTGTATTGAATTCCGAAGAAATTTCTGTGTTTCATCGTCAATAACAAGGTCCAAGGGATACAGTAAAACTGAAGTCTAGCATCGGAGTCTATAACTAGTGTCACAGGATGGTTCTATACATAGCCAGTAAGAAGAGTTAGTCTTCTTGTGCTTAAGTAGGCATTGTGGCGTTTCTATTTAATTCCGATGCAATTTCTGTGTTTCCTCGTCAATAAGAATGTCAGAGGGATACAGTAAACCTGAAGTGAAGCATCGGGATCTATAACTAGTGTCACAGGAATGGTTCAAACCATTGTCATTTATAAGAGTCAGTCTTCTTGTACTTAAGTCATCATTGTGCATTTTCTATTTAATTCTGATGCAATTTCTGTGTTTCATCGTCAATAAGATGGTCCAAGGGATACAGTAAACCTGGAGTGAAGCATCGGAATCAATAACTAGTGTCACAGGAATGGTTCAAAACATAGACAGTAAGAAAATTCAGACTTCTTTTACTTAAGCCGGCATTATGCCTTTTGTATTTAATTCCGATGCAATTTCTGTGTTTCATCGTCAATAAAACGTCCAAGGGATACAGTGAACCTGGAGTGAAGCATCGGAGTCTATAACTAGTGTCACAGGAATGGTTCAAAACATAGTCAGTAGGAAGAGTCAGTCTTCTAGTCCTCAAGTCGGCATTGTGCCTTTTGTATTAATTCCGATGCAATTTCTGTGTTTCATCGTCAATAAGAAGGTCCAAGGGATACAGTAAACCTGGAGTGTAGCATCGGAATCTATAACT
Organism: Schistocerca serialis cubense; assembly: GCF_023864345.2. Taxonomy (NCBI): domain Eukaryota; kingdom Metazoa; phylum Arthropoda; class Insecta; order Orthoptera; family Acrididae; genus Schistocerca; species Schistocerca serialis. The sequence continues at coordinate 180,558,974 of NC_064649.1, forward strand.
AGTGTCACAGGAATGGTTCAAAACATAGACAGTAAGAAGAGTCAGTCCTCTTGTACTTAAGTCGGCATTTTGCCTTTTGTGTTTAATTCCGATGCAATTTCTGTGTTTCAGCGTCAATAAGAAGATCCAAGGGATACAGTAAACCTGAAGTGAAGCATCGGAATCTATAACTAGTGTCACAGGAATGGTTCAAAATATAGACAGTAAGTTGAGTCAGTCTTCTTGTACTTAAGTCGGCATTGTGCCTTTTGTATTTAATTCCGATGCAATTTCTGTGTTTCATCGTCAATACGAAGATCAGAGGGATACAGTAAACCTTAAGTGAAGCATCGGAATCTATAACTAGAGTCACAGGAATGGTTCAAAACATTGACAGTAGGAAGAGTCAGTCTTCTTGTACTTAAGTCGGCATTGTGCCCTTTGTATTTCCTTCCGATGCAATTTCTGTGTTTCATCGTCAATAAGAAGGTCCAAGGGATACAGTAAACATGGAGTGAAGCATCGGAATCTATAACTAGTGTCACAGGAATGGTTCAAAACATAGACAGTAAGAAGAGTCAGTCCTCTTGTACTTAAGTCGGCATTGTGCTTTTTGTGTTTAATTCCGATGCAATTTCTGCGTTTCATCGTCAACGAGAAGGTCCAAGGGATTCAGTAAACCTGGAGTGAAGTATCGGAGTCTATAACTAGTGTCACAGGAATGGTTCAAAACATAGTCAGTAAGAAGAGTCAGTCTTCTAGTCCTCAAGTCGGCATTGTGCCTTTTGTATTTTATTCCGATGCAATTTCTGTGTTATATCGTCAATAAGAAGGTACAAGGGATACAGTAAACATGGAGTGTAGCATCGGAATCTATAACTAGTGTCACAGGAATGGTTCAAACATAGACAGTAAGAAGAGTCAGTCCTCTTGTACTTAAGTCGGCATTGTGCTTTTTGTGTTTAATTCCGATGCAATTTCTGTGTTTCAGCGTCAATAAGAAGGTCCAAGGGATACAGCAAACCTGAAGTGAAGCATCGGAATCTATAACTAGTGTCACAGGAATGGTTCATAACATAGACAGTAAGATGAATCAGTCTTCTTGTACTTAAGTCGGCAATTTGCCTTTTGTATTTAATTCCGATGCAATTTCTGTGGTTCATCGTCAATAAGAAGATCAGAGGGATACAGTAAACCTTAAGTGAAGCACCGGAATCTATAACTAGAGTCACAGGAATGGTTCAAATCATTGACAGTAGGAAGAGTCAGTCTTCTTGTACTTAAGTCGGCATTGTGCCCTTTGTATTTCCTTCCGATGCAATTTCTGTGTTTCATCGTCAATAAGAAGGTCCAAGGGATACAGTAAACCTGAAGTGAAGCATCGGAATCAATAACTAGTGTCACAGGATTGGTTCAAAACATAGACAGTAATAAGAGTCAGTCTTCTTGTACTTAAGTCGGCATTGTGCCTTTTGTATTTACTTCCGATGCAATTTCTGTGTTTCATCGTCAATAAGAAGGTCCAAGGGATACAGTAATCCTGAAGTGAAGCATCAGAGTCTATAACTAGTGTCACAGGAATGGTTCAAAGCATAGTCAGTTAGAAGAGTCAGTGATCTTGTACTGAAGTCGGCATTGTGCCTTTTGTATTTAATTCCGATGCAATTTCTGTGTTTCATCGTCAATAAGAAGGTCCAAGGGATACAGTAAACCTGAAGTGAAGCATCTGAATCTATAACTAGTGTCACAGGAATGGTTCAAAACATAGACAGTAAGAAGAGTCAGTCTTTTTGTACTTAAGTCGGCATTGTGCCTTTTGTATTTAATTCCGATGCAATTTCTGTGTTTCATCGTCAATAAGAAGATCAGAGGGATACAGTAAACCTGAAGTGAAGCATCGGAATCTATTACTAGTGTCACAGGAATGGTTCAAAACATTGACAGTAGAAAAGAGTCAGTCTTATTCTACTAAGTCTGCATTGTGCCTTTTGTATTTTATTCCGATGCAATTTCTGTGTTTGATCGTCAATAAGAAGGTCCAAGGGATACAGTAAACCTTAAGTGAAGCATCGGAATCTATAACTAGTGTCACAGGAATGGTTCAAATCATAGACAGTAAGAAGTGTCAGTCTTCTTGTACTTAAGTCGGTATTGTGATTTTGTGTTTTATTCCGATGCAATTTCTGCGTTTCATCGTCAATAAGAAGGTCCAAGGGATACAGTAAACCTGAAGTGAAGCATCGGAATCTATAACTAGTGTCACAGGAATGGTTCAAATCATAGACAGTATGAAGAGTCAGTCATCTTGTACTTAAGTCGGCTTTGTGCCTTTTCTATTTAATTCCGATGCAATTTCTGTGTTTCATCGTCAATAACAAGGTCCAAGGGATACAGTAAACCTGGAGTGAAGCATCGGAATCTATAACTAGTGTCACAGGAATGGTTCAAAACATAGTCAGTAAGAAGAGTCAGTCTTCTAGTCCTCAAGTCGGCATTGTGCCTTTTGTATTTTATTCCGATGCAATTTCTGTGTTTGATCGTCTATAAGAAGGTCCAAGGGATACAGTAAACCTGAAATGAAGCATCGGGATCTATACCTAGTGTCACAGGAATGGTTCAAAACATAGTCAGTAAGAAGTGTCAGTCTTCTTGTACTTAAGTCATCATTGTGCATTTTCTATTTAATTCTGATGCAATTTCTGTGTTTCGTCGTCAATAAGAAGGTACAAGGGATACAGTAAACATGGAGTGTACCATCGGAATCTATAACTAGTGTCACAGGAATGGTTCAAACATAGACAGTAAGAAGAGTCAGTCCTCTTGTACTTAAGTCGGCATTGTGCTTTTTGTGTTTAATTCCGATGCAATTTCTGTGTTTCAGCGTCAATAAGAAGGTCCAAGGGATACAGTAAACCTGAAGTGAAGCATCGGAATCTTTAACTAGTGTCACAGGAATGGTTCAAAACATAGACAGTAAGATGAATCAGTCTTCTTGTACTTAAGTCGGCAATTTCCCTTTTGTATTTAATTCCGATGCAATTTCTGTGGTTCATCGTCAATAAGAAGATCAGAGGGATACAGTAAACCTTAAGTGAAGCACCGGAATCTATAACTAGAGTCACAGGAATGGTTCAAAACATTGACAGTAGGAAGAGTCAGTCTTCTTGTACTTAAGTCGGCATTGTGCCCTTTGTAGTTAATTCCGATGCAATTTCTGTGATTCATCGTCATAAAGAAGGTAAAAGGTATACAGTAAACCTGAAGTGAAGAATCGGAATCTATAACTAGTGTCACAGGAATGGTTCGAAACATAGACAGTAAGTAGGGTCAGTCTTCTTGTACTTAAGTCGGCATTGTGCCATTTGAATTTAATTCCGATGCAATTTCTGTGTTTCATCGTCATGCATAAGATCAGAGGGATACAGTAAACCTTAAGTGAAGCATCGGAATCTGTAACTAGAGTCACTGGAATGGTTCAAATAATTGACAGTAGGAAGAGTCAGTCTTCTTGTACTTAAGTCGGCACTGTGCTCTTTGTATTTAATTCTGATGCAATTTCTGTGTTTCATCGTCAATAAGGATGTCCAAGGGATACAGTAAACCTGAAGTGAAGCATCGGAATCTATAACTAGTGTCAAAGGAATATTTCGAAACATAGACAGTAAGAAGGGTCAGTCTGCTTGTACTTCAGTCGGCATTGTGCCTTTTGTATTTAATTCCGATGCAATTTCTGCGTTTCGTCGTCAATAAGAAGGTCCAAGGAATACAGTAAATCTGAAGTGAAGCATCAGAGTCTTTAACTAGTGTCACAGGAATGGTTCAAAACATAGTCAGTTAAAGAGTCAGTCTTCTTGTACTTAAGTCGGCATGGTGCATTTTGTATTTAATTCCGATGCAATTTCTGTGTTTCATGGTCAATAAGAAGGTCCAAGGGATACAGTAAACCTGAAGTGAAGCATCGGAATCTATAACTAGTGTCAAAGTAATGGTTAAAAACATAGACAGTAAGAAGAGTCAGTCTTCTTGTACTTATGTCGGTATTGTGCCTTTTTTATTTAATTCCGAGGCAATTTCTGTGTTTCATCGTCAATAAGAAGGTCCAAGGCAAACAGTAAACCAGAAGTGAAGCATCGGAATCTATAACTAGTGTCACAGGAATGGTTCAAACATAGTCAGTAAAAATAGTCAGTCTTCTTGTACTTAAGTCGGCATTGTGCCTTTTGTATTTAATTCCGATGCTATTTCTGTGTTTCATCGTCAATAAGAAGGTCAGAGGGATACAGGTAACCTGAAGTGAAGAAACGGAATCTATAATTAGTGTCACAGGAATGGTTCAAAACATAGTCAGTAAGAAGAGTCAGTCAGTTTGTACTTAAGTCGGCATTGTGCCTTTTGTGTTTAATTTCGATGCAATTTCTGTGTTTCATCGTCAATAAGAAGGTCCAAGGGATACAGTAAACCTGAAGTGAAGCATCGGAATCTATAACTAGTGTCACAGGAATGGTTCAAAACATAGACAGTAAGAAGAGTCAGTCTTTTTGTGCTTAAGTCGGCATTGTGCCTTTTGTATTTAATTCGGATTCAATTTCTGTGTTTCATCGTCAATAAGAAAATCAGAGGGATACAGTAAACCTGAAGTGAAGCATCGGAATCTATAACTAGTGTCACAGAAATGGTTCAAAACATTGAGAGTAGGAAGAGTCAGTGTTCTTGTACTTAAGTCGGCATTGTGCCTTTTGTATTTTATTCCGATGCAATTTCTGTGTTTGATCGTCAATAAGAAGGTCCAAGGGATACAGTAAACCTGAAGTGAAGCATCGGAATCTATAACTAGTGTCACAGGAATGGTTCAAACATAGTCAGTAAAAATAGTCAGTCATCTTGTACTTAAGTCGGCATTGTGCCTTTTGTATTTAATTCCGATGCTATTTCTGTGTTTCATCGTCAATAAGAAGGTCAGAGGGATACAGGTAACCTGAAGTGAAGAAACGGAATCTATAATTAGTGTCACAGGAATGGTTCAAAACATAGTCAGTAAGAAGAGTCAGTCATTTTGTACTTAAGTCGGCATTGTGCCTTTTGTGTTTAATTTCGATGCAATTTCTGTGTTTCATCGTCAATAAGAAGGTCCAAGGGATACAGTAAACCTGAAGCGAAGCATCGGAATCTATAACTAGTGTCACAGGAATGCTTCAAAACATAGTCAGTTAGAAGAGTCAGTCTTCTTGTACTTAAGTCGGCATTGTGCCTTTTGTATTTAATTCCGATGTAATTTCTGTGTTTCATCGTCAATAAGAAGATCAGAGGGATACAGTAAACCTGAAATGAAGCATCGGAATCTATAACTCGTGTCACAAGAAAAGGTTCAAACATTAACTGTAGGAAGAGTCAGTCTTCTTGTACTTAAGTCGGCATGGTGCCATTTGTATTTAATTCCGATGCAATTTCTGTGTTTCATCGTCATTAAGAAGATCCAAAGTATACAGTAAACCTGAAGTGAAGCATCGGAATCTATAACTAGTGTCACAGGAATGGTTCAAATCATAGACAGTAAGAAGAGACAGTCTTCTTGTACTTATGTCGGTATTGTGCTTTTTGTATTTAATTCCGAGGCAATTTCTGTGTTTCATCGTCAATAACAAGGTCCAAGGAATACAGTAAACCTGAAGTGAAGCATCCGAATCCATAACTACTGTCACAGGAATGGTTCAAAACATAGACAATAAGAAGAGTCAGTCTTCTTGTACTTAAGTCAGCATTGTGCCTTTTCTATTTAGTTCCGATGCAATTTCTGTGTTTCATCGTCAATAAGTACGTCCAAGGGATACAGTAAACCTGAAGTGAAGCATCGGAGTCTATAACTAGTGTCACAGGAATGGTTCAAAACATAGACAGTAAGAAGGGTCAGTCATCATGTATTTAAGTCGGCATTGTGCCTTTTGTATTTAATTCCGATGCAATTTCTGTGTTTCATCGTCAATACGAAGGTCCAAGGGATACAGTAAACCTGAAGTGAAGCATCGGAATCTGTAACTAGTGTCACAGGAATGGTTCAAAACATAGACAGTAAAAAGAGTCAGTCTTCTTGTACTTAAGTCGGCATTGTGCCTATTATATTTAATTCCGATGCAATTTCTGTGATTCATCGTCAATAAGAAGGTCCAAGGTGTACAGTAAACCTGAAGTGAAGCATCGGAATCTATAACTATTGTCACAGGAATGGTTCAAAACATAGTCAGTTAGAAGATTCAGTCTTCATGTACTTAAGTCGGCATTGTGCCTTTTGTATTTAATTCCGATGTAATTTCTGTGTTTCATCGTCAATAAGAGGATCAGAGGGATACAGTAAACCTGAAGTGAAGCATCGGAATCTATAACTAGTGTCACAGGAATGGTTCAAAACATAGACAGTAAGAAGAGTCAGTCTTCTTGTACTTATGTCGGTATTGTGCTTTTTGTATTTAATTCCGAGGCAATTGCTGTGTTTCATCGTCAATAAGAAGGTCCAAGGAATACAGTAAACCTGAAGTGAAGCAATAGAATCCATAACTAGTGTCACAGGAATGGTTCAAAACATAGACAATAAGAAGAGTCAGTCTTCTTGTACTTAAGTCAGCATTGTGCCTTTTCTATTTAGTTCCGATGCAATTTCTGTGTTTCATCGTCAATAAGTACGTCCAAGGGATACAGTAAATCTGAAGTGAAGCATCGGAGTCTATAACTAGTGTCACAGGAATGGTTCAAAACATAGACAGTAAGAAGGGTCAGTCATCATGTATTTAAGTCGGCATTGTGCCTTTTGTATTTAATTCCGATGCAATTTCTGTGTTTCATCGTCAATACGAAGGTCCAAGGGATACAGTAAAACTGAAGTCAAGCATCGGAATCTATAACTAGTTTCACCGGAATGGTTCAAAACATAGCCAGTAAGAAGAGTCAGTCTTCTTGTACTTAAGTAGGCATTGTGGCGTTTCTATTTAAATCCGATGCAATTTCTGTGATTCCTCAACAATAAGAAGGTCAGAGGGATACAGTAAACCTGAAGTGAAGCATCGGGATCTATAACTAGGGTCACAGGTATGGTTCAAAACATAGTCAGCAAGAAGAGTCAGTCTTCTTGTACTTAAGTCGGCATTGTGCCTTTTGTATTTACTTCCGATTCAATTTCTGTGTTTCATCGTCAATAAGAAGGTCCAAGGGAAACAGTAAACCTGAAGTGAAGCATCGGAATCTATAAGTAGTGTCACAGGAATGGTTCAAACATAGTCAGTAAAAAGAGTCAGTCTTCTTGTACTTAAGTCGGCATTGTGCCTTTTGTATTTAATTCCGATGCAATTTCTGTCTTTCATCGTCAATAAGAAGGTCAGAGTGATACAGGTAACCTGAAGTGAAGCATCGGAATCTATAACTAGTGTCACAGGAATGGTTCAAAACATAGTCAGTAAGAAGAGTTAGTCTTCTTGTACTTAAGTCGGCATTGTGCCTTTTGTATTTACTTCCGATGCAATTTCTGTATTTCATCGTCAATAAGAAGGTCCAAGGGAAACAGTAAACCTGAAATGAAGCATCGGAATCTATAACTAGTGTCACAGGAATGGTTCAAACATAGTCAGTAAAAAGAGTCAGTCTTCTTGTACTTAAGTCGGCATTGTGCTTTTTGTATTTAATTCCGATGCCATTTCTGTGTTTCATCGTCAGTAAGAAGGTCATAGTGATACAGGTAACCTGAAGTGAAGCATCGGAATCTATTACTAGTGTCACAGGAATGGTTCAAAACATAGTCAGTAAGAAGAGTCCGTCATTTTGTACTTAAGTCGGCATTTTGCCTTTTGTGTTTAATTTCGATGCAATTTCTGTGTTTCATCGTCAATAAGAAGGTCCAAGGGATACAGTAAACCTGAAGTGAAGCATCGGAATCTATAACTAGTGTCACAGGAATGGTTCATAACATAGACAGTAAGAAGAGTCAGTCTTTTTGAACTTAAGTCGGCATTGTGCCTTTTGTATTTAATTCCGATGCAATTTCTGTGTTTCATCGTCAATAAGAAGATCAGAGGGATACAGTAAACCTGAAATGAAGCATCGGAATCTATTACTAGTGTCACAGGAATGGTTCAAAACATTGACAGTAGGAAGAGTCAGTCTTCTTGTACTTAAGTCGGCATTGTGCCTTTTGTATTTTATTCCGATGCAATTTCTGTGTTTGATCATCAATAAGAAGGTCCAAGGGATACAGTAAACCTGAAGTGAAGCATCGGAATCTATAACTAGTGTCACAGGAATGGTTCAAGGCATGGACAGTGAGAACTGTCAGTCTTCTTGCACTTAAGTCGGTATTGTGATTTTGTATTTAATTCCGATTCATATTCTGTGTTTCAACGTCAATAAGAAGGTCCAAGGGATACAGTAATCCTGAAGTGAAGCATCGGAATCTATAACTAGTGTCACAGGAATGGCTCACAACTTAGACAGTAAGAAGAGTCAGTCATCTTGTACTTAAGTCGGCATTGTGCCTTTTGTATTTAATTCCGATGCAATTTCTGTGTTTCATCGTCAATAAGAACGTCCAAGGGATACAGTAAACTTGAAGTGAAGCATCGGAATCTATAACTAGTGTCACAGGAATGGTTCAAAACATAGACAGTAAAAAGAGTCAGTCTTCTTGTACTTAAGTCGGTATTGTGCCTTTTGTATTTAATTCCGATGCAATTTCTGTGTTTCATCGTCAATAAGAAGGTCTAAGGGATACAGTAAACCTGAAGTGAAGCATCGGAATCTGTAACTAGTGTCACAGGAATGGTTCAAAACATAGACAGTAAGAAGAGTCAGTCTTCTTGTACTTATGTCGGCATTGTGCCTTTTGTATTTAATTCTGATGCAATTTCTGTGTTTCATCGTCAATAAGAAGGTCCAAGGGATACAGTAAACCTAAAGTGAAGCATCGAAATCCATAACTAGTGTCACAGGAATGGTTCAAAACATAGACAGTAAGATGGGTCAGTCTTCTTGTACTTACGTCTGAATTGTGCCTTTGTATTGAATTCCGATGCAATTTCTGTGTTTCATCGTCAATAAGAATGTCCAAGGGATACAGTAAAACTGAAGTCTAGCATCGGAATCTATAACTAGTGTCACAGGATGGTTCTAAACATAGCCAGTAAGAAGAGTAAGTCTTCTTGTACTTAAGTAGGCATTGTGGCGTTCTATTTAATTCCGATGCAATATCTGTGTTTCCTCGTCAATAAGAAGGTCAGAGGGATTCAGTAAATCTGTAGTGAAGCATCGGGATCTATAACTAGTGTCACAGTAATGGTTCAAACATAGTCAGTAAGAAGAGTCAGTCTTCTTGTACTTAAGTCATCATTGTGCATTTTCTATTTAATTCTGATGCAATTTCTGTGTTTCATCGTCAATAAAAGGTCCAAGGGATACAGTAAACCTGGAGTGAAGCATCGGAGTCTATAACTAGTGTCACAGGATTGGTTCAAAGCATAGTCAGTAAGAAGAGTCAGTCTTCTAGTCCTTAAGTCGGCATTGTGACGTTTGTATTTAATTCCGATACAATTTCTGTGTTTCATCGTCAATAAGAAGGTCCAAGGGATACAGTAAACCTGAAGTGAAGCATCGGAATCTATAACTAGTGTCACAGGAATGGTTCAAAACATAGACAGTAAGAAGAGTCAGTCTTCTTGTTCTTAAGTCGGCACTGTGCCTTTTGTATTTAATTCGAAGCAATTTCTGTGTTTCATCGTCAATAAGAAGGTCCAAGGGATACAGCAAACCTGAAGTGAAGAATCGGAATCTATAACTAGTGTCACAGGAATGGTTCGAAACATAGACAGTAAGAAGGGTCAGTCTTCTTGTACTTATGTCGCCATTGTGCCTTTTGTATTCAATTCCGATGCAATTTTTGTGTTTCATCGTCAATAAGAAGGTCCAAGGAATACAGTAAATCTGAAGACAAGCATCGGAATCTATAACTAGTGTCACAGGAATGGTTCAAACATAGCCAGTAAGAAGAGTCAGTCTTCTTGTACTTAATTCGGCATTGTGCCTTTTGTATTTAATTCCGATGCAATTTCTATGTTTCATCGTCAATAAGAAGGTCCAAGGGATACAGTAAACCTGAAGTGAAGCATCAGAGTCTATAACTAGTGTCACAGGAATGGTTCAAAGCATAGTCAGTTAGAAGAGTCAGTGTTCTTGTACTGAAGTCGGCATTGTGTCTTTTGTATTTAAATCCGATGCAATTTCTGTGTTTCATCGTCAATAAGAAGATCAGAGGGATACAGTAAACCTGAAGTGAAGCATCGGAATCTATAACTCGTGTCACAGGAATGGTTCAAAACATTAACTGTAGGAAGAGTCAGTCTTCTTGTACTTAAGTCGGCATGGTGCCTTTTGTATTTAATTCCGATGCAATTTCTGTGTTTCATGGTCAATAAGAAGGTCCAAATGATACAGTAAACCTGAAGTGAAGCATCGGAATCTATAAGTAGTGTCACAGGAATGGGTCAAAACATAGACAGTAAGAAGAGTCAGTGTTCTTGTTCTTATGTCGGTATTGTGCCTTTTGTATTTAATTCCGAGGCAATTTCTGTGTTTCATCGTCAATAAGAAGGTCCAAGGAATACAGTAAACCTGAAGTGAAGCATCGGAATCCATAACTAGTGTCACAGGAATGGTTCAAAACATAGACAATAAGAAAGGTCAGTCTTCTTGTACTTAAGTCAGCAATGTGCCTTTTCTATTTAATTCCGATGCAATTTCTGTGTTTCATCGTCAATAAGTACGTCCAAGGGATACAGTAAACCTGAAGTGAAGCATCGGAGTCTAAAACTAGTGTCACAGGAATGGTTCAAATCATAGACAGTAAGAATGGTCAGTCATCATGTATCTAAATCGGCATTGTGCCTTTTGTATTTAATTCCGATGCATTTTCTGTGTTTCATCGTCAATAAGAAGGTCCAAGGGATACAGTAAAACTGAAGTCAAGCATCGGAATCTATAACTAGTTTCACAGGAATGGTTCAAAACATAGCCAGTAAGAAGAGTCAGTCTTCTTGTACTTAAGTAGGCATTGTGGCGTTTCTATTTAATTCCGATGCAATTTCTGTGTTTCCTCGGCAATAAGAAGGTCACAGGGATACAGTAAACCTGAAGTGAAGCATCGGGATCTATAACTAGTGTCACAGGAATGGTTCAAAACATAGTCAGTAAGAAGAGTCAGTCTTCTTGTACTTAAGTCGGCATTGTGCCTTTTGTATTTACTTCCGATGCAATTTCTATGTTTCATCGTCAATAAGAAGGTCCAAGGGAAACAGTAAACCTGAAGTGAAGCATCGGAATCCATAAGTAGTGTCACAGGAATGGTTCAAACATAGTCAGTAAAAAGAGTCAGTCTTCTTGTACTTAAGTCGGCATTGTGCCTTTTGTATTTATTTCCGATGCAATTTCTGTGTTTCATCGTTAATAAGAAGGTCAGAGGGATACAGGTAACCTGAAGTGAAGCATCGGAATCTATAACTAGTGTCACAGGAATGGTTCATAACATAGACAGTAAGAAGAGTCAGTATTTTTGTACTTAAGTCGGCATTGTGCCTTTTGTATTTTATTCCGATGCAATTTCTGTGTTTGATCGTCAATAAGAAGGTCCAAGGGATACAGTAAACCTGAAGTGAAGCATCGGAATCTATAACTAGTGTCACAGTAATGGTTCAAGACATGGACAGTAAGAAGTGTCAGTCTTCTTGCACTTAAGTCGGTATTGTGATTTTGTATTTAATTCCGATGCATATTCTGTGTTTCATCGTCAATAAGAAGGTCCAAGGGATACAGTAATCCTGAAGTGAAGCATCGGAATCTATAACTAGTGTCACAGGAATGGTTTTAAATTTAGACAGTAAGAAGAGTCAGTCATCTTGTACTTAAGTCGGCATTGTGCCTTTTGTATTTAATTCCGATGCAATTTCTGTGTTTCATCGTCAATAAGAACGTCCAAGGGATACAGCAAACTTGAAGTGAAGCATCGGAATCTATAACTAGTGTCACAGGAATGGTTCAAAACATAGACAGTAAGAAGAGTCAGTCTTCTTGTACGTAAGTCGTTATTGTGCCTTCAGTATTTAATTCCGATGTAATTTCTGTGTTTCATCGTCAATAAGAAGGTCCAAGGGATACAGTAAACCTGAAGTGAAGCATCGGAATGTGTAACTAGTGTCACAGGAATGGTTCAAAGCATAGACTGTAAGAAGAGTCAGTCCTCTTGTACTGAAGTCGGCATTGTCCCTTTTGTGTTTAATTCCGATGCAATTTCTGTGTTTCAGCGTCAATAAGAAGGTCCAAGGGATACAGTAAACCTGAAGCGAAGCATCGGAATCTATAACTAGTGTCACAGGAGTGATTCAAAACATAGACAGTAAGATGAGTCAGTCTTCTTGTACTTAAGTTGGTATTGTGCCTTTTGTATTTTATTCCGATGCAATTTCTGTGTTTCATCGTCAATAAGAAGATCAGAGGGATACAGTAAACCTTAAGTGAAGCATCGGAATCTATAACTAGAGTCACAGGAATGGTTGAAAACATTGACAGTAGGAAGAGTCAGTCTTCTTGTACTTAAGTCGGCATTGTGCATTTTGTATTTAATTCCGATCCAATTTCTGTGTTTCATCGTCAATAAGAAGGTCCAAGGGATACAGTAAACCTGAAGTGAAGCATCGGAATCTGTAACTAGTGTCACAGGAATGGTTCAAAACATAGACAGTAAAAAGAGTCACTCTTCTTGTACTTAAGTCGGCATTGTGCCTTTTATATTTAATTCCGATGCAATTTCTGTGATTCATCGTCAATAAGAAGGTCCAAGGTATACAGTATACATGAAATGAAGAATCGGAATCTATAACTAGAGTCACAGGAATGGTTCAAAATATTGACAGTAGGAGGAGTCAGTCTTATTGTACTTAAGTCGGCATTGTGCCCTTTGTATTTAATTCCGATGCAATTTCTGTGTTTCATCGTCAATAAGAAGGTCCAAAGTATACAGTAAACCTGAAGTGAAGCATCGGAATCTATAACTAGTGTCACAGGAATGGTTCAAAACATAGTCAGTTAGAAGAGTCAGTCTTCTTGTACTTAAGTCGGCATTGTGCCTTTTGTATTTAATTCCGATGTAATTTCTGTGTTTCATCGTCAATAAGAAGATCAGAGGGATACAGTAAACCTGAAGTGAAGCATCGGAATCTATAACTAGTGTCACAGGAATGGTTCAAAACATAGTCAGTTAGAAGAGTCAGTCTTCTTGTACTTAAGTCGGCATTGTGCCTTTTGTATTTAATTCCGATGTAATTTCTGTGTTTCATCGTCAATAAGAAGATCAGAGGGATACAGTAAACCTGATGTGAAGCATCGGAATCTATAACTCGTGTCACAGGAAAGGTTCAAAACATTAACTGTAGGAAGAGTCAGTCTTCTTGTACTTAAGTCGGCATGGTGCCCTTTGTATTTAATTTCGATGCAATTTCTGTGTTTCATGGTCAATAAGAAGGTCCAAGGGATACAGTAAACGTGAAGTGAAGCATCGGTATCCATAACTAGTGTCACAGGAATGGTTCAAAACATAGACAGTAAGAAGAGTCAGTCTTCTTGTACTTATGTCGGTATTGTGCTTTTTGTATTTAATTCCGAGGCAATTTCTGTGTTTCATCGTCAATAAGAAGGTCCAAGGAATACAGTATACCTGAAGTGAAGCAATAGAACCCATAACTAGTGTCACAGGAATGGTTCAAAACATAGACAATAAGAAGAGTCAGTCTTCTTGTACTTAAGTCAGCATTGTGCCTTCTCAATTTAGTTCCGATGCAATTTCTGTGTTTCATCGTCAATACGAAGGTCCAATGGATACAGTAAAACTGAAGTCAAGCATCGGAATCTATAACTAGTTTCACCGGAATGGTTCAAAACATAGCCAGTAAGAAGAGTCAGTCTTCTTGTACTTAAGTAGGCATTGTGGCGTTTCTATTTAATTCCGATACAATTTATGTGTTTCCTCGTCAATAAGAAGGTCAGAGGGATACAGTAAACCTGAAGTAAAGCATCGGGATCTATAACTAGTGTCACAGGAATGGTTCAAAACATAGTCAGCAAGAAGAGTCAGTCTTCTTGTACTTAAGTCGGCATTGTGCCTTTTGTATTTACTTCCGATGCAATTTCTGTGTTTCATCGTCAATAAGAAGGTCCAAGGGAAACAGTAAACCTGAAGTGAAGCATCGGAATCTATAACTAGTGTCACAGGAATGGTTCAAACATAGTCAGTAAAAAGAGTCAGTCTTCTTGTACTTAAGTCGGCATTGTGCCTTTTGTATTTAATTCCGATGTAATTTCTGTGTTTCATCGTCAATAAGAAGGTCAGAGTGATACAGGTAACCTGATGTGAAGCATCGGAATCTATAACTAGTGTCACAGGAATGGTTCAAAACATAGTCAGTAAGAAGAGTCAGTCTTCTTGTACTTAAGTCGGCATTGTGCCTTTTGTATTTACTTCCGATGCAATTTCTGTGTTTCATCGTCAATAAGAAGGTCCAAGGGAAACAGTAAACCTGAAGTGAAGCATCGGAACCTATAACTAGTGTCACAGGAATGGTTCAAACATAGTCAGTAAAAAGAGTCAGTCTTCTTGTACTTAAGTCGGCATTGTGCCTTTTGTATTTAATTCCGATGCAATTTCTGTGTTTCATCGTCAATAAGAAGGTCAGAGTGATACAGGTAACCTGAAGTGAAGCATCGGAATCTATAACTAGTGTCACAGGAATGGTTCAAAACATAGTCAGTAAGAAGAGTCAGTCATTTTGTACTTAAGTCGGCATTTTACCTTTTGTGTTTAATTTCGATGCAATTTCTGTGTTTCATCGTCACTAAGAAGGTCCAAGGGATACAGTAAACCTGAAGTGAAGCATCGGAATCTATAACTAGTGTCACAGGAATGGTTCAAGGCATGGACAGTAAGAAATGTCAGTCTTCTTGCACTTAAGTCGGTATTGTGATTTTGTATTTAATTCCGATGCATATTCTGTGTTTCATCGTCAATAAGAAGGTCCAAGGGATACAGTAATCCTGATGTGAAGCATCGGAATCTATAACTAGTGTCACAGGAATGGTTCAAAACTTAGACAGTAAGAAGAGTCAGTCATCTTGTACTTAAGTCAACATTGTGCCTTTTGTATTTAATTCCGATACAATTTCTGTGTTTCATCGTCAATAAGAACGTCCAAGGGATACAGTAAACCTGAAGTGAAGCATCGGAATCTGTAACTAGTGTCACAGGAATGGTTCAAAACATAGACAGTAAGAAGAGTCAGTCTTCTTGTACTTATGTCGGCATTGTGCCTTTTGTATTTAATTCCGATGCAATTTCTGTGTTTCATCGTCAATAAGAAGGTCCAAGGGATACAGTAAACCTAAAGTGAAGCATCGAAATCCATAACTAGTGTCACAGGAATGGTTCAAAACATAGACAGTAAGATGGGTCAGTCTTCTTGTACTTACGTCTGAATTGTGCCTTTTGTATTGAATTCCGATGCAATTTCTGTGTTTCATCGTCAATAAGAATGTCCAAGGGATACAGTAAAACTGAAGTCTAGCATCGGAATCTATAACTAGTGTCACAGGATGGTTCTAAACATAGCCAGTAAGAAGAGTTAGTCTTCTTGTACTTAAGTAGGCATTGTGGCGTTTCTATTTAATTCCGATGCAATATCTGTGTTTCCTCGTCAATAAGGAGGTCAGAGGGATACAGTAAACCTGAAGTGAAGCATCGGGATCTATAACTAGTGTCACAGTAATGGTTCAAACATAGTCAGTAAGAAGAGTCAGTCTTCTTGTACTTAAGTCATCATTGTGATTTTTCTATTTAATTCTGATGCAATTTCTGTGTTTCATCGTCAATAAAAGGTCCAAGGGATACAGTAAACCTGGAGTGAAGCATCGGAGTCTATACCTAGTGTCACAGGATTGGTTCAAAGCATAGTCAGTAAGAAGAGTCAGTCTTCTAGTTCTTAAGTCGGCATTGTGCCTTTTGTATTTAATTCCGATACAATTTCTGTGTTTCATCGTCAATAAGAAGGTCCAAGGGATACAGTAAACCTTTAGCGTAGCATCGGAAACTATAACTAGTGTCACAGGAATGGTTCAAAACATAGACAGTAAGAAAAGTCAGTCCTCTTGTACTTAAGTCGGCATTGTGCCTTTTGTGTTTCATTCGGATGCAATTTCTGTGTTTCAGCATCAATAAGAAGGTCCAAGGGATACAGTAAACCTGAAGTGAAGCATCGGAATCTATAACTAGTGTCACAGGAATGGTTCAAAACATAGACAGTAAGATGAGTCAGTCTTCTTGTACTTAAGTTGGTATTGTGCCTTTTGTATTTAATTCCGATGCAATTTCTGTGTTTCATCGTCAATAAGAAGATCAGAGGGATACAGTAAACCTTAAGTGAAGCATCGGAATCTACAACTAGAGTCACAGGAACGGTTCAAAACATTGACAGTAGGAAGAGTCAGTCTTCTTGTACTTAAGTCGGCATTGTGCACTTTGTATTTAATTCCGATGCAATTTCTGTGTTTCATCGTCAGTAAGAAGGTCCAAGGGATACAGTAAACCTTAAGTGAAGCATCGGAATCTATAACTAGTGTCACAGGAATGGTTCAAAACATAGACAGTAAAAAGAGTCAGTCTTCTTGTACTTAAGTCGGCATTGTGCCTTTTATATTTAAGTCCGATGCAATTTCTGTGATTCATCGTGAACAAGAAGGTCCAAGGTATACAGTAAACCTGAAGTAAAGAATCGGAATCTATAACTAGTGTCACAGGAATGGTTCGAAACATAGACAGTAAGAAGGGTCAGTCTTCTTGTACTTAAGTCGGCATTGTGCCTTTTGTATTTAATTACGATGCAATTTCTGTGTTTCATCGTCAATTATAAGATCAGAGGGATACAGTAAACCTTAAGTGAAGCATCGGAATCTACAACTAGAGTCACAATAATGGTTCAAATATTGACAGTAGGAAGAGTCAGTCTTCTTGTACTTAAGTCGGCATTGTGCCCTTTGTATTTAATTCCGATGCAATTTCTGTGTTTCATCGTCAATAAGAAGGTCCAAGGGATACAGTAAACCTGAAGTGAAGCATAAGAATCTATAACTAGTGTCACAGGAACGGTTCAAAACATAGACAGTAAGAAGAGTCAGTCTTCTTGTACTTAAGTCGGCATTGTGCCTTTTGTATTTAATTCGAAGCAATTTCTGTGTTTCATCGTCAATAAGGAGGTCCAAGGGATACAGTAAACCTGAAGTGAAGAATCGGAATTTATAACTAGTGTCACAGGAATGGTTCGAAACATAGACAGTAAGAAGGGTCAGTCTTCTTGTACTTAAGTCGGCATTGTGCCTTTTGAATTCAATTCCGATGCAATTTTTGTGTTTCGTCGTCAATAAGAAGGTCCAAGGAATACAGTAAATCTGAAGTCAAGCATCGGAATCTATAACTAGTGTCACAGGAATGGTTCAAACATAGCCAGTAAGAAGAGTCAGTCTTCTTATACTTAATTCGGCATTGTGCCTTTTGTATTTAATTCCGATGCAATTTCTGTGTTTCATCGTCAATAAGAAGGTCCAAGGGATACAGTAAACCTGAAGTGAAGCATCAGAGTCTATAACTAGTGTCACAGGAATGGTTCAAAGCATAGTCAGTTAGAAGGGTCAGTGTTCTTGTACTGAAGTCGGCATTGTGCCTTTTGTATTTAATTCCGATGCAATTTCTGTGTTTCATCGTCAATAAGATCAGAGGGATACAGTAAACCTGAAGTGAAGCATCGGAATCTATAACTCGTGTCACAGGAATGGTTCAAAACATTAACTGTAGGAAGAGTCAGTCTTCTTGTACTTAAGTCGGCATGGTGCCTTTTGTATTTAATTCCGATGCAATTTCTGTGTTTCATCGTCAATAAGTACGTCCAAGGGATACAGTAAACCTGAAGTGAAGCATCGGAGTCTAAAACTAGTGTCACAGGAATGGTTCAAATCATAGACAGTATGAATGGTCAGTCATCATGTATTTAAGTCGGCATTGTGCCTTTTGTATTTAATTCCGATGCAATTTCTGTGTTTCATCGTCAATAAGAAGGTCCAAGCGATACAGTAAAACTGAAGTCAAGCATCGGAATCTATAACTAGTTTCACAGGAATGGTTCAAAACATAGCCAGTAAGAAGAGTCAGTCTTCTTGTACTTAAGTAGGCATTGTGGCGTTTCTATTTAATTCCGATGCAATTTCTGTGTTTCCTCGGCAATAAGAAGGTCAGAGGGATACAGTAAACCTGAAGTGAAGCATCGGGATCTATAACTAGTGTCACAGGAATGGTTCAAACCATAGTCAGTAAGAAGAGTCAGTCTTCTTGTACTTAAGTCGGCATTGTGCCTTTTGTATTTACTTCCGATGCAATTTCTATGTTTCATCGTCAATAAGAAGGTCCAAGGGAAACAGTAAACCTGAAGTGAAGCATCGGAATCAATAACTAGTGTCACAGGAATGGTTCAAACATAGTCAGTAAAAAGAGTCAGTCTACTTGTACTTAAGTCGGCATTGTGTCTTTTGTATTTATTTCCGATGCAATTTCTGTGTTTCATCGTTAATAAGAAGGTCAGAGGGATACAGGTAACCTGAAGTCAAGCATCGGAATCTATAACTAGTGACACAGGAATGGTTCATAACATAGACAGTAAGAAGAGTCAGTCTTTTTGTACTTAAGTCGGCATTGTGCCTTTTGTATTTAATTCCGATGCAATTTCTGTGTTTCATCGTCAATAAGAAGATCAGAGGGATACAGTGAACGTGAAGTGAAGCATCGGAATCTATTACTAGTGTCACAGGAATGGTTCAAAACATTGACAGTAGGAAGAGTCAGTCTTCTTGTACTTAAGTCGGCATTGTGCCTTTTGTATTTTATTCCGATGCAATTTCTGTGTTTGATCGTCAATAAGAAGGTCCAAGGGATACAGTAAACCTGAAGTGAAGCATCGGAATCTATAACTAGTGTCACAGGAATGGCTCAAGGCATGGACAGTAAGAAGTGTCCGTCTTCTTGCACTTAAGTCGGTATTGTGATTTTGTATTTAATTCCGATGCATATTCTGTGTTTCATCGTCAATAAGAAGGTCCAAGGGATACAGTAATCCTGAAGTGAAGCATCGGAATCTATAACTAGTGTCACAGGAATGGTTCAAAACTTAGACAGTATGAAGAGTCAGTCATCTTGTACTTAAGTCGGCATTGTGCCTTTTGTATTTAATTCCGATGCAATTTCTGTGTTTCATCGTCAATAAGAACGTCCAAGGGATACAGTAAACTTGAAGTGAAGCATCGGAATCTATAACTAGTGTCACAGGAATGGTTCAAAACATAGACAGTAAGAAGAGTCAGTCTTCTTGTACTTATGTCGGCATTGTGCCTTTTGTATTTAATTCCGATGCAATTTCTGTGTTTCATCGTCAATAAGAAGGTCCAAGGGATACAGTAAACCTAAAGTGAAGCATCGAAATCCATAACTATTGTCACAGGAATGGTTCAAAACATAGACAGTAAGATGGGTCAGTCTTCTTGTACTTACGTCTGAATTGTGCCTTTTGTATTGAATTCCGATGCAATTTCTGTGTTTCATCGTCAATAAGAATGTCCAAGGGATACAGTAAAACTGAAGTCTAGCATCGGAATCTATAACTAGTGTCACAGGATGGTTCTAAACATAGCCAGTAAGAAGAGTTAGTCTTCTTGTACTTAAGTAGGCATTGTGGCGTTTCTATTTAATTCCGATGCAATATCTGTGTTTCCTCGTCAATAAGAAGGTCAGAGGGATACAGTAAACCTGAAGTGAAGCATCGGGATCTATAACTAGTGTCACAGTAATGGTTCAAACATAGTAAGTAAGAAGAGTCTGTCTTCTTGTACTTAAGTCATAATTGTGCATTTTCTATTTAATTCTGATGCAATTTCTGTGTTTCATCGTCAATAAAAGGTCCAAGGGATACAGTAAACCGGGAGTGAAGCATCGGAGTCTATAACTAGTGTCACAGGATTGGTTCAAAGCATAGTCAGTAAGAAGAGTCAGTCTTCTAGTCCTTAAGTCGGCATTGTGCCTTTTGTATTTAGTTCTGATACAATTTCTGTGTTTCATCGTCAATAAGAAGGTCCAAGGGATACAGTAAACCTTTAGTGTAGCATCGGAAACTATAACTAGTGTCACAGGAATGGTTCAAAACATAGACAATAAGAAAAGTCAGTCCTCTAGTACTTATGTCGGCATTGTGCCTTTTGTGTTTCATTCCGATGCAATTTCTGTGTTTCAGCATCAATAAGAAGGTCCAAGGGATACAGTAAACCTGAAGTGAAGCATCGGAATCTGTAACTAGTGTCACAGGAATGGTTCAAAACATAGACAGTAAGATGAGTCAGTCTTCTTGTACTTAAGTTGGTATTGTGCCTTTTGTATTTAATTCCGATGCAATTTCTGTGTTTCATCGTCAATAAGAAGATCAGAGGGATACAGTAAACCTTAAGTGAAGCATCGGAATCTACAACTAGAGTCACAGGAATGGTTCAAAACATTGACAGTAGTAAGAGTCAGTCTTCTTGTACTTAAGTCGGCATTGTGCCCTTTGTATTTAATTCCGATGCAATTTCTGTGTTTCATCGTCAATAAGAAGGTCCAAGGGATACAGTAAACCTGAAGTGAAGCATCGGAATCTATAACTAGTGTCACAGGAATGGTTCAAAGCATAGACAGTAAAAAGAGTCAGTCTTCTTGTACTTAAGTCGGCATTGTGCCTTTTATATTTAAGTCCGATGCAATTTCTGTGATTCATCGTCAACAAGAAGGTCCAAGGTATACAGTAAACCTGAAGTGAAGAATCGGAATCTATAACTAGTGTCACAGGAATGGTTCGAAACATAGACAGTAAGAAGGGTCAGTCTTCTTGTACTTAAGTCGGCATTGTGCCTTTTGTATTTAATTCCGATGCAATTTCTGTGTTTCATCGTCAATAATAAGATCAGAGGGATACAGTAAACCTTAAGTGAAGCATCGGAATCTATAACTAGAGTCACAATAATGGTTCAAAATATTGACAGTAGGAAGAGTCAGTCTTCTTGTACTTAAGTCGGCATTGTGCCCATTGTATTTAATTCCGATGCAATTTCTGTGTTTCATCGTCAATAAGAAGGTCCAAGGGATACAGTTAACCTGAAGTGAAGCATCGGAGTCTAAAACTAGTGTCACAGGAATGGTTCAAATCATAGACAGTAAGAATGGTCAGTCATCATGTATTTAAGTGGGCATTGTGCCTTTTGTACTTAATTCCAATGCAATTTCTGTGTTTCATCGTCAATAAGAAGGTCCAAGGGATACAGTAAAACTGAAGTCAAGCATCGAAATCTATAACTAGTTTCACAGGAATGGTTCAAAACATAGCCAGTAAGAAGAGTCAGTCTTCTTGTACTTAAGTAGGCATTGTGGCGTTTCTATTTAATTCCGATGCAATTTCTGTGTTCCCTCGGCAATAAGAAGGTCAGAGGGATACAGTAAACCTGAAGTGAAGCATCGGGATCTATAACTAGTGTCACAGGAACGGTTCAAAACATAGTCAGTAAGAAGAGTCAGTCTTCTTGTACTTAAGTCGGCATTGTGCCTTTTGTATTTACTTCCGATGCAATTTCTATGTTTTATCGTCAATAAGAAGGTCCAAGGGAAACAGTAAACCTGAAGTGAAGCATTGGAATCTATAACTAGTGTCACAGGAATGGTTCAAACATAGTCAGTAAAAAGAGACAGTCTTCTTATACTTAAGTCGGCATTGTGCCTTTTGTATTTATTTCCGATGCAATTTCTGTGTTTCATCGTTAATAAGAAGGTCAGAGGGATACAGGTAACCTGAATTGAAGCATCGGAATCTATAACTAGTGTCACAGGAATGGTTCATAACATAGTCAGTAAGAAGAGTCAGCCTTTTTGTACTTAAGTCGGCATTGTGCCTTTTGTGTTTATTTTCGATGCAATTTCTGTGTTTCATCGTCAATAAGAAGGTCCAAGGGATACAGAAATCCTGAAGTGAAGCGTCGGAATCTATAACTAGTGTCACAGGATTGGTTCAAAGCATAGACAGTAAGAAGAGTCAATCTTTTTGTACTTATGTCGGCATTGTGCCTTTTGTATTTAATTCCGATGCAATTTCTGTGTTTCATCGTCAATAAGAAGATCAGAGGGATACAGTAAACCTGAAGTGAAGCATCGGAATCTATTACTAGTGTCACAAGAATGGTTCAAAACATTGACAGCAGGAAGAGTCAGTCTTCTTGTACTTAAGTCGGCATTGGGCCTTTTGTATTTTATTCCGATGTAATTTCTGTGTTTGATCGTCAATAAGAAGGTCCAAGGGATACACTAAACCTGAAGTGAAGCATCGGAATCTATAACTAGTGTCACAGGAATGGTTCAAGTCATAGACAGTAAGAAGTGTCAGTCTTCTTGTACTTAAGTCGGTATTGTGATTTTGTATTTAATTCCGATGCATATCCTGTGTTTCATCGTCAATAAGAAGGTCCAAGGGATACAGTAAACCTGAAGTGAAGCATCGGAATCTATAACTAGTGTCACAGGAATGGTTCAAAACTTAGACAGTAAGAAGAGTCAGTCATCTTGTACTTAAGTCGGCATTGTGCCTTTTGTATTTAATTCCGATGCAATTTCTGTGTTTCATCGTCAATAAGAAGGTCCAAGGGATACAGTAAACTTGAAGTGAAGCATCGGAATCTGTAACAAATGTCACAGGAATGGTTCAAAACATAGACAGTAAGAAGAGTCAGTCTTCTTGTACTTAAGTCGGTATTGTGCCTTTTGTATTTAATTCCGATGCAATTTCAGTGTTTCATCGTCAATAAGAAGGTCCAAGGGATACAGTAAACCTGAAGTGAAGCATCGGAATCTATAACTAGTGTCACAGGAATGATTCAAAACATAGACAGTAAGAAGAGTCAGTCTTCTTGTTCTTATGTCGGCATTGTGCCTTTTGTATTTATTTCCGATGCAATTTCTGTGTTTCATCGTCAATAAGAAGGTCCAAGGGATACAGTAAAACTAAAGTGAAACATCGGAATCCATAACTAGTGTCACAGGAATGGTTCAAAACATAGACAGTAAGAAGGGTCAGTCTTCTTGTACTTAAGTCGGCATTGTGCCTTTTGTATTGAATTCCGATGCAATTTCTGTGTTTCCTCGTCAATAAGAAGGTCAGAGGGATACAGTAAACCTGAAGTGAAGCATCGGGATCTATAACTAGTGTCACAGGAATGGTTCAAAACATAGTCGGTAAGAAGAGACAGTCTTCTTGTACTTAAGTCATCATTGTGCATTTTCTATTTAATTCTGATGCAATTTCTGTGTTTCATCGTCAATAAGAAGGTCCAAGGGATACAGTAAACCTGGAGTGAATCATCGGAATCGATAACTAGTATCACAGAATGGTTCAAAACATAGACAGTAAGAAAAGTCAGACTTCCTTTGCTTAAATCGGCATTATGAATTTTGTATTTAATTCCAATGCCGTTTCTGTGTTTCATCGTCATTAAAAAGGTCCAAGGGATACAGTAACCTGGAGTGAAGCATCGGAGTCAATAACTAGTGTCACAGGAATCGTTCAAAACATAGACAGTAAGAAAAGTCAGTCTTCTTGTACTTAATTCGGCATTGTGCCTTTTGTATTTAATTCCGATGCGATTTCTGTGTTTCATCGTCAATAAGAAGGTCAGAGGGATACAGTAAACCTTAAGTGAAGCATCGGAATCTATAACTAGTGTCACAGGAATGGTTCAAAACATAGTCAGTAGGAAGAGTCAGTCTCCTTGCAATTAAGTCGGCATTGTGGCGTTTCTATTTAATTCCGATGCAATTTCTGTGTTTCGTGGTCAATAAGAATGTCCAAGGGATACAGTAAACCTGAAGTGAAGTATCGGAATCTATAACTAGTGTCAGAGGAATTGTTTAAATCTTAGACAGTAAGAAGGGTCAGTCTTCTTGTACTTAAGTCGGTATTGTGATTTTGTATTTAATTCCGATGCAATTTCTGTGTTTCATCGTCTATAAGAAGGTCCATGGGATACAGTAAACCTGAAGTGAAGCATCGGAATCTATAACTAGTGTCACAGGTATGTTTCAAAACATAGACACTAAAAAGAGTCAGTCTTCTCGTACTTAAGTCGGTATTGTGCCTTTTGTATTTAATTCCGATGCAATTTCTGTATTTCATCGTCAATAAGAAGGTCCAAGGGATACAGTAAACCTGAAGTGAAGCATCGGAATCTATAACTAGTGTGACAGGAATGGTTCAAAACATAGCCAGTAAGAAGAGTCAGTCTTCTTGTACTTAAGTAGGCATTGTGGACTTTCTATTTACTTCCGATGCAATTTCTGTGTTTCCTATCAATAAGAAGGTCAGAGGGATACAGTAAACCTGAAGTGAAGCATCGGGATCTATAACTAGTGTCACAGGAATGGTTCAAATCATAGTCAGTAAGAAGAGTCAGTCTTCTTGTACTTAAGTCGACATTGTGCCTTTTGTATTTAATTCCGATGCAATTTCTGTGTTTCGTCGTCAATAAGAAGATCAGAGGGATACAGTAAACCTGAAGTGAAGCATCGGAATCTATAACTCGTGTCACAGGAATGGTTCAAAACATTAACTGTAGGAAGAGTCAGTCTTCTTGTACTTAAGTCGGCATAGTGCCTTTTGTATTTAATTCCGATGCAATTTCTGTGTTTCATGGTCAATAAGAAGGTCCAAGGGATACAGTAAACCTGAAGTGAAGCATCGGAATCTATAACTAGTGTCACAGGAATGGTTCAAAACATAGACAGTAAGAAGAGTCAGTGTTCTTGTTCTTATGTCGGTATTGTGCCTTTTGTATTTAATTCCGAGGCAGTTTCTGTGTTTCATCCTCAATAAGAAGGTCCAAGGAATACAGTAAACCTGAAGTAAAGCATCAGAATCCATAACTAGTGTCACAGGAATGGTTCAAAACATAGACAATAAGAAGAGTCAGTCTTCTTGTACTTAAGTCAGCATTGTGCCTTTTCTATTTAATTCCGATGCAATTTCTGTGTTTCATCGTCAATAAGTACGTCCATGGGATACACTAAACCTGAAGTGAAGCATCGGAGTCTAAAACTAGTGTCACAGGAATGGTTCAAATCATAGACAGTAAGAATTGTCAGTCATCATGTATTTAATCGGCATTGTTCCTTTTATCTTTAATTCGAATGCAATTTCTGTGTTTCATCGTCAATAACAAGGTCCAAGGGATACAGTAAAACTGAAGTCAAGCATCGGAATCTATAACTCGTGTCACAGGAATGGTTCAAAACATTAACTGTAGGAAGAGTCAGTCTTCTTGTACTTAAGTCGGCATAGTGCCTTTTGTATTTAATTCCGATGCAATTTCTGTGTTTCATCGTCAATAAGAAGGTCCAAGCGATACAGTAAAACTGAAGTCAAGCATCGGAATCTATAACTAGTTTCACAGGAATGGTTCAAAACATAGCCAGTAAGAAGAGTCAGTCTTCTTGTACTTAAGTCGGCATTGTGGCGTTTCTATTTAATTCCGATGCAATTTCTGTGTTTCCTCGGCAATAAGAAGGTCAGAGGGATACAGTAAACCTGAAGTGAAGCATCGGGATCTATAACTAGTGTCACAGGAATGGTTCAAAACATAGTCAGTGAGAAGAGTCAGTCTTCTTGTACTTAAGTCGGCATTGTGCCTTTTGTATTTACTTCCGATGCAATTTCTATGTTTCATCGTCAATAAGAAGGTCCAAGGGAAACAGTAAACCTGAAGTGAAGCATCGGAATCTATAACTAGTGTCACAGGAATGGTTCAAACATAGTCAGTAAAAAGAGTCAGTCTTCTTGTACTTAAGTCGGCATTGTGCCTTTTGTATTTATTTCCGATGCAATTTCTGTGTTCCATCGTTAATAAGAAGGTCAGAGGGATACAGGTAACCTGAAGTGAAGCATCGGAATCTATAACTAGTGTCACAGGAATGGTTCAAATCATAGTCAGTAAGAAGAGTCAGCCTTTTTGTCCTTAAGTCGGCATTGTGCCTTTTGTGTTTATTTTCGATGCAATTTCTGTGTTTCATCGTCAATAAGAAGGTCCAAGGGATACAGAAATCCCGAAGTGAAGCATCGGAATCTATAACTAGTGTCACAGGAATGGTTCAAAGCATAGACAGTAAGAAGAGTCAATCTTTTTGTACTTAAGTCGGCATTGTGCCTTTTGTATTTAATTCCGATGCAATTTCTGTGTTTCATCGTCAATAAGAAGATCAGAGGGATACAGTAAACCTGAAGTGAAGCATCGGAATCTATTACTAGTGTCACAAGAATGGTTCAAAACATTGACAGCAGGAAGAGTCAGTCTTCTTGTACTTAAGTCGGCATTGTGCCTTTTGTATTTTATTCCGATGAAATTTCTGTGTTTGATCGTCAATAAGAAGGTCCAAGGGATACACTAAACCTGAAGTGAAGCATCGGAATCTATAACTAGTGTCACAGGAATGGATCAAGGCATAGACAGTAAGAAGTGTCAGTCCTCTTGTACTTAAGTCGGTATTGTGATTTTGGATTTAATTCCGATGCATATTCTGTGTTTCATCGTCAATACGAAGGTCCAAGGGATACAGTAAACTTGAAGTGAAGCATCGGAATCTGTAACAAATGTCACAGGAATGGTTCAAAACATAGACAGTAAGAAGAGTCAGTCTTCTTGTACTTAAGTCGGTATTGTGCCTTTTGTATTTAATTCCGATGCAATTTCAGTGTTTCATCGTCAATAAGAAGGTCCAAGGGATACAGTAAAACTAAAGTGAAGCATCGGAATCCATAACTAGTGTCACAGGAATGGTTCAAAACATAGACAGTAAGAAGGGTCAGTCTTCTTGTACTTAAGTCGGCATTGTGCCTTTTGTATTGAATTCCGATTCAATTTCTGTGTTTCATCGTCAATAAGAAGGTCCAAGGGATTCAGTAAAACTCAAGTCTAGCATCAGAATCTATAACTAGTGTCACAGGATGGTTCTAAACATAGCCAGTAAGAAGAGTTAGTCTTCTTGTACTTAAGTAGGCATTGTGGCGTTTCTATTTAATTCCGATGCAATTTCTGTGTTTCCTCGTCAATAAGAAGGTCAGAGGGATACAGTAAACCTGAAGTGAAGCATCGGGATCTATAACTAGTGTCACAGGAATGGTTCAAAACATAGTCAGTAAGAAGAGTCAGTCTTCTTGTACTTAAGTCATCATTGTGCATTTTCAATTTAATTCTGATGCAATTTCTGTGTTTCATCGTCAATAAGAAGGTCCAAGGGATACAGTAATCCTGTAGTGTATCATCGGAATCTATAACTAGTATCACAGAATGGTTCAAAACATAGACAGTAAGAAAAGTCAGACTTCCTTTGCTTAAGTAGGCATTATGCCTTTTGTATTTAATTCCGATACCATTTCTGTGTTTCATCGTCATTAAAAAGGTCCAAGGGATACAGTAACCTGGAGTGAAGCATCGGAGTCAATAACTAGTGTCACAGGAATGGTTCAAAACATAGACAGTAAGAAAAGTCAGTCTTCTTGTACTTAAGTCGACATTGTGCCTTTTGTAATTAATTCCGATGCAATTTCTGTGTTTCGTCGTCAATAAGAAGGTCCAAGGAATACAGTAAATCTGAAGTGAAGCATTAGAGTCTATAACTAGTGTCACAGGAATGGTTCAAAACATAGTCAGTAAGAAGAGTCAGTCATCTTGTACTTAAGTAGGCATTGTGGCTTTTCTATTTAATTCCGATGCAATTTCTGTGTTTCCTAACAATAAGAAGGTCAGAGGGATACAGTAAACCTGAAGTGAAGCATCGGGATCTATAACTAGTGTCACAGGAATGGTTCAAATCATAGTCAGTAAGAAGAGTCAGTCTTCTTGTACTTAAGTCGACATTGGGCCTTTTGTAATTAATTCCGATGCAATTTCTGTGTTTCGTCGTCAATAAGAAGGTCCAAGGAATACAGTAAATCTGAAGTGAAGCATTAGAGTCTATAACTAGTGTCACAGGAATGGTTCAAAACATAGTCAGTTAGAAGAGTCAGTCTTCTTGTACTTAAGTTGGCATTGTGCCTTTTGTATTTAATTCCGATGCAATTTCTGTGTTTCATTGTCAATAAGAAGATCAGAGGGATACAGTAAACCTGAAGTGAAGCATCGGAATCTATAACTAGTGTCACAGGAGTGGTTCAAAGCATAGACAGTAAGAGGAGCCAGTCTTCTTGTACTTATCTCGGTATTGTGCCTTTTGTATTTAATTCCGAGGCAATTTATGTGTTTCATCGTCAATAAGAAGGTCCAAGGCCAACAGTAAACCAGAAGTGAAGCATCGGAATCTATAACTAGTGTCACAGGAATGGTTCAAACATAGTCAGTAAAAAGAGTCAGTCTTCTTGTACTTAAGTCGGCATTGTGCCTTTTGTATTTAATTCCGATGCTATTTCTGTGTTTCATCGTCAGTAAGAAGGTCAGAGGGATACAAATAACCTGAAGTGAAGCATCGGAATCTATAACTAGTGTCACAGGAATGGTTCAAAACATAGTCAGTAAGAAGAGTCAGTCATTTTGTACTTAAGTCGGCATTGTGCCTTTTGTGTTTAATTTCGATGCAATTTCTGTGTTTCGTCGTCAATAAGAAGATCCAAGCGATACAGTAAACCTGAAGTGAAGCATCGGAATCTATAACTAGTGTCACAGGAATGGTTCAAATCATAGACAGTAAGAAGAGTCAGTCTTTTTTACTTAAGTCGGCATTGTGCCTTTTGTATTTAATTCCGATGCAATTTCTGTGTTTCATCGTCAATACGAAGATCAGAGGGATACAGTAAACCTGAAGTGAGGCATAGGAATCTATTACTAGTGTCACAGGAATGGTTCAAAACATTGACAGTAGGAAGAGTCAGTCTTCTTGTACTTAAGTCGGCATTGTGCCTTTTGTATTTTATTCCGATGCAATATCTGTGTTTGATCGTCAATAAGAAGGTCCAAGGGATACAGTAAACCAGAAGTGAAGCATCGGATTCTATAACTAGTGTCACAGGAATGGTTCAAGTCATAGACAATAAGAAGTGTCAGTCTTCTTGCACTTAAGTCGGTAGTGTGATTTTGTATTTAATTCCGATGCATATTCTGTGTTTCATCGGCAATAAGAAGGTCCAAGGTATACAGAAAACCTGAAGTGAAGCATCGGAATCTATAACTAGTGTCACAGGAATGGTTCAAAACTTAGACATTAAGAAGAGTCAGTAATCTTGTACTTAAGTCGGCATTGTGCCTTTTGTATTTAATTCCGATGTAATTTCTGTGTTTCATCGTCAATAAGAACGTCCAAGGGATACAGTAAACTTGAAGTGAAGCATCGGAATCTATAACTAGTGTCACAGGAATGGTTCAAAACATAGACAGTAAGAAAAGTCAGTCTTCTTGTACTTAAGTCGGTATTGTGCCATTTGTATTTAATTCCGATGCAATTTCTGTGTTTCATCGTCAATAAGAAGGTCCAAGGGATACAGTAAACCTGAAGTGAAGCATCGGAATCTGTAACTAGTGTCACAGGAATGGTTCATAACATAGACAGTAAGAAGAGTCAGTCTTCTTGTACTTATGTCGGCATTGTGCCTTTTGTATTTAATTCCGATGCAATTTTTGTGTTTCTTCGTCAATAAGAAGGTCCAAGGGATACAGTAAAACTGAAGTCTAGCATTGGAATCTATAACTAGTGTCACAGGATGGATCTAAACATAGCCAGTAAGAAGAGTTAGTCTTCTTGTACTTAAGTAGGCCATGTGGCGTGTCTATTTAATTCCGGTGCAATTTCTGTGTTTCCTCGTCAATAAGAAGGTCAGAGGGATACAGTAAACCTGAAGTGAAGAATCGGGATCTATAACTAGTGTCACAGGAATGGTTCAAAACATAGTCAGTAAGAAGAGTCAGTCTTCTCGTACTTCAGTCATCATTGTGCAATTTCTATTTAATTCTGATGCAATTTCTGTGTTTCATCGTCAATAAAAGGTCCAAGGGATACGGTAAACTTGGAGTGAGGCATCGGAGTCTATAACTAGTGTCACAGGAATGGTTCAATGCATAGTCAGTAAGAAGAGTCAGTCTTCTAGTCCTTAAGTCGGCATTGTGCTTTTTGTATTTAATTCCGATGCAATTTCTGTGTTTCATGGTCAATAAGAAAGTCCAAGGGATACAGTAAACCTGGAGTGTAGCATCGGAATCTATAACTAGTGTCACAGGAATGGTTCAAAACATAGACAGTAAGAAGAGTCAGTCCTCTTGTACTTAAATCGGCATTGTGCCTATTGTGTTTAATTCCGATGCAATTTTCGTGTTTCAGCGTCAATAAGAAGGTCCAAACGATACAGTAAACCTCAAGTGAAGCATTGGAATCTATAACTAGTGTCACAGATATGGTTCAAAACATAGACAGTAAGATGAGTCAGTCTTCTTGTACTTAAGTTGGTATTCTGCCTTTTGTATTTAATTCCGATGCAATTTCTGTGTTTCATCGTCAATAAGAAGGTCAGAGGGATACAGTAAACCTTAAGTGAAGCATCGGAATCTATAACTAGAGTCACAGGAATGGTTCAGAACATTGACAGTAGGAAGAGTCAGTCTTCTTGTACTTAAGTCGGCATTGTGCCCTTTGTATTTAATTCCGATGCAATTTCTGTGTTTCATCGTCAATAAGAAGGTCCAAGGGATACAGTAAACCTGAAGTGAAGCATCGGAATCTATAACTAGTGTCACAGGAATGGTTCAAAACATAGACAGTAAAAAGAGTCAGTCTTCTTGTACTTAAGTCGGCATTGTGCCTTTTATATTTAATTCCGATGCAATTTCTGTGATTCATCGTCAATAAGAAGGTCCAAGGTATACAGTAAACCTGAAGTGAAGAATCGGAATCTATAACTAGTGCCACAGGAATGGTTCGAAACAT
This sequence comes from Schistocerca serialis cubense, assembly GCF_023864345.2. Lineage (NCBI taxonomy): Eukaryota > Metazoa > Arthropoda > Insecta > Orthoptera > Acrididae > Schistocerca > Schistocerca serialis. Next base: position 180,590,079 of record NC_064649.1, read on the forward strand.
AGACAGTAAGAAGGGTCAGTCTTCTTGTACTTAAGTCGGCATTGTGCCTTTTGTATTTAATTCCGATGCAATTTCTGTGTTTCATCGTCAATAATAAGATCAGAGGGATACAGTAAACGTTAAGTGAAGGATCGGAATCTATACCTAGAGTCACAGGAATGGTTCAAAATATTGACAGTAGGAAGAGTCAGTCTTCTTGTACTTAAGTCGGCATTGTGCCCTTTGTATTGAATTCCGATGCAATTTCAGTGTTTCATCGTCAATAAGAAGGTCCAAGGGATACAGTAAACCTGAAGTGAAGCATCGGAATCTATAACTAGTGTCACAGGAATGGTTCAAAACATAGACAGTAAGATGAGTCAGTCTTCTAGTACTTAAGTCGGCATTGTGCCTTTTGTATTTAATTCGAAGCAATTTCTGTGTTTCATCGTCAATAAGAAGGTCCAAGGGATACAGTAAACCTGAAGTAAAGAATCGGAATCTATAACTAGTGTCACAGGAATGGTTCGAAACATATACAGTAAGAAGGGTCAGTCTTCTTGTACTTAAGTCGGCATTGTGCCTTTTGTATTTAATTCCGATGCAATTTTTGTGTTTCGTCGTCAATAAGAAGGTCCAAGGAATACAGTAAATCTGAAGTCAAGCATCGGAATCTATAACTAGTGTCACAGGAATGGTTCAAACAAAGCCAGTAAGAAGAGTCAGTCTTCTTGTACTTAATTCGGCATTGTGCCTTTTGTATTTAATTCCGATGCAATTTCTGTGTTTCATCGTCAATAAGAAGGTCCAAGGGATACAGTAAACCTGAAGTGAAGCATCAGAGTCTATAACTAGTGTCACAGGAATGGTTCAAAACATAGTCGGTTAGAAGAGTCAGTCCTCTTGTACTTAAGTCGGCATTGTGCCTTTTGTATTTAATTCCGATGCAATTTCTGTGTTTCATCGTCAATAAGAAGATCAGAGGGATACAGTAAACCTAAAGTGAAGCATCGGAATCTATAACTCGTGTCACAGGAATGGTTCAAAACATTGACTGTAGGAAAAGTCAGTCTTCTTGTACTTAAGTCGGCATGGTGCCTTTTGTATTTAATTCCGATGCAATTTCTGTGTTTCATGGTCAATAAGAAGGTCCAAGGGATACAGTAAACCAGAAGTGAAGCATCGGAATCTATAACTAGTGTCACAGGAATGGTTCAAAACATAGACAGTAAGAAGAGTCAGTCTTCTTGTACTTATGTCGGTATTGTGCCTTTTGTATTTAATTCCGAGGCAATTTCTGTGCTTCATCGTCAATAAGAAGGTCAAAGGAATACAGTAAACCTGAAGTGAAGCATCGGAATCCATAACTAGTGTCACAGGAATGGTTCAAGGCATAGACAGTAAGAAGTGTCAGTCTTCTTGTACTTAAGTCGGTATTGTGATTTTGTATTTAATTCCGATGCATATTCTGTGTTTCATCGTCAATAAGAAGGTCCAAGGGATACAGTAAACCTGAACTGAAGCATCGGAATCTATAACTAGTGTCACAGGAATGGTTCAAAACTTAGACAGTAAGAAGAGTCAGTCATCTTGTACTTAAGTCGGCATTGTGCCTTTTGTATATAATTCCGATGCAATTTCCGTGTTTCATCGTCAATAAGAAGGACCAAGGGATACAGTAAACTTGAAGTGAAGCAACGGAATCTATAACAAATATCACAGGAATGGTTCAAAACATAGACAGTAAGAAGAGTCAGTCTTCTTGTACTTAAGTCGGTATTGTGCTTTTTGTATTTAATTCCGATGCAATTTCAGTGTTTCATCGTCAATAAGAAGGTCCTAGGGATACAGTAAACCTGAAGTGAAGCATCGGAATCTATAACTAGTGTCACAGGAATGGTTCAAAACATAGACAGTAAGAAGGGTCAGTCTTCATGTACTTAAGTCGGCATTGTGCCTTTTGTATTAAATTCCGATGCAATTTCTGTGTTTCATCGTCAATAAGAAGGTCCAAGGGATACAGTAAAACTAAAGTGAAGCATCGGAATCCATAACTAGTGTCACAGGAATGGTTCAAAACATAGACAGTAAGAAGGGTCAGTCTTCTTGTACTTAAGTCGGCATTGTGCCTTTTGTATTAAATTCCGATGCAATTTCTGTGTTTCATCGTCAATAAGAAGGTCCAAGGGATACAGTAAAACTGAAGTCTAGCTTCAGAATCCATTACTAGTGTCAGAGGATGGTTCTAAACGTAGCCAGTAAGAAGAGTTAGTCTTCTTGTGCTAAAGTAGGCATTGTGGCGTTTCTATTTAATTCCGATGCAATTTCTGTGTTTCCTCGTCAATAAGAAGGTCAGAGGGATACAGTAAACCTGAAGTGAAGCATCGGGATCTATAACTAGTGTCACAGGAATGGTTCATAACATAGTCAGTAAGAAGACTTAGTCTTCTTGTGCTTAAGTCATCATTGTGCATTTTCTATTTAATTCTGATGCAATTTCTGTGTTTCATCGTCAATAAGAAGGTCCAAGGGATACAGTAAACCTGGAGTGAATCATCGGAAACTATAACTAGTATCACAGGAATGGTTCAAAACATAGACAGTAAGAAAAGTCAGACTTCTTTTACTTAAGTCGGCATTATGCCATTTGTATTGAATTCCGATGCCATTTATGTGTTTCATCGTCAATAAGGAGGTCCAAGGGATACAGTAAACCGGAAGTGAAGCATCGGAATCTATAACTAGTGTCACAGGAATGGTTCAAAACATAGTCAGTAAGAAGAGTCAGTCTTTTTGTACTTAAGACTGCATTGTGCCTTTTGAGTTTAATTTCGATGCAATTTCTGTGTTTCATCGTCAATAAGAAGGTCCAAGGGATACAGTAAACCTGAAGTGAAGCATCGGAATCTATAACTAGTGTCACAGGAATGGTTCAAAACATAGTCAGTAAGAAGAGTCAGTCTCCTTGCTATTAAGTCGGCATTGTGGCGTTTCTATTTAATTCCGATGCAATTTCTGTGTTTCCTCGTCAATACGAAGGTCAGAGGGATACAGTAAACCTGAAGTGAAGCGTCGGGATCTATAACTAGTGTCACAGGAATGGTTCATAACATAGTCAGTAAGAAGACTTAGTCTTCTTGTGCTTAAGTCATCATTGTGCATTTTCTATTTAATTCTGATGCAATTTCTGTGTTTCATCGTCAATAAGAAGGTCCAAGGGATACAGTAAACCTGGAGTGAAACTTCGGAATCTATAACTAGTATCACAGGAATGGTTCAAAACATAGACAGTAAGAAAAGTCAGTCTTCTTGTACTTAAGTCGGCATTGTGACTTTTGTATTTAATTCCGATGCAATTTCTATGTTTCATCGTCAATAAGAAGGTCCAAGGGATACAGTAAACAGGAAGTGAAGCATCGGAATCTATAACTAGTGTCACAGGAATGGTTCAAAACATAGTCAGTAAGAAGAGTCAGTCTTTTCGTACTTAAGACGGAATTGTGCCTTTTGAGTTCAATTTCGATGCAATTTCTGTGATTCATCGTCAATAAGAGGGTACAAGGGATACAGTAAACCTGATGTGAAGCATCGGAATCTATAACAAGTGCAATAGGAATGGTTCAAAACATAGACTGTAGGAAGAGTCAGTCTTCATGTATTTAAGTCGGCATTGTGCCTTTTGTATTTAATTCCGATGCAATTGCTGTGTTTCATCGTCAATAAGAAGATCAGAGGGATACAGTAAACCTGAAGTGAAGCATCGGACTCTATAACTCGTGTCACAGGAATGGTTCAAAACATTGACTGTAGGAAGAGTCAGTCTTCTTGTACTTAAGTCGGCATGGTGCCTTTTTTATTTAATTCCGATGCAATTTCTGTGTTTCATGGTCAATATGAATGTCCAAGAGATACAGTAAACCTGAAGTGAAGAATCGGAATCTGTAACTAGTGTCACAGGAATTGTTTAAATCTTAGACAGTAAGAAGGGTCAGTCTTCTTGTACTTAAGTCGGTATTGTGATTTTGTATTTAATTCCGATGCAATTTCTGTGTTTCATCGTCTATAAGAAGGTCCATGGGATACAGTAAACCTGAAGTGAAGCATCGGAATCTATAACTAGTGTCACAGGAATGGTTCAAAACATAGACTGTAAAAAGAGTCAGTCTTCTCGTACTTAAGTCGGTATTGTGCCTTTTGTATTTAATTCCGATGCAATTTCTGTTTTTCATCGTCAATAAGAAGGTCCAAGGGATACTGTAAACCTGAAGTGAAGCATCGGAATCTATAACTAGTGTGACAGGAATGGTTCAAAACATAGCCAGTAAGAAGAGTCAGTCTTCTTGTACTTAAGTAGGCATTGTGGCGTTCCTATTTAATTCCGATGCAATTTCTGTGTTTCCTTTCAATAAGAAGGTCAGAGGGATACAGTAAACCTAAAGTGAAGCATCGGGATCTATAACTAGTGTCACAGGAATGGTTCAAATCATAGTCAGTAAGAAGAGTCAGTCTTCGTGTACTTAAGTCGACATTGTGCCTTTTGTATTTAATTCCGTTGCAATTACTGTGTTTCATCGTCAATAAGAAGGTACAAGGGATACAGTAAACCTGACGTGAAGCACCGGAATCTATAACTAGTGTCACAGGAATGGTTCAAATCATAGACTGTAAGAGGAGTCAGCCTTCTTGTACTTAAGTCGGCATTGTGCCTTTTCTATTTAATTCCGATGCATTTTCTGTGTTTCATCGTCAATAAGAAGGTCCAAGGGAAACAGTAAACCTGAAGTGATGCATCGGAATCTATAACTAGTGACACAGGAATGGTTCAAAACATAGACAGTAAGAAGAGTCGTTCATCTTGTACTTAAGTCGGCTTTGTGCCTTTTCTATTTAATTCCGATGCAATTTCTGTGTTTCATCGTCAATAAGAAGGTCCAAGGGATACAGTAAACCTAAAGTGCGGCATCGGAATCCATAAATAGTGTCACAGGAATGGTTCAAAACATAGACAGTAAGAAGGGTCAGTCTTCTTGTACTTAAGTCGGCATTATGCCTTTTGTATTGAATTCCGATGCAATTTCTGTGTTTCATCGTCAATAAGAAGGTCCAAGGGATACAGTAAAACTGAAGTCTATAATCGGAATCTATAACTAGTGTCACAGGATGGTTCTAAACATAGCCAGTAAGAAGAGTTAGTCTTCTTGTACTTAAGTAGGCATTGTGGCGTTTCTATTTAATTCCGATGCAATTTCTGTGTTTCCTCGTCAATAAGAAGGTCAGAGGGATACAGTAAACCTGAAGTGAAGCATCGCGATCTATAACAAGTGTCACAGGAATGGTTCAAAACATAGTCAGTAAGAAGAGTCAGCCATCTTGTACTTAAGTCATCATTGTGCATTTTCTATTTAATTCTGATGCAATTTCTGTGTTTCATCGTCAATAAGAAGGTCCAAGGGATACAGTAAACCTGGAGTGAAGCATCGGAAACTATAACTAGTGTCACAGGAATGGTTCAAAACATAGACAGTAAGAAAAGTCAGACTTCATTTACTTAAGTCGGCATTATGCCTTTTGTATTTAATTCCGATGCAATTTCTGTGTTTCATCGTCAATAAAAAGGTCCAAGGGATACAGTAAACCTGGAGTGAAGCATCGGAGTCTATAACTAGTGTCACAGGAATGGTTCAAAACATAGACAGTAAGAAGAGTCAGTCTTCTTGTACTTATTTCGGCATTGTGCCTTTTGTATTTAATTCCGATGCAATTTCTGTGTTTCATCGTCAATAAGAAGGTCAGAGGGATACAGTAAACCTGAAGTGAAGCATCGGAATCTATAACGAGTGTCACAGGAATGGTTCAAAACATAGGCAGTAAGAAGAGTCAGTCTTCTTGCAATTAACTCGGCATTGTGCCTTTTGTATTTAATTCCGATGCAATTTCTGTGTTTCATCGTCAATAAGAAGGTCCAAGGGATACAGTAAAACTGATGTCAAGCATCGGAAACTATAACTAGTGTCACAGGATGGTTCAAATCATAGCCAGTAAGAAGAGTCAGTCTTCTTGTACTCATGTAGGCATTGTGGCGTTTCTATTTAATTCCGATGCAATTTCTGTGTTTCCTCGTCAATACGAAGGTCAGAGGGATACAGTAAACCTGAAGTGAAGCATTGGGATCTATAACTAGTGTCACAGGAATGGTTCAAAACATAGTCAGTAAGAAGAGTCAGTCTTCTTGTACTTAAGTCGGCATTGTGACTTTTGTATTTAATTCCGATGCAATTTTTGTGTTTCATCGTCAATAAGAAGGTCCATGGGATACAGTAAACCGGAAGTGAAGCATCGTAATCTGTAACTAGTGTCACAGGGATGGTTCAAAACATAGACAGTAAGAAAAGTCAGTCTTCTTGTACTTAAATCGGCATTGTGCCTTTTCTATTTAGTTCCGATGCAATTTCTGTGTTTCATCGTCAATAAGAAGGTCAGAGGGATACAGGAAACCTGAAGTGAAGCATCGGAATCTATAACTAGAGACACAGGAATGGTTCAAAACATAGTCAGTAAGAAGAGTCAGTCTTTTTGTACTTAAGTCGGCATTGTGCTTTTTGTGTTTAGTTTCGATGCAATTTCTGTGTTTCATCGTCAATAAGAAGGTCCAAGGGATACAGTAAACCTGAAGTGAAGCATTGGGATCTATAACTAGTGTCACAGGAATGGTTCAAAACATAGTCAGTAAGAAGAGTCAGTCTTCTTGTACTTAAGTCGGCATTGTGACTTTTGTATTTAATTCCGATGCAATTTCTGTGTTTCATCGTCAATAAGAAGGTCCATGGGATACAGTAAACCGGAAGTGAAGCATCGTAATCTATAACTAGTGTCACAGGAATGGTTCAAAACATAGGCAGTAAGAAGAGTCAGTCTTCTTGTACTTATGTCGGTATTGTGCCTTTTGTATTTAATTCCGAGGCAATTTCTGTGTTTCATCGTCAATAAGAAGGTCAAAGGAATACAGTAAACCTGAAGTGAAGCAACGGAATCTATAACTAGTGTCACAGGAATGGTTCAAGGCATAGACAGTAAGAAGTGTCAGTCTTCTTGTACTTAAGTCGGTATTGTGATTTTGTATTTAATTCCGATGCATATTCTGTGTTTCATCGTCAATAAGAAGGTCCAAGGGATACAGTAAACCTGAACTGAAGCATCGGAATCTATAACTAGTGTCACAGGAATTTTTCAAAACTTAGACAGTAAGAAGAGTCAGTCATCTTGTACTTAAGTCGGCATTGTGCCTTTTGTATATAATTCCGATGCAATTTCCGTGTTTCATCGTCAATAAGAAGGTCCTAGGGATACAGTAAACTTGAAGTGAAGCATCGGAATCCATAACAAATATCACAGGAATGGTTCAAAACATAGACAGTAAGAAGAGTCAGTCTTCTTGTACTTAAGTCGGTATTGTGCCTTTTGTATTTAATTCCGATGCAATTTCAGTGTTTCATCGTCAATAAGAAGGTCCAAGGGATACAGTAAACCTGAAGTGAAGCATCAGAATCTATAACTAGTGTCACAGGAATGGTTCAAAACATAGACAGTAAGAAGAGTCAGTCTTCTTGTACTTATGTCGGCATTGTGCCTTTTGTATTTATTTCCGATGCAATTTCTGTGTTTCATCGTCAATAAGAAGGTCCAAGGGATACAGTAAAACTGAAGTCTTGCTTCAGAATCCATAACTAGTGTCACAGGATGGTTCTAAACATAGCCAGTATGAAGAGTTAGTCTTCTTGTACTTAAGTAGGCATTGTGGCGTTTCTATTTAATTCCGATGCAATTTCTGTGTTTCCTCGTCAATAAGAAGGTCAGGGGGATACAGTAAACCTGAAGTGAAGCATCGGGATCTATAACTAGTGTCACAGGAATGGTTCATAACATAGTCAGTAAGAAGACTTAGTCTTCTTGTGCATTTTCTATTTAATTCTGATGCAATTTCTGTGTTTCATCGTCAATAAGAAGGTCCAAGGGATACAGTAAACTTGGAGTGAATCATCGGAATCTATAACTAGTATCACAGGAATGGTTCAAAACATAGACAGTAAGAAAAGTCAGATTTCTTTCACTTAAGTCGGCATTATGCTTTTTGTATTTAATTCCGATGCAATTTCTGTGTTTCATTGTCAATAAAAAGGTCCAAGGGATACAGTAAACCTGGAGTGAAGCATCGGAGTCTATAACTAGTGTCACAGGAATGGTTCAAAACATAGACAGTAAGAAGAGTCAGTCTTCTTGTACTGAATTCGGCATTGTGCATCTTGTATTTAATTCCGATGCAATTTCTGTGTTTCATCGTCAATAAGAAGGTCAGAGAGATACAGTATACCTGAAGTGAAGCATCGGAATCCATAACGAGTGTCACAGGAATTGTTCAAAACATAGGCAGTAAGAAGAGTCAGTCTTCTTGCAATTAATTCGGCATTGTGCCTTTTGTATTTAATTCCGATGCAATTTCTGTGTTTCATCGTCAATAAGAAGGTCCAAGGGATACAGTAAAACTGAAGTCAAGCATCGGAAACTATAACTAGTGTCGCAGGATGGTTCAAATCATAGCCAGTAAGAAGAGTCAGTCTTCTTGTACTCATGTAGGCATTGTGGCGTTTCTATTTAATTCCGATGCAATTTCTGTATTTCCTCGTCAATACGAAGGTCAGAGGGATACAGTAAACCTGAAGTGAAGCATTGGGATCTATAACTAGTGTCACAGGAATGGTTCAAAGCATAGTCAGTAAGAAGAGTCAGTCTTCTTGTACTTAAGTCGGCATTGTGACTTTTGTATTTAATTCCGATGCAATTTCTGTGTTTCATCGTCAATAAGAAGGTCCAAGGGATACAGTAAACCGGAAGTGAAGCATCGTAATCTATAACTAGTGTCACAGGGATGGTTCAAAACATAGACAGTAAGAAAAGTCAGTCTTCTTGTACTTAAGTCGGCATTGTGCCTTTTCTATTTAGTTCCGATGCAATTTCTGTGTTTCATCGTCAATAAGAAGGTCAGAGGGATACAGTATACCTCAAGAGAAGCATCGGAATCTATAACTAGATACACAGGAATGGTTCAAAACATAGTCAGTAAGAAGAGTCAGTCTTTTTGTACTTACATCGGCATTGTGCCTTTTGTGTTTAGTTTCGATGCAATTTCTGTGTTTCATCGTCAATAAGAAGGTCCAAGGGATACAGTAAACCTGAAGTGAAGCATCGGAATCTATAACTAGTGTCACAGGAATGGTTCAAAACATTGACAGTAGGAAGAGTCAGTCTTCTTGTACTTAAGTCGGCATTGTGCCTTTTGTATTTTATTCCGATGCAATTCCTGTGTTTGATCTTCAATAAGAAGGTCCAAGGGATACAGTAAACCTGAAGTGAAGCATCGGAATCTATAACTAGTGTCAAAGGAATTGTTTAAATCTTAGACAGTAAGAAGAGTCAGTCTTCTTGTACTTAAGCCGGTATTGTGATTTTGTATTTAATTCCGATGCAATTTCTTTGTTTCATCGTCTATAAGAAGGTCCAAGGGATACAGTAAACCTGAAGTGAAGCATCGGAATCTATAACTAGTGTCACAGGAATGGTTCAACACATAGACAGTAAGAAGAGTCAGTCTTCTTGTACTGAAGTCGGTATTGTGCCTTTTGTATTTAATTCCGATGCAATTTCTGTTTTTCATCGTCAATAAGACGGTCCAAGGCATACAGTAAACCTGAAGTGAAGCATCGGAATCTATAACGAGTGTCACAGGAATTGTTCAAAACATAGGCAGTAAGAAGAGTCAGTCTTCTTGCAATTAACTCGGCATTGTGCCTTTTGTATTTAATTCCGATGCAATTTCTGTGTTTCATCGTCAATAAGAAGGTCCAAGGGATACAGTAAAACTGAAGTCAAGCATCGGAAACTATAACTAGTGTCGCAGGATGGTTCAAATCATAGCCAGTAAGAAGAGTCAGTCTTCTTGTACTCATGTAGGCATTGTGGCGTTTCTATTTAATTCCGATGCAATTTCTGTTTTTCCTCGTCAATACGAAGGTCAGAGGGATACAGTAAACCTGAAGTGAAGCATTGGGATCTATAACTAGTGTCACGGGAATGGTTCAAAGCATAGTCAGTAAGAAGAGTCAGTCTTCTTGAACTTAAGTCGGCATTGTGACTTTTGTATTTAATTCCGATGCAATTTCTGTGTTTCATCGTCAATAAGAAGGTCCAAGGGATACAGTAAACCGGAAGTGAAGCATCGTAATCTATAACTAGTGTCACAGGGATGGTTCAAAACATAGACAGTAAGAAATGTCAGTCTTCTTGTACTTAAGTCGGCATTGTGCCTTTTCTATTTAGTTCCGATGCAATATCTGTGTTTCATCGTCAGTAAGAAGGTCAGAGGGATACAGGAAACCTGAAGTGAAGCATCGGAATCTATAACTAGAGACACAGGAATGGTTCAAAACATAGTCAGTAAGAAGAGTCAGTCTTTTTGTACTTACATCGGCATTGTGCCTTTTGTGTTTAGTTTCGATGCAATTTCTGTGTTTCATCGTCAATAAGAAGGTCCAAGGGATACAGTAAACCTGAAGTGAAGCATCGGAATCTATAACTAGTGTCACAGGAATGGTTCAAAACATTGACAGTAGGAACAGTCAGTCTTCTTGTACTTAAGTCGGCATTGTGCCTTTTGTATTTTATTCCGATGCAATTCCTGTGTTTGATCTTCAATAAGAACGTCCAAGGGATACAGTAAACCTGAAGTGAAGCATCCGAATCTATAACTAGTGTCAAAGGAATTGTTTAAATCTTAGACAGTAAGAAGAGTCAGTCTTCTTGTACTTAAGCCGGTATTGTGATTTTGTATTTAATTCCGATGCAATTTCTTTGTTTCATCGTCTATAAGAAGGTCCAAGGGATACAGTAAACCTGAAGTGAAGCATCGGAATCTATAACTAGTGTCAGAGGAATGGTTCAACACATAGACAGTAAGAAGAGTCAGTCTTCTTGTACTGAAGTCGGTATTGTGCCTTTTGTATTTAATTCCGATGCAATTTCTGTTTTTCATCGTCAATAAGACGGTCCAAGGCATACAGTAAACCTGAAGTGAAGCATCGGAATCTAAAACTAGTGTCACAGGAATGGTTCAAAACATAGACAGTAAGAAGAGTCAGTCTTCTAGTACTTAAGTCGGCATTGTGCCTTTTCTATTTAATTCCGATGCAATTTCTGTGTTTCATCGTCAATACGAATGTCCAAGGGATACAGTAAACCTGAAGTGAAGCATCTGAATCTATAACTAGTGTCACAGGAATGGTTCAAAACGTAGACAGTCAGAAGGGTCAGTCTTCCTGTACTTAAGTCGGCATTGTGCCTTTTGTATTTAATTCCGATGCAATTTCTGTGTTTCATCGTCAATAAGAAGGTCCAAGGGATACAGTAAAACTGAAGTCTATAATCGGAATCTATAACTAGTATCACAGGATGGTTCTAAACATAGCCAGTAAGAAGAGTTAGTCTTCTTGTACTTATGTAGGCATTGTGGCGTTTCTATTTAATTCCGATGCAATTTCTGTGTTTCCTCGTCAATAAGAAGGTCAGAGGGATACAGTAAACCTGAAGTGAAGCATCGGGATCTATAACAAGTGTCACAGGAATGGTTCAAAACATAGTCAGTAAGAACAGTCAGTCATCATGTACTTAAGTCATCATTGTGCATTTTCTATTTAATTCTGATGCAATTTATGTGTTTCATCGTCAATAAGAAGGTCCAAGGGATACAGTAAACCTGGAGTGAAGCATCGGAATCTATAACTAGAGTCACAGGAATGGTTCAAAACATTGACAGTAGGAAGAGTCAGTCTTCTTGTACTTAATTCGGCATTGTGCCTTTTGTATTTAATTCCGATGCAATTTCTGTGTTTCATCGTCAATAAGAAGGTCCAAGGGATACAGTAAAATGAAGTGAAGCATCGGAATCTAAAACTAGTGTCACAGGAATGGTTCAAAACATAGACAGTAAGAAGAGTCAGTCTTCTTGTACTTAAGTCGGTATTGTGCCTTTTGTATTTAATTCCGATGCAATTTCTGTGTTTCATCGTCAATAAGAATGTCCAAGGGATACAGTAAAACTGAAGTCAAGCATCGGAATCTATAACTAGTGTGACAGGAATGGTTCAAAACATAGCCTGTAAGAAGAGTCAGTTTTCTTGTACTTAAGTAGGCATTGTGGCGTTTCTATTTAATCCCGATGCAATTTCTGTATTTCCTATCAATAAGAAGGTCACAGGGATACAGTAAACCTGATGTGAAACACCGGGATCTATAACTAGTGTCACAGGAATGGTTGAAAACGTAGTCAGTAAGAAGTGTCAGTCTTCGTGTCCTAAAGTCGGCATTTTGCCTTTTGTGTTTAATTCCGATGCAATTTCTGTGTTACATCGTCAATGAGCTGGTCCAAGCGATACAGTAAACCTGAAGTGAAGCATCGAAATCTATAACTAATGTCACAGGAATGGTTCAAAACAAGACAGTAAGAAGAGTCAGTCTTCTTGTACTTAAGTCGGTATTGTGCCTTTTGTATTTAATTCCGATGCAATGTCTGTGTTTCATCGTCAACAAGAAGGTCCGAGCGATACAGTAAACCTGAAGTGAAGCATCGGAATCTATAACTAGTGTCACAGGAATGGTTCAAAACATAGACAGTAAGAAGAGTCAGTCTCCTTGTACTTAAGTCGGCATTATTCCTTTTGTATTGAATTCCGATGCAATTTCTGTGTTTCATCGTCAATAAGAAGGTCCAAGGGATACAGTAAAACTGAAGTCTATGATCGGAATCTATAACAAGTGTCACAGGATGGTTCTAAACATAGCCAGTCTTCATGTACTTAAGTAGGCATTGTGGCGTTTCTATTTAATTCCGATGCAATTTCTGTGTTTCCTCGTCAATAAGAAGGTCAGAGGGATACAGTAAACCTGAAGTGAAGTATCGGGATCTATAACAAGTGTCACAGGAATGGTTCAAATCATAGTCAGTAAGAAGAGTTAGTCATCTTGTACTTAAGTCATCATTGTGCATTTTCTATTTAATTCTGATGCAATTTATGTGTTTCATCGTCAATAAGAAGGTCCAAGGGATACAGTAAACCTGGAGTGAAGCATCGGAATCTATAACTAGAGTCACAGGAATGGTTGAAAACATTGACAGTAGGAAGAATCAGTCTTCTTGTACTTAATTCGGCATTGTGCCTTTTGTATTTAATTCCGATGCAATTTCTATGTTTCATCGTCAATAAGAAGGTCCAAGGGATACAGTAAACCTGAAGTGAATCATCGGAATCTAAAACTAGTGTCACAGGAATGGATCAAAACATAGACAGTAAGAAGGGTCAGTCTTCTTGTACTTAAGTCGGTATTGTGCCTTTTGTATTTAATTCCGATGCAATTTCTGTGTTTCATCGTCAATAAGAAGGTCCAAGGGATACAGTAAACCTGAAGTGAAGCATTGGAATCTATAACTAGTGTCACAGGAATAGTTCAAACCATAGACAGTAAGAAGAATCAGTCTTCTTGTACTTATGTCGGCATTGTGCCTTTTGAGTTTAATTTCGATGCAATTTCTGTGTTTCATCGTCAATAAGAAGTTCCAAGGGATACAGTAAACCTAATGTGAAGCATCGGAATCTATAACTAGTGCCACAGGAATGGTTCAAAACATAGACTGTAGGAAGAGTCAGTCTTCTCGTACTTAAGTCGGTATTGTGCCTTTTGTATTTCATTCCGATGCAATTTCTGTTTTTCATCGTCAATAAGAAGGTCCAAGGGATACAGTAAACCTGAAGTGAAGCCTCGGAATCTGTAACTAGTGTGACAAGAATGGTTCAAATCATAGCCAGTAAGAAGAGTCAGTCTTCTTGTACTTAAGTAGGCATTGTGGCGTTTCTATTTAATTCCGATGCAATTTCTTTGTTTCCTAACAATAAGAAGGTCAGAGGGATACAGTAAACCTGAAGTTAAGGATCGGGATCTTTAACTAGTGTCACAGGAATGGTTCAAAACATAGTCAGTAAGAAGAGTCAGTCATCTTGAACTTAAGTCGACATTGTGCCTTTTGTATTTAATTCCGATGCAATTTCTGTGTTTCATCGTCAATAAGAAGGTCCATGGGATACAGTAAACCTGAAGTGAAGCATCGGAAACTATAACTAGTGACGCAGGAATGGTTCAAAACATAGACAGTAAGAAGAGTCAGTCATCTTGTACTTAAGTCGGCATTGTGCCTATTCTATTTAATTCCGATGCAATTTCTGTGTTTCATCGTCAATAAGAAGGTCCAAGGGATACAGTAAACCTGAAGTGAAGCATCGGAATCTATAACTAGGGTCACAGGAATGGTTCAAAACATAGACAGTAAGAAGAGTCAGTCTTCATGTACTTAAGTCGGTATTGTACCTTTTGTATTTAATTCCGATGCAATTTCTGTGTTTCATCGTCAATAAGAAGGTCCAAGGGATACAGTAAACCTGAAGTGAAGCATCGGAATCTAAAACTAGTGTCACAGGAATGGTTCAAAACATAGACAGTAAGAAGAGTCAGTCTTCTTGTACTTAAGTCGGTATTGTGCCTTTTGTATTTAATTCCGATGCAATTTCTGTTTTTCATCGTCAATAAGAAGGTCCAAGGCATACAGTAAACCTGAAGTGAAGCATCGGAATCTATAACTAGTGTCACAGGAATGGTTCAAAACGTAGACAGTCAGAAGGGTCAGTCTTCTTGTACTTAAGTCGGCATTGTGCCTTTTGTATTTAATTCCGATTCTATTTCTGTGTTTCATCGTCAATAAGAATGTCCAAGGGATACAGTAAAACTGAAGTCAAGCATCGGAATCTATAACTAGAGTGACAGGAATGGTTCAAAACATAGCCTGTGAGAAGAGTCAGTTTTCTTGTACTTAAGTAGGCATTGAGGCGTTTCTATTTAATCCCGATGCAATTTCTGTGTTTCCTATCAATAAGAAGGTCACAGGGATACAGTAAACCTGAAGTGAAACACCGGGATCTATAACTAGTGTCACAGGAATGGTTCATACATAGTCAGTAAGAAGTGTCAGTCTTCGTGTTCTAAAGTCGGCATTTTGCCTTTTGTGTTTAATTCCGATGCAATTTCTGTGTTTCATCGTCAATAAGATGGTCCAAGCGATACCGTAAACCTGAAGTGAAGCATCGGAATCTATAACTAGTGTCACAGGAATGGTTCAAAACATAGACAGTAAGAAGAGTCAGTCTCCTTGTACTTAAGTCGGCATTATTCCTTTTGTATCGAATTCCGATGCAATTTCTGTGTTTCATCGTCAATAAGAAGGTCCAAGGGATACAGTAAAACTGAAGTCTATAATCGGAATCTATAACTAGTGTCACAGGATGGTTCTAAACATAGCCAGTAAGAAGAGTTAGTCTTCATGTACTTAAGTAGGCATTGTGGCGTTTCTATTTAATTCCGATGCAATTTCTGTGTTTCCTCGTCAATAAGAAGGTCAGAGGGATACAGTAAACCTGACGTGAAGTATCGGGATCTATAACAAGTGTCGCAGGAATGGTTCAAATCATAGTCAGTAAGAAGAGTCAGTCATCTTGTACTTAAGTCATCATTGTGCATTTTCTATATAATTCTGATGCAATTTATGTGTTTCATCGTCAATAAGAAGGTCCAAGGGATACAGTAAACCTGGAGTGAAGCATCGGATTCTATAACTAGAGTCACAGGAATGGTTCAAAACATTGACAGTAGGAAGAATCAGTCTTCTTGTACTTAATTCGGCATTGTGCATATTGTATTTAATTCCGATGCAATTTCTGTGTTTCATCGTCAATAAGAAGGTCCAAGGGATACAGTAAACCTGAAGTGAATCATCGGAATCTAAAACTAGTGTCACAGGAATGGATCAAGGCATAGACAGTAAGAAGAGTCAGTCCTCTTGTACTTAAGTCGGTTTTGTGCCCTTTGTATTTAATTCCGATGCAATTTCTGTGTTTCATCGTCAATAAGAAGGTCCAAGGGATACAGTAAACCTGAAGTGAAGCATTGGAATCTATAACTAGTGTCACAGGAATAGTTCAAACCATAGACAGTAAGAAGAGTCAGTCTTCTTGTACTTATGTCGGCATTGTGCCTTTTGAGTTTAATTTCGATGCAATTTCTGTGTTTCATCGTCAATAAGAAGGTCCAAGGGATACAGTAAACCTAATGTGAAGCATCGGAATCTATAACTAGTGCCACAGGAATGGTTCAAAACATAGACTGTAGGAAGAGTCAGTCTTCTCGTACTTAAGTCGGTATTGTGCCTTTTGTATTTCATTCCGATGCAATTTCTGTTTTTCATCGTCAATAAGAAGGTCCAAGGGATACAGTAAACCTGAAGTGAAGCCTCGGAATCTGTAACTAGTGTGACAAGAATGGTTCAAAACATAGCCAGTAAGAAGAGTCAGTCTTCTTGTACTTAAGTAGGCATTGTGGCGTTTCTATTTAATTCCGATGCAATTTCTTTGTTTCCTAACAATAAGAAGGTCAGAGGGATACAGTAAACCTGAAGTGAAGCATCGGGATCTTTAACTAGTGTCACAGGAATGGTTCAAAACATAGTCAGTAAGAAGAGTCAGACATCTTGAACTTAAGTCGACATTGTGCCTTTTGTATTTAATTCTGATGCAATTTCTGTGTTTCATCGTCAATAAGATTGAGCAAGGGATACAGTAAACCTTAAGTGAAGCACCGGAATCTATAACTAGTGTCACAGGAATGGTTCAAAACATAGACTGTAAGAAGAGTCAGCCTTCTTGTACTTCAGTCGGCATTGTGCCTTTTCTATTTAATTCCGATGCAATTTCTGTGTTTCATCGTCAATAAGAAGGTCCATGGGATACAGTAAACCTGAAGTGAAGCATCGGAATCTATAACTAGTGACGCAGGAATGGTTCAAAACATAGACAGTAAGAAGAGTCAGTCATCTTGTACTTAAGTCGGCATTGTGCCTATTCTATTTAATTCCGATGCAATTTCTGTGTTTCATCGTCAATAAGAAGGTCCAAGGGATACAGTAAACCTGAAGTGAAGCATCGGAATCTATAACTAGGGTCACAGGAATGGTTCAAAACATAGACAGTAAGAAGAGGCAGTCTTCTTGTACTTAAGTCGGTATTGTGCCTTTTGTATTTAATTCCGATGCAATTTCTGTGTTTCATCGTCAATTAGAAGGTCCAAGGGATACAGTAAACCTGAAGTGAAGCATCGGAATCTAAATCTAGTGTCACAGGAATGGTTCAAAACATAGACAGTAAGAAGAGTCAGTCTTCTTGTACTTAAGTCGGTATTGTGCCTTTTGTATTTGATTCCGATGCTATTTCTGTTTCTCATCGTCAATAAGAAGGTCCAAGGCATTCAGTAAACCTGAAGTGAAGCATCGGAATCTATAACTAGTGCCACAGGAATGGTTCAAAACGTAGACAGTCAGAAGGGTCAGTCATCTTGTACTTAAGTCGGCATTGTGCCTTTTGTATTTAATTCCGATTCAATTTCTGTGTTTCATCGTCAATAAGAATGTCCAAGGGATACAGTAAAACTGAAGTCAAGCATCGGAATCTATAACTAGTGTGACAGGAATGGTTCAAAACATAGCCTGTGGGAAGAGTCAGTTTTCTTGTACTTAAGTAGGCACTGTGGCGTTTCTATTTAATCCCGATGCAATTTCTGTGTTTCCT
This sequence comes from Schistocerca serialis cubense, assembly GCF_023864345.2. NCBI lineage: Eukaryota > Metazoa > Arthropoda > Insecta > Orthoptera > Acrididae > Schistocerca > Schistocerca serialis. The sequence continues at coordinate 180,607,826 of NC_064649.1, forward strand.
ATCAATATGAAGGTCACAGGGATACAGTAAACCTGAAGTGAAACACCGGGATCTATAACTAGTGTCACAGGAATGGTTCAAAACATAGTCAGTAAGAAGTGTCAGTCTTCGTGTTCTAAAGTCGGCATTTTGCCTTTTGTGTTTAATTCCGATGCAATTTCTGTGTTTCATCGTCAATAAGATGGTCCAAGCGATACAGTAAACCTGAAGTGAAGCATCGGAATCTATAACTAGTGTCACAGGAATGGTTCAAAACATAGACAGTAAGAAGAGGCAGTCTCCTTGTACTTAAGTCGGCATTATTCCTTTTGTATTGAATTCCGATGCAATTTCTGTGTTTCATCGTCAATAAGAAGGTCCAAGGGATACAGTAAAACTGAAGTCTATAATCGGAATCTATAACTAGTGTCACAGGATGGTTCTAAACATAGCCAGTAAGAAGAGTTAGTCTTCATGTACTTAAGTAGGCATTGTGGCGTTTCTATTTAATTCCGATGCAATTTCTGTGTTTCCTCGTCAATAAGAAGGTCAGAGGGATACAGTAAACCTGAAGTGAAGCATCGGTATCCATAACAAGTGTCACAGGAATGGTTCAAATCATAGTCAGTAAGAAGAGTCAGTCATCTTGTACTTAAGTCATCATTGTGCATTTTCTATTTAATTCTGATGCAATTTATGTGTTTCATCGTAAATAAGAAGGTCCAAGGGATACAGTAAACCTGGAGTGAAGCATCGGAATCTATAACTAGAGTCACAGGAATGGTTCAAAACATTGACAGTAGGAAGAGTCAGTCTTCTTGTACTTAATTCGGCATTGTGCCTTTTGTATTTAATTCCGATGCAATTTCTGTGTTTCATCGTCAATAAGAAGGTCCAAGGGATACAGTAAACCTGAAGTGAATCATCGGAATCTAAAACTAGTGTCACAGGAATGGATCAAAACATAGACAGTAAGAAGAGTCAGTCTTCTTGTACTTAAGTCGGTATTGTGCCTTTTGTATTTAATTCCGATGCAATTTTGTGTTTCTTCGTCAATAAGAAGGTCCAAGGGATACAGTAAACCTGAAGTGAAGCATTGGAATCTATAACTAGTGTCACACGAATAGTTCAAACCATAGACAGTAAGAAGAGTCAGTCTTCTTGTACTTATGTCGGCATTGTGCCTTTTGAGTTTAATTTCGATGCAATTTCTGTGTTTCATCGTCAATAAGAAGGTCCAAGGGATACAGTAAACCTAATGTGAAGCATCGGAATCTATAACAAGTGCCACAGGAATGGTTCAAAACATAGACTGTAGGAAGAGTCAGTCTTCTCGTACTTAAGTCGGTATTGTGCGTTTTGTATTTCATTCCGATGCAATTTCTGTTTTTCATCGTCAATAAGAAGGTCCAAGGGATACAGTAAACCTGAAGTGAAGCCTCGGAATCTATAACTAGTGTGACAAGAATGGTTCAAAACATAGCCAGTAAGAAGAGTCAGTCTTCTTGTACTTAAGTAGTCATTGTGGCGTTTCTATTTAATTCCGATGCAGTTTCTTTGTTTCCTAACAATAAGAAGGTCAGAGGGATGCAGGAAACCTGAAGTGAAGCATCGGGATCTTTAACTAGTGTCACAGGAATGGTTCAAAACATAGTCAGTAAGATGAGTCAGTCTTCTTGAACTTAAGTCGACATTGTGCCTTTTGTATTTAATTCCGATGCAATTTCTGTGTTTCATCGTTAATAAGAAGGAGCAAGGGATACAGTAAACCTGAAGTGAAGCACCGGAATCTATAACTAGTGTCACAGGAATGGTTCAAAACATAGACTGTAAGAAGAGTCAGCCTTCTTGTACTTAAGTCGGCATTGTGTCTCTTCTATTTAATTCCGATGCAATTTCTGTGTTTCATCGTCAATAAGATGGTCCATGGGATACAGTAAACCTGAAGTGAAGCATCGGAATCTATAACTAGTGGCGCAGGAATGGTTCAAAACATAGACAGTAAGAAGAGTCAGTCATCTTGTACTTAAGTCTGCATTGTGCCTATTGTATTTAATTCCGATGCAATTTCTGTGTTTCATCGTCAATAAGAAGGTCCAAGGGATACAGTAAACCAGAAGTGAAGCATCGGAATCTATAACTAGGGTCACAGGAATGGTTCAAAACATAGACAGTAAGAAGAGTCAGTCTTCTTGTACTTAAGGCGGTATTGTGCCTTTTGTATTTAATTCCGATGCAATTTCTGTGTTTCATCGTCAATAAGAAGGTCCAAGGGATACAGTAAACCTGAAGTGAAGCATCGGAATCTATAACTAGTGTCACAGGAAAGGTTCAAACCATAGAGAGTAAGAAGAGTCAGTCTTCTTGTTCTTATGTCGGCATTGTGCTTTTTGTATTTAATTCCGATGCAATTTCTGTGTTTCATCGTCAATAAGAAGGTCCAAGGGATACTGTAAACCTAAAGTGAAGCATCGGAATCCATAACTAGTGTCACAGGAATGGTTCAAAACATAGACAGTAAGAAGGGTCAGTCTTCTTGTACTTAAGGCGGTATTGTGCCTTTTGTATTTAATTCCGATGCAATTTCTGTGTTTCATCGTCAATAAGAAGGTCCAAGGGATACAGTAAAACTGAAGTCTATAATCGGAATCTATAACTAGTGTCACAGGATGGTTCTAAACATAGCCAGTAAGAAGAGTTAGTCTTCTTGTACTTAAGTAGTCATTGTGGCGTTTCTATTTAATTCCGATGCAATTTCTGTGTTTCCTCGTCAATACGAAGGTCAGAGGGATACAGTAAACCTGAAGTGAAGCATCGGGATCAATAACAAGTGTCACAGGAATGGTTCAAACATAGTCAGTAAGAAGAGTCAGTCATCTTGTACTTAAGTCATCATTGTGCATTTTCTATTTAATTCTGATGCAATTTCAGTGTTTCATCGTCAATAAGAAGGTCCAAGGGATACAGTAAACCTGGAGTGAAGCATCGGAATCTGTAACTAGTGCCACAGGAATGGTTCAAAACATAGACAGTAAGAAAAGTCAGACTTCTTTTACTTAAGTCGGCATTATGCCTTTTGTGTTTAATTCCAATGCAATTTTTGTGTTTCATCGTCTATAAAAAGGTCCAAGGGATACAGTAAACCCGGAGTGAAGCATCGGAGTATATAACTAGTGTCACAGGAATGGTTCAAAACATAGACAGTAAGAAGAGTCAGTCTTCTTGTACTAACTTCGGCATTGTGCCTTTTGTATTTAATTCCGATGCAATTTCTGCGTTTCATCGTCAATAAGAAGGTCAGAGGGATACAGTAAATCTGAAGTGAAGCAGCGGAATCTATAACTAGTGTCACAGGAATGGTTCAAAACATAGGCAGTAAGAAGAGTTAGTCTTCTTGCAATTAAGTCGGCATTGTGCCTTTTGTATTTAATTCCGATGCAATTTCTGGGCTTCATCGTCAATAAGAAGGTCCAAGGGATACAGTAAAACTGAAGTCAAGCATCGGAATCTATAACTAGTGTCACAGGATGGTTCAAAACATAGCCACTAAGAAGAGTCAGTCTTCTTGTACTCATGTAGGCATTGTGGCGTTTCTATTTAATTCCGATGCAATTTCTGTGTTTCCTCGTCAATACGAAGGTCAGAGGGATACAGTAATTCTGAAGTGAAGCATTGGGATCTATAACTAGTGTCACAGGAATGGTTCAAATCATAGTCAGTAAGAAGAGTCAGTCTTCTTGTACTTAAGTCGGCATTGTGACTTTTGTATTTAATTCCGATGCAATTTCTGTGTTTCATCGTCAATAAGAAGGTCCAAGGGATACAGTAAACCGGAAGTGAAGCATCGGAATCTATAACTAGTGTCACAGGGATGGTTTAAAACGTAGACTGTAAGAAGAGTCAGTCTTCTTGTACTTAAGTCGGCATTGTGCCTTTTCTATTTAGTTCCGATTCAATATCTGTGTTTCATCGTCAGTAAGAAGGTCTAAGGGATACAGGAAACCTGAAGTGAAGCATCGGAATCTATAACTAGTGTCACAGGAATGGTTCAAAACATAGTCAGCAAGAAGAGTCAGTCTTTTTGTACTTAAGTCGGCATTGTGCCTTTTGTGTTTAGTTTCGATGCAATTTCTGTGTTTTATCGTCAATAAGAAGGTCCAAGGGATACAGTAAAACTGAAGTGAAGCATTGGAATCTCTAACTAGTGTCACAGGAATGGTTCAAAACAAAGGCTGTAGGAAGAGTCAGTCTTCTTGTACTTAAGTCGGTATTGTGATTTTTATTTAATTCCGATGCAATTTCTGTGTTTCATCGTCTATAAGAAGGTCCAAGGCATACAGTAAACCTGAAGTGAAGCATCGGAATCTATAACTAGTGTCACAGGAATGGTTGAACACATAGACAGTAAGAAGTGTCAGTCTTCTTGTACTTAAGTCGGTATTGTGCCTTTTGTATTTAATTCCGATGCAATTTCTCTTTTTCATCGTCAATAAGAAGGTCCAAGGGATACAGTAAACCTGAAGTGAAGCATCGGAATCTATAACTAGTGACACAGGAATGGTTCAAAACATAGACAGTAAGAAGAGTCAGTCTTCTAGTACTTAAGTCGGCATTGTGCCTTTTCTATTTAATTCCGATGCAATTTCTGTGTTTCATCGTCAATACGAAGGTCCAAGGGATACAGTAAACCTGAAGTGAAGCATCGGAATCTATTACTAGTGTCACAGGAATGGTTCAAAACGTAGACAGTAAGAAGGGTCATTTTTCTTGTACTTAAGTCGGCATTGTGCCTTTTGTATTTAATTCCTATTCAATTTCTGTGTTTCATCGTCAATAAGAATGTCCAAGGGATACAGTTAAACTGAAGTCTAGCATCGGAATCTATAACAAGTGTGACAGGAATGGTTCAAAACATAGCCAGTAAGAAGAGTCAGTCTTCTTGTACTTATGTCGGCATTGTGCGTTTTGAGTTTAATTTCGATGCAATTTATGTGTTTCATCGTCAATAAGAAGGTCCAAGGGATACAGTATACATGAGCTGAAGCATCGGAATCTATAACTAGGGTCACAGGAATGGTTCAAAACATAGACAGTAAGAAGAGTCAGTCTTCTTGTACTTAAGTCGGTATTGTGATTTTTGTATTTAATTCCGATGCAATTTCTGTGTTTTATCGTTAATAAGAAGGTCCAAGGGATACAGTAAACCTGAAGTGAAGCATCGGAATCTATAACTAGTGTCACAGGAATGGTTCAAACCATAGAGAGTAGGAAGAGTCAGTCTTCTTGTACTTATGTCGGCATTGTGCTTTTTGTATATAATTCCGATGCAATTCATGTGTTTCATCGTCAATAAGAAGGTCCAAGGGATACAGTAAACGTGAAGTGAAGCATTGGGATCTATAACTAGTGTCACAGGAATGGTTCAAAACATAGTCAGTAAGAAAAGTCAGTCTTCTTGTACTTAAGTCGGCATTGTGACTTTTGTATTTAATTCCGATGCAATTTCTGTGTTTCATCGTCAATAAGAAGGTCCAAGGGATACAGTAAACCGGAAGTGAAGCATCGGAATCTATAACTAGCGTCACAGGGATGGTTCAAAACGTAGACAGTAAGAAGAGTCAGTCTTCTTGTACTTAAGTCGGCATTGTGCCTTTTCTATTCAGTTCCGATGCAATTTCTGTGTTTCATCGACAATAAGATGGTCAAAGGGATACAGGAAACCTGAAGTGAAGCATCGGAATCTATAACTAGTGTCACAGGAATGGTTCAAAACATAGTCAGTAAGAAGAGTCAGTCTTTTTGTACTTAAGTCGGCATTGTGCCTTTTGTGTTTAGTTTCGATGCAATTTCTGTGTTTCATCGTCAATAAGAAGGTCCAAGGGATACAGTAAACCTGAAGTGAAGCATCGGAATCTATAACTAGTGTCACAGAAATGGTTCAAAACATAGACTGTAAGAGGAGTCAGCCTTCTTGTACTTAAGTCGGCATTGTGCCTTTTCTATATAATTCCGATGCCATTTCTGTGTTTCATCGTCAATAAGAAGGTCCAAGGGATACAGTAAACCAGAAGTGAAGCATCGGAATCTATAACTAGTGTCACAACAATGGTTCAAAACATAGACAGTAAGAAGAGTAAGTCTTCTTGTACTTAAGTAGGCATTGTGGCGTTTCTATTTAATTCCGATGCAATTTCTGTGTTTCCTATCAATAAGAAGGTCAGAGGGACACAGTAAACCTGAAGTGAAGAATCGGGATCTGTAACTAGTGTTACAGGAATGGTTCAAATCATAGTCAGTAAGAAGAGTCAGTCTTCTTGTACTTAAGTCGATATTGTGCCTTTTGTATTTAATTCCTATGCAATTTCTGTGTTTCCTCGTCAATAAGAAGGTCCAAGGGATACAGTAAACCTGAAGTGAAGCACCGGAATCTATAACTAGTGTCACAGGAATGGTTCAAAACATAGACTGTAAGAAGAGTCAGCCTTCTTGTACTTAAGTCGGCATTGTGCCTTTTCTATATAATTCCGATGCAATTTCTGTGTTTCATCGTCAATAAGAAGGTCCAAAGGGATACAGTAAACCAGAAGTGAAGCATCGGAATCTATAACTAGTGTCACAGGAATGGTTCAAAACATAGACAGTAAGAAGAGTCAGTCTTCTTGTACTTAAGTCGGTATTGTGCCTTTTGTATTTAATTCCGATGCAATTTCTGTGTTTCATCGTCAATAAGTAGGTCCAAGGGATACAGTAAACCTGAAGTGAAGCATCGGAATCTATAACTAGTGTCACACGAATGGTTCCAACCATAGACAGTATGAAGAGTCAGTCTTCTTGTACTTATGTCGGCATTGTGCCATTTGTATTTAATTCCGATGCAATTTCTGTGTTTCATCGTCAATAAGAGGGTCCAAGGGATACAGTAAACGTAAAGTGAAGCATCGGAATCCATAACTGGTGTCACAGGAATGGTTCGAAACATAGACAGTAAGAAGGGTCAGTCTTCTTGTACGTAAGTCGGCATTGTGCCTTTTGTATTGAATTCCGATGCAATTTCTGTGTTTCATCGTCAATAAGAAGGTCAGAGGGATACAGTAAACCAAAAGTGAAGCATCGGAATCTATAACTAGTGTCACAGGAATGGTTCAAACCATAGACAGTAAGAAGAGTCAGTCTTCTTGTATTTATGTCGGCATTGTGCCTTTTGTATTTAATTACGATGCAATTTCTGTGTTTCATCGTCAATAAGAAGGTCAGAGGGATACAGTAAACCTGAAGGGAAGCATCGGAATCTATAACTAGTGTCACAGGAATGGTTCAAACATAGGCAGTAAGATGAGTCAGTCTTCTTGCAATTAAGTCGGCATTGTGCCTTTTGTATTTAATTCCGATGCAATTTCTGTGTTTCATCGTCAATAAGAAGGTCCAAGGGATACAGTAAAACTGAAGTGAAGCATCGGAATCTATAACTAGTGTGACAGGATGGTTCAAAACATAGCCAGTAAGAAGAGTCAGTCTTCTTGTACCCATGTAGGCATTGTGGCGTTTCCATTTAATTCCGATGCAATTTCTGTGTTTCCTCGTCGATACGAAGGTCAGAGGGGTACAGTAAACCTGAAGTGAAGCATTGGGATCTATAACTAGTGTCACAGGAATGGTTCAAAACATAGTCAGTAAGAAGAGTCAGTCTTCTTGTACTTAAGGCGGCATTGTGACTTTTGTATTTAATTCCGATGCAATTTCAGTGTTTCATCGTCATTAAGAAGGTCCAAGGGATACAGTAAACCGGAAGTGAAGCATCGGAATCTATAACTAGTGTCACAGGAATGGTTCAAAGCATAGACTGTAGGAAGAGTCAGTCTTCTTGTATTTAAGTCGGCATTGTGCCTTTTGTATTTAATTCCGATGCAATTTCTGTGTTTCATCGTCAATAAGAAGATCAGTGGGATACAGTGACCTGAAGTGAGGCATCGGAATCTATTACTAGTGTCACAGGAATGGTTCAAAACATTGACAGTAGGAAGAGTCAGTCTTCTTGTACTTAAGACGGCATTGTGCCTTTTGTATTTTATTCCGATGCAATTTCTGTGTTTGATCTTCAATAAGAAGGTCCAAGGGATACAGTAAACCTGAAGTGAAGCATCGGAATCTATAACTAGTGTCACAGGAATTGTATATATCTTAGACAGTAAGAAGAGTCATTCTTCTTGTACCTAAGTCGGTATTGTGATTTTGTATTTAATTCCGACGCAATTTCTGTCTTTCATCGTCTATAAGAAGGTCCAAGGGATACAGTAAACCTGAAGTGAAGGATCGGAATCTATAACTAGTGTGAGAGGAATGGTTCAACACATAGACAGTAAGAAGAGTCAGTCTTCTTGTACTTATGTCAGTATTGTGCCTTTTGTATTTAATTCCGATGCAATTTATGTTTTTCATCGTCAATAAGAAGGTCCAAGGGATACAGTAAAGCTGAAGTGAAACATCGGAATCTATAACTAGTGTTACAGGAATGGTTCAAAACATAGCCAGTAAGAAGAGTCAGTCTTCTTGTACTTAAGTAGGCATTGTGGCGTTTCTATTTAATTCCGATGCAATTTCTGTGTTTCCTATCAATAAGAAGGTCAGAGGGATACAGTAAACCTGAAGTGAAGCATCGGGAACTATAACAAGTGTCACATGAATGGTTGAAAACATGGTCAGTAAGAAGAGTCAGTCTTCTTGTACTTAAGTCGGCATTGTGCCTTTTGTATTTAATTCCGATGCAATTTCTGTGTTTCATCGTCAATACGAAGGTCCAAGGGATACAGTAAACCTGAAGCGAAGCATCGGAATCTATAACTAGTGTCACAGGAATGGTTCAAATCATAGACTGTAGGAAGAGTCAGTCTTCTTGTACTTATGTCGGCATTGTGCCATTTGTATTTAATTCCGATGCAATTTCTGTGTTTCATCGTCAATAAGAAGGTCCAAGGGATACAGTAAACCTAAAGTGAAGCATCTGAATCCATAACTAGTGTCACAGGAATGGTTCGAAAAATAGACAGTAAGAAGGGTCAGTCTTCTTGTACGTAAGTCGGCATTGTGCCTTTTGTATTGAATTCCGATGCAATTTCTGTGTTTCATCGTCAATAAGAAGGTCAGAGGGATACAGTAAACCAAAAGTGAAGCATCGGAATCTATAACTAGTGTCACAGGAATGGTTCAAACCATAGACAGTAAGAAGAGTCAGTCTTCTTGTACTTATGTCGGCATTGTGCCTTTTGTATTTAATTACGATGCAATTTCTGTGTTTCATTGTCAATAAGAAGGTCAGAGGGATACAGTAAACCGGAAGTGAAGCATCGGAATCTATAACTAGTGTAACAGGAATGGTTCAAAGCATAGACTGTAGGAAGAGTCAGTCTTCTTGTATTTAAGTCGGCATTGTGACTTTTGTATTTAATTCCGATGCAATTTCTGTGTTTCATCGTCAATAAGAATATCAGTGGGATACAGTGACCTGAAGTGAAGCATCTGAATCTATTACTAGTGTCACAGGAATGGTTCAAAACATTGACAGTAGGAAGAGTCAGTCTTCTTGTACTTAAGACGGCATTGAGCCTTTTGTATTTTATTCCGATGCAATTTCTGTGTTTGATCTTCAATAAGAAGGTCCATGGGATACAGTAAACCTGAAGTGAAGCATCGGAATCTATAACAAGTGTCACAGGAATTGTTTAAATCTTAGACAGTAAGAAGAGTCATTCTTCTTGTACTTAAGTCGGTATTGTGATTTTGTATTTAATTCCGACGCAATTTCTGTCTTTCATCGTCTATAAGAAGGTCCAAGGGATACAGTAAACCTGAAGTGAAGGATCGGAATCTATAACTAGTGTGAGAGGAATGGTTCTACACATAGACAGTAAGAAGAGTCAGTCTTCTAGTACTTATGTCAGTATTGTGCCTTTTGTATTTAATTCCGATGCAATTTATGTTTTTCATCGTCAATAAGAAGGTCCAAGGGATACAGTAAACCTAAAGTGAAGCATCGGAAACCATAACTAGTGTCACAGGAATGGTTCGAAACATAGACAGTAAGAAGGGTCAGTCTTCTTGTACGTAAGTCGGCATTGTGACTTTTGTATTGAATTCCGATGCAATTTCTGTGTTTCATCGTCAATAAGAAGGTCAGAGGGATACAGTAAACGAAAAGTGAAGCATCGGAATCTATAACTAGTGTCACAGGAATGGTTCAAACCATAGACAGTAAGAAGAGTCAGTCTTCTTGTACTTATGTCGGCATTGTGCCTTTTGTATTTAATTACGATGCAATTTCTGTGTTTCATTGTCAATAAGAAGGTCAGAGGGATACAGTAAACCGGAAGTGAAGCATCGGAATCTATAACTAGTGTAACAGGAATGGTTCAAAGCATAGACTGTAGGAAGAGTCAGTCTTCTTGTATTTAAGTCGGCATTGTGCCTTTTGTATTTAATTCCGATGCAATTTCTGTGTTTCATCGTCAATAAGAAGATCAGTGGGATACAGTGACCTGAAGTGAGGAATCGGAATCTATTACTAGTGTCACAGCAATGGTTCAAAACATTGACAGCAGGAAGAGTCAGTCTTCGTGTACTTAAGACGGCATTGTGCCTTTTGTATTTTATTCCGATGCAATTTCTGTGTTTAATCTTCAATAAGAAGGTCCAAGGGATACAGTAAACCTGAAGTGAAGCATCGGAATCTATAACTAGTGTCACAGGAATTGTTTATATCTTAGACAGTAAGAAGAGTCATTCTTCTTGTACCTAAGTCGGTATTGTGATTTTGTATTTAATTCCGACGCAATTTCTGTCGTTCATCGTCTATAAGAATGTCCAAGGGATACAGTAAACCTGAAGTGAAGGATCGGAATCTATAACTAGTGTGAGAGGAATGGTTCAACACATAGACAGTAAGAAGAGTCAGTCTTCTTGTACTTATGTCAGTATTGTGCCTTTTGTATTTAATTCCGATGCAATTTATGTTTTTCATCGTCAATAAGAAGGTCCAAGGGATACAGTAAAGCTGAAGTGAAACATCGGAATCTATATCAAGTGTTACAGGAATGGTTCAAAACATAGTCAGTAAGAAGACACAGTCTTCTTGTACTTAAGTAGGCATTGTGGCGTTTCTATTTAATTCCGATGCAATTTCTGTGTTTCCTATCAATAAGAAGGTCAGAGGGATACAGTAAACCTGAAGTGAAGCATCGGGAACTATAACAAGTGTCACATGAATGCTTGAAAACATGGTCAGTAAGAAGAGTCAGTCTTCTTGTACTTAAGTCGGCATTGTGCCTTTTGTATTTAATTCCGATGCAATTTCTGTGTTTCATCGTCAATAAGAAGGTCCAAGGGATACAGTAAACCTGAAGTGAAGCACCGGAATCTATAACTAGTGTCACAGGAATGCTTCAAAACATAGACTGTAAGAAGAGTCAGCCTTCTTGTACTTTAGTCGGCATTGTGCCTTTTCTATTTAATTCCGATGCAATTTCTGTGTTTCATCGTCAATAAGAAGGTCCAAGGGATACAGTAATTCTGAAGTGAAGCATCGGAATCTATAACTAGTGTCACAGGAATGGTTCAAATCATAGACTGTAAGAAGAGTCAGTCTTCTTGTACTTAAGTCGGCATTGTGATTTTGTATTTAATTCCGATGCAATTTCTGTGTTTCATCGTCAATAAGAAGGTCAGAGGGATACAGTAAACCTGGAGTGAAGCATCGGAATCTATAACAAGTGTCACAGGAATGGTTCAAACATAGACAGTAAGAAGAGTCAGTCTTCTTGTACTTAAGTCGGCATTGTGCCTTTTTTATTTAATTCCGATGCAATTTCTGTGTTTCATCGTCAATAAGAAGGTCCAAGCGATACAGTAAACCTGAAGTGAAGCATCGGAATCTATAACTAGTGTCACGAGAATGGTTTAAACATATTCAGTAACAATAGTCATTCTTCCTGTACTTAAGTCGGCATTGCGCCATTTGTATTTAATTCCTATGCAATTTCTGTGTTTCATCGTCAATAAGAAGGTCCAAGGGGTACAGTAAAACTGAAGGCAAGCATCGGAATCTATAACTAGTGTCACAGGAATGGTTCAAAACATAGCCAGTAAGACGAGTCAGTCTTCTTGTACTTAAGTAGGCATTGTGGCGTTTCTATTTAATTCCGATGCAATTTCTGTGTTTCCTCGTCAATAAGAATTCAGAGGGATACAGTAAACCTCAAGTGAAGCATCGGGAACTATAACTAGTGTCACAGGAATGGTTCAAACATAGTCAGTAAGAAGAGTCAGTCTTCTTGTACTTAAGTCGGCATTGTGCCTTTTTTATTTAATTCCGATGCAATTTCTGTGTTTCATCGTCAATAAGAAGGTCTAAGCGATACAGTAAACCTGAAGTGAAGCACCGGAATCTATAACTAGTGTCACAGGAATGGTTCAAAACATAGACTGTAAGAAGAGTCAGCCTTCTTGTACTTAAGTCGGCATTGTGCCTTTTCTATTTAATTCCGATGCAATTTCTGTGTTTCATCGTCAATAAGAAGGTCCAAGGGATACAGTAAACCTGAAGTGAAGCATCTGAAACTATAACTAGTGCCACACGACTGGTTCAAAACATACACAGTAAGAAGGGTCGGTCTTCTTGTACTTATGTCGGCATTGTGCCATTTGTAATTCATTCCGATGCAATTTCTGTGTTTCATCGTCATTAAGAAGGTACAAGGGATACAGTAAAACTGAAGTCAAGCATCGGAATCTATAACTAGTGTCACAGGATGGTTCAAAACATAGCCAGTAAGAAGAGTCAGTCTTCTTGTACTTAAGTAGGCATTGTGGCGTTTCTATTTAATTGCGATGCAATTTCTGTGTTTCCTCGTCAATAAGAAGGTCAGAGGGATACAGTAAACCTGAAGTGAAGCATCGGGATCTATAACTAGTGTCACAGGAATGGTTTAAAGCATAGTCAGTAAGAAAAGTCAGTCTTCTTGTACTTAAGTCGGCATTCTGCCTTTTGTATTTAATTCCGATGCAATTTCTGAGTTTTATCATCAATAAGAAGGTCCAAGGGATACAGTAAAACTGAAGTGAAGCATCGGAATCTATAACTAGTGTCACAGGAATGGTTCAAATCATAGCCAGTAAGAAGAGTCAGTCTTGTTGTACTCAAGTCGGCATTGTGGCTTTTGTATTTAATTCCGATGCAATTTCTGTGTTTCATCGACAATAAGAAGGTCAGAGGGATACAGTAAACCTGAAGTGAAGCATCGGAATCTCTAACTAGTGTCACAGGAATAGTTCAAAACATAGACAGTAAGAAGAGTCAGTCTTCTTGTACTTAAATCGGCATTGTGCCTTTTGTATTTAATTCCGATGCAATTTCTGTGTTTCATCGTCAATAAGAAGATCAGAGGGATACAGTAAACCTGAAGTGAAGCATCGGAATCAATTACTAGTGTCACAGGAATGGTTCAAAACATTGACAGTAGGAAGAGTCAGTCTTCTTGTACTTAAGTCTGCATTGTGCCTTTTGTATTTTATTCCGATGCAATTTCTGTGTTTGATCGTCAATAAGAAGGTCCAAGGGATAGAGTAAACCTGAAGTGAAGCATCGGAATCTATAATTAGTGTCACAGGAATGGTTCAAAACATAGACAGCAAGAAGAGTAAGTCTTCTTGTACTTAAGTCAGCATTGCGCCTTTTGTATTTAATTCCGATGCAATTTCTGTGTTCCATCGTCAATATGAAGGTCCGAGGGATACAGAAAAACTGAAGTCAAGCATCGGAATCTATAACTAGTGTCACAGGAATGGTTCAAAACATAGCCAGTAAGAAGAGTCAGTCTACTTATACTTAAGTAGGCATTGAGGCGTTTCTATTTAATTCCGATGCAATTTCTGTGTTTCCTATCAATAAGAAGGTCAGAGGGATACAGTAAACCTGAGGTGAAGCATCGGGATCTATTACTAATGTCACAGGAATGGTTCAAATCATAGTCAGTAAGAAGAGTCAGTCTTCTTGTACTTAAGTCGGCATTGTGCCTTTTGTATTTAATTCGGATGCAATTTCTGTATTTCATCGTCAATAGGAAGGTCAGAGGGATACAATAAACGATGAAGTGAAGCATCGGAATCTATAACTAGTGTCACAGGAATGGTTCAAAATATAAACACTAAGAAGAGTCAGTCTTCTTGTACTTAAGTCGCAATTGTGCCTTTTCTATTTAATTCCGATGCAATATCTATGTTCCATCGTCAATAAGAAGGTCCAAGGGATACAGTAAACCTGATAGTGAAGAATCGGAATCTATAACTAGTGTCACAGGAATGGTTCAAATCATAGACAGTAAGATGAATCAGTCTTCTTGTACTTAAGTCGGCATTGTGCCTTTTGTATTTAATTCCGATGCAATTTCTGTGTTTCATCGTCAAAAAGAAAATCAGAGGGATACAGTAAACCTGAAGTGAATCATCGGAATCTATAACTAGTGTCACAGGAATGGTTCAAAACATTGACAGTAGGAAGAGTCAGTTTTCTTGTACTTTAGTCGGCATTGTGCCTTTTATATGTAATTCCGATGCAATTTCTGTGTTTCATCGTCAATAAGATGTTACAAGGGATACAGTAAAACTGAAGTCAAGCATCGGTATCTATAACTAGTGTCTCAGAATGGTTTAAAACATAGACAGTAAGAAGAGTCAGTCTTCTTGTACTTAAATCGGCATTGTGCATTTTGTATTTAATTCCGATGCAATTTCTGTGTTTCATCGTCAATAAGGAGATCAGAGGGATACAGTAAACCTGAAGTGAAGCATCGGAATCAATTACTAGTGTCACAGGAATGGTTCAAAACATTGACAGTAGGAAGAGTCAGTCTTCTTGTACTTAAGTCTGCATTGTGCCTTTTGTATTTTATTCCGATGCAATTTCTGTGTTTGATCGTCAATAAGAAGGTCCAAGGGATAGAGTAAACCTGAAGTGAAGCATCGGAATCTATAATTAGTGTCACAGGAATGGTTCAAAACATAGACAGTAAGAAGAGTAAGTCTTCTTGTACTTAAGTCAGCATTGCGCCTTTTGTATTTAATTCCGATGCAATTTCTGTGTTTCATCGTCAATATGAAGGTCCAAGGGATACAGAAAAACTGAAGTCAAGCATCGGAATCTATAACTAGTGTCACAGGAATGGTTCAAAACATAGCCAGTAAGAAGAGTCAGTCTACTTATACTTAAGTAGGCATTGAGGCGTTTCTATTTAATTCCGATGCAATTTCTGTGTTTCCTATCAATAAGAAGGTCAGAGGGATACAGTAAACCTGAAGTGAAGCATCGGGATCTATTACTAGTGTCACAGGAATGGTTCAAATCATAGTCAGTAAGAAGAGTCAGTCTTCTTGTACTTAAGTCGGCATTGTGCCTTTTGTATTTAATTCGGATGCAATTTCTGTGTTTCATCGTCAATAGGAAGGTCAGAGGGATACAATAAACGCTGAAGTGAAGCATCGGAATCTATAACTAGTGTCACAGGAATGGTTCAAAATATAAACACTAAGAAGAGTCAGTCTTCTTGTACTTAAGTCGCAATTGTGCCTTTTCTATTTAATTCCGATGCAATATCTATGTTCCATCGCCAATAAGAAGGTCCAAGGGATACAGTAAACCTGATAGTGAAGAATCGGAATCTATAACTAGTGTCACAGGAATGGTTCAAATCATAGACAGTAAGATGAGTCAGTCTTCTTGTACTTAAGTCGGCATTGTGCCTTTTGTATTTAATTCCGATGCAATTTCTGTGTTTCATCGTCAATAAGAAAATCAGAGGGATACAGTAAACCTGAAGTGAATCATCGGAATCTATAACTAGTGTCACAGGAATGGTTCAAAACATTGACAGTAGGAAGAGTCAGTTTTCTTGTACTTAAGTCGGCATTGTGCCTTTTATATTTAATTCCGATGCTATTTCTGTGTTTCATCGTCAATAAGATGTTACAAGGGATACAGTAAACCTGAAGTGAATCATCGGAATCTATAACTAGTGTCACAGGAATGGTTCAAAACATTGACAGTAGGAAGAGTCAGTTTTCTTGTACTTAAGTCGGCATTGTGCCTTTTATATTTAATTCCGATGCTATTTCTGTGTTTCATCGTCAATAAGATGTTACAAGGGATACAGTAAAACTGAAGTCAAACATCGGTATCTATAACTAGTGTCACAGGAATGGTTCAAATCATAGTCAGTAAGAAGAGTCAGTCTTCTTGTACTTAAGTCGGCATTGTGCCTTTTGTATTTAATTCGGATGCAATTTCTGTGTTTCATCGTCAATAGGAAGGTCAGAGGGATACAATAAACGCTGAAGTGAAGCATCGGAATCTATAACTAGTGTCACAGGAATGGTTCAAAATATAAACACTAAGAAGAGTCAGTCTTCTTGTACTTAAGTCGCAATTGTGCCTTTTCTATTTAATTCCGATGCAATATCTATGTTCCATCGCCAATAAGAAGGTCCAAGGGATACAGTAAACCTGATAGTGAAGAATCGGAATCTATAACTAGTGTCACAGGAATGGTTCAAATCATAGACAGTAAGATGAGTCAGTCTTCTTGTACTTAAGTCGGCATTGTGCCTTTTGTATTTAATTCCGATGCAATTTCTGTGTTTCATCGTCAATAAGAAGATCAGAGGGATAGAGTAAACCTGAAGTGAATCATCGGAATCTATTACTAGTGTCACAGGAATGGTTCAAAACATTGACAGTAGGAAGAGTCAGTCTTCTTGTACTTAAGACGGCATTGTGCCTTTTGTATTTTATTCCGATGCAATTTCTGTGTTTGATCTTCAATAAGAAGGTCCAAGGGATACAGTAAACCTGAAGTGAAGCATCGGAATCTATAACTAGTGTCACAGGAATTGTTTAAATCTTAGACAGTAAGAAGAGTCATTCTTCTTGTACCTAAGTCGGTATTGTGATTTTGTATTTAATTCCGACGCAATTTCTGTCTTTCATCGTCTATAAGAAGGTCCAAGGGATACAGTAAGCCTGAAGTGAAGCATCGGAATCTATAACTAGTGTGAGAGGAATGGTTCAACACATAGACAGTAAGAAGAGTCAGTTTTCTTGTACTTAAGTCGGTATTGTGCCTTTTGTATTTAATTCCGATGCAATTTCTGTGTTTCATCGTCAATAAGATGTTACAAGGGATACAGTAAAACTGAAGTCAAGCATCGGTATCTATAACTAGTGTCTCAGAATGGTTCAAAACATAGCCAGTAAGAAGAGTCTGTCTTCTTGTACTTAAGTAGGCATTGTGGCGTTTCTATTTAATTCCGATGCAATTTCTGTGTTTCCTCGTCAATAAGAAGGTCAGAGGGATACAGTAAACCTGAAGTAAACCATCGGGATCTATAACTAGTGTCACAGGAATGGTTCAAAACATAGACGGTAAGAAGAGTCAGTCTTCTTATACTTAAGTCGGCATTGTGCCTTTTGTATTTAGTTCCGATGCTATTTCTGTGTTTCATCGTCAATAAGAAGATCAGAGGGATACAGTAAACCTAAAGTGAAGCATCGGAATCTATTACTAGTGTCACAGGAATGGTTCAAAACATTGACAGTAGGAAGAGTCAGTCTTCTTGTACTTAAGTCGGCATTGTGCCTTTTGTATTTTATTCCGCTGCAATTTCTGTGTTTGGTCGTCAATAAGAAGGTCAGAGGGATACAATAAACGATGAAGTGAAGCATCGGAATCTATAACTAGTGTCACAGGAATGGTTCAAATCATAGACAGTAAGATGAGTCAGTCTTCTTGTACTTAAGTCGGCATTGTGCCTTTTGTATTTAATTCCGATGCAATTTCTGTGTTTCACCGTCAATAAGAAGATCAGAGGGATACAGCAAACCTGAAGTGAACCATCGCAATCTATAACTAGTGTCACAGGAATGATTCAAAACATTGACAGTAGGATGAGTCAGTTTTCTTGTACTTAAGTCGGCATTGTGCCATTTGTTTTTAATTCCGATGCAATTTCTGTGTTTCATCGTCAATAAGATGTTCCAAGGGATACAGTAAAACTGAAGTCAAGCATCGGTATCTATAACTAGTGTCACAGAATGGTTCAAAACATAGCCAGTATGAAGTGTCTGTCTTCTTGTACTTAAGTTATCATTGTGGCGTTTTTATTTAATTCCGATGCCATATCTGTGTTTCCTCGTCAATAAGAAGGTCAGAGGGATACAGTAAACCTGAAGTAAAGCATCGGGATCTATAACTAGTGTCACCGGAATGGTTCAAAACATAGACAGTAGGAAGAGTCAGTCTTCTTGTACTTAAGTCGGCATTGTGCCTTTTGTATTTAATTCGGATGCAATTTTTGTGTTTCATCGTCAATAGGAAGGTCAGAGGGATACAATAAACGATGAAGTGAAGCATCGGAATCTATAACTAGTGTCACAGGAATGGTTCAAAACATAACCACTAAGAAGAGTCAGTCTTCTTGTACTTAAGTCGCAATTGTGCCTTTTCTATTTAATTCCGATGCAATATCTATGTTCCATCGTCAATAAGAAGGTCCAAGGGATACAGTAAACCTGACGTGAAGAATCGGAATCTATAACTAGTGTCACAGGAATGGTTCAAAACATATTCAGTAAGAAGCGTCAGTCTTCTTGTACTTAAGTCGGCATTGTGCCTTTTCTATTTAATTCTGATGCAATTTCTGTGTTTCATCGTCAATAAGAAGGTCCAAGGGATACAGTAAACCTGGAGAGAAGCACCGGAATCTATAACTAGTGTCACAGGAATGGTTCAAAACATAGACTGTTAGAAGAGTCAGTCTTCTGGTACTTTAGTCGGCATTGTGCCTTTTGTATTTAATTCCGATGCAATTTCTGTTTTTCATCGTCAATAAGAAGGTCCAAGGGATACAGTAAATATGGAGTGAAGCATCGGAATCTATAACTAGTGTCACAGGAATGGTTTCAATCATAAACAGTAAGAAGCGTCAGTCTTCGTGTACTTAAGCCGGCATTGTGCCTTTTCTATTTACTTCCGATTCAATATCTGTGCTTCATCGTCAGTATGAAGTTCCAAGGGATACATTAAACCTGAAGTGATGCATCGGAATCTATAACCAGTGTCACAGGAATGTTTCAAAACTTAGTCTGTAAGAAGCGTCAGTCTTCTTGTACTTAAGTCGGCATTGTGCTTTTCTATTTAATTCTGATGCAATTTCTGTGTTTCACCGCCAATAAGAAGGTCCAAGGGATACTGCAAACCTGGAGTGATGCACCGGAATCTATAACTAGGGTCACAGGAATGTTTCAAAACATAGACTGTAAGAAGAGTCACTCTTCTTGTACCTTAGTCGGCATTGTGCCTTTTGTATTAATTTCCGATGCAATTTCTGTGTTTCATCGTCAATAAGAAGGTCCAAGGGATACAGTAAACCTGAAGTGAAGCATCGGAATGTGTAACTAGCGTCACAGGAATGGTTCAAAGCATAGACACTAAGAAGAGTCAGTCTTCTTGTACTTAAGTAGGCATTGTGCCTTTTGTATTTAATTCCGATGCAATTTCTGTGTTTGATCGTCAATAAGAAGGTAAGAGGGTTACAGTACACCTGAAGTGAAGCATCGGAATCTATAACTAGAGTCACAGGAATGGTTCAAATCATAGACAGTCAGAAGAGTCGGTCTTCTTGTACTTAAGTCGGCATTGCGCCTTTTGTATTTAATTCCGATGCAATTTCTGTGTTTCATCGTGAATAAGGTCAGAGGGATACAGTAAACCTGAAGAGAAGCATCGGAATCTATAACTAGTGTCACAAGAATGGTTCAAAACATAGTCAGTAAGAAGAGTCAGTCTTCTTGTACTTAAGTCGGCATTGCGCCTTTTGTATTTAATTCCGATGCAATTTCTGTGTTTCATCGTCAATAAGAAGGTCCAAGAGATAAAGTAAACCTGAAGTGAAGAATCGGAATCTACACTCCTGGAAATGGAAAAAAGAACACATTGACACCGGTGTGTCAGACCCACCATACTTGCTCCGGACACTGCGAGAGGGCTGTACAAGCAATGATCACACGCACGGCACAGCGGACACACCAGGAACCGCGGTGTTGGCCGTCGAATGGCGCTAGCTGCGCAGCATTTGTGCACCGCCGCCGTCAGTGTCAGCCAGTTTGCCGTGGCATACGGAGCTCCATCGCAGTCTTTAACACTGGTAGCATGCCGCGACAGCGTGGACGTGAACCGTATGTGCAGTTGACGGCCTTTGAGCGAGGGCGTATAGTGGGCATGCGGAAGGCCGGGTGGAGTACCGCCGAATTGCTCAACGTGTGGGGCGTGAGGTCTCCACAGTACATCGATGTTGTCGCCAGTGGTCGGCGGAAGGTGCACGTGCCCGTCGACCTGGGACCGGACCGCAGCGACGCACGGATGCACGCCAAGACCGTAGGATCCTACGCAGTGCCGTAGGTGACCCCACCGCCACTTCCCAGCAAATTAGGGACACTGTTGCTCCTGGGGTATCGGCGTGGACCATTCGCAACCGTCTCCATGAAGCTGGGCTACGGTCCCGCACACCGTTAGGCCGTCTCCCACTCACGCCCCAACATCGTGCAGCCCGCCTCCAGTGGTGTCGCGACAGGCGTGAATGGAGGGACGAATGGAGACGTGTCGTCTTCAGCGATGAGAGTCGCTTCTGCCTTGGTGCCAATGATGGTCGTATGCTTGTTTGGCGCCGTGCAGTTGAGCGCCACAATCAGGACTGCATACGACCGAGGCACACAGGGCCAACACCCGGCATCATGGTGTGGGGAGCGATCTCCTACACTGGCCGTACACCACTGGTGATCGTCGGGGGGACACTGAATAGTGCACGGTACATCCAAACCGTCAACGAACCCATCGTTCAACCATTCCTAGACCGGCAAGGGAACTTGCTGTTCCAACAGGACAATGCACGTACGCATGTATCCCGTGCCACCCAACGTGCTCTAGAAGGTGTAAGTCAACTACCCTGGCCAGCAAGATCTCCGGATCTGTCCCCCATTGAGCATGTTTGGGACTGGATGAAGCGTCGTCTCACGCGGTCTGCACGTCCAGCACGAACGCTGGTCCAACTGAGGCGCCAGGTGGAAATGGCATGGCAAGCCGTTCCACAGGACTACATCCAGCATCTCTACGATTGTCTCCATGGGAGAATAGCACCCTGCATTGCTGCGAAAGGTGGATATACACTGTACTAGTGCCGACATTGTGCATGCTCTGTTGCCTGTGTCTATGTGCCTGTGGTTCTGTCAGTGTGATCATGTGATGTATCTGACCCCACGAATGTGTCAATAAAGTTTCCCCTTCCTGGGACAATGAATTCACGGTGTTCTTATTTCAATTTCCAGGAGTGTATAAATAGTGTCACAGGAATGGTTCAAAACATAGTCAGTAAGAAGCGTCAGTCTTCTTGTACTTAAGTCGGCATTGTGCCATATCTATTTAATTCTGATGCAATTTCTGTGTTTTATCGTCAATAAGAAGGTCCAAGGGATACAGTAAACCTGGAGTGAAGCACCGGAATCTATAACTAGTGTCACAGGAATGGTTCAAAACATAGACTGTAAGAAGAGTCAGTCTTCTGGTACTTTAGTCGGCATTGTGCCTTTTGTATTTAATTCCGATGCAATTTCTGTGTTTCATCGTCAATAAGAAGGTCCAAGGGATACAGTAAACCTAAAGTGAGGCATCGGAATGTGTAACTAGCGTCACAGGAATGGTTCAAAGCATAGACACTAAGAAGAGTCAGTCTGCTTCTACTTAAGACGGCATTGTGCCTTTTGTATTTAATTCCAATGCAATTTCTGTGTGTGATCGTCAATAAGAAGGTAACAGGGTTACAGTAAACCTGACGTGAAGCACCGGAATCTATAACTAGAGTCACAGGAATGGTTCAAATCATGGACAGTAAGAAGAGTCCGTCTTCTTGTACTTAAGTCGGCATTGCGCCTATTGTATTTAATTCCGAAGCAATTTCTGTGTTTCATCGTGAATAAGAAGGTCAGAGGGATACAGTAAACCTGAAGTGAAGCATCGGAATCTATAACTAGTGCCACAGGAATGGTTCAAAACATAGACAGTAGCAAGAGTCAGTTTTCTTGTACTTAAGTCGGCATTGTGCCTTTTGTATTTAATCCGGATGCAATTTCTGTGTTTCATCATCAATAGGAAGGTCAGAGGGATACAATAAACCTGAAGTGAAGCATCGGAATCTATAACTAGTGTCACAGGAATGGTTCAAAACATAAACACTAGGAAGAGTCAGTCTTCTTGTACTTAAGTCGGAATTGTGCCTTTTCTGTTTAATTCCGATGCAATATCTGCGTTTCATCGTCAATAAGAAGGTCCAAGGGATACAGTAAACCTGAAGTGAAGAATCGGATTCTATAACTAGTGTCACAGGAATGGTTCAAAACATAGTCAGTAAGAAGCGTCAGTCTTCTTGTACTTAAGTCGGCATTGTGCCATTTCTATTTAATTCTAATGCAATTTCTGTGTTTCATCGTCAATAAGAAGGTCCAAGGGATACAGTATACCTGGAGTGAAGCCACGGAATCTATAACTAGTGTCACAGGAATGGCTCAAAACATAGACTGTAAGAAGAGTCAGTCTTCTGGTACTGTAGTCGGCATTGTGCCTTTTGTATTTTATTCCGATGCAATTTCTGTGTTTCATCGTCAATAAGAAGGTCCAAGGGATACAGTAAACATGGAGTGAAGCATCGGAAACTATAACTAGTGTCACAGGAATGGTTCAAATCATAAAGAGTAAGAAGAGTCAGTCTTCTTGCACTTAAGTCAGCATTATGCCTTTTCTATTTAATTCCGATGCAATATCTGTGTTTCTTCGTCAATAAGAAGGTCCTAGGGATAAAGTAAACCTAAAGTGAAGCATCGGAATCTAGAAGTAGTGTCACAGGAATGGTTCAAAACATAGTCCGTAAGAAGCGTCAGTCTTCTTGTACTTAATTCGGCATTGTGCCTTTTGTATTTAATTCCGATGCAATTTCTGTGTTTCATCGTCAATAAGAAGGACCAAGGGATACAGTAAACCTCGAGTGAAGCATCGGAATCTATAACTAGTGTCACAGGGATTGATCAAACGTACACAGCAGGAAGAGTCAGTCTTCTTGTACTTATGTCGTCATTGTGCTTTTGTATTTAATTCCGATGCATTTTCTGTGTTTCATCGTCAAAAAGATGGTCCCAGGGATACAGTAAATCTGGAGTGAAGCATCGGAGTCTGTAACTAGTGTCACAGGAATGGTTCAAAACATAGACAGTAAGAAGAGTCAGTCTTCTTGTACTTAATTCGGCATTGTGCCTTAAGTATTTATTTCCGATGCAATTTCTGTGTTTCATCGTCAATAAGATGGTAAGAGGGATACAGTAATCCTGAAGTTAAGCATCGGAATCTATAACTAGTGTCACAAGAATGGTTCAAAGCATAGTCAGTAAGAAGAGTTAGTCTTCATGTAGTTAAGTCTGCAATGTGCCTTTTGTATTTAATTATGATGCAATTTCTGTGTTTCATCGTCAATAAGAAGGTCCAAGGGATACAGTAAACCTGAAGTGAAGCAATGGAACCTATAACTAGGGTCACAGGAATTGTTCAAAACATAGATATTAGGAAGAGTCAGTCTTCTAGTACTAAAGTCGGCATTGTGTATTTTCTATTTGATTCCGATGCAATTTCTGTGTTTCATCGTCAATAAGAAGGTCAGAGGGATACAGTAAACCTGAAGTGAAGTATCGGAATCTATAACTAGTGTCACAGGAATGGTTCAAAACATAGTCAGAAAGAAGAGTCAGTCTTCTTGTACTTAAGTCGGCATTGTGCCTTTTGTATTTAATACCGATGCAATTTCTGTGTGTTATCGTCAATAAGAAGGTCCAAGGGATCCAGTAAACCTGGAGTGAAGCATCGGAATCTATAACTAGTGTCACAGGGTTGGTTCAAAACATAGACAGTAAGATAAGTCAGTATTCTTGTACTTAAGTCGGCATAGTGCTATTTCTATTTAATTCCGATGCAATTTCTGTGTTTCATCGTCAACATGAAGGTCCAAGGGATACAATAAACCTGAAGTGAATCATCGGAATCTATAACTAGTGTCACAGGAATGGTTCAAATCGTAGTCAGTAAGAAGAGTCAGTCCTCTTGTACTTTAGTCATCATTGTGCATTTTCTATTTAATTCTGATGCAATTTCTGTGTTTCATTGACAATAAGAAGGACCAAGGGACACAGTAAAACTGGAGTGAAGCATCGGAATCTATAACTAGAATCACAGGAATGGTTCAAAACATAGACAGTAAGAAAAGTCAGACCTCATTTACTTAAGTCGGCATTGTGCCTTTTGTATTTAATTCCGATGCCATTTCTGTGTTTCATCGTCAATACGAAGGTCCAAGGGATACAGTAAACCTGTAGTGAAGCATCGGAGTCTATAACTAGTGTCACAGGAATAGTTCAAAACATAGACAGTAAGAAGAGTCAGTCTTCTTGTACTTAATTCGGCATTGTGCCTTTTGTATTTATTTCCGATACAATTTCTGTGTTTCATCGTCTATAAGAAGGTCAGAGGGATACAGTAAACCTGAAGTGAAGCATCGTAATCTATAACTAGTGTCACAGGAATTGTCCAAAACATAGTCAGTAAGAAGAGTCAGTTTTCTTGTACGTAAGTCGGCATTGTGCCTTTTGTATTTAATTCCGATGCAATTTCTGTTTCTCATCGTCAATAAGAATGTCCAAGGGATACAGTAAACCTGGAGTGAAGCTTCGGAATCTATAACTAGTGTCACAGGGACGGTTCAAAACATAGACAGTAAGATGAGTCAGTATTCTTGTACTTAAGTCGGCAATGTGCTTTTTGTATTTAATTCCGATGCAATTTCTGTGTTTCATCGTCACTAAGAAGGTCAGAGGGATACAGTAATCCTGAAGTTAAGCATCGGAATCTATAACTAGTGTCACAAGAATGGTTCAAAGCATAGTCAGTAAGAAGAGTTAGTCTTCTTGGAGTTTAGTCTGCAATGTGCATTTTGTATTTAATTCTGATGCTATTTCTGTGTTTCATCGTCAATAAGAAGGTCCAAGTGATACAGTAAACCTGAAGTGAAGCATCGGAACCTATAACTAGAGTCACAGGAATTGTTCAAAAGATAGACATTAGGAAGAGTCAGTCTTCTAGTACTTAAGTCGGCGTTGTGCATTTTCTATTTGATTCCGATGCAATTTCTGAGTTTCATCGTCAATAACAAGGTCCACGGGATACAGTAGACCTGAGTTGAAGCATCGGAATCTATAACTAGTGTCACAGGAATGGTTCAAAACGTAGACAGTTAGAAGGGTCAGTCTTCTTGTACTTAAGTCGGCAATGTGCTTTTTTTATTTAATTCCGATGCAATTTATGTGTTTCATCGTCAATAAGAAGGTCAGAGGGATACAATAAACCTGTAGTGAAGCATCGGATTATATAACTAGTATCACAGGAATGGTTCAAAACATAGTCAGTAAGAAGCGTCAGTCTTCTTGTACTTAAGTCGGCATTGTGTTTTTTCTATTTAATTCTGATGCAATTTCCGTGTTTCATCGTCAATAAGAAGGTCCAAGGGATACAGTAAACCTGGAGTGATGCATCGGAATCTATAACTAGTGTCAAGGAATGGTTCAAAACATAGACAGTAAGAAAAGTCAGACGTCATTTACTTAAGTCGGCATTGTGCCTTTTGTATTTAATCACGATGCAATTTCAGTGTTTCATCGTCAATAAGAAGGTCCAAGGGATACAGTAAACCTGATGTGAAGAATCGGAATCTATAACTAGTGTCACAGGAATGGTTCAAAACATAGTCAGTGAGAAGCGTCAGTCTTCTTGTACTTAAGTCGGTATTGTGCCTTATCTACTTAATTCTGATGCAATTTCTGTGTTTCATCGTCAATGAGAAGGCCCAAGCGATATAGTAAACCTGGAGTGAAGCACCGGAATCTATAACTAGTGTCACAGGAATGGATCAAAACATAGAATGTAAGAAGAGTCAGTCATCTTGTACTTAAGTCGGCATTGCGCCTTTTGTATTTAATTCCGAGTCAATTTCTGTGTTTCATCGTGCATAAGAAGGTCAGGGGGATACAGGAAACCAGAAGTGAAGCATCGGAATCTATAACTAGTGTCACAGGAATGGTTCAAAACATAAACACTAAGAAGAGTCAGTCCTCTTGTACTTAAGTCGGCATTGTGCATTTTCTATTTAATTCCGATGCATTTTCTGAGTTTCATCGTCAATAACAAGGTCCACGGGATGCAGTAAACCTGAAGTGAAGAATCGGAACCTATAACTAGAGTCACAGGAATTGTTCAAAACATAGACATTAGGAAGAGTCAGTCTTCTAGTACTTAAGTCGGCATTGTGCATTTTCTATTTAATTCCGATGCAATATCTGTGTTTCATCGTCAATAAGAAGGTCCACGGGATACAGTAAACCTGAAGTGAAGAATCGGAATCTATAACTAGTGTCACAGGAATGGTTCAAAACATAGTCAGTAAAAAGCGTCAGTCTTCTTGTACTTAAGTCGGCATTGTGCCTTTTCTATTTAATTCTAATGCAATTTCTGTGTTTCATCGTCAATAAGAAGGTCCAAGGGATACAGTAAACCTGGAGTGAAGCCACGGAATCTATAACTAGTGTCACAGGAATGGTTCAAAACATAGACTGTAAGAAGAGTCATTCTTCTGTTACTTTAGTCCGCATTGTGCCTTTTGTATTTAATTCCGATGCAATTTCTGTGTTTCATCGTCAATAAGAAGGTCCAAGGGATACAGTAAACATGGAGTGAAGCATCGGAATCTATAACTAGTTTCACAGGAATGGTTCAAGTCATAAACTGTAGGAAGAGTCAGTCTTCTTGTACTTAAGTCGGCATTATGCCTTTTATATTTAATTCCGATGCAATATCTGTGTTACATCGTCAATAAGAAGGTCCAAGGGATACAGTAAACCTAAAGTGAAGCATCGGAATCTAGAACTAGTGTCACAGGAATGGTTCAAAACATAGTCAGTCAGAAGCGTCAGTCTTCTTGTACTTAATTCGGCATTGTGCCTTTTGTATTTAATTCCGATGCAATTTCTGTGTTTCATCGTCAATAAGAAGGACCAAGGGATACAGTAAACCTCGAGTGAAGCATCGGAATCTATAACTAGTGTCACAGGGATGGATCAAACGTAGACAGCAGGAAGAGTCAGTCTTCTTGTACTTATGTCCTCATTGAGCCTTTTGTATTTAATTCCGATGCAATTTCTGTGTTTCATCGTCAAAAAGATGGTCCCAGGGATACAGTAAACCTGGAGTGAAGCATCGGAGTCTGTAACTAGTGTCACAGGAATGGTTCAAAACATAGACAGTAAGAGGAGTCAGTCTTCTTGTACTTAATTCGGCATTGTGCCTTTTGTATTTAATACCGATGCAATTTCTGTGTTTCATCGTCAATAAGAAGGTCAGAGGGATACAGTTAACCTCAAGTGAAGTATCGGAATCTATAACTAGTGTCACAGGAATGGTTCAAAACATAGTCAGAAAGAAGAGTCAGTCTTCTTGTACTTAAGTCATCATTGTGCATTTTCTATTTAATTCTGATGCAATTTCTGTGTTTCATTAACAATAAGAAGGGCCAAGGGATACAGTAAAACTGGAGTGAAGCATCGGAATCTATAACTAGTGTCACAGGAATGGTTCAAACATAGACAGTAAGAAAAGTCAGACTTCATTTACTTAAGTCGGCATTGTGCCTTTTGTATTTAATTCCGATGCCATTTCTGTGTGTCATCGTCAATACGAAGGTCCAATAGATACAGGAAACCTGTAGTGTAGCATCGGAGTCTATAACTAGTGTCACAGGAATGGTTCAAAACATAGACAGTAAGAAGAGTCAGTCTTCTTGTACTTAATTCGGCATTGTGCCTTTTGTATTTATTTCCGATGCAATTTCTGTGTTTCATCGTCAATAAGATGGTCAGAGGGATACAGTAATCCTGAAGTTAAGCATCGGAATCTATAACTAGTGTCACAAGAATGGTTCATAGCATAGTCAGTAAGAAGAGTTAGTCTTCTTGTAGTTAAGTCTGCAATGTGCCTTTTGTATTTAATTCTGATGCAATTTCTGTGTTTCATCGTCAATAAGAAGGTCCAAGGGATACAGTAAACCTGAAGTGAAGCAATGGAACCTATAACTAGAGTCACAGGAATTGTTCAAAACATAGATATTAGGAAGAGTCAGTCTTCTAGTACTTAAGTCGGAATTGTGCATTTTCCATTTGATTCCGATGCAATTTCTGTGTTTCATCGTCAATAAGAAGGTCAGAGGGATACAGTTAACCTCAAGTGAAGTATCGGAATCTATAACTAGTGTCACAGGAATGGTTCAAAACATAGTCAGAAAGAAGAGTCAGTCTTCTTGTACTTAAGTCATCATTGTGCATTTTCTATTTAATTCTGATGCAATTTCTGTGTTTCATTAACAATAAGAAGGGCCAAGGGATACAGTAAAACTGGAGTGAAGCATCGGAATCTATAACTAGTGTCACAGGAATGGTTCAAACATAGACAGTAAGAAAAGTCAGACTTCATTTACTTAAGTCGGCATTGTGCCTTTTGTATTTAATACCGATGCAATTTCTTTGTGTCATCGTCAATAAGAAGGTCCAAGGGATCCAGTAAACCTGGAGTGAAGCATCGGAATCTATAACTAGTGTCACAGGGATGGTTCAAAACATAGACAGTAAGATGAGTCAGTATACTTGTACTTAAGTCGGCATTGTGCTATTTCTATTTAATTCCGATGCAATTTCTGTGTTTCATCGTCAATAAGAAGGTCCAAGGGATACAATAAACCTGAAGTGAAGCATCGGAATCTATAACTAGTGTCACAGGAGTGTTTCAAATCGTAGTCAGTAAGAAGAGTCAGTCTTCTTGTACTTAAGTCATCATTGTGCATTTTCTATTTAATTCTGATGCAATTTCTGTGTTTCATTGACAATATGAAGGGCCAAGGGACACAGTAAAACTAGAGTGAAGCATCGGAATCTATAACTAGAATCACAGGAATGGTTCAAAACATAGACAGTAAGAAAAGTAAGACCTCATTTACTTAAGACGGCATTGTGCCTTTTGTATTTAATTCCGATGCCATTTCTGTGTTTCATCGTCAATACGAAGGTCCAAGGGATACAGTAAACCTGTAGTGAAGCATCGGAGTCTATAACTAGTGGCACAGGAATAGTTCAAAACATAGACAGTAAGAAGAGTCAGTCTTCTTGTACTTAATTCGGCATTGTGCCTTTTGTATTTATTTCCGATGCAATTTCTGTGTTTCATCGTCAATAAGATGGTCAGAGGGATACAGTAATCCTGAAGTTAAGCTTCGGAATCTATAACTAGTGTCACAAGAATGGTTCAAAGCATAGTCAGTAAGAAGAGTTAGTCTTCTTGTAGTTAAGTCTGCAATGTGCCATTTGTATTTAATTCTGATGCAATTTCATTGTTTCATCGTCAATAAGAAGGTCCAAGGGATACAGTAAACCTGAAGTGAAGCAATGGAACCTATAACTAGAGTCACAGGAATTGTTCAAAACATAGATATTAGGAAGAGTCAGTCTTCTAGAACTTAAGTCGGCATTGTGCATTTTCTATTTGATTCCGATGCAATTTCTGTGTTTCATCGTCAATAAGAAGGTCAGAGGGATACAGTAAACATGAAGTGAAGTATCGTAATCTATAACTAGTGTCACAGGAATGGTTCAAAAGATAGTCAGAAAGAAGAGTCAGTCTTCTTGAACTTAAGTCGGCATTGTGCCTTTTGTATTTAATGCCGATGCAATTTCTGTGTGTCATCGTCAATAAGAACGTCCAAGGGATCCAGTAAACCAGGAGTGAAGCATCGGAATCTATAACTAGTGTCACAGGGATGGTTCAAAACATAGACAGTAAGATGAGTCAGTATACTTGTACTTAAGTCGGCATTGTGCTATTTCTATTTAATTCCGATGCAATTTCTGTGTTTCATCGTCAATAAGAAGGTCCAAGGGATTCAATAAACCTGAAGTGAAGCATCGGAATCTATAACTAGTGTCACAGGAATGGTTCAAATCGTAGTCAGTAAGAAGAGTCGGTCTTCTTGTACTTATGTCATCATTGTGCATTTTCTATTTAATTCTGATGCAATTTCTGTGTTTCATTGACAATAAGAAGGACCAAGGGACACAGTAAAACTGGAGTGAAGCATCGGAATCTATAACTAGAATCACAAGGATGGTTCAAAACATAGACAGTAAGAAAAGTCAGACCTCATTTACTTAAGTCGGCATTATGCCTTTTATATTTAATTCCGATGCAATATCTGTGTTACATCGTCAATAAGAAGGTCCAAGGGATGCAGTAAACCTAAAGTGAAGCATCGGAATCTAGAACTAGTGTCACAGGAATGGTTCAAAACATAGTCAGTCAGAAGCGTCAGTCTTCTTGTACTTAATTCGGCATTGTGCCTTTTGTATTTAATTCCGATGCAATTTCTGTGTTTCATCGTCAATAAGAAGGACCAAGGGATACAGTAAACCTCGAGTGAAGCATCGGAATCTATAACTAGTGTCACAGGGATGAATCAAACGTAGACAGCAGGAAGAGTCAGTCTTCTTGTACTTATGTCGTCATTGTGCCTTTTGTATTTAATTCCGATGCAATTTCTGTGTTTCATCGTCAAAAAGATGGTCCCAGGGATACAGTAAACCTGGAGTGAAGCATCGGAGTCTGTAACTAGTGTCACAGGAATGGTTCAAAACATAGACAGTAAGAAGAGTCAGTCTTCTTGTACTTAATTCGGCATTGTGCCTTTTGTATTTATTTCCGATGCAATTTCTGTGTTTCATCGTCAATAAGATGGTCAGAGGGATACAGTAATCCTGAAGTTAAGCTTCGGAATCTATAACTAGTGTCACAAGAATGGTTCAAAGCATAGTCAGTAAGAAGAGTTAGTCTTCTTGTAGTTAAGTCTGCAATGTGCCATTTGTATTTAATTCTGATGCAATTTCATTGTTTCATCGTCAATAAGAAGGTCCAAGGGATACAGTAAACCTGAAGTGAAGCAATGGAACCTATAACTAGAGTCACAGGAATTGTTCAAAACATAGATATTAGGAAGAGTCAGTCTTCTAGAACTTAAGTCGGCATTGTGCATTTTCTATTTGATTCCGATGCAATTTCTGTGTTTCATCGTCAATAAGAAGGTCAGAGGGATACAGTAAACATGAAGTGAAGTATCGTAATCTATAACTAGTGTCACAGGAATGGTTCAAAAGATAGTCAGAAAGAAGAGTCAGTCTTCTTGAACTTAAGTCGGCATTGTGCCTTTTGTATATAATACCGATGCAATTTCTGTGTGTCATCGTCAATAAGAACGTCCAAGGGATCCAGTAAACCAGGAGTGAAGCATCGGAATCTATAACTAGTGTCACAGGGATGGTTCAAATCATAGACAGTAAGATGAGTCAGTATACTTGTACTTAAGTCGGCATTGTGCTATTTCTATTTAATTCCGATGCAATTTCTGTGTTTCATCGTCAATAAGAAGGTCCAAGGGATTCAATAAACCTGAAGTGAAGCATCGGAATCTATAACTAGTGTCACAGGAATGGTTCAAATCGTAGTCAGTAAGAAGAGTCGGTCTTCTTGTACTTATGTCATCATTGTGCATTTTCTATTTAATTCTGATGCAATTTCTGTGTTTCATTGACAATAAGAAGGACCAAGGGACACAGTAAAACTGGAGTGAAGCATCGGAATCTATAACTAGAATCACAGGAATGGTTCAAAACATAGACAGTAAGAAAAGTCAGACCTCATTTACTTAAGTCGGCATTATGCCTTTTATATTTAATTCCGATGCAATATCTGTGTTACATCGTCAATAAGAAGGTCCAAGGGATGCAGTAAACCTAAAGTGAAGCATCGGAATCTAGAACTAGTGTCACAGGAATGGTTCAAAACATAGTCAGTCAGAAGCGTCAGTCTTCTTGTACTTAATTCGGCATTGTGCCTTTTGTATTTAATTCCGATGCAATTTCTGTGTTTCATCGTCAATAAGAAGGACCAAGGGATACAGTAAACCTCGAGTGAAGCATCGGAATCTATAACTAGTGTCACAGGGATGAATCAAACGTAGACAGCAGGAAGAGTCAGTCTTCTTGTACTTATGTCGTCATTGTGCCTTTTGTATTTAATTCCGATGCAATTTCTGTGTTTCATCGTCAAAAAGATGGTCCCAGGGATACAGTAAACCTGGAGTGAAGCATCGGAGTCTGTAACTAGTGTCACAGGAATGGTTCAAAACATAGACAGTAAGAAGAGTCAGTCTTCTTGTACTTAATTCGGCATTGTGCCTTTTGTATTTAATTCCGATGCAATTTCTGTGTTTCATCGTCAATAAGAAGGTCAGAGGGATACAGTAAACCTGAAGTGAAGTATCGGAATCTATAACTAGTGTCACAGGAATGGTTCAAAACATAGTCAGAAAGAAGAGTCAGTCTTCTTGTACTTAAGTCATCATTGTGCATTTTCTATTTAATTGTGATGCAATTTCTGTGTTTCATTAACAATAAGAAGGGCCAAGGGATACAGTAAAACTGGAGTGAAGCATCGGAATCTATAACTAGTGTCACAGGAATGGTTCAAAACATAGACAGTAAGAAAAGTCAGACTTCATTTACTTAAGTCGGCATTGTGCCTTTTGTATTTAATTCCGATGCCATTTCTGTGTGTCATCGTCAATACGAAGGTCCAATAGATACAGTAAACCTGTAGTGAAGCATCGGAGTCTATAACTAGTGTAACAGGAATGGTTCAAAACATAGACAGTATGAAGAGTCAGTCTTCTTGTACTTAATTCGGCATTGTGCCTTTTGTATTTATTTCCGATGCAATGTCTGTGTTTCATCGTCAATAAGATGGTCAGAGGGATACAGTAATCCTGAAGCTAAGCTTCGGAATCTATAACTAGTGTCACAAGAATGGTTCATAGCATAGTCAGTAAGAAGAGTTAGTCTTCTTGTAGTTAAGTCTGCAATGTGCCTTTTGTATTTAATTCTGATGCAATTTCTGTGTTTCATCGTCAATAAGATGGTCCAAGGGATACAGTAAACCTGAAGTGAAGCAATGGAACCTATAACTAGAGTCACAGGAATTGTTCAAAACATAGATATTAGGAAGAGTCAGTCTTCTAGTACTTAAGTCGCCATTGTGCATTTTCTATTTGATTCCGATGCAATTTCTGTGTTTCTTCGTCAATAAGAAGGTCAGAGGGATACAATAAACCTGAAGTGAAGCATCGGAATCTATAACTAGTGTCACAGGAATGGTTCAAAAGATAGTCAGAAAGAAGAGTCAGTCTTCTTGTACTTAAGTCGGCATTGTGCCTTTTGTATTTAATACCGATGCAATTTCTTTGTGTCATCGTCTATAAGAAGGACCAAGGGAACCAGTAAACCTGGAGTGAAGCATCGGAATCTATAACTAGTGTCACAGGGATGGTTCAAAACATAGACAGTAAGATGAGTCAGTATACTTGTACTTAAGTCGGCATTGTGCTATTTCTATTTAATTCCGATGCAATTTCTGTGTTTCATCGTCAATAAGAAGGTCCAAGGGATACAATAAACCTGAATTGAAGCATCGGAATCTATAACTAGTGTCACAGGAATGGTTCAAATCGTAGTCAGTAAGAAGAGTCAGTCTTCTTGTACTTAAGTCATCATTGTGCATTTTCAATTTAATTCTGATGCAATTTCTGTGTTTCATTGACAATAAGAAGGGCCAAGGGACACAGTAAAACTGGAGTGAAGCATCGGAATCTATAACTAGAATCACAGGAATGGTTCAAAACATAGACAGTAAGAAAAGTAAGACCTCATTTACTTAAGACGGCATTGTGCCTTTTGTATTTAATTCCGATGCCATTTCTGTGTTTCATCGTCAATACGAAGGTCCAAGGGATACAGTAAACCTGTAGTGAAGCATCGGAGTCTATAACTAGTGTCACAGGAACGGTTCAAAACATAGACAGTAAGAAGGGTCAGTCTTCTTGTACTTAAGTCGGCAATGTGCTTTTTTTATTTAATTCCGATGCAATTTATGTGTTTCATCGTCAATAAGAAGGTCAGAGGGATACAATAAACCTGTAGTGAAGCATCGGATTATATAACTAGTGTCACAGGAATGGTTCAAAACATAGTCAGTAAGAAGCGTCAGTCTTCTTGTACTTAAGTCGGCATTGTGTTTTTTCTATTTAATTCTGATGCAATTTCCGTGTTTCATCGTCAATAAGAAGGTCCAAGCGATACAGTAAACCTGGAGTGAAGCACCGGAATCTATAACTAGTTTCACAGGAATGGATCAAAACATAGACTGTAAGAAGAGTCAGTCTTCTTGTACTTTAGTCGGCATTGTGCCTTTTGTATTAATTTCCGATGCAATTTCTGTGTTTCATCGTCAATAAGAAGGTCCAAGGGATACAGTAAGCCTGAAGTGAAGCATCGGAATGTGTAACTAGGGTCACAGGAATGGTTCAAAGCATAGACACTAAGAAGAGTCAGTCTGCTTGTACTTAAGACGGCATTGTGCCTTTTGTATTTAATTCCGATGCAATTTCTGTGTTTGATCGACAATAAGAAGGTAAGAGGGTTACAGTAAACCGGACGCGAAGCACCGGAATCTATAACTAGAGTCACAGGAATGGTTCAAATCATGGACAGTAAGAAGAGTCCGTCTTCTTGTACTTAAGTCGGCACTGCGCCTTTTGTATTTAATTCCGATGCCATTTCTGTGTTTCATCGTGCATAAGAAGGTCAGGGGGATACAGTAAACCTGAAGTGAAGCATCGGAATCTATAACTAGTATCACAGGAATGGTTCAAAACATAAACACTAAGAAGAGTCAGTCTTCTTGTACTTAAGTCGGAATTGTGCATTTTCTATTTAATTCCGATGCATTATCTGTGTTTCATCGTCAATAAGAAGGTCCACGGGATACAGTAAACATGAAGTGAAGAATCGGAATCTATAACTAGTGTCACAGGAATGGTTCAAAACATAGTCAGTAAAAAGCGTCAGTCTTCTTGTACTTAAGTCGGCATTGTGCCTTTTCTATTTAATTCTAATGCAATTTCTGTGTTTCATCGTCAATAAGAAGGTCCAAGGGATACAGTAAACCTGGAGTGAAGCCACGGAATCTATAACTAGTGTCACAGGAATGGTTCAAAACATAGACTGTAAGAAGAGTCAGTCTTCTGGTACTTTAGTCGGCATTGTGCCTTTTGTATTTAATTCCGATGCAATTTCTGTGTTTCATCGTCAATAAGAATGTCCAAGGGATACAGTAAACATGGAGTGAAGCATCGGAATCTATAACTAGTGTCACAGGAATGGTTCAATTCATAAACAGTAAGAAGAGTCAGTCTTCTTGTACTTAAGTCGGCATTATGCCTTTTCTATTTAATTCCGATGCAATATCTGTGTTGCATCGTCAATAAGATGGTCCAAGGGATACAGTAAACCTAAAGTGAAGCAACGGAATCTATAACTAGTGTCACAGGAATTGTTCAAACATAGTCAGAAATAAGAGTCAGTCTTCTTGTACTTAAGTCGGCATTATGCCTTTTGTATTTAATTCCGATGCAATTTCTGTGTTTCATCGTCAATACGAAGGTCCAAGGGATACAGTAAACCTGGAGTGAAGCATCGGAATCTATAACTAGTGTCACAGGGATGGTTCAAAACATAGACAGTAAGATGAGTCAGTATTCTTGTACTTAAGTCGGCATTGTGCCATTTCTGTTTAATTCCAATGCAATTTCTGTGTTTCATTGTCAATAAGAAGGTCAGAGGGATACAGTAAACCTGAAGTGATGCATCGTAATCTATAACTAGTGTAACAGGAATTGTCCAAAACATAGTCATTAAGAAGAGTCAGTTTTCTTGTACTTAAGTCGGCATTGTGCCTTTTGTATTTATTTCCGATGCAATTTCTGTGTTTCATCGTCAATAAGATGGTCAGAGGGATACAGTAATCCTGAAGTTCAGCATCGGAATCTATATCTAGTGTCACAAGAATGGTTCAAAGCATAGTCAGTAAGAAGAGTTAGTCTTCTTGTAGTTAAGTCTGCAATGTGCCTTTTGTATTTAATTCTGATGCAATTTCTGTGTTTCATCGTCAGTAAGAAGGTCCAAGTGATACAGTAAACCTGAAGTGAAGCAATGGAACCTATAACTAGAGTCACAGGAATTGTTCAAAACATAGATATTAGGAAGAGTCAGTCTTCTACCTCTGAAGTCGGCATTGTGCATTTTCTATTTGATTCCGATGCTATTTCTGTGTTTCATCGTCAATAAGAAGGTCAGAGGGATACAGTAAACCTGAAGTGAAGTATCGGAATCTATAACTAGTGTCACAGGAATGGTTCAAAACATAGTCAGAAAGTAGAGTCAGTCTTCTTGTACTTAAGTCGGCATTGTGCCTTTTGTATTTAATACCGATGCAATTTCTGTGTGTCATCGTCAATAAGAAGGTCCAAGGGGTCCAGTAAACCTGGAGTGAAGCATCGGAATCTATAACTAGTGTCACAGGGATGGTTCAAAACATAGACAGTAAGATGAGACAGTATTCTTGTACTTAAGTAGGCATTGTGCTATTTCTATTTACTTCCGATGCAATTTCTGTGTTTCATCGTCAATAAGAACGTCCAAGGGATACAATAAACATGAAGTGAAGCATCGGAATCTATAACTAGTGTCACAGAAATGGTTCAAATCGTAGTCAGTAAGAAGAGTCAGTCTTCTTGTACTTAAGTCATCATTGTGCATTTTCTATTTAATTCTGATGCAATTTCTGTGTTTCATTGAGAATAAGAAGGGCCAAGGGACACAGTAAAACTGGAGTGAAGCATCGGAATCTATAACTAGAATCACAGGAATGGTTCAAAACATAGACAGTAAGAAAAGTCAGACCTCATTTACTTAAGTCGGCATTGTGCCTTTTGTATTTAATTCCGATGCCATTTCTGTGTTTCATCGTCAATACGAAGGTCCAAGGGATACAGTAAACCTGTAGTGAAGCATCGGAGTCTATAACTAGTGTCACAGGAATAGTTCAAAACATTGACTGTAAGAAGAGTCAGTCTTCTTGTACTTAATTCGGCATTGTGCCTTTTGTATTTATTTCCGATACAATTTCTGTGTTTTATCGTCAATAAGAAGGTCAGAGGGATACAGTAAACCTGAAGTGAAGCATCGTAATCTATAACTAGTGTCACAGGAATTGTCCAAAACATAGTCAGTAAGAAGAGTCAGTTTTCTTGTACGTACGTCGGCATTGTGCCTTTTGTATTTAATTCCGATGCAATTTCTGTGTTTCATCGTCAATAAGAAGGTCAGAGGGATACAATACACCTGTAGTGAAGCATCGGATTATATAACTAGTGTCACAGGAATGGTTCAAAACATAGTCAGTAAGAAGCGTCAGTCTTCTTGTACTTAAGTCGGCATTGTGTTTTTTCTATTTAATTCTGATGCAATTTCCGTGTTTCATCGTCAATAAGAAGGTCCAAGGGATACAGTAAACCTGGAGTGATGCATCGGAAGCTATAACTAGTGTCAAGGAATGGTTCAAAACATAGACAGTAAGAAAAGTCAGACTTCATTTACTTAAGTCGGTATTGTGCCTTTTGTATTTAATTCCGATGCAATTTCAGTGTTTCATCGTCAATAAGAAGCTCCAAGGGATACAGTAAACCTGAAGTGAAGAATCGGAATCTATATCTAGAGTCACAGGAATGGTTCAAAACATAGTCAGTAAGAAGCGTCAGTCTTCTTGTACTTAAGTCGGCATGGTGCCTTATCTATTTAATTCCGATGCAATTTCTGTGTTTCATCGTCAATAAGAAGGTCCAAGCGATATAGTAAACCTGGAGCGAAGCACCGGAATCTATAACTAGTGTCACAGGAATGGATCAAAACATAGACTGTAAGAAGAGTCAGTCTTCTTGTACTTTAGTCGGCATTGTGCCTTTTGTATTAATTTCCGATGCAATTTCTGTGTTTCATCGTCAATAAGAAGGTCCAAGGGATACAGTCAGCCTGAAGTGAAGCATCGGAATGTGTAACTAGCGTCACAGGAATGGTTCAAAGCATAGACACTAAGAAGAGTCAGTCTGCTTGTACTTAAGACGGCATTGTGCCTTTTGTATTTAATTCCGATGCAATTTCTGTGTTTGATCGTCAATAAGAAGGTGAGAGGGTTACAGTAAACCTGACGTGAAGCACCGGAATCTATAACTAGAGTCACAGGAATGGTTCAAATCATGGACAGTAAGAAGAGTCCGTCTTCTTGTACTTAAGTCGGCGTTGCGCCTTTTGTATTTAATTCCGATGCAATTTCTGTGTTTCATCGTGCATAAGAAGGTCAGAGGGATACAGTAAACCTGAAGTGAAGCATCGGAATCTGTAAATAGTGTCACAGGAATGTTTCAAAACATAAACACTAAGAAGAGTCAGTCTTCTTGTACTTAAGTCGGAATTGTGCCTTTTCTATTTAATTCCGATGCAATTTCTGTGGTTCATCGTCAATAAGAAGGTCCACGGGATACAGTAAACCTGAAGTGAAGAATCGGAATCTATAACTACTGTCACAGGAATGGTTCAAATCATAGTCAGTAAAAAGCGTCAGTCTTCTTGTACTTAAGTCGGCATTGTGCCTTTTCTATTTAATTCAAATGCAATTTCTGTGTTTCATCGTCAATAAGAAGGCCAAGGGATACAGTAAACCTGGAGTGAAGCCACGGAATCTATAACTAGTGTCACAGGAATGGTTCAAAACATAGACTGTAAGAAGAGTCAGTCTTCTGGTACTTTAGTCGGCATTGTGCCTTTTGTATTAAATTCCGAAGCAATTTCTGTGTTTCATCGTCAATAAGAAGGTCCAAGGGATATAGTAAACATGGAGTGAAGCATCGGAATCTATAACTAGTGTCACAGGAATGGTTCAAATCATAAACAGTAAGAAGAGTCAGTCTTCTTGTACTTAAGTCGGCATTATGCCTTTTCAATTTAATTCCGATGCAATATCTGTGTTTCATCGTCAATAAGAAGGTCCAAGGGATACAGTAAACCTAAAGTGAAGCATCGGAATCTATAACTAGTGTCACAGGAATTGTTCAAACATAGTCAGAAAGAAGAGTCAGTCTTCTTGTACTTAAGTCGGCATTGTGCCTTTTGTATTTAATTCCGATGCAATTTCTGTGTTTCATCGTCAATAAGAAGGTCCAAGGGATCCAGTAAACCTGGAGTGAAGCTTCGGAATCTATAACTAGTGTCACAGGGACGGTTCAAAACATAGACATTAGGAAGAGTCAGTCTTCTAGTACTTAAGTCGGCATTGTGCATTTTCTATTTAATTCCGATGCAATTTCTGTGTTTCATCGTCAATAAGAATGTCCAAGGGATACAGTAAACCTGGAGTGAAGCTTCGGAATCTATAACTAGTGTCACAGGAATTGTCCAAAACATAGTCAGTAAGAAGAGTCAGTTTTCTTGTACTTAAGTCGGCATTGTGCCTTTTGTAATTAATTCCCATGCAATTTCTGTGTTTCATCGTCAATAAGAATGTCCAAGGGATACAGTAAACCTGGAGTGAAGCTTCGGAATCTATAACTAGTGTCACAGGGACGGTTCAAAACATAGACAGTAAGATGAGTCAGTATTCTTGTACTTATGTCGGCAATGTGCTATTTGTATTTAATTCTGATGCAATTTCTGTGTTTCATCGTCAATAAGAAGGTCCAAGGGATACAGTAAACCTGAAGTGAAGCATCGGAACCTATAACTAGAGTCACAGGAATTGTTCAAAACATAGACATTAGGAAGAGTCAGTCTTCTAGTACTTAAGTCGGCATTGTGCATTTTCTATTTAATTACGATGCAATTTCTGTGTTTCATCGTCAATAAGACGAACAGAGGGATACAGTAAACCTGAAGAGAAGCATCGGAATCTATAACTAGTGTCACAGGAATGGTTCAAAGCATAGTTAGTAAGAAGCGTCAGTCTTCTTGTACTTAAGTCGGCATTGAGTTTTTTCTATTTAATTCTGATGCAATTTCTGTGTTTCATCGTCAATAAGAAGGTCAGAGGGATACAGTAAACCTCATGTGAAGCATCGGAATCTATAACTAGTGTCAAAGGAATGGTTCAAAACATAGTCAGTAAGAAGAGTCAGTCTTCTTGTACTTAAGTCGGCATTGTGCCTTTTGTATTTAATTCCGATGCAATTTCTGTGTTTCATCGTCAATGAGAAGGTCAGAGGGATACAGTAAACCTGATGTGAAGCATCGGAATCTATAACTAGTGTCAAAGGAATGGTTCAAAACAAAGTCAGTAAGAAGAGTCAGTCTTCTTGTACTTAAGTCGGCATTGTGCCTTTTGTATTTAATTCCGATGCAATTTCTGTGTTTCATCGTCAATAAGAAGGTCCACGGAATACAGTAGACCTGAATTGATGCATCGGAATATATAACTAGTGTCACAGGAATGGTTCAAAACATAGTCGGTAAGAAGCGTCAGTCTTCTTGTACTTAAGTCGGCATTGTGTTTTTTCTATTTAATTCTGATGCAATATCTGTGTTTCATAGTCAATAAGAAGGTGCAAGGGATACAGTAAACCTGGAGTGAAGCATTGGAATCTATAACTAGTGTCACAGGAATGGTTGAAAACATAGACAGTAAGAAAAGTCAGACTTCATTTACTTAAGTTGGCATTGTGCCTTTTGTATTTAATTCCGATGCCATTTCTGTGTTTCATCGTCAATACGAAGCTCCAAGGGATACAGTAAACCTGAAGTGAAGCATCGTAATCTATAACTAGTGTCACAGGAATTGTCCAAATCATAGTCAATAAGAAGGGTCAGTCTTCTTGTACTTAAGTCGGCATTGTGCTTTTTTTATTCAATGCCGATGAAATTTATGTGTTTCATCGTCAATAAGAAGGTCAGAGGGATACAATAAAACTGTAGTGAAGCATCGGAATATATAACTAGTGTCACAGGAATGGCTCAATACATAGTCAGTAAGAAGCGTCAGTCTTCTTGTACTTAAGTCGGCATTGTGTTTTTTCTATTTAATTCTGATGCAATTTCCTTGTTTCATCGTCAATAAGAAGGTCCAAGGGATACAGTAAACCTGGAGTGAAGCATCGGAATCTATAACTAGTGTCAAGGAATGGTTCAAAACATAGACAGTAAGAAAAGTCAGACTTCATTTACTTAAGTCGGCATTGTGCCTTTTGTATTTAATTCCAATGCAATTTCTGTGTTTCATCGTCAATAAGAAGGTCCAAGGGATACAGTAAAAATGAAGTGAAGAATCGGAATCTATAACAAGTGTCACAGGAATGGTTCAAAACATAGTCAGTAAGAAGCGTCAGTCTTCTTGTACTTAAGTCGGCATTGTGCCTTATCTATTTAATTCTGATTCCATTTCTGTGTTTCATCGTCAATAAGAAGGTCCAAGCGATATAGTAAACCTGGAGTGAAGCACCGGAATCTATAACTAGTCTCACAGGAATGGTTCAAAACATAGACTGTAAGAAGAGTCAGTCTTCTTGTACTTTAGTCGGCATTGTGCCTTTTGTATTAATTTCCGATGCAATTTCTGTGTTTCATCGTCAATAAGAAGGTCCAAGGGATACAGTAAGCCTGAAGTGAAGTATCGGAATGTGTAACTAGCGTCACAGGAATGGTTCAAATCATAGACACAAAGAAGAGTCAGTCTGCTTGTACTTAAGACGGCATTCTGCCTTTTGTATTTAATTCCGATGCAATTTCTGTGTTTGATCGTCAATAAGAAGGTAAGAGGGTTACAGTAAACCTGACGTGAAGCACCGGAATATATAACTAGAGTCACAGGAATGGTTCAAATCATGGACAGTAAGAAGAGTCCGTCTTCTTGTACTTAAGTCGGCATTGCACCTTTTGTATTTAATTCCGATGCAATTTCTGTGTTTCATCGTGCATAAGAAGGTCAGAGGGATGCAGTAAACCTGAAGTGAAGCATCGGAATCTATAACTAGTGTCACAGGAATGG
This sequence comes from Schistocerca serialis cubense, assembly GCF_023864345.2. Lineage (NCBI taxonomy): Eukaryota > Metazoa > Arthropoda > Insecta > Orthoptera > Acrididae > Schistocerca > Schistocerca serialis. Next base: position 180,650,050 of record NC_064649.1, read on the forward strand.
TTCAAAACATAGACAGTCGCAAGAGTTAGTCTTCTTGTACTGAAGTCGGCATTGTGCCTATTGTATTTAATCCGGATGCAATTTCTGTGTTTCATCATCAATAGGAAGGTCAGAGGGATACCATAAACCTGAAGTGAAGCATCGGAATCTATAACTAGTGTCACAGGAATGGTTCAAAGCATAAACACTAAGAAGAGTCAGTCTTCTTGTACTTAAGTCGGAATTGTGCCTTTTCTATTTAATTCCGATGCATTATCTGTGTTTCATCGTCAATAAGAAGGTCCAAGGGATACAGTAAACCTGAAGTGAAGAATCGGAATCTATAACTAGTGTCACAGGAATGGTTCAAAACATAGTCAGTAAGAAGCGTCAGTCTTCTTGTACTTAAGTCGGCATTGTGCCTTTTCTATTTAATTCTAATGCAATTTCTGTGTTTCATCGTCAATAAGAAGGTCCAAGGGATACAGTAAACCTGGAGTGAAGCCACGGAATCTATAACTAGTGTCACAGGAATGGATCAAAACATAGACTGTAAGAAGAGTCAGTCTTCTGGTACTTTAGAAGGCATTGAGCCTTTTGTATTTAATTCCGATGCAATTTCTGTGTTTCATCGTCGATAATACGGTCCAAGGGATACAGTAAACATGGAGTGAAGCATCGGAATCTATAACTAGTGTCACAGGAATGGTTCAAATCATAAACAGTAAGAAGAGTCAGTCTTCTTGTACTTAAGTCGGCATTATGCCTTTTCTATTTAATTCCGATGCAATATCTGTGTTTCATCGTCAACAAGAAGGTCCAAGGGATACAGTAAACCTAAAGTGAAGCATCGGAATCAATAACTAGTGTCACAGGAATTGTTCAAACATAGTCAGAAAGAAGAGTCAGTCTTCTTGTACTTAAGTCGGCATTATGCCTTTTCTATTTAATTCCGATGCAATATCTGTGTTTCATCGTCAACAAGAAGGTCCAAGGGATACAGTAAACCTAAAGTGAAGCATCGGAATCTATAACTAGTGTCACAGGAATGGTTCAAAACACAGACAGTAAGAAGAGTCAGTCTTCTTGTACTTAAGTCTGCATTGTGCTTTTTTTATTTAATTCCGATCAATTTATGTGTTTCATCGTCAATAAGAAGGTCAGAGGGATAGCATAAACCTGTAGTGAAGCATCGGAATCTGTAACTAGTGACACAGGCATGGTTCAAAACATAGTCTGTAAGAAGCGTCAGTCTTCTTGTACTTAAGTCGGCATTGTGTTTTTTCTATTTAATTCTGATGCAATTTCTGTGTTTCATCGTCAATAAGAAGGTCCAAGGGATACAGTAATCCTGGAGTGAAGCATAGGAATCTATAACTAGTGTCACAGGAATGGTTGAAAACATAGACAGTAAGAAAAGTCAGACTTCATTTACTTAAGTTGGCATTGTGCCTTTTGTATTTAATTCCGATGCCATTTCTGTGTTTCATCGTCAATACGAATGTCCAAGGGATACAGTAAACCTGAAGTGAAGCATCGTAATCTATAACTAGTGTCACAGGAATTGTCCAAAACATAGTCAGTAAGAAGAGTCAGTTTTCTTGTCCTTAAGTCGGCATTGTGCCTTTTGTATTTAATTCCGATGCAATTTCTGTGTTTCATCGTCAATAAGAATGTCCAAGGGATACAGTAAACCTGGAGTGAAGCATCGGAATCTATAACTAGTGTCACAGGGACGGTTCAAAACATAGACAGTAAGATGAGTCAGTCTTCTTTTAGTTAAGTCTGCAATGTGCCTTTTGTGTTTAATTCTGATGCAATTTCTGTGTTTCATCGTCAATAAGAAGGTCCAAGGGATACAGTAAACCTGAAGTGAAGCATCGGAACCTATAACTAGAGTCACAGGATTTGTTCAAAACATAGACATTAGGAAGAGTCAGTCTTCTAGTACATAAGTCGGCATTGTGCATTTTCTATTTAATTCCGCAGCAATTTCTGTGTTTCATCGTCGATAAGACGGACAGAGGGAAACAGTAAACCTTAAGAGAAGCATCGGAATCTATAACTAGTGTCACAGGAATGGTACAAAACATAGACAGTTGGAAGAGTCAGTCTTCTTGTACTTAAGTCCTCATTGTGCCTTTTGTATTTAATTCCGATGCTATTTCTGTGTTTCTTCGTCAATAAGAATGTCAGAGGGATACAGTAAACCTGATGTGAAGCATCGGAATCTATAACTAGTGTCAAAGGAATGGTTCAAAACATAGTCAGTAAAAAGAGTCAGTCTTCTTGTACTTAAGTCGGCATTGTGCCTTTTGTATTTAATTCCGATGCAATTTCTGTGTTTCATCGTCAATAAGAAGGTCCACGGGATACAGTAGACCTGAATTGAAGCATCGGAATCTATAACTAGTGTCACAGGAATGGTTCTAAACATAGACAGTAAGAAGAGTCAGTCTTCTTGTACATAAGTCGGCATTGTGCCTTTTTTATTTAATTCCGATGCAATTTATGTGTTTCATCGTCAATAAGAAGGTCAGAGGGATACAATAAACCTGTAGTGAAGCATCGGAATCTATTACTAGTGTCACACGAATGGTTCAAATCATTGACAGTAGGAAGAGTCAGCTTTCTTGTACTTAAGTCGGCATTGTGCCTTTTGTATTTTATTCCGATGCAATTTCTGTGTTTGATCGTCAAGAAGAAGGTCCAACGGATACAGTAAACCTGAAGTGAAGCATCGGAATCTATAACTAGTGTCACAGGAATGGTTCAAAACATAGACAGTTGGAAGAGTCAGTCTTCTTGTACTTAAGTCGGCATTGTGCCTTTTGTATTTAATTCCGATGCTATTTCTGTGTTTCATCGTCAATAAGAAGGTCAGAGGGATACAGTATACCTGATGTGAAGCATCGGAATCTATAACTAGTGTCAAAGGATTGGTTCAAATCATAGTCAGTAAGAAGAGTCAGTCTTCTTGTACTTAAGTCGGCATTGTGCCGTTTGTATTTAATTCCGATGCAATTTCTGTGTTTCATCTTCAATAAGAAGGTCCACGGGATACAGTAGACCTGAATTGAAGCATCGGAATCTATAACTAGTGTCACAGGAATGGTTCAAAACATAGGCGGTAAGAAGGAGTCAGTCTTCTTGTACTTATGTCGGTATTGTGATTTTGTATTTAATTCCGATGCAATTTCTGTGTTTCATCGTCTATAAGAAGGTCCAACGGATACAGTAAACCTGAAGTGAAGCATCGGAATCTATAACTAGTGTCTCAGGAATGGTTCAAAACATAGACAGTAAGGAGAGTCAGTCTTCTTGTACTTTAGTCGGCATTGTGCCTTTTCTATTTAATTCCGATGCAATTTCTGTGTTTCATCGTCAATAAGAAGGTCCAAGGGATACAGTAAACCTGAAGTGAAGCATCGGAATCTATAACTAGTGTCACAGGAACGGTTCAAAATATAGTCCGTAAGAAGAGTCAGTCTTCTTGTACTTAAGTCGGCATTGTGCCTTTTGCATTTAATACCGATGCAATTTCTGTGTTTCATCGTCAATAAGAAGGACCAAGCATTACGGTAAACGTGGAGTGAAGCATCGGAACCTATAACTAGTGTCACAGGAACGGTTTTAAACATAGACAGTAAGATGAGTCAGTCTTCTTGTACTTAAGTCGGCATTGTGCCTTTTGTATTTAATTCCGATGCAATTTCTGTGTTTCATCATCAAAAGGAAGGTCCAAGGGATACAGTAGGCCTGAATTGAAGCATCGGAATCTATAACTAATGTCACACGAATGGTTCAAATCATAGACTGTAAGAAGAGTCAGTCTTCTTGTACTTAAGTCGGCATTGTGCCTTTTGTATTTAATTCCGATGCTATTTCTGTGTTTAATCGTCAATAAGAAGGTCAGATGGATACAGTAAACCTGAAATGAAGCATCGGAATCTATAACTAGTGTCACAGGAATGGTTCAAAACATAGTCAGCAAGAAGCGTCAGTCTTCTTGTACTTAAGTCGGCATTGTGTTTTTTCTATTTAATTCTGATGCAATTTCTGTCTTTCATCGTCAATAAGAGGGTCCAAGGGATACAGTAAACCTGTAGTGAAGCATCGGAGTCTATAACTAGTGTCACAGGAATGGTTCAAAACATAGACAGTAAGAAGAGTCAGTCTTCTTGTACTTAATTCGGCATTGTGCCTTTTGTATTTATTTCGGATGCAATGTCTGTGTTTCATCGTCAATAAGATGGTCAGAGGGATACAGAAAACCAGAAGTGAAGCATCGTAATCTATAACTAGTGTCACAGGAATTGTCCAAAACATGTTCAGTAAGAAGAGTCAGTTTTCTTGTACTTAAGTCGGCATTGTGCCTTTTGTATTTAATTCCGATGCAATTTCTGTGTTTCATCGTCAATAAGAAAGTCCAAGGGATACAGTAAACCTGGAGTGAAGCTTCGGAATCTGTAACTAGTGTCACAGGGACGGTTCAAAACATAGACAGTAAGATGAGTCAGTATTCTTGTACTTAAGTCGGCAATGTGCTTTTTGTATTTAATTCTGATGCAATTTCTGTGTTTCATCGTCAATAAGAAGGTCCAAGGGATACAGTAAACCTGAAGTGAAGCATCGGAACCTATAACTTGAGTCACAGGAATTGTTCAAAACATAGACATTAGGAAGAGTCAGTCTTCTAGTACTTAAGTCGGCATTGTGCATTTTCTATTTAATTCCGATGCAATTTCTGTCTTTCATCGTCAATAAGACGAACAGAGGGATACAGTAAACCTGAAGAGAAGCATCGGAATCTATAACTAGTGTCACAGGAATGGTTCAAAACATAGTTAGTAAGAAGCGTCAGTCTTGTTGTACTTAAGTCGGCATTGTTTTTTTCTATTTAATTCTGATGCAATTTCAGTGTTTCATCGTCTATAAGAAGGTCAGAGGGATACAGTAAAACAGATGTGAAGCATCGGAATCTATAACTAGTGTCAAAGGAATGGTTCAAAACATAGTCAGTAAGAAGAGTCAGTCTTCTTGTACCTAAGTCGGCATTGTGCCTTTTGTATTTAATTCCGATGCAATTTCTGTTTTTCATCGTCAATACGAAGGTCAGAGGGATACAGTAAACCTGATGTGAAGCATCGGAATCTATAACTAGTGTCAAAGGAATGGTTCAAAACAAAGTCAGTAAGAAGAGTCAGTCTTCTTGTACTTAAGTTGGCATTGTGCCTTTTGTATTTAATTCCGATGCAATTTCTGTGTTTCATCGTCAATAAGAAGGTCCACGGGATACAGTAGACCTGAATTGAAGCATCGGAATCTATAACTAGTGTCACAGGAATGGTTCAAAACACAGACCGTAAGAAGAGTCAGTCTTCTTGTACTTAAGTCTGCATTGTGCTTTTTTTATTTAATTCCGATGCCTTTTATGTGTTTCATCGTCAATAAGAAGGTCAGAGGGATACCATAAACCTGTAGTGAAGCATCGGAATCTGTAACTAGTGTCACAGGCATGGTTCAAAACATAGTCTGTAAGAAGCGTCAGTCTTCTTGTACTTAAGTCGGCATTGTGTTTTTTCTATTTAATTCTGATGCAATTTCTGTGTTTCATCGTCAATAAGAAGGTCCAAGGGATACAGTTATCCTGGACTGAAGCATAGGAATCTATAACTAGTGTCACAGGAATGGTTGAAAACATAGACAGTAAGAAAAGTCAGACTTCATTTACTTAAGTTGGCATTGTGCCTTTTGTATTTAATTCCGATGCCATTTCTGTGTTTCATCGTCAATACGAAGGTCCAAGGGATACAGTAAACCTGAAGTGAAGCATCGTAATCTATAACTAGTGTCACAGGAATCGTCCAAAACATAGTCAGTAAGAAGAGTCAGTTTTCTTGTCCTTAAGTCGGCATTGTGCCTTTTGTATTTAATTCCGATGCAATTTCTGTGTTTCATCGTCAATAAGAATGTCCAAGGGATACAGTAAACCTGGAGTGAAGCATCGGAATCTATAACTAGTTTCACAGGGACGGTTCAAAACATAGACAGTAAGATGAGTCAGTCTTCTTTTAGTTAAGTCTGCAATGTGCCTTTTGTGTTTAATTCTGATGCAATTTCTGTGTTTCATCGTCAATAAGAAGGTCCAAGGGATACAGTAAACCTGAAGTGAAGCATCGGAACCTATAACTAGAGTCACAGGATTTGTTCAAAACATAGACATTAGGAAGAGTCAGTCTTCTAGTACATAAGTCGGCATTGTGCATTTTCTATTTAATTCCGCAGCAATTTCTGTGTTTCATCGTCGATAAGACGGACAGAGGGAAACAGTAAACCTTAAGAGAAGCATCGGAATCTATAACTAGTGTCACAGGAATGGTTCAAAACATAGACAGTTGGAAGAGTCAGTCTTCTTGTACTTAAGTCCTCATTGTGCCTTTTGTATTTAATTCCGATGCTATTTCTGTGTTTCATCGTCAATAAGAATGTCAGAGGGATACAGTAAACCTGATGTGAAGCATCGGAATCTATAACTAGTGTCAAAGGAATGGTTAAAAACATAGTCAGTAAGAAGAGTCAGTCTTCTTGTACTTAAGTCGGCATTGTGCCTTTTGTATTTAATTCCGATGCAATTTCTGTGTTTCATCGTCAATAAGAAGGTCCACGGGATACAGTAGACCTGAATTGAAGCATCGGAATCTATAACTAGTGTCACAGGAATGGTTCTAAACATAGACAGTAAGAAGAGTCAGTCTTCTTGTACTTAAGTCGGCATTGTGCCTTTTTTATTTAATTCCGATGCAATTTATGTGTTTCATCGTCAATAAGAAGGTCAGAGGGATATAATAAACCTGTAGTGAAGCATCGGAATCTATTACTAGTGTCACACGAATGGTTCAAATCATTGACAGTAGGAAGAGTCAGTTTTCTTGTACTTAAGTCGGCATTGTGCCTTTTGTATTTTAATCCGATGCAATTTCTGTGTTTGATCGTCAAGAAGAAGGTCCAACGGATACAGTAAACCTGAAGTGAAGCATCGGAATCTATAACTAGTGTCACAGGAATGGTTCAAAACATAGACAGTTGGAAGAGTCAGTCTTCTTGTACTTAAGTCGGCATTGTGCCTTGTGTATTTAATTCCGATGCTATTTCTGTGTTTCATCGTCAATAAGAAGGTCAGAGGGATACAGTATACCTGATGTGAAGCATCGGAATCTATAACTAGTGTCAAAGGATTGGTTCAAATCATAGTCAGTAAGAAGAGTCAGTCTTCTTGTACTTAAGTCGGCATTGTGCCGTTTGTATTTAATTCCGATGCAATTTCTGTGATTCATCGTCAATAAGAAGGTCCACGGGATACAGTAGACCTGAATTGAAGCATCGGAATCTATAACTAGTGTCACAGGAATGGTTCAAAACATAGGCGGTAAGAAGGAGTCAGTCTTCTTGTACTTATGTCGGTATTGTGATTTTGTATTTAATTCCGATGCAATTTCTGTGTTTCATCGTCTATAAGAAGGTCCAACGGATACAGTAAACCTGAGGTGAAGCATCGGAATCTATAACTAGTGTCACAGGAATGGTTCAAAACATAGACAGTAAGAAGAGTCAGTCTTCTTGTACTTAAGTTGGCATTGTGCCTTTTGCATTTAATACCGATGCAATTTCTGTGTTTCATCGTCAATAAGAAGGACCAAGCATTACGGTAAACGTGGAGTGAAGCATCGGAACCTATAACTAGTGTCACAGGAACGGTTTTAAACATAGACAGTAAGATGAGTCAGTCTTCTTGTACTTAAGTCGGCATTGTGCCTTTTGTATTTAATTCCGATGCAATTTCTGTGTTTCATCATCAAAAGGAAGGTCCAAGGGATACAGTAGGCCTGAATTGAAGCATCGGAATCTATAACTAATGTCACACGAATGGTTCAAATCATAGACTGTAAGAAGAGTCAGTCTTCTTGTACTTAAGTCGGCATTGTGCCTTTTGTATTTAATTCCGATGCTATTTCTGTGTTTCATCGTCAATAAGAAGGTCAGATGGATACAGTAAACCTGAAATGAAGCATCGGAATCTATAACTAGTGTCACAGGAATGGTTCAAAACATAGTCAGCAAGAAGCGTCAGTCTTCTTGTACTTAAGTCGGCATTGTGTTTTTTCTATTTAATTCTGATGCAATTTCTGTCTTTCATCGTCAATAAGAGGGTCCAAGGGATACAGTAAACCTGGAGTGAAGCACCGGAATCTATAACTAGTTTCACAGGAATGGTTCAACTCATGGAGTGTAAGAAAAGTCAGTCTTCTGGTACTTTAGTCGGCATTGTGCCTTTTGTATTTAATTCCGATGCAATTTCTGTGTTTCATCGTCAATACGAAGGTCCAAGGGATACAGTAAACCTGGTGTGAAGCATCGGAATCTATAACTAGTGTCACAGGAATGGTTCAAATCATAAACAGTAAGAAGAGTCAGTCTTCTTGTACCTTAGTCGGCATTGTGCCTTTTCAATTTAATTCCGATGCAATATCTGTGTTTCATCGTCAATAAGAAGTTCCAAATGATACAGTAAACCTGAAGTGAATCATCGGAATCTATAACTAGTGTCACAGGAATGGTTCAAAACATTGACAGTAAGAAAAGTCAGACTTCATTTACTTAAGTCGGCATTGAGCCTTTTTTATTTAATTCCGATGCAATTTCTGTGTTTCGTCGTCAATACGAAGGTCTAAGGGTACATTAAAACTGGAGTGAAGCATCGGAGTCTATAACTAGTGTCACAGGAATGGTTCAAAACATAGGCAGTAAGAAGAGTCAGTCTTCTTGTACTTAATTCGGTATTGTGCCTTTTGTACTGATTTCCGATGCAATTTCTGTATTTCATCGTCAATAAGAAGATCAGAGGGATACAGTAAACCTGAAGTGAAGCACCGGAATCTATAACAAGTGTCACAGGAATGGTTCAATACATAGTCAGTAAGACGAGACAGTCTTCTAGTACTTACGTCGGCATTGTGCCTTTTGTATTTAATTCCGATGCAATTTCTGTGTTTCATCGTCAATAAGAATGTCCAAGGGATACAGTAAACCTGGAGTGAAGCATCGGAATCTATAACTAGTGTCACAGGGACGGTTCAAAACATAGACAGTAAGATGAGTCAGTCTTCTTTTAGTTAAGTCTGCAATGTGCCTTTTGTATTTAATTCTGATGCAATTTCTGTATTTCATCGTCAATAAGAAGGTCCAAGGGATACAGTAAACCTGAAGTGAAGCATCGGAACCTATAACTAGAGTCACAGGAATTGTTCAAAACATAGACATTAGGAAGAGTCAGTCTTCTAGTACTTAAGTCGGCATTGTGCATTTTCTATTTAATTCCGATGCAATTTCTGTGTTTCATCGTCAGTAAGACGGACAGAGGGAAACAGTAAACCTGAAGAGAAGCATCGGAATCTATAACTAGTGTCACAGGAATGGTTCAAAACATAGACAGTTGGAAGAGTCAGTCTTCTTGTACTTAAGTCGGCATTGTGCCTATTGTATTTAATTCCGATGCTATTTCTGTGTTTCATCGTCAATAAGAAGGTCAGAGGGATACAGTAAACCTGATGTGAAGCATCGGAATCTATAACTAGTGTCAAAGGAATGGTTCAAAACATAGTCAGTAAGAAGAGTCAGTCTTCTAGTACTTACGTCGGCATTGTGCCTTTTGTATTTAATTCCGATGCAATTTCTGTGTTTCATCGTCAATAAGAATGTCTAAGGGATACAGTAAACCTGGAGTGAAGCATCGGAATCTATAACTAGTGTCACAGGAATGGTTCAAAGCATTGACAGTAAGAAAAGTCAGACTTCATTTACTTAAGTCGGCATTGAGCCTTTTTTATTTAATTCCGATGCAATTTCTGTGTTTCATCGTCAATACGAAGGTCCAAGGATACATTTAAACTTGAGTGAAGCATCGGAGTCTATAACTAGTGTCACAGGAATGGTTCAAAACATAGGCAGTAAGAAGAGTCAGTCTTCTTGTACTTAATTCGGTATTGTGCCTTTTGTACTGATTTCCGATACAATTTCAGTATTTCATCGTCAATAAGAACATCAGAGGGATACAGTAAACCTGAAGTGAAGCACCGGAATCTATAACTAGTGTCACAGGAATGGTTCAATACATAGTCAGTATGAAGAGTCAGTCTTCTAGTACTTACGTCGGCATTGTGCCTTTTGTATTTAATTCCGATGCAATTTCTGTGTTTCATCGTCAATAAGAATGTCCAAGGGATACAGTAAACATGGAGTGAAGCATCGGAATCTATAACTAGTGTCACAGGGACGGTTCAAAACATAGACAGTAAGATGAGTCAGTCATCTTTTAGTTAAGTCTGCAATGTGCCTTTTGTATTTAATTCTGATGCAATTTCTGTGTTTCATCGTCAATAAGAAGGTCCAAGGGATACAGTAAACCTGAAGTGAAGCATCGGAACCTATAACTAGAGTCACAGGAATTGTTCAAAACATAGACATTAGGAAGAGTCAGTCTTCTAGTACTTAAGTCGGCATTGTGCATTTTCTATTTAATTCCAATGCAATTTCTGTGTTTCATCGTCAATAAGACGGACAGAGGGAAACAGTAAACCTGAAGAGAAGCATCGGAATCTATAACTAGTGTCACAGGAATGGTTCAAAACATAGACAGTTGGAAGAGTCAGTCTTCTTGTACTTAAGTCGGCATTGTGCCTTTTGTATTTAATTCCGATGCTATTTCTGTGTTTCATCGTCAATAAGAAGGTCAGAGGGATACAGTAAACCTGATGTGAAGCATCGGAATCTATAACTAGTGTCAAAGGAATGGTTCAAAACATACTCAGTAAGAAGAGTCAGTCTTCTTGTACTTAAGTCGGCATTGTGCCATTTGTATTTAATTCCGATGCAATTTATGTGTTTCATCGTCAATAAGAAGGTCAGAGGGATACAATAAACCTGTAGTGAAGCATCGGAATCTATTACTAGTGTCACACGAATTGTTCAAAACATTGACAGTAGGAAGAGTCAGTTTTCTTGTACTTAAGTCGGCATTGTGCCTTTTTTATTTTATTCCGATGCAATTTCTGTGTTTAATCGTCAAGAAGAAGGTCCAACGGATACAGTAAACCTGAAGTGAAGCATCGGAATCTATAACTAGTGTCACAGGAATGGTTCAAAACATAGACAGTTGAAAGAGTCAGTCTTCTTGTACTTAAGTCGGCATTGTGCCTTTTGTATTTAATTCCGATGCAATTTCTGTGTTTCATCGTCAATAAGAAGGTCCAAGGGATACAGTAAGCCTGAAGTGAAGCATCGGAATCTATAACTGGTGTCACAGGAACTGTTCAAAACATAGTCAGTAAGAAGAGTCAGTTTTCTTGTACTTAAGTCGGCATTGTGCCTTTTGCATTAAATACCGATGCAATTTCTGTGTTTCATCGTCAATAAGAAGGACCAAGGATTACGGTAAACCTGGAGTGAAGCATCGGAACCTATAACTAGTGTCACAGGAACGGTTTTAAACATAGACAGTAAGATGAGTCAGTCTTCTTGTACTTAAGTCGTCATTGTGCCTTTTGTATTTAATTCCGATGCAATTTCTGTGTTTCATCATCAAAAAGAAGGTCCAAGGGATACAGTAGGCCTGAATTGAAGCATCGGAATCTATAACTAATGTCACACGAATGGTTCAAAACATAGACTGTAAGAAGAGTCAGTCTTCTTGTACTTAAGTCGGCATTGTGCCTTTTGTATTTAATTCCGATGCTATTTCTGTGTTTCATCGTCAATAAGAAGGACAGATGGATACAGTAAACCTGAAGTGAAGCATCGGAATCTACAACTAGTGTCACAGGAATGGTTCAAAACATAGTCAGTAAGAAGCGTCGGTCTTCTTGTACTTAAGTCGGCATTGTGTTTTTTCAATTTAATTCTGATGCAATTTCTGTGTTTCATCGTCAATAAGAGGGTCCAAGGGATACAGTAAACCTGGAGTGAAGCACCGGAATCTATAACTAGTTTCACAGGAATGGTTCAAATCATAGAGTGTAAGAAAAGTCAGTCTTCTGGTACTTTAGTCGGCATTGTGCCTTTTGTATTTAATTCCGATGCAATTTCTGTGTTTCATCGTCAATAAGAAGGTCCAAGGGATACAGTAAACCTGGTGTGAAGCATCGGAATCTATAACTAGTGTCACAGGAATGGTTCAAATCATAAACAGTAAGAGGAGTCAGTCTTCTTGTACTTAAGTCGGCATTGTGCCTTTTCAATTTAATTCCGATGCAATATCTGTGTTTCATCGTCAATAAGAAGGTCCAAATGATACAGTAAACCTGAAGTGAATCATCGGAATCTATAACTAGTGTCACAGGAATGGTTCAAAACATAGTCAGTAAGAAGCGTCAGTCTTCTTGTTCTTAAGTCGGCATTGTGCCTTTTGTATTTAATTCTGATGCAATTTCTGTGTTTCATCGTCAATAAGAAGAACCAAGGTATACAGTAAACCTGGAGTGAAGCATCGGAATCTATAAGTAGTGTCACAGGGATGGTTCAAAACATAGACAGTAAGAAGAGCCAGTCTTCTTGTACTTAAGTCGGCATTGTGCCTTTTGTATTTAGTTCCGATGCAATTTCTGTGTTTCATCGTCAATACGAAGGTCCAAGGGATACAGTAAACCTGAAGTGAAGCATCGGAATCTATAACTAGTGTCACAGGAATGGTTCAAAACATAGTCAGTAAGAAGCGTCGGTCTTCTTGTACTTAAGTCGGCATTGTGTTTTTTCAATTTAATTTTGATGCAATTTCTGTGTTTCATCGTCAATAAGAGGGTCCAAGGGATACAGTAAACCTGGAGTGAAGCACCGGAATCTATAACTAGTTTCACAGGAATGGTTCAAATCATAGGGTGTAAGAAAAGTCAGTCTTCTGGTACTTTAGTCGGCATTGTGCCTTTTGTATTTAATTCCGATGCAATTTCTGTGTTTCATCGTCAATAAGAAGGTCCAAGGGATACAGTACACCTGGTGTGAAGCATCGGAATCTATTACTAGTGTCACAGGAATGGTTCAAATCATAAACAGTAAGAAGAGTCAGTCTTCTTGTACTTAAGTCGGCATTGTGCCTTTCAATTTAATTCCGATGCAATATCTGTGTTTCATCGTCAATAAGAAGGTCCAAATGATACAGTAAACCTGAAGTGAAGCACCGGAATCTATAACTAGTGTCACAGGAATGGTTCAATACATAGTCAGTAAGAAGAGTCAGTCTTCTTGTACTTACGTCGGCACTGTGCCGTTTGAATTTAATTCCGATGCAATTTCTGTGTTTCATCGTCAATAAGAAGGTCCAAGGGATACAGTAAACGTGAAGAGAAGCATCGGAATCTATAACTAGTGTCACAGGGACGGTTAAAAGCACAGACAGTAAGATGAGTCAGTATTCTTGTACTTAAATCGGCAATGTGCTTTTTGTATTTAATTCCGATGCAGTTTCTGTGTTTCATCATCACTAAGAAGGTCAGAGGGATACAGTAATCCTGAAGTTAAGCATCGGAATCTATAACTAGTGTCACAGGAATGGTCACAGCATAGTCAGTAAGAAAAGTCAGTCTTCTTGTAGTTTAGTCTGCATTGTGCCTTTTGTATTTAATTCCGATGCAATTTCTGTGTTTCATCGACAATAAGAAGGTCCAAGGGGTACAGTAAACCGGAAGTGAAGCATCGGAATCTATAACTTGTGTCACAGGAATGGTTCACAACATACAAAGTAGGAAGAGCCAGTCTTGCAGTACTTAAGTCGGCATTGTGCATTTTCTATTTAATTCCGATGCAATTTCTGTGTTTCATCGTCAATAAGACGGTCAGAGTGATACAGTAAACCTGAAGAGAAGCATCGGTATCAATAACTAGTGTCACAGGAATGATTCAAAACATAGACAGTTCTAAGAGTCAGTCTTCTTGTACCTAAGTCGGCATTGTTCCCTTTGTATTTAATTCCGATGCAATTTCTGTGTTTCATCGTCAATTAGAAGGTCCAAGGGATACAGTAGACCGGAATTGAAGCATCGGAATCTATAACTAGTGTCACAGGAATGGTTCAAATCATAGACAGTAAGAAGAGTCAGTCTTCTTGTACTTAAGTCGGCATTGTACCTTTTGTATTTATTTCCGATGCAAATTCTGTGGTTCATTGTCAATAAGAAGGTCAGAGGGATACAGTAAACCTTAAGTGAAGCATCGCAATCTATAACTAGAGTCATAGGAATGGTACAAAACATAGACAGTAAGAAGAGTCAGTCTTCTTGTACTTAAGTCGGCATTGTGCCTTTTGTATTTAATTCCGATGCAATTTCTGTGTTTCATCATCAATAAGAAGGTTTAAGGAATACAGTAAACCTGAAGTGAAGCATCGGAATCTATAGCTAGTGTCACAGGAATGGTTCAAAACATAGGCAGTAAGAAGAGTCAGTCTTCTTGTACTTAATTCGGCATTGTGTCTTTTGTATTGAATTCCGACGCAATTTCTGTGTTTCATCGTCAATAAGAAGGTCAGAGGGATACAGTAAACCTGAAGTGAAGCATCGGAATCTATAACTAGTGTCACAGGAATGGTTCAATACATAGTCAGTAAGAAGAGTCAGTCTTCTTGTACTGAAGTCGGCATTGTGCCTTTTGTATTTAATTCCGATGCAATTTCTGTGTTTCATCGTCAATAAGAAGGTCCAAGGGATACAGTAAACCTGGAGAGAAGCATCGGAATCTATAACTAGTGTCACAGGGACGGTTCAAAACATAGACAGTAAGTTGAGTCAGTATTCTTGTACTTAAGTCGGCAATGTGCTTTTTGTATTTAATTCCGATGCAATTTCTGTGTTTCATCGTCACTAAGAAGGTCAGAGGGATACAGTAATCCTGAAGTACGCATCGGAATCTATAACTAGTGTCACAGGAATGGTTCAAAACATAGACAGTAGGAAGAGTCAGTCTTCTTGTACTTAAGTCGTCATTGTGGATTTTCTATTTAATTCTGATGCAATTTCTGTGTTTCATCGTCAATAAGAAGGTCCAAGGGATACAGTTAACCTGAAGTGAAGCGTCGGAATCTATAACTAGTGCCACGGGAATGGTTCAAAACATGGTCAGTAAGAAGAGTCAGTCTTCTTGTACTTAAGTCGGCACTGTGACTTTTGTATTTAATTCCGATGCAATTTCTCTGTTTCATCGTCAATGAGAAGGCCCAAGGGATACAGTAGACCTGAATTGAAGCACCGGAATCTATAACTAGTGTCACAGGAATGGTTCAAAACATAGACAGTAAGAAGAGTCAGTCTTCTTGTACTTAAGTCGTCATTGTGCCTTTTGTATTTAATTCCGATGCAATTTCTGTGTTTCATCGTCAATAAAAAGGTCCATGGGATACAGTAAACCTGGAGTGAAGCATCGGAATCTATAACTAGTGTCACAGGAATGGTTTTAAACATAGACAGTAAGAAGAGTCAGTCTTCTTGTACTTAAGTCGGCATTGTGCCTTTTGTATTTAATTCCGAGGCAATTTCTGTGCTTCATCGTCAATAATATGGTCCAAGGGATACAGTAAACCTGGAGTGAAGCATCGGAATCTATAACTAGTGTCACAGGGACGGTTCAAAACATAGACAGTAAGATGAGTCAGTATTCTTGTACTTAAGTCGGCAATGTGCTTTTTGTATTTAATTCCGATGCAATTTCTGTGTTTCATCGTCAATAAGAAGTTCCAAGGGATACATTTGACCGGAATTGAAGCATCGGAATCTATAACTAGTGTCACAGGAATGGTTAAAAGCATAGACAGTAAGAACAGTCAGTCTTCTTGTACTTAAGTCGGCATTGTACCTTTTGTATTTAATTCCGATGCAATTTCTGTGTTTCATTGTCAATGAGAAGGTCAGAGGGATACAGTAAACCTGAAGTGAAGCATCGGAATCTATAACTAGAGTCATAGGAATGGTACAAAACATAGACTGTAAGAAGAGTCAGTCTTCTTGTACTTAAGTCGGCATTGTGACTTTTGTATTTAATTCCGATGCAATTTCTCTGTTTCAAGGTCAATAAGAAGGCCCAAGGGATACAGTAGACCTGAATTGAAGCACCGGAATCTATAACTAGTGTCACAGGAATGGTTCAAAACATAGACAGTGAGAAGAGTAAGTCTTCTTGTACTTAAGTCGTCATTGTGCATTTTGTATTTAATTACGATGCAATTTCTGTGTTTCACCGTCAATAAAAAGGTCCAAGGTATACAGAAAACCTGGAGTGAAGCATCGGAATCTATAACTAGTGTCACAGGAATGGTTTAAACATAGACAGTAAGAAGAGTCAGTCTTCTTGTACTTAAGTCTGCAATGTGCTTTTTGTATTTAATTCCGATGCAATTTCTGTGTTTCATCGTCACTAAGAAGGTTTAAGGGATACAGTAAACCTGAAGTGAAGCATCGGAATATATAACTAGTGTCACAGGAATGGTTCACAACATAAAAAGTAGGAAGAGTCAGTCTCGCAGTACTTAAGGCGGCATTGTGCATTTTCTATTTAATTCTGATGCAATTTCTGTGTTTCATCGTCAATAAGACGGTCAGAGGGATACAGTAAACCTGAAGAGAAGAATCGGTATCAATAACTAGTGTCACAGGAATGGTTCAAAACATAGACAGTTCTAAGAGTCAGTCTTCTTGTACCTAAGTCGGCATTGTGTCTTTTGTATTTAATTCCGATGCAATTTCTGTGTTTCATCGTCAATGAGAAGGTCCAAGGGATACTGTAAACCGGAAATGAACCATCGGAATCTATAACTGGTGTCATAGGAATGGTTCAAAACATAGACAGTAGGAAAAGTCAGTCTACATGTACTTAAGTCGGCATTGAGCCTTTTGTATTTTATTCCGATGCAATTTCTGTTTTTCATCGTCAATAAGAGGGTCAGCGGGATACAGTAAACCTAATGTGAAGCATCGGAATCTATAAATAGTGTCACAGGAATGGTTCAAAACATAGTCAGCAAGAAGAGTCAGTCTTCTTGTACTTAAGTCGGCATTGTGCCTTTTGTATTTAATTCCGATGCAATTTCTGTGTTTCATCGTCAATAAGAATGTCCAAGGGATACAGGTAACCTGGAGTGAAACATCGGAGTCTGTAACTAGTGTCACAGGAATGGTTCAAAACAAAATCAGTAAGAAGAGTCAGTCTTCTTGTACTTAAGTCGGCATTGTGCCCTTTGTATTTAATTGAGATGCAATTTCTGTGTTTCATCGTCTATACGATGGTCCAAGGGATACAGTAGACCTCAATTGAAGCATCGGAATCTGTAACTAGAGTCACAGGAATGGTTCAAAACATAGACAGTAAGAAGAGTCAGTCTTCTTGTACTTAAGTCGGCATTGTGCCTTTTGTATTTAATTCCGATGCAATTTCTGTGACTCTTCCTCAATAAGAAGGTCAGAGGGAAACAGAAAACCTGAAGTGAAGCATCGGAATCTATAACTAGTGTCACAGGAATGGTTCAAAACATAGTCAGTAAGAAGAGTCAGTCTTCTTGCACTTAAGTCGGCATTGTTGCTTTTGTATTCAATTCCGATGCAATTTCTGTGTTTCATCGTCAATAAGAAGGTCCAAGGGATACAGTAAACCTGTAGTGAAGCATCAGAATCTATAACTAGTGTCACAGGGACAGTTCAAAACATCGACAATCATATGAGTCAGTATTCTTGTACTTAAGTCATCATTGTGCATTTTCTATTTAATTCAGAAGCACTTTCTGTGTTTCATCGTCAATAAGAAGGTCCAAGGGATACAGTAAACCTGGAGTGAAGCATCGGAATCTATAACTAGTGTCACAGGAATGGTTCAAAGCATAGACAGTAAGAAGAGTCAGACCTCTTTTTCTTAAGTCGGCATTGTGCCTTTTGTATTTAATTCCGATGCAATTTCTGTGTTTCATCGTCAAAAAGAATGTCAAAGGGATACAGGTAACCTGGAGTGAAGCATCGGAGTCTGTAAGTAGTGTCACAGGAATGGTTCAAAACAAACTCAGTAAGAAGAGTCAGTCTTCTTGTACTTAAGTCGGCATTGTGCCTTTTATATTTAATTCCGATGCAATTTCTGTGTTTCATCGTCTATAAGATGGTCCAAGGGATACAGTAGACCTGAATTGAAGCATCGGAATCTATAACTAGTGTCACAGGAATGGTTCAAAACATAGACAGTATGAAGAGTCAGTCTTGTTGTACTTAAGTCGGCATTGTGAATTTTGTATTTAATTCCGATGCAATTTCTGTGTTTCATCGTCAATAAGAAGGTCAGATGGATACAGTAAACCTGAATTGAAGCATCGGAATCTATAACTAGAGTCACAGGAATGGTTCAAAACATAGACAGTAAGAAGAGTCAGTCTTCTTGTACTTAAGTCGGCATTGTGCCTTTTGTATTTAATTCCGAAGCCATTTCTGTGTTTCATCTTCAATAAGAAGGTCTAAGGGATACAGTAAACATGAAGTGAAGCATCGGAATCTATAGCTAGTGTCACAAGAATGGTTCAAAACATAGTCAGTAAGAAGAGTCAGTATTCTTGCACTTAAATCGGCATTGTGCCTTTTGTATTTAATTCCGATGCAATTTCTGTGTTTCATCGTCAATAAGAAGGTCCAAGGGATACAGTTATCCTGAAGTTAAGCATCGGAATCTATGACTAGTGTCACAGGAATGGTTCAAAACATAGTCAGTAAGAAGAGTAAGTCTTCTTGTATTTAAGTCGGTATTGTGCCTTTTGTATTTAATTCCGATGCAAATTCTGTGTATCATCGTCAATAAGAAGGTCCAAGGGATACAGTAAACCTGAAGTGAAGCATCGGATCTATAACTAGTGTCACAGGAATGGTTCAAAACATAGTCAGTAAGAAGAGTCAGTCTTCTTGTACTTAAGTCGGCATTGTGCCTTTTGTACTTAATTCCGATGCAATTTCTGTATTTCATCGTCAATAAGAAGGTCCAAGGGAAACAGTAAACCTGGAGTGAAGCATCGGAATCTATAACTAGTGTCACAGAGACGGTTCAAAACATACACAGTAAGATGAGTCAGTATTCTTGTACTTAACTCGGCATTGTGCCTTTTCTAATTAATTCCTATGCAATTTCTGTGTTTCATCGTCAATAAGGCGGTCCTAGGGATACAGTAAACCTGAAGTGAAGCATCGGAATCTATAACTAGTTTCACAGGAGTGGTTCAAAACATAGTCAGAAAGAAGAGTCAGTCTTCTTGTACTTAAGTCATCTTTGTGCATTTTCTATTTAATACTGATGCAATTTCTGTGTTTCTTCGTCAATAAGAAGGTCCTAGGGATACAGTAAACCTGAAATGAACCATCGGAATCTATAACTAGTGTCACAGGAATGGTTCAAAACATAGACAGTTGGAAGAGTCAGTCATCTTGTAATTAAGTCAGCATTGTGCCTTTTGTATTTACTTCCGATGATATTTCTGTGTTTCATCGTCAATACGAAGGTCCAAGGGATACAGTAAACCTGAAGTGAACCATCGGAATCTATAACTAGTGTCACAGGAATGGTTCAAAACATATACGGTAGGAAAAGTCAGTCTACATGTACTTAAGTCGGCATTGTGCCTTGTGTATTTAATTGTACTTAAGTCGGCATTGTGCATTTTGTATTTAATTCCGATGCAATTTCTGTGTTTCATCGTCAATAAGAATGTCAGAGAGATACAGTAAACCTGAAGAGAAGCATCGAAATCTATAACTAGTGTCACAGGAATGGTTCAAAACATAGACAGTAGGAAAAGTCAGTCTACATGTACTAAATCGGCATTGAGCCTTTTGTATTTGATTCCGATGCAATCTCTGTGTTTCATCGTCAATAAGAAGGTCCAAGGGATACAGTAAACCTGGAGTGAAGCATCGGAATCTATAACTAGTGTCACAGGAATGGTTCAAAGCATAGACAGTAAGAAGAGTCAGACTTCTTTTTCTTAAGTCGGCATTGTGCCTTTTGTATTTAATTCCGATGCAATTTCTGTGTTTCATCGTCAATAAGAATGTCCAAGGGATACAGGTAACCTGGAGTGAAGCATCGGAGTCTGTAACTAGTGTCACAGGAATGGTTCAAAACATAGACAGTTGGAAGAGTCAGACATCTTGTACTTAAGTCGGCATTGTGCCTTTTGTATTTAATTCCGATGATATTTCTGTGTTTCATCGTCAATACGAAGGTGCAAGGGATACAGTAAACCTGAAATGACACATCGGAATCTATAACTAGTGTCACAGGAATGGTTCAAAACATAGACGGTAGGAAAAGTCAGTCTACATGTACTTAAGTCGGCATTGTGTCTTGTGTATTTAATTGTACTTAAGTCGGCTTTGTGCATTTTGTATTTAATTCCGATGCAATTTCTGTGTTTCATCGTCAATAAGAATGTCAGAGGGATACAGTAAACCTGAAGAGAAGCATCGGAATCAATAACTAGTGTCACAGGAATGGTTCAAAACATAGACAGTAGGAAGAGTCAGTCTACATGTACTAAAGTCGGCATTGAGCCTTTTGTATTTGATTCAGATGCAATTTCTGTGTTTCATCGTCAATAAGAAGGACAGAGGGATACAGTAAACCTGAATTGAACCATCAGAATCTATAACTAGTGTCACAGGAATGGTTCAAAACATAGACATTACGAAAAGTCCGTCTACATGTACTTAAGTCGGCTTTGTGCCTTTTGTATTTAATTCCGATACAATTTCTGTGTTTCATCGTCAATAAGAATGTCAGAGGGATACAGTAAACCTGGTGTGAAGCATCGGAATCTATACCTAGTGTCACAGGAATGGTTCAAAACATAGTCTGTAAGAAGAGTCAGTCTTCTTGTACTTAAGTCGGCATTGTGTATTTTGTATTTCATTCCGATGCAATTTCTGTGTTTCATCGTCAATAAGAAGGTCCAAGGGATACAGTAAACCTGAAATGAACCATCGGAATATATAACTTGTGTCACAGGAATGGTTCAAAACATAGACAGTAAGAAGAGTCAGTCTTCTTGTACTTAAGTCGGCATTGTGCATTTTGTATTTATTTCCGATGCAATTTCTGTGTTTCATGCTCAATAAGAAGGTCCAAGGGATACAGTAGACCTAAACTGAAGCATCGGAATCTATAACTAGTGTCACAGGAATGGTTCAAAACATAGATAGAGAGAAGAGTCAGTCTTCTTGTACTTAAGTCGGCATTGTGCCTTTTGTATTTAATTCCGATGCAATTTCTGTGTTTCATCGTCATAAAGAAGGTCCAAGGGATACAGTTATCCTGAAGTTAAGCATCGGAATCTATGACTAGTGTCACAGGAATGGTTCAAAACATAGTCAGTAAGAAGAGTAAGTCTTCTTGTATTTAAGTCGGTATTGTGCCTTTTGTATTTAATTCCGATGCAAATTCTGTGTATCATCGTCAATAAGAAGGTCCAAGGGATACAGTAAACCTGAAGTGAAGCATCGGATCTATAACTAGTGTCACAGGAATGGTTCAAAACATAGTCAGTAAGAAGAGTCAGTCTTCTTGTACTTAAGTCGGCATTGTGCCTTTTGTACTTAATTCCGATGCAATTTCTGTATTTCATCGTCAATAAGAAGGTCCAAGGGAAACAGTAAACCTGGAGTGAAGCATCGGAATCTATAACTAGTGTCACAGAGACGGTTCAAAACATACACAGTAAGATGAGTCAGTATTCTTGTACTTAACTCGGCATTGTGCCTTTTCTAATTAATTCCTATGCAATTTCTGTGTTTCATCGTCAATAAGGCGGTCCTAGGGATACAGTAAACCTGAAGTGAAGCATCGGAATCTATAACTAGTTTCACAGGAGTGGTTCAAAACATAGTCAGAAAGAAGAGTCAGTCTTCTTGTACTTAAGTCATCTTTGTGCATTGTCTATTTAATACTGATGCAATTTCTGTGTTTCTTCGTCAATAAGAAGGTCCTAGGGATACAGTAAACCTGAAATGAACCATCGGAATCTATAACTAGTGTCACAGGAATGGTTCAAAACATAGACAGTTGGAAGAGTCAGTCATCTTGTAATTAAGTCAGCATTGTGCCTTTTGTATTTACTTCCGATGATATTTCTGTGTTTCATCGTCAATACGAAGGTCCAAGGGATACAGTAAACCTGAAGTGAACCATCGGAATCTATAACTAGTGTCACAGGAATGGTTCAAAACATATACGGTAGGAAAAGTCAGTCTACATGTACTTAAGTCGGCATTGTGCCTTGTGTATTTAATTGTACTTAAGTCGGCATTGTGCATTTTGTATTTAATTCCGATGCAATTTCTGTGTTTCATCGTCAATAAGAATGTCAGAGAGATACAGTAAACCTGAAGAGAAGCATCGAAATCTATAACTAGTGTCACAGGAATGGTTCAAAACATAGACAGTAGGAAAAGTCAGTCTACATGTACTAAATCGGCATTGAGCCTTTTGTATTTGATTCCGATGCAATCTCTGTGTTTCATCGTCAATAAGAAGGTCCAAGGGATACAGTAAACCTGGAGTGAAGCATCGGAATCTATAACTAGTGTCACAGGAATGGTTCAAAGCATAGACAGTAAGAAGAGTCAGACTTCTTTTTCTTAAGTCGGCATTGTGCCTTTTGTATTTAATTCCGATGCAATTTCTGTGTTTCATCGTCAATAAGAATGTCCAAGGGATACAGGTAACCTGGAGTGAAGCATCGGAGTCTGTAACTAGTGTCACAGGAATGGTTCAAAACATAGACAGTTGGAAGAGTCAGACATCTTGTACTTAAGTCGGCATTGTGCCTTTTGTATTTAATTCCGATGATATTTCTGTGTTTCATCGTCAATACGAAGGTGCAAGGGATACAGTAAACCTGAAATGACACATCGGAATCTATAACTAGTGTCACAGGAATGGTTCAAAACATAGACGGTAGGAAAAGTCAGTCTACATGTACTTAAGTCGGCATTGTGTCTTGTGTATTTAATTGTACTTAAGTCGGCTTTGTGCATTTTGTATTTAATTCCGATGCAATTTCTGTGTTTCATCGTCAATAAGAATGTCAGAGGGATACAGTAAACCTGAAGAGAAGCATCGGAATCAATAACTAGTGTCACAGGAATGGTTCAAAACATAGACAGTAGGAAGAGTCAGTCTACATGTACTAAAGTCGGCATTGAGCCTTTTGTATTTGATTCAGATGCAATTTCTGTGTTTCATCGTCAATAAGAAGGACAGAGGGATACAGTAAACCTGAATTGAACCATCAGAATCTATAACTAGTGTCACAGGAATGGTTCAAAACATAGACATTACGAAAAGTCCGTCTACATGTACTTAAGTCGGCTTTGTGCCTTTTGTATTTAATTCCGATACAATTTCTGTGTTTCATCGTCAATAAGAATGTCAGAGGGATACAGTAAACCTGGTGTGAAGCATCGGAATCTATACCTAGTGTCACAGGAATGGTTCAAAACATAGTCTGTAAGAAGAGTCAGTCTTCTTGTACTTAAGTCGGCATTGTGTATTTTGTATTTCATTCCGATGCAATTTCTGTGTTTCATCGTCAATAAGAAGGTCCAAGGGATACAGTAAACCTGAAATGAACCATCGGAATATATAACTTGTGTCACAGGAATGGTTCAAAACATAGACAGTAAGAAGAGTCAGTCTTCTTGTACTTAAGTCGGCATTGTGCATTTTGTATTTATTTCCAATGCAATTTCTGTGTTTCATGCTCAATAAGAAGGTCCAAGGGATACAGTAGACCTAAACTGAAGCATCGGAATCTATAACTAGTGTCACAGGAATGGTTCAAAACATAGATAGAGAGAAGAGTCAGTCTTCTTGTACTTAAGTCGGCATTGTGCCTTTTGTATTTAATTCCGATGCAATTTCTGTGTTTCATCGTCATAAAGAAGGTCCAAGGGATATAGTAAACCTGGAGTGAAGCGTCGGAATCTATAACTAGTGTCACAGGGATGGTTCAAAACATTGACAGTAAGAAGAGTAAGTCTTCTTGTACTTAAGTCGGTTTTGTGCCTTTTGTATTTAATTTCCGATGCAATTTCTGAGTTTCATCGTCAATAAGAAGGTCAGAGGGATACAGTAAACCTGATGTGAAGCATCGGAATCTATAACTAGTGTCACAGGAATGGTTCAAAACATAGTCAGTATGAAGAGTCAGTCTTCCTGTACTTAAGTAATCATTGTGCCTTTTCTATTTAATTCTAATGCAATTTCTGTGTTCCATCGTCAATAAGATGGTCCAAGGGATACAGTAAACCTGGAGTGAAGCATCGGAATCTATAACTAGTGTCACAGGAATGGTTCAAAACATAGACAGTAAGAAGAGTCAGACTTCTTTCACTTAAGTCGGCATTGTGCCTTTTGTATTTAATTCCGATGCAATTTCTGTGTTTCATCGTCAATAAGAGGGTCAGAGGGATACAGTAAACCTGATGTGAAGCATCGGAATCTATAACTAGTGTCACAGGAATGATTCAAAACATAGTCAGTAAGAAGAGTTAGTCTTCTTGTACTTAAGTCGGCATTGAGCATTTTGTATTTAATTCCGATGCAATTTCTTTGTTTCATCGTCGATAAGAAGGACCAAGGGATACAGTAGACCTAAATTTAAGCATCGGAATCTATAACTAGTGTCACAGGAATGATTCAAACATAGTCATTAAGAAGAGTCAGTCTTCTTGTACTTATGTCGGCATTGTGCCTTTTGTATTTAATTCCTATGCAAATTCTGTGTTTCATCGTCAATAAGAAGGTCCAAGGGATACAGTAAACCTGGAGTGAAGCACCGGAATCTACAACTAGTGTCACAGGAATGGTTCAAATCATAGACTGTCGGAAGCGTCAGTCTTCTTGTACTTTAGTCAGCATTATGCCTTTTGTATTTAATTCCGCACCAATTTCTGTGTCTCATCGTCAATAAGAAGGTCAGAGGGATACAGTAATCCTGAAGTTAAGCATCGGAATCTATGACTAGTGTCATAGGAATGGTTCAAAACATAGACAGTAAGAAGAGTCAATCTTCTTATACTTAAGTCGGCATTGTGCCTTTTGTATTTAATTCCGATGCAATTTCTGTGTTTCATGGTCAATATGAAGGTCCAAGGGATACATTATACCTAAATTGAAGCATCGGAATCTATAACTAGTGTCACAGGAATGGTTCAAAACATAGACAGTAAGAAGAGTCAGTCTTCTTGTACTTTAGTCGGATTTGTGCCTTTTGTATTTAATTCCGATGCAATTTCTGTGTCTCATCGTCATAAAGAAAGTCCAAGGGATACAGTAAACCTGGAGTGTAGCATCGGAATCTATAACTAGTGTCACAGGGATGGTTCAAAACATAGACAGTTCTAAGAGTCAGTCTTCTTGTACCTAAGTCGGCATTGTGTCTTTTGTATTTAATTCCGATGCAATTTCTGTGTTTCATCGTCAATGAGAAGGTCCAAGGGATACTGTAAACCGGAAATGAACCATCGGAATCTATAACTAGTGTCATAGGAATGGTTCAAAACATAGACAGTAGGAAAAGTCAGTCTACATCTACTTAAGTCGGCATTGAGCCTTTTGTATTTAATTCCGATGCAATTTCTGTTTTTCATCGTCAATAAGAGGGTCAGAGGGATACAGTAAACCTGATGTGAAGCATCGGAATCTATAACTAGTGTCACAGGAATGGTTCAAAGCATAGTCAGTAAGAAGAGTCAGTCTTCTTGTACTTAAGTCGGCATTGTGCCGATTGTATTTAATTCCGATGCAATTTCTGTGTTTCATCGTCAATAAGAAGGTCCAAGGGATACAGTTGACCGGAATTGAAGCATCGGAATCTATAACTAGTGTCACAGGAATGGTTCAAAACATAGACAGTAGGAAGAGTCAGTCTTCTTGTACTTAAGTCGGCATTGTGAATTTTGTATTTAATTCCGATGCAATTGCTGTGTTTCATCGTCAATAAGAAGGTCAGATGGATACAGTAAACCTGAATTGAAGCATCGGAATCTATAACTAGAGTCACAGGAATGGTTCAAAACATAGACAGTAAGAAGAGTCAGTCTTGTTGTACTTAAACGGCATTGTGCCTTTTGTATTTAATTCCGAAGCCATTTCAGTGTTTCATCTTCAATAAGAAGGTCTAAGGGATACAGTAAACATGAAGTGAAGCATCGGAATCTATAGCTAGTGTCACAAGAATGGTTCAAAACATAGGCAGTAAGAAGAGTCAGTATTCTTGCACTTAAATCGGCATTGTGCCTTTTGTATTTAATTCCGATGCAATTTCTGTGTTTCATCGTCAATAAGAAGGTCCAAGGGATACAGTAATCCTGAAGTTAAGCATCGGAATCTATGACTAGTGTCACAGGAATGGTTCAAAACATAGTCAGTAAGAAGAGTAAGTCTTCTTGTATTTAAGTCGGTAATGTGCCTTTTGTATTTAATTCCGATGCAAATTCTGTGTATCATCGTCAATAAGAAGGTCCAAGGGATACAGTAAACCTGAAGTGAAGCATCGGATCTATAACTAGTGTCACAGGAATGGTTCAAAACATAGTCAGTAAGAAGAGTCAGTCTTCTTGTACTTAAGTCGGCATTGTGCCTTTTGTACTTAATTCCGATGCAATTTCTGTATTTCATCGTCAATAAGAAGGTCCAAGGGATACAGTAATCCTGGAGTGAAGCATCGGAATCTATAACTAGTGTCACAGGAATGGTTCAAAACATAGACAGTAAGAAGAGTCAGACTTCTTTCACTTAAGTCGGCATTGTGCCTTTTGTATTTAATTCCGATGCAATTTCTGTGTTTCATCGTCAATAAGAGGGTCAGAGGGATACAGTAAACCTGATGTGAAGCATCGGAATCTATAACTAGTGTCACAGGAATGATTCAAAACATAGTCAGTAAGAAGAGTTAGTCTTCTTGTACTTAAGTCGGCATTGTGCATTTTGTATTTAATTCCGATGCAATTTCTGTGTTTCATCTTCGATAAGAAGGACCAAGGGATACAGTAGACCTAAATTTAAGCATCGGAATCTATAACTAGTGTCACAGGAATGATTCAAACATAGTCATTAAGAAGAGTCAGTCTTCTTGTACTTAAGTCGGCATTGTGCCTTTTGTATTTAATTCCTATGCAAATTCTGTGTTTCATCGTCAATAAGAAGGTCCAAGGGATACAGTAAACCTGGAGTGAAGCACCGGAATCTATAACTAGTGTCACAGGAATGGTTCAAAGCATAGACTGTCAGAAGCGTCAGTCTTCTTGTACTTTAGTCAGCATTATGCCTTTTGTATTTAATTCCGCACCAATTTCTGTGTCTCATCGTCAATAAGAAGGTCAGAGGGATACAGTAATCCTGAAGTTAAGCATCGGAATCTATGACTAGTGTCATAGGAATGGTTCAAAACATAGACAGTAAGAAGAGTCAATCTTCTTATACTTAAATCGGCATTGTGCCTTTTGTATTTAATTCCGATGCAATTTCTGTGTTTCATGGTCAATATGAAGGTCCAAGGGATACATTATACCTAAATTGAAGCATCGGAATCTATAACTAGTGTCACAGGAATAGTTCAAAACATAGACAGTAAGAAGAGTCAGTCTTCTTGTACTTTAGTCGGCATTGTGCCTTTTGTATTTAATTCCGATGCAATTTCTGTGTCTCATCGTCATAAAGAAGGTCCAAGGGATACAGTAAACCTGGAGTGTAGCATCGGAATCTATAACTAGTGTCACAGGGATGGTTCAAAACATAGACAGTTCTAAGAGTCAGTCTTCTTGTACCTAAGTCGGCATTGTGTCTTTTGTATTTAATTCCGATGCAATTTCTGTGTTTCATCGTCAATGAGAAGGTCCAAGGGATACTGTAAACCGGAAATGAACCATCGGAATCTATAACTAGTGTCATAGGAATGGTTCAAAACATAGACAGTAGGAAAAGTCAGTCTACATCCACTTAAGTCGGCATTGAGCCTTTTGTATTTAATTCCGATGCAATTTCTGTTTTTCATCGTCAATAAGAGGGTCAGAGGGATACAGTAAACCTGATGTGAAGCATCAGAATCTATAACTAGTGTCACAGGAATGGTTCAAAACATAGTCAGTAAGAAGAGTCAGTCTTCTTGTACTTAAGTCGGCATTGTACCTTTTGTATTTAATTCCGATGCAATTTCTGTGTTTCATTGTCAATGAGAAGGTCAGAGGGATACAGTAAACCTGAAGTGAAGCATCGGAATCTATAGCTAGTGTCACAAGAATGGTTCAAAACATAGTCAGTAAGAAGAGTCAGTCTTCTTGTACTTATTTCGGCATAGTGCCTTTTGTAGTTAATTCCGATGCATTTTCTGTGATTCTTCCTCAATAAGAAGGTCAGAGGGATACAGAAACCTGAAGTGAAGCATCGGAATCTATAACTAGTGTCACAGGAATGGTTCAAAACATAGTCAGTAAGAAGAGTCAGTCTTCTTGTACTTAAGTCGGCATTGTGGCTTTTGTATTTAATTCCGATGCAATTTCTGTGTTTCATCGTCAATAAGAAGGTCAGATGGATACAGTAAACCTGAATTGAAGCATCGGAATCAATAACTAGTGTCACAGGAATGGTTCAAAACATAGACAGTAGGAAGAGTCAGTCTACATGTACTAAAGTCGGCATTGAGCCTTTTGTATTTGATTCAGATGCAATTTCTGTGTTTCATCGTCAATAAGAAGGACAGAGGGATACAGTAAACCTGAATTGAACCATCAGAATCTATAACTAGTGTCACAGGAATGGTTCAAAACATAGACATTACGAAAAGTCAGTCTACATGTACTTAAGTCGGCTTTGTGCCTTTTGTATTTAATTCCGAAGCCATTTCAGTGTTTCATCTTCAATAAGAAGGTCTAAGGGATACAGTAAACATGAAGTGAAGCATCGGAATCTATAGCTAGTGTCACAAGAATGGTTCAAAACATAGGCAGTAAGAAGAGTCAGTATTCTTGCACTTAAATCGGCATTGTGCCTTTTGTATTTAATTCCGATGCAATTTCTGTGTTTCATCGTCAATAAGAAGGTCCAAGGGATACAGTAATCCTGAAGTTAAGCATCGGAATCTATGACTAGTGTCACAGGAATGGTTCAAAACATAGTCAGTAAGAAGAGTAAGTCTTCTTGTATTTAAGTCGGTAATGTGCCTTTTGTATTTAATTCCGATGCAAATTCTGTGTATCATCGTCAATAAGAAGGTCCAAGGGATACAGTAAACCTGAAGTGAAGCATCGGATCTATAACTAGTGTCACAGGAATGGTTCAAAACATAGTCAGTAAGAAGAGTCAGTCTTCTTGTACTTAAGTCGGCATTGTGCCTTTTGTACTTAATTCCGATGCAATTTCTGTATTTCATCGTCAATAAGAAGGTCCAAGGGATACAGTAAACCTGGAGTGAAGCATCGGAATCTATAACTAGTGTCACAGGAATGGTTCAAAACATAGACAGTAAGAAGAGTCAGACTTCTTTCACTTAAGTCGGCATTGTGCCTTTTGTATTTAATTCCGATGCAATTTCTGTGTTTCATCGTCAATAAGAGGGTCAGAGGGATACAGTAAACCTGATGTGAAGCATCGGAATCTATAACTAGTGTCACAGGAATGATTCAAAACATAGTCAGTAAGAAGAGTTAGTCTTCTTGTACTTAAGTCGGCATTGTGCATTTTGTATTTAATTCCGATGCAATTTCTGTGTTTCATCTTCGATAAGAAGGACCAAGGGATACAGTAGACCTAAATTTAAGCATCGGAATCTATAACTAGTGTCACAGGAATGATTCAAACATAGTCATTAAGAAGAGTCAGTCTTCTTGTACTTAAGTCGGCATTGTGCCTTTTGTATTTAATTCCTATGCAAATTCTGTGTTTCATCGTCAATAAGAAGGTCCAAGGGATACAGTAAACCTGGAGTGAAGCACCGGAATCTATAACTAGTGTCACAGGAATGGTTCAAAGCATAGACTGTCAGAAGCGTCAGTCTTCTTGTACTTTAGTCAGCATTATGCCTTTTGTATTTAATTCCGCACCAATTTCTGTGTCTCATCGTCAATAAGAAGGTCAGAGGGATACAGTAATCCTGAAGTTAAGCATCGGAATCTATGACTAGTGTCATAGGAATGGTTCAAAACATAGACAGTAAGAAGAGTCAATCTTCTTATACTTAAATCGGCATTGTGCCTTTTGTATTTAATTCCGATGCAATTTCTGTGTTTCATGGTCAATATGAAGGTCCAAGGGATACATTATACCTAAATTGAAGCATCGGAATCTATAACTAGTGTCACAGGAATGGTTCAAAACATAGACAGTAAGAAGAGTCAGTCTTCTTGTACTTTAGTCGGCATTGTGCCTTTTGTATTTAATTCCGATGCAATTTCTGTGTCTCATCGTCATAAAGAAGGTCCAAGGGATACAGTAAACCTGGAGTGTAGCATCGGAATCTATAACTAGTGTCACAGGGATGGTTCAAAACATAGACAGTTCTAAGAGTCAGTCTTCTTGTACCTAAGTCGGCATTGTGTCTTTTGTATTTAATTCCGATGCAATTTCTGTGTTTCATCGTCAATGAGACGGTCCAAGGGATACTGTAAACCGGAAATGAACCATCGGAATCTATAACTAGTGTCATAGGAATGGTTCAAAACATAGACAGTAGGAAAAGTCAGTCTACATCCACTTAAGTCGGCATTGAGCCTTTTGTATTTAATTCCGATGCAATTTCTGTTTTTCATCGTCAATAAGAGGGTCAGAGGGATACAGTAAACCTGATGTGAAGCATCAGAATCTATAACTAGTGTCACAGGAATGGT
Organism: Schistocerca serialis cubense; assembly: GCF_023864345.2. Lineage (NCBI taxonomy): Eukaryota > Metazoa > Arthropoda > Insecta > Orthoptera > Acrididae > Schistocerca > Schistocerca serialis. The sequence goes on from NC_064649.1 coordinate 180,680,964, forward strand.
TCAAAACATAGTCAGTAAGAAGAGTCAGTCTTCTTGTACTTAAGTCGGCATTGTACCTTTTGTATTTAATTCCGATGCAATTTCTGTGTTTCATTGTCAATGAGAAGGTCAGAGGGATACAGTAAACCTGAAGTGAAGCATCGGAATCTATAGCTAGTGTCACAAGAATGGTTCAAAACATAGTCAGTAAGAAGAGTCAGTCTTCTTGTACTTATTTCGGCATAGTGCCTTTTGTAGTTAATTCCGATGCATTTTCTGTGATTCTTCCTCAATAAGAAGGTCAGAGGGATACAGAAACCTGAAGTGAAGCATCGGAATCTATAACTAGTGTCACAGGAATGGTTCAAAACATAGTCAGTAAGAAGAGTCAGTCTTCTTGTACTTAAGTCGGCATTGTGGCTTTTGTATTTAATTCCGATGCAATTTCTGTGTTTCATCGTCAATAAGAAGGTCAGATGGATACAGTAAACCTGAATTGAAGCATCGGAATCAATAACTAGTGTCACAGGAATGGTTCAAAACATAGACAGTAGGAAGAGTCAGTCTACATGTACTAAAGTCGGCATTGAGCCTTTTGTATTTGATTCAGATGCAATTTCTGTGTTTCATCGTCAATAAGAAGGACAGAGGGATACAGTAAACCTGAATTGAACCATCAGAATCTATAACTAGTGTCACAGGAATGGTTCAAAACATAGACATTACGAAAAGTCAGTCTACATGTACTTAAGTCGGCTTTGTGCCTTTTGTATTTAATTCCGATACAATTTCTGTGTTTCATCGTCAATAAGAATGTCAGAGGGATACAGTAAACCTGGTGTGAAGCATCGGAATCTATACCTAGTGTCACAGGAATGGTTCAAAACATAGTCTGTAAGAAGAGTCAGTCTTCTTGTACTTAAGTCGGCATTGTGTATTTTGTATTTCATTCCGATGCAATTTCTGTGTTTCATCGTCAATAAGAAGGTCCAAGGGATACAGTAAACCTGAAATGAACCATCGGAATATATAACTAGTGTCACAGGAATGGTTCAAAACATAGACAGTAAGAAGAGTCAGTCTTCTTGTACTTAAGTCGGCATTGTGCATTTTGTATTTATTTCCGATGCAATTTCTGTGTTTCATGCTCAATAAGAAGGTCCAAGGGATACAGTAGACCTAAACTGAAGCATCGGAATCTATAACTAGTGTCACAGGAATGGTTCAAAACATAGATAGAGAGAAGAGTCAGTCTTCTTGTACTTAAGTCGGCATTGTGCCTTTTGTATTTAATTCCGATGCAATTTCTGTGTTTCATCGTCATAAAGAAGGTCCAAGGGATATAGTAAACCTGGAGTGAAGCGTCGGAATCTATAACTAGTGTCACAGGGATGGTTCAAAACATTGACAGTAAGAAGAGTAAGTCTTCTTGTACTTAAGTCGGTTTTGTGCCTTTTGTATTTAATTTCCGATGCAATTTCTGAGTTTCATCGTCAATAAGAAGGTCAGAGGGATACAGTAAACCTGATGTGAAGCATCGGAATCTATAACTAGTGTCACAGGATTGGTTCAAAACATAGTCAGTATGAAGAGTCAGTCTTCCTGTACTTAAGTAATCATTGTGCCTTTTCTATTTAATTCTAATGCAATTTCTGTGTTCCATCGTCAATAAGATGGTCCAAGGGATACAGTAAACCTGGAGTGAAGCATCGGAATCTATAACTAGTGTCACAGGAATGGTTCAAAACATAGACAGTAAGAAGAGTCAGACTTCTTTCACTTAAGTCGGCATTGTGCCTTTTGTATTTAATTCCGATGCAATTTCTGTGTTTCATCGTCAATAAGAGGGTCAGAGGGATACAGTAAACCTGATGTGAAGCATCGGAATCTATAACTAGTGTCACAGGAATGATTCAAAACATAGTCAGTAAGAAGAGTTAGTCTTCTTGTACTTAAGTCGGCATTGTGCATTTTGTATTTAATTCCGATGCAATTTCTGTGTTTCATCTTCGATAAGAAGGACCAAGGGATACAGTAGACCTAAATTTAAGCATCGGAATCTATAACTAGTGTCACAGGAATGATTCAAACATAGTCATTAAGAAGAGTCAGTCTTCTTGTACTTAAGTCGGCATTGTGCCTTTTGTATTTAATTCCTATGCAAATTCTGTGTTTCATCGTCAGTAAGAAGGTCCAAGGGATACAGTAAACCTGGAGTGAAGCACCGGAATCTATAACTAGTGTCACAGGAATGGTTCAAAGCATAGACTGTCAGAAGCGTCAGTCTTCTTGTACTTTAGTCAGCATTATGCCTTTTGTATTTAATTCCGCACCAATTTCTGTGTCTCATCGTCAATAAGAAGGTCAGAGGGATACAGTAATCCTGAAGTTAAGCATCGGAATCTATGACTAGTGTCATAGGAATGGTTCAAAACATAGACAGTAAGAAGAGTCAATCTTCTTATACTTAAATCGGCATTGTGCCTTTTGTATTTAATTCCGATGCAATTTCTGTGTTTCATGGTCAATATGAAGGTCCAAGGGATACATTATACCTAAATTGAAGCATCGGAATCTATAACTAGTGTCACAGGAATGGTTCAAAACATAGACAGTAAGAAGAGTCAGTCTTCTTGTACTTTAGTCGGCATTGTGCCTTTTGTATTTAATTCCGATGCAATTTCTGTGTCTCATCGTCATAAAGAAGGTCCAAGGGATACAGTAAACCTGGAGTGTAGCATCGGAATCTATAACTAGTGTCACAGGGATGGTTCAAAACATAGACAGTTCTAAGAGTCAGTCTTCTTGTACCTAAGTCGGCATTGTGTCTTTTGTATTTAATTCCGATGCAATTTCTGTGTTTCATCGTCAATGAGAAGGTCCAAGGGATACTGTAAACCGGAAATGAACCATCGGAATCTATAACTAGTGTCATAGGAATGGTTCAAAACATAGACAGTAGGAAAAGTCAGTCTACATCTACTTAAGTCGGCATTGAGCCTTTTGTATTTAATTCCGATGCAATTTCTGTTTTTCATCGTCAATAAGAGGGTCAGAGGGATACAGTAAACCTGATGTGAAGCATCAGAATCTATAACTAGTGTCACAGGAATGGTTCAAAACATAGTCAGTAAGAAGAGTCAGTCTTCTTGTACTTAAGTCGGCATTGTACCTTTTGTATTTAATTCCGATGCAATTTCTGTGTTTCATTGTCAATGAGAAGGTCAGAGGGATACAGTAAACCTGAAGTGAAGCATCGGAATCTATAGCTAGTGTCACAAGAATGGTTCAAAACATAGTCAGTAAGAAGAGTCAGTCTTCTTGTACTTAATTCGGCATAGTGCCTTTTGTAGTTAATTCCGATGCATTTTCTGTGATTCTTCCTCAATAAGAAGGTCAGAGGGATACAGAAACCTGAAGTGAAGCATCGGAATCTATAACTAGTGTCACAGGAATGGTTCAAAACATAGTCAGTAAGAAGAGTCAGTCTTCTTGTACTTAAGTCGGCATTGTGGCTTTTGTATTTAATTCCGATGCAATTTCTGTGTTTCATCGTCAATAAGAAGGTCAGATGGATACAGTAAACCTGAATTGAAGCATCGGAATCTATAACTAGAGTCACAGGAATGGTTCAAAGCATAGACAGTAAGAAGAGTCAGACTTCTTTCACTTAAGCCGGCATTGTGCCTTTTGTATTTAATTCCGAAGCCATTTCTGTGTTTCATCTTCAATAAGAAGGTCTAAGGGATACAGTAAACATGAAGTGAAGCATCGGAATCTATAGCTAGTGTCACAAGAATGGTTCAAAACATAGTCAGTAAAAAGAGTCAGTATTCTTGCACTTAAATCGGCATTGTGCCTTTTGTATGTAATTCCGATGCAATTTCTGTGTTTCATCGTCAATAAGAATGTCCAAGGGATACAGTAATCCTGGAGTTAAGCATCGGAATCTATGACTAGTGTCACAGGAATGGTTCAAAACATAGTCAGTAAGAAGAGTAAGTCTTCTTGTATTTAAGTCGGTAATGTGCCTTTTGTATTTAATTCCGATGCAAATTCTGTGTATCATCGTCAATAAGAAGGTCCAAGGGATACAGTAAACCTGAAGTGAAGCATCGGATCTATAACTAGTGTCACAGGAATGGTTCAAAACATAGTCAGTAAGAAGAGTCAGTCTTCTTGTACTTAAGTCGGCATTGTGCCTTTTGTACTTAATTCCGATGCAATTTCTGTATTTCATCGTCAATAAGAAGGTCCAAGGGATACAGTAAACCTGGAGTGAAGCATCGGAATCTATAACTAGTGTCACAGAGACGGTTCAAAACATACACAGAAAGATGTGTCAGTATTCTTGTACTTAACTCGGCATTGTGCCTTTTCTAATTAAATCCGATGCAATTTCTGAGTTTCATCGTCAATAAGGAGGTCCTAGGGATACAGTAAACCTGAAGTGAAGCATCGGAATCTATAACTAGTTTCACAGGAGAGGTTCAAAACATAGTCAGAAAGAAGAGTCAGTCTTCTTGTACTTAAGTCATCTTTGTGCATTTTCTATTTAATACTGATGCAATTTCTGTGTTTCTTCGTCAATAAGAAGGTCCTAGGTATACAGTAAACCTGAAATGAACCATCGGAATCTATAACTAGTGTCACAGGAATGGTTCAAAACATAGACAGTTGGAAGAGTCAGACATCTTGTACTTAAGTCGGCATTGTGCCTTTTGTATTTAATTCCGATGCTATTTCTGTGTTTCATCGTCAATACGAAGGTCCAAGGGATACAGTAAACCTGAAATGACCCATCGGAATCTATAACTAGTGTCACAGGAATGGTTCAAAACATAGACGGTAGGAAAAGTCAGTCTACATGTACTTAAGTCGGCATCGTGCCTTGTGTATTTAATTGTACTTAAGTCGGCTTTGTGCATTTTGTATTTAATTCCGATGCAATTTCTGTGTTTCATCGTCAATAAGAAGGTCAGAGGGATACAGTAAACCTGAAGAGAAGCATCGGAATCAATAACTAGTGTCACAAGAATGGTTCAAAACATAGACAGTAGGAAGAGTCAGTCTACATGTACTAAAGTCGGCATTGAGCCTTTTGTATTTGATTCAGATGCTATTTCTGTGTTTCATCGTCAATACGAAGGACAGAGGGATACAGTAAACCTGAATTGAACCATCAGAATCTATAACTAGTGTCACAGGAATGGTTCAAAACATAGACATTACGAAAAGTCAGTCTACATGTGCTTAAGGCGGCTTTGTGCCTTTTGTATTTAATTCCGATACAATTTCTGTGTTTCATCGTCAATAAGAATGTCAGAGGGATACAGTAAACCTGGTGTGAAGCATCGGAATCTATACCTAGTGTCACAGGAATGGTTCAAAACATAGTCTGTAAGAAGAGTCAGTCTTCTTGTACTTAAGTCGGCATTGTGTATTTTGTATTTCATTCCGTTGCAATATCTGTGTTTCATCGTCAATAAGAAGGTCCAAGGGATACAGTAAACCTGAAATGAACCATCGGAATATATAACTAGTGTCACAGGAATGGTTCAAAACATAGACAGTAAGAAGAGTCAGTCTTCTTGTACTTAAGTCGGCATTGTGCATTTAGTATTTATTTCCGATGCAATTTCTGTGTTTCATGCTCAATAAGAAGGTCCAAGGGATACAGTAGACCTAAACTGAAGCATCGGAATCTATAACTAGTGTCACAGGAATGGTTCAAAACATAGATAGAGAGAAGAGTCAGTCTTCTTGTACTTAAGTCGGCATTGTGCCTTTTGTATTTAATTCCGATGCAATTTCTGTGTTTCATCGTCATAAAGAAGGTCCAAGGGATATAGTAAACCTGGAGTGAAGCGTCGGAATCTATAACTAGTGTCACAGGGATGGTTCAAAACATTGACAGTAAGAAGAGTAAGTCCTCTTGTACTTAAGTCGGTTTTGTGCCTTTTGTATTTAATTTCCGATGCAATTTCTGAGTTTCATCGTCACTAAGAAGGTCAGAGGGATACAGTAAACCTGATGTGAAGCATCGGAATCTATAACTAGTGTCACAGGAATGGTTCAAAACATAGTCAGTATGAAGAGTCAGTCTTCCTGTACGTAAGTAATCATTGTGCCTTTTCTATTTAATTCTAATGCAATTTCTGTGTTCCATCGTCAATAAGATGGTGCAAGGGATACAGTAAACCTGGAGTGAAGCATCGGAATCTATAACTAGTGTCACAGGAATGGTTCAAAACATAGACAGTAAGAAGAGTCAGACTTCTTTCACTTAAGTCGGCATTGTGCCTTTTGTATTTAATTCCGATGCAATTTCTGTGTTTCATCGTCAATAAGAGGGTCAGAGGGATACAGTAAACCTGATGTGAAGCATCGGAATCTATAACTAGTGTCACAGGAATGATTCAAAACATAGTCAGTAAGAAGAGTTAGTCTTCTTGTACTTAAGTCGGCATTGTGCATTCTGTATTTAATTCCGATGCAATTTCTGTGTTTCATCGTCGATAAGAAGGACCAAGGGATACAGTAGACCTAAATTTAAGCATCGGAATCTATAACTAGTGTCACAGGAATGATTCAAACATAGTCATTAAGAAGAGTCAGTCTTCTTGTACTTAAGTCGGCATTGTGCCTTTTGAATTTAATTCCTATGCAAATTCTGTGTTTCATCGTCAATAAGAAGGTCCAAGGGATACAGTAAACCTGGAGTGAAGCACCGGAATCTATAACTAGTGTCACAGGAATGGTTCAAAGCATAGACTGTCAGAAGCGTCAGTCTTCTTGTACTTTAGTCAGCATTATGCCTTTTGTATTTAATTCCGCACCAATTTCTGTGTCTCATCGTCAATAAGAAGGTCAGAGGGATACAGTAATCCTGAAGTTAAGCATCGGAATCTATGACTAGTGTCATAGGAATGGTTCAAAACATAGACAGTAAGAAGAGTCAATCTTCTTATACTTAAGTCGGCATTGTGCCTTTTGTATTTAATTCCGATGCAATTTCTGTGTTTCATGGTCAATATGAAGGTCCAAGGGATACATTATACCTAAATTGAAGCATCGGAATCTATAACTAGTGTCACAGGAATGGTTCAAAACATAGACAGTAAGAAGAGTCAGTCTTCTTGTACTTTAGTCGGCATTGTGCCTTTTGTATTTAATTCCGATGCAATTTCTGTGTCTCATCGTCATAAAGAAGGTCCAAGGGATACAGTAAACCTGGAGTGTAGCATCGGAATCTATAACTAGTGTCACAGGGATGGTTCAAAACATAGACAGTTCTAAGAGTCAGTCTTCTTGTACCTAAGTCGGCATTGTGTCTTTTGTATTTAATTCCGATGCAATTTCTGTGTTTCATCGTCAATGAGAAGGTCCAAGGGATACTGTAAACCGGAAATGAACCATCGGAATCTAAAACTAGTGTCATAGGAATGGTTCAAAACATAGACAGTAGGAAAAGTCAGTCTACATCTACTTAAGTCGGCATTGAGCCTTTTGTATTTAATTCCAATGCAATTTCTGTTTTTCATCGTCAATAAGAGGGTCAGAGGGATACAGTAAACCTGATGTGAAGCATCGGAATCTATAACTAGTGTCACAGGAATGGTTCAAAACATAGTCAGTAAGAAGAGTCAGTCTTCTTGTACTTAAGTCGGCATTGTGCCGATTGTATTTAATTCCGATGCAATTTCTGTGTTTCATCGTCAATAAGAAGGTCCAAGGGATACAGTTGACCGGAATTGAAGCATCGGAATCTATAACTAGTGTCACAGGAATGGTTCAAAACATAGACAGTAAGAAGAGTCAGTCTTCTTGTACTTAAGTCGGCATTGTACCTTTTGTATTTAATTCTGATGCCATTTCTGTGTTTCATTGTCAATGAGAAGGTCAGAGGGATACAGTAAACCTGAAGTGAAGCATCGGAATCTATAGCTAGTGTCACGAGAATGGTTCAAAACATAGTCAGTAAGAAGAGTCAGTCTTCTTGTACTTAATTCGGCATAGTGCGTTTTGTAGTTAATTCCGATGCATTTTCTGTGATTCTTCCTCAATAAGAAGGTCAGAGGGATACAGAAACCTGAAGTGAAGCATCAGAATCTATAACTAGTGTCACAGGAATGGTTCAAAACGTAGTCAGTAAGAAGAGTCAGTCTTCTTGTACTTAAGTCGGCATTGTGGCTTTTGTATTTAATTCCGATGCAATTTCTGTGTTTCATCGTCAATAAGAAGGTCAGATGGATACAGTAAACCTGAATTGAGGCATCGGAATCTATTACTAGAGTCACAGGAATGGTTCAAAGCATAGACAGTAAGAAGACTCAGACTTCTTTTTCTTAAGTCGGCATTGTGCCTTTTGTATTTAATTCCGATGCAATTTCTGTGTTTCATCGTCAATAAGAATGTCCAAGGGATACAGGTAACCTGGAGTGAAGCATCGGAGTCTGTAACTAGTGTCACAGGAATGGTTCAAAACAAAGTCAGTAAGAAGAGTCAGTCTTCTTGTACTTAAGTCGGCATTGTGCCTTTTGTATTTAATTCCGATGCAATTTCTGTGTTTCATCGTCTATAAGATGGTCCATGGGATACAGTAGACCTGAATTGAAGCATCGGAATCTATAACTAGTGTCACAGGAATGGTTCAAGACATAGACAGTAGGAAGAGTCAGTCTTCTTGTACTTAAGTCGGTATTGTGAATTTTGTATTTAATTCCGATGCAATTTCTGTGTTTCATCGTCAAAAAGAAGGTCAGATGGATACAGTAAATCTGAATTGAAGCATCGGAATCTATAACTAGAGTCACAGGAATGGTTCAAAACATAGACAGTAAGAAGAGTCAGTCTTCTTGTACTTAAGTCGGCATTGTGCCTTTTGTATTTAATACCGAAGCCATTTCTGTGTTTCATCGTCAATAAGAAGGTCTAAGGGATACAGTAAACCTGGAGTGATGCATCGGAGTCTGTAACTAGCGTCACAGGAATGGTTCAAAACAAAGTCAGTAAGAAGAGTCAGTCTTCTTGCACTTAAGTCGGCATTGTGCCTTTTGTATTTAATTCCGATGCAATTTCTGTGTTTCATCGTCTATAAGATGGTCCAAGGGATACAGTAGACCTGAATTGAAGCATCGGAATCTATAACTAGTGTCACAGGAATGGTTCAAAACATAGACAGCAGGAAGAGTCAGTCTTCTTGTACTTAAGTCGGTATTGTGAATTCTGTATTTAATTCCGATGCAATTTCTGTGTTTCATCGTCAATAAGAAGGTCAGATGGATACCGTAAACCTGAATTGAAGCATCGGAATCTATAACTAGAATCACAGGAATGGTTCAAAACATAGACAGTAAGAAGAGTCAATCTTCTTGGACTTAAGTCGGCATTGTGCCTTTTGTATTTAATTCCTAAGCCATTTCTGTGTTTCATCGTCAATAAGAAGGTCTAAGGGATACAGTAAACATAAAGTGAAGCATCGGAATCTATAGCTAGTGTCAGAAGAATGGTTCAAAACATAGTCAGTAAGAAGAGTTAGTATTCTTGTACTTAAATCGGCATTGTGACTTTTGTATTTAATTCCGATGCAATTTCTGTGTTTCATCGTCAATAAGAAGGTCCAAGGGATACAGTAATCCTGAAGTTAAGCATCGGAATCTATGACTAGTGTCACAGGAATGGTTCAAAACATAGTCAGTAAGAAGAGTAAGTCTTCTTGTATTTAAGTCGGTATTGTGCCTTTTGTATTTAATTCCGATGCAAATTCTGTGTATCATCGTCAATAAGAAGGTCCAAGGGATACAGTAAACCTGAAGTGAAGCATCGGATCTATAACTAGTGTCAGAGGAATGGTTCAAAACATAGTCAGTAAGAAGAGTCAGTCTTCTTTTACTTAAGTCGGCATTGTGCCTTTTGTACTTAATTCCGATGCCGTTTCTGTATTTCGTCGTCAATAAGAAGGTCCAAGTGATACAGTAAACCTGGAGTGAAGCATCGGAATCTATAACTAGTGTCACAGAGACGGTTCAAAACATACACAGTAAGATGAGTCAGTATTCTTGTACTTAACTCGGCATTGTGCCTTTTCTAATTAATTCCGATGCAATTTCTGTGTTTCATCGTCAATAAGGAGGTCCAAGGGATACAGTAAACCTGAAGTGAAGCATCGGAATCTATAACTAGTTTCACAGGAGTGGTTGAAAACATAGTCAGAAAGAAGAGTCAGTCTTCTTGTACTTAAGTCATCTTTGAGCATTTTCTATTTAATACTGATGCAATTTCTGTGTTTTATCGTCAATAGGAAGGTCCAAGGGATACAGTAAACCTGGATTGAAGCATCGGAATCTATAACTAGTGTCACAGGAATGGTTCAAACATAGACAGTAAGAAGAGTCAGACTTCTTTTACTTAAGTCGGCATTGTGCCTTTTGTATTTAATTCCGTTGCAATTTCTGTGTTTCTTCGTCAATAAGAAGGTCCTAGGGATACAGTAAACCTGAAATGAACCATCGGAATCTATAACTAGTGTCACAGGAATGGTTCAAAACATAGACAGTTGGAAGAGTCAGTCTTCTTGTACTTAAGTCGGCATTGTGCCTTTTGTATTTAATTCCGATGATATTTCTGTGTTTCATCGTCAATACGAAGGTCCAAGGGATACAGTAAACCTGAAATGAACAATCGGAATCTATAACTGGTGTCACAGGAATGGTTCAGAACATAGACGGTAGGAAAAGTCAGTCTACATGTACTTAAGTCGGCATTGTGCCTTGTGTATTTAATTGTACTTAAGGCGGCCTTGTGCATTTTGTATTTAATTCCGATGAAATTTCTGTGTTTCATCGTCAATAAAAATGTCAGAGGGATACAGTAAACCTGAAGAGAAGCATCGGAATCTATAACTAGTGTCACAGGAATGGTTTAAAACATAGACAGAAGGAAAAGTCAGTCTACATGTACTAAATTCGGCATTGAGCCTTTTGTATTTGATTCCGATGCAATTTCTGTGTTTGATCGTCAATAAGAAGGTCAGAGGGATACAGTAAACCTGAAGAGAAGCATCGGAATCTATAACTAGTGTCACAGGAATGGTTCAAAACATACTAAGTAAGAAGAGTCAGTCTCCTTGTACTTAAGTCGGCATTGTGCCTTTTGTATTTAACTCCGATGCAATTTGTGTGTTTCATCGTCCATAAGAAGGTCCAAGGGATACAGTAAACCTGAAATGAAGCATCGGAATGTATAACTAGTGTCACACGAATGGTTCAAAACATAGTCAGTAAGAAGAGTCAGTCTTCTGGTAGTTAAGTCGGCATTGTGTCTTTTCTATGTAATTCCGATGCAATTTCTGTGTTTTATCGTCAATAAGAAGGTCAAAGGGATACAGTAAACCTGAAGTGAAGCATCGGAATCTATAACTAGTGTCACACGAATGGTTCAAAACATAGACAGTTGGAAGAGTCTGTCTTCTTGTACTTAAGTCGGCTTTGTGCCTTTTGTATTTAATTCCGATGCAATTTCTGTTTTCATCGTCAATAAGAAGGTCCGAGGGATACAGTAAACCTGGAATGAAGCATCGGAATCTATAACTAGTGTCACAGGAAAGGTTCAAAACATAGACAGTAGGAAAAGTCAGTCTACATGTACTTAAGTCGGCTTTGTGCCTTTTGTATTTAATTCCGATACAATTTCTGTGTTTCATCGTCAATAAGAAGGTCAGAGGCATACAGTAAACCTGGTGTAAAGCATCGGAATCCATACCTAGTGTCACAGGAATGGTTCAAAACATAGTCAGTAAGAAGAGTCAGTCTTCTTGTACTTAAGTCGGCATTGTGTATTTTGTATTTCATTCCGATGCAATTTCTGTGTTTCATCGTCAATAAGAAGGTCCAAGGGATACAGTAAACCTGAAATGAACCATCGGAATATATAACTAGTGTCACAGGAATGGTTCAAAACACAGACAGTAAGAAGAGTCAGTCTTCTTGTACTTAAGTCGGCATTGCGCCTTTTGTATTTAATTCCAATGCCATTTCTGTGTTTCATCGTCATAAAGGAGTTCCAAGGGATATAGTAAACCTGGAGTGAAGCACCGGAATCTATAACTAGTGTCACAGGAATGGTTCAAATCATTGACAGTAAGAAGAGTAAGTCTTCTTGTACTTAAGTCGGTTTTGCGCCTTTTGTATTTAATTCCGATGCAATTTCTGTATTTCATCGTCAATAAGAAGGTCAGAGGGATACAGTAAACCTGATGTGAAGCATCGGAATCTATAACTAGTGTCACAGGAATGGTTCAAAACATAGTCAGTATGAAGAGTCAGTCTTCCTGTACTTAAGTCATCATTGTGCTTTTTCTATTTAATTCGGATGCAATTTCTGTGGTCCATCGTCAATAAGAAGGTCCGAGGGATACAGTAAACCTGGAATGAAGCATCGGAATCTATAACTAGTGTCACAGGAATGGTTCAAATCATAGACAGTAGGAAAAGTCAGTCTACATGTACTAAAGTCGGCATTGAGCCTTTTCTATTTAATTCCGGTGTAATTTCTGTGTTTTATCGTCAATAAGAAGGTCAGAGGGATACAGTAAACCTGAAGTGAAGCATCGGAATCTATAACTAGTGTCACACGAATGGTTCAAAACATAGACAATTGGAAGAGTCAGTCTTCTTGTACTTAAGTCGGCATTGTGCGTTTTCTACTTATTTCCGATGCAATTTCTGTGTTTCATGCTCAATAAGAAGGTCCAAGGGATACAGTAGACCTAAACTGAAGCATCGGAATCTGTAACTAGTGTCACAGGAATGGTTCAAAACATAGATAGTAAGAAGAGTCAGTCTTCTTGTACTTAAGTCGGCATTGTGCCTTTTGTATTTAATTCCAATGCTATTTCTGTGTTTCTTCGTCATAAAGAAGTTCCAAGGGATATAGTAAACCTGGAGTGAAGCATCGGAATCTATAACTAGTGTCACAGGGATGGTTCAAAGCATTGATAGAAAGAAGAGTAAGTCTTCTTGTACTTAAGTCGGTTTTGTGCGTTTTGTATTTAATTCCGATGCAATTTCTGTGTTTCATCGTCAATAAGAAGGTCAGAGGGATACAGTAAACCTGATGTGAAGCATCGGAATCTATAACTAGTGTCACAGGAATGGTTCAAAACATAGTCTGTATGAAGAGTCAGTCTTCCTGTACTTAAGTCATCATTGTGCCTTTTCTATTTAATTCTGATACAATTTCTGTGTTCCATCGTCAATAAGAAGGTCCGAGGGACACAGTAAACCTGGAGTGAAGCATCGGAATCTATAACTAGTGTCACAGGAATTGTTCAAAACATAGACAGTAGGAAAAATCAGTCTACATGTACTTAAGTCGGCTTTGTGCCTTTTGTATTTAATTCCGATACAATTTCTGTGTTTCATCGTCAATAAGAAGGTCAGAGGGATACAGTAAACCTGGTGTGAAGCATCGGAATCTATACCTAGTGTCACAGGAATGGTTCATAACATAGTCAGTAAGAAGAGTCAGTCTTCTTGTACTTAAGTCGGCATTGTGTATTTTGTATTTAATTCCGATGCAATTTCTGTGTTTCATCGTCAATAAGAAGGACCAAGGGATACAGTAGACCTAAATTTAAGCATCGGAATCTCTAACTAGTGTCACAGGAATGATTCAAAACATAGGCAGTAAGAAGAGTCAGCCTTCTTGTACTTAAGTCGGCATTGTGCCTTTTGTATTTAATTCCGATGCAATTTCTGTGTTTCATCGCCAATAAGAAGGTCAAAGGGATACAGTAAACCTAAAGTGAAGCATCGGAATCCATAACTAGAGTCACAGGAATGGTTCAAATCATAGTCATTAAGAAGAGTCAGTCTTCTTGTACTTAAGTCGGCATTGTGCCTTTTGTACATAATTCCGATGCAAATTCTGTGTTTCATCGTCAAAAAGAAGGTCCATGGGATACAGTAAACCTGGAGTGAAGCACCGGAATCTATAACTAGTGTCACAGGAATGGTTCAAAGCATAGACTGTCAGAAGCGTCAGTCTTCTTGTACTTTAGTCAGCATTGTGCCTTTTGTATTTAATTCCGAAACAATTTCTGTGTCTCATCGTCAATAGAAAGGTCAGAGGGATACAGTAATCCTGAAGTTAAGCATCGGAATCTATGACTAGTGTCACAGGAATGGTTCAAAACATAGACAGTAAGAAGAGTCAATCTTCTTATACTTAAGTCGGCATTGTGCCTTTTGTATTTAATTCCGATGCAATTTCTGTGTTTCATGGTCAATAAGAAGGTCCAAGGGATACTGTATACCTAAATTGAAGCATCGGAATTTATAACTAGTGTCACATTAATGGTTCAAAACATAGACAGTAAGAAGAGTCAGTCTTCTTGTACTTTAGACGGCATTGTGCCTTTTGTATTTAATTCCGATGCAATTTCTGTGTCTCATCGTCATAACGAAGGTCCAAGGGATACAGTAAACCTGGAGTGTAGCATCGGAATCTATAACTAGTGTCACAGGGATGGTTCAAAACATAGACAGTTCTCAGAGTCAGTCTTCTTGTACCTAAGTCGCAATGTGTCTTTTGTATTTACTTCCGATGCAATTTCTGTGCTTCATCGTCAATGAGAAGGTCCAAGGGATACTGTAAACCGGAAATGAACCATCGGAATCTATAACTAGTGTCATAGGAATGGTTCAAAACATAGACAGTAGGAAAAGTCAGTCTACATGTACTTAAGTCGGCATTGAGCCTTTTGTATTTAATTCCGATGCAATTTCTGTTTTTCATCGTCAATAAGAGGGTCAGAGGGATACAGTAAACCTGATGTGAAGCATCGGAATCTATAACTAGTGTCACAGGAATGGTTCAAAACATAGTCAGTAAGAAGAGTCAGTCTTCTTGTACTTAAGTCGGCATTGTGCCTTTTGTATTTAATTCCGATGCAATTTCTGTGTTTCATCGTCAATAAGAAGGTCCAAGGGATACAGTTGACCGGAATTGAAGCATCGGAATCTATAACTAGTGTCACAGGAATGGTTCAAAACATAGACAGTAAGAAGAGTCAGTCTTCTTGTACTTAAGTCGGCATTGTACATTTTGTATTAAATTCCGATGCAATTTCTGTGTTTCATTGTCAATGAGAAGGTCAGAGGGATACAGTAAACCTGAAGTGAAGCATCGGAATCTATAACTAGAGTCATAGGAATGGTACAAAACATAGACTGTAAGAAGAGTCAGTCTTCTTGTACTTAAGTCGGCATTGTGCCTTTTCTATTTAATTCCGATGCTATTCCTGTGTTTCATCGTCAATAAGAAGGTTTAAGGGATACAGTAAACCTGAAGTGAAGCATCGGAATCTACTGCTAGTGTCACAAGAGTGGTTCAAAACATAGTCAGTAAGAAGAGTCAGTCTTCTTGTACTTAATTCGGCATTGTGACTTTTGTATTTAATTCCGATGCATTTTCTGTGATTCTTCCTCAATAAGAAGGTCAGAGGGATACAGAAAACCTGAAGTGAAGCATCGGAATCTATAACTAGTGTCACAGGAATGGTTCAAAACATAGTCAGTAAGAAGAGTCAGTCTTCTTGTACTTAAGTCGCATTGTGGCTTTTGTATTCAATGCCGATGCAATTTCTGTGTTTCATCATCAATAAGAAGGTCCAAGGGATACAGTAAACCTGTAGTGAAGCATCGGAATCTATAACTAGTGTCACAGGAACGGTTCAAAACATCGACAATAATATGAGTCAGTATTCTTGTACTTTAGTCGGCATTGTGCCTTTTCTATTTAATTCCGATGCAATTTCTGTGTTTCATCGTCAATAAGAAGGTCCAAGGGATACAATAAACCTGAAGTGAAGCATCGGAATCTATAACTAGTGTCACAGGAATGGTTCAAAATATAGTCAGTAAGAAGAGTCAGTCTTCTTGTACTTAAGTAATCATTGTGCATTTTCTATTTAATTCTGAAGCAATTTCTGTGTTTCATCGTCAATAAGAAGGTCCAAGGGAGACAGTAAACCTGGAGTGAAGCATCGGAATGTATAACTAGTGTCACAGGAATGGTTCAATGCATAGACAGTAAGAAGAGTCAGACTTCTTTTTCTTAAGTCGGCATTGTGCCTTTTGTATTTAATTCCGATGCAATTTCTGTGTTTCATCGTCAATAAGAATGTCCAAGGGATACAGGTAACCTGGAATGAAGCATTGGAGTCTGTAACTAGTGTCACAGGAATGGTTCAAAACTAAGTCAGTAAGAAGAGTCAGTCTTCTTGTACGTAAGTCGGCATTGTGCATTTGTATTTAATTCCGATGCAATTTCTGTGTTTCATCGTCTATAAGATGGTCCAAGGGATACAGTAGACATGAATTAAAGCATCGGAATCTATAACTAGTGTCACAGGAATGGTTCAAAACATAGACAGTAGGAAGAGTCAGTCTTCTTGTACTTAAGTCGGCATTGTGAATTTTGTATTTAATTCCGATGAAATTTCTGTGTTTCATCGTCAATAAGAAGGTCAGATGGATACAGTAAACCTGAATTGAAGCATCGGAATCTATAACTAGTGTCACAGGAATGGTTCAAAACATAGTCAGTAACAAGAGTCAGTCTTCTTGTACTTAAGTCGGCATTGTGCCTTTTGTATTTAATTCCGATGCAATTTCTGTGTTTCATCGTCAATAAGAAGGTCCAAGGGATACAGTTGACCGGAATTGAAGCATCGGAATCTATAACTAGTGTCACAGGAATGGTTCAAAACATAGACAGTAAGAAGAGTCAGTCTTCTTGTACTTAAGTCGGCATTGTACATTTTGTATTAAATTCCGATGCAATTTCTGTGTTTCATTGTCAATGAGAAGGTCAGAGGGATTCAGTAAACCTGAAGTGAAGCATCGGAATCTATAACTAGAGTCATAGGAATGGTACAAAACATAGACTGTAAGAAGAGTCAGTCTTCTTGTACTTAAGTCGGCATTGTGCCTTTTCTATTTAATTCCGATGCTATTCCTGTGTTTCATCGTCAATAAGAAGGTTTAAGGGATACAGTAAACCTGAAGTGAAGCATCGGAATCTACTGCTAGTGTCACAAGAGTGGTTCAAAACATAGTCAGTAAGAAGAGTCAGTCTTCTTGTACTTAATTCGGCATTGTGCCTTATGTATTTAATTCCGATGCATTTTCTGTGATTCTTCCTCAATAAGAAGGTCAGAGGGATACAGAAAACCTGAAGTGAAGCATCGGAATCTATAACTAGTGTCACAGGAATGGTTCAAAACATAGTCAGTAAGAAGAGTCAGTCTTCTTGTACTTAAGTCGCATTGTGGCTTTTGTATTCAATGCCGATGCAATTTCTGTGTTTCATCATCAATAAGAAGGTCCAAGGGATACAGTAAACCTGTAGTGAAGCATCGGAATCTATAACTAGTGTCACAGGAACGGTTCAAAACATCGACAATAATATGAGTCAGTATTCTTGTACTTTAGTCGGCATTGTGCCTTTTCTATTTAATTCCGATGCAATTTCTGTGTTTCATCGTCAATAAGAGGGTCCAAGGGATACAATAAACCTGAAGTGAAGCATCGGAATCTATAACTAGTGTCACAGGAATGGTTCAAAATATAGTCAGTAAGAAGAGTCAGTCTTCTTGTACTTAAGTCGCATTGTGGCTTTTGTATTCAATGCCGATGCAATTTCTGTGTTTCATCATCAATAAGAAGGTCCAAGGGATACAGTAAACCTGTAGTGAAGCATCGGAATCTATAACTAGTGTCACAGGGACGGTTCAAAACATCGACAATAATATGAGTCAGTATTCTTGTACTTTAGTCGGCATTGTGCCTTTTCTATTTAATTCCGATGCAATTTCTGTGTTTCATCGTCAATAAGAAGGTCCAAGGGATACAATAAACCTGAAGTGAAGCATCGGAATCTATAACTAGTGTCACAGGAATGGTTCAAAATATAGTCAGTAAGAAGAGTCAGTCTTCTTGTACTTAAGTCATCATTGTGCATTTTCTATTTAATTCTGAAGCAATTTCTGTGTTTCATCGTCAATAAGAAGGTCCAAGGGATACAGTAAACCTGGAGTGAAGCATCGGAATGTATAACTAGTGTCACAGGAATGGTTCAATGCATAGACAGTAAGAAGAGTCAGACTTCTTTTTCTTAAGTCGGCATTGTGCCTCTTGTATTTAATTCCGATGCAATTTCTGTGTTTCATCGTCAATAAGAATGTCCAAGGGATACAGGTAACCTGGAGTGAAGCATTGGAGTCTGTAACTAGTGTCACAGGAATGGTTCAAAACAAAGTCAGTAAGAAGAGTCAGTCTTCTTGTACGTAAGTCGGCATTGTGCATTTGTATTTAATTCCGATGCAATTTCTGTGTTTCATCGTCTATAAGATGGTCCAAGGGATACAGTAGACCTGAATTGAAGCATCGGAATCTACAACTAGTGTCACAGGAATGGTTCAAAACATAGACAGTAGGAAGAGTCAGTCTTCTTGTACTTAAGTCGGCATTGTGAATTTTGTATTTAATTCCGATGAAATTTCTGTGTTTCATCGTCAATAAGAAGGTCAGATGGATACAGTAAACCTGAATTGAAGCATCGGAATCTATAACTAGTGTCACAGGAATGGTTCAAAACATAGTCAGTAAGAAGAGTCAGTCTTCTTGTACTTAAGTCGGCATTGTGCCTTTTGTATTTAATTCCGATGCAATTTCTGTGTTTCATCGTCAATAAGAAGGGCCAAGGGATACAGTTGACCGGAATTGAAGCATCGGAATCTATAACTAGTGTCACAGGAATGGTTCAAAACATAGACAGTAAGAAGAGTCAGTCTCCTTGTACTTACGTCGTCATTGTACATTTTGTATTAAATTCCGATGCAATTTCTGTGTTTCATTGTCAATGAGAAGGTCAGAGGGATACAGTAAACCTGAAGTGAAGCATCGGAATCTATAACTAGAGTCATAGGAATGGTACAAAACATAGACTGTAAGAAGAGTCAGTCTTCTTGTACTTAAGTCGGCATTGTGCCTTTTCTATTTAATTCCGATGCTATTCCTGTGTTTCATCGTCAATAAGAAGGTTTAAGGGATACAGTAAACCTGAAGTGAAGCATCGAAATCTACTGCTAGTGTCACAAGAGTGGTTCAAAACATAGTCAGTAAGAAGAGTCAGTCTTCTTGTACTTAATTCGGCATTGTGCCTTTTGTATTTAATTCCGATGCATTTTCTGTGATTCTTCCTCAAGGTCAGAGGGATACAGAAAACCTGAAGTGAAGCATCGGAACCTATAACTAGTGTCACAGGAATGGTTCAAAACATAGTCAGTAAGAAGAGTCAGTCTTCTTGTACTTAAGTCGCATTGTGGCTTTTGTATTCAATGCCGATGCAATTTCTGTGTTTCATCATCAATAAGAAGGTCCAAGGGATACAGTAAACCTGTAGTGAAGCATCGGAATCTATAACTAGTGTCACAGGAACGGTTCAAAACATCATCAATAATATGAGTCAGTATTCTTGTACTTTAGTCGGCATTGTGCCTTTTCTATTTAATTCCGATGCAATTTCTGTGTTTCATCGTCAATAAGAAGGTCCAAGGGATACAATAAACCTGAAGTGAAGCATCGGAATCTATAACTAGTGTCACAGGAATGGTTCAAAATATAGTCAGTAAGAAGAGTCAGTCTTCTTGTACTTAAGTCGCATTGTTTCTTTTGCATTCAATGCCGATGCAATTTCTGTGTTTCATCATCAATAAGAAGGTCCAAGGGATACAGTAAACCTGTAGTGAAGCATCGGAATCTATAACTAGTGTCACAGGGACGGTTCAAAACATCGACAATAATATGAGTCAGTATTCTTGTACTTTGGTCGGCATTGTGCCTTTTCTATTTAATTCCGATGCAATATCTGTGTTTCATCGTCAATAAGAAGGTCCAAGGGATACAATAAACCTGAAGTGAAGCATCGGAATCTATAACTAGTGTCACAGGAATGGTTCAAAATATAGTCAGTAAGAAGAGTCAGTCTTCTTGTACTTACGTCATCATTGTGCATTTTCTATTTAATTCTGAAGCAATTTCTGTGTTTCATCGTCAATAAGAAGGTCCAAGGGATACAGTAAACCTGGAGTGAAGCATCGGAATGTATAACTAGTGTCACAGGAATGGTTCAATGCATAGACAGTAAGAAGAGTCAGACTTCTTTTTCTTAAGTCGGCATTGTGCCTTTTGTATTTAATTCCGATGCAATTTCTGTGTTTCATCGTCAATAAGAATGTCCAAGGGATACAGGTAACCTGGAGTGAAGCATTGGAGTCTGTAACTAGTGTCACAGGAATGGTTCAAAACAAAGTCAGTAAGAACAGTCAGTCTTCTTGTACGTAAGTCGGCATTGTGCATTTGTATTTAATTCCGATGCAATTTCTGTGTCACATCGTCTATAAGATGGTCCAAGGGATACAGTAGACCTGAATTGAAGCATCGGAATCTATAACTAGTGTCACAGGAATGGTTCAAAACATAGACAGTTGGAAGAGTCAGTCTTCTTGTACTTAAGTCGGCATTGTGAATTTTGTATTTAATTCCGATGAAATTTCTGTGTTTCATCGTCAATAAGAAGGTCAGATGGATACAGTAAACCTGAATTGAAGCATCGGAATCTATAACTAGTGTCACAGGAATGGTTCAAAACATAGTCAGTAAGAAGAGTCAGTCTTCTTGTACTTAAGTCGGCATTGTGCCTTTTGTATTTAATTCCGATGCAATTTCTGTGTTTCATCGTCAATAAGAAGGTCCAAGGGATACAGTTGACCGGAATTGAAGCATCGGAATCTATAACTAGTGTCACAGGAATGGTTCAAAACATAGACAGTAAGAAGAGCCAGTCTTCTTGTACTTAAGTCGGCATTGTACCTTTTGTATCTAATTCCGATGCAATTTCTGTGTTTCATTGTCAATGAGAAGGTCAGAGGGATACAAAAAACCTGAAGTGAAGCATCGGAATCTATAACTAGAGTCATAGGAATGGTACAAAACATAGACTGTAAGAAGAGTCAGTCTTCTTGTACTTAAGTCGGCATTGTGTCTTTTGTATTTAATTCCGATGCTATTTCTGTGTTTCATCGTCAATAAGAAGGTTTAAGGGATGCAGTAAACCTGAAGTGAAACATTGGAATCTATAGCTAGTGTCACAAGAATGGTTCAAAACATAGTCAGTAAGAAGAGTCAGTCTTCTTGTACTTAATTCGGCATTGTGCCTTTTGTATTTAATTCCGATGCAATTTCTGTGTTTCTTCCTCAATAGGAAGGTCAGGTGGATGCAGAAAACCTGAAGTGAAGCATCGGAATCAGTAACTAGTGTCACTGGAATGGTTCAAAATATAGTCAGTAAGAAGAGTCAGTCTTCTTGTACTTAAGTCATCATTGTGCATTTTTTATTTAATTCAGAAGCAATTTCTGTGTTTCATCGTCAATAAGAAGGTCCAAGGGATACAGTAAACCTGGAGTGAAGCATCGGAATCTATAACTAGTGTCACAGGAATGGTTCAAAGCATAGACAGTAAGAAGAGTCAGACTTCTTTTTCTTAAGTCGGCATTGTGCCTTTTGTATTTAATTCCGATGCAATTTCTGTGTTTCATTGTCAATGAGAATGTCCAAGGGATACAGGTAACCTGGAGTGATGCATCGGAGTCTGTAACTAGAGTCACAGGAATGGTTCAAAACAAAGTCAGTAAGAAGAGTCAGTCTTCTTGTACTTAAGTCGGCATTGTGCCTTTTGTATTTAATTCCGATGCAATTTCTGTGTTTCATCGTCTATAAGATGGTCCAAGGGATACAGTAGTCCTGAATTGAAGCATCGGAATCTATAACTAGTGTCACAGGAATGGTTCAAAACATAGACAGTAGGAAGAGTCAGTCTTCTTGTACTTAAGTCGGTATTGCGAATTTTGTATTTAATTCCGATGCAATTTCTGTGTTTCATCGTCAATAAGAAGGTCAGATGGATACAGTAAACCTGAATTGAAGCATCGGAATCTATAACTAGTGTCACAGGAATGGTTCAAAACATAGTCAGTAAGAAGAGTCAGTCTTCTTGTACTTAAGTCGGCATTGTGCCTTTTGTATTTAATTCCGATGCTATTTCTGTGTTTCATCGTCAATAAGAAGGTTTAAGGGATACAGTAAACCTGAAGTGAAGCATCGGAATCTATAGCTAGTGTCACAAGAATGGTTCAAAACATAGTCAGTAAGAAGAGTCTGTCTTCTTGTACTTAATTCATCATTGTGCCTTTTGTATTTAATTCCGATGCAATTTCTGTGACTCTTCCTCAAACGGAAGGTCAGAGGGATACAGAAAACCTGAAGTGAAGCATCGGAATCTATAACTAGTGTCACAGGAATGGTTCAAAATATAGTCAGTAAGAAGAGTCAGTCTTCTTGTACTTAAGTCATCATTGTGCATTTTCTATTTAATTCAGAAGCAATTTCTGTGTTTCATCGTCAATAAGAAGGTCCAAGGGATACAGTAAACCTGGAGTGAAGCATCGGAATCTATAACTAGTGTCACAGGAATGGTTCAAAGGGTAGACAGTAAGAAGAGTCAGACTTCTTTTTCTTAAGTCGGCATTGTGCCTTTTGTATTTAATTCCGATGCAATTTCTGTGTTTCATCGTCAATGAGAATGTCCAAGGGATACAGGTAACCTGGAGTGAAGCATCGGAGTCTGTAACTAGAGTCACAGGAATGGTTCAAAACAAAGTCAGTAAGAAGAGTCAGTCTTCTTGTACTTAAGTCGGCATTGTGAATTTTGTATTTAATTCCGATGCAATTTCTGTGTTTCATCGTCAATAAGAAGGTCAGATGGATACAGTAAACCTGAATTGAAGCATCGGAATCTATAACTAGAGTCACAGGAATGGTTCAAAACATAGACAGTAAGAAGAGTCAGTCTTCTTGTACTTAAGTCGGCATTGTGCCTTTTGTATTTAATTCCGAAGCCATTTCTGTGTTTCATCGTCAATAAGAAGGTCTAAGGGATACAGTAAACATGAAGTCAAGCATCGGAATCTATAGCTAGTGTCACAAGAATGGTTCAAAACATAGTCAGTAAGAAGAGTCAGTATCCTTGTACTTAAATCGGCATTGTGCCTTTTGTATTTCTTTCCGATGCAATTTCTGTGTTTCATCGTCAATAAGAAGGTCAAAGGGATACAGTAATCCTGAAGTTAAGCATCGGAATCTATGACTAGTGTCACAGGAATGGTTCAAAACATAGTCAGTAAGAAGAGTAAGTCTTCTTGTATTTAAGTCGGTATTGTGCCTTTGGTATTTAATTCCGATGCAAATTCTGTGTATCATCGTCAATAAGAAGGTCCAAGGGATACAGTAAACCTGAAGTGAAGCATCGGATCTATAACTAGTGTCACAGGAATGGTTCAAAACATAGTCAGTAAGAAGAGTCAGTCTTCTTGTACTTAAGTCGGCATTGTGCCTTTTGTTCTTAATACCGATGCAATTTCTGTAATTCATCGTCAATAAGAAGGTCCAAGGGATACAGTAAACCTGGAGTGAAGCATCGGAATCTATAACTAGTGTCACAGAGACGGTTCAAAACATACACAGTAAGATGAGTCAGTATTCTTGTACTTAACTCGGCATTGTGCCTTTTCTAATTAATTCCGATGCAATTTCTGTGTTTCATCGTCAATAAGAAGGTCCTAGGGATACAGTAAGCCTGAAATGAACCATCGGAATCTATAACTAGTGTCACAGTAATGGTTCAAAACATAGACAGTTGGAAGAGTCATTCTTCTTGTACTTAAGTCGGCATTGTGCCTTTTGTATTTAATTCCGATGAAATTTCAGTGTGTCATCGTCAATACGTAGGTCCAAGGGATACAGTAAACCTGAAATGAACCATCGGAATCAATAACTAGTGTCACAGGAATGGTTCAAAACATAGACGGTAGGAAAAGTTAGTCTACATGTACTTAAGTCGGCATTGTTCCTTGTGTATTTAATTGTACTTAAGTCGGCATTGTGCATTTTGTATTTAATTCCGATGCAATTTCTGTGCTTCATCGTCAATAAGAATATCAGAGGGATACAGTAAACCTGAAGAGAAGCATCGGAATCTATAACTAGTGTCACAGGAATGGTTCAAAACATAGACAGTAGGAAAAGTCAGTCTACATGTACTAAAGTCGGCAACGAGCCTTTTGTATTTGATTCCGATGCAATTTCTGTGTTTCAACGCAATATGAAGGTCAGAGGGATACAGTAAACCTGAAGAGAAACATCGATATCTATAACTAGTGTCTCAGGAATGGTTCAAATCAAACTAAGTAAGAAGAGTCAGTCTCCTTGTACTTAAGTCGGCATTGTGCCTTTTGTATTTAATTACGATGCAATTTGTGTGTTTCATCGTCAATAAGAAGGTCCAAGGGATACAGTAGACCTGAAATGAAGCATCGGAATCTATAACTAGTGTCACACGAATGGTTCAAAACATAGTCAGTAAGAAGAGTCAGTCTTCTGGTAGTTAAGTCGGCATTGTGCCTTTTCTATTTAATTCCGATGCAATTTTTGTGTGTTTTATCGTCAATAAGAAGATCCGATGGATACAGTAAACCTGAAGTGAAGCATCGGAATCTATAACTAGTGTCACACGAATGGTTTAAAACATAGACAGTTGGAAGAGTCTGTCTTCCTGTACTTAAGTCGGCATTGTGCATTTTGTATTTAATTCCGATGCAATTTCTGTTTTTCATCGTCAATAAGAAGGTCCAAGGGATACAGTAATCCTGGAATGACGCATCGGAATCTATAACTAGTGTCACAGGAATGGTTCAAAACATAGACAGTACGAAGAGTCAGTCTTCTGATACTTAAGTCGGCATTGTGCCTTTTGTATTTAATTCCGATGTAATTTCTGTGTTTCATCGTCAATAAGAAGGACCAAGGGATACAGTAAACCTGAAATGAACCATCAGAATCTATAAATAGTGTCACAGGAATGGTTCAAAACATAGACAGTAGGAAAAGTCAGTCTACATGTACTTAAGTCGGCTTTGTGCCTTTTGTATTTAATTCCGATACAATTTCTGTGTTTCATCGTCAATAAGAAGGTCAGAGGGATACAGTAAACCTGGTGTGAAGCATCGGAATTTATACCTAGTGTCACAGGAATGGTTCAAAACATAGCCAGTAAGAAGAGTCAATCTTCTTGTACTTAAGTCGGCATTGTGTATTTTGTATTTCATTCCGATGCTATTTCTGTGTTTCATCGTAAATAAGAAGGTCCAAGGGATACAGTAAACCTGAAATGAACCATCGGAATATATAACTAGTGTCACAGGAATGGTTCAAAACATAGACAGTAAGAAGAGTCAGTCTTCTTGTACTTAAGTCGGCATTGTGCATTTTGTATTTATTTCCGATGCAATTTCTGTGTTTCATGCTCAATAAGAAGGTCCAAGGGATACAGTAGACCTAAACTGAAGCATCGGAACCTATAACTAGTGTCACAGGAATGGTTCAAAACATAGATAGTAAGAAGAGTCAGACTTCTTTCACTTAAGTCGGCATTGTGCTTTTTGTATTTTATTCCGATGCAATTTCTGTGTTTCATCGTCATGAAGAAGGTCCAAGGGATATAGTAAACCTCGAGTGAAGCATCGGAATCTATAACTATTGTCACAGGGATGGTTCAAAACATCGACAGTAAGAAGAATAAGTCTTCTTGTACTTAAGTCGGTTTTGTGCCTTTTGTAGTTAATTCCGATGCAATTTCTGTGTTTCATCGTCAATAAGAAGGTCAGAGGGATACAGTAAACCTGATGTGAAGCATCGGAATCTATAACTAGTGTCACAGGAATGGTTCAAAACATAGTCAGTATGAAGAGTCAGTCTTCCTGTACTTAAGGCATCACTGTGCCTTTTCTATTTAATTCTGATGCAATTTCTGTGTTCCATCGTCAATAAGATGGTCCAAGGGATACAGTAAACCTGGAGTGAAGCATCGGAATCTATAACTAGTGTCACAGGAATGGCTCAAAACATAGACAGTAGGAAGAGTCAGACTTCTTTCACTTAAGTCGGCATTGTGCCTTTTGTATTTAATTCCGATGCAATTTCTGTGTTTCATCGTCAATAAGAAGGTCAGAGGGATACAGTAAACCTGATGTGAAGCATCGGAATCTATAAATAGTGTCACAGGAATGGTTCAAAACATAGTCAGTAAGAAGAGTAAATCTTCTTGTACTTAAGTCAGCATTGTGCATTTTGATTTTAATTCCGATGCAATTTCTGTGTTTCATCGTCAAAAAGAAAGACCAAGGGATACAGTAGACCTAAATTGAAGCATCGGAATCTATAACTAGTGTCACAGGAATGATTCAAAACATAGACAGTAAGAAGAGTCAGTCTTCTTGTACTTAAGTCGGCATTGTGCATTTTGTATTTAATTCCGATGCAATTTCTGTGTTTCATCGTCAATAAGAAGGACCAAGGGATACAGTAGACCTAAATTTAAGCATCGGAATCTATAACTAGTGTCACAGGAATGATTCAAAACATAGACGGTAAGAAGAGTCAGTCTTCTTGTACTTAAGTCGGCATTGTGCCTTTTGTATTTAATTCCGATGCAATTTCTGTGTTTCATCGTCAATAAGAAGGTCAAAGGGATACAGTAAACCTGAAGTGAAGCATCGGAATCTATAACTAGAGTCATGGGAATGGTTCAAAACATAGTCACTAAGAAGAGTCAGTCTTCTTGTACTTAAGTCGGCATTGTGCCTTTTGTATTTAATTCCGAAACAATTTCTGTGTCTCATCGTCAATAAGAAGGTCAGAGGGATACAGTAATCCTAAAGTTAAGCATCGGAATCTATGACTAGTGTCACAGGAATGGTTCAAAACATAGACAGTAAGAAGAGTCAATCTTCTTATACTTAAGTCGGCATTGTGCCTTTTGTATTTAATTCCGATGCAATTTCTGTGTTTCATGGTCAATAAGAAGGTCCAAGGGATACAGTATACCTAAATTGAAGCATCGGAATCTATAACTAGTGTCACAGGAATGGTTCAAAACATAGACAGTAAGAAGAGTCAGTCTTCTTGTACTTTAGTCGGCATTGTGCCTTATGTATTTAATTCCGATGCAATATCTGTGTTTCATCGTCAATAAGAAGGTCAAAGGGATACAGTAAAACTGAAGTGAAGCATCGGAATCTATAACTAGAGCCACAGGAATGGTTCATAACATAGTCATTAAGAAGAGTCAGTCTTCTTGTACTTAAGTCGGCATTGTGCCTTTTGTATTTAATTCCGATGCAAATTCTGTGTTTCATCGTCAATAAGAAGGTCCAAGGGATACAGTAAACCTGGAGTGAAGCACCGGAATCTATAACTAGTGTCACAGGAATGGTTCAAAGCATAGACTGTCAGAAGCGTCAGTCTTCTTGTACTTTAGTCGGCATTGTGCCTTTTGTATTTAATTCCGATGCAATTTCTGTGTCTTATCGTCATAAAGAAGGTCCAAGAGATACAGTAAACCTGGAGTGTAGCATCGGAATCTATAACTAGTGTCACAGGGATGGTTCAAAGCGTTGACAGTAAGAAGAGTCAGTCTTCTTGTACTTAAGTCGGCATTGTGCCTATTCTATATACCTCCGATGCAATTTCTGTGATTCATCGTCAATAAGAAGGCCAGAGGGATACAGTAAACCTGGAGTGAAGCATCTGAATCTATAACTAGTGTCACAGGGATGGTTCAAAGCATTGACAGTAAGAAATGTCACCCTTCTTGTACTTAAGTCGGCATTGTGCCTTTTGTATTTAATTCCGATGCAATTTCTGTGTTTCATCGTCAATAAGATGGCCAGAGGGATACAGTAATCCTGAAGTGAAGCATCGGAATCTATGACTAGTGTCACAGGAATGGTTCAAAACATAGTCAGTAAGAAGATTCAGTTTTCTTGTACTTAAGTATGTTTTGTGCCTTTTGTATTTAATTCCGATGCAATTTCTGTGTTTCATCGTCAACAAGATGGTCCAAGGAATACAGGAAACCTGAAGTGAAGCATCGGAATCTATAACTAGTGTCGCAGGAATGGTTCAAAACATAGTCAGTATGAAGAGTCAGTCGTCTTGTACTTAAGTCATCATTGTGCCTTTTCTATTTAATTCCGATGCAATTTCTGTGTTTCATCGTCAATAAGAAGGTCAGAGGGATACAGTAAACCTGAAGTGATGCATCGGAATCTATAACTAGTGTCACAGGAATGGTTCCAACATAGTCAGTAAGAAGAGTCAGTCTTCTAGTACTTATGTCGGCATTGTGACTTTTGTATTTAATTCCTATGCAATTTCTGTGATTCAACGTCAATAAGAAGGTCACAGGGATACAGTAAACCTGAAGTGAAGCATCGGAATCTGTAACTAGTGTCACAGGAATGGTTCAAAACATATACAGTAAGAAGGGTCAGTCTTCTTGTACTTAAGTCGGCATTGTGACTTTTGTATTTAATTCCGATGTAATTTCTGTGTTTCATCATCAATAAAAAGGTGCAAGGGATACAGTAAACCAGAAGTGAAGCATCGGAATCTAAACTAGTGTCACCGGAATGGTTCAAATCATAGACAGTAAGAAGAGTCAGTCTTCTTGTACTTAAGTCGGCATTGTGCCTTTTGTATTTAATTCCGATGCAATTTCTGTGTTTCATCGTCAATAAGAAGGTCAGAGGGATACAGTAAACCTGAAGTGAAGCATCGGAATCTATAACTAGTGTCACATGAATGGTTC
Organism: Schistocerca serialis cubense; assembly: GCF_023864345.2. Classification (NCBI taxonomy): domain Eukaryota; kingdom Metazoa; phylum Arthropoda; class Insecta; order Orthoptera; family Acrididae; genus Schistocerca; species Schistocerca serialis. The sequence goes on from NC_064649.1 coordinate 180,709,774, forward strand.
AAAGCAGTCAGTAAGAAGAGTCAGTCTTCTTGTACTTAAGTCGGCATTGTGCTTTTTTCTATTTAATTCCAATGCAATTTCTGTGTTTCATCGTCAATAAGAAGGTCAGAGGGATACAGTAAACCTGAAGTGAAGCATCGGAATCTATAACTAGTGTCACAGGAATGGTTCCAAACATAGACAGTAAGAAGAGTCAGTCTTCTTATACTTAAGTCGGCCTTGTGCCTTTTCTAATTAATTCCGATGGAATTTCTGTATTTCGTCGCCAATAAGATGGTCCAAAGGATACAGTAAACCTGAAGTGAAGCATCGGAATCTATAACTAATGTCACAGGAATCGTTCAAATCATAGACAGTAGGAAGAGGCAGTGTTCTTGTACTTAAGTCGGCATTGTGATTTTTTCTATTTAATTCCGATGCAATTTCTGTGTTTAATCGCCAATAAGAAGGTCAGAGGGTTACAGTAAACCTGAAGTGAAGCATCGGAATCTGTAACTAGTGTCACAGGAATGGTTCAAACATAGACAGTAGAGGGGTCAGTCTTCTTGTACTTATATCGGCATTGTCCCTTTTGTATTTAACTCCGTTGCAATTTCTGAGTTTCATCGTCAATAAGAAGGTGCAAGGGATAAAGTAAACCTGAAGTGAAGCATCGGAATCTATAACTAGTGTCACAGGAATGGTTCGAAACATAGACTGTAAGAAGAGACAGTCTTCATGTACTTAAGTCGGCATTGTACCTTTTGTATTTAATTCCGATCCAATTTCTGTGTTTCATCGTCAATTACAAGGTCAGAGGGATGCAGTAAACCTGAAGTGAAGCATCGGTAACTATAACTAGTGTCACAGGAATGGTTGAAAACAGTCAGTAAGAAGAGTCAGTCTTCTTGTACTTAAGTCGGCATTGTGCCTTTTGTATTTAATTCCGATGCAATTTCAGTGTTTCATCGTCAATAAGAAGGTCTGAGGGATACAGTAAACCAGAAGTGAAGCATCGGAATCTATAACTAGTGTCGCACTAATGGTTCAAACATAGTCAGTAAGAAGAGTCAGTCTTCTTGTACTTAAGTCGGCATTGTGCCTTTTCTATTTAATTCCGATGCAATATCTGTGTTTCATCGTCAACAAGAAGGTCAGAGGGATACAGTAAACCTGAAGTGAAGCATCGGAATCTATAACTAGTGTCACAGGAATGGTTCCAAACATGGTCAGTAAGAAGAGTCAGTGTTCTTGTACTTAAGTCGGTGTTGTGCCTTTTCTAATTATTTCCGATGCAATTTCTGTGTTTCACCGTCAATAAGAAGGTCAGAGGGATACAGTAAACCTGAAGAGAAGCATCGGAATCCATAACTAGTGTCACAGGAATAAATCAAGGTACAGTCAGTAAGAAGAGTCAGTCTTCTTGTACTTCAGTCGGCATTGTGCCTTTTCTATTTAATTCCGATGCAATTTCTGTGTTTCATCGTCAAATAGAAGGTCAGAGGGATACAGTAAACCTGAAGTGAAGCATCGGAATCTATAACTAGTGTCACAGGAATGGTTCAAACATAGACAGTAGGAAGATTCAGTCTACATGTACTTAAGTCGGCATTGTGCCTTTTGTATTTATAACCGATGCAATTTCTGTGTTTCATCGTCAATAAGAAGGTCAGAGGTATACAGTACACCTGAAGTGAAGCATCGGAATCTATAACTAGTGTCAAAGGAACGGTTCAAAACATAGTCAGTAAGAAGAGTCAGTCTTCTTGTACTTAAGTCGGCATTGTGCCTTTTGGATTTAATTCCGATGCAATTTCTGTGTTTCATCGTCAACAAGTATGTCCAAGGGATACAGTAAACCTGAAGTGGAGCATCGGAATCTATAACTAGTGTCACAGGAATGGTTCAAAACATAGACAGTAAGAAGAGTCAGTCTTCTTGTACTTAAGTCTGCATGGTGCCCTTTTCAATTTAATTCCGATGCAAATACTGTGTCTCATCGTCAATAAGAAAGTCAGAGGGATACAGTAAACCTGAAATGAAGCATCGGAATCTCTAACCAGTGTCACAGGAATGTTTCAACACATAGTCAGTAAGAAGAGTCAGTGTTCTAGTACTGAGTCGGCATTGTGCCTTTTGTATTTAATTCTGACGCCATTTCTGTGTTTCATCGTCAATAAGAAGGTCAAAGGGATACAGTAAACCTGAAGTGAGGCATCGGAATCTATAACTAGTGTCTCAGGAATGGTTCAAAACATAGACAGTAAGAAGAGTCAGTCTTCTTGTACTAAAGTCAGCATTGTGCCTTTTGTATTTAATTCTGATGCAATTTCTGTGTTTCATCGTCAATAAGAAGGTCAGAGGGATACATTAAACCTGAAGTGAAGCATCGGAATCTATAACTAGTGTCGCAGGAATGGTTCAAAACAGTCAGTAAGAAGAGTCAGTCTTCTTGTACTTAAGTCGGTATTGTGCCTTATGTATTTAATTCCGATGCATTTGCTGTGTTTCATCTTCAATGTGAGGGTCCAAGGGATACAGTAAACCTGAAGTGAAGCATCGGAATCTATAACTAGTGTCACAGGAATGGTTCAAAACATAGACTGTAAGAAGAGACAGTCTTCATGTACTTATATCGGCATTGTCCCATTTGTATTTAATTCCGATGCAATTTCTGTGTTTCATCGTCAATAAGAAGGTGCAAGGGATAAAGTAAACTTGAATTGAAGCATCGGAATCTATAACTAGTGTCGCACTAATGGTTCAAACATAGTCAGTAAGATGAGTCAGTATTCTTGTACTTAAGTCGGCATTGTGCCTTTTGTATTTAGTTCCGATGCAATTTCTGTGTTTCATCGTCAATAAGAAGGTCCTAGGGATACAGTAAACCTGAAGTGAAGCATCGGAATCTATAACTAGTGTCACAGGAATTTTTCAAAACAGTCTGTAAGAAGAGTCTGTCTTCATGTACTTAAGTCGACATAGTGCCTTTTGTATTTAATTACGATGCAATGTCTGTATTTCATCGTCAATAAGAAGGTCAGAGGGATACAGTAAACCAGAAGTGAAGCATCGGAATCTATAACTAGTGTCGCACTAATGGTTCAAACATAGTCAGTAAGAAGAGTCAGTGTTCTTGTACTTAAGTCGGCATTGTGCCTTTTCTATTTAATTCCGATGCAATATCTGTGTTTCATCGTCAATAAGAAGGTCAGAGGGATACAGTAAACCTGAAGTGAAGCATCGGAATCTATAACTAGTGTCACAGGAATGGTTCCAAACATTGTCAGTAAGAAGAGTCAGTCTTCTTGTACTTAAGTAGGCATTGTGCCTTTTCTATTTAATTCCGATGCAATATTTGTGTTACGTCGCCAATAAGAAGGTTCAAAGGATACAGTAAACCTGAAGTGAGGCATCGGAATCCATAACTAATGTCACAGGAATCGTTCAAAACAAAGCCAGTAGGAAGAGTCAGTCTTCTTGTACTTAAGTCGGCATTGTGCCTTTTGTATTTAGTTCCGATGCAATGTCTGTGTTTCATCGTCAATAAGAAGGTCCTAGGGGTACAGTAAACCTGAAGTGAAGCATCAAGATCTACAACTAGTGTCACAGGAATGGTTCAAAACGTAGTCAGTAATAAGAGTCAGTCTTCTTGTTCTTGAGTCGGCATTGAGCCTTTTCTATTTAATTCTGATGCAATTTCTGTGTTTCATCGTCAAATAGAAGGTCAGAGGGATACAGTAAACCTGAAGTGAAGCATCGGAATCTATAACTAGTGTCACAGGAATGGTTCAAACATAGACAGTAGGAAGATTCAGTCTACATGTACTTAAGTCGGCATTGTGCCTTTTGTATTTATAACCGATTCAATTTCTGTGTTTCATCGTCAATAAGAAGGTCAGAGGGATACAGTAAACCTGAAGTGAAGCATCGGAATCTATAACTAGTGTCAAAGGAACGGTTCAAAACATAGTCAGTAAAAAGAGTCAGTCTTCTTGTACTTAAGTCGGCATTGTGCCTTTTTGATTTAATTCCGATGCAATTTCTGTGTTTCATCGTCAACAAGTATGTCCAAGGGATACAGTAAACCTGAAGTGGAGCATCGGAATCTATAACTAGTGTCACAGGAATGGTTCAAAACATAGACAGTAAGAAGAGTCAGTCTTCTTGTACTTAAGTCTGCATGGTGCCCTTTTCAATTTTATTCCGATGCAAATACTGTGTCTCATCGTCAATAAGAAAGTCAGAGGGATACAGTAAACCTGAAATGAAGCATCGGAATCTCTAACCAGTGTCACAGGAATGGTTCAACACATAGTCAGTAAGAAGAGTCAGTCTTCTAGTACTGAGTCGGCATTGTGCCTTTTGTATTTAATTCTGACGCCATTTCTGTGTTTCATCGTCAATAAGAAGGTCAAAGGGATACAGTAAACCTGAAGTGAGGCATCGGAATCTATAACTAGTGTCTCAGGAATGGTTCAAAACATAGACAGTAAGAAGAGTCAGTTTTCTTGTACTAAAGTCAGCATTGTGCCTTTTGTATTTAATTCCGATGCAATTTCTGTGTTTCATCGTCAATTAGAAGGTCAGAGGGATACATTAAACCTGAAGTGAAGCATCGGAATCTATAACTAGTGTCGCAGGAATGGTTCAAAACAGTCAGTAAGAAGAGTCAGTCTTCTTGTACTTAAGTCGGTATTGTGCCTTATGTATTTAATTCCGATGCATTTGCTGTGTTTCATCTTCAATGTGAGGGTCCAAGGGATACAGTAAACCTGAAGTGAAGCATCGGAATCTATAACTAGTGTCACAGGAATGGTTCAAAACATAGACTGTAAGAAGAGACAGTCTTCATGTACTTAAGTCGGCATTGTGCTTTTGTATTTAATTCCGATCCAATTTCTATGTTTCATCGTCAATTACAAGGTCAGAGGGATGCAGTAAACCTGAAGTGAAGCATCGGAATCTATAACTAGTGTCCCAGGAATGGTTCCAAACAGTCAGTAACAAGAGTCAGTCTTCTTGTACTTAAGTCGGTATTGTGCCTTTTGTATTTAATTCCGATGCAATTTCTGTGTTTCATCGTCAATAAGAAGGTCAAAGGGATACAGTAAACCTGAAGTGAGGCATCGGAATCTATAACTAGTGTCACAGGAATGGTTCAAATCATAGACAGTAAGAAGAGTCAGTCTTCTTGTACTTAAGTCTGCATGGTGCCCTTTTCAATTTAATTCCGATGCAATTACTGTGTTTCATCGTCAATAAGAGGGTCAGAGGGATACAGTAAACCTGAAATAAAGCATCGGATCTCTAACTAGTGTCACAGGAATGGTTCAACACATAGTCAGTAAGAAGAGTCAGTCTTCTTGTACTTAAGTCGGCATTGTGCCTTTTGTATTTTATTCCGATGCAATTTCTGTGTTTCATCGTCAATAAGAAGGTCAAAGGGATACAGTAAACCTGAAGTGAGGCGTCGGAATCTATAACTAATGTTACAGGAATGGATCAAAACATAGACAGTAAGAAGAGTCAGGTCTTCTTGTACTTAAGTCGGCATTGTGCCTTTTGTATTTCATTCCGATGAAATTTCTGTGTTTCATCGTCAATAAGAAGTTCAGAGGGATACATTAAACCTGTAGTGAAGCATCGGAATCTATAACTAGTGTCGCAGGAATGGTTCAAAACAGTCAGTAAGAAGAGTCAGTCTTCTTGTACTTAGTCGGCATTGTGCCTTATGTATTTAATTCCGATGCATTTTCTGTGTTTCATCGTCAATGAGAAGGTCCAAGGTATACAGCAAACCTGAAGTGAAGCATCGGAATCTATAACTAGTGTCACAGGAATGGTTCAAAACATAGACTGTAAGAAGAGCCAGTCTTCATGTACTTAAGTCGGCATTGTGCCTTTTGTATTTAAATCCGATCCAATTTCTGGGTTTCATCGTCAATTCCAAGGTCAGAGGGATGCAGTAAACCTGAAGTGAAGCAACGGAATCTATAACTAGTGTCACAGGAATGGATCAAGTTACAGTCAGTAAGAAGAGTCAGTCTTCTTGTACTTACGTTGGAATTGTGCCTTTTGTATTTAATTCCGATGCACTATCTGTGTTTCATTGTCAATAAGAAGGTCCGAGGGATACAGTAAACCTCAAAAGAAGCATCGGAATCTATAACTAGTGTCACAGGAATGGTTCAAACATAGAGAGTGGGAAGATTCAGTCTACATGTACTTAAGTCGGCATTGTGCCTTTTGTATTTATATCCGATGCTATTTCTGTGTTTTATCGTCAATAAGAAGGTCAGAGGGATACAGTAAACCTGAAGTGAAGGATCGGAATCTATAACTAGTGTCACAGGAATTGTTCAAACATAGTCAGTAAGAAGAGTCAGTCTTCTTGTGCATAAGTCGGCATTGTGCTTTTGGATTTAATTCCGATGCAATTTCTGTGTTTCATCGTCAAAGAGTAGGTCCAAGGGATACAGTAAACCTGAAGTGGAGCATCGGAATCCATAACTAGTGTCACAGGAATGATTCAAAACATAGACAGTAAGAAGAGTCAGTCATCTTGTACTTTAGTCGGCATTGTGCCCTTTTCAATTTAATTCCGATGCAATTTCTGTGTTTCATCGTCAATAAGAAGGTCCAAAGGATACAGTAAACCTGAAGTGAAGCATCGGAATCCATAACTAGTGTCACAGGAATGGATCAAGGTATATTCAGTAAGAAGAGTCAGTCTTCTTGTACTTAAGTTTTAATTGTGCTTTTGTATTTAATTCCGATGCACTATCTGTGTTTCATTGTCAATAAGAAGGTCCAAGGGATACAGTAAACCTCAAAAGAAGCATCGGAATCTATAACTAGTGTCACAGGAATGGTTCAAACATAGTCAGTAAGAACAGTCAGTCTTCTTGTACATAAGTCGGCATTGTGCTTTTGGATTTAATTCCGATGCAATTTCAGTGTTTCATCGTCAACAAGTAGGTCCAAGGGACACAGTAAACCTGAAGTGGAGCATCGGAATATATAACTAGTGTCACAGGAATGATTAAAAACATAGACAGTAAGAAGAGTCAGTCATCTTGTACTTTAGTCGGCATTGTGCCCTTTTCCAATTTAATTCCGATGCAATTTCTGTGTTTCATCGTCAATAAGAAGGTCCAAAGGATACAGTAAACCTGAAGTGAAGCATCGGAATCTATAACTAGTGTCACAGGAATGGATCAAGGTATAGTCAGTAAGAAGAGTCAGTCTTCTTGTACTTAAGTTGGAATTGTGCCTTTTGTATTTAATTCCGATGCACTATCTGTGTTTCATTGTCAATAATATGGTCCAAGGGATACAGTAAACCTCAAAAGAAGCATCGGAATCTATAACTAGTGTCACCGGAATGGTTCAAACATAATCAGTAAGAAGAGTCAGTCTCCTTGTACTTATGTCGGCATTGTGCCTTTTGTATTTAATTCCGATGCAATTTCTGTGTTTCATCGTGAATAAGAAGGTCCAAGGGATACAGTAAACCTGAAGTGAAGCATCGGAATGTGTAACTAGCGTCACAGGAATGGTTCAAAACATACACACTAAGAAGAGTCAGTCTGCTTGTACTTAAGTTGGCATTGTGCCTTTTGAATTTAATTGCGATGAAATTTCTGTGTTTCATCGTCAATAAGAAGGTCCAAGGGATACAGTAAACCTGAAGTGAAGCATCGGAATGTGTAACTAGCGTCACAGGAATGGTTCAAAACATAGACACTAAGAAGAGACAGACTGCTTGAACTTAAGACAGCATTGTGCCTTTTCTATTTAATACCGATGCAATTTCTGTGTTTCATCGTCAATAAGAAGGTCAGAGGGATACAGTGAACCTGAGGAGAAGCATCGGAATCTATAACTAGTCTCACAGGAATGGTTCAAAACATAGACAGTAGGAAGAGTCAGACTTGTTATACTTAAGTCGGCATTGTGCCTTTTCTATTAATTTCGATGCAATTACTGTGTTTAATCGTCAATAAGGAGGTCAGAGGGATACAGTAAACCTGAAGTGAAGCATCGGAATCTCTAACTAGTGTCACAGGAATGGTTCAACACAAAGTCAGTAAGAGGTGTCAGTCTTCTTGTACTTAAGTCGGCATTGTTCCTTTTGTATTTAATTCCGATGCAATTTCTGTGTTTCATCGTCAATAAGAAGATCCAAGGGATACAGTAAACCTGAAGTGAAGGATCGCAATGTGTAACTAGCATCACAGGAATGGTTCAAAACATAGACACTAAGAAGAGTCAGTCTGCTTGTACTTAAGACGGCATTGTGCCTTTTCTATTTAATGTCGATGCAATTTCTGTGTTTCATCGTCAATATGAAGGTCAGAGAGATACAGTGAATCTGAGGTGAAGCATCAGAATTTATAACTAGTGTCACAGGAATGGTTCAAAACATAGACAGTAGGAAGTGTCAGACTTCTTTTACTTAAGTCGGCATTGTGCATTTTCTATTTAATTCCCACGCAATTCCTGTGTTTCGTCGCTAATAAGAAGGTCCAAACGATACAGTAAGCCTGAAGTGAAGCATCGGAATCCATAACTAATGTCACAGGAATCGTTTAAAACATAGACAGTAGGAAGAGTCGGTCTTCTTGTACTTAAGTCGGCATTGTGCCATTTGTATTTAGTTCCGATGCAATTTCTGTGTTTCATCGTCAATAAGAAGGTCCAAAGGATACAGTAAACCTGAAATGAAGCATCGGGATCTATAACTAGTGTCACAGGAATGGATCAAGGTATAGTCAGTAAGAAGAGTCAGTCTTCTTGTACTTAAGTTGGAATTGTGGCTTTTGTATTTAATTCCGATGCACTATCTGTGTTTCATTGTCAATATTAAGGTCCAAGGGATACAGTAAACCTCAAAAGAAACATCGAAATCTATAACTAGTGTCACAGGAATGGTTCAAACATAGACAGTGGGAAGATTCAATCTATATGTACTTCAGCCGGCATTGTGCCTTTTGTATTTATAGACGATGCAATTTCTGTGTTTCATCGTCAATAAGAAGGTCAGAGGGATACAGTAAACCTGAAGTGAAGCATCGGAATCTATAACTAGTGTCACAGGAATGGTTCAAACATAGTCAGTAAGAACAGTCAGTCTTCTTGTACATAAGTCGGCATTGTGCTTTTGGATTTAATTCCGATGCAATTTCTGTGTTTCATCGTCAACAAGTAGATCCAAGGGATACAGTAAACCTGAAGTGGAGCTTCGGAATCCATAACTAGTGTCACAGGAATGATTCAAACATAGACAGTAAGAAGAGTCAGTCATCTTGTACTTTAGTCGGCATTGTGCCCTTTTCAATTTAATTCCGATGCAATAACTGTGTTTCCTCGTCAATAAGAAGGTCAGAGGGATACAGAAAAACCTCAAGTGAAGCATCGGAATATCTAACAATTGTCACAGGAATGGTTCAAAACATAGTCAGTAATAACAGTCAGTCTTCTTGTACTTAAGTCGGCATTGTGCCTTTTGTATTTAATTCCGATGCAATTTCTGTGTTGCATCGTCAATGAGAAGGTCCAAAGGATACAGTAAACCTGAAGTGAAGCATCGGAATCTATAACTAGTGTCACAGGAATGGACCAAGGTATAGTCAGTAAGAAGAGTCAGTCTTCTTGTACTAAAGTTGGAATTGTGCCTTTTGTATTTAATTCCGATGCACTATCTGTGTTTCATTGTCAATAAGAAGGTCCAAGGGATACAGCAAACCTCAAAAGAAGCATCGGAATCTATAACTAGTGTCACAGGAATGGTTCAAATATAGAAAGTGGGAAGATTCAGTCTACATGTACTTAAGTCGGCATTGTGCCTTTTGTATTTATATCCGATGCAATTTCTGTGTTTCATCGTCAATAAGAAGGTCAGAGGGATACAGTAAACCTGAAGTGAAGCATCGGAATCTATAACTAGTGTCACAGGAATGGTTCAAACATAGTCAGTAAGAACAGTCAGTCTTCTTGTACATAAGTCGGCATTGTGCCTTTGGATTTAATTCCGATGTAATTTCTGTGTTTCATCGTCAACAAGTAGGTCCAAGGGATACAGTAAACCTGAAGTGGAGCATCGGAATCCATAACTAGTGTCACAGGAATGACTCAAAACATAGACAGTAAGAAGAGTCAGTCATCTTGGACTTTAGTCGGCATTGTGCCCTTTTCAATTTAATTCTGATGCAATTTCTGTGTTTCATCGTCAATAAGAGGGTCCAAAGGATACAGTAAACCTGAAGTGAAGCATCGGAATCTATAACTAGTGTCACAGGAATGGATCAAGGTATAGTCAGTAATACGAGTCAGTCTTCTTGTACTTAAGTTGGAATTGTGCCTTTTTTATTAAATTCCGATGCACTATCTGTGTTTCATTGTCAATAAGAAGGTCCAAGGGATACAGTAAACCTCAAAAGAAGCATCGGAATCTATAACTAGTGTCACAGGAATGGTTCAAACATAGACAGTGGGAAGATTTAGTCTACATGTACTTAAGTCGGCATTGTGCCTTTTGTATTTATATCCGATGCAATTTCTGTGTTTCATCGTCAATAAGAAGGTCAGAGGGATACACTAAACCTGAAGTGAAGCATCGGAATCTATAACTAGTGTCACAGGAATGGTTCAAACATTGTCAGTAAGAAGAGTCTGTCTTCTTGTACTTCAGTCGGCATTGTGCCTTTTGTATTTAATTCCGATGCAATTTCTGTGTTTCAACGTCAATAAGAACGTCCAAGGGATACAGTAAGCCTGAAGTGAAGCATCGGAATGCGTAACTAGCGTCACAGGAATGGTTCCAATCATAGACACTAAGAAGAGTGAGTCTGCTTGTACTTAAGTTGGCATTGTGCCTTTTGTATTTAATTGCGATGCAATTTCTGTGTTTCATCGTCAATAAGAAGGTCCAAGGGATACAGTAAACCTGAAGTGAAGCATCTTAATGTGTAACTAGCGTTACAGGAATGGTTCAAATCTTAGACACTAAGAAGAGACAGTCTGCTTGGACTTAAGACAGCATTGTGCCTTTTCTATTTAATACCGATGCAATTTCTGTGTTTCATCGTCAATAAGAAGGTCAGAGGGATACAGTGAACCTGAGGTGAAGCATCGGAATCTATAACTAGTGTCACAGGAATGGTTCAAAACATAGACAGTAAGAAGAGTCAGACTTGATTTACTTAAGTCGGCGTTGTGCCTTTTCTATTTAATTACGATGCAATTACTGTGTTTTATCGTCAATAAGGAGGTCAGAGGGATACAGTAAACCTGAAGTGAAGCATCGGAATCTCTAACTAGTGTCACAGGAATGGTTCAACACATAGTCAGTAAGAAGTGTCAGTCTTCTTGTACTTAAGTCGGCATTGTGTCTTTTGCATTTAATTCCGATCCAATTTCTGTGTTTCATCGTCAATTACAAGGTCAGAGGGATGCAGTATACCTGTAGTGAAGCATCGGAATCTATAACTAGTGTCACAGGAATGGTTCAAAACAGTCAGTAAGAAGAGTCTGTCTTCATGTACTTTAGTCGGCATTGTGCCTTTTGTATTTAATTCCGATGCAATTTCTGTGTTTCATCGCAAATAAGAAGGTCAGAGGGATACAGTAAACCAGAAGTGAAGCATCGGAATCTATAACTAGTGTCGCACTAATGGTTCAAACATAGTCAGTAAGAAGAGTCAGTCTTCTTGTACTTAAGTCGGCATTGTGCCTTTTCTATTTAATTCCGATGCAATATCTGTGTTTCATCGTCAATAAGAAGGTCAGAGGGATACAGTAAACCGGATGTGAAGCATCGGAATCTATAACTAGTGTCACAGGAATGGTTCCAAACATGGTCAGTAAGAAGAGTCAGTCTTCTTGTACTTAAGTCGGCATTGTGCCTTTTCTATTTAATTCCGATGCAATATTTGTGTTACGTCGCCAATAAGAAGGTCCAAAGGATACAGTAAACCTGAAGTGAAGCATCGGAATCCATAACTAATGTCACAGGAATCGTTCAAAACATAGACAGTAGTAAGAGTCAGTCTTCTTGTACTTAAGTCGGCATTGTGCCTTTTGTATTTAGTTCCGATGCAATTTCTGTGTTCATCGTCAATAAGAAGGTCCTAGGGATACAGTAAACCTGAACTGAAGCATCGGAATCTACAACGAGTGTCACAGGAATGGTTCAAAGCATAGTCAGTAATAAGAGTCAGTCTTCTTGTACTTAAGTCGGCATTGTGCCTTTTGGATTTAATTCCGATGCAATTTTTTGTGTTTCATCGTCAAAAAGTATGTCCAAGGGATACAGTAAACCTGAAGTGGAGCATTGGAATCTATAACTAGTGTCACAGGAATGGTTCAAAACATAGACAGTAAGAAGAGTTAGTCTTCTTGTACTTAAGTCTGCATGGTGCTCTTTTCAATTTAATTCCGATGCAATTAGTGTGTTTCATCGTCAATACGAAGGTCAGAGGGATACAGTAAACCTGAAATGAAGCATCGGAATCTCTAACTAGTGTCACAGGAATGGTTCAACACATAGTCATTATGAAGAGTCAGTCTTCTTGTACTTAAGTCGGCATTGTGCCTTTTGTATTTAATTCCGATGCAATTTCTGTGTTTCATCGTCAATAAGAAGGTCAAAGGGATACAGTAAACCTGAAGTGAGGCATCGGAATCTATAACTAGTGTCACAGGAATGGTTCAAAACAGTCAGTAAGAAGTGTCAGTCTTCTTGTACTTAGGTCGGCATTGTGCCTTATGTATCTAATTCCGATGCATTTGCTGTGTTTCATCGACAATGAGAAGGTCCAAGGGATACAGTAAACCTGAAGTGAAGCATCGGAATCTATAACTAGTGTCACAGGAATGGTTCAAAACAGACTGCAAGAAGAGACAGTCTTCATGTACGTAAGTCGGCATAGTGCCTTTTGTATTTAATTCCGATCCAATTTCTGTGTTTCATCGTCAATTGCAAGGTCAGAGGGATGCAGTAAACCTGAAGTGAAGCATCGGAATCTATAACTAGTGTCACAGGAACTGTTCAAAACAGTCAGTAAGAAGAGTCAGTCTTCTTGTACTTAAGTCGGCATTGTGCCTTTTGTATTTAATTCCGATGCAATTTCTGTGTTTCATCGTCAATAAGAAGGTCCAAGGGATACAGTAAACGTGAAGTGAAGCATCGGAATCTATAACTAGTGTCACAGGAATGGTTCAAAACATAGACAGTAAGAAGAGTCAGTCTTCTTGTACTTAAATCGGCATTGTGCCTTTTCTATTTAATTCCGATGCAATTTCTGTGTTTCGTCGCCAATAAGAGGGTCCAAAGGATACAGTAAACCTGAAATGAAGCATCGGAATCCATAACTAATGTCACAGGAATCGTTCAAAACATGGACAGTAGGAAGAGTCAGTCTTCTTGTACTTAAGTCGGCATTGTGCCTTTTGTATTTAGTTCCGATGCAATTTCTGTGTTTCATGGTCAATAAGAAGGTCCTAGGGATACAGTAAACCGGAACTGAAGCATCGGAATCTACAACTAGTGTCACAGGAATGGTTCAAAACATAGACAGTAGGAAGAGTCAGACTTGTTTTACTTAAGTCGGCATTGTGCCTTTTCTATTTAATTTCGATGCAGTTACTGTGTTTTATCGTCAATAAAGAGGTCAGAGGGATACAGTAAACCTGAAGTGAAGCATCGGAAACTCTAACTAGTGTCACAGGAATGGATCAACACATAGTCCATAAGAAGTGTCAGTCTTCTTGTAATTAAGTCGGCATTGTGCCTTTTGTATTTAATTCCGATGCAATTTCTGTGTTTCATCGTCAATAAGAAGGACCAAAGGATACAGTAAACCTGAAGTGAAGCATCGGAATCTATAACTAGAGTCACAGGAATGGATCAAGGTATAGTCAGAAAGAAGAGTCAGTCTTCTTGTACTTAAGATGGAATTGTGCCTTTTGTATTTAATTCCGATGCACTATCTGTGTTTCATTGTCAATAAGAAGATCCAAGGGATACAGTAACCCTCAAAAGAAGCATCGGAATCTATAACTAGTGTCACAGGAATGGTTCAAACATAGACAGTGGGTAGATTCAGTCTACATGTACTTAAGTCGGCATTGTGCCTTTTGTATTTATATCCGATGCAATTTCTGTGTTTCATCGTCAATAAGAAGGTCAGAGGGATACAGTAAACCTGAAGTGAAGTATCGGAATCTATAACTAGTGTCACAGGAATGGTTCAAACATAGTCAGTAAGAACCGTCAGTCTTCTTGTACATAAGTCGGCATTGTGCTTTTGGATTTAATTCCGATGCAATTTCTGTGTTTCATCGTCAACAAGTAGGTCCAAGGGATACAGTAAACCTGAAGTGGAGTATCGGAATCCATAACTAGTGTCACAGGAATGATTCAAAACATAGACAGTAAGAAAAGTCAGTCATCTTGTACTTTAGTCGGCATTGTGCCTTTTGCATTTAATTGCGTTGCAATTTATTTCTTTCATCGTCAATAAGAAGATCCAAGGGATACATTAAACCTGAAGTGAAGCATCGGAATGTGTAACTAGCGTCACAGGGATGGTTCAAAACATAGACACTAAGAAGAGACACTCTGCTTGAACTTAAGACAGCATTGTGCCTTTTCTATTTAATACCGATGAAATTTCTGTGTTTCATCGTCAATAAGAAGGTCAGAGGGATATAGTGAACCTGAGGAGAAGCATCGGAATCTATAACTAGTGTCACAGGAATGGTTCAAAACATAGACAGTAGGAAGAGTCAGACTTGTTTTACTTATGTCGGCATTGTGCCTTTTATATTTAATTTCGATGCAATTACTGTGTTTTATCGTCATTAAGGAGGTCAGAGGGATACAGTAAACCTGAAGTGAAGTATCGGAATCTCTAACTAGTGTCACAGGAATGGTTCAACACATAGTCAGAAGTGTCAGTCTTCTTGTACGTAAGTCGACATTGGGCCTTTTGTATTTAATTCCGATGCAATTTCTGTGTTTCATCGTCAATAAGAAGATCCAAGGCATACAGTAAACCTGAAGTGAAGCATCGCAATGTGTAACTAGCATCACAGGAATGGTTCAAAACATAGACACTAAGAAGAGTCAGTCAGCTAGTACTTAAGACGGCATTGTGCCTTTTCTATTTAATGCCGATGCAATTTCTGTGTTTCATCGTCAATATGAAGGTCAGAGGGATACAGTGAACCTGAGGTGAAGCATCGGAATCTATAACTAGTGTCACAGGAATGGTTCAAAACATAGACAGTAGGAAGTGTCAGACTTCTTATACTTAAGTCGGCATTGTGCCTTTTCTATTTAATTCCGACGCAATTCCTGTGTTTCGTCGCTAATAAGAAGGTCCAAAGGATACAGTAAGCCTGAAGTGAAGCATCGGAATCCATAACTAATGTCACAGGAATCGTTCAAAACATAGACAATAGGAAGAGTCGGTCTTCTTGTACTTAAGTCGGCATTGTGCCATTTGTATTTAGTTCCGATGCAATTTCTGTGTTTCATCGTCAATAAGAAGGTCCAAAGGATACAGTAAACCTGAAGTGAAGCATCGGAATCTATAACTAGTGTCACAGGAATGGATCAAGGTATAGTCAGTAAGAAGAGTCAGTCTTCTTGTATTTAAGTTGGAATTGTGCCTTTTGTATTTAATTCCGATGCACTATCTGTGTTTCATTGTCAATAAGAAGGTCCAAGGGATACAGTAAACCTCAAAAGAAGCATCTGAATCTATAACTAGTGTCACAGGAATGGTTCAAACATAGACAGTGGGAAGATTCAATCTACATGTACTTAAGTCGGCATTGTGCCTTTTGTATTTATATCCGATGCAATTTCTGTGTTTCATCGTCAATAAGAAGGTCAGAGGGATACAGTAAACCTGAAGTGAAGCATCGGAATCTATAACTAGTGTCACAGGAATGGTTCAAACATAGTCAGTAAGAACAGTCAGTCTTCTTGTACATAAATCGCCATTGTGCTTTTGGATTTAATTCCGATGCTATTTCTGTGTTTCATCGTCAACAAGTAGGTCCAAGGGATACAGTAAACCTGAAGTGGAGCATCGGAATCCATAACTAGTGTCACAGGAATGATTCAAAACATAGACAGTAAGAAGAGTCAGTCATCTTGTACTTTAGTCGGCATTGTGCCCTTTTCAATTTAATTCCTATGCAATTACTGTGTTTCATCGTCAATAAGAAAGTCAGAGGGATACAGTTAACCTGAAATGAAGCATCGGAATCTCTAACTAGTGTCACAGGAATGGTTCAACACATACTCAGTAATAACAGTCAGTCTTCTTGTACTTAAGTCGGCATTGTGCCTTTTGTATTTAATTCCGATGCAATTTCTGTGTTTCATCGTCAATAAGAAGGTCCAAGGTATACAGTCAACCTGAAGTGAAGCATCGGAATGTGTAACTAGCGTCACAGGAATGGTTCAAGTCATAGACACTAAGAAGAGTGAGTCTGCTTGTACTTAAGTTGGCATTGTGCCTTTTGTATTTAATTGCGATGCAATTTCTGTGTTTCATCGTCAATAAGAAGGTCCAAGGGATACAGTAAACCTGAAGTGAAGCATCGGAATGTGTAACTTGCGTTACAGGAATGGTTCAAAACTTAGACTCTAAGAAGAGACAGTCTGCTTGAACTTAAGACAGCATTGTGCCTTTTCTATTTAATACCGATGCAATTTCTGTGTTTCATCGTCAATAAGAAGGTCAGAGGGATACAGTGAACCTGAGGTGAGCATCGGAATCTATAACTAGTGTCACAGGAATGGTTCAAACATGGACAGTAGGAAGAGTCAGACTTGTTTTACTTAAGTCGGCATTGTGTCTTTTCTATTTAATTTCGATTTAATTACCGTTTTTTATCGTCAATAAGGAGGTCAGAGGGATACAGTAAACCTGAAGTGAAGCATCGGAATCTCTAACTAGTGTCACAGGAATGGTTCAACACATAGTCAGTATGAAGTGTCAGTCTTCTTGTTCTTAAGTCGGCATATTGCCTTTTGTACTTAATTCCGATGCAATTTCTGTGTTTCATCGTCAATAAGAAGATCCAAGGGATACAGTAAACCTGAAGTGAAGCAACGGAATGTGTAACTAGCATCACAGGAATGGTTCAAAGCATAGACACTAAGAAGAGTCAGTCTGCTTTAACTTAACACGGCATTGTGCCTTTTCTATTTAATGCCGATGCAATTTCTGTGTTTCATCGCCAATATGAAGGTCAGAGGGATACAGTGAACCTGAGGTGAAGCATCAGAATCTATAACTAGTGTCACAGGAATGGTTCAAAACATAGACATTAGGAAGAGTCGGTCTTCTTGTCCTTAAGTCGGCATTGTGTCATTTGTATTTAGTTCCGATGCAATTTCTGTGTTTCATCGTCAATAAGAACGTCCAAGGGATACAGTAAACCTGAAGTGAAGCATCGGAATCTATAACTAGTGTCACAGGAATGGATCAAGATATAGTCAGTAAGAAGAGTCAGTCTTCTTGTACTTAAGTCGGCATTGTGCCTTTTCTATTTAATTCCGATGCAATTTCTGTGTTTCATCGTCAAAACGAAGGTCAGAGGTATACAGTAAACCTGAAGTGAAGCATCGGAATCTTTAACTAGTGTCACAGGAATGGTTCAAAAAATAGTCAGTAAGAAGAGTCAGTCTTCTTGTACAATAGTCGGCATTGTGCCTTTTGTATTTAATTCCGATGCAATTTCTGTGTTTCATCGTCAACAAGAAGGTCCAATGGATACAGTAAACCTGAAGTGGACCACCGGAATCTATAACTAGTGTCAAAGGAATGGTTCAACACATATTTTGTAAGAAGAGTCAGTCTTCTTGTACTTAAGTCGGCATTGTGCCATTTGTATTTATTTCCGATGCAATTTCTGTGTTTCGTCGTCAATAAGAAGGTCCAAGGGTTACAGTAAACCTGAAGTGAAGCATCGGAATCTTTAAGTAATGTGACAGGAATGGATCAAGGTCTAGTCAGTAAGATGAGTCAGTCTTCATGTACTTAAGTCGGCATTGTGCCTTTTCTATTTAATTCCGATGCAATTTCTATGTTTCATTGTCAAAAAGAGGGTCAGAGGGATACAGTAAACCTGAAGTGAAGCATCGGAATCTATAACTAGTGTCGCAGGAGTGGCTCAAAACAGTCAGTAAGAAGAGTCAGTCTTCTTGTACATAAGACGGCATTGTGCCTTATGTATTTAATTCCGATGCATTTGCTGTGTTTCATCGTCAATGAGAAGGTCCAAGGGATACAGTAAACCTGAAGTGAAGCATCGGAATCTATAACTAGCGTCACAGGAATGGTTCAAATCATAGACAGTAAGAAGAGTCAGTCTTCTTGTACTTAAGTCGGCATTGTGCCTTTTCTAATTAATTCCGATGCAATTTCTGTATTACGTCGCAAATAAGATGATCCAAAGGATACAGTAAACCTGAAGTGAAGCATCGGAATCTATAACTAATGTCACAGGAATCTTTCAAAACATAGACAGTAGGAAGAGTCAATCTTATTGTACTTAAGTCGGCATTGTGCCTTATGTATTTAATTCCGATGCATTTGCTGTGTTTAATCGTCGATGAGAAGGTCCAAGGGATACAGTAAACCTGAAGTGAACCATCGGAATCTATAACTAGTATCACAGGAATGGTTCAAAACATAGACAGTAGGAAGAGTCAATCTTCTTGTACTTGAGTCGGCATTGTGCCTTTTGTATTTAATTCCTATGAAATATTTGTGTTCATCGTCAAAAAGAAGGTCCAAGGGATACAGTAAACCTGAAGTGAAGCATCGGTATCTATAACTAGTGTCACAGGAATGGTTCAAAACATAGACAGTAGGAAGAGTCAGTCTCCCTGTACTTAAGTCGGCATTGTGCCTTTTGTATTTAATTCCGATGCACATTCTGTGTTTCATTGTCAATAAGAAGGTCAGAGGGATAGAGTAAAACTGAAGTGAAGCATCGGAATCTATAACTAGTGTCACAGGAATGGTTCAAAACATAGACAGTAAGAAGGGTCAGTCTTCTTGTACTTCAGTCGCCATTGTGCCTTTTGTATTTAATTCCGATGCAATTTCTGTGTTTCATCGTCAGTAAGAAGGTCCAAGGGATACAGTCAACCTGAAGTGAAGCATCGGAATCTATTACTAGTGTCACAGGAATGGTTCAAACATAGATTGTAAGAAGAGACAGTCTTCATGTACTTAAGTCGGCATTGTGCCTTTTGTATTTAATTCCGATCCAATATCTGTGTTTCATCGTCAATTACAAGGTAAGAGGGATGCAGTAAACATGAAGTGAAGCTTCGGAATCTATAACTAGTGTCACAGGAATGGTTCAAAACAGTCAGTAAGAAGAGTCAGTCTTCTTATACTTAAGTCGGCAATGTGCCATTTGTATTTAATTCCGATGCAATTTCTGTGTTTCATCGTCAATGAGAAGGTCCAAGGGATACAGTAAACCTGAAGTGAAGCATCGGAATCTATAAGTAGTGTCACAGGAATGGATCAAGATCTAGTCAGTAAGATGAGTAAGTCTTCTTGTACTTAAGTCGGCATTGTGCCTTTTCTATTTAATTCCTATGAAATTTCTGTGTTTCATTGTCAAAAAGAAGGTCAGAGGGTTACAGTAAACCCGAAGTGAAGCATCGGAATCTATAACTAGTGTCGCAGGAGTGGTTCAACACAGTCAGTAAGAAGAGTCAGTCTTCTTGCACTTAAGTCGGCATTGTGCCTTATGTATTTAATTCCGATGCAATTTCTGGGTTTCATCGTCAAAAAGAAGGTCAGAGGGATACAGTAAACCTGAAGTGAAGCATCGGAATCTATAACTAGTGTCACAGGAATGGTTCAAAACATAGACAGTAGGAAGAGTCAATCTTCTTGTACTTGAGTCGGCATTGTGCCTTTTGTATTTAATTCCTATGAAATATCTGTGTTTCATCGTCAAAAAGAAGATCCAAGGGATACAGTAAACCTGAAGTGAAGCATCGGTATCTATAACTAGTGTCACAGGAATGGTTCAAAACATAGACAATAGGAAGAGTCAGTCTTCCTGTACTTAAGTCGGCATTGTGCCTTTTGTATTTAATTCCGATGCACATTCTGTGTTTCATCGTCAATAAGAAGGTCAGAGGGTTACAGTAAACCCGAAGTGAAGCATCGGAATCTATAACTAGTGTCACAGGAATGGTTCAAAACATAGACAGTAAGAAGGGTCAGTCTTCTTGTACTTCAGTCGCCATTGTGCCTTTTGTATTTAATTGCGATGCAATTTCTGTGTTTCATCGTCAGTAAGAAGGTCCAAGGGATACAGTAAACCTGAAGTGAAGCATCGGAATCTATAACTAGTGTCACAGGAATGGTTCAAAACAGTCAGTAAGAAGAGTCGGTCTTCTTGTACTTAAGTCGGCATTGTGCCTTTTGTATTTAATTCCGATGCAATTTCTGTGTTTCATCGTCAATAAGAAAGTCCAAGGGATACAGTAAACCTGAAGTGGAGCATCGGAATCCATAACTAGTGTCACAGGAATGATTCAAAACATAGACAGTAAGAAGAGTCAGTCATCTTGTACTATAGTCGCCATTGTGCCCATTTCTATTTAATTCCGATGCAATAACTGTGTTTCATCGTCAATAAGAAGGTCAGAGGGATACAGTAAACCTGAAGTGAAGCATCGGAATTTCTAACTAGTGTCACAGGAATGGTTCAACACATAGGCAGTAAGATGAGTCAGTCTTCTTGTACTTAAGTCGGCATTGTGCTTTTTGTATTCAATTCCGATGCAATATCTGTTTTTCATCGTCAAAAAGAAGGTCCAAGAGATACAGTAAACCTGAAGTGAAGCATCGGAATCTATAACTAGTGTCACAGGAATGGTTCAAACATAGATTGTAAGAAGAGACAGTCTTCATGTACTTAAGTCGGCATTGTGCTTTTTGTATATAATTCCGATCCAATATCAGTGTTTCATCGTCAATTACAAGGTCAGAGGGATGCAGTAAACCTGTAGTGAAGCTTCGGAATCTATAACTAGTGTCACAGGAATGGTTCAAAACAGTCAGTAAGAAGAGTCGGTCTTCTTGTACTTAAGTCGGCATTGTGCCTTTTGTATTTAATTCCGATGCAATTTCTGTGTTTCATCGTCAATAAGAAAGTCCAAGGGATACAGTAAACCTGAAGTGGAGCTTCGGAATCCATAACTAGTGTCACAGGAATGATTCAAAACATAGACAGTAAGAAGAGTCAGTCATCTTGTACTATAGTCGCCATTGTGCCCATTTCTATTTAATTCCGATGCAATAACTGTGTTTCATCGTCAATAAGAAGGTCAGAGGGATACAGTAAACCTGAAGTGAAGCATCGGAATTTTTAACTAGTGTCACAGGGATGGTTCAACACATAGGCAGTAAGAAGAGTCAGTCTTCTTGTACTTAAGTCGGCATTGTGCCTTTTCTATTTAATTGCGATGCAATTTCTGTTTTTCATCGTCAAAAAGAAGGTCCAAGAGATACAGTAAACCTGAAGTGAAGCATCGGAATCTATAACTAGTGTCACAGGAATGGTTCAAAACATAGACTGTAAGAAGAGACAGTCTTCATGTACTTAAGTTTGCATTGTGCATTTTGTATTTATTTCCGACCCAATTTCCGTGTTTCATCGTCAATTACAAGGTCAGAGGGATGCAGTAAACCTGAAGTGAAGCTTCGGAATCTATAACTAGTGTCACAGGAATGGTTCAAAACAGTCAGTAAGAAGAGTCAGTCTTCTTATACTTAAGTCGGCAATGTGCCATTTGTATTTAATTCCGATGCAATTTCTGTGTTTCATCGTCAATAAGAAGGTCCAAGGGATACAGTAAACCTGAAGTGATGCATCGGAATCTATAAGTAGTGTCACAGGAATGGATCAAGATCTAGTCAGTAAGATGAGTAAGTCTTCTCGTACTTAAGTCGGCATTGTGCCTTTTCTATTTAATTCCGATGAAATTTCTGTGTTTCATTGTCAAAAAGAAGGTGAGTGGGTTACAGTAAACCCGAAGTGAAGCATCGGAATCTATAACTAGTGTCGCAGGAGTGGTTCAAAACAGTCAGTAAGAAGAGTCAGTCTTCTTGTACTTAAGTCGGCATTGTGCCCTATGTATTTAATTCCGATGCAATTTCTGTGTTTCATCATCAAAAAGAAGGTCAGAGGGATACAGTAAACCTGAAGTGAAGCATCGGAATCTATAACTAGTGTCACAGGAATGGTTCAAAACATAGACAGTAGGAAGAGTCAATCTTCTTGTACTTGAGTCGCCATTGTGCCTTTTGTATTTAATTCCTATGAAATATCTGTGTTTCATCGTCAAAAAGAAGGTCCGAGGGATACAGTAAACCTGAAGTGAAGCATCGGTATCTATAACTAGTGTCACAGGAATGGTTCAAAACATAGACAGTAGGAAGAGTCAGTCTTCCTGTACTTAAGTCGGCATTGTGCCTTTTGTATTTAATTCCGATGCACATTCTGTGTTTCATCGCCAATAAGAAGGTCAGAGGGATAGAGTAAAACTGAAGTGAAGCATCGGAATCTATAACTAGTGTCACAGGAATGGTTCAAAACATAGACAGTAAGAAGGGTCAGTCTTCTTGTACTTCAGTCGCCATTGTGCCTTTTGTATTTAATTCCGATGCAATTTCTGTGTTTCATCGTCAGTAAGAAGGTCCAAGGGATACAGTAAACCTGAAGTGAAGCATCGGAATGTATAACTAGTGTCACAGGAATGGTTCAAACATAGATAGTAAGAAGAGACAGTCTTCATGTACTTAAGTCGGCATTGTGCCTTTTGTATTTAATTCCGATCCAATATCTGTGTTTCATCGTCAATTACAAGGTCAGAGGGATGCAGTAAACCTGAAGTGAAGCTTCGGAATCTATAACTAGTGTCACAGGAATGGTTCAAAACAGTCAGTAAGAAGAGTCGGTCTTCTTGTACTTAAGTCGGCATTGTGCCTTTTGTATTTAATTCCGATGCAATTTCTGTGTTTCATCGTCAACACGTAGGTCCAAGGGATACAGTAAACCTGAAGTGGAGCATCGGAATCCATAACTAGTGTCACAGGAATGATTCAAAACATAGACAGTAAGAAGAGTCAGTCATCTTGTACTATAGTCGGCATTGTGCCCTTTTCTATTTAATTCCGATGCAATAACTGTGTTTCATCGTCAATAAGAAGGTCAGAGGGATACAGTAAACCTGAAGTGAAGCATCGGAATTTTTAACTAGTGTCACAGGAATGGTTCAACACATAGTCAGTAAGAAGAGTCAGTCTTCTTGTACTTAAGTCGGCATTGTGCCTTTTCTATTTAATTCCGATGCAATTTCTGTGTTTCATCGTCAATAAGAAGGTCCAAGGGATACAGTAAACCTGAAGTGAAGCATCGGAATCTATAACTAGTGTCACAGGAATGGTTCAAAACATAGACTGTAAGAAGAGACAGTCTTCATGTACTTAAGTCGGCATTGTGCATTTTGTATTTAATTCCGACCCAATTTCTGTGTTTCATCGTCAATTACAAGGTCAGAGGTATGCAGTAAACCTGAAGTGAAGCTTCGGAATCTATAACTAGTGTCACAGGAATGGTTCAAAACATAGACAGTAGAAAAAGTAAATCTTCTTGTACTTAAGTCGGCATTGTGCCTTTAGTACTTAATTCCGATGCAATTTCAGTGTTTCATTGTCAATAAGAAAGTCCAAGGGATACAGTAAACCTGAAGTGAAGCATCGGAATCTATAACTAATGTCACAGGAACCGTTCAAAACATAGACTGTAGGAAGAGTCAGTCTTATTGTACTTAAGTCGGCATTGTGCCTTTTGTATTTAATTCCGATGCAATTTCAGTGTCTCATTGTCAATAAGAAGTTCGAAGGGATACAGTAAACCTGAAGTGAAGCATCGGAATCTATAACTAGTGTCACTGGAATGGTTCAAAACATGGACAGTAAGAAGAGTCAGTCTTCTTGTACTTAAGCCAGTATTGTGCCTTTGCTATTTCATTCCGATGCAATTTCTGTGTTTCATCGTCAAAAAGAAGGTCCAAGGGATACAGTAAACCTGAAGTGAAACATCGGTATCTATAACTAGTGTCACAGGAATCGTTCAAAACATAGACAGTAGGAAGAGTCAGTATTCCTGTACTTAAGTCGACATTGTGCCTTTTGTATTTAATTCCGATGCAATTTCTGTGTTTCATCGTCAATAAGAATGTCAGAGGGATACAGTAAACCTGAAGTGAAGCATCGGAATCTATAACTAGTGACACAGGAATGGTTCAAAACATAGACAGTAAGAAGGGTCAGTCTTCTTGTACTTCAGTCGGCAATGTGCCTTTTGTATTTAATTCTGATGCAATTTCTGTGTTTAACCGTCAGTAAGAAGGTCCAAGGGATACAGTAAACCTGAAGTGAAGCATCGGAATCTATAACTAGTGTCACAGGAATGGTTCAAACCATAGACTGTAAGATGAGACAGTCTTCATGTACTTAAGTCGGCATTGTGCCTTTTTTATTTAATTCCAATCCAATTTCTGTGGTTCATCGTCAATTACAAGGTCAGAGGGATGCAGTAAACCTGAAGTGAAGCTTCGGAATCTATAACTAGTGTCACAGGAATGGTTCAAATCAGTCAGTAAGAAGAGTCAGTCTTCTTGTACTTAAGTCGGCATTGTGCCTTTTGTATTTAATTCCGATGCAATTTCTGTGTTTCATCGTCAATAAGAAGGTCCAAGGGATACAGTAAATGTGAAGTGAAGCATCGGAATCTGTAACTAGTGTAACAGAAATGGTTCAAAACATAGTCAGTAAGAACAGTCAGTCTTCTTGTACTTAAGTCGTCATTGTGCTTTTGGATTTAATTCCGATACAATTTCTGTGTTTCATCGTCAACAAGTAGGTCCGAGGGATACAGTAAACCTGAAGTGAGGCATCGGAATCCATAACTAGTGTCACAGGAATGATTCAAATCATAGACAGTAAGAAGAGTCAGTCATCTTGTATTTAAGTTGGAATTATGCCTTTTGTATTTAATTCCGATGCACTATCTGTGTTTCATTGTCAATAAGAAGGTCCAAGGGATACAGTAAACCTCAAAAGAAGCATCGGAATCTATAACTAGTGTCACAGGAATGGTTCAAACATAGACAGTGGGAAGATTCAGCCTACATGTACTTAAGTCGGCATTGTGACTTCTGTATTTATATCCGATGCATTTTCTGTGTTTCATCGTCAATAAGAAGGTGAGAGGAATACAGTAAACCTGAAGTGAAGCATCGAAATCTATAACTAGTGTCACAGGAATGGTTCAAAACATAGTCAGTAAGAAGAGTCAGTCTGCATGTACTTAAGTCGGCATTGTGCCTTTTCTTTTTAATTCCGATGCAATTTCTGTGTTTCATTGTCAAAAAGGTCAGAGGGTTACAGTAAACCTGAAGTGATGCGTCGGAATCTATGACTAATGTCGCAGGAGTGGTCCAAAACAGTCAGTAAGAAGAGTCAGTCTTCTTGTACTTAAGTCGGCATTGTGCCTTATGTATTTAATTGCGATGCATTTGCTGTGTTTCATCGTCAATGAGAAGGTCCAAGGGATACAGTAAACCTGAAGTGAAGCATCGGAATCTACAACTAGTGTCACAGGAATGGTTCAACACATAGTCAGTAAGAAGAGTCAGTCTTCTTGTACTTAAGTCGTCATTGTGCCTTTTGTATTTAATTCCGATGCAATTTCTGTGTTTCATCGTCAATAAGAAGGTCCAAGGGATACAGTAAACCTGAAGTGAAGCATCGGAATGTGTAACTAGCGTCACAGGAATGGTTCAACACATAGTCAGTAAGAAGTGTCAGTCTTCTTGTACTTAAGTCGGCATTGTGCCTTTTGAATTTAATACCGATGCAATTTCTGTGTTTTATCGTCAATAAGAAGATCCTAGGGATACAGTAAACCTGAAGAGAAGCATCGGAATGTGTAACTAGCGTCACAGGAATGGTTCAAAACATAGATACTTAGAAGAGTCAGTCTGCTTGTACTTAAGACGGCATTGTGCCTTTTCTATCTAATTCCGATGCAATTTCTGTGTTTCATCGTCAATAAGAACGTCAGAGGGATACAGTGAACCTGAGATGAAGCATCAGAATCTATAACTAGTGTCACAGGAATGTTTCAAAACATAGACAGTAGGAAGAGTCAGACTTCTTTTACTTAAGTCGGCATTGTGCCTTTTCTATTTAATTCCGATGCAATTCCTGTGTTTCGTCGCTAATAAGAAGGTCCAAAGGATACAGTAAGCCTGAAGTGAAGCATCGGAATCCATAACTAATGTCACATGAATCGTTCAATATATACACAGTAGGAAGAGTCGGTCTTCTTGTACTTAAGTCGGCATTGTGCCATTTGTATTTAGTTCCGATGCTATTTCTGTGTTTCATCGTCAATTACAAGGTCAGAGGGATGCAGTAAACCTGAAGTGAAGCTTCGGAATCTATAACTAATGTCACAGGATCGGTTCAAAACAGTCAGTAAGAAGAGTCAGTCTTCTTGTACTTAAGTCGGCATTGTGCCTTTTGTATTTAATTCCGATGCAATTTCTGTGTTTCATCGTCAATAAGAAGGTCCAAGGGATATAGTAAACGTGAAGTGAAGCATCGGAATCTGTAACAGGAATGGTTCAAATCATAGACAGTAAGAAGAGTCAGTCTTCTTGTACTTAAGTCGGCATTGTGCCTTTTCTATTTAATTCCGATGCAATTTCTGTGTTTCGTCGCCAATAAGAGGGTCCAAAGGATACAGGAAACCTGAAGTGAAGCATCGGAATCCATAACTAATGTCACAGGAATCGTTCAAAACATAGACAGTAGGATGAGTCAGTCTTCTTGTACTTATGTCGGCATTGTGCCTTTTGTATTTAGTTCCGATGCAATTTCTGTGTTTCGTGGTCAATAAGAAGGTCCTAGGGATACAGTAAACCTGAACTGATGCATCGGAATCTGCAACTAGTGTCACAGGAATGGTTCAAATCATAGACAGTAAGAACAGTCCGTCTTCTTGTACTTATGTCGGCATTGTGCTTTTGGATTTAACTCCGATGCAATTTCAGTGTTTCATCGTCAACAAGTAGGTCCAAGGGATACAGTAAACCTGACGTGGAGCATCGGAATCCATAACTAGTGTCACAGGAATGATTCAAAACATAGACAGTAAGAAGAGTCAGTCATCTTGTACTTAAGTTGGAATTGTGCCTTTTGTATTTAATTCCGATGCACTATCTGTGTTTCATTCTCAATAAGAAGGTCCAAGGAATACAGTAAACCTCATAAGAAGCATCGGAATCTATAACTAGTGTCACAGGAATGGTTCACACATAGACAGTGGGCAGATTCAGTCTACATGTACTTAGGTCGGCATTGTGCCTTTTGTATTGATATCCGATGCAATTTCTGTGTTCCATCGTCATTAAGAAGGTCAGAGGGATACAGTAAACCTGAAGTGAAGCATCGGAATCAATAACTAGTGTCACAGGAATGGTTCAAAGCATAGTCAGTAAGAACAGTCAGTCTTCTTGTACTTAAGTCGGCATTGTGCTTTTGGATTTAATTCCGATGCTAGTTTTGTGTTTCATCGTCAACAAGTAGGTCCAAGGGATACAGTAAACCTGAAGTGGAGCATCGGAATCCATAACTAGTGTCACAGGAATGACTCAAATCATAGAGAGTAAGAAGAGTCAGTCATCTTGTACTTTAGTCGGCATTGTGCCCTTTTCAATTTAATTCCGATGCAATAACTGTGTTTCATCGTCAATAAGAAGGTCAGAGCGATACAGTAATCCTGAAGTGAAGCATCGGAATCTCTAACTAGTGTCACAGGAATGGTTCAACACATAGTCAGTAAGAAGAGTCAGTCTTCTTGTAATTTATTCGGAATTGTGCCTTTTGTATTTGATTCCGATGCAATTTCTGTGTTTCATCGTCAGTAAGAAGGTCCAAGGGATACAGTAAACCTGAAGTGAAGTATCGGAATGTGTAACTAGTGTCACAGGAATGGTTCAAAACATAGACAGTAGGAAGAGTCAGACTTCTTTTACTTAAGTCGGCATTGTGCCTTTTCTATTTAATTCCGATGCAATTCCTGTGTTTCGTCGCTAATAAGAAGGTCCAAAGGATACAGTAAGCCTGAAGTGAAGCATCGGAATCCATAACTAATGTCACAGGAATCGTTCAAAATATACACAGTAGGAAGAGTCAGTCTTCTTGTACTTATGTCGGCATTGTGCCATTTGTATTTAGTTCCGATGCTAATTCAGTGTTTCATCGTCAATTACAAGGGCAGAGGGATGCAGTAAACCTGAAGTGAAGCTTCGGAATCTATAACTAGTGTCACAGGAATGGTTCAAAACATAGACTGTAAGAAGAGACAGTGTTCATGTACTTAAGTCGGCATTGTGCATTTTGTATTTAATTCCGACCCAATTTCTGTGTTTCATCGTCAATTACAAGGTCAGAGGTATGCAGTAAACCTGAAGTGAAGCTTCGGAATCTATAACTAGTGTCACAGGAATGGTTCAAAACATAGACAGTAGAAAAAGTAAATCCTCTTGTACTTAAGTCGGCATTGTGCCTTTAGTACTTAATTCCGATGCAATTTCAGTGTTTCATTGTCAATAAGAAAGTCCAAGGGATACAGTAAACCTGAAGTGAAGCATCGGAATCTATAACTAATGTCACAGGAATCGTTCAAAACATAGACTGTAGGAAGAGTCAGTCTTATTGTACTTAAGTCGGCATTGTGCCTTTTGTATTTAATTCCGATGCAATTTCAGTGTCTCATTGTCAATAAGAAGTTCGAAGGGAAACAGTAAACCTGAAGTGAAGCATCGGAATCTATAACTAGTGTCACTGGAATGGTTCAAAACATGGACAGTAAGAAGAGTCAGTCTTCTTGTACTTAAGCCAGTATTGTGCCTTTGCTATTTCATTCCAATGCAATTTCTGTGTTTCATCGTCAAAAAGAAGTTCCAAGGGATACAGTAAACCTGAAGTGAAACATCGGTATCTATAAATAGTGTCACAGGAATCGTTCAAAACATAGACAGTAGGAAGAGTCAGTATTCCTGTACTTAAGTCGACATTGTGCCTTTTGTATTTAATTCCGATGCAATTTCTGTGTTTCATCGTCAATAAGAATGTCAGAGGGATACAGTAAACCTGAAGTGAAGCATCGGAATCTATAACTAGTGACACAGGAATGGTTCAAAACATAGACAGTAAGAAGGATCAGTCTTCTTGTACTTCAGTCGGCAATGTGCCTTTTGTATTTAATTCTGATGCAATTTCTGTGTTTAACCGTCAGTAAGAAGGTCCAAGGGATACAGTAAATGTGAAGTGAAGCATCGGAATCTGTAACTAGTGTAACAGGAATGGTTCAAAACATAGTCAGTAAGAACAGTCAGTCTTCTTGTACTTAAGTCGTCATTGTGCTTTTGGATTTAATTCCGATACAATTTCTGTGATTCATCGTCAACAAGTAGGTCCGAGGGATACAGTAAACCTGAAGTGAGGCATCGGAATCCATAACTAGTGTCACAGGAATGATTCAAATCATAGACAGTAAGAAGAGTCAGTCATCTTGTATTTAAGTTGGAATTATGCCTTTTGTATTTAATTCCGATGCACTATCTGTGTTTCATTGTCAATAAGAAGGTCCAAGGGATACAGTAAACCTCAAAAGAAGCATCGGAATCTATAACTAGTGTCACAGGAATGGTTCAAACATAGACAGTGGGAAGATTCAGCCTACATGTACTTAAGTCGGCATTGTGACTTCTGTATTTATATCCGATGCATTTTCTGTGTTTCATCGTCAATAAGAAGGTGAGAGGAATACAGTAAACCTGAAGTGAAGCATCGAAATCTATAACTAGTGTCACAGGAATGGTTCAAAACATAGTCAGTAAGAAGAGTCAGTCTTCATGTACTTAAGTCGGCATTGTGCCTTTTCTATTTAATTCCGATGCAATTTCTGTGTTTCATTGTCAAAAAGGTCAGAGGGTTACAGTAAACCTGAAGTGAAGCATCGGAATGTGTAACTAGCGTCACAGGAATGGTTCAACACATTGTCAGTAAGAAGTGTCAGTCATCTTGTACTTAAGTCGGCATTGTGCCTTTTGAATTTAATTCCGATGCAATTTCTGTGTTTTATCGTCAATAAGAAGATCCTAGGGATACAGTAAACCTGAAGTGAAGCATCGGAATGTGTAACTAGCGTCACAGGAATGGTTCAAAACATAGATACTTAGAAGAGTCAGTCTGCTTGTACTTAAGACGGCATTGTGCCTTTTCTATCTAATTCCGATGCAATTTCTGTGTTTCATCGTCAATAAGAACGTCAGAGGGATGCAGTGAACCTGAGATGAAGCATCAGAATCTATAACTAGTGTCACAGGAATGTTTCAAAACATAGACAGTAGGAAGAGTCAGACTTCTTTTACTTAAGTCGGCATTGTGCCTTTTCTATTTAATTCCGATGCAATTCCTGTGTTTCGTCGCTAATAAGAAGGTCCAAAGGATACAGTAAGCCTGAAGTGAAGCATCGGAATCCATAACTAATGTCACATGAATCGTTCAATATATACACAGTAGGAAGAGTCGGTCTTCTTGTACTTAAGTCGGCATTGTGCCATTTGTATTTAGTTCCGATGCTATTTCTGTGTTTCATCGTCAATTACAAGGTCAGAGGGATGCAGTAAACCTGAAGTGAAGCTTCGGAATCTATAACTAGTGTCACAGGATCGGTTCAAAACAGTCAGTAAGAAGAGTCAGTCTTCTTGTACTTAAGTCGGCATTGTGCCTTTTGTATTTAATTCCGATGCAATTTCTGTGTTTCATCGTCAATAAGAAGGTCCAAGGGATATAGTAAACGTGAAGTGAAGCATCGGAATCTGTAACAGGAATGGTTCAAATCATAGACAGTAAGAAGAGTCAGTCTTCTTGTACTTAAGTCGGCATTGTGCCTTTTCTATTTAATTCCGATGCAATTTCTGTGTTTCGTCGCCAATAAGAGGGTCCAAAGGATACAGTAAACCTGAAGTGAAGCATCGGAATCTATAACTAGTGTCACAGGAATGGTTCAAAACATAGACTGTAAGAAGAGACAGTCTTCATGTACTTAAGTCGGCATTGTGCCTTTTTTATTTAATTCCAATCCAATTTCTGTGGTTCATCGTCAATTACAAGGTCAGAGGGATGCAGTAAACCTGAAGTGAAGCTTCGGAATCTATAACTAGTGTCACAGGAATGGTTCAAATCAGTCAGTAAGAAGAGTCAGTCTTCTTTTACTTATGTCGGCATTGTGCCTTTTGTATTTAATTCCGATGCAATTTCTGTGTTTCATCGTCAATAAGAAGGTCCAAGGGATACAGTAAATGTGAAGTGAAGCATCGGAATCTGTAACTAGTGTAACAGGAATGGTTCAAAACATAGTCAGTAAGAACAGTCAGTCTTCTTGTACTTAAGTCGTCATTGTGCTTTTGGATTTAATTCCGATACAATTTCTGTGATTCATCGTCAACAAGTAGGTCCGAGGGATACAGTAAACCTGAAGTGAGGCATCGGAATCCATAACTAGTGTCACAGGAATGATTCAAATCATAGACAGTAAGAAGAGTCAGTCATCTTGTATTTAAGTTGGAATTATGCCTTTTGTATTTAATTCCGATGCACTATCTGTGTTTCATTGTCAATAAGAAGGTCCAAGGGATACAGTAAACCTCAAAAGAAGCATCGGAATCTATAACTAGTGTCACAGGAATGGTTCAAACATAGACAGTGGGAAGATTCAGCCTACATGTACTTAAGTCGGCATTGTGACTTCTGTATTTATATCCGATGCATTTTCTGTGTTTCATCGTCAATAAGAAGGTGAGAGGAATACAGTAAACCTGAAGTGAAGCATCGAAATCTATAACTAGTGTCACAGGAATGGTTCAAAACATAGTCAGTAAGAAGAGTCAGTCTTCATGTACTTAAGTCGGCATTGTGCCTTTTCTATTTAATTCCGATGCAATTTCTGTGTTTCATTGTCAAAAAGGTCAGAGGGTTACAGTAAACCTGAAGTGATGCGTCGGAATCTATGACTAATGTCGCAGGAGTGGTTCAAAACAGTCAGTAAGAAGAGTCAGTCTTCTTGTACTTAAGTCGGCATTGTGCCTTATGTATTTAATTGCGATGCATTTGCTGTGTTTCATCGTCAATGAGAAGGTCCAAGGGATACAGTAAACCTGAAGTGAAGCATCGGAATCTACAACTAGTGTCACAGGAATGGTTCAACACATAGTCAGTAAGAAGAGTCAGTCTTCTTGTACTTAAGTCGTCATTGTGCCTTTTGTATTTAATTCCGATGCAATTTCTGTGTTTCATCGTCAATAAGAAGGTCCAAGGGATACAGTAAACCTGAAGTGAAGCATCAGAATGTGTAACTAGCGTCACAGGAATGGTTCAACACATAGTCAGTAAGAAGTGTCAGTCATCTTGTACTTAAGTCGGCATTGTGCCTTTTGAATTTAATTCCGATGCAATTTCTGTGTTTTATCGTCAATAAGAAGATCCTAGGGATACAGTAAACCTGAAGTGAAGCATCGGAATGTGTAACTAGCGTCACAGGAATGGTTCAAAACATAGATACTTAGAAGAGTCAGTCTGCTTGTACTTAAGACGGCATTGTGCCTTTTCTATCTAATTCCGATGCAATTTCTGTGTTTCATCGTCAATAAGAACGTCAGAGGGATGCAGTGAACCTGAGATGAAGCATCAGAATCTATAACTAGTGTCACAGGAATGTTTCAAAACATAGACAGTAGGAAGAGTCAGACTTCTTTTACTTAAGTCGGCATTGTGCCTTTTCTATTTAATTCCGATGCAATTCCTGTGTTTCGTCGCTAATAAGAAGGTCCAAAGGATACAGTAAGCCTGAAGTGAAGCATCGGAATCCATAACTAATGTCACATGAATCGTTCAATATATACACAGTAGGAAGAGTCGGTCTTCTTGTACTTAAGTCGGCATTGTGCCATTTGTATTTAGTTCCGATGCTATTTCTGTGTTTCATCGTCAATTACAAGGTCAGAGGGATGCAGTAAACCTGAAGTGAAGCTTCGGAATCTATAACTAGTGTCACAGGATCGGTTCAAAACAGTCAGTAAGAAGAGTCAGTCTTCTTGTACTTAAGTCGGCATTGTGCCTTTTGTATTTAATTCCGATGCAATTTCTGTGTTTCATCGTCAATAAGAAGGTCCAAGGGATATAGTAAACGTGAAGTGAAGCATCGGAATCTGTAACAGGAATGGTTCAAATCATAGACAGTAAGAAGAGTCAGTCTTCTTGTACTTAAGTCGGCATTGTGCCTTTTCTATTTAATTCCGATGCAATTTCTGTGTTTCGTCGCCAATAAGAGGGTCCAAAGGATACAGTAAACCTGAAGTGAAGCATCGGAATCCATAACTAATGTCACAGGAATCGTTCAAAACATAGACAGTAGGATGAGTCAGTCTTCTTGTACTTATGTCGGCATTGTGCCTTTTGTATTTAGTTCCGATGCAATTTCTGTGTTTCGTGGTCAATAAGAAGGTCCTAGGGATACAGTAAACCTGAACTGATGCATCGGAATCTGCAACTAGTGTCACAGGAATGGTTCAAATCATAGACAGTAAGAACAGTCCGTCTTCTTGTACTTAAGTCGGCATTGTGCTTTTGGATTTAATTCCGATGCAATTTCAGTGTTTCATCGTCAACAAGTAGGTCCAAGGGATACAGTAAACCTGACGTGGAGCATCGGAATCCAAAACTAGTGTCACAGGAATGATTCAAAACATAGACAGTAAGAAGAGTCAGTCATCTTGTACTTAAGTTGGATTTGTGCCTTTTGTATTTAATTCCGATGCACTATCTGTGTTTCATTCTCAATAAGAAGGTCCAAGGAATACAGTAAACCTCATAAGAAGCATCGGAATCTATAACTAGTGTCACAGGAATGGTTCACACATAGACAGTGGGCAGATTCAGTCTACATGTACTTAGGTCGGCATTGTGCCTTTTGTATTGATATCCGATGCAATTTCTGTGTTCCATCGTCATTAAGAAGGTCAGAGGGATACAGTAAACCTGAAGTGAAGCATCGGAATCTATAACTAGTGTCACAGGAATGGTTCAAAGCATAGTCAGTAAGAACAGTCAGTCTTCTTGTACTTAAGTCGGCATTGTGCTTTTGGATTTAATTCCGATGCAAGTTTTGTGTTTCATCGTCAACAAGTAGGTTTAAGGGATACAGTAAACCTGAAGTGGAGCATCGGAATCCATAACTAGTGTCACAGGAATGGTTCAAAACATAGACAGTAGGAAGAGTCAGACTTCTTTTACTTAAGTCGGCATTGTGCCTTTTCTATTTAATTCCGATGCAATTCCTGTGTTTCGTCGCTAATAAGAAGGTCCAAAGGATACAGTAAGCCTGAAGTGAAGCATCGGAATCCATAACTAATGTCACAGGAATCGTTCAAAATATACACAGTAGGAAGAGTCGGTCTTCTTGTACTTATGTCGGCATTGTGCCATTTGTATTTAGTTCCGATGCTATTTCAGTGTTTCATCGTCAATTACAAGGTCAGAGGGATGCAGTAAACCTGAAGTGAAGCTTCGGAATCTATAACTAGTGTCACAGAAATGGTTCAAAACAGTCAGTAAGAAGAGTCAGTCTTCTTGTACTTAAGTGGGCATTGTGCCTTTTGTATTTGATTCCGATGTAATTTCTGTGTTTCATCGACAATAAGAGGGTCCAAAGGATACAGTAAACCTGAAGTGAAGCATCGGAATCCATAACTAATGTCACAGGAATCGTTCAAAACATAGACAGTAGGAAGAGTCAGTCTTCTTGTACTTATGTCGGCATTGTGCCTTTTGTATTTAGTTCCGATGCAATTTCTGTGTTTCATGGTCAATTAGAAGGTCCTAGGGATACAGTAAACCTGAACTGATGCATCGGAATCTGCAACTAGTGTCACAGGAATGGTTCAAAAATAGACAGTAAGAACAGTCCGTCTTCTTGTACTTAAGTCGGCATTGTGCTTTTGGATTTAATTCCGATGCAATTTCAGTGTTTCACCGTCAACAAGTAGGTCCAAGGGATACAGTAAACCTGACGTGGAGCATCGGAATCCATAACTAGTGTCACAGGAATGATTCAAAACATTGACAATAAGAAGAGTCAGTCATCTTGTACTTTAGTCGGCATTGTGCCATTTTCAATTTAATTCCGATGCAATAACTATGTTTCATCGTCAATTAGAAGGTCAGAACGATATAGTAATCCTGAAGTGAAGCATCGGAATCTCTAAGTAGTGTCACAGGAATGGTTCAACACATAGTCAGTAAGAAGAGTCAATCTTCTTGTACTTTATTCGGCATTGTGCCTTTTGTATTTGATTCCGATGCAATTTCTGTGTTTCATCGTCAGTAAGAAGGTCCAAGGGATACAGTAAACCTGAAGTGAAGCATCGGAATGTGTAATTAGTGTCACAGGAATGGTTCAAAACATAGACAGTAGGAAGAGTCAGACTTCTTTTACTTAAGTCGGCATTGTGCGTTTCTATTTAATTCCGATGCAATTCCTGTGTTTCGTCGCTAATCAGAAGGTCCAAAGGGTACAGTAAGCCTGAAGTGAAGCTTCGGAATCCATAACTAATGTCACAGGAATGGTTCAAAACATAGACACTAGGAAGAGTCGGTCTTCTTGTACTTAAGTCGGCATTGTGCCATTTGTATTTAGTTCCGATGCAGTTTCTGTGTTTCATCGTCAATAAGAAGGTCCAACGGATACAGTAAAGCTTAAGTGAAACATCGGAATCTATAACTAGTGTCACAGGAATGGATTAAGGTATAGTCAGTAAGAAGAGTCAGTCTTCTTGTACATAAGTCTGCATTGTGCCATTTCTATTTAATTCCGATGCAATTTCTGTGTTTCATCGTCAAAAAGAAGGTCAGAGGTATACAGTAAACCTGAAGTGAAGCATCGGAATCTATAACTAGTGTCACAGGAATGGTTCAAAACATAGTCAGTAAGAAGTGTCAGTCTTCTTGTACTTAAGTTGGCATTGTGCCTATTGTATTTGATTCCGATGCAATTTCTGTGTTTCATCGTCAATAAGAAGGTCCAAGGGATATAGTAAACCTGAAGTGAAGCATCGGAATGTGTAACTAGCGTCACAGGAATGGTTCAAAACATAGACACTAAGAAGAGACAGTCTGCTTGAACTTAAGACAGCATTGTGCATTTTCTATTTAATACCGATGCAATTTCTGTGTTTCAACGTCAATAAGAAGGTCAGAGTGATACAGTGAACCTGAGGTGAAGCATCGGAACCTATAACGAGTGTCACAGGAATGGTTCAAAACATAGACAGTAGGAAGAGTCAGACTTCTTTTACTGAAGTCGGCATTGTGCCTTTTCTATTTAATTTCGATGCAATTACTGTGTTTTATCGTCAATAAGGAGGTCAGAGGGATACAGTAAACCTGAGGTGAAGCATCGGAATCTCTAACTATTGTCACAGGTATGGTTCAACACATAGTCAGTAAGAAGTGCCAGTCTTCGTGTACTTAAGTCGGCATTGTGCCTTTTGTATTTAATTCCGATGCAATTTCTGTGTTTCATCGTCAATAAGAATATCCAA
Source organism: Schistocerca serialis cubense (assembly GCF_023864345.2). Taxonomy (NCBI): domain Eukaryota; kingdom Metazoa; phylum Arthropoda; class Insecta; order Orthoptera; family Acrididae; genus Schistocerca; species Schistocerca serialis. The sequence continues at coordinate 180,746,561 of NC_064649.1, forward strand.
GGGATACAGTAAACCTGAAGTGAAGCATCGGAATGTGTAACTAGCGTCACAGGAATGGTTCAAACATAGACACTTAGAAGAGTCAGTCTGCTTGTACTTAAGACGGCATTGTGCCTTTTCTATTTAATTCTGATGCAATTTCTGTATTTCATCGTCAATAAGAAGGTCAGAGGGATACAGTGAACCTGAGGTGATGCATCAGAATCTATAACTAGTGTCACAGGAATGGTTCTAAACATAGACAGTAGGAAGAGTCAGACTTCTTTTACATAAGTCGGCATTGTGCATTTTCTACTTAATTCCGATGCAATTCCTGTGTTTCGTCGCTAATATGAAGGTCCAAAGGATACAGTAAGCCGGAAGTGAAGCATCGGAATCCATAACTAATGTCACAGGAATCGTTCAAAACATAGACAGTAGGAAGAGTCGGTCTTCTTGTACTTAAGTCGGCATTGTGCCATTTGTATTTAGTTCCGATGCAATTTCTGTGTTTCATCGTCAATAAGAAGGTCCAAGGGATACAGTAAACCTGAAGTGAAGCATCGGAGTCTATAACTAGTGTCACAGGAATGGATCAAGATATAGTCAGTAAGAAGAGTCAGTCTTCTTGTACTTAAGTCGCCATTGTGCCTTTTCTATTTAATTCCGTTGCAATTTCTGTGTTTCATCGTCAAAAAGAAGGTCAGAGGTATACAGTAAACCTGAAGTGAAGCATCGGAATCTATAACTAGTGTCACAGGAATGGTTCAAAACATAGTCAGTAAGAAGAGTCAGTCTTCGTGTACAATAGTCGGCATTGTGCCTTTTGTATTTAATTCCGATGCAATTTCTGTGTTTCATCATCAACAAGAAGGTCCAAGGGATACAATAAACCTGAAGTGGAGCATCGGAATCTATAACTAGTGTCACAGGAATGGTTCAACACATATTTAGTAAGAAGAGTCAGTCTCCTTGTACTTAAGTCGGCAATTTGCCATTTGTATCTAATTCCGATGCAATTTCTGTGTTTCATCGTCAATAAGAAGGTCCAAGGGATACAGTAAACCTGAAGTGAAGCATCGGAATCTATAAGTAGCGTCTCAGGAATGGATCAAGTTCTAGTCAGTAAGATGAGTCAGTCTTCTTGTACTTAAATCGGCATTGTGCCTTTTCTATTTAATTCCGATGCAATTTCGGTGTTTCATTGTCAAAAAGAAGGTCAGAGGGATACAGTAAACCTGAAGTGAAGCATCGGAATCTCTAACTAGTGTCACAGGAATGGTTCAAATCATAGACAGTGGGAAGAGTCATTCTTCTTGTACTTAAGTTGGCATTGTGCCTTTTCTATTTAATTCCGATGCACTATCTGTGTTTCATCGTCAATAAGAAGGTCCAAGGGATACAGTAAACCTGAAATGAAGCGTCTGAAACTATAACTAGTGTTACAGGAACGGTTCAAACATAGACAGTTGGAAGATTCAGTCTACATGTACTTAAGTCGGCATTGTGCCTTTTGTATTTATATCCGATGCAATTTCTGTTTTTCATCGTCAATAAGAAGGTCAGAGGGATACAGTAAACCTGAAGTGAATCATCGGAATCTATAACATGTGTCACAGGAATGGTTCATAACATAGTTTGTAAGAAGAGTCAGTCATCTTGTACATAAGTCGGCATTGTGCCTTTTGTATTTAATTCCGATGCAATTTCTGTGTTTCATCGTCAACAAGAAGGTCCAAGAGATACAGTAAACCTGAAGTGGAGCATCGGAATCTATAACTAGTGTCACAGGAATGGTTCAACACATAGTCAGTAAGAAGAGTCAGTCTTCTTGTACTTAAGTCGGCATTGTGCCTTTTGTATTTAATTCCGATGCAATTTCTGTGTTTCATCGTCAATAAGAAGGTCCAAGAGATACAGTAAACCTGAAGTGAAGCATCGGAATGTGTAACTAGCGTCACAGGAATAGTTCAAAACATGGACACTAAGAAGAATCAGTCTGCTTGTACTTAAGACGGCATTGTGCCTTTTCTATTTAATTCCGAAGCAATTTCTGTGTTTCATCGTCAATAAGAAGGTCCAAGGGATACAGTAAACCTGAACTGAAGCATCGGAATCTCTAACTAGTGTCACAGGAATGGTTCAAAACATAGACAGTAGGAAGAGTCAGACTTCTTTTACTTAAGTCGGCATTGTGCCTTTTATATTTAATTCCGATGCAATTACTTTGTTTCATCGTCAATGAGGAGGTCAGAGGGGTACAGTAAACCTGAAGTGAGGCATCGGAATCTCTAACTAGTGTCACAGGAATGTTTCAACACATAGTCAGTAAGAAGAGTCAGTCTTCTTGTCCTTAAGTTGGCATTGTGCCTCTTGTATTTAATTCCGATGCAATTTCTGTGTTTCATCGTCAATAAGAAGGTCCAAGGGATACAGTAAACCTGAAGTGAAGCATCGGAATGTGTAACTAGCGTCACAGGAATGGTTAAATCATAGACACTAAGAAGAGTCAGTCTGCTTGTACTTAGGACGGTATTGTGCCTTTTGTATTTAGTTCCGATGTAATTTCTGTGTTTCATCGTCAATAAGAAGGTCCAAGGGATACAGCAATCCTGAAGTGAAGCATCGGAATCTGTAACTAGTGTCACAGGAATGGATCAAGGTATAGTCAGTAAGAAGAGTCAGTCTTCTTGCACTTAAGTCGGCATTGTGCCTTTTCTATTTAATTCCGATGCAATTTCTGTGTTTCATCGTCAAAAAGAAGGTCAGAGGGATACAGTAAACCTGAAGTGAAGCATCGGAATCTATAACTATTCCAACAGGAACGGTTCAAAACATAGTCAGTAAGAAGAGTCAGTCTTCTTGTACAATAGTCGGTATTGTGCCTTTTGTATTTAATTCCGATGCAATTTCTGTGTTTCATCGTCAAAAAGAAGGTCAGAGGGATACAGTAAACCTGAAGTGATGCATCGGAATCTATAACTAGTGTCACAGGAATGTTTCAAAGCATAGTCAGTAAGAAGAGTCAGACTTCTTGTACTTCAGTCGGCCTTGTGCCTTTTGTATTTCATTCCGATGCAATTTCTGTGTACGTCGCCAATAAGAAGGTCCAAAGGATAGAGTAAACCTGAAGTGAAGCATCGGAATCCATAACAAATGTCACAGGAATCGTTCAAAACACAGACAGTAGGAAGAGTCAGTCTTCTTGTACTTAAGTCGGCCTTGTGCCTTTTGTATTTGGTTCCGATGCAATTTCTGTGTTTCATCGTCAATAAGAAGGTCCTAGGGTTGCTGTTAACCTGAAGTGAAGCATCGGAATCTTCAACTAGTGTCACAGGAATGGTTCAAAACATAGTTTGTAAGAAGAGTCAGTCTTCTTGTACTTAAGTCGGCCTTGTGCCTTTTGTATTTAATTCCGATGCAATTTCTGTGTTTCATCGTCAAAAAGAAGGTCAGAGGGATACAGTAAACCTGAAGTGAAGCATCGGAAACTATAACTAGTGTCACAGGAATGGTTCAAAACATAGACAGTAGGAAGAGTCAGTCTGCTTGTACTTAAGTTGACATTGTGACTTTTGTATTTAATTCCGATGCACTATCTGTGTTTCATCGTCAATAAGAAGGTCCAAGGGGTACAGTAAACCTGAAATGAAGCATCGGAATCCATAACTAGTGTCACAGGATTGGACCAAGGTATAGTCAGTAAGAAGAGTCAGTCTTCTTGTACTAAAGTTTGAATTGTGCCTTTTGTATTTAATTCCGATGCAATTTCTGTGTTTCATCGTCAATTAGAAGGTCCTAGGGATACAGTAAACCTGAAGTGAAGCTTCGGAATGTGTAACTAGTGTCACAGGAATGGTTCAAAACATAGTCAGTAAGAAGAGTCAGCCTTCTTGCACTTAAGTCGGCATTGTGCCTTTTGTATTTATTTCCGATGCAATTTCTGTGTTTCATCGTCAATTAGAAGGTCCTAGGGATACAGTAAACCTGAAGTGAAGCTTCGGAATGTGTAACTAGCGTCACAGGAATGGTTCAAAACATAGACACTAAGAAGAGTCAGTCTGTTTGTACTTAAGACGGCATTGTGCCTTTTCTATTTCATTCCGATGCAATTTCTGTGTTTCGTCGCCAATAAGAAGGTCCAAAGTATACAGTAAACCTGAAGTGAATCATTGGAATCCTTAACTAATGTCACAGGAATCGTTCAAAACTTAGACAGTAGGAAGAGTCGGTCTTCTTGTACTTAAGGCGGCATTGTGCCATTTGTATTTAGTTACGATGCAATTTCTGTGTTTCATCGTCAATAAGAAGGTCCAACGGATACAGTAAACCTTAAGTGAAACATCGGAATCTATAACTAGTGTCACAGGAATGGATCAAGATATAGTCAGTAAGAAGAGTCAGTCTTCTTATACATAAGTCTGCATTGTGCCATTTCTATTTAATTCCGATGCAATTTCATTGTTTCATCGTCAAAAAGAAGGTCAGAGGTATACAGTAAACCTGAAGTGAAGCATCGGAATCTATAACTAGTGTCACAGGAATGGTTCAAAACATAGTCAGTAAGAAGTGTCAGTCTTCTTGTACTTAAGTTGGCATTGTGCCTATTGTATTTGATTCCGATGCAATTTCTGTGTTTCATCGTCAATAAGAAGGTCCAAGGGATACAGTAAACCTGAAGTGAAGCATCGGAATGTGTAACTAGCGTCACAGGAATGGTTCAACGCATAGACACTAAGAAGAGACAGTCTGCTTGAACTTAAGACAGCATTGTGCCTTTTCTATTTAATACCGATGAAATTTCTGTGTTTCAACGTCAATAAGAAGGTCAGAGTGATACAGTGAACCTGAGGTGAAGCATCGGAACCTATAACTAGTGTCGCAGGAATGGTTCAAAACATAGACAGTAGGAAGAGTCAGACTTCTTTTACTGAAGTCGGCATTGTGCCTTTTCTAATTAATTTCGATGCAATTACTGTGTTTTATCGTCAATAAGGAGGTCAGAGGGATACAGTAAACCTGAGGTGAAGCATCGGAATCTCTAACTATTGTCACAGTTATGGTTCAACACATAGTCAGTAAGAAGTGCCAGTCTTCTTGTACTTAAGTCGGCATTGTGCCTTTTGTATTTAATTCCGATGCAATTTCTGTGTTTCATCGTCAATAAGAAGATCCAAGGGATACAGTAAACCTGAAGTGAAGCATCGGAATGTGTAACTAACGTCACAGGAATGGTTCAGACATAGACACTTAGAAGAGTAAGTCTGCTTGTACTTAAGACGGCATTGTGCCTTTTCTATTTAATTCCGATGCAATTTCTGTATTTCATCGTCAATAAGAAGGTGAGAGGGATACAGTGAACCTGAGGTGATGCATCAGAATCTATAACTAGTGTCACAGGAATGGTTCTAAACATAGACAGTAGGAAGAGTCAGACTTCTTTTACTTAAGTCGGCATTGTGCCTTTTCTACTTAATTCCGATGCAATTCCTGTGTTTCGTCGCTAATAAGAAGGTCCAAAGGATACAGTAAGCCGGAAGTGAAGCATCGGAATCCATAACTAATGTCACTGGAATCGTTCAAAACATAGACAGTAGGAAGAGTCGGTCTTCTTGTACTTAAGTCGGCATTGTGCCATTTGTATTTAGTTCCGATGCAATTTCTGTGTTTCATCGTCAATAAGAAGGTCCAAGGAATACAGTAAACCTGAAGTGAAGCATCGGAGTCTATAACTAGTGTCACAGGAATGGATCAAGATATAGTCAGTAAGAAGAGTCAGTCTTCTTGTACTTAAGTCGGCATTGTGCCTTTTCTATTTAATTCCGTTACAATTTCTGTGTTTCATCGTCAAAAAGAAGGTCAGAGGTATACAGTAAACCTGAAGTGAAGCATCGGAATCTATAACTAGTGGCTCAGGAATGGTTCAAAACATAGTCAGTAAGAAGAGTCAGTCTTCGTGTACAATAGTCGGCATTGTGCCTTTTGTATTTAATTCCGATGCAATTTCTGTGTTTCATCATCAACAAGAAGGTCCAGGGGATACAGTAAACCTGAAGTGGAGCATCGGAATCTATAACTAGTGTCACAGGAATGGTTCAACACATATTGAGTAAGAAGAGTCAGTCTTCTTGTACTTAAGTCGGCAATTTGCCATTTGTATCTAATTCCGATGCATTTTCTGTGTTTCATCGTCAATAAGAAGGTCCAAGGGATACAGTAAATCTGAAGTGAAGCATCGGAATCTATAAGTAGCGTCACTGGAATGGATCAAGTTCTAGTCAGTAAAATGAGTCAGTCTTCTTGTACTTAAATCGGCATTGTGCCTTTTCTATTTAATTCCGATGCAATTTCGGTGTTTCATTGTCAAAAAGAAGGTCAGAGGGATACAGTAAACCTGAAGTGAAGCATCGGAATTTCTAACTAGTGTCACAGGAATGGTTCTAATCATAGACAGTAGGAAGAGTCAGTCTTCTTGTACTTAAGTTGGCATTGTGCCTTTTCTATTTAATTCCGATGCACTATCTGTGTTTCATCGTCAATAAGAAGGTCCAAGGGATACAGTAAACCTGAAATGAAGCGTCTGAAAGTATAACTAGTGTCACAGGAACGGTTCAAACATAGACAGTTGGAAGATTCAGTCTACATGTACTTAAGTCGGCATTGTGCCTTTTGTATTTATATCCGATGCAATTTCTGTTTTTCATCGTCAATAAGAAGGTCAGAGGGATACAGTAAACCTGAAGTGAATCATCGGAATCTATAACTAATGTCACAGGAATGGTTCAACACATAGTCAGTAAGAAGAGTCAGTCTTCTTGTACTTAAGTCGGCATTGTGCCTTTTGTATTTAATTCCGATGCAATTTCTGTGTTTCATCGTCAATAAGAAAGTCCAAGAGATACAGTAAACCTGAAGTGAAGCATCGGAATGTGTAATTAGCGTCACAGGAATTGTTCAAAACATGGACACTAAGAAGAATCAGTCTGCTTGTACTTAAGACGGCATTGTGCCTTTTCTATTTAATTCCGAAGCAATTTCTGTGTTTCATCGTCAATAAGAAGGTCCAAGGGATACAGTAAACCTGAACTGAAGCATTGGAATCTCTAACTAGTGTCACAGGAATGGTTCAAAACATAGACAGTAGGAAGAGTCAGACTTCTTTTACTTAAGTCGGCATTGTGCCTTTTATATTTAATTCCGATGCAATTACTTTGTTTCATCGTCAATGAGGAGGTCAGAGGGATACAGTAAACCTGAAGTGAGGCATCGGAATCTCTAACTAGTGTCACAGGAATGGTTCAACACATAGTCAGTAAGAAGAGTCAGTCTTCTTGTCCTTAAGTTGGCATTGTGCCTCTTGTATTTAATTCCGATGCTTTTTCTGTGTTTCATCGTCAATAAGAAGGTCCAAGGGATACAGTAAACCTGAAGTGAAGCATCGGAATGTGTAACTAGCGTCACAGGAATGGTTAAAACATAGACATTAAGAAGAGTCAGTCTGCTTGTACTTAAGACGGTATTGTGCCTTTTGTATTTAGTTCCGATGTAATTTCTGTGTTTCATCGTCAATAAGAAGGTCCAAGGGCTACAGCAATCCTGAAGTGAAGCATCGGAATCTGTAACTAGTGTCACAGGAATGGATCAGGGTATAGTCAGTAAGAAGAGTCAGTCTTCTTGCACTTAAGTCGGCATTGTGCCTTTTCTATTTAATTCCAATGCAAATTCTGTGTTTCATCGTCAAAAAGAAGGTCAGAGGGATACAGTAAACCTGAAGTGAAGCATCGGAATCTATAAATATTCCAACAGGAACGGTTCAAAACATAGTCAGTAAGAAGAGTCAGTCTTCTTGTACAATAGTCGGTATTGTGCCTTTTGTATTTAATTCCGATGCAATTTCTGTGTTTCATCGTCAAAAAGAAGGTCAGAGGGATACAGTAAACCTGAAGTGAAGCATCAGAATCTATAACTAGTGTCACAAGAATGTTTCAAAGCAAAGTCAGTAAGAAGAGTCAGACTTCTTGTACTTAAGTCGGCCTTGTGCCTTTTGTATTTCATTCCGATGCAATTTCTCTGTTTCGTCGCCAATAAGAAGGTCCAAAGGATAGGGTAAACCTGAAGCGAAGCATCGGAATCCATAACAAATGTCACAGGAATCGTTCAAAACACAGACAGTAGGAAGAGTCAGTCTTCTTGTACTTAAGTCGGCCTTGTGCCTTTTGTATTTGGTTCCATTGCAATTTCTGTGTTTCATCGTCAATAAGAAGGTCCTAGGGTTGCTATTAACCTGAAGTGAAGCATCGGAATCTTCAACTAGTGTCACAGCAATGGTTCAAAACATAGTCGGTAGGAAGAGTCAGTCTTCTTGTACTTAAGTAGGCATTTTGCCTTTTCTATTGAATTCCGATGCAATTTCTGTGTTCCATCGTCAAAAAGAAGGTCAGAGGGATACAGTCAACCTGAAGTGAAGCATCGGAATCTATAACTAGTGTCACAGGAATGGTTCAAAACGTAGACAGTAGGAAGAGTCAGTCTGCTTGTACTTAAGTTGACATTGTGCCTTTTGTATTTAATTCCGATGCACTATCTGTGTTTCATCGTCAATAAGAAGGTCCAAGGGGTACAGTAAACCTGAAATGAAGCATCGGAATCTATAACTAGTGTCACAGGAATGGTTCAAACATAGACAGTAGGAAGATTCGGTCTACATGTACATAAGTCGGCATTGTGCCTTTTGTATTTATATCCGATGCAATTTCTGTGTTTCATCGTCAATAAGAAGGTACAAGGGATACAGTAAACCTGAAGTGAAGCATCGGAATGTGTAACTAGTGTCACAGGAATGGTTCAAACATAGTCAGTATGAAGAGTCAGCCTTCTTGCACTTAAGTCGGCATTGTGCCTTTTGTATTTATTTCCGATGCAATTTCTGTGTTTCATCGTCAATACGAAGGTCCTAGGGATACAGTAAACCTGAAGTGAAGCTTCGGAATGTGTAACTAGCGTCACAGGAATGGTTCAAAACATAGACACTAAGAAGAGTCACTCTGTTTGTTCTTAAGACGGCATTGCGCCTTTTCTATTTCATTCCGATGCAATTTCTGTGTTTCGTCGCCAATAAGAAGGTCCAAAGTATACAGTAAACCTGAAGTGAATCATCGGAATCCTTAACTAATGTCACAGGAATCGTTCAAATCATAGACAGTAGGAAGAGTCAGTCTTCTTGTACTTAAGTCGGTATTGTGCCCTTTGTATTTAGTTCCGATGCAATTTCTGTATTTCATCGTCAATAAGAAGGTCCTAGGGTACAGTAAACCTGCAGTGAAGCATCGGAATCATCAACTAGTGTCACAGGAATGGTTCGAAACATAGTCAGTAACAAGAGTCAATCTTCTTGTACTTAAGTCGGCATTGTGCCTTTTGTATTTAATTCCGTTGCAATTTCTGTGTTTCATCGTCAATAAGAAGGTCAGAGGTATACAGTAAACCTGCAGTGAAGCATCGGAATCTTCAATTAGTGTCACAGGTATGGTTCAAAGCATAGTCAGTAAGAAGAGTCAGTCTTCTTGTACTTATGTCGGCATTGTGCCTTTTCTATTTATTTCCGATGCAATTTCTGTGTTTCATCGCCAATTAGAAGGTCCAAGGGATACAGTAAACCAGAAGTGAAGCATCGGAATACATAACTAATGTCACAGAAATCGTTCAAAACATAGACAGTAGGAAGAGTCAGTCTTCTTGTACTTAAGTCGGCATTGTGCCTTTTGTATTTAATTTCGATGCAATTTCTGTGTTTCATCGTCAATAAGAAGGCCCAATGGATACAGTAAACCTTATGTGGAGCATCGAAATCTATAACTAGTGCTACAGGAATGGTTCAAAACATAGACAGTAAGAAGAGTCAGCCTTCTTGTACTTACGTCGGCATTGTGCCCTTTTCAATTTAATTCCGATGCAATTACTGTGTTTCATCGTCTATAAAAATGTCAGAGGGATACAGTAAACCTGAAGTGAAGCATCGGAATATCTAACTAATGTAACAGGAATGGTTCAACACACAGTCAGTAAGAAGTGTCAGTCTGCTTGTACTTAAAACGGCATTGGGTCTTTTCTATTTAATTGCGATGCAATTTCTGTATTTCATCGTCAAGAAGAAGGTCCAAGGGATACAGTAAACCTGAAGTGAAGCATCGGAATGTATAACTAGCGTCACAGGAATCGTTCAAATCATAGACAGTGAGAAGAGTCAGGCTTCTTGTACTTAAGTCGGCATTTAGACTTTTGTATTTAATTCCGATGCAATTTCTGTGATTACTCGTCAATAAGAAGGTCCAAGGGATACAGTAAACCTGAAGTGAAGCATCGGAATCTATAACTAGTATCACATGAATGGTTCAAAACGTAGACAGTAGGAAGATTCAGTCTTCTTGTACTTAAGTCGGCATTGTGCCTTTTGTATTTAATTCCGATGCAATTTCTGTGTTTCATCGTCAAAAAGAAGGTCCTTGGGATACGGTAAACCAGATGTGAGGCATCGGAATCTATAACTAGTGTCACAGGAATGGTTCAAACCATAGTCAGTAAGAAGAGTCAGTCTTCTTGTACTTAAGTAGGCGTTGTGCCTTTTCTATTTAATTCCGATGCAATTTCTGTGTTTTATCGTCAGTAAAAAGGTCCAAGGGATACAGTAAACCTGAAGGGAAGCATCGGAATCTATAACTAGCGTCACAGGAATGGATTAAGGTATAGTCAGTAAGAAGAGTCAGTCTTCTTGTACTTAAGTCGGCATTGTGCCTTTTGTATTTAATTCCGATGCAATTTCTGTATTTTATCGTCAAGAAGAAGGTCCAAGGGATACAGTAAACCTGAAGTGATGCATCGGAATCCATAACTAGTGTCACAGGTATGGTTCAAAACATAGACAGTAGGAAGAGACAGCCTTCTTGTACATAAGTCGGCAATGTGCCTTTTCTATTTAATTCCGATGCAATTTCTGTGTTTCGTCGTCAATAAGAAGGTCCAAGGGATACAGTAAACTTGAAGTGAAGCATCGGAATCCTTAACTAGCGTCACAGGAATGGTTCAAATCATAGACAGTGAGAAGAGTCAGTCTTCTTGTACTTAAGTCGGCATTTAGACTTTTGTATTTAATTCCGATGCAATTTCTGTGATTACTCGTCAATAAGAAGGTCCAAGGGATACAGTAAACCTGAAGTGAAGCATCGGAATCTATAACTAGTATCACATGAATGGTTCAAAACGTAGACAGTAGGAAGATTCAGTCTTCTTGTACTTAAGTCGGCATTGTGCCTTTTGTATTTAATTCCGATGCAATTTCTGTGTTTCATCGTCAAAAAGAAGGTCCAAGGGTTACAGTAAACCTGCAGTGAAGCATCGGAATCTTCAATTAGTGTCACAGGTATGGTTCAAAGCTTAGTCAGTAAGAAGAATCAGTCTTCTTGTACTTAAGTCGGCATTGTGCCTTTTCTATTTTATTCCGATGCAATTACTGTGTTTCCTCGCCAATTAGAGGGTCCAAAGGATACAGTAAACATTAAGTGAAGCATCGGAATCCATAACTAATGTCACAGAAATCGTTCAAAACATAGACAGTAGGAAGAGTCAGTCTTCTTGTACTTAAGTCGGCATTGTGCCTTTTGTATTTAATTTCGACGCAATTTCTGTGTTTCATCGTCAATAAGAAGGCCCAAGGGATACAGTGAACCTAAGGTGAAGCATCGGAATCTATAACTAGTGTCACAGGAATGGTTCAAATCATAGACACTAGGAAGTGTCAGTCTTCTTGTACTTAAGTCGGCATTGTGCCTTTTCTATTTAATTCCGATGCTAAATCTGTGTTTCGTCGCCAATAAGAAGGTCCAAAGAATACAGTAATCCTGAAGTGAATCATCGGAATCTATAACTAATGTCACGGGATTCGTTCAAAACATAGACAGTAGGAAGAGTCAGTCTTCTTGTACTTAAGTCGGCATTGCGCCCTTTTCAATTTAATTCCGATGCAATTACTGTGTTTCATCGTCAATAAAACGGTCAGAGGGATACAGTACACCTGAAGTGAAGCATCGGAATCTCTAACTAGTGTAACAGGAATGGTTCAACACATAGTCAGTAAGAAGAGTCAGTCTGCTTGTACTTAAGACGGCATTGTGCCTTTTCTATTTAATTCCGATTCAATGTCTGTGTTTCATCGTCAATAAGAAGGTCCAAGGGATACAGTAAACCTGAAGGGATGCATCGAAATCTATAACTAGTGTCACAGTAATGGATCAAGATATAGTCAGTAAGAAGAGTCAGTCTTCTTGTACTTAAGTCGGCATTGTGCCTTTTCTATTGAATTCCAATGCAATTTCTGTGATTCATCGTCAAAAAGAAGGTCAGAGGGATACAGTATACCTCAAGAGAAGCATCGGAATCAATAACTCGTGTCACAGGAATGGTTCAAAACATAGACAGTAGGAAGAGTAAGTCTTCCTGTACTTAAGTTTGCATTGTGCCTTTTGTATTTAATTCTGATGCACTATCTGTGTTTCATCGTCAATAAGAAGTTCCAAGGGATACAGTAAACCTGAAATGAAGCATCGGAATCTATAACTAGTGTCACATGAATGGTTCAAAACATAGACAGTAGGAAGATTCAGTCTCCATGTACTTAAGCCGGCATTGTTTCTTTTGTATTTATTTCCGATGCAATTCCTGTGTTTCATCGTCAATACGAAGGTCAGAGGGATACAGTAAACCTGAAGTGAAGCATCGGAAGCTTTAACTAATGTAACAGGAATGGTTCAACACATAGTCAGTAAGAAGAGTCAGTCTGCTTGGACTTAAGACGGCATTGTGCCTTTTCTATTTAATTCCGATGCAATTTCTGTGTTTCGTCGCCAATAAGAAGGTCCAAAGGACACAGTAATCCTGAAGGGAAGCATCGGAATCTATAACAAATTTCACGGGATTCGTTCAAAACATAGACAGTAGGAAGAGTCAGTCTTCTTGTACTTAAGTCGGCATTGTGCCTCTTGTATTTAATTCCGATGCCATATCTGTGTTTCATCGTTACCAAGAAGGTCAAAGGGATACAGTAAAAATGAAGTGAAGCATCGGAATCTACAACTAGTGTCATAGGAATGGTTCAAATAATAGTCAGTAAGAAGAGTCAGTCTTCTTGTACTTATGTCGGCATTGTGCCTTTTCTATTTAATTCCGATGCAATTTCTGTGTTCATCGTCAATAAGAAGGTCCTAGGGATACAGTACACCTGAAGTGAAGCATCGCAATCTTTAACTAGCGTCACAGGAATGGTTCAAAACATAGGCACTAAGAAGAGTCAGTCTGCTTGTCCTTAAGACGGCATTGTACCTTTTCTATTTAATTTCGATGCAATTTCTGCGCTTCATCGTCAATAAGAAGGTCAGAGGGATACAGTGAACCTTAGGTGAAGCATCGGAATCTACAACTAGTGTCACAGGAATGGTTCAAAACATAGACAGTAGGAAGAGTCAGTCTTCTTGTACTTAAGTAGGCATTGTGCCTTTTCTATTTTATTCCCATGCAATTTCTGTGTTTCGTCGCCAATAAGAAGGTCCAAAGGATACAGTAAACCTGAAGTGAAGCATCGGAATCTTTAACTAATGTTACAGGATTCGTTTAAACATAGACAGTAGGAAGAGTCAGTCTTCTTCTACTTAAGTCGTCATTGTGCCTTTTGTATTTAGTTCAGATGCAATTTCTGTGTTTCATCGTCAATAAGAAGGTCCTAGCGATACAGTAAACCTGTAGTGAAGAATCGGAAACTATAACTAGTGTCACAGGAATGGTTCGAAACATAGTCAGTAAGATGAGTCAGTCTTCTTGTACTTAAGGCGGCATTGTGCCTTCTGTACTTAATTCCGATGCAATATCTGTGTTTCATCGTTAATAAGAAGGTCAGAGGGATACAGTAAAAATGAAGTGAAGCATCGGAATCTACAACTAGTGTCACAGGAATGGTTCAAATCATAGTCAGTAAGAAGAGTCAGTCTTTTTGTACTTAAGTCGGCATTGTGCCTTTTCTATTTAATTCCGATGCAATTTCTGTGTTTTATCGTCAGTAAAAAGGTCCAACGGATACAGTAAACCTGAAGGGAAGCATCGGAATCTATAACTAGCGTCACAGGAATGGATTAAGGTATAGTCAGTAAGAAGAGTCAGTCCTCTTGTACTTATGTCGGCATTGTGCCTTTTGTATTTAATTCCGATGCAATTTCTGTATCTCATCGTCAAGAAGAAGGTCCAAGGGATACAGTAAACCTGAAGTGATGCATCGGAATCCATAACTAGTGTCACAGGTATGGTTCAAAACATAGACAGTAGGAAGAGACAGCCTTCTTGTACATAAGTCGGCAATGTGCCTTTTCTATTTAATTCCGATGCAATTTCTGTGTTTCGTCGTCAATAAGAAGGTCCAAGGGATACAGTAAACCTGAAGTAAAGCATCGGAATCTTTAACTAGCGTCACAGGAATGGTTCAAATCATAGACAGTGAGAAGAGTCAGTCTTCTTGTACTTAAGTCGGCATTTAGACTTTTGTATTTAATTCCGATGCAATTTCTGTGATTACTCGTCAATAAGAAGGTCCAAGGGATACAGTAAACCTGAAGTGAAGCATCGGAATCTATAACTAGTATCACATGAATGGTTCAAAACATAGACAGTAGGAAGATTCAGTGTTCTTGTACTTAAGTCGGCATTGTGCCTTTTGTATTTAATTCCGATGCAATTTCTGTGTTTCGTCGTCAATAAGAAGGTCCAAGGGATACAGTAAACCTGAAGTGAAGCATCGGAATCTGTAACTGGTGTCACAGGAATGGTTCAAAACATAGACATTAGGAAGAGACAGTCTTCTTGTACATATGACGGCATTGTGCCTTTTCTATTTAATTCCGATGCAATTTCTGTGCTTCGTCGTCAATAAGAAGGTCCAAGGGATACAGTAAACCTGAAGTGAAGCATCGGAATCTGTAACTGGTGTCACAGGAATGGTTCAAAACATAGTCAGTTAGATGGGGCAGTCGTCTTGTACTTATGTCGGCATTGTGCCTTTTGTATTTAATTCCGAAGCAATTTCTGTGTTTCATCGTCAATACCAAGGTCCGTGGGATACAGTTAACCAGATGTGAAGCATCGGAATCTATAACTTGTGTCACAGGAATGATTCAAATCATAGTTAGTAACAAGAGTCAGTCTTCTTGTACTTAAGTCGGCATTTTGCCTTTTGTATTTAATTCCGATGCAATATCTGTGTTTCATCGTTAATAAGAAGGTCAGAGGGATACAGTAAAAATGAAGTGAAGCATCGGAATCTACAACTAGTGTCACAGGAATGGTTCAAATCATAGTCAGTAAGAAGAGTCAGTCTTCTTGTACTTAAGTCGGCATTGGGCTTTTGTATTTAATTGCGATGCAATGTCTGTGTTTTATCGTCAGTAAGAAGGTCCAAGGGATACAGTAAACCTGAAGGGAAGCATCGGAATCTATAACTAGCATCTCAGGAATGGTTCAAATCATATACAGTGAGAACAGTCAGTCTTCTTGTACTTAAGTCGGCATTTAGACTTTTGTATTTAATTCCGATGCAGTTTCTGTGATTACTCGTCAATAAGAAGGTCCAACGGATACAGTAAACCTGAAGTGAAGCATCGGAATCTTTAACTGGTGTCACAGGAATGGTTCAAAACATAGTCAGTTAGAAGGGTCAGTCTTCTTGTACTTATGTCGGCATTGTGCCTCTTGTATTTAATTCCGAAGCAATTTCTGTGTTTCATCGTCAATACCAAGGTCCGTGGGATACAGTAAACCAGATGTGAAGCATCGGAATCTATAACTTGTGTCACAGGAATGATTCAAATCATAGTTAGTAACAAGAGTCAGTCTTCTTGTACTTAAGTCGGCATTTTGCCTTTTGTATTTAATTCCGATGCAATATCTGTGTTTCATCGTTAATAAGAAGGTCAGAGGGATACAGTAAAAATGAAGTGAAGCATCGGAATCTACAACTACTGTCACAGGAATGGTTCAATTCATAGTCAGTAAGAAGAGTCAGTCTTCTTGTACTTAAGTCGGCATTGGGCTTTTGTATTTAATTGCAATGCAATTTCTGTGTTTTATCGTCAGTAAGAAGGTCCAAGGGATACAGTAAACCTGAAGGGAAGCATCGGAATCTATAACTAGCGTCACAGGAATGGATTAAGATATAGTCAGTGAGAAGAGTCAGTCTTCTTGTACGTAAGTCGGCATTGTGCCTTTTCTATTTAAGTCCGATGCAATTTCTGTATTTCATCGTCAAGAAGAAGGTCCAAGGGATACAGTAAAGCTGAAGTGATGCTTCGCAATCCATAACTACTGTCTCAGGAATGGTTCAAAGCATAGACACTACAAAGAGACAGTCTTCTTGTACATAAGTCGGCATTGTGCCTTTTCTATTTAATTCCGATGCAATTTCTGTGCTTCGTCGTCAATAAGAAGGTCCAAGGGATACAGTAAACCTGAAGTGAAGCATCGGAATCTATAAGTAGCGTCACAGGAATGGTTCAAATCATAGACAGTGAGAACAGTCAGTCTTCTTGTACTTAAGTCGGCATTTAGACTCTTGTATTTAATTCCGATGCAATTTCTGTGATTACTCGTCAATAAGAAGGTCCAAGGGATACAGTAAACCTGAAGTGAAGCATCGGAATCTGTAACTAGTGTCACAGGAATGGTTCGAAACATAGTCAGTTAGAAGAGTCAGTCTTCTTGTACTTAAGTCGGCATTGTGCCTTTTGTATTTAATTCCGAAGCAATTTATGTGTTTCATCGTCAATACCAAGGTCCGTGGGATACAGTAAACCAGATATGAAGCATCGGAATCTATAACTAGTGTCACAGGAATGGTTCAAATCATAGTTAGTAACAAGAGTCAGTCTTCTTGTACTTAAGTCGGCATTATGCCTTTTGTATTTAATTCCGATGCAATATCTGTGTTTCATCGATAATAAGAAGGTCAGAGGGATACAGTAAAAATGAAGTGAAGCATCGGAATCTATAACTAGTGTCACAGGAATGGTTCAAAACATACACAATAGGAGGAGTCAGTCTTCTTGTACTTAAGACGGCATTGTGCCTTTTCTATAAAATTCCGATGCAATTTCTGTGTTTCGTCGCCAATAAGAAGGTCCAAAGGCTACAGTAAACCGGAAATGAAGCATCGGAATCTATAACTAATGTTACAGGATTCGTTCAGAACATAGACAGTAGGAAGAGTCAGCCTTCTTGTACTTAAGTCGTCATTGTGCCTTTTGTATTTAGTTCCAATGCAATTTCTGTGTTTCATCGACAATAAAAAGGTCCTAGCGATACAGTAAACCTTTAGTGAAGCATCGGAAACTATAACTAGTGTCACAGGAATGCTTCGAAACATTGTCAGTAATGAGAGTCAGTCTTCTTGTACTTAAGTCGGCATTGTGCCTTTTGTATTTAATTCCGATGCAATATCTGTTTTTCATCGTTAATAAGAAGGTCAGAGGGATACAGTAAACCTGAAGTGAAGAATCGGAATCTACAACTAGTGTCACAGGAATGGTTCAGATCATAGTCAGAAAGAAGAGTGAGTCTTCTTGTACTTAAGTCGTCATTGGGCCTTTTGTATTTAATTGCGATGCAATTTCTGTGTTTTATCGTCAGTAAGAAGGTCCAAGGGATACAGTAAACCTGAAGGGAAGCATCGGAATCTATAACTAGCGTCACAGGAATGGATTAAGTTATAGTCAGTATGAAGAGTCAGTCTTCTTGTACATAAGTCGGCATTGTGCCTTTTCTATTTAATTCCGATGCAATTTCTGTGTTTCGTCGTCAATAAGAAGGTCCAAGGGATACAGTAAACCTGAAGTGAAGCATCGGAAACTATAACTAGCGTCACAGGAATGGTTCAAAACTTAGACAGTGAGAAGAGTCAGTCTTCTTGTACTTAAGTCGGCATTTAGACTTTTGTATTTAATTCCGATGCAATTTCTGTGATTCATCGTCAATAAGAAGGTCCAAGGGATACAGTAAACCTGAAGTGAAGCATCGGAATCTATAACTAGTGTCACAGGAATGGTTCAAAACAAAGTCAGTAAGAAGAGTCAGTCTTCTTGTACTTAAGTCGGCATTGTGCCTTTTGTATTTCATTGAGATGCTATTTCTGTGTTTCATCGTCAATAAGATTGGTCAGAGGGACACAGTAAAGCTGAAGTGAAGCATCGGAATCTATAACTAGTGTAACAGGAATGGCTCCAAACATTGTCAGTATGAAGAGTCAGTCTTCTTGTACTTAAGTAGGTATTGTGCCTTTTCTTTTTAATTCCGATGCAATTTCAGTGTTTCATCGTCAATAAGAAGGTCCAAGGGATACAGTAAAGCTGAAGTGAAGCATCGGAATCTAGAACTTTTGTCGCAGGAATGGTTCAAAACATAGACAGTAAGAAGGGTCCGTCTTCTTGTAATTAAGTCGGCATTGTGCCTTTTGTATTTAGTTACGATGCAATTTCTGTGTTTCGTCGTCATTAAGAAGGTCCTAGGGTGACAGTAAACCTGATTGAAGCATCGGAATCTTCAAGTAGTGTCACAGGAATGGTTCAAAACATAGTCAGTAAGAAGAGTGAGTCTTCTTGTACTTAAGTCGGCATTGTGCCTTTTGTATTTAATTCCGATGCAATTTCTGTGTTTCATCGTCAATAAGAAGGTCCAAGGGATACAGTATACCTGAAGAGAAGCATCGGAATCTATAACTAGTGTCTCAGGAATGGATCAAGATATAGTCAGTAAGAAGAGTCAGTATTCTTGCACTTAAGTCGCCATTGTGCCTTTTCTATTTAATTCCGATGCAATTTCTGTGTTTCATCGTCAATAAGAAGGTCCAAGGGATACAGTAAAGCTGAAGTGAAGCATCGGAATCTAGAACTTTTGTCGCAGGAATGGTTCAAAACATAGACAGTAAGAAGGGTCCGTCTTCTTGTACTTAAGTCGGCATTGTGCCTTTTGTATTTAGTTACGATGCAATTTCTGTGTTTCATCGTCATCAAGAAGGTCCTAGGGTGACAGTAAACCTGAGTGAAGCATCGGAATCTTCAACTAGTGTCACAGGAATGGTTCAAAACATAGTCAGTAAGAAGAGTGAGTCTTCTTGTACTTAAGTCGGCATTGTGCCTTTTGTATTTAATTCCGATGCAATTTCTGTGTTTCATCGTCAATAAGAAGGTCCAAGGGATACAGTATACCTGAAGAGAAGCATCGGAATCTATAAGTAGTGTCTCAGGAATGGATCAAGATATAGTCAGCAAGAAGAGTCAGTATTCTTGCACTTAAGTCGCCATTGTGCCTTTTCTATTTAATTCCGATGCAATTTCTGTGTTTCATCGTCAAAAATAAGGTCAGTGGGATACAGTAAACCTGATGTGAAGCATCCTAATCTATAACTAGTCTCACAGGAATTGTTCAAAACATAGACAGTAGAAAGAGTCAGTCTTCTTGTACTTAAGTCGTCATTGTGCCTTTTGTATTTAGTTCCGATGCAATTTCTGTGTTTCATCGTCAATAAGAAGGTAATAGCGATACAGTAAACCTGTAGTGAAGCATCGGAAACTATAACTAGTGTTACAGGAATGGTTCATATCATAGCCAGTAAGAAGAGTCAGTCTTCTTGTACTTAAGTCGGCATTGTGCCCTTTGTATTTAATTCCGATGCAATATCTGTGTTTCATCGTTAATAAGAAGGTCAGAGGGATACATTAAACCTGAAGTGAAGCATCGGAATCTTCAACTAATGTCACACGAATGGTTCAAATCACAGTCAGAAAGAAGGGTCAGTCTTCATGTACTTAAGTCGGCATTGGGCATTTTGTACTTAATTCTGATGCAATTTCTGTGTTTCATCGTCAGTAAGTAGGTCCAAGGGATACAGTAAACCAGAAAGGAAGCATCGGAATCTATAACTAGTGTCACAGGAACGGATCAAGATATAATCAGTAAGAAGAGTCAGTCTTCTTGTACTTAAGTCGGCATTGTGCCTTTTGTATTTAATTCCGATGCAATTTCTGTATTTCATCGACAAGAAGAAGGTCCAAGGGATACAGTAAACCTGAAGTGATGCATCGGAATCCATAAGTAGTGTTACAGGAAAGGTTCAAAACATCGACAGTAGGAAGAGACAGTCTTCTTGTACATAAGTCGGCATTGTGCCTTTTCTATTTAATTCCGATGCAATTTCTGTGTTTCGTCGTTAATTAGAAGGTCCAAGGGATACAGTAAACCTGAAGTGAAGCATCGGAATGTATAACTAGTGTCACAGGAATGGTTCAAAACATAGACAGTAAGAAGAGTCAGTCTTCTTGTTCTTAAGTCGGCATCTAGACTTTTGTATATAATTCCG
This sequence comes from Schistocerca serialis cubense, assembly GCF_023864345.2. NCBI lineage: Eukaryota > Metazoa > Arthropoda > Insecta > Orthoptera > Acrididae > Schistocerca > Schistocerca serialis. The sequence continues at coordinate 180,766,977 of NC_064649.1, forward strand.
ATGCAATTTCTGTGATTCATCGTCAATAAGAAGGTCCAACGGATACAGTAAACCTGAAGTGAAGCATCGGAATCTATAACTAGTGTCATAGGAATGGTTCAAAGCAAAGTCAGTAAGAAGAGTCAGTCTTCTTGTACTTAAGTCGGCATTGTGCCTTTTGTATTTCATTCAGATGCTATTTCTGTTTTTCATCGTCAATAAGAAGGTCTGAGGGACACAGTATACCTGAAGTGAAGCATCGGAATCTATGACTAGTGTAACAGGAATGGTTCCAAACATAGTCAGTAAGAAGAGTCAGTCTTCTTGTACTTAAGTCGGCATTGTGCCTTTTCTATTTCATTTCGATGCAATTTCAGTGTTTCATCGTCAATAAGAAGGTCCAAGGGATACAGTAAAACTGAAGTGAAGCATCGGAACCTATAACTAGTGTCACAGGAACGGTTCAAAACATAGTCAGTAAGAAGACTCAGTCTGCTTGTTTTTAAGTCTGCATTGTGTCTTTTGTATTCAATTACGATTCAATTTCTGTGTTTCTTCGTCAATAAGATGGTCAGAAGGATACAGTAAACCTGAAGTGAAGCATCGGAATCTAGAACTTTTGTCGCAGGAATGGTTCAAAACATAGACAGTAAGAAGAGTCAGTCTTCTTGTACTTAAGTCGTCATTTTGCCTTTTGTATTTCATTCCGATGCAATTTCTGTGTTTCATCGTAAATAAGAAGGTCCAAGGGATACAGTAAACCTGAAGTGGAGCATCGGAATCTATAATTAGTGTCACAGGAATGGTTCAAAGCATAGACAGTAAGAAGAGTCAGTCTTCTTGTACTTAAGTCGGCATTGTTCCCATTTCAATTTAGTTCCGATGCAATTACTGTGTTTCATCGTCAATAAAACGGTCAGAGGGATACAGTAAACCTGAAGTGAAGCATCGCAATCTCTAAGTAGTGTAACAGGAATGGTTCAACACATAGTCAGTAAGAAGAGTTAGTCTGCTTGTACTTAAGACCGCATTGTGCCTTTTCTATTTAATTCCGATGCAATTTCTGTGTTTCATCGTCAATAAGAAGGTCCAAGGGATACAGTAAACCTGAAATGAAGCATCGGAATCTATAACTAGTGTCACTGGAATGGTTCATAACATAGACAGTAGGAAGATTCAGTCTACATGTACTTAAGTCGCCATTGTGTTTTTTATATTTATTTCCGATGCAATTCCTGTGTTTCATCGTCAATAAGAGGGTCCAAGGGATACAGTAAACCTGAAGTGGAGCATCGGAATCAATAACTAGTGTCACAGGAATGGTTCAAAACATAGACAGTAAGAAGAGTCGGTCTTCTTGTACTAAAGTCGGCATTGTGCCCCTTTCAATTTAATTCCGATGCAATTACTGTGTTTCATCGTCAATAAAAAAGTCAGAGGGATACAGTAAACCTGAAGTGAAGCACCGGAATCTATAACTAGTTTCACAGGAATGGTTCAAAACATAGTCAGTAAGAAGAGTCAGTCTTCTTGTACTTAAGTCGGCAATGTGCCTTTTGTATTTAATTCCGATGCAATTTCTGTGTTTCATCATCAATACAAAGGTCCGAGGGATACAGTAAACCAGAAGTGAAGCATCGGTATCTCTAACTAGTGTAACAGGAATGGTTAAACACATAGTCAGTAATAAGAGTCAGACTGCCTGTACTTAAGACGGCATTGTGCCTTTTCTATTTAATTCCGATGCAATTTCTGTGTTTCATCGTCAATAAGAAGGTCCAAGGGGTACAGTAAACCTGAAGTGAAGCATCGGAATCTATAACTAGTGTCACAGGAATGGATCAAGATATAGTCAGTAAGAAGAGTCAGTCTTCGTGTACTTAAGTCGGCATTGTGCCTTTTCTATTTAATTCCAATGCAATATCTGTGTTTCATCGTCAAAAAGAAGGTCAGAGGGATACAGTAAACCTGAAGTGAAGCATCGGAATCAATAACTAGTGTCACAGGTATGGTTCAAATCATAGACGGTAGGAAGAGTAAGTCATCTTGTACTTAAGTTTGCATTGTGCCTTTTGTATTTAATTCCGATGCAATTTCTGTGTTTCATCGTCAATTAGAATGTCAAAGGGATACAGTAAACCTGAAATGAAGCATCGGAATGTATAACTAGTGTCACATGAATGGTTCAAAACATAGACAGTAGGAAGACTCAGTCTACATGTACTTACGTCGGCATTGTGCCTTTTGTATTTATTTCAGATGCAATATCTGTGTTTCATCGTCAATACGAAGGTCGGAGGGATACAGTAAACCTGAAGTGATGCATCGGAATCTGTAACTAAAGTAACAGGAATGGTTCAAAACATAGACACTAAGAAGAGTCAGTCTGCTTGTCCTTAAGAAGGCATTGTGCCTTTTCTATTTAATTCCGAAGCAATTTCTGTGTTACATCGTCAATAAGAAGGTCAGAGGGATACAGTGAACCTGAGGTCAAGCATCGGAATCTATAACTAGTGTCGCAGGAATGGTACAAAACATAGACAGTAGGTAGAGTCAGTCTTCTTGTACTTAAGTCGGCATTGTGCCTTTTCTATTTAATACCGATGCAATTTCTGTGTTTCGTCGTCAATAAGAAGGTCCTAGGATACAATAAACCTGAAGTGAAGCATCGGAATCTATATCTAGTGTCACAGGAATGGTCAAAACATAGTCAGTAAGAAGAGTCAGTCTTCTTCTACTTATGTCGGCATGGTGCCTTTTGTATTTAATTCCGATGCAATTTCTGTGTTTCATCGTTAATAAGAAGATCAGAGGGAACAGTAAACCTGAAGTGAAGCATCGGAATCTACAACTAGTGTCACAGGAATGGTTCAAATCATAGTCAGTAAGAAGAGTCAGTCTTCTTGTACTTAAGTCGGCATTCTGCCTTTTGTATTTAATTCCGATGCAATTTCTGTGTTTCATCGTCAATACGAAAGTCCGAAGGATACAGTAAACCAGAAGTGAAGCATCGGAATCTCTAACTAGTGTAACAGGAATGGTTCAAAACATAGTCAGTAAGAAGAGTCAGTCTCTTTGTACTTAAGACGGCATTGTGCCTTTTCTATTTAATTCCGATGCAATTTCTGTGTTTCATCGTCAGTAAGAAAGTCCAAGGGATACAGTAAACCTGAAGTGAAGCATCGGAATCTATAACTAGTGTCACAAGAATTGATCAAGATTTAGTCAGTAAGAAGAGTCAGTCTTCTTGTACTTAAGTCGGCATTGTGCTTTTTCTATTTAATTCCAATGCAATATCTGTGTTTCATCGTCAAAAAGAAGGTCAGAGGGATACAGTAAACCTGAAGTGAAGCATCGGAATCAATAACTAGTGTCACAGGAATGGTTCAAAACATAGACAGTAGGAAGAGTCAGTCTTCTTGTACTTAAGTCGGCATTGTGCCTTTTGTATTTAGTTCCTATTCAATTTCTGTGTTTCATCGTCAATATGAAGGTCCTAGGATACAGTAAACCTGAAGTGAAGCATCGGAATCTATAACTAGTGTCACAGGAATGGTTCAAAACATAGTCAGTAAGAAGAGTCAGTCTTCTTCTACTTAAGTCGGCATTGTTAATTTTGTATTTAATTCCGATGCAATTTCTGTGTTTCATCGTTAATACGAAGGTCCGTGGGATACAGTAAACCAGAGGTGAAGCACCGGAATCTATAACTAGTGTCACAGGAATAGTTCAAATCATAGTCATTAAGAAGAGTCAGTCTTCTTTTAGCCGGCCGCGGTGGTCTCGCGGTTCTAGGCGCGCAGTCCGGAACCGTGCGACTGCTACGGTCGCAGGTTCGAATCCTGCCTCGGGCATGGATGTGTATGATGTCCTTAGGTTAGTTAAGTTTAAGTAGTTCTAAGTTCTAGGGGACTGATAACCACAGCAGTTGAGTCTCATAGTGCTCAGAGCCATGTGAACCATTTTTAATCTTCTTGTACCTAAGTCGACATTGTGCCTTTTGTATTTAATTCCGATGCAATATCTGTGTTTCATCGTTAATAAGAAGGTCAGAGGGATACAGTAAACCTGAAGTGAAGCATCGGAATCTACAACTAGTGTCACAAGAATGGTTCAAATCATAGTCAGTAAGAAGAGTCAGTCTTCTTGTACTTAAGTCGGCATTGTGCCTTTTGTATTTAATTCCGATGCAATTTCTGTGTTTCATCGTCAATACGAAAGTCCAAAGGATACAGTAAACCAGAAGTGAAGCATCGGAATCTCTAACTAGTGTAACAGGAATGGTTCAACACATAGTCAGTAAGAAGAGTCAGTCTGCTTGTACTTAAGACGGCATTGTGCCTTTTCTATTTAATTCCGATGCAATTCCTGTGTTTCATCGTCAATAAGAAGGTCCAAGGGATACAGTAAACCTGAAGTGAAGCATGGGAATCTATAACTAGTGTCACAGGAATGGATCAAGATTTAGTCAGTAAGAAGAGTCAGTCTTCTTGTACTTATGTCGGCATTGTGCCTTTTCTATTTAATTCCAATGCAATTTCTGTGTTTCATCGTCAAAAAGAAGGTCAGAGGGATACAGTAAACCTGAAGTGAAGCATCGGAATCAATAACTAGTGTCACATGAATGGTTCAAAACATAGACAGTAGGAAGATTCAGTCCACATGTACTTAAGTCGGCATTGTGCCTTTTGTATTTGTTTCCGATGCAATTTCTGTGTTTCATCGTAAATACGAAGGTCAGAGGGATACAGTAAACCTGAAGTGAAGCATCGGAATCTCTAACTAATGTAACAGGAATGGTTCAACATATAGTCAGAAAGAAGAGTTAGTCTGCTTGTACTTAAGATTGCATTGTGCCTTTTCTATTTAATTCCGATGCAATTTCTGTGTTTCATCGTCAATAAGAAGGTCCAAGGGATACAGTAAACCTAAAGTGAAGCATCGGAATCTTTAACTAGCGTCACAGGAATGGTTCAAAACATAGACACTAAGAAGAGTCAGACTGCTTGTACTTAAGACGGCATTGAGCCTTTTCTATTTAATTCCGATGCAATTTCTGTGTTTCATCGTAAATAAGAAGGTCAGAGGGATACAGTGAACTTGAGGTGAAGCATCGGAGTCTATAATTAGTGTCACAGGAATGGTTCAAAACATAGACAATAGGAAGAGTCAGTCTTCTTGTACTTAAGTCGGCATTGTGCCTTTTCTATTTAATTCCGTTGCAATTTCTGTGTTTCGTCGCCAATAAGAAGGTCCAAAGGATACAGTAAACCTGAAGTGAAGCATCGGAATCAATAACTAATGTCACGGGATTCGTTCAAAGCATAGACATTAGGAAGAGTCAGTCTTCTTGTACTTAAGTCGGCATTGTTCCTCTTGTATTTAGTTCCGATGCAATTTCTGTGTTTCATCGTCAATAAGAAGGTCCAAGGGATACAGTAAACCTGAAGTGAAGCATCGGAATCTATAACTAGTGTCACAGGAATGGTTCAAATCATAGTCAGTAAGAAGAGTCTGTCTTCTTGTACTTAAGTCGGCATTGTGCCTTTTGTATTTTATTCCGATGCAATATCTGTGTTTCATCGTTAATAAGAAGGTCAGAGGGATACAGCAAACCTGAAGTGAAGCATCGGAATCTACAACTAGTGTCACAGGAATGGTTCAAATCATAGTCAGTAAGAAGAGTAAGTCTTCTTGTACTTAAGTCGGCATTGGGCCTTTTGTATTTAATTGCGAGGCAATTTCTGTGTTTGATCGTCGGTAAGAAGGTCCAAGGGATACAGTAAACCTGAAGGGAAGCATCGGAATCTGTAACTAGTGTCACAGGAATGGATTAAGATATAGTCAGTAAGAAGAGTCAGTCTTCTTGTACTTAGGTCAGCATTGTGCCTTTTGTATTTAATTCCGATGCAATTTCTGCATTTCATCGTCAAGAAGAAGGTCCAGTGGATACAGTAAACCTGAAGTGAAGCATCGGAATCCATAACTAGTGTCACAGGAATGGTTCAAAACATAGACAGCAGGAAGAGGCAGTCTTCTTGTACATAAGTCGGCATTGTGCCTTTTCTATTTAATTCCGATGCAATTTCTGTGTTTCGTCGTCAATAAGAAGGTCCAAGGGATACAGTAAATCTGAAGTGAAGCATCGGAATCTATAACTAGCGTCACAGGAATGGTTCAAAACATAGACAGTAAGAAGAGTCAGTCTTCTTGTACTTAAGTCGGCATTTAGACTTTTGTATTTAATTCCGATGCAACTTCTGTGATTCAACGTCAATAAGAAGGTCCTAGGGATACAGTAAACGTGAAGTGAAGCATCGGAATCTATAACTAGTGGCACAGGAATGGTTCAAAACAATGTCAGTAAGAAGAGTCAGTCTTCTTGTACTTAAGTCGGCATTGTGCCTTTTGTATTTCATTGAGATGCTATTTCTGTGTTTCATCGTCAATAAGATTGGTCAGAGGGACACAGTAAACCTGAAGTGAAGCATCGGAATCTATAACTAGTGTAACAGGAATGGCTCCAAACATTGTCAGTATGAAGAGTCAGTCTTCTTGTACTTAAGTAGGTATTGTGCCTTTTCTATTTAATTCCGATGCAATTTCAGTGTTTCATCGTCAATAAGAAGGTCCAAGGGATACAGTAAAGCTGAAGTGAAGCATCGGAATCTAGAACTTTTGTCGCAGGAATGGTTCAAAACATAGACAGTAAGAAGGGTCCGTCTTCTTGTACTTAAGTCGGCATTGTGCCTTTTGTATTTAGTTACGATGCAATTTCTGTGTTTCGTCGTCATTAAGAAGGTCCTAGGGTGACAGTAAACCTGATTGAAGCATCGGAATCTTCAACTAGTGTCACAGGAATGGTTCAAAACATAGTCAGTAAGATGAGTGAGTCTTCTTGTACTTAAGTCGGCATTGTGCCTTTTGTATTTAATTCCGATGCAATTTCTGTGTTTCATCGTCAATAAGAAGGTCCAAGGGATACAGTATACCTGAAGAGAAGCATCGGAATCTATAACTAGTGTCTCAGGAATGGATCAAGATATAGTCAGTAAGAAGAGTCAGTATTCTTGCACTTAAGTCGCCATTGTGCCTTTTCTATTTTATTCCAATGCAATTTCTGTGTTTCATCGTCAATAAGAAGGTCCAAGGGATACAGTAAACCTGAAGTGAAGCATCGGAATCTAGAACTTTTGTCGCAGGAATGGTTCAAAACATAGACAGTAAGAAGGGTCCGTCTTCTTGTACTTAAGTCGGCATTGTGCCTTTTGTATTTAGTTACGATGCAATTTCTGTGTTTCATCGTCATCAAGAAGGTCCTAGGGTGACAGTAAACCTGAGTGAAGCATCGGAATCTTCAACTAGTGTCACAGGAATGGTTCAAAACATAGTCAGTAAGAAGAGTGAGTCTTCTTGTACTTAAGTCGGCATTGTGCCTTTTGTATTTAATTCCGATGCAATTTCTGTGTTTCATCGTCAATAAGAAGTTCCAAGGGATACAGTATACCTGAAGAGAAGCATCGGAATCTATAACTAGTGTCTCAGGAATGGATCAAGATATAGTCAGTAAGAAGAGTCAGTATTCTTGCACTTAAGTCGCCATTGTGCCTTTTCTATTTAATTCCGATGCAATTTCTGTGTTTCATCGTCAAAAATAAGGTCAGAGGGATACAGTAAACCTGATGTGAAGCATCCTAATCTATAACTAGTCTCACAGGAATTGTTCAAAACATAGACAGTAGAAAGAGTCAGTCTTCTTGTACTTAAGTCGTCATTGTGCCTTTTGTATTTAGTTCCGATGCAATTTCTGTGTTTCATCGTCAATAAGAAGGTAATAGCGATACAGTAAACCTGTAGTGAAGCATCGGAAACTATAACTAGTGTCACAGGAATGGTTCATATCATAGCCAGTAAGAAGAGTCAGTCTTCTTGTACTTAAGTCGGCATTGTGCCTTTTGTATTTAATTCCGATGCAATATCTGTGTTTCATCGTTAATAAGAAGGTCAGAGGGATACATTAAACCTGAAGTGAAGCATCGGAATCTTCAACTAATGTCACACGAATGGTTCAAATCACAGTCAGAAAGAAGGGTCAGTCTTCATGTACTTAAGTCGGCATTGGGCATTTTGTACTTAATTCCGATGCAATTTCTGTGTTTCATCGTCAGTAAGAAGGTCCAAGGGATACAGTAAACCTGAAAGGAAGCATCGGAATCTATAACTAGTGTCACAGGAACGGATCAAGATATAATCAGTAAGAAGAGTCAGTCTTCTTGTACTTAAGTCGGCATTGTGCCTTTTGTATTTAATTCCGATGCAATTTCTGTATTTCATCGACAAGAAGAAGATCCAAGGGATACAGTAAACCTGAAGTGATGCATCGGAATCCATAAGTAGTGTTACAGGAAAGGTTCAAAACATCGACAGTAGGAAGAGACAGTCTTCTTGTACATAAGTCGGCATTGTGCCTTTTCTATTTAATTCCGATGCAATTTCTGTGTTTCGTCGTTAATTAGAAGGTCCAAGGGATACAGTAAACCTGAAGTGAAGCATCGGAATGTATAACTAGTGTCACAGGAATGGTTCAAAACATAGACAGTAAGAAGAGTCAGTCTTCTTGTTCTTAAGTCGGCATTTAGACTTTTGTATATAATTCCGATGCAATTTCTGTGATTCATCGTCAATAAGAAGGTCCAACGGATACAGTAAACCTGAAGTGAAGCATCGGAATCTATAACTAGTGTCATAGGAATGGTTCAAAGCAAAGTCAGTAAGAAGAGTCAGTCTTCTTGTACTTAAGTCGGCATTGTGCCTTTTGTATTTCATTCAGATGCTATTTCTGTTTTTCATCGTCAATAAGAAGGTCTGAGGGACACAGTAAACCTGAAGTGAAGCATCGGAATCTATGACTAGTGTAACAGGAATGGTTCCAAACATTGTCAGTAAGAAGAGTCAGTCTTCTTGTACTTAAGTCGGCATTGTGCCTTTTCTATTTCATTTCGATGCAATTTCAGTGTTTCATCGTCAATAAGAAGGTCCAAGGGATACAGTAAAACTGAAGTGAAGCATCGGAACCTATAACTAGTGTCACAGGAACGGTTCAAAACATAGTCAGTAAGAAGACTCAGTCTTCTTGTTTTTAAGTCTGCATTGTGCCTTTTGTATTCAATTACGATTCAATTTCTGTGTTTCTTCGTCAATAAGATGGTCAGAAGGATACAGTAAACCTGAAGTGAAGCATCGGAATCTAGAACTTTAGTCGCAGGAATGGTTCAAAACATAGACAGTAAGAAGAGTCAGTCTTCTTGTACTTAAGTCGTCATTTTGCCTTTTGTATTTCATTCCGATGCAATTTCTGTGTTTCATCGTAAATAAGAAGGTCCAAGGGATACAGTAAACCTGAAGTGGAGCATCGGAATCTATAATTAGTGTCACAGGAATGGTTCAAAACATAGACAGTAAGAAGAGTCAGTCTTCTTGTACTTAAGTCGGCATTGTTCCCATTTCAATTTAGTTCCGATGCAATTACTGTGTTTCATCGTCAATAAAACGGTCAGAGGGATACAGTAAACCTGAAGTGAAGCATCGCAATCTCTAACTAGTGTAACAGGAATGGTTCAACACATAGTCAGTAAGAAGAGTTAGTCTGCTTGTACTTAAGACCGCATTGTGCCTTTTCTATTTAATTCCGATGCAATTTCTGTGTTTCATCGTCAATAAGAAGGTCCAAGGGATACAGTAAACCTGAAATGAAGCATCGGAATCTATAACTAGTGTCACTGGAATGGTTCATAACATAGACAGTAGGAAGATTCAGTCTACATGTACTTAAGTCGCCATTGTGTTTTTTATATTTATTTCCGATGCAATTCCTGTGTTTCATCGTCAATAAGAGGGTCCAAGGGATACAGTAAACCTGAAGTGGAGCATCGGAATCAATAACTAGTGTCACGGGAATGGTTCAAAACATAGACAGTAAGAAGAGTCGGTCTTCTTGTACTAAAGTCGGCATTGTGCCCCTTTCAATTTAATTCCGATGCAATTACTGTGTTTCATCGTCAATAAAAAAGTCAGAGGGATACAGTAAACCTGAAGTGAAGCACCGGAATCTATAACTAGTTTCACAGGAATGGTTCAAAACATAGTCAGTAAGAAGAGTCAGTCTTCTTGTACTTAAGTCGGCAATGTGCCTTTTGTATTTAATTCCGATGCAATTTCTTTGTTTCATCATCAATACAAAGGTCCGAGGGATACAGTAAACCAGAAGTGAAGCATCGGTATCTCTAACTAGTGTAACAGGAATGGTTAAACACATAGTCAGTAATAAGAGTCAGACTGCCTGTACTTAAGACGGCATTGTGCCTTTTCTACTTAATTCCGATGCAATTTCTGTGTTTCATCGTCAATAAGAAGGTCCAAGGGGTACAGTAAACCTGAAGTGAAGCATCGGAATCTATAACTAGTGTCACAGGAATGGATCAAGATATAGTCAGTAAGAAGAGTCAGTCTTCGTGTACTTAAGTTTTCATTGTGCCTTTTCTATTTAATTCCAATGCAATATCTGTGTTTCATCGTCAAAAAGAAGGTCAGAGGGATACAGTAAACCTGAAGTGAAGCATCGGAATCAATAACTAGTGTCACAGGAATGGTTCAAATCATAGACAGTAGGAAGAGTAAGTCATCTTGTACTTAAGTTTGCATTGTGCCTTTTGTATTTAATTCCGATGCACTATCTGTGTTTCATCGTCAATTAGAATGTCAAAGGGATACAGTAAACCTGAAATGAAGCATCGGAATGTATAACTAGTGTCACATGAAGGGTTCAAAACATAGACAGTAGGAAGACTTAGTCTACATGTACTTACGTCGGCATTGTGCCTTTTGTATTTATTTCCGATGCAATTTCTGTGTTTCATCGTCAATACGAAGGTCGGAGGGATACAGTAAACCTGAAGTGATGCATCGGAATCTCTAACTAAAGTAACAGGAATGGTTCAAAACATAGACACTAAGAGGAGTCAGTCTGCTTGTCCTTAAGAAGGCATTGTGCCTTTTCTATTTAATTCCGAAGCAATTTCTGTGTTACATCGTCAATAAGAAGGTCAGAGGGATACAGTGAACCTGAGGTGAAGCATCGGAATCTATAACTAGTGTCGCAGGAATGGTACAAAACATAGACAGTAGGTAGAGTCAGTCTTCTTGTACTTAAGTCGGCATTGTGCCTTTTCTATTTAATACCGACGCAATTTCTGTGTTTCGTCGCCAATAAGAAGGTCCAAAGGATACAGTAAATCTGAAGTGACGCATCGGAATCTATAACTAATGTCACGGGATTCGTTCAAAACATAGACAGTAGGAAGAGTCAGTCTTCTTGTACTTAAGTCGGCATTGTGCCTTTTGTATTTAGTTCCGATTCAATTTCTGTGTTTCATCGTCAATAAGAAGGTCCTAGGATACAATAAACCTGAAGTGAAGCATCGGAATCTATAACTAGTGTCACAGGAATGGTCAAAACATAGTCAGTAAGAAGAGTCAGTCTTCTTCTACTTATGTCGGCATGGTGCCTTTTGTATTTAATTCCGATGCAATATCTGTGTTTCATCGTTAATAAGAAGGTCAGAGGGAACAGTAAACCTGAAGTGAAGCATCGGAATCTACAACTAGTGTCACAGGAATGGTTCAAATCATAGTCAGTAAGTAGAGTCAGTCTTCTTGTACTTAAGTCGGCATTCTGCCTTTTGTATTTAATTCCGATGCAATTTCTGTGTTTCATCGTCAATACGAAAGTCCGAAGGATACAGTAAACCAGAAGTGAAGCATCGGAATCTCTAACTAGTGTAACAGGAATGGTTCAACACATAGTCAGTAAGAAGAATCAGTCTCTTTGTACTTAAGACGGCATTGTGCCTTTTCTATTTAATTCCGATGCAATTTCTGTGTTTCATCGTCTGTAAGAAAGTCCAAGGGATACAGTAAACCTGAAGTGAAGCATCGGAATCTATAACTAGTGTCACAAGAATTGATCAAGATTTAGTCAGTAAGAAGAGTCAGTCTTCTTGTACTTAAGTCGGCATTGTGCTTTTTCTATTTAATTCCAATGCAATATCTGTGTTTCATCGTCAAAAAGAAGGTCAGAGGGATACAGTAAACCTGAAGTGAAGCATCGGAGTCAATAACTAGTGTCACAGGAATGGTTCAAAACATAGACAGTAGGAAGAGTCAGTCTTCTTGTACTTAAGTCGGCATTGTGCCTTTTGTATTTTATTCCGATGCAATATCTGTGTTTCATCGTTAATAAGAAGGTCAGAGGGAGACAGCAAACCTGAAGTGAAGCATCGGAATCTACAACTAGTGTCACAGGAATGGTTCAAATCATAGTCAGTAAGAAGAGTAAGTCTTCTTGTACTTAAGTCGGCATTGGGCCTTTTGTATTTAATTGCGAGGCAATTTCTGTGTTTGATCGTCGGTAAGAAGGTTCAAGGGATACAGTAAACCTGAAGGGAAGCATCGGAATCTGTAACTAGTGTCACAGGAATGGATTAAGATATAGTCAGTAAGAAGAGTCAGTCTTCTTGTACTTAGGTCAGCATTGTGCCTTTTGTATTTAATTCCGATGCAATTTCTGCATTTCATCGTCAAGACGAAGGTCCAGTGGATACAGTAAACCTGAAGTGAAGCATCGGAATCCATAACTAGTGTCACAGGAATGGTTCAAAACATAGACAGCAGGAAGAGGCAGTCTTCTTGTACATAAGTCGGCATTGTGCCTTTTCTATTTAATTCCGATGCAATTTCTGTGTTTCGTCGTCAATAAGAAGGTCCAAGGGATACAGTAAATCTGAAGTGAAGCATCGGAATCTATAACTAGCGTCACAGGAATGGTTCAAAACATAGACAGTAAGAAGAGTCAGTCTTCTTGTACTTAAGTCGGCATTTAGACTTTTGTATTTAATTCCGATGCAACTTCTGTGATTCAACGTCAATAAGAAGGTCCTAGGGATACAGTAAACGTGAAGTGAAGCATCGGAATCTATAACTAGTGGCACAGGAATGGTTCAAAACAATGTCAGTAAGAAGAGTCAGTCTTCTTGTACTTAAGTCGGCATTTAGCATCTTGTATTTAGTTCCGATGAAATTTCTGTGTTTCATCGTCAATAATAAGGTCCTAGGGTGACAGTAAACCTGCGGTGAAGCATCGGAATCTTCAACTAGTGTCACAGGAATGGTTCAAAACATAGTCAGTAAGAAGAGTCAGTCTTCTTGTACTTAGGTCGGCATTGTGCCTTTTCTATTTAATTCCGATGCTAATTCTCTGTTTCATCGTCAAAAATAAGGTCAGAGGGATACAGCAAACCTGAAGTGAAGCATCGGAATCTATAACTAGTCTCACAGGAATGGTTGAAAACATAGACAGTAAGAAGTGTCCGTCTTCTTGTACTTATGTCGCCATTGTGCCTTTTGCAGTTAGTTCCGATGCAATTTCTGTGTTTCATCGTCAATAAGAAGGTCCTAGGGTGATAGTAAACCTGCAGTGAAGCATCGGAATCTATAACTAGTGTCACAGGAATGGTTCAAAGCATAGTCAGTAAGAAGAGTCAGTCTTCTTGTACTTAAGTCGGCATTGTGCCTTTTGTATTTAATACCGACGCAATTTCTGCGTTTCATCGTCAATAAGAAGGTCCAAGGGATACAGTAAACCTGAAATGCAGTATCGGAATCTATAACTAGTGTCACAGGAATGGTTCAAACATAGACAGTAGGAAGATTCAGTCTACATGTACTTAAGTCCGCATTGTGCCTTTTGTATTTATTTCCGATGCAATTTCTGTGTTTCATCGTCAATACGAAGGTCAGAGGGATACAGTAAACCTGATGTGAAGCACCGGAATCTATGACTAGTGTCACAGGAATGGTTCAAAACATAGTCAGTAAGAGGAGTCAGTCTTCTTGTACTTAAGTCGGCATTGTGCCTTTTGTATTTAATTCCCATGCAATTTCTGTGTTTCATCGTCAATAAGAAGGTCTGAGGGATACAGTAAACCTGAAGTGAAGCATCGGAATCTATAACTAATGTCACAGGATTCGTTCAAAACATAGACAGTAGGAAGAGTCAGTCTTCTTGTACCTAAGTCGGCATTGTGCCTTTCGTATTTAATTCCGATGCAATTTCTGTGATTCATTGTCGATAAGAAGTCCCAAGGGATACAGTAAACCTGAAGTGAAGCATCGGAATCTGGAACTTTTGTTACAGGAATGGTTCAAAGCATAGACACTAAGAGGGGTCCGTCTTCTTGTACTTTAGTATTCATTGTCCTTTTGTATTTAATTCCGATGCAATTTCTGTGTTTCATCGTCAATAAGCAGGTCCAAGGTATACAGTAAACCTGAAGTGAAGCATCGGAATCTATAACTAGTGTCACAGAAATGGTTCAAAACATAGACAGTAAGAAGAGTCAGTCTGCTTGTACTTAAGACCGCATTGTGCCGTTTCTATTTAATTCCCATGCAATTTCTGTGTTTCATCGTCAATAACAAGGTCAGAGGGATACAGTGAACCTGAGGTGAAGCATCGGAATCTATAACCAGTGTCAGAGGAATGGTTCAAAACATAGACAGTAGGAAGAGTCAGACTTCTTTTACTTAAGTCGGCCCTGTGCCTTTTCTATTTAATTCCGATGCAATCACTGTGTTTCATCGTCAATAACAAGGTCAGAGGGATACAGTAAACCTGAAGTGAAGCATCGGAATCTCCAACTAGTGTCACAGGATTGGTTCAACAGATAGTCAGTAAGAAGAGTCAGTCTTCTTGTACTTAAGTCGGCACTGTGCCTTTTGTATTTAATTCCGATGCAATTTCTGTGTTTCATCATCAATAAGAAGGTCCAAGGGATACAGTAAACCTGAAGTGAAGCATCGGAATGTGTAACTAGCGTCACAGGAATGGTTCAAAGCATAGACACTAAGAAGAGTCAGTCTGCTCGTACTTAAGACGGCATTAGGCCTTTTCTATCTCAATTCCGATGCAATTTCTGTGTTTCATCGTCAATTAGAAGGTCCGAGGGATACAGTGAACCTGAGGTGAAGCATCGTAATCTATAACTAGTGTCACAGGAGTGGTACAAAACATAGACAGTAGGAAGAGTCAGACTTCTTTTACTTATGTCGGCATTGTGCATTTTCTACTTAATTCCGATGCAATTTCTGTGTTTCGTCGCCAATAAATGGTCCAAGGATACAGTACACCTGACGTGAAGCATCAGAATCTATAACTAATGTCACAGGAATCGTTCAAAGCATAGACAGTAGGAAGAGTCAGTCTTCATGTACTTAAGTCGGCATTGTGCGTCTTGTATTTATTTCCGATGCAATTTCTGTGTTTCATCGTCAATAAGAATGTCCTAGGGATACAGTAAACCTGAAGCGAAGCATCGGAATCTACAACTAGTGTCACTGGAATGGTTCAAAACATAGTCAGTAAGAAGAGTCAGTCTTCTTGTACTTAAGTCGGCATTGTGCCTTTTGTATTTAATTCCGATGCAATTTCTGAGTTTCATCGTCAACAAGAAGGTCCAAGGGATACAGTAAACCTGAAGTGGAGCATCGGAATATATAACTAGTGTCACAGGAATGGTTCAAAACATAGAAAGTAAGAAGAGTCAATCTTCTTGTACTTAAGTCGGCATTGTGCCCTTCTCAATTTAATTCCGATGCAATTACTGTGTTTCATCGTCAATTAGAAGGTCAGAGGGATACAGTATTCCTGAAGTGAGGCATCGGAATCTCTAACTAGTGTCACAGGAATGGTTCAACACATGGTCAGTAAGAAGAGTCAGTCTTCTTGTACATAAGTCGGAATTGTGCATTTTTTATTTAATTCCGATGTAATTTCTGTGTTTCATCGTCAATAAGAAAGTCCCAGGGATACAGTAAACTTGAAGTGAAGCATCGGAATGTGTAACTAGCGTCACAGGAATGGTTCAAAACATAGACACTAAGAAGAGTCAGTCTGCTTGTACTTAAGTCGGCATTGTGCTTTCTGTACTTAATTTCGATGCAATTTCTGTGTTTCATCGTCAATAAGAAGGTCAGAGGGATACAGTGAACCTGAGCTGAAGCATCGGTATCTATAACTAGTGTCACAGGAATGGATCAAAGTATTGTCAGTAAGAAGAGTCAGTCTTCTTGTTCTTAAGACGGCATTGTGCCTTTTCTATTTAGTTCCGATGCAATTTCTGTGTTTCATCGTCAAAAAGAAGGTCAGAGGGATATAGTAAACCTGAAGTGAAGCATCGGAATCTATAACTAGTGTCACAGGAATGGTACAAAGCATAGACAGTAGGAAGAGTCAGTCTGCTTGTACTTAAGACGGCATTGTGCCTTTTCTATTTAGGTCCGATGCAATTTCTGTGTTTCATCGTCAATAAGAAGGTCCAAGGGATACAGTAAACCTGAAGTGAAGCATCGGAATCTGTAACTAGCGTCACAGGAATGGTTCAAAACATAGACACTAAGAAGAGTCAGTCTGTATGTACTTAAGACGGCATTGTGATTATTCTATTTAATTCCGATGCAATTTCAGTGTTTCATCGTCAATAAGAAGGTTACAGGGATACAGTGATCCTGAGGTGAAGCATCGGAGTCTATAACTAGTGTCACAGGAATGGTTCAAAACATGGACAGTAGGAAGAGTCAGTATTCTTGAACTTAAGTCGCCATTGTGCCTTTTCTATTTAATTCCGATGCAATTTCTGTGTTTCGCCGCCAATAAGAAGGTCCAAAGGATACAGTAAACCTGAAGTGAAGCATCGGAATCTATAACTAGTGTCACAGGATTGGTTCAAAACATAGACAGTAGGAAGAGACAGTCTTCTTGTACTTAAGTTGGCATTGTGCCTTTTGTATTTAATTCCGATGGACTATGTGTTTCGTCGTCAATAAGAAGGTCCAAGGGATACAGTAAACCTGAAATGAAGCATCGGAATCTATAACTAGTGTCACAGGAATGGTTCAAAGCATACTCAATAAGAAGAGTCTGTCTTCTTGTACTTTTGTCAGCATTGTGCCTTTTGTATTTAATTACGATGCAATTCCTGTGTTTCATCGTCAATAAGAAGGTCCAAAGGATAGAGTAAACCTGAAGTGGAGCATCGGAATCTATAACTAGTGTCACAGGAATGGTTCAAAACATAGACAGTAAGAAGAGTCAGTCTTCTTGTACTTAAGTCGGCATTGTGCCCTTTCCAATTTAATTACGATGCAATTACTGTGTTTCATCGTCAATAAAAAAAGTCAGAGGGATACAGCAAAACTGAAGTGAAGCATCGGAATGTGTAACTAGAGTCACAGGAATGGTTCAAACATAGACACTAAGAAGAGTCAGTCTGCTTGTACTTAAGTCGGCATTGTGCTTTTTGTACTTAATTTCGATTCAATTTCTGTGTTTCATCGTCAATAAGAAGGTCAGAGGGATACAGTGAACCTGAGCTGAAGCATCGGAATCAATAACTAGTGTCACAGGAATGGATCAAAATATTGTCAGTAAGAAGAGTCAGTCTTCTTGTTCTTAAGACGGCATTGTGCCTTTTCTATTTAATTCCGATGCAATTTCTGTGTTTCATCGTCAAAAAGAAGGTCAGAGGGATATAGTAAACCTGAAGTGAGGCATCGGAATCTATAACTAGTGTCACAGGAATGGTACAAAGCATAGACAGTAGGAAGAGTCAGTTTGCTTGTACTTAAGACGGCATTGTGCCTTTTCTATTTAGTTCCGATGCAATTTCTGAGTTTCATCGTCAATAAGAAGGTCCAAGGGATACAGAATACCTGAAGTGAAGCATCGGAATCTATAACTAATGTCACAGGAATCGTTCAAAGCATAGCCAGTAGGAAGAGTCAGTCTGCTTGTACTTAAGACGGCATTGTGCGTTTTGTATTTCGTTCCGATGCAATTTCTGTGTTTCATCGTCAATAAGAATGTCCTAGGGATACAGTAAACCTGAAGCGAAGCATCGAAATCTACAACTAGTGTCACTGGAATGGTTCAAATCATAGTCAGTAAGAAGAGTCAGTCTTCTTGTACTTAAGTCGGCATTGTGCCTCTTGTATTTAATTCCGATGCAATTTCTGAGTTTCATCGTCAACAAGAATGTCCAAGGGATACAGTAAACCTGAAGTGGAGCATCGGAATATATAACTAGTGTCACAGGAATGGTTCAAAACATAGACAGTAAGAAGAGTCAGTCTTCTAGTACTTAAGTCGGCATTGTGCACTTCTCAATTTAATTCCGATGCAATTACTGTGTTTCATCGTCAATTAGAAGGTCAGAGGGATACAGTAATCCTGAAGTGAGGCATCGGAAACTCTAACTAGTGTCACAGGAATGGTTCAACACATAGTCAGTAAGAAGAGTCAGTCTTCTTGTACATAAGTCGGTATTGTGCATTTTGTATTTAATTCCGATGCAATTTCTGTGTTTCATCATCAATAAGAAAGTCCCAGGGATACAGTAAACCTGAAGTGAAGCATCGGAATGTGTAACTAGCGTCACAGGAATGATTCAAACATAGACACTAAGAAGATTCAGTCTGCTTGTACTTAAGTCGGCATTGTGCTTTTTGTACTTAATTTCGATGCAATTTCTGTGTTTCATCGTCAATAAGAAGGTCAGAGGGATACAGTGAACCTGAGCTGAAGCATTGCAATCTATAACTAGTGTCACAGGAATGGATCAAAATATTGTCAGTAAGAAGAGTCAGACTTCTTGTTCTTAAGACGGCATTGTGCCTTTTCTATTTAGTTCCGATGCAATTTCTGTGTTTCATCGTCAATAAGAAGGTCCAAAGGATACAGTAAACCTGAAGTGAAGCATCGGAATCTATAACTAGTGTCACAGTATTGGTTCAAAACATAGACAGTAGGAAGAGACAGTCTTCCTGTATTTAAGTTGGCATTGTGCCTTTTGTATTTAATTCCGATGCACTATGTGTTTCATCGTCAATAAGAAGGTCCAAGGGATACAGTAAACCTGAAATGAAGCATCGGAATCTATAACTAGTGTCACAGGAATGGTTCAAAGCATACTCAATAAGAAGAGTCTGTCTTCTTGTACTTATGTCAGCATTGTGCCTTTTGTATTTAGTTCCGATGCAATTTCTGTGTTTCATCGTCAATAAGAAGGTCCTAGGGTTACAGTAAACCTGAGGTGAAGCATCGGAATTTTCAACTAGTGTCACAGGAATGGTTCTAAGCATAGTCAGTAAGAAGAGTCAGTCTTCTTGTACTTAAGATGGCATTGTACCTTTTGTATTTAATTCCGATGCAATTCCTGTGTTTCATCGTCAATAAGAAGGTCCAAGAGATACAGCAAACCTGAAGTGGAGCATCAGAATCTATAACTAGTGTCACAGGAATGGTTCATCATATAGTCTGTAAGATGAGTCAGTCTGCTTGTACTTAAGACGGCATTGTGCATTTTCTATTTAATTGCGATGCAATATCTGTGTTTCTTCCTCAATAAGATGGTCCAAGGGATACAGTAAACCTGAAGTGAAGCATCGGAATCTGTAACTAACGTCACAGGTATGGTTCAAAACATAGACACTAAGAAGAGTCAGTCTGCTTGTACTTAAGACGGCATTGTGCCTTTTATATTTAATTCCGATGCAATTTCTGTGTTTCATCTTCAATAAGAAGGTCTGAGGGATACAGTAAACCTGAAGTGAAGGATCGGAATCTATAACTAATGTCACAGGATTCGTTCAAATCATAGACAGTAGGATAAGTCTGTCTTCTTGTACTTAAGTCGGCATTGTGCCTTTCGTATTTAATTCCCATGCAATATCTGTGTTTCATCGTTAATAAGAAGGTCAGAGGGATACAGTAAACCTGAAGTGAAGCATCGGAATCTATAACTAGTGTCACAGGAATGGATCAAGGTATAGTCAGTAAGAAGAGTCAGTGTTCTTGTACTTAGGTCGGCATTGTGCCATTTGTATTTAATTCCGATGCAATTTCTGTATTTCATCGTCAATAAGAAGGTCTAAGGGATACAGTAAACCTGCAGTGAAGCATCGGAATCCATAACTAGTGTCACAGGAATGGTTCAAAACATAGACAGTAGGAAGAGACAGTCTTCTTGTACATAAGTCGCCATTTAGACTTTTGTATTTAATTCCGATGCTATATCTGTGATTCATCGTCAATAAGGAGTTCCAAGGGATACAGTAAACCTGAAGTGAAGCATCGGAATCTAGAACTTTTGTCACAGGAAAGGTTCAAAACATAGACACTAAAAAGTGTCTGTCTTCCTGTACTTAAGTATTCATTGTGCCTTTTGTATTTAATTCCGATGCAATTTCTGTGTTTCATCGTCAATAAGCAGGTGCAAGGTATACATAAAACCTGAAGTGAAGCATCGGAATCTATAACTAGTGTGACAGGATGGTTCAAAACATAGAAAGTAAGAAGAGTCAGTCTGCTTGTACTTAAGACGGCATTGTGCCTTTTCTTTTTAATTCCCATGCAATTTCTGTGTTTCATCGTCAATAAGAAGGTCAGAGGAATACAGTGAACCTGAGGTGGAGCATCGGAATCTATAACTAGTGTCACAGGAATGGTTCAAAACATAGACAGTAGGAAGAGTCAGACTTCTTTTACTTAAGTCGGCATTGTGCCTTTTCTATTTAATTCCGATGCAATAACTGTGTTTCATCGTCAATAACAAGGTCAGAGGGATACAGTAAACCTGAAGTGAAGCATCGCAATCTCCAACTAGTGTCAGAGGAATGGTTCAACACATAGTCAGTAAGAAGTATCGGTCTTCTTGTACTTAAGTCGGCACTGTGCCTTTTGTATTTAATTCCGATGCAATTTCTGTGGTTCATCATCAATAAGAAGGTCCAAGGGATACAGTAAACCTGAAGTGAAGCATCGAAATGTTTAACTAGCGTCACAGGAATGGTTCAAAGCATAGACACTAAGAAGAGTCAGTCTGCTTGTACTTAAGACGGCATTGTGCCTTTTCTATTTCAATTCCGATGCAATTTCTGTGTTTCATCGTCAATTAGAAGGTCCGAGGGATACAGTGAAAATGAGGTGAAGCATCGGAATCTATAACTAGTGTCACAGGAAAGGTACAAAACATAGACCGTAGGAAGAATCAGACTTCTTCTACTTAAGTCGGCATTGTGCATTTTCAACTTAATTCCGATGCAATTTCTGTGTTTCGTCGCCAATAAGAAGATCCAAAGGATACAGTACACCTGAAGTGAAGCAGCGGAATCCATAACTAATGTCATAGGAATCGTTCAAAACATAGACAGTAGGAAGAGTCAGTCTTCAAGTACTTAAGTCGGTATTGTGCCTTTTGTATTTAGTTCCGATGCAATTTCTGTGTTTCATCGTCAATAAGAAGGACCTAGGGATACAGTAAACGTGAAGTGAAGCATCGGAATCTACAACTGGTGTCACTGGAATGGTTCAAAACATAGTCAGTAAGAAGAGTCAGTCTTCTTGTACATAAGTCGGCATTGTGCCTTTTGTACTTAATTCCGATGCAATTTCTGTGTTTCATCGTCAATAAGAAGGTCAGAGGGATACAGTGAACCTAAGGTGAAGCATCGGAATCTATAACTAGTGTCACAGGAATGGATCAAGGTATTGTCAGTAAGAAGAGTCAGTCTTCTTGTTCTTAAGACGGCATTGTGCCTTTTTTATTTAATTCCGATGCAATTTCTGTGTTTCATCGTCAAAAAGAAGGTCAGAGGGATACAGTAAACCTGAAGTGAAGCATCGGAATCTATAACTAGCGTCACAGGAATGGTTCAAAACATAGACACTAAGAACAGTCAGTCTGCATGTACTTAAGACGGCATTGTGATTTTTCTATTTAATTCCGATGCAATTTCAGTGTTTCATCGTCAATAAGATGGTTAAAGGGACACAGTGAACCTGAGGTGAAGCATCGGAGTCTATAACTAGTGTCACAGGAATGGTTCAAAACATAGACAGTAGGAAGAGTCAGTCTTCTTGAACTTAAGTCGGCATTGTGCCTTTTCTATTTAATTCCGATGCAATTTCTGTGTTTCGCCGCCAATAAGAAGGTCCAAAGGATACAGTAAACTTGAAGTGAAGCATCGGAATCTATAACTAGTGTCACAGGATTGGTTCAAAACATAGAGAGTAGGAAGAGACAGTCTTCTTGTACATAAGTCGGCATTGTGCTTTTTCTATTTAATTCCGATGCACTTTCTGTGTTTCGTCGTCAATAAGAAGCTCCAAGGGATACAGTAAACTTGAAGTGAAGCATCGGAATCTATAACTAGCATCACAGGAATGGTTCAAAGCATAGACAGCAAGAGGAGTGAGTCTTTTTGTACTTAAGTCGGCATTAACCTTTTCTATTTCATTCCGATGCAATTTCTGTGTTTCATCGTCAATAAGAAGGTCCAAGGGATACAGTAAACCTGAAGTGAAGCATCGGAATCTATAACTAGTGTCACAGGAATGGTTCAAATCATAGTCAGTAAGAAGAGTCAGTCTTCTTGTACTTAAGTCGGCAGTGTGCCCTATCCAATTTAATTCCGATGCAATTACTGTGTTTCATCGTGAATATGAAGGTCAGAGGGATACAGTAAACCTGAAATGAAGCATCGGAATCTCTAACTAGTATCACAGGAATGGTTCAAAAAATTTTCAGTAAGACGAGTCAGTCTTCTTGTACTTAAGTCGGTATTGTGCCTTTTGTATTTAATTCCGATGCAATTTCTGTGCTTCATCGTCAATAAGAAGGTCCAAGGGATACAGGAAACCTAAAGTGAAGCATCGGAATCTATAACTAGTTTGACAGGAATGGTTCAAAACATAGACAGTAGGAAGAGTCGTCTTCTTGTACTTAAGTCGGCATTGTGCCTTTTGTCTTTAATTCCGATTCAATTTCTGTGTTTCATCGTCAATAAGAAGGTCAGAGGGATACAGTAAACCTGAAGTGCAGCATCGGGATCTAAAACTAGTGTAACAGGAATGGTTCAAAACATAGACACTAAGAAGGGTCCGTCTTCTTGTACTTTAGTATTCATTGTCCTTTTGTATTTAATTCCGATGCAATTTCTGTGTTTCATCGTCAATAACAAGGTCAGAGGGATACAGTGAACCTGAGGTGAAGCATCGGAATCTATAACCAGTGTCAGAGGAATGGTTCAAAACATAGACAGTAGGAAGAGTCAGACTTCTTTTACTTAAGTCGGCCTTGTGCCTTTTCTATTTAATTCCGATGCAATCACTGTGTTTCATCGTCAATAACAAGGTCAGAGGGATACAGTAAACCTGAAGTGAAGCATCGGAATCTCCAACTAGTGTCACAGGATTGGTTCAACAGATAGTCAGTAAGAAGAGTCAGTCTTCTTGTACTTAAGTCGGCACTGTGCCTTTTGTATTTAATTCCGATGCAATTTCTGTGTTTCATCATCAATAAGAAGGTCCAAGGGATACAGTAAACCTGAAGTGAAGCATCGGAATGTGTAACTAGCGTCACAGGAATGGTTCAAAGCATAGACACTAAGAAGAGTCAGTCTGCTCGTACTTAAGACGGCATTAGGCCTTTTCTATCTCAATTCCGATGCAATTTCTGTGTTTCATCGTCAATTAGAAGGTCCGAGGGATACAGTGAACCTGAGGTGAAGCATCGTAATCTATAACTAGTGTCACAGGAGTGGTACAAAACATAGACAGTAGGAAGAGTCAGACTTCTTTTACTTATGTCGGCATTGTGCATTTTCTACTTAATTCCGATGCAATTTCTGTGTTTCGTCGCCAATAAGAAGGTCCAAGGATACAGTACACCTGAAGTGAAGAATCAGAATCTATAACTAATGTCACAGGAATCGTTCAAAGCATAGACAGTAGGAAGAGTCAGTCTTCATGTACTTAAGTCGGCATTGTGCGTTTTGTATTTAGTTCCGATGCAATTTCTGTGTTTCATCGTCAATAAGAATGTCCTAGGGATACAGTAAACCTGAAGCGAAGCATCGGAATTAACAACTAGTGTCACTGGAATGGTTCAAAACATAGTCAGTAAGAAGAGTCAGTCTTCTTGTACTTAAGTCGGCATTGTGCCTTTTGTATTTAATTCCGATGCAATTTCTGAGTTTCATTGTCAACAAGAAGGTCCAAGGGATACAGTAAACCTGAAGTGGAGCATCGCAATATATAACTAGTGTCACAGGAATGGTTCAAAACATAGAAAGTAAGAAGAGACAATCTTCTTGTACTTAAGTCGGCATTGTGCCCTTCTCAATTTAATTCCGATGCAATTACTGTGTTTCATCGTCAATTAGAAGGTCAGAGGGATACAGTATTCCTGAAGTGAGGCATCGGAATCTCTAACTAGTGTCACAGGAATGGTTCAACACATGGTCAGTAAGAAGAGTCAGTCTTCTTGTACATAAGTCGGAATTGTGCATTTTTTATTTAATTCCGATGTAATTTCTGTGTTTCATCGTCAATAAGAAAGTCCCAGGGATACAGTAAACTTGAAGTGAAGCATCGGAATGTGTAACTAGCGTCACAGGAATGGTTCAAAACATAGACACTAAGAAGAGTCAGTCTGCTTGTACTTAAGTCGGCATTGTGCTTTCTGTACTTAATTTCGATGCAATTTCTGTGTTTCATCGTCAATAAGAAGGTCAGAGGGATACAGTGAACCTGAGCTGAAGCATCGGTATCTATAACTAGTGTCACAGGAATGGATCAAGGTATTGTCAGTAAGAAGAGTCAGTCTTCTTGTTCTTAAGACGGCATTGTGCCTTTTCTATTTAATTCCGATGCAATTTCTGTGTTTCATCGTCAAAAAGAAGGTCAGAGGGATATAGTAAACCTGAAGTGAAGCATCGGAATCCATAACTAGTGTCACAGGAATGGTACAAAACATAGACAGTAGGAAGAGTCAGTCTGCTTGTACTTAAGACGGCATTGTGCCTTTTCTATTTAGGTCCGATGCAATTTCTGTGTTTCATCGTCAATAAGAAGGTCCAAGGGATACAGTAAACCTGAAGTGAAGCATCGGAATCTGTAACTAGCGTCACAGGAATGGTTCAAAACATAGACACTAAGAAGAGTCAGTCTGTATGTACTTAAGACGGCATTGTGATTTTTCTATTTAATTCCGATGCAATTTCAGTGTTTCATCGTCAATAAGAAGGTTACAGGGATACAGTGATCCTGAGGTGAAGCATCGGAGTCTATAACTAGTGTCACAGGAATGGTTCAAAACATGGACAGTAGGAAGAGTCAGTCTTCTTGAACTTAAGTCGCCATTGTGCCTTTTCTATTTAATTCCGATGCAATTTCTGTGTTTCGCCGCCAATAAGAAGGTCCAAAGGATACAGTAAACCTGAAGTGAAGCATCGGAATCTATAACTAGTGTCACAGGATTGGTTCAAAACATAGACAGTAGGAAGAGACAGTCTTCTTGTACTTAAGTTGGCATTGTGCCTTTTGTATTTAATTCCGATGGACTATGTGTTTCATCGTCAATAAGAAGGTCCAAGGGATACAGTAAACCTGAAATGAAGCATCGGAATCTATAACTAGTGTCACAGGAATGGTTCAAAGCATACTCAATAAGAAGAGTCTGTCTTCTTGTACTTATGGCAGCATTGTGCCTTTTGTATTTAATTACGATGCAATTCCTGTGTTTCATCGTCAATAAGAAGGTCCAAGGGATAGAGTAAACCTGAAGTGGAGCATCGGAATCTATAACTAGTGTCACAGGAATGGTTCAAAACATAGACAGTAAGAAGAGTCAGTCTTCTTGTACTTAAGTCGGCATTGTGCCCTTTCCAATTTAATTACGATGCAATTACTGTGTTTCATCGTCAATAAAAAAAGTCAGAAGGATACAGTAAAACTGAAGTGAAGCATCGGAATGTGTAACTAGAGTCACAGGAATGGTTCAAACATAGACACTAAGAAGAGTCAGTCTGCTTGTACTTAAGTCGGCATTGTGCTTTTTGTACTTAATTTCGATGCAATTTCTGTGTTTCATCGTCAAAAAGAAGGTCAGAGGGATATAGTAAACGTGAAGTGAGGCATCGGAATCTATAACTAGTGTCACAGGAATGGTACAAAGCATAGACAGTAGGAAGAGTCAGTCTGCTTGTACTTAAGACGGCATTGTGCCTTTTCTATTTAGTTCCGAATCAATTTCTGAGTTTCATCGTCAATAAGAAGGTCCAAGGGATACAGAATACCTGAAGTGAAGCATCGGAATCTGTAACTAGCGTCACAGGAATGGTTCAAAACATAGACACTAAGAAGAGTCAGTCTGTATGTACTTAAGACGGCATTGTGATTTTTCTATTTAATTCCGATGCAATTTCAGTGTTTCATCGTCAATAAGAAGGTTACAGGGATACAGTGATCCTGAGGTGAAGCATCGGAGTCTATAACTAGTGTCACAGGAATGGTTCAAAACATGGACAGTAGGAAGAGTCAGTCTTCTTGAACTTAAGTCGGCATTGTGCCTTTTCTATTTAATTCCGATGCAATTTCTGTGTTTCGCCGCCAATAAGAAGGTCCAAGGATACAGTACACCTGAAGTGAAGCATCGGAATCTATAACTAATGTCACAGGAATCGTTCAAAGCATAGACAGTGGGAAGAGTCAGTCTGCTTGTACTTAAGACGGCATTGTGCGTTTTGTATTTAGTTCCGATGCAATTTCTGTGTTTCATCGTCAATAAGAATGTCCTAGGGATACAGGAAACCTGAAGCGAAGCATCGGAATCTACAACTAGTGTCACTGGAATGGTTCAAATCATAGTCAGTAAGAAGAGTCAGTCTTCTTGTACTTAAGTCGGCATTGTGCCTTTTGTATTTAATTCCGATGCAATTTCTGAGTTTCATCGTCAACAAGAAGGTCCAATGGATACAGTAAACCTGAAGTGGAGCATCGGAATATATAACTAGTGTCACAGGAATGGTTCAAAACATAGACAGTAAGAAGAGTCAGTCTTCTTGTACTTAAGTCGGCATTGTGCCCTTCTCAATTTAATTCCGATGCAATTACTGTGTTTCATCGTCAATTAGAAGGTCAGAGGGATACAGTAATCCTGAAGTGAGGCATCGGAAACTCTAACTAGTGTCACAGGAATGGTTCAACACATAGTCAGTAAGAAGAGTCAGTCTTCTTGTACATAAGTCGGTATTGTGCATTTTGTATTTAATTCCGATGCAATTTCTGTGTTTCATCATCAATAAGAACGTCCCAGGGATACAGTAAACCTGAAGTGAAGAATCGGAATGTGTAACTAGCGTCACAGGAATGGTTCAAACATAGACACTAAGTAGATTCAGTCTTCTTGTACTTAAGTCGGCATTGTGCTTTTTGTACTTAATTTCGATGCAATTTCTGTGTTTCATCGTCAATAAGAAGGTCAGAGGGATACAGTGAACCTGAGCTGAAGCATCGGAATCTATAACTAGTGTCACAGGAATGGATCAAAATATTGTCAGTAAGAAGAGTCAGACTTCTTGTTCTTAAGACGGCATTGTGCCTTTTCTATTTAGTTCCGATGCAATTTCTGTGTTTCATCGTCAATAAGAAGGTCCTAGGGTTACAGTAAACCTGAGGTGAAGCATCGGAATTTTCAACTAGTGTCACAGGAATGGTTCTAAGCATAGTCAGTAAGAAGAGTCAGTCTTCTTGTACTTAAGATGGCATTGTACCTTTTGTATTTAATTCCGATGCAATTCCTGTGTCTCATCGTCAATAAGAAGGTCCAAGAGATACAGCAAACCTGAAGTGGAGCATCAGAATCTATAACTAGTTTCACAGGAATGGTTCATCATATAGTCCGTAAGATGAGTCAGTCTGCTTGTACTTAAGACGGCATTGTGCATTTTCTATTTAATTGCGATGCAATTTCTGTGTTTCTTCCTCAATAAGAAGGTCCAAGGGATACAGTAAACCTGAAGTGAAGCATCGGAATCTGTAACTAACGTCACAGGTATGGTTCAAAACATAGACACGAAGAAGAGTCAGTCTGCTTGTACTTAAGACGGCATTGTGCCTTTTCTATTTAATTCCGATGCAATTTCTGTGTTTCATCTTCAATAAGAAGGTCTGAGGGATACAGTAAACCTGAAGTGAAGGATCGGAATCTATAACTAATGTCACAGGATTCGTTCAAATCATAGACAGTAGGAAAAGTCTGTCTTCTTGTACTTAAGTCGGCATTGTGCCTTTCGTATTTAATTCCCATGCAATATCTGTGTTTCATCGTTAATAAGAAGGTCAGAGGGATACAGTAAACCTGAAGTGAAGCATCGGAATCTATAACTAGTGTCACAGGAATGGATCAAGGTATAGTCAGTAAGAAGAGTCAGTGTTCTTGTACTTAGGTCGGCATTGTGCCATTTGTATTTAATTCCGATGCAATTTCTGTATTTCATCGTCAATAAGAAGGTCTAAGGGATACAGTAAACCTGCAGTGAAGCATCGGAATTCATAACTAGTGTCACAGGAATGGTTCAAAACATAGACAGTAGGAAGAGACAGTCTTCTTGTACATAAGTCGCCATTTAGACTTTTGTATTTAATTCCGATGCTATATCTGTGATTCATCGTCAATAAGGAGTTCCAAGGGATACAGTAAACCTGAAGTGAAGCATCGGAATCTAGAACTTTTGTCACAGGAAAGGTTCAAAACATAGACTCTAAAAAGTGTCTGTCTTCCTGTACTTAAGTATTCATTGTGCCTTTTGTATTTATTTCCGATGCAATTTCTGTGTTTCATCGTCAATAAGCAGGTGCAAGGTATACATAAAACCTGAAGTGAAGCATCGGAATCTATAACTAGTGTGACAGGATGGTTCAAAACATAGAAAGTAAGAAGAGTCAGTCTGCTTGTACTTAAGACGTCATTGTGCCTTTTCTATTTAATTCCCATGCAATTTCTGTGTTTCATCGTCAATAAGAAGGTCAGAGGAATACAGTGAACCTGAGGTGGAGCATCGGAATCTATAACTAGTGTCACAGGAATGGTTCAAAACATAGACAGTAGGAAGAGTCAGACTTCTTTTACTTAAGTCGGCATTGTGCCTTTTCTATTTAATTCCGATGCAATAACTGTGTTTCATCGTCAATAACAAGGTCAGAGGGATACAGTAAACCTGAAGTGAAGCATCGCAATCTCCAACTAGTGTCAGAGGAATGGTTCAACACATAGTCAGTAAGAAGTATCGGTCTTCTTGTACTTAAGTCGGCACTGTGCCTTTTGTATTTAATTCCGATGCAATTTCTGTGGTTCATCATCAATAAGAAGGTCCAAGGGATACAGTAAACCTGAAGTGAAGCATCGAAATGTGTAACTAGCGTCACAGGAATGGTTCAAAGCATAGACACTAAGAAGAGTCAGTCTGCTTGTACTTAAGACGGCATTGTGCCTTTTCTATTTCAATTCCGATGCAATTTCTGTGTTTCATCGTCAATTAGAAGGTCCGAGGGATACAGTGAAAATGAGGTGAAGCATCGGAATCTATAACTAGTGTCACAGGAATGGTTCAAAACATAGACCGTAGGAAGAATCAGACTTCTTCTACTTAAGTCGGCATTGTGCATTTTCAACTTAATTCCGATGCAATTTCTGTGTTTCGTCGCCAATAAGAAGATCCAAAGGATACAGTACACCTGAAGTGAAGCAGCGGAATCCATAACTAATGTCATAGGAATCGTTCAAAACATAGACAGTAGGAAGAGTCAGTCTTCAAGTACTTAAGTCGGTATTGTGCCTATTGTATTTAGTTCCGATGCAATTTCTGTGTTTCATCGTCAATAAGAAGGACCTAGGGATACAGTAAACGTGAAGTGAAGCATCGGAATCTACAACTGGTGTCACTGGAATGGTTCAAAACATAGTCAGTAAGAAGAGTCAGTCTTCTTGTACATAAGTCGGCATTGTGCCTTTTGTACTTAATTCCGATGCAATTTCTGTGTTTCATCGTCAATAAGAAGGTCAGAGGGATACAGTGAACCTGAGGTGAAGCATCGGAATCTATAACTAGTGTCACAGGAATGCATCAAGGTATTGTCAGTAAGAAGAGTCAGTCTTCTTGTTCTTAAGACGGCATTGTGCCTTTTTTATTTAATTCCGATGCAATTTCTGTGTTTCATCGTCAAAAAGAAGGTCAGAGGGATACAGTGAACCTGAAGTGAAGCATCGGAATATGTAACTAGCGTCACAGGAATGGCTCAAAACATAGACACTAAGAACAGTCAGTCAGCATGTACTTAAGACGGCATTGTGATTTTTCTATTTAATTCCGATGCAATTTCAGAGTTTCATCGTCAATAAGATGGTTAAAGGGACACAGTGAACCTGAGGTGAAGCATCGGAGTCTATAACTAGTGTCACAGGAATGGTTCAAAACATAGACAGTAGGAAGAGTCAGTCTTCTTGAACTTAAGTCGGCATTGTGCCTTTTCTATTTAATTCCGATGCAATTTCTGTGTTTCGCCGCCAATAAGAAGGTCCAAAGGATACAGTAAACTTGAAGTGAAGCATCGGAATCTATAACTAGTGTCACAGGATTGGTTCAAAACATAGAGAGTAGGAAGAGACAGTCTTCTTGTACATAAGTCGGCATTGTGCTTTTTCTATTTAATTCCGATGCACTTTCTGTGTTTCGTCGTCAATAAGAAGCTCCAAGGGATACAGTAAACTTGAAGTGAAGCATCGGAATCTATAACTAGCATCACAGGAATGGTTCAAAGCATAGACAGCAAGAGGAGTGAGTCTTTTTGTACTTAAGTCGGCATTAACCTTTTCTATTTCATTCCGATGCAATTTCTGTGTTTCATCGTCAATAAGAAGGTCCAAGGGATACAGTAAACCTGAAGTGAAGCATCGGAATCTATAACTAGTGTCACAGGAATGGTTCAAATCATAGTCAGTAAGAAGAGTCAGTCTTCTTGTACTTAAGTCGGCAGTGTGCCCTATCCAATTTAATTCCGATGCAATTACTGTGTTTCATCGTGAATATGAAGGTCAGAGGGATACAGTAAACCTGAAATGAAGCATCGGAATCTCTAACTAGTATCACAGGAATGGTTCAAAAAATTTTCAGTAAGACGAGTCAGTCTTCTTGTACTTAAGTCGGTATTGTGCCTTTTGTATTTAATTCCGATGCAATTTCTGTGTTTCATCGTAAATAAGAAGGTCCAAGGGATACAGTAAACCTGAAGTGAAGCATCGGAATCTATAACCGGTGTCACAGGAATGGTTCAAACATAGTCAGTAAGAAGAGTCAGTCTTCTTGTACTTAAGTCGGATTGTGCTTTTTGTATTTAATTCCGATGCAATTTCTGTGTTTCATCGTCAATAAGAAGGTCCAAGGGATACAGTAAACCTAAAGTGAAGCATCGGAATCTATAACTAGTTTGACAGGAATGGTTCAAAACATAGACAGTAGGAAGAGTCGTCTTCTTGTACTTAAGTCGGCATTGTGCCTTTTGTATTTAATTCCGATTCAATTTCTGTGTTTCATCGTCAATAAGAAGGTCAGAGGGATACAGTAAACCTGAAGTGCAGCATCGGGATCTAAAACTAGTGTAACAGGAATGGTTCAAAACATAGACAGTAGGAAGAGGTAGTCTTCTTGTACTTAGGTCGGCATTGTGCCTTTTCTATCTAATTCCGACGCAATTTCGGTGTTTCGTCGTCAATAAGAAGGTCCACGTGATACAGTAAACCTGAAGTGAAGCATCGGAATCTATAACTAGTGTCAGAGGAATGGTTCAAATATAGACAGTAACAAGAGTCAGTCATCTTGTACTTAAGTCGGCACTTTGCCTTTTGTATTTAATTCCGATGCAATTTCTGTGTTTCATCGTCTATAAGAAGGTCCAAGGGTTTCAGTAAACCTGAAGTGAAGCATCGGAATCTATAACTAGTGTCACAGGAATGGTTCAAAACATAGTCAGTAAGAAGAGTCAGTCTTCTTGTACTTAAGTGGGCATTGTGCCTTTTGTATTTAATTCCGATGCAAATTCTGAGTTTCATTGTCAATAAGAAGGTCGAAGGGATACAGTAAACCAGAAGTGAAGTACCGAAATCTATAACTAGTGTCACAGGAATGGTTCAAAACATAGACAGTAGGAAGAGTCAGTCTTCTTGTACTTAAGTCGGCATCGTGCCTTTTGTATTTAATTCCGATGCAATTTATGTGTTTCATCGTCAATAAGAAGGTCCAAGGGATTCAGTAAACCTGAAGTGGAGCATCGGACTCTATAACTAGTGTCACAGGAGTGGTTCAAAACATAGACAGTAGAAAGAGTCAGTCATCTTGTACTTAAGTCGGCATTGTGCCTTTTGTATTTAATTCCGATGCAATTTCTGTGTTTCATCGTCAATAAGAAGGTCAGAGGGATACAGTAAACCTGAAGTGAAGCATCGGAATCTAGAACTAGTGTCACAGGAATGGTTCAAATCACGGTCAGTAAGAAGAGTCAGTCTTCTTGTACTTAAGTCGGCATTTTGCGTTTTGTTTTTAATTCCGATGCAATTTCTGTGTTTCATCGTCAATAAGAAGGTCCAAGGGATACAGTAAACCTGAAGTGAAGCATCGGAATCTGTAAATAGCGTCACAAGAATGGTTCAAAACATAGGCACTAAGAAGAGTCAGTCTGCATGTACTTAAGACGGCATTGTGATTTTTCTATTTACTTCCGATGCAATTTCAGTGTTTCAACGTCAATAAGAAGGTCTGAGGGATACATTAAACCTGAAGTGAAGCATCGGAATCTATGACTAATGTCACAGGATTCGTTCAAAACATAGACAGTAGGAAGGGTCAGTCTTCTTGTACTTAAGTCGGCATTGTGCCTTTCGTATTTAATTCCGATGCAATATCTGTGTTTCATCGTTAATAAGGTCAGAGGGATACAGTAAACCTGAAGTGAAGCATCGAAATCTATAACTAGTGTCACAGGAATGGATCAAGGTATAGTCAGTAAGAAGAGTCAGTGTTCTTGTACTTAAGGCGGCATTGTGCCTTTTGTATTTAATTCCGATGAAATTTCTGTATTTCATCGTCAATAAGAAGGTCCAAGGGATACAGTAAACCTGCAGTGAAGCATCGGAATCCATAACTAGTGTCACAGGAATGGTTCAAAACATAGACAGTAGGAAGAGACATCTTCTTGTACATAAGTCGGCATTTAGACTTTTGCATTTAATTCCGATGCAATTTCTGTGATTCATCGTCAATTAGAAGTTCCAAGGGATACAGTAAACCTGAAGTGAAGCATCGGAATCTAGAAATTTTGTCACAGGAATGGTTCAAAACATAGACACTAAGAAGGGTCCGTCATCTTGTACTTAAGTCTTCATTGTGCCATTTGTATTTAATTCCGATGCAATTTCTGTGTTTCATCGTCAATAAGCAGGTCCAAGGTATACAGTAAACCTGAAGTGTAGCATCGGAATCTATAACTAGTGTCACAGGAATGGTTCAAAACATAGACAGTAAGAAGAGTCAGTCTGCTTGTACTTAGGACGGCATTGTGCCTTTTCTATTTAATTCCCATGCAATTTCTGTGTTTCATCGTCAATAAGAAGGTCAGAGGGATACAGTGAACCTGAGGTGAAGCTTCTGAATCTATAACTAGTGTCACAGGAATGGTTCAAAACATAGACAGTAGGAAGAGTCATACTTCTTTTACTTAAGTCGGCATTGTGTCTTTTCTATTTAATTCCGATGCAATAACTGTGTTTCATCGTCAATAATAAGGTCAGAGGGATACAGTGAACCTGAGGTGAAGCATCGGAATCTATAACTAGTGTCTCAGGAATGGATCAAGATATTGTCAGTAAGAAGAGTCAGTCTTCTTGTTCTTAAGACGGCATTGTGCCTTTTCTATTTAATTCCAATGCAATTTCTGTGTTTCATCGTCAAAAAGAAGGTCAGAGGGATATAGTAAACCTGAAGTGAAGCATCGGAATCTATAACTAGTGTCACAGGAATGGTACAAAGCATTGACCTTAGGAAGAGTCAGTCTGCATGTACTTAAGACGGCATTGTGCCTTTTCTATTTAGTTCCGATGCAATTTCTGTGTTTCATCGTCAATAAGAAGGTCCAAGGGATACAGTAAACCTGAAGTGAAGCATCGGAATCTGTAACTAGCGTCACAGGAATGGTTCAAAACATAGACAGTAGGAAGAGTCAGTCTTCTTGAACTTAAGTCGGCATTGTGCCTTTTCTATTTAATTCCGATGCAATTTCTGTGTTTCGCCGCCAACAAGAAAATCCAAAGGATACAGTAAAGCTGAAGTGAAGCATCGGAATCTATAACTAGTGTCACAGGATTGGTTCAAAACATAGACAGTAGGAAGAGACAGTCTTCTTGTACATAAGTCGACATTGTGCTTTTTCTATTTAATTCCGATGCAATTTCTGTGTTTCGTCGTCAATAAGAAGCTCCAAGGGATACAGTAAAGCTGAAGTGAAGCATCGGAATCTATAACTAGCATCACAATAATGGTTCAAAACATACTCAACAAGAAGAGTCTGTCTTCTTGTACTTACGTCAGTATTGTGCCTTTTGTATTTAATTCCGATGCAATTCCTGTGTTTCATCGTCAATAAGAAGGTCCAAGGGATACAGTAAACCTGAAGTGGAGCATCGGAATCTATAACTAGTGTCACAGGAATGGTTAAAAACATAGACAGTAAGAAGAGTCAGTCTTCTTGTACTTAAGTCGGCATTGTGCCCTTTTCAATTTAATTCCGATGCAATTACTGTGCTTCATCGTCAATAAAAAAAGTCAGAGGGATACAGTAAACCTGAAGTGAAACATCGGAATCTCTAACTAGTGTAACAGGAATGGTTCATCACATAGTCAGTAAGATGAGTGAGTCTGCTTGTACTTAAGACGGCATTGTGCCTTTTCTATTTAATTGCGATGCAATTTCTGTGTTTCTTCGTCAATAAGAAGGTCCAAGGGATACAGTAAACCTGAAGTGAAGCATCGGAATCTGTAACTAGTGTCACCTGAATGGTTCAAAACATAGACACTAAGAAGAGTCAGTCTGCTTGTACCTAAGACGGCATTGTGCCTTTTCCATTTAATTCCGATGCAATTTCTGTGTTTCATCGTCAATAAGAAGGTCTGAGGGATACAGTAAACCTGAAGTGAAGCATCGGAATCTATAACTAATGTCACAGGATTCGTTCAAAACATAGACAGTAGGAAGAGTCAGTCTTCTTGTACTTATGTCGGCATTGTGCCTTTCGTGTTTAATTCCGATGCAATATCTGTGTTTCATCGTTAATAAGAAGGTCAGAGGGATACAGTAAACATGAAGTGAAGCATCAGAATCTATAACTAGTGTCACAGGAATTGATCAAGGTATAGTCAGTAAGAAGAGTCAGTGTTCTTGTACTTAAGTCGGCATTGTGCCTTTTGTATTTAATTCCGATGCAATATCTGTATTTCATCGTCAATAAGAAGGTCCAAGGGATACAGTAAACCTGCAGTGAAGCATCGGAATCCATAACTAGTGTCACAGGAATGGTTCAAAACATAGACAGTAGGAAGAGACAGTCTTCTGGTACATAAGTCGGCATTTAGACATTTGCATTTAATTGAGATGCAATTTCTGTGATTCATCGTCAATAAGAAGTTCCCAGGGATACAGTAAACCTGAAGTGAAGCATCGGAATCTGTAAATAGCGTCACAGGAATGGTTCAAAACATAGACACTAAGAAGAGTCAGTCTGCATGTACTTAAGACGGCATTGTGAATTTTCTATTTACTTCTGATGCAATTTCAGTGTTTCATCGTCAATAAGAAGGTCAGAGGGATACAGTGAACCTGGAGTGAAGCATCGGAATCTATAACTAGTGTCACAGGAATGGTTAAAAACATAGACAGTAAGAAGAGTCAGTCTGCTTGTACTTAAGACGGCATTGTCCCTTTTCTGCTTAATTCCCATGCAATTTCTGTGTTTCATCGTCAATAAGAAAGTCAGAGGGATACAGTGAATCTGAGATGAAGCATCTGAATCTATAAATAGTGTCACGGGAATGGTTCAAATCATAGACAGTAGGAGGAGTCAGACTTCTTTTACTTAAGTCGGCATTGTGTCTTTTCTATTTAATTCCGATGCAATAACTGTGTTTCATCGTCAATAACAAGGTCAGAGAGATACAGTAAACCTGAAGTGAAGCATCGGAATCTCCAACTAGTGTCACAGGAATGGTTCAACACATTGTCAGTAAGAGGAGTCAGTCTTCTTGTACTTTAGTCGGCACTGTGCCTTTTGTATTTAATTCCGATGCAATTTCTGTGTTTCATCATCAATAAGAAGGTCCAAGGGATACAGTAAACCTGAAGTGAAGCATCGGAATGTGTAACTAGCGTCACAGGAATGGTTCAAAGCATAGACTCTAAGAAGAGTCAGTCTGCTTGTACTGAAGACGGCATTGTGCCTTTTCTATTTCAATTCCGATGCAATTTCTGTGTTTCATCGTCAATTCGAAGTTCCGAGGGATACAGTGAACCTGAGGTGAAGCATCGGAATCTATAACTAGTGTCACAGGAATGGTTCAAAACATAGACAGTAGGAAGAGTCAGACTTCTTTTACTTAAGTCGGCATTGTGCATTTTCTACTTAATTCCGATGCAATTTCTGTGTTTCGTCGCCAATAAGAAGGTCCTAGGGATACAGTAAACCTGAAGTGAAGCATCGGAAACTATGACTAGTGTCACATGAATGGTTCAAACATAGTCAGTAAGAAGAGTCAGTCTTCTTGTACTTATGTCGGCATTGTGCCTTTTCTATTCAATTCCGATTCAATTTCTGTGTTTCATCGTCAATAAGTAGGTCAGAGGGATACAGTAAACCTGAAAAAAGCATCGGATTCTATAACCAGTGTCACAGGAATGGTTCAAATCATAGTCAGTAAGGAGAGTCAGTCTTCTTGTACTTAAGTCGACATTGTGCCTTTTGTATTTAATTCCGATGCAATTTCTGTGTTTCATCGTCAATAAGAAGGTCCAAGGGATACAGTAAACCTGAGGTGAGGTATCGGAATCTACAACTAGTCTCACAGGAATAGTTCAAAACATAGGCAGTAAGAAGAGTCAGTCTTCTTGTACTTAAGTCGGCATTATGCCTTTTGTATTTAATTCCGATGCAATTTCTGTGCTTCATCCTCAATAAGAAGGTCCAGCGGATACAGTAAACCTGAAGTGACGCATCGGAATCTATAACTAGTGTCACAGGAATGGTACAAAACATAGACAGTGGGAAGAAATAGTCATCTTGTACTTATGTCGGCATTGTGCCTTTTCTATTTAATTCCGACGCTATTTCTGTGGTTCGTCGTCAATAAGAAGGTCCAAGTGATACAGTAAACCTGAAGTGAAGCATCGGAATCTATAACTAGCGTCACAGGAATGGTTCAAAACATTGACAGTAAGAAGAGTCAGTCTTCTTGTACTTAAGTCGGCATTGCGCCTTTTGTATTTAATTTCGATTCAATTTCTGTGTTTCATCGTCAATAAGAAGGTCTGAGGGATACAGTAAACCTGAAGTGAAGCATCGGAATCTAAAACTAGTGTCACAGGAATGGTTCAAAACATAGACAGTAGGAAGAGGTAGTCTTCTTGTACTTAGGTCGGCATTGTGCCTTTTCTATCTAATTCCGACGCGATTTCGGTGTTTCGTCGTCAATAAGAAGGTCCACGTGATACAGTAAACCTGAAGTGAAGCATCGGAATCTATAACTAGTGTCAGAGGAATGGTCCAAATATAGACAGTAAGAAGAGTCAGTCATCTTGTACTTAAGTCGGAATTGTGCCTTTTGTACTTAATTCCGATGCAATTTCTGTGTTTCATCTTCAATAAGAAGGTCCAAGGGTTTCAGTAAACCTGAAGTGAAGCATCGAAATCTATAACTAGTGTCACAGGAATGGTTCAAAACATAGTCAGTAAGAAGAGTCAGTATTCTTGTACTTAAGTCGGCATTGTGCCTTTTGTATTTAATTCCGATGCAAATTCTGAGTTTCATCGTCAATAAGAAGGTCGAAGGGATACAGTAAACCTGAAGTGAAGTATCGAAATCTATAACTAGTGTTACAGGAATGGATCAGGATATAGTCAGTAAGAAGATTCAGTCTTCTTGTACTTAAGTCGGCATTGTGCCTTTTGTATTTATTTTATATGCAATTTCTGTGTTTCATCGTCAGTAAGAAGGTCCAACGGATACAGAAAACCTGAAGTGAAGCATCGGAATCTATAACTAGTGTCACTGGAATGGTTCCAAACATAGTCAGTAAGAAGAGTCAGTTTTCTTGTACTTAAGTCGGCATTGTGCCTTTTGTATTTAATTCAGATGCTATTTCTGTGTTTAATCGTCAATACAAAGGACACAGGGACACAGTATACCTGAAGCGAAGCATCGGAGTCTATAACTAGTGTCA
Organism: Schistocerca serialis cubense; assembly: GCF_023864345.2. Taxonomy (NCBI): domain Eukaryota; kingdom Metazoa; phylum Arthropoda; class Insecta; order Orthoptera; family Acrididae; genus Schistocerca; species Schistocerca serialis. The sequence goes on from NC_064649.1 coordinate 180,805,441, forward strand.
CAGAAATGGTTCCTAACATAGTCACTAAGAAGAGCCAGTCTTCTTGTACTTAGGTCGGCATTGTGCCGTTTGTATTTAAATCCGATTCAATTTCCGTGTTTCATCGTCAATAAGATGGTCAGAGGGATACAGTAAACCTGAAGTGAAGCATCGGAATCCAGAACTTTTGTCTCAGGAATGGTTCAAAACGTAGACAGTAAGAAGGGTCCGTTTTCTTGTATTTAAGTCCTCATTGTGAATTTTGTATTTAGTTCCGATGCAATTTCTGTGTTTCATCGTCAATACGAAGGTACAAGGTATACAGTAAACCTGAAGTGAAGCATTGGAATCTATAACTAGTGTCACAGGAATGGTTCAAAACATAGACAGTAAGAACAGTCAGTCTCCTTGTACTTAAGTCGGTATTGTGCCTTTTGTATTAAATTCCGATACAATTTCTGTGTTTCATGGTCAATAAGAAGGTCCAAGGGATACAGTAAACCTGAAGTGAAGCATCGGAATCTATAACTGGTGTCACAGGAATGGTTCAAACAAAGTCAGTAAGAAGAGTCAGTCTACTTGTACTTAGGTCGGCATTGTGCTCCTTGTATTTAATTCCGATGCAATTTCTGTGTTTCATCGTCAATAAGAAGGTCCAAGGGATACAGTAAACAAGAAGTGAAGCATTGGAACCTATAACTAGTGTCACAGGAATGGTTCAAAACATAGTCATTAAGAAGAATCAGTCTTCTTGTACTTAATTCGGCATTGTGCCTTTTCTATTTAATTCCGATGCAATTTGTGTATGTCATCGCCAATAAGACGATCAGAGGGATACACTAAACCTGAAGTGAAGCATCGGAATCTATAACTAGTGTCACAGGAAAGGTTCAAAACATAGTCAGTAAGGAAAGTGAGTCTCCTTGTACATAAGTCGGCATTGTGTCTTTTCTATTTAATTCCGATGCAATTTCTGTGTTTCATCGTCAATAAGAAGGTCCAAGGGATACAGTAAACCTGAAGTGAAGCATCGGAATCTGTAACTAGCGTCACAGGAATGGTTCAAAACAAAGACAGTAAGAAGAATCAGTCTTCTTGTACTTAAGTCGGCATTGTGCCTTTTCTATTTAATTGCGATGCAATATCTGTGTTTCATCGTCAATAAGGATGTCAGAGGGACACAGTAAACCTGAAGTGTAGCATCGGAATCTATTACTAGTGTCACAGGAATGGTTCCAAACATAGCCAGTAAGAAGAGTCAGTCTTCTTGTTCTTAAGTCGGCATTGTACCTTTTCTATTTAATTCCGATGCAATTTCAGTGTTTCATCGTCAATAAGAAGGTCCAACGGATACAGTAAAGCTGACGTGAAGCATCGGAATCTGTAACTAGTGTCACAGGAATGGTTCAAAACATTGTCATAAAGAAGAGTCAGTCTATTGGTATTTAAGTCGGCATTGTGCCTTTTGTATTTAATTGCGATTCAATTTCTGTGTTTCATCGTCAATAAGATGGTCAGAGGGATACAGTAAACCTGAAGTGAAGCATCGGAATCTAGAACTTTTGTCACAGGAATGGTTCAAAACATAGACAGTAAGAAGGGTCCGTCTTCTTGTACTTAAGTCGGCATTGTGTATTTTGTATTTAATTCCGATGCAATTTCTGTGTTTCATCGTCAATAAGAAGGTCCAAGGTATACAGTGAACCTGTAGTGAAGCATCTGAATCTATAACTAGAGTCACAGGAATGGTTCAAAGCATAGACAGTAAGAAGAGTCAGTCTTCTTGTACTTAAGTCGGCATTGTGCACTTTTCAATTTAATTCCGATGCAATTACTGTGTTTCATCGTCACTATGAAGGTCAGAGGGATACAGTGAACCTGAAATGAAGCATCGAAATCTCTAACTAGTATCACAGGAATGGTTCAAAACATAGTCAGTAAGACGAGTCAGTCTTCTTGTACTTAAGTCGGTAATGTGCCTTTTGTATTTAATTCCGATGCAATTTCTGTGTTTCATCGTAAATAAGAAGGTCCAAGGGATACAGTAAACCTGAAGTGAAGCATCGGAATCTATAACTGGTGTCACAGGAATGGTTCAAACATAGTCAGTAAGAAGAGTCAGTCCTCTTGTACTTAAGTCGGATTGTGCGTTTTGTATTTAATTCCGGTGCAATTACTGTGTTTCATCGTCAATAAGAAGGTCCAAGGGATACAGTAAACCAGAAGTGAAGCATCGGAATCTATAACTGGTGTCACAGGAACGGTTAAAACATAGTCAGTAAGAAGAGTCAGTCTTCTTGTACTTAAGTTGGATTGTGCTATTTGTATTTAATTCCGATGCATTTTCTGTGTTTCGTCGTCAATAATAAGGTCCAAGGGATACAGTAAACCTGAAGTGAAGCATCGGAATCTGTAACTAGCGTCACAGGAATGGTTCAAAACATAGACAGTATGAAGAGTCACCCTTCTTGTACATAAGTCGGCATAACGCCTTTTCTATTTAATTCCGATGCAATTTCTGTGTATCATCGTCAATAGGAAGGTCAGAGGGATACAGTAACCGGAGGTGAAGCATCGGAATCTATAACTCGTGTGACAGGAATGGTTCAAAACATAGACAGTAGGAAGAGTCAGACTTCTTGTACTTAAGCCGGCATTGTGCCCTTTCTATTTAATTCCGATGCAATTTCTGTGTTTCGTCGCCAATAAGAAGGTGCAAAGGATACAGTAAACCTGAAGTAAAGCATCGGAATCTATAACTAATGTCGCAGGAATGGTTCAAAACATAGACAGTAGGAAGAGTGAGTCTTCTTGTACTTGGGTCGGCATTGTGCGCTTTGTATTTAATTCCGATGCAATTTCTGTGTTTCATTGTCAATACGGAGTTTTAAGGGATACAGTAAGCCGGAACTGAAGCATCGGAATCCATAATTAGTGTCACAGGAACGGTTCAAAACATAGTCAGTGAGAAGAGTCAGTCTTCTTGTACTTAAGTCGACATTGTGCCTTTTGTATTTAATTCAGATGTAATTTCTGTGTTTCATCGTCAATAAGAAGGTCCAAGGGATACAGTAAACCTGAAGTGAAGCATCGGAATCTACAACTAGTCTCACAGGAATGGTTCAAAACATAGTCAGTAAGAAGAGTCTGTCTTTTCGTACTTAAGTCGGTATTGTGCCTTTTCTATTTAATTCCGATGCAATATCTGTGTTTCATCGTCAGTAAGGAGGTCTGAGGGATACAGTAAACCTGAAGTGAAGCATCGGAATCTATAACTAGTGTCACAGGAATGGTACAAAACATAGACAGTAGGAAGAAATAGTCTTCTTGTACTTAAGTCGGCATTGTGCCTTTTCTATTTAATTCCGAAGCTATTTCTGTGGTTCGTCGTCAATAAGAAGGTCCAAGTGATACAGTTAACCTGAAGTGAATCATCGGAATCTATAACTAGTGTCACAGGAATGGTTCAAAACATAGCCAGTAAGAAGAGTCAGTCTTCTTGTACTTAAGTCGGCATTGTGCCTTTTGTATTTAATTCCGATGCCATCTCTGTGTTTCATCGTCAACAAGAATGTCCAAGGGATACAGTAAACCTGAAGTGAAGCATCGGAATCTATAACTAGTTTCACAGGAATGGTTCAAAACATAGACAGTAAGAACAGTCAGTCTCCTTGTACTTAAGTCGGTATTGTGCCTTTTGTATTAAATTCCGATACAATATCTGTGTTTCATGGTCAATAAGAAGGTCCAAGGGATACAGTAAACCTGAAGTGAAGCATCGGAATCTATAACTGGTGTCACAGGAATGGTTCAAACAAAGTCAGTAAGAAGAGTCAGTCTACTTGTACTTAGGTCGGCATTGTGCTCCTTGTATTTAATTCCGATGCAATTTCTGTGTTTCATCGTCATTATGAAGGTCCAAGGGATACAGTAAACAAGAAGTGAAGCATTGGAACCTATAACTAGTGTCACAGGAATGGTTCAAAACATAGTCATTAAGAAGAATCAGTCTTCTTGTACTTAATTCGGCATTGTGCCTTTTCTATTTAATTCCGATGCAATTTGTGTATGTCATCGCCAATAAGAAGATCAGAGGGATACACTAAACCTGAAGTGAAGCATCGGAATCTATAACTAGTGTCACAGGAAAGGTTCAAAACATAGTCAGTAAGGAAAGTGAGTCTCCTTGTACATAAGTCGGCATTGTGTCTTTTCTATTTAATTCCGATGCAATTTCTGTGTTTCATCGTCAATAAGAAGGTCCAAGGGATACAGTAAACCTGAAGTGAAGCATCGGAATCTGTAACTAGCGTCACAGGAATGGTTCAAAACAAAGACAGTAAGAAGAATCAGTCTTCTTGTACTTAAGTCGGCATTGTGCCTTTTCTATTTAATTGCGATGCAATATCTGTGTTTCATCGTCAATAAGGATGTCAGAGGGACACAGTAAACCTGAAGTGTAGCATCGGAATCTATTACTAGTGTCACAGGAATGGTTCCAAACATAGCCAGTAAGAAGAGTCAGTCTTCTTGTTCTTAAGTCGGCATTGTACCTTTTCTATTTAATTCCGATGCAATTTCAGTGTTTCATCGTCAATAAGAAGGTCCAACGGATACAGTAAAGCTGACGTGAAGCATCGGAATCTGTAACTAGTGTCACAGGAATGGTTCAAAACATTGTCATAAAGAAGAGTCAGTCTATTGGTATTTAAGTCGGCATTGTGCCTTTTGTATTTAATTGCGATTCAATTTCTGTGTTTCATCGTCAATAAGATGGTCAGAGGGATACAGTAAACCTGAAGTGAAGCATCGGAATCTAGAACTTTTGTCACAGGAATGGTTCAAAACATAGACAGTAAGAAGGGTCCGTCTTCTTGTACTTAAGTCGGCATTGTGTATTTTGTATTTAATTCCGATGCAATTTCTGTGTTTCATCGTCAATAAGAAGGTCCAAGGTATACAGTGAACCTGTAGTGAAGCATCTGAATCTATAACTAGAGTCACAGGAATGGTTCAAAGCATAGACAGTAAGAAGAGTCAGTCTTCTTGTACTTAAGTCGGCATTGTGCACTTTTCAATTTAATTCCGATGCAATTACTGTGTTTCATCGTCACTATGAAGGTCAGAGGGATACAGTGAACCTGAAATGAAGCATCGAAATCTCTAACTAGTATCACAGGAATGGTTCAAAACATAGTCAGTAAGACGAGTCAGTCTTCTTGTACTTAAGTCGGTAATGTGCCTTTTGTATTTAATTCCGATGCAATTTCTGTGTTTCATCGTAAATAAGAAGGTCCAAGGGATACAGTAAACCTGAAGTGAAGCATCGGAATCTATAACTGGTGTCACAGGAATGGTTCAAACATAGTCAGTAAGAAGAGTCAGTCCTCTTGTACTTAAGTCGGATTGTGCGTTTTGTATTTAATTCCGGTGCAATTACTGTGTTTCATCGTCAATAAGAAGGTCCAAGGGATACAGTAAACCAGAAGTGAAGCATCGGAATCTATAACTGGTGTCACAGGAACGGTTAAAACATAGTCAGTAAGAAGAGTCAGTCTTCTTGTACTTAAGTTGGATTGTGCTATTTGTATTTAATTCCGATGCATTTTCTGTGTTTCGTCGTCAATAATAAGGTCCAAGGGATACAGTAAACCTGAAGTGAAGCATCGGAATCTGTAACTAGCGTCACAGGAATGGTTCAAAACATAGAAAGTATGAAGAGTCACCCTTCTTGTACATAAGTCGGCATAACGCCTTTTCTATTTAATTCCGATGCAATTTCTGTGTATCATCGTCAATAGGAAGGTCAGAGGGATACAGTAACCGGAGGTGAAGCATCGGAATCTATAACTCGTGTGACAGGAATGGTTCAAAACATAGACAGTAGGAAGAGTCAGACTTCTTGTACTTAAGCCGGCATTGTGCCCTTTCTATTTAATTCCGATGCAATTTCTGTGTTTCGTCGCCAATAAGAAGGTGCAAAGGATACAGTAAACCTGAAGTAAAGCATCGGAATCTATAACTAATGTCGCAGGAATGGTTCAAAACATAGACAGTAGGAAGAGTGAGTCTTCTTGTACTTGGGTCGGCATTGTGCGCTTTGTATTTAATTCCGATGCAATTTCTGTGTTTCATTGTCAATACGGAGTTTTAAGGGATACAGTAAGCCGGAACTGAAGCATCGGAATCCATAATTAGTGTCACAGGAACGGTTCAAAACATAGTCAGTGAGAAGAGTCAGTCTTCTTGTACTTAAGTCGACATTGTGCCTTTTGTATTTAATTCAGATGTAATTTCTGTGTTTCATCGTCAATAAGAAGGTCCAAGGGATACAGTAAACCTGAAGTGAAGCATCGGAATCTACAACTAGTCTCACAGGAATGGTTCAAAACATAGTCAGTAAGAAGAGTCTGTCTTTTCGTACTTAAGTCGGCATTGTGCCTTTTCTATTTAATTCCGATGCAATATCTGTGTTTCATCGTCAGTAAGGAGGTCTGAGGGATACAGTAAACCTGAAGTGAAGCATCGGAATCTATAACTAGTGTCACAGGAATGGTACAAAACATAGACAGTAGGAAGAAATAGTCTTCTTGTACTTAAGTCGGCATTGTGTCTTTTCTATTTAATTCCGAAGCTATTTCTGTGGTTCGTCGTCAATAAGAAGGTCCAAGTGATACAGTTAACCTGAAGTGAATCATCGGAATCTATAACTAGTGTCACAGGAATGGTTCAAAACATAGCCAGTAAGAAGAGTCAGTCTTCTTGTACTTAAGTCGGCATTGTGCCTTTTGTATTTAATTCCGATGCCATCTCTGTGTTTCATCGTCAACAAGAATGTCCAAGGGATACAGTAAACCTGAAGTGAAGCATCGGAATCTATAACTAGTTTCACAGGAATGGTTCAAAACATAGACAGTAGGAAGAGTCAGTCTTCTTGTACTTAAGTCGGCATTGCGCCTTTTGTATTTAATTCCGATTCAATATCTGTGTTTCATCGGCAATAAGAAGGTCAGAGGGATACAGTAAACCTGAAGTGAAGCATCGGAATCTAAAACTAGTGTCACAGGAATGTTTCCAAACATAGCCAGTAAGAAGAGTCAGTCTTCTTGTTCTTAAGTCGGCATTGTGCCTTTTCTATTTAATTCCGATGCAATTTCAGTGTTTCATCGTCAATAAGAAGGTCCAACGGATAGAGTAAAGCTGACGTGAAGCATCGGAATCTGTAACTAGTGTCACAGGAATGGTTCAAAACATTGTCATAAAGAAGTGTCAGTCTATTGGTATTTAAGTGGGCATTGTGCCTTTTGTATTTAATTGCGATTCAATTTCTGTGTTTCATCGTCAATAAGATGGTCAGAGGGATACAGTAAACCTGAAGTGTAGCATCGGAATCTAGAACTTTTGTCACAGGAATGGTTCAAAACATAGACAGTAAGAAGGGTCCGTCTTCTTGTACTTAAGTCTTCATTGTGCCTTTTGTATTTAATTCCGATGCAATTTCTGTGTTTCATCGTCAATAAGAAGGTCGAAGGTATACAGTGAACCTGTAGTGAAGCATCTGAATCTATAACTAGAGTCACAGGAATGGTTCAAAACATAGACAGTAAGAAGAGTCAGTCTTCTTGTACTTAAGTCGGCATTGTGCCATTTTCAATTTAATTCCGATGCAATTACTGCGTTTCATCGTCAATATGAAGGTCAGAGGGATACAGTAAACCTGAAATGAAGCATCGGAATCTCTAACTAGTATCACAGGAATGGTTCAAAACATAGTCAGTAAGACGAGTCAGTCTTCTTGTACTTAAGTCGGTAATGTGCCTTTTGTATTTAATTCCGATGCAATTTCTGTGTTTCATCGTAAATAAGAAGGTCCAAGGGATACAGTAAACCTGAAGTGAAGCATCGGAATCTATAACTGGTGTCACAGGAATGGTTCAAACATAGTCAGTAAGAAGAGTCAGTCCTCTTGTACTTAAGTCGGATTGTGCGTTTTGTATTTAATTCCGATGCAATTACTGTGTTTCATCGTCAATAAGAAGCTCCAAGGGATACAGTAAACCAGAAGTGAAGCATCGGAATCTATAACTGGTGTCACAGGAATGGTTCAAACATAGTCAGTAAGAAGAGTCAGTCTTATTGTACTTAAGTCGGATTGTGCTTCTTGTATTTAATTCCGATGCATTTTCTGTGTTTCATCGTCAATAATAAGGTCCAAGGCACACAGTAAACCTGAAGTGAAGCATCGGTATCTGTAACTAGCGTCACTGGAATGGTTCAAACATAGACAGTAAGAAGAGTCACCCTTCTTGTACATAAGTCGGCATTGCGCCTTTTCTATTTAATTCCGATGCAATTTCTGTGTATCATCGTCAATAGGAAGGTCAGAGGGATACAGTAACCGGAGGTGAAGCATCGGAATCTATAACTCGTGTGACAGGAATGGTTCAAAACATAGACAGTAGGAAGAGTCAGACTTCTTGTACTTGAGTCGGCATTGTGCCCTTTCTATTTAATTCCGATGCAATTTCTGTGTTTCGTCGCCAATAAGAAGGTGCAAAGGATACAGTAAACCTGAAGTAAAGCATCGGAATCTATAACTAAAGTCACAGGAATGGTTCAAAACATAGACAGTAGGAAGAGTCATTCTTCTTGTACTTAGGTCGGCATTGTGCGCTTTGTATTTAATTCCGATGCAATTTCTGTGTTTCATTGTCAATACGGAGGTCCAAGGGATACAGTAAGCCGGAACTGAAGCATCGGAATCCATAATTAGTGTCACAGGAACGATTCAAAACATAGTCAGTGAGAAGAGTCAGTCTTCTTGTTCTTAAGTCGGCATTGTGCCTTTTCTATTTAATTCCGATGCAATTTCAGTGTTTCATCGTCAATAAGAAGGTCCAACGGATAGAGTAAAGCTGACGTGAAGCATCGGAATCTGTAACTAGTGTCACAGGAATGGTTCAAAACATTGTCATAAAGAAGTGTCAGTCTATTGGTATTTAAGTCGGCATTGTGCCTTTTGTATTTAATTGCGATTCAATTTCTGTGTTTCATCGTCAATAAGATGGTCAGAGGGATACAGTAAACCTGAAGTGTAGCATCGGAATCTAGAACTTTTGTCACAGGAATGGTTCAAAACATAGACAGTAAGAAGGGTCCGTCTTCTTGTACTTAAGTCTTCATTGTGCCTTTTGTATTTAATTCCGATGCAATTTCTGTGTTTCATCGTCAATAAGAAGGTCCAAGGTATACAGTGAACCTGTAGTGAAGCATCTGAATCTATAACTAGAGTCACAGGAATGGTTCAAAACATAGACAGTAAGAAGAGTCAGTCTTCTTGTACTTAAGTCGGCATTGTGCCATTTTCAATTTAATTCCGATGCAATTACTGTGTTTCATCGTCAATATGAAGGTCAGAGGGATACAGTAAACCTGAAATGAAGCATCGGAATCTCTAACTAGTATCACAGGAATGGTTCAAAACATAGTCAGTAAGACGAGTCAGTCTTCTTGTACTTAAGTCGGTAATGTGCCTTTTGTATTTAATTCCGATGCAATTTCTGTGTTTCATCGTAAATAAGAAGGTCCAAGGGATACAGTAAACCTGAAGTGAAGCATCGGAATCTATAACTGGTGTCACAGGAATGGTTCAAACATAGTCAGTAAGAAGTGTCAGTCCTCATGTACTTAAGTCGGATTGTGCGTTATGTATTTAATTCCGATGCAATTACTGTGTTTCATCGTCAATAAGAAGCTCCAAGGGATACAGTAAACCAGAAGTGAAGCATCGGAATCTATAACTGGTGTCACAGGAATGGTTCAAACATAGTCAGTAAGAAGAGTCAGTCTTATGGTACTTAAGTCGGATTGTGCTTCTTGTATTTAATTCCGATGCATTTTCTGTGTTTCATCGTCAATAATAAGGTCCAAGGCATACAGTAAACCTGAAGTGAAGCATCGGTATCTGTAACTAGCGTCACTGGAATGGTTCAAACATAGACAGTAAGAAGAGTCACCCTTCTTGTACATAAGTCGGCATTGCGCCTTTTCTATTTAATTCCGATGCAATTTCTGTGTATCATCGTCAATAGGAAGGTCAGAGGGATACAGTAACCGGAGGTGAAGCATCGGAATCTATATCTCGTGTGACAGGAATGGTTCAAAACATAGACAGTAGGAAGAGTCAGACTTCTTGTACTTAAGTCGGCATTGTGCCCTTTCTATTTAATTCCGATGCAATTTCTGTGTTTCGTCGCCAATAAGAAGGTGCAAAGGATACAGTAAACCTGAAGTAAAGCATCGGAATCTATAACTAAAGTCACAGGAATGGTTCAAAACATTGACAGTAGGAAGAGTCAGTCTTCTTGTACTTAGGTCGGCATTGTGCGCTTTGTATTTAATTCCGATGCAATTTCTGTGTTTCATTGTCAATACGGAGGTCCAAGGGATACAGTAAGCCGGAACTGAAGCATCGGAATCCATAATTAGTGTCACAGGAACGATTCAAAACATAGTCAGTGAGAAGAGTCAGTCTTTTTGTACTTAAGTCGACATTGTGCATTTTGTATTTAATTCCGATGCAATTTCTGTGTTTCATCGTCAATAAGAAAGTGCAACGGATACAGTAAACCTGAAGTGAAGCATCGGAATCTGTAACTAGTGTCACAGGAATGGTACAAAACGTAGACAGTAGGAAGAAATAGTCTTCTTGTACTTAAGTCGGCATTGTGCATTTTCTATATAATTCCGACGCTATTTCTGTGGTTCGTCGTCAATAAGAATGTCCAAGGGATACAGTAAACCTCAAGTGAAGCATCAGAACCTATAACTAGTGTCACAGGAATGGTTCAAAACATAGACAGTCTTCACTACTTAAGTCGGTATTGTGCCTTTTGTATTAAATTCCGATGCAATTTCTGTGTTTCATCGTCAATAAGAAGGTCCAAGGGATACCGTAAACCTGAAGTGAAGCATCGGAATCTATAACTGGTGTCACAGGAATGGTTCAAACAGAGTCAGTAAGAAGAGTCAGTCTTCTTGTACTAAAGTTGGCATTGTTCCTTTTCTATTTAATTCCGATGCAATTTGTGTGGTTCATCGTCAATAAGAAGGTCAGAGGGATACAAAAAACCTGAGGTGAAGCATCGGAATCTATAACTAGTGTCACAGGAATGGTTCAAAACATAGTTAGTAAGGAGAGTCAGTCTCCTTGTACATAAGTCGGCATTGTGCATTTTCAATTTAATTCCGATGCAATTTCTGTGTTTCATCGTCAATAATAAGGTCCAAGGGATACAGTAAACCTGAAGTGAAGCATCGGAATCTGTAACTAGCGTCACAGGAATGGTTCAAAACATAGACAGTAAGAAGAGTCAGTCTTCTTGTACTTAAGTCGGCATTGTGCCCTTTCTATTTAATTCCGATGCAATTTCTGTGTTTCATCGTCAATAGGGAGGTCAGAGGGATACAGTATACCGGAGGTGAAGCAACGGGATCTAAAACTAGTGTCACAGGAATGGTTCAAAACACAGACAGTAGCAAGAGGTAGTCTTCTTGTACTTAAGTCGGCATTGTGCCTTTTCTATCTAATTCTGACGCAATTTCGGTGTTTCGTCGTCAATAAGAGGGTCCACGTGATACAGTAAACCTGAAGTGAACCATCGGAATCTATAACTAGTGTCACAGGAATGGTTCAAATTATATACAGTAAGAAGAGTCAGTCTTCTTCTACTTAAGTCGGCATTGTGCCTTTTCTTTTTAATTCCGATGCAATTACTGTGTTTCATCGTCAGTAAGGAGGTCAGAGGGATACAGTAAACCTGAAGTGAAGCATCGGAATCTATAACTAGTGTCACAGGAATGGTACAAAACATAGACAGTAGGAAGAAATAGTCTTCTTGTACTTAAGTCGGCATTGTGCCTCTTCTATCTAATTCCGACGCTATTTCTGTGGTTCGTCGTCAATAAGAAGGTCCAAGTGATACAGTGAACCTGAAGTGAATCATCGGAATCTATAACTAGTGTCACAGGAATGGTTCAAAACATAGCCAGTAAGAAGAGTCAGTCTTCTTGTACTTAAGACGGCATTGTGCCTTTTGTAATTAATTCCGATGCAATCTCTGTGTTTCATCGTCAACAAGAATGTCCAAGGGATACAGTAAACCAGAAGTGAAGCATCGGAATCTATAACTAGTTTCATAGGAATGGTTCAAAGCATAGACAGTAGGAAGAGTCAGTCTTCTTGTACTTAAGTCGGCATTGCGCCTTTTGTATTTAATTCCGATTCAATATCTGTGTTTCATCGGCAATAAGAAGGTCAGAGGGATACAGTAAACCTGAAGTGGAGCATCGGAATCTAAAACTAGTGTCACAGGAATGGTTCAAAACATAGACAGTAGGAAGAGGTAGTCTTCTTGTACTTAGGTCGTTATTGTGTCTTTTCTATCTAATTCCGACGCAATTTCGGTGTTTCGTCGTCAATAAGAAGGTCCACGTGATACACTAAACCTGAAGTGAAGCATCGGAATCTATAACTAGTGTTAGAATAATGGTTCAAATATAGACAGTAAGAAGAGTCAGTCATCTCGTACATAAGTCGGCATTGTGCATTTTGTATGTAATTCCGATGCAATTTCTGTGTTTCATCGTCAATAAGAAGGTCCAAGGGTTTCAGTAAACCTGAAGTGAAGCATCGGAATCTATAACTAGTGTCACAGGAATGGTTAAAAACATAGTCAGTAAGAAGAGTCAGTCTTCTTGTACTTAAGTCGGCATTGTGCCTTGTGTATTTAATTCCGATGCTAATTCTGAGTTTCATCGTCAATAAGAAGGTCGAAGGGATACAGTAAACCTGAAGTGAAGTACCGGAATCTATAACTAGTGTCACAGGAATGGTTCAAATCATAGACAGTAGGAAGAGTCAGTCTTCCTGTACATAAGTCGGCATCGTCCATTTTGTATTTAATTCCAATCCAATTTATGTGTTTCATCGTCAATAAGAAGGTCCAAGGGAATCAGTAAACCTGAAGTGAAGCATCGGAATCTATAACTAGTGTCACAGGAATGGTTCAAATCATAGACAGTAGGAAGAGTCAGTCATCTTGTACTTAAGTCGGCATTGTGCCTTTTGTATTTAATTCCGATGCAATTTCTGTGTTTCATCGTCAATAAGAAGGTCAGAGGGATACAGTAAACCTGAAGTGAAGCATCGGAATCTACAACTAGTGTCACAGGAATGGTTCAAATCACAGTCAGCAAGAAGAGTCAGTCTTCTTGTACTTAAGTCGGCATTGTGCCTTTTGTTTTTAATTCCGATGCAATTTCTGTGTTTCATCGTCAATAAGAAGGTCCAAGGGATACAGTAAACCTGAAGTGAAGTATCGAAATCTATAACTAGTGTCACAGGAATGGATCAGGATATAGTCAGTAAGAAGAGTCAGTCTTCTTGTACTTAATTCGGATTGCGCTTTTTGTATTTAATTCCGATGCAATTTCTGTGTTTCATCGTCAATAAGAAGGTCCAAGGGATACAGTAAACCTGAAGTGAAGCATCGGAATCTGTAACTAGCGTCACAGGAATGGTTCAAAACATAGACAGTAAGAAGAGGCACCCTTCTTGCACATAAGTCGGCATTGCGCCTTTTCTATTTAATTCCGATGCAATTTCTGTGTATCATCGTCAATAGGAAGGTCAGAGGGATACAGTAACCGGAGGTGAAGCATCGGAATCTATAACTCGTGTGACAGGAATGGTTCAAAACATAGACAGTAGGAAGAGTCAGACTTCTAGTACTTAAATCGGCAATGTGCCCTTTCTATTTAATTCCGATGCAATACCTGTGTTTCGTCGCCAATAAGAAGGTGCAAAGGATACAGTAAACCTGAAGTAAAGCATCGAATCTATAACTAATGTCACAGGGATTGTTCAAAACATAGACAGTAGGAAGAGCTAGTCTTCTTGTACTTAGGTCGGCATTGTGCCTTTTGTATTTAATTCCGATGCAATTTCTGTGTTTCATTGTCAATACGGAGGTCCAAGAGATACAGTAAGCCGGAACTGAAGCATCGGAATCCATAATTAGTGTCACAGGAACGGTTCAAATCATAGTCAGTGAGAAGAGTCAGTCTTCTTGTTTTTAAGTCGACATTGTGCCTTTTGTATTTAATTCCGATGCAAGTTCTGTGTTTCATCGTCAATAAGAAGGTCCAAGGGATACAGTAAACCTGAAGTGAAGCATCGGAATCTACAACTAGTCTCACAGGAATGGTTCAAAACATAGTCAGTAAGAAAACTCAGTCTTCTTGTACTTAAGTCGGCATTATGCTTTTGTATTTAATTCCGATGCAATTTCTGTGCTTCATCCTCAATAAGAAGGTCCAACGGATACAGTAAACCTGAAGTGAAGCATCGGAATCTATAACTAGAGTCACAGGAAATGTACAAAACATAGACAGTAGGAAGAAATAGTCTTCTTGTACTTAAGTCGGCATTGTGCATTTTCTATTTAATTCCGACGCTATTTCTGTGGTTCGTCGTCAATAAGAAGGTCCAAGGGATACAGTAAACCTGAAGTGAAGCATCGGAACCTATAACTAGTGTCACAGCAATGGTTCAAAACATAGACAGTCTTCTCTACTTAAGTCGGTGTAGTGCCTTTTGTATTAAATTCCGATGCAATTTCTGTGTTTCATCGTCAATAAGAAGGTCCAAGGGATACAGTAAACCTGAAGTGAAGCATCGGAATCTATAACTGGTGTCACAGGAATGGTTCAAACAAAGTCAGTAAGAAGAGTCAGTCTCCTTGTACATAAGTCGGCATTGTGCCTTTTCTATTTAATTCCGATGCAATTTCTGTGTTTCATCGTCAACAAGAAGGTCCAAGGGATACAGTAAACCTGAAGTGAAGCATCAGAAGCTGTAACTAGCGTCACAGGAATGGTTCAAAACATAGACAGTAAGAAGAGTCAGTCTTCTTGTACTTAAGTCGGCATTGTGCCTTTTCTATTTAATTCCGATGCAATTTCTGTGTTTCATCGTCAATAAGGAGGTCAGAGGGATACAGTAAACCTGAAGTGAAGCATCGGAATCTATAACGAGTGCCACAGGAATGGTACAAAACATAGACAGTAGGAAGAAATAGTCTTCTTGTACTTAAGTCGGCATTGTGCGTATTCTCTGTAATTAAGACGCTATTTCTGTGGTTCGTCGTCAATAAGAAGGTCCAAGTGATACAGTAAACCTGAAGTGAAGCATCAAATCTATAACTAGCGTCACAGGAGTTGTTCAAAACATAGACAGTAATAAAAGTCAGACTTCTTGTACTTAAGTCGGCATTGTGCCTTTTTTATTTAATTCCGATGCAACTTCTGTGATTCATCGTCAATAAGAAGGTCCAAGGGATTCAGCAAACCTGAAGTGAAGCATCGGAATCTATAACTAGTGTCACAGGAATGGTTCAAAGCATAGCCAGTAAGAAGAATCAGTCTTCATGTACTTAAGTCGGCTTTGTGCCTTTTGGTATTTAATTCCGATGCAATCTCTGTGTTTCATCGTCAACAAGAATGTCCAAGGGATACAGTAAACCTGAAGTGAAGCATCGGAATCTATAACTAGTTTCACCGGAATGGTTCAAAACATAGACAGTAGGCAGAGTCAGTCTTCTTGTACATAGGTCGGCATTGCGCCTTTTGTATTTAATTCCGATTCAATATCTGTGTTTCATCGTCAATGAGAAGGTCAGAGGGATACAGTAAACCTGAAGTGAAGCATCGGAATTTAAAACTAGTGTCACAGGAATGGTTCAAAACATAGATCGTAGGAAGAGGTAGTCTTCTTGTACTTAGGTCGGCATTGTGGCTTTTCTATCTAATTCCGACGCAATTTCGGTGTTACATCGTCTATAAGAAGGTCCACGTGATACAGTAAACCTGAAGTGAAGCTTTGGAAACTATAACTAGTGTCAGAGGAATGGTTCAAATATAGACAGTAAGAAGAGTCAGTCATCTCGTACTTAAGTCGGCATTGTGCCTTTTGTATTTAATTCCGATGCAATTTCTGTGTTTCATCGCCAATAAGAAAGTCCAAGGGTTTCAGTAAACCTGAAGTGAAGCATCGGAATCTGTAACTAGTGTCACAGGAATGGTTCAAAACATAGTCAGTAAGAAGAGTCAGTCATCTTGTACTTATGTCGGCATTGTGCCTTTTGTATTTAATTCCGATGCAATTTATGTGTTTCATCGTCAATAAGAAGGTCCAAGGGATACAGTAAACCTGAAGTGAAGCATCGGAATCTATAACTGGTGTCACAGGAATGGTTCAAACAAAGTCAGTAAGAAGAGTCAGTCTTCTTGTACTTATTTCGGCATTGTGCTCTTTGTATGAAATTCCGATGCAATTTCTGTCTTTCATCGTCAATAAGAAGGTCCAAGGAATACAGTGAACCTGTAGTGAAGCATCAGAATCTATAACTAGATTCACAGGAATGGTTCAAAACATAGACAGTAAGAAGAGTCAGTCTTCTTGTACTTAAGTCGGCATTGTGCCCTTTTCAATTTAATTCCGATGCAATTTCTGTGTTTCATCGTCAATATGAAGGTCAGAGGGATACTGTAAACCTGAAATGAAGCATCGGAATCTCTAACTAGTATCACAGGAATGGTTCAAAACATAGTCAGTAAGACGAGTCAGTCTTCTTGTACTTTAGTCGGTATTGTGCATTTTGTATTTAATTCCAATGCAATTTCTGTGTATCATCGTAAATAAGAAGGTCCAAGGGATACAGTAAACCTGAAGTGAAGCATCGGAATCTATAACTGGTGTCACAGGAATGGTTCAAACATAGTCTGTAAGAAGTGTCAGTCTTCTTGTACTTAAGTCGGCATTGTGCCTTTTCTATTTAATTCCGATTCAATTTCTGTGTTTCATCGTCAATAAGTAGGTCAGAGGGATACAGTAAACCTGAGAAAAGCATCGGAATCCATAACTAGTGTCACAGGAATGGTTCAAAACATAGTCAGTAAGGAGAGTCCATCTTCTTGTACTTAAGTCTGCATTGTGCCTTTTCTATTTAATTCCGATGCATTTTCTCTGTTTCATCGTCAATAAGAAGGTCCAAGGGTTACAGTAAACCTGAAGTGAAGCATCGGAATCTGTAACTAGCGTCACAGGAATGGTTCAAAACATAGACAGTAAGAAGAGTCACCCTTCTTGTACTTAAGTCGGCATTGCGCCTTTTCTATTTAATTCCGATGCAATTTCTGTGTATCATCGTCAATAGGAAGGTCAGAGGGATACAGTAAACCGGAGGTGAAGCATCTGAATTTATAACTCGTGTGACTGGAATGGTTCAAAACATAGACATTAGGAAGAGTCAGTCTTCTTGTACTTAAGTCGGCATTGTGCCCTTTCTATTTAATTCCGATGCAATTTCTGTGTTTCGTCGCCAATAAGAAGGTGCAAAGGATACAGTAAACCTGAAGTAAAGCATCGGAATCTATAACTAATGTCACAGGAATGGTTCAAAACATAGACAGTAGGAAGAGTCAGTCTTCTTGTACTTAGGTCGGCATTGTGCCCTTTGTATTTAATTCCGATGCAATTTCTGTGCTTCATTGTCAATACGGAGGTCCAAGGGATACAGTAAGCCGGAACTGAAGCATCGGAATCCATAATTAGTGTCACAGGATTGGTTCAAAACAAAGTCAGTGAGAAGAGTCAGTCTTCTTGTACTTAAGTCGACATTGTGCCTTTTGTATTTAATTCCGATGCAATTTCTGTGTTTCATCGTCAATAATAAGGTCCAAGGGATACAGTAAACCTAAAGTGAAGCATCGGAATCTACAAGTAGTCTCACAGGAATGGTTCAAAACATAGATAGTAGGAAGAAATTGTCTTCTTGTACTTAAGTCGGCATTGTGTATTTTCTATTTAATTCCGACGCTATTTCTGTGGTTCGTCGTCAATAAGAAGGTCCAAGGGATACAGTAAACCTGAAGTGAAGCATCGGAACCTGTAACTAGTGTCACAGGAATGGTTCAAATCATAGACAGTCTTCTCTACTTAAGTCGGTATTGTGCCTTTTGTATTAAATTCCGATGCAATTTCTGTGTTTCATCGTCAATAAGAAGGTCCAAGTTATACAGTAAACCTGAAGTGAAGCATCGGAATCTATAACTGGTGTCACGGGAATGGTTCAAACAAAGTCAGTAACAAGAGTCAGTCTTCTTGTAAATAGGTCGGCATTGTGCTCTTTGTATTTAATTCCGATGCAATTTCTGTCTTTCATCGTCAATAAGAAGGTCCAAGGTATACAGTGAACCTGTAGTGAAGCATCGGAATCTATAACTAGATTCACAGGAATGGTTCAAAACATAGACAGTAAGAAGAGTCAGTCTTCTTGTACTTAAGTCGGCATTGTGCCCTTTTCAATTTAATTCCGATGCAATTTCTGTGTTTCATCGTCAATATGAAGGTCAGAGGGATACAGTAAACCTGAAATGAAGCTTGGGATCTCTAACTAGTATCACAGGAATGGTTCAAAACATAGTCAGTAAGACGAGTCAGTCTTCTTGTACTTTAGTCGGTATTGTGCATTTTGTATTTAATTCCAATGCAATTTCTGTGTTTCATCGTAAATAAGAAGGTCCAAGGGATACAGTAAACCTGAAGTGAAGCATCGGAACCTATAACTAGTGTCACAGGAATGGTTCAAATCATAGACAGTCTTCTCTACTTAAGTCGGTATTGTGCCTTTTGTATTAAATTCCGATGCAATTTCTGTGTTTCATCGTCAATAAGAAGGTCCAAGTTATACAGTAAACCTGAAGTGAAGCATCGGAATCTATAACTAGTGTCACAGGAATGGTTCAAAACATAGTCAGTAAGAAGAGTCAGTCTTCTTGTACTTAAGTCGGCATTGTGCGTTTTGTATTTAATTCCGATGCAATTTCTGTGTTTCATCGTCAATTAGAAGGTCGAAGGGATACAGTAAACCTGAAGTGAAGTACCGGAATCTATTACTAGTGTCACAGGAATGGTTCAAAACATAGACAGTAGGAAGAGTCAGTCTTCTTGAACTTAAGTCGGCATTGTGCCTCTTGTATTTAATTCCGATGCTATTTATGTGTTTCATCGTCAATAAGAAGGTCCAAGGGATTCAGTAAACCTGAAGTGAAACATCGGAATCTATAACTATGTCACAGGAATGGTTCAAAACATGGACAGTAGGAAGAGTCAGTCATCTTGTACCTAAGTCGGCATTGTGCCTTTTGTGTTTAATTCCGATGCAATTTCTGTGTTTCATCTTCAATAAGAAGGTCAGAGGGATACAGTAAACCAGAAGTGAAGCATCGGAATCTACAACTAGTTTCACAGGAATGGTTCCAGACATAGTCAGTAAGAAGAGCCAGTCTTCTTGTACTTAAGTCGGCATTGTACATTTTCTATTTAATTCCGATGCAATTTCAGTGTTTGATCTTCAATAATAAGGTCCAAGGGATACAGTAAAGCTGAAGTGAAGCATTGGAATCTATAACTAGTGTCACAGGTATGGTTCAAAATATAGTCAGTAAGAAGAGTCAGTCTTCTTGTACTTAAGTCGGCATTGTGCTTTTTGTATTTAATTCCGATGCAATTTCTGTGTTTCATCGTCAATAAGAAGGTCAGAGGGATACAGTAAACCTTAGGGAAGCATCGGAATCTATATCTAGTGTCACAGGAATGGTTCCAAACTTAGTCAGTAAGAAGAGCCAGTCTTCTTGTACTTAAGTCGGCATTGTGCCTTTTCTATTTAATCCCATGCAATTTCTGTGTTTCATCGTCAATAAGATGGTCAGAGGGAGACAGTAAACCTGAGGTGAAGCATCGGAATCTAGAACTTTCGTCACAGTAATGGTTCAAAACGTAGACAGTAAGAAGGGTCCGTTTTCTTGAACTTAAGTCTTCATTGTGCCTTTTGCATTTAATTCCGATGCAATTTCTGTGTTTCATCGTCAATAAGAAGGTCCAAGGGATACAGTAAACCTGAAGTGAAGCATCGGAATCTGTAACTAGCGTCAGAGGAATGGTTTAAAACATAGACAGTAAGAAGAGTCAGTCTACTTGTACTTAAGTCAGCATTGTGCTTTTTCTATTTAATTCAGATGCAATATCTGTGTTTCATTGTCAATACGGAGGTCAGAGGAATACGGTAAACCGGAGGTGAAGCATCGGAATCTTAAACTAGTGTCACAGGAATGGTTCAAAACATAGACAGTAGGATGAGGTTGTCTTCTTATACTTAAGTCGGCATTGTGCCTTTTCTATCTAAATCCGACGCAATTTCGGTGTTTCGTCGTCAATAAGAAGGTCCATGTGATACAGTAAACATCAAGTGAAGCATCGGAATCTATAACTAGTGTCACAGGAATGGTTCAAATATAGACAGTAAGAAGAGTCTGTCATCTTGTACTAAAGTTGTCATTGTGCCTTTTGTATTTAATTCCGATGCAATTTTTGTCTTTCGTCGTCAATAAGAAGGTCCAAGGGTTTCAGTAAACCTGAAGTGAAGCATAGGAATCTATAACTAGTGTCACAGGAACGGTTCAAAACATAGTCAGTAAGAAGAGTCAGTCTTCTTGTACTTAAGTCGGCATTGTGCCTTTTGTATTTAATTCCGATGCAATTTCTGTGTTTCATCGTCAATTAGAAGGTCGAAGGGATACAGTAAACCTGAAGTGAAGTACCGGAATCTATTACTAGTGTCACAGGAATGGTTCAAAACATAGACAGTAGGAAGAGTCAGTCTTCTTGTACTTAAGTCGGCATTGTGCCTTTTGTATTTAATTCCGATGCAAATTATGTGTTTCATCGTCAATAAGAAGGTCCAAGGGATTCAGTAAACCTGAAGTGAAACATCGGAATCTATAACTATGTCACAGGAATGGTTCAAAACATGGACAGTAGGAAGAGTCAGTCATCTTGTACCTAAGTCGGCATTGTGCCTTTTGTGTTTAATTCCGATGCAATTTCTGTGTTTCATCTTCAATAAGAAGGTCAGAGGGATACAGTAAACCAGAAGTGAAGCATCGGAATCTACAACTAGTGTCACAGGAATGGCTCCAGACATAGTCAGTAAGAAGAGCCAGTCTTCTTGTACTTAAGTCGGCATTGTGCATTTTCTATTTAATTCCGATGCAATTTCAGTGTTTCATCTTCGATAATAAGGTCCAAGGGATACAGTAAAGCTGAATAGAAGCATTGGAATCTATAACTAGTGTCACAGGTGTGGTTCAAAATATAGTCAGTAAGAAGAGTCAGTCTTCATGTATTTAAGTCGGCATTGTGCCTTTTGTATTTAATTCCGATTTAATTTCTGTGTTTCATCGTCAATAAGATGGTCAGAAGGATACTGTAAACCTGAAGTGAAGCATCGGAATCTAGAACTTTTGTGACAGGAATGGTTCAAAACGTAGACAGTAAGAAGGGTCCGTTTTCTTGTACTTAAGTCTTCATTGTGCCTTTTGTATTTATTTCCGATGCAATTTCTGTGTTTCACCGTCAATAAGAAGGTACAAGGTATACAGTAAACCTGAAGTGAAGCATTGGAATCTATAACTAGTGTCACAGGAATGGTTCAAAAGATAGACAGTAAGAACAGTCAGTCTTCTTGTAATTAAGTCGGTATTCTGCCTTTTGTGTTAAATTCCGATGCAATTTCTGTGTTACATCGTCAATAAGAAGGTCCAAGGGATACAGTAAACCTGAAGTGAAGCATCGGAATCTATAACTGGTGTCACAGGAATGGTTCAAACATAGTCAGTAAGAAGAGTCAGTCCTCTTGTACTTAAGTCGGCATTGTGCTTTTTGTATTTAATTCCGATACAATTTCTGTGTTTCATCGTCAATAAGAAGGTCCAAGGGATGCAGTAAACCTGAAGTGAAGCATCGGAACCTATAACTAGTGTCACAGGAATGGTTCGAACATAGTCAGTAAGAAGAGTCAGTCTTCTTGTACTTAAGTCGGCATTGTGCCTTTTCTATTTAATTCCGATACAATTTCTGTGTTTCATCGTCAATAAGAAGGTCAGAGGGATACAGTAAACCTTAGGGAAGCATCGGAATCCATAACTAGTGTCACAGGAAAGGTTCAAAACTTAGTCAGTAAGGAGAGTCAGTGTCCTTCTACATAAGTCGGAATTGTGCCTTTTCTATTTAATTCTGATGCAATTTCTGTGTTTCATCGTCAATAAGAAGGTCAGAGGGATACATTAAACCTTAGGGAAGCATCCGAATCTATAACTAGTGTCACAGGAAAGGTTCAAAACATAGTCAGTAAGGAGAGTCAGGCTCCTTCTACATAAGTCGGAATTGTGCCTTTTCTATTTAAATCTGATGCAATTTCTGTGTTTCATCGTCAATAAGAAGGTCCAAGGGATTCAGCAATCCTGAAGTGAAGCATCGGAATCTATAACTAGTGTCACAGGAATGGTTCAAAGCATAGACAGTAGGAAGAGTCAGTCTTCTTGTACTTAAGTCGGCATTGTCCCTTTTGTATTTAATTCCGATGCAATTTCTGTGTTTCATCGTCAATAAGAAGGTCCAAGGGATTCAGCAAACCTGAAGTGAAGCATCGGAATCTATAACTAGTGTCACAGGAATGGTTCAAAGCATATCCAGTTAGAAGAGTCAATGTTCTTGTACTTAAGTCGGCATTCTGCCTTTTGTATTTAATTCCGATTCAATTTCTGTGTTTCATCGTAAATAAGAAGGTCCAAGGGATACAGTAAACCTGAAGTGAAGCATCGGAACCTATAACTAGTGTCACAGGAACGGTTCAAATCATAGACAGTCTTCTCTACTTAAGTCGGTATTGTGCCTTTTGTATTAAATTCCGATGCAATTTCTGTGTTTCATCGTCAATAAGAAGGTCCAAGTTATACTGTAAACCTGAAGTGAAGCATCGGAATCTATAACTAGTGTCACAGGAATGGTTCAAAACATAGTCAGTAAGAAGAGTCAGTCCTCTTGTACTTAAGTCGGCATTGTGCTTTTTGTATTTAATTCCGATACAATTTCTGTGTTTCATCGTCAATAAGAAGGTCCAAGGGATGCAGTAAACCTGAAGTGAAGCATCGGAACCTATAACTAGTGTCACAGGAATGGTTCGAACATAGTCAGTAAGAAGAGTCAGTCTTCTTGTACTTAAGTCGGCATTGTGCCTTTTGTGTTTAATTCCGATGCAATTTCTGTGTTTCATCTTCAATAAGAAGGTCAGAGGGATACTGTAAACCAGAAGTGAAGCATCGGAATCTACAACTAGTTTCACAGGAATGGTTCCAGACATAGTCAGTAAGAAGAGCCAGTCTTCTTGTACTTAAGTCGGCATTGTACATTTTCTATTTAATTCCGATGCAATTTCAGTGTTTGATCTTCAATAATAAGGTCCAAGGGATACAGTATAGCTGAAGTGAAGCATTGGAATCTATAACTAGTGTCACAGGTATGGTTCAAAATATAGTCAGTAAGAAGAGTCAGTCTTCTTGTACTTAAGTCGGCATTGTGCTTTTTGTATTTAATTCCGATGCAATTTCTGTGTTTCATCGTCAATAAGAAGGTCAGAGGGATACAGTAAACCTTAGGGAAGCATCGGAATCTATATCTAGTGTCACAGGAATGGTTCCAAACTTAGTCAGTAAGAAGAGCCAGTCTTCTTGTACTTAAGTCGGCATTGTGCCTTTTCTATTTAATCCCATGCAATTTCTGTGTTTCATCGTCAATAAGATGGTCAGAGGGAGACGGTAAACCTGAGGTGAAGCATCGGAATCTAGAACTTTTGTCACAGTAATGGTTCAAAACGTAGACAGTAAGAAGGGTCCGTTTTCTTGAACTTAAGTCTTCATTGTGCCTTTTGCATTTAATTCCGATGCAATTTCTGTGTTTCATCGTCAATAAGAAGGTCCAAGGGATACAGTAAACCTGAAGTGAAGCATCGGAATCATTAACTAGCGTCAGAGGAATGGTTTAAAACATAGACAGTAAGAAGAGTCAGTCTACTTGTACTTAAGTCAGCATTGTGCTTTTTCTATTTAATTCAGATGCAATATCTGTGTTTCATTGTCAATACGGAGGTCAGAGGAATACGGTAAACCGGAGGTGAAGCATCGGAATCTTAAACTAGTGTCACAGGAATGGTTCAAAACATAGACAGTAGGAAGAGGTTGTCTTCTTATACTTAAGTCGGCATTGTGCCTTTTCTATCTAAATCCGACGCAATTTCGGTGTTTCGTCGTCAATAAGAAGGTCCATGTGATACAGTAAACATCAAGTGAAGCATCGGAATCTATAACTAGTGTCACAGGAATGGTTCAAATATAGACAGTAAGAAGAGTCTGTCATCTTGTACTAAAGTTGTCATTGTGCCTTTTGTATTTACTTCCGATGCAATTTCTGTGTTTCATCGTCAATTAGAAGGTCGAAGGGATACAGTAAACCTGAAATGAAGTACCGGAATCTATTACTAGTGTCACAGGAATGGTTCAAAACATAGACAGTAGGAAGAGTCAGTCTTCTTGTACTTAAGTCGGCATTGTGCCTTTTGTATTTAATTCCGATGCAAATTATGTGTTTCATCGTCAATAAGAAGGTCCAAGAGATTCAGTAAACCTGAAGTGAAACATCGGAATCTATAACTATGTCACAGGAATGGTTCAAAACATGGACAGTAGGAAGAGTCAGTCATCTTGTACCTAAGTCGGCATTGTGCCTTTTGTGTTTAATTCCGATGCAATTTCTGTGTTTCATCTTCAATAAGAAGGTCAGAGGGATACAGTAAACCAGAAGTGAAGCATCGGAATCTACAACTAGTGTCACAGGAATGGCTCCAGACATAGTCAGTAAGAAGAGCCAGTCTTCTTGTACTTAAGTCGGCATTGTGCATTTTCTATTTAATTCCGATGCAATTTCAGTGTTTCATCTTCAATAATAAGTCCAAGGGATACAGTAAAGCTGAATAGAAGCATTGGAATCTATAACTAGTGTCACAGGTGTGGTTCAAAATATAGTCAGTAAGAAGAGTCAGTCTTCATGTATTTAAGTCGGCATTGTGCCTTTTGTATTTAATTCCGATTTAATTTCTGTGTTTCATCGTCAATAAGATGGTCAGAAGGATACTGTAAACCTGAAGTGAAACATCGGAATCTAGAACTTTTGTGACAGGAATGGTTCAAAACGTAGACAGTAAGAAGGGTCCGTTTTCTTGTACTTAAGTATTCATTGTGCCTTTTGTATTTATTTCCGATGCAATTTCTGTGTTTCACCGTCAATAAGAAGGTACAAGGTATACAGTAAACCTGAAGTGAAGCATTGGAATCTATAACTAGTGTCACAGGAATGGTTCAAAACATAGACAGTAAGAACAGTCAGTCTTCTTGTAATTAAGTCGGTATTCTGCCTTTTGTGTTAAATTCCGATGCAATTTCTGTGTTTCATCGTCAATAAGAAGGTCCAAGGGATACAGTAAACCTGAAGTGAAGCATCGGAATCTATAACTGGTGTCACAGGAATGGTTCAAACATAGTCAGTAAGAAGAGTCAGTCCTCTTGTACTTAAGTCGGCATTGTGCTTTTTGTATTTAATTCCGATACAATTTCTGTGTTTCATCGTCAATAAGAAGGTCCAAGGGATGCAGTAAACCTGAAGTGAAGCATCGGAACCTATAACTAGTGTCACAGGAATGGTTCGAACATAGTCAGTAAGAAGAGTCAGTCTTCTTGTACTTAAGTCGGCATTGTGCCTTTTCTATTTAATTCCGATACAATTTCTGTGTTTCATCGTCAATAAGAAGGTCAGAGGGATACAGTAAACCTTAGGGAAGCATCGGAATCCATAACTAGTGTCACAGGAAAGGTTCAAAACTTAGTCAGTAAGGAGAGTCAGTCTCCTTCTACATAAGTCGGAATTGTGCCTTTTCTATTTAATTCTGATGCAATTTCTGTGTTTCATCGTCAATAAGAAGGTCAGAGGGATACATTAAACCTTAGGGAAGCATCCGAATCTATAACTAGTGTCACAGGAAAGGTTCAAAACATAGTCAGTAAGGAGAGTCAGGCTCCTTCTACATAAGTCGGAATTGTGCCTTTTCTATTTAATTCTGATGCAATTTCTGTGTTTCATCGTCAATAAGAAGGTCCAAGGGATTCAGCAAACCTGAAGTGAAGCATCGGAATCTATAACTAGTGTCACAGGAATGGTTCAAAGCATAGACAGTAGGAAGAGTCAGTCTTCTTGTACTTAAGTCGGCATTGTCCCTTTTGTATTTAATTCCGATGCAATTTCTGTGTTTCATCGTCAATAAGATGGTCCAAGCGATTCAGCAAACCTGAAGTGAAGCATCGGAATCTATAACTAGTGTCACAGGAATGGTTCAAAGCATATCCAGTTAGAAGAGTCAATGTTCTAGTACTTAAGTCGGCATTCTGCCTTTTGTATTTAATTCCGATTCAATTTCTGTGTTTCATCGTCAACAAGAAAGTCCAAGGGATACAGTAAACCTGAAGTGAAGCACCGGAATCAATAACTAGTGTCACAGGAATGGTTCAAAACATAGACAGTAGGAAGAGTCAGTCTTCTTGTACTGAAGTCAGCATTGTGCCTTTTATATTTAATTCCGATGCAATTTATGTGTTTCATCGTCAATACGAAGGTCCAAGGGATTCAGTAAACCTGAAGTGAAGCATCGGAATCTATAACTAGTGTCACAGAACTGGTTCAAAACATAGACAGTAGGAAGAGTCAGTCATCTTGTACTTAAGTCGGCATTGTGCCTTTTGTATTTAATTCCGATGCAATTTCTGTGTTTCATCGTCAATAAGAAGGTCAGAGGGATACAGTAAACCTGAAGTGAAGCATCGGAATCTACAACTAGTGTCATAGGAATGGTTCAAATCACAGTCAGTAAGAAGAGTCAGTCTTCTTGTACTTAAGTCGGCATTGTGCCTTTTGTATTTAATTCCGATGCAATTTCTGTGTTTCATCGTCAGTACGAAGGTCCAAGGGATACAGTAAACCTGAAGTGAAATATCGAAATCAATAACTAGTGTCACAGGAATGGATCAAGATATAGTCAGTAAGATGACTCAGTCTTCTTGTACTTAAGTCGGCATTGTGCCTTTTGTATTTAATTCCGATGCAATTTCTGCGTTTCGTCGTCAATAAGAAGGTCCAAGGGATACAGTAAACCTGAAGTGAAGCATCGGAATCTATAACTAGCGTCACAGGAATGGCTCAAAACATAGACAGTAAGAAGAGTCAGTCTTCTTGTACTTAAGTCGGCATTTTGCCTTTTGTATTTAATTTATATGCATTTTCTGTGTTTCATCGTCAATAAGAAGGTCCAAGGGATACAGTAAACCTGAAGTGAAGTATCGAAATCTATAACTAGTGTCACAGGAATGGATCAAGATATAGTAAGTAAGAGGAGTCAGTCTTATTGTACTTAAGTCGGCATTGTGCCTTTTGTATTTAATTCAGATGCTATTTCTGTGTTTCATCGTCAATACGAAGGAAACAGGGACACAGTATACCTGAAGCGAAGCATCGGAATCTATAACTAGTGTCACAGGAATGGTTCCAAACATAGTCAGTAGGAAGAGCCAGTCTTCTTGTACTTAAGTCGGCATTGTGCCATTTGTATTTAATTCCGATGCAATTTCTTTGTTTCATCGTCAATAAGAAGGTCCAAGGGATACAGTAAACCTGAAGTGGAGCATCGGAATCCATAACTAGTGTCACAGGAATGGTTCAAAACATAGACAGTAGGAAGAGACAGTCTTATTGTACATAAGTCGGAATTGTGCCTTTTCTAGTTAATTCCGATGCAATTTCTGTGTTTCGTCGTCAATAAGAAGGTCCAAGGGATACAGTAAACCTGAAGTGAAGCATCAGAATCTGTAACTAGCGTCACAGGAAAGGTTCAAAACATAGACAGTAAGAAGAGTTAGTCTTCTTGTACTTAAGTCGGCATTGTGCCTTTTCTATTTAATTCCGATGCAATTTCTGTGTTTCGTCGCCAATAAGAAGGTGCAAAGGATAGAGTAAACCTGAAGTGAAGCATCTGAATCTATAACTAGTGTCACTGGAATGGTACAAAACATAGACAGTAGGAAGAGATAGTCTTCTTGTACTTAAGTCGGCATTGTGCCTTTTCTATTTAATTGCGATGCAATTTCAGTGTTTCATCGTCAATAAGAAGGTCCAAGGGATACAGTAGAGCTGAAGTGAAGCATCGGAATCTATAACCAATGTCACAGGAATGGTTCAAAATATTGTCAGTAAGAAGAGTCAGTCTTCTTTTATTTAAGTCGGCATTGTGCCTTTTGTATTTAATTCCGATGCAATTTCTGTGTTTCATCGCCAATAAGATGGTCAGAGGGATACAGTAATACTGAAGTGAAGCATCGGAATCTATAACTTTTGTCACAGGAATGGTTCAAATCGTAGTCAGTAAGAAGTGTCCGTTTTCTTGTACTGAAGTCTTCATTGTGCCTATTGTATTTAATTCCGATGCAATTTCTGTGTTTCATAGTTAATAAGAAGGTACAAGGTAAACAGTAAACCTGAAGTGAAGCATCGGAATCTATAAGTAGTGTCACAGGAATGGTTCAATACATAGTCAGTAAGGAGAGTCAGTCTCCCTTTACATAAGTCGGCATTGTGCCTTTTCTATTTAATTCCGATGCAATTTCTGTGTTTCATCGTCAATAAGACGGTCCAAGGGATACAGTTAACCTGAAGTGAAGCATCGGAATCTGTCACTAGCGTCACAGGAATGGTTCAAAACATAGTCAGTAAGAAGAGTCAGTCTTCTTGTACTTAAGTCGGTATTGTGCCTTTTGTATTAAATTCAGATGCAATTTCTGTGTTTCATCGTCAATGCGAAGGTCCAAGGGATACAGTAAACCTGAAGTGAGGCATCGGAATCTATAACTGGTGTCACAGGAATGGTTCAAACATAGTCAGTAAGAAGAGTCAGTCTTCTTGTACTTAAGTCGACATTGTGCTTTTTGTATTTCATTCCGATGCAATTTCTGTGTTTCATCGTCAATAAGAAGGTCCAATTGATACAGTAAACGTGAAGTGAAGCATCGGAATCTATAACTAGTGTCACAGGAATGTTTCAAACATAGTCAGTAAGAAGAGTCAGTCTTCTTGTACTTAAATCGGCATTGTGCCATTTCTATTTAATTCCGATGCAATTTCTGTGTCTCATCGTCAACAAGAAGGTCAGAGGGATACAGTAAACCTGAGGTGAAGCATCGGAATCTATAACTAGAGTCACAGGTATGGTTCAACACATAGTCAGTAAGGAGAGTCAGTCTCCCTGTACATAAGTCGGCATTGTGCCTTTTCTATTTATTTCCGATGCAATTTCTGTGTTTCATCGTCAATAAGACGGTCCAAGGGATACAGTAAACATGAAGTGAAGCATCGGAATCTGTCACTAGCGTCACAGGAATGGTTCAAAACATAGACTGTATGAAGAGTCAGTCTTCATGTACTTAAGTCGGCAGTGTGCCTTTTCTATTTAATTCCGATGCAATTTCTGTGCTTCATGGTCGATAAGGCGGTCAGAGGAATAGAGTAAACCGGAGGTGAAGCATCGGAATCTATAAGTAGTGTCACAGGAATGGTACAAAGCACAGACAGTAGGAGGAGTCAGTCTGCTTGTACTTAAGATGGCATTGTGCCTTTTGTATTTAATTCAGTTGCTATTTCTGTGTTTCATCGTCAATACGAAGGACACAGGGACACAGTATACCTGAAGTGAAGCATCAGAATCTATAACTAGTGTCACAGAATTGGTTGCAAACATAGTCAGTAAGAAGAGTCAGTCTTCTTGTACTTAAGTCGGCATTGTGCCTTTTCTATTTAATTCCGATGCAATTTCAGTGTTTCAGCGTTAATAAGAAGGACAACGGGATACAGTAAAGCTGAAGGGAAGCACCGGAATCTATAACTAGTGTCACAGGAATGGTTCAAAACATAGTCAGTAAGAAGAGTCAGTCTTCTTGTACTTAAGTCTGCATTGTGCTTTTTGTATTTATTTCCGATGCAATTTCATTGTTTCATCGTCAATAAGAAGCTCCAAGGGATACAGTAAACCTGAAGTGAAGCATCGGAATCTATAACTGGTGTCACAGGAATGGTTCAAACATAGTCAGTAAGAAGAGTCCGGCTTCTTGTACTTAAGTCTGCATTGTGCTTTTTGTATTTATTTCCGATGCAATTTCATTGTTTCATCGTCAATAAAAAGGTCCAAGAGATACAGTAAACCTGAAGTGAAGCATCGGAATCTATAACTAGTGTCACAGGAATGGTGCAAACATTGTCAGTACGAAGAGTCAGTCTTCTTGTCCTTAAGTCGGCATTGTGCCTTTTCTATTTAATTCCGATGCAATTTCTGTAATTCATCGTCAATAAGAAGGTCAGAGGGATACAGGAAACCTGAGGGGATGCATCGGAATCAATAACTAGTGTCACTGGAATGGTTCAAAACATTGTCAGTTAGGAGAGTCTGTCTTCTTGTACATAAGTCGGCATTGTGCCTTTTCTATTTAATTCCGATGCAATTTCTGTGTTTCATCGTCAATAAGACGGTCCAAGGGATACAGTAAACCAGAAGTGAAGCATCGGAATCTGTAACTAGCGTCACAGGAATGGTTCAAAACATAGACAGTAAGAAGAGTCAGTCCTCATGTACTTAAGCTGGCAGTGTGCCTTTTCTATTTAATTCCGATGCAATTTCTGTGTTTCATCGACGATAAGGCGGTCAGAGGGATAGAGTAAACCGGAGGTGAAGAATCGGAATCTATAACAAGTGTCACAGGAATGGTTCAAAACATAGACAGTAGGAGGAGTCAGTCTTCTTGTACTTAAGTCGGCATTGTGCCTTTTCTATTTAATTCCGATGCAATTTCTGTGTATCGTCGCCAATAAGAAGGTGCAAAGGATACAGTAAACCTGAAGTGAAGCATCGGAATCTATAACTAGTGTCACAGGAATGGTACAAAACATAGACAGTAGGAAGAGGTAGTCTTCTTGTACTTAAGTCGGCATTGTGCATTTCTATTTTATACCGACGCTATTTCTGTGTTTCGTCGTCAATAAGAAGGTCCAAGTGATACAGTAAACCTCAAGTAGAGCTTCGGAATCTATTACTAGCGTCATAGGAATGGTACAAAGCATAGACAGTAAGAAGAGTCAGTCTTCTTGTACTTAAGTCGGCATTGTGCCTTTTGTAATTAATTCAGATGCTATTTCTGTGTTTCATCGTCAATACGAAGGATACAGGGACACAGTAAACCTGAAGTGAAGCATCAGAATCTATAACTAGTGTCACAGGAATGGTTCCAAACATAGTCAGTAAGAAGAGTTAGTCTTCTTGTACTTAAGTCGGCATTGTGCCTTTTTTATTTAATTCCGATGCAATTTCAGTGTTTCATCGTCAATAAGAAGGTCCAAGGGATACAGTAAAGCTGAAGTGAAGCATCGGAATCTATAACTAGTGTCACAGGAATGGTTCAAAACATAGTCAGTAAGAAGAGTCAGTCTTCTTGTATTTAAGTCGGCATTGTGCCTTTTGTATTTAATTCCGATTCAATTTCTGTGTTTCATCGTCAATAAGATCGTCAGAGGGATACAGTAAACCTGAAGTGAAGCATCGGAATCTAGAACTTTTGTCACAGGAATGGTTCAAAACATAGACAGTAAGAACGGTCCGTATCTTGTACTTAAGTCTTCATTGTGCCTTTTGTATTTAATTCCGATGCAATTTCTGTGTTTCATCGTCAATACGAAGGTCAGAGGGATACTGTAAACCTGAAGTGAAGCATCGGAATCTATAACTGGTGTCACAGGAATGGTTCAAACATAGTCAGTAAGAAGAGTCCGTCTTCTTGTACTGAAGTCGGCATTTTGTTTCTTTGTATTTAATTCCGATGCAATTTCTGTGTTTCATCGTCAATAAGAAGGTCCAAGGGATACAGTAAACCTGAAGTGAAGCATCGGAATCCATAACTAGTGTCACAGGAATGGTGCAAACGTTGTCAGTAGGAAGAGTCAGCCTTCTTGTACTTAAGTCGGCATTGTGCCTTTTCTATTTAATTCCGATGCAATTTCTGTGTTTCATCGTCAATAAGAAGGTCAGAGGGATACTGTAAACCTGAAGTGAAGCATCGGAATCTATAACTGGTGTCACAGGAATGGTTCAAACATAGTCAGTAAGAAGAGTCCGTCTTCTTGTACTGAAGTCGGCATTTTGTTTCTTTGTATTTAATTCCGATGCAATTTCTGTGTTTCATCGTCAATAAGAAGGTCCAAGGGATACAGTAAACCTGAAGTGAAGCATCAGAATCTGTAACTAGCGTCACAGGAAAGGTTCAAAACATAGACAGTAAGAAGAGTTAGTCTTCTTGTACTTAAGTCGGCATTGTGCCTTTTCTATTTAATTCCGATGCAATTTCTGTGTTTCGTCGCCAATAAGAAGGTGCAAAGGATACAGTCAACATGAAGTGAAGCATCGGAATCTATAACTAGTGTCACTGGAATGGTACAAAACATAGAAAGTAGGAAGAGATAGTCTTCTTGTACTTAAGTCGGCATTGTGCCTTTTCGATTTAATTTCGACGCTATTTCTGTGTTTCGTCGTCAATAAGAAGGTCCAAGTGATACAGTAAACCTGAAGTGAAGCATCGGAATCTATAACTAGCGTCACAGGAATGGTTCAAAACATAGACAGTAAGAAGAGTTAGTCTTCTTGTGCTTAAGTCGGCATTGTGCCATTTGCATTTAATTCCAATGCAATTTCTGTGTTTCATCGTCAATAAGAAGATCAGAGGGATACAGTAAAACAGAAGTGAAGCATCGGAATTTGTAACTAGTGTCACAGGAATGGTTCAAAACATAGACAGTAGGAAGAGTCAGTCTTCTTGTACTTAAGTCGGCATTGTGCCTTTTCTATTTAATTCCGAAGCAATTTCTGTGTTTCGTCGCCATTAAGAAGGTGCAAAGGATACAGTAAACCTGAAGTAAAGCATCGGAATCTATAACTAGTGTCACAGGAATGGTACAAAACATAGACAGTGGGAAGAGATAGTCTTCTTGTACTTAAGTCGGCATTGTGCCTTTTCTATTTAATTCCGACGCTATTTCTGTGTTTCGTCGTCAATGAGAAGGGCCAAGTGATACAGTAAACCTGAAGTGAAGCATCGGAATCTATAACTAGCGTCACAGGAATGGTTCAAAACATAGACAGTAGGAAGAGTCAGTCTTCTTGTACTTAAGTCGGCATTGTGCCTTTTCTATTTAATTCCGATGCAATTTCTGTGTTTCATCGTCAAGAAGAAGGTCCAAGGGATTCAGTATACCTGAAATGACGCATCGGAATCTACAACTAGTGTCACAGGAATGGTTCAAATCACAGTCAGTAAGAAGAGTCAGTCTTCTTGTACTTAAGTCGGCATTATGCCTTTTGTATTTAATTCCGATGCAATTTCTGTGTTTCATCGTCAATAAGAAGGTCCAAGGGATACAGTAAACCTGAAGCGAAGAATCGAGATCTATAACTAGTGTCACAGGAATGGATTAAGATATAGTCAGTAAGAAGAGTCAGTCTTCTTGTACTTAAGTCGGCATTGTGCCTTTTGTATTTAATTCCGATGCAATTTCTGTGTTTAATCGTCAGTAAGAAGGTCCAAGGGATACAGTAAACCTGTAGTGAAGCATCGGAATCCATAACTAGTGTCACAGGAATGGTTCAAATCATAGTCAGTAAGAACAGTCCGTCTTCTTGTATTTAATTCGGCATTGTGCCTTTTGTATTTAATTCCGATTCAATTTCTGTGTTTCATCGTCAATAAGATGGTCAGAGGGATACAGTAAACCTGAAGTGAAGCATCGGAATCCAAAATTAGTGTCACAGGAATGGTTCAAAACATAGACAGTTGGAAGAGTCAGTCTTCTTGTACTTAAGTCGGCATTGTGCCTTTTGTATTTCATTCCGATGCAATTTTGGTGTTTCATCGTCAATAGGAAGGTCCAAGGTATACAGTAAACCTGAAGTGAAGCATTGGAATCTGTAACTAGTGTCACAGGAAGGTTTCAAAACATAGTCAATAAGAGGAGTTAGTCTTCTTGTACTTAAGTCGGCATTGTGCCCTTTTCAATTAAATTCCGATGCAATATCTGTGTTTCATCGTCAATAAGAAGGTCCAAGGGATACAGTAAACCTGAAGTGAAGCATCGGATTCTTTAACTGGTGTCACAGGAATGGTTCAAACATAGTCAGTAAGAAGAGTCAGTCATCTTGTACTTAATTTGGCATTGTGCTTTTGGTATTTAATTCCGATGCAATTTCTGTGTTTCATCGTCAATAAGAAGGTCCAAGGGATACAGTAAACCTGATGCGAAGAATCGAAATCTATAACTAGTGTCACAGGAATGGATTAAGATATAGTCAGTAAGAAGAGTCAGTCTTCTTGTACTTAAGTCGGCATTGTGCCTTTTGTATTTAATTCCGATACAATTTCTGTGTTTCATCGTCAGTAAGAAGGTCCAAGGGATACAGTAAACCTGAAGTGAAGCATCGGAATCCATAACTAGTGTCACAGGAATGGTTCAAACACAGACAGTAAGAAGAGTCAGTCTTCTTGTACTTAAGTCGGCATTTTGCCTCTTGTATTTAATTCCTATGCAATTTCTGTGTTTCATCGTCAATACGAAGGTCAGAGGGATACAGTAAACCTGAAATGAAGCATCGGAATCTCTAACCAGTGTCACAGGAATGGTTCAAACATAGTTAGTAAGAAGAGTCAGTCATCTTGTACTTAAGTCGGCATTGTGCTTTTGGTATTTAATTCCTATGCAATTTCTGTGTGTCATCGTCAATAAGAAGGTCCAAGGCATACAGTAAACCTCAAGTGAAGCATCGGAATTTATAACTAGTGTCACAGGAATGGTTCAAACATAGTCAGTAAGAAGAGTCAGTCTTCTGGTACTTAAGTCGGCATTGTGCCTCTTCTATTTAATTCCGATGCAATTTCGGTGTTTCATCGTCAATAAGAAGGTCAGAGGGATACAGTAAACTTGAGGTGAACCATCGGAATCTATAACTAGTGTCACAGGAATGGTGCAAAACATAGTCAGTATGGAGAGTCAGTCTCCTTGTACATAAGTCGGCATTGTGCCTTTTCTATTTAATTCCGATGCAATTTCTGTGTTTCATCGTCAATAAGAAGGTCCAAGGGATACAGTAAACCTGAAGTGATGGATCGGAATCTGTAACTAGCGTCACAGGATTGGTTCAAAACATAGGCAATAAGAGGAGTCAGTCATCTTGTACTTAAGTCGGCATTGTACCTTTTGTATTTAATTCCGATGCAATTTCTGTGTTTCATCGTCAATAAGAAGGTCCAAGTGATACAGTAAACCTGAAGTGAAGCATCGGATTCTGTAACTGGTGTCACAGGAATGGTTCAAACATAGTCAGTAAGAAGAGTCAGTCATCTTGTACTTAAGTCGGCATTGCGCTTTTGGTATTTAATTCCGATGCAATTTCTGTGTTTCATCGTCAATAAGAAGATCCAAGGGATACAGTAAACCTGAAGTGAAGCATCGGAATCTATAACTAGTGTCACAGGAATGGTTCAAACATAGTCAGTAAGAAGAGTCAGTCTTCTTGTACTTAAGTCTTCATTGTGCCTTTTGTATTTAATTCCGATGCATTTTCTGTGTTTCATCGCCAATAAGTAGGTCCAAGGTATACAGTAAACCTGAGGTGAAGCATCCGAATCTATAACTAGTGTCACAGGAAGGGTTCAAAACATAGACAGTTAGAAGAGTCAGTCTTCTTGTACTTAAGTCGGCATTGTGCCCTTTTCAATTTAACTCCGATGCAATTACTGTGTTCCATCGTCAATACGAAGGTCGGAGGGATACAATATACCTGAAATGAAGCATCGGAATCACTAACTAGTGTCACAGGAATGGTTCAAAGCATAGTCACTAGGACGAGTCAGTCTTCTTGTACCTAAGTCGGTATTATGCCTTTTGTATGAAATTCCGATGCAATTTCTGTGTTTCATCATCAATAAGAAGGTCCAAGGGATACAGTAAACCTGAAGTGAGGCATCGGATTCTATATCTGGTGGCACAGGAGTGGTTCAAACATAGTCAGTAAGAAGAGTCAGTCTTCTTGTACTTAAGTCGGGATTGTGCTTTTGGTATTTAATTCCGATGCAATTTCTGTGTTTCATCGTCAATAAGAAGGTCCAAGGGATACAGTAAACCTCAAGTGAAGCATCGGAATCTATAACTAGTGTCACAGGAATGGTTCAAACATAGTCAGTAAGAAGAGTCAGTCTTCTGGTACTTAAGTCGGCATTGTGCCTCTTCTATTGAATTCCGATGCAATTTCGGTGTTTCATCGTCAATAAGAAGGTCAGAGGGATACAGTAAACCTGAGGTGAAGCATCGTAATCTATAACTAGTGTCACAGGAATTGTGCAAAACATAGTCAGTATGGAGAGTCAGTCTCCTTGTACATAAGTCGGCATTGTGCCTTTTCTATTTAATTCCGATGCAATTTCTGTGTTTCATCGTCAATAAGAAGGTCCAAGGGATACAGTAAACCTGAAGTGATGGATCGGAATCTGTAACTAGCGTCACAGGATTGGTTCAAAACATAGGCAGTAAGAAGAGTCAGTCTTCTTGTACTTAAGTCGGCATTGTGCCTTTTGTATTTAATTCCGATGCAATGTCTGTGTTTCATCGTCAATAAGAAGGTCCAAGGGATACGGTAAACCTGAAGTGAAGAATCGGAATCTATAACTAGTGTCACAGGAATGGTTCAAAACATAGACAGTAGAAAGAGTCACTCTTTTTGTACTTAATTTGGCATTGTGCATTTTTGTATTTAATTCCGATGCAATTTCTGTGTTTCATCGTGAATAAGAAGGTCAGAGGGATACAGTGAACCTGAAGTGAGGCATCGGAATCTACAACTAGTGTCACAGGAATGGATCAAATCACAGTCACTAAGAAGAGTCAGTCTTCTTGTACTTAAGTCGGCATTGTGCCTTTTGTATTTAATTCCGATGCAATTTCTGTGTTTCATCGTCAATAAGAAGGTCCAAGGGATACAGTACACCTGAAGTGAAGTATCGAGATCCATAACTAGTGTCACAGGAATGGATCAAGATATAGTCAGTAAGAAGAGTCAGTCTTCTTGTACTTAAGTCGGCATTGTGCCCTTTGTATTTAATTCCGATGCAATTTCTGTGTTTCGTCGTCAATAAGAAGGTCCAAGGGATACAGTAAACCTGAAGTGAAGCATCGGAATCCATAACTTGCGTCACAAGAATGGTTCAAAACATAGACAGTAAGAAGAGTCAGTCTTCTTGTACTTAAGTCAGCATTGTGCCTTTTGTATTTATTTCATTTGCTATTTCTGTGTTTCATCGACAATAAGATGTTCAGAGGGATACAGTAAACCTGAAGTGAAGCATCCGAATCTAGAACTTTTGTCACAGGAATGGTTCAAAACATAGACAGTATGAAGGGTCCCTTTTCTTGTACTTAGGTCTTCATTGTGTCTTTTGTATTTAATTCCGATGCAATTTCTGTGTTTCATCGTCAATAAGAAGGTCCAAGGGATACAGTAAACCTGAAGTGAAGCATCGGAATCTATAACTGGTGTCACAGGAATGGTTCAAACATAGTCAGTAAGAACAGTCAGTCTTCATGTACTTAAGTCGGCATTGTGCTTTTTGTATTTAATTCCGATGCAATTTCTGTCTTTCATCGTCAATAAGAAGGTCCAAGGGATGCATTAAACCTGAAGTGAAGCATCGTAATCTATAACTAGTGTCACAGGAATGGTTCGAACATAGTCAGTAAGAAGAGTCAGTCTTCTTGTACTTAAGTCAGCATTGTGCCTTTTCTATTTAATTCCGATGCAATTTCTGTTTTTCATCGTCAATAAGAAGGTGCAAGGGATACAGTAAACCTGAAGTGAAGCATCGGTATCTGTAACTAGCGTCACAGCAATGGTTCAAAACATAGACAGTAAGAAGAGTCAGTCTTCTTGTACTTAAGTCGGCGTTGTGCCTTTTCTATTTAATTCCGATGCAATTTCTGTGTTTCATCGTCAGTAAGAAGGTCAGAGGGATACAGTAAACCGGAGGTGAAGCATCGGAATCTATAACTAGTGTCACAGGAATGGTTC
Organism: Schistocerca serialis cubense; assembly: GCF_023864345.2. Lineage (NCBI taxonomy): Eukaryota > Metazoa > Arthropoda > Insecta > Orthoptera > Acrididae > Schistocerca > Schistocerca serialis. Next base: position 180,843,675 of record NC_064649.1, read on the forward strand.
AAAACATAGACAGTAGGAAGAGTCAGTCTTCTTGTACTTAAGTCGGCATTGTGCCTTTTCTATTTAATTCCGATGCAATTTCTGTGTTTCGTCGCCTATAAGAAGATGCAAAGGATACAGTAAACCTGAAGTGAAGCATCGGAATCTATTACTAATGTCATAGGAATGGTTCAAAACATAGACAGTAGGAAGAGTCAGTCTTCTTGTACTTAAGTCGGCATTGTGCTTTTTGTATTTAATTCGAATGCAATTTCTGTGTTTCATCGGCATTAAGAAGGTCCAAGGGATACAGTAAACCTGTAGTGAAGCATCGGAATCTATAATTAGTGTCACAGGAACGGTTCAAAACGTAGTCAGTAAGAAGAGTCAGTCTTCTTAGATTTAAGTCAGCATTGTGCCTTTTGTATTTTATTCCGATGCAATTTCTGTGTTTCATCGTCAACAAGAAGGTCCAATTGATATAGTAAACCTGAAGGAAGCATCGGAATCTACAACTAGTGTCACAGTAGTGGTACAAAACATAGACAGTAGGATGAGATAGTCTTCTTGTACTTAAGTCGGCATTGTGCCTTTTGTATTTAATTCCGATGCAATATTCTGTGTTTCATCGTCAATAAGAGGGTCCAAGGGTTTCAGCAAACCTGACGTGAAGCATCGGAATCAATAACTAGTGTCACAGGAATGGTTCAAAACATAGCCAGTAAGAAAAGTCAGTCTTCTTGTACTTAAGTCGACATTGTGCCTTTTGTATTTAATTCCGATGCAATTTCTGTGTTTCATCGTCAATAAGAAGGTCCAAGGGATACAGTAAACCTGAAGTGAAGCATCGGATCTAAAACTAGTGTCACTGGAATGGTACAAATCATAGACAGTAGGAAGAGTCAGTCTTCTTGTACTTAAGTCGGCATTGTGCCTTTTGTATTTAATTCCGATGCAATTTCTGTGTTTCATCGTCAATAAGAAGGTCCAAGGGATTCAGTAATCCTGAAGTGAAGCATCGGATTCCATAACTAGTGTCACAGGAATGGTTCAAATCATAGACAGTAGGAAGAGTCAGTCTTCTAGTCCATAAGTCGGCATTGTGCCATTTGTATTTAATTCCGATGCAATTTCTGTGTTTCATCGACAATAAGAAGATCCATGTGATACAGTAAACCTGAAGTGAAGCATTGGAATCTATAACTAGTGTCACAGGGATGGTTCAAAACATAGTCAGTAAGAAGAGTCAGTTTTCATTACTTAAGTAGGCATTGTGCTTTTGTATTTAATTCCGATGCAATTACTGTGTTTCATCGTCAATAAGAAGGTCCAAGTGATACGGTAAACCTTAAGTGAAGAATCGGAATCTATAACTAGTGTCACAGGAATGGTTCAATACATAGACAGTAGAAAGAGTCACTCTTTTTGTACTTAAGTCGGCATTGTGCCTTTTGTATTTAATTCCGATGCAATTTCTGTGTTTCATCGTGAACAAGAAGGTCAGAGGGATACAGTAACCCTGAAGTGAGGCATCGGAATCTACAACTAGTGTCTTAGGAATGGATCAAATCACAGTCAGTAAGAAGAGTCAGTCTTCTTGTACTTAAGTCGGCATTGTGCCTTTTGTATTTAATTCCGATGCAATTTCTGTGTTTCATCGTCAATAAGAAGGTCCAAGGGATACAGTACATCTGAAGTGAAGTATCGAAATCCATAACTAGTGTCACAGGAATGGATCAAGATATAGTCAGTAAGAAGAGTCAGTCTTCTTGTACTTAAGTCGGCATTGTGCCCTTTGTATTTAATTCCGATGCAATTTCTGTGTTTCATCGACAATAAGAAGGTCCAAGGGATATAGTAAACCTGAAGTTAAGCATCGGAATCCAAAATTAGTGTCACAGGAATGGTTCAAAACATAGACAGTAGGAAGAGTGAGTCTTCTTGTACTTAAGTCGGCATTGTGCCTTTTGTATTTCATTCCGATGCAATTTTGGTGTTTCATCGTCAATAAGAAGGTCCAAGGTATACAGTAAATCTGAAGTGAAGCATTGGAATCTGTAACTAGTGTCACAGGAAGGTTTCAAAACATAGACAATAAGAAGAGTCAGTCTTCTTGTACTTAAGTCGGCATTGTGCCCTTTTCAATTAAATTCCGATGCAATTACTGTGTTTCATCGTCAATACGAAGGTCAGAGGGATACCATAAACCTGATATGAAGCATCGGAATCTATAACTAGTGTCACAGGAATGGTGCAAAACATAGTCAGTATGGAGAGTCAGTCTCCTTGTAAATAAGTCGGCATTGTGCCTTTTCTATTTAATTCCGATGCAATTTCTGTGTTTCATCGTCAATAAGAAGGTCCAAGGGATACAGTAAACCTGAAGTGAAGGATCGGAATCTGTAACTAGCGTCACAGGATTGGTTCAAAACATAGGCAATAAGAAGAGTCAGTCATCTTGTACTTAAGTCGGCATTGTGCCTTTTGTATTTAATTCCGATGCAATTTCTGTGTTTCATCGTCAATAAGAAGGTCCAAGGGATACGGTATACCTGAAGTGAAGAATCGGAATCTATAACTTGTGTCACAGGAATGGTTCAAAACATAGACAGTAGAAAGAGTCACTCTTTTTGTACTTAAGTCGGCATTGTGCCTTTTGTATTTAATTCCGATGCAATTTCTGTGTTTCATCGTGAATAAGAAGGTCAGAGGGATACAGTAAACCTGAAGTGAGGCATCGGAATCTACAACTAGTGTCTTAGGAATGGGTCAAATCACAATCAGTAAGAAGAGTCAGTCTTCTTGTACTTAAGTCGGCATTGTGCCTTTTGTATTTAATTCCGATGCAATTTCTGTGTTTCATCGTCAATAAGAAGGTCCAAGGGATACAGTACACCTGAAGTGAAGTATCGAAATCCATAACTAGTGTCACAGGAATGGATCAAGATATAGTCTGTAAGAAGACTCAGTCTTCTTGTACTTAAGTCGGCATTGTGCCCTTTGTATTTAATTCCGATGCAATTTCTGTGTTTCATTGACAATAAGAAGGTCCAAGGGATACAGTAAACCTGAAGTTAAGCATCGGAATCCAAAATTAGTGTCACAGGAATGGTTCAAAACATAGACAGTAGGAAGAGTGAGTCTTCTTGTACTTAAGTCGGCATTGTGCCTTTTCTATTTCATTCCGATGCAATTTTGGTGTTTCATCGTCAATAAGAAGGTCCAAGGTATACAGTAAACCTGAAGTGAAGCATTGGAATCTGTAACTAGTGTCACAGGAAGGTTTCAAAACATAGACAATAAGAAGAGTCAGTCTTCTTGTACTTAAGTCGGCATTGTGCCCTTTTCAATTAAATTCCGATGCAATTACTGTGTTTCATCGTCAATACGAAGGTCAGAGGGATACAGTAAACCTGAAATGAAGCATCGGAATCTCTAACTAGTGTCACAGGAATGGTTCAAATCATAGTCACTAAGACGAATCAGTCTTCTTGTACTTAAGTCGGTATTGTGCCTTTTGTATTAAATTCCGATGCAATATCTGTGTTTCATCGTCAATAAGAAGGTCCAAGTGATACAGTAAACCTGAAGTGAAGCATCGAATTCTGTAACTGGTGTCACAGGAATGGTTCAAACATAGTCAGTAAGAAGAGTCAGTCATCTTGTACTTAAGTCGGCTATAAGCTTTTGGTATTTAATTCCGATGCAATTTCTGTGTTTCATCGTCAATAAGAAGATCCAAGGGATACAGTAAACCTGAAGTGAAGCATCGGAATCTATAACTAGTGTCACAGGAATGGTTCAAACATAGTCAGTAAGAAGAGTCAGTCTTCTTGTACTTAAGTCTTCATTGTGCCTTTTGTATTTAATTCCGATGCAATTTCTGTGTTTCATCGCCAATAAGTATGTCCAAGGTATACAGTAAACCTGAGGTGAAGCATCCGAATCTATAACTAGTGTCACAGGAAGGGTTCAAAACATAGACAGTTAGCAGAGTCAGTCTTCTTGTACTTAAGTCGGCATTGTGCCCTTTTCAATTTAATTGCGATGCAATTACTGTGTTTCATCGTCAATACGAAGGTCAGAGGGATACAGTGAACCTGAAATGCAGCATCGGAATCTCTAACTAGTGACACAGGAATGGTTCAAAACATAGTCACACAGGCGAGTCAGTCTTCTTGTACTTAAGTCGGTATTGTGCCTTTTGTGTTAAATTCCGATGCAATTTCTGTGTTTCATCGTCAATAAGAAGGTCCAAGGGATACAGTAAACCTGAAGTGAAGCATGGAATCTATTACTGGTGTCACAGGAATGGTTCAAACATAGTCAGTAAGAACAGTCAGTCTTC